>NC_066580.1:301895314-303255314 GCF_024323335.1 Lathyrus oleraceus | reverse complement strand
CCTCCAGACGCATCCCCATGTTCACCATCTAGGTGAAATCAGAGAGAGCACTCGCAACCATCCGCTCATAATAGAATGAGCTAAGAGTCTTTAAAAAGATCTTAGTCATTTTCTTCTCTTCTAGCGGAGGAGTAATCTGAGCTGCTAACTCTCGCCATCTCTGGGCGTACTCCTTAAATGTCTCTTTATCCTTCTGGGACATGGCCCTGAGTTGATCACGGTCAGGCGCCATGTCAACATTATACTTGTACTGCTTGACAAAGGCTTCGCCAAGATCGTTGAAGGATCAGATGTTTGCGCTATCAAGGTTCATATACCAACGAAGAGTCGCACCAGACAAACTATCTTGGAAATAATGAATCAAAAGCTGATCATTATCGGTTTGCATAGACATTATCCTGGCATACATGACCAGGTGAGCGAGAGGGCAGGTGTTCCCCTTGTATTTTTCAAAGTCAGGAACTTTGAATTTGATCGGAATCTTCACACCGGGAACTAGGCAAAGTTCAGCAGCAGACTTGCCAAACAGATCTTTCCCTCGGAGGGTCTTCAATTCCTTACGCAGCTCGAGGAATTGGTCATTCATAGCATCCATCTTCTCATTGACATCTGGGCCCTCAGACGGCTCAGAATGATAGATGGTGTCGTCTACCCTGGGAACGGTATGCACGACAGGAGGAGGAGCAGCAAGGACCGGGCTAGATGCCGACATAGAAGCAAAGGTAGGAGCTGGAATATCTGGCATGAAACCCGGAGGCATAC
Source organism: Lathyrus oleraceus (assembly GCF_024323335.1). Lineage (NCBI taxonomy): Eukaryota > Viridiplantae > Streptophyta > Magnoliopsida > Fabales > Fabaceae > Lathyrus > Lathyrus oleraceus. The sequence goes on along the minus strand of NC_066580.1, from coordinate 303,254,552 downwards.
CCCACGGAAACCCGACTGGCATGGCATTCAGCATAAAGTGAGCACTAGCAGCTGGCACAGTCGGAGCGACCACTTCAGATATAACAGTCCTCTGGGGAGGAGTTGCAGGAGGTGGAGAAGGTTGATTCTGAGCAGCCAACAATTGCTCCATCAGAGCACCCAATCTGGCGACCTCTTCTTTCAGCTCTCTGTTCTCTTGTTCAAGTTGATCCATCACTCTAGCAGAATTGGCTCTAGTATAGTACCGGTGAGTCAGCTTGTCTTCAAAATAAATGAAGAGCACAGAGTTAGGCCACAGACAAGAAGACCAGAACAACCTGCTTATGCAAAATGATGCATGCAATGCTTGTGCATATGCTTTGTTTTTTTTTTTATTTCAAGGAACCTTTTAGGGCATTTATTTGCAAATTTGAATTTTTAAGCATTTAATAGCATATGGAAAAATATCTGATCAAATATACATATTATTTGAAACAAAGAAGTACATCATTGTTTGATTATTACAAGGGAAAAGGAAAATAAATATCCTATGGATCCCTAGAAGCTCGAGATGCTGGAAGACGAGATACACAAAGCTTCTTGATCTCTCTCTCATAGGCGGCTTCCATATCTGCTTTCTCCTTCGCGAGTCGATCATACTTCCTCTTCCAGAATTTGGAAGACTGAGGAAGCAGAGAAGTCCAAGTATCATTTGGATCATCTATCACCTGATGCTCGAGAAACTTGATTAGAGCGTCCTTCTCCTTGATTTGCTGAAGCAACTCTTCTCTTTCACGGATCCAGGCACGTGAAAGGTCTTCTTCTCTCAACTCCTCTACATCTTGGTTAGGGAGGGTTGAAGGCCCAGCCACAACCAAAGGTGTAGGTCTCGGATAGTCGTATGGCATGAGATACTCAGAAGCTCTCTGTCTGACCCAAGAAGTATATGGCTCCAAAGCAATGCAGTTCTTCGGACCCAATTCGTTTCTACCCTTCTTATGAATATTGCACCAAGCGCGGACCATCCTGGCTTTCAGGCCTTGGGGATCTTTACCCTCCTGAAAGAACACACCTTCTAACAGAATGTTATGAGGTTTATCCTTCAGGGGGAACCCAAGCTGACGACGTGCTAAGATAGGATTGTAGCTGATCCCACCACATGTACCAAGAAGAGGCACATTAGGGAATTCACCACAATAATCAATAATCTGCACTGTATCATACACGCGATCATACCAAGAGATATCGTCATTAGTAAGAGACATGAGTCTCTGAGACCACCGTAGACATCCCTTGTTCTCCTTGAAAGCGACCGTCTGCGGTAAGTGAGAAAAAACCACTTATACAGCAGAGGCAAATAGCACATAATAACTCCTCCACCCTTTGCATTCCTCAGATGCAAAGAGAAATAGGCATCACCCAACAGAGTCGGAACGAGATTAAGAACAGAGAAGATCCTAATGGCGTTCGCATCCATAAATTTGTCGATGTTGGGGAACAACACCAACCCATAGATGAGTAGCACAAATAAAGCCTCAAAGGCATCCTCACTCATGGCCTTCCCATAAACGGTAGCTTGAGCGATGAGGAAATCAGAAGGAAGACCCTGAATTCCACCATTGGTAGTCATATGCGCTTTAATAAGGGATTCATCTATGTGCAACAAGTCTGCAATCTCTCGAGCAGTCGGAATACTCTCTAAGCCACTGAACGACACCTAATCCAGAACGGGAATACCCACAAGATGAGCATACTCCTCCAAGGTAGGCAACAACTGGAAGTCCGGGAAAGAGAAGCAGTGATACAGAGGATCATAAAACTGCGCCAAAGTACTCATCAGTCCTTCATCAACTTGAGTAGTCAACAGAGGCAGAAGCTTCCCATAACGAGCTTTGAAACCCAAGGGATCTAATACATAGGATGTCAGATTCCTTAACTCTTTCACATCGGGCTGTCTAAAGCTGTACTTCTTTGTATGCCTTTTTGGTCTTTCCATGTCTGAAAATTTTGCAAATAAACCCTTTAAATTCCTTGAAAATTTTCTGATTTTTCTGATGACATGAATGCAGATGAATGCATGAATGCATGAATGCAACAATCACACTCAAGGATCAAGCAAGGCACGCCAGACAAAGGTCATGGGAAAGCTCATAGCATCCTTAATATCAATCATCCATTTTGGTGGATTATGGTTTTCACCTTATCAACACCCAAGTTCCATTGATATTAACGATACATGAACCGGCTCAATCATCCTTAATATCAATCATCCATTTTGGTGGATTATGGTTTACACCTTATCAACACCCAAGTTCCATTGATATTAAGGATGCCTGAACGACTCAACCACGAATCACGAGTTTGCTGAGAGTCACGAGCATGGAGTCTCGGTTAAGAACCACCCTCAGGGAGTGTACTAGGGTTTAAACCTGCCGAACATGTTCTATCAGAGGTTCCCATAGTCATCATCCCATCTTTCGAATATTATCGGAGGAACGAATACTCGTATTCCAAAAATATTCTCAAGAGAGACTCTTATGAGTGTAGTATCGCGTAACAATCGCATCAGATCTGACATCTGAACGACCCCGCACTACGTCCTAAAAATAGGCCAAGATGGGCTTGGTAAACTAAGGTCCTTGGCTTCTAAGGCACATGATTGAAAGAATAATGCCTAACCACAAATGACTTGTGTGACATTATTAATCCAACATGACCTCCACCAAGTGAATGGACTCGCAAGTCAACTGGCTAAGGAATACTCCACACCAATCGACAAGACTATGCCATTCTCCTATCCTAAGGTGCACTCGAGTTCGGGTATAGAACTCATCTCACAGAGATCACCAAAGCAAACAACAATTGTATATCAAGCAATTCAAATATTACAATCAATACAGTTATCCCAAATTGTACAAAAATATGTCATATAACAAATAAACAATATCATACAACAAGGGTGAAAAGTAGGCAATACCCACTGAGGAAGGTCTAATGTTGTCCCCAGTGGAGTCGCCACTTTTCTGTAGCGGTGTATTCGTCACTTTATGATTTATTGATTAAATCAAAAGCAAAGCATACAAAGAATCGAGTCGCCACCGCACTTTTATTTATCCAAAGGAATGGCTAAAAAGCGAACAAAAGCCTAAGAAGTTTTACACATAGAAAACTAATGAAAAAGGTCAGAGATCTGGGTAAGGGGTAAATTACGCAATGGGAAGGTGTTAGGCACCCAAAACGTCCTAGGTACTCCTAGGGAACCTCTTTTCACACTTGTTGTACGAAATGTTATTTGTTATGAAAATATTATTGTGCAAACATGATTGGGAAGATGAGAAAAGAATATACAAGTTATTTATTTTTGTGTTTGAACGGATGAACCCGTTGCCTACGTACCTTTCCATGGAAGGTAAGGATCAAAATGCCGTAGTTCGGCTAAAAGATTTCCAAAATATGAGTGGATTCATCTTAAAATATAAGCCCTAAGGTCTTTCGTTATCCACGGGAGAAAACTCAACCTTATACAAACAACAAGTCCACCATGTGAGAAAAGCTTCAACTTGCTAGTGAGGGGTTAACCCTATAATAAGCAAGGAAGTCTTACAATTCAATCACTAAGGACAAAAAGGTGAGATTAACATCAACCAACTAGGATAAATCAAACCTATGGCTAATGTATGAAAGCTTATCAAGAATGGACAAAGCCACAAAACAATTGAATGAGTGAAATTAACCAATTAGGATTTATTCACAAAAAATAGTCAAAGTATGATTAGAATTCAATTCAAAGAAGTATTATGAAATGGAGTTTGAAAAAATCAAAGGCCTAAAGCCTAGGTTTCTAATTTGAAAAGAAATGAAAATGTTTGCACAATATTTTTTCAAGTTCGAGTTAACATGCAAATGGAGGTTTAAAGAAACAAAAGGTGGGAGGGTGAGGGAGTGTAAAACTTCTTAGATGTTCACCTCTCGAGATCATATGTAGATGATTCAAGTGATTCCTTTGGAATAAGGCAACAATGCAAATAAGTAAATGAAAAATGGATACCGGTTGCCAATCAATGGACTTACACCAATCTCACAAAAAAACATGGATACCGGATACCAATCAATGGATTTACACCAATCTCCTAAAACAAAACAATGATACCAGATCCCAATCAATGGACTTACACTAATCTCACAAACAAAGGTGGATACCGGATACCAATCAATGGATTTACAACAATCTCCTAAAACAAAACAATGATACCAGATACCAATCAATGGACTTATACTAGTCTCACACCATATCATTGGAACAACTGCCAAGTAATGGACTTATGCTTGTCTCCTCCATGGACACAGCAAAAATGCTATAAAGTAAAGTTTATGAAATGATATACAAATGATGATGATAAATGCACTAAGGCACACTCAAGCAGATATGCACAGATGAATCAAGTAAGCAGACGAACAAGTCAATTAGCACACACTATATACAAGCAATTAGGCTCAAATAAGGTTAGACTTTAAAGTCAACTGGAATAGGGTATGTTGTGCTCTTAACCTTAACATTGAGAGTTAAGGTGAAGCAGATGAAAAGGAGATGAGGGGGTGTGCCTCATAGCTCTTATCCCTGGTCAAGGAGAGCTTTAAACAATGGAATGTGTGGGAGTTCAGAAAGTTGGAACTCTTCTCCACAAGTAGACTCTATAAGATCTTGGGTTAATATCCACAATGCATCAACATGTTATGTGAGCAAAGGGATGACACACTGAATAGTAGGATATGGACTACACATCTCTTTATCTACCAATTGCCTCATAAGAGGACTTTTCCTGCTTGGCACAAAGAGTAAATAATCACAAGCATTGCCTCTTAAGGAGGACTTCAGACAGGTGCCTGCCCAAGTAATAGGACAGGTCTTCCAGACTACATGAAGAAGAGAGGTTATACCTAAGTGGTTAAGCAACCAAGCAAAAGCAAGTTCAAAGTGAACTTAAGCAACTTATGTACCTGTGGAAACATCAAACAAATCAGTATACAACTCAGACAATCAAACCACAGTCAATATCAACAGTCAAACCCAATAAGCAAAGGCATAAGCCATAAGTCAAGCTCAAATGAGTTAACAACCCTACAAAACACACAGTGTTAGTAGTAAAAGGCAAACATCAAATGCTCAAGTGATGGAGCATCATGAACCATGTAACTTGGATGTTCAACCTGAAATCAAAGCTCAAACATGAGAAGCAAACCACTAGGTCAAAGCCTAGGGTCAAAGATGGAGAAAAAATTTAAAACAGAAGCTGAAAATTAACATGAATCAACTTCAAACATATCTTGAAACACTCCAAAAGGTCTCACATCAATATCAATTACCAAATCCATTTCATGATCAATTGAAGTTCAAGACTATTTTAAAGCTCAAAAGTGACCAACCAAAATGAAAAATCTCAATTAAATCATAAATCAATCAAATAATTCCAAGAAAATTAATGTTCATTCACAACATCCATAGTATGCATCATGCAAAAAATCAGAACAATTGGAGATCATTTGATATGGAAATCACATCACATAAGATGAACAAGCAAAGGTGTGACACAAATTGTCACACCTAAATTCACATGATCATAAAACAGCAACCACAGATGGTAAAAATACCAAATCAACACCAAAATGTCAAGCCAAGAGTCTAGTTTCATCATGCAAATTTTCAGATCCATTGGATAAAAACTCATCATTTCACAAATGGAGAAACAAAGCAAGGTACAAATAGCATACATGTTCACAAACCCTAGGGCAAAAGATTTTCCAGCCGTGCATAATTTATGGAAAAATAACCAAAAAATAATAGACAGAAAATGTGACATGATTCAAAAATCCTCATATTTTTTGGATCAATTTTCAATTATTTATGAATTTTGGAAGATAATGAAAAATTAAAAAAAAGATGAAGCATAGCATATGAATGAATGGAGGGAAAAGAAATAATATGGCATGGCATTTGAAATTTGTGCTGCAGGCCAGAATCGAACACGGAGCAGATTCAAAAAGTGGCACCAGGTGCTAAATGCACCGTTTCATTTAAAATTGCCTTGGCCAATCAGATGCAAGCATGGCAATACGTGGACCAACAACGTGTGAACCCTAACTAATGCATGCAAGCGCTGGGAAATCCGCAGGAAACATGAACGTTGCACGAGAATCCGCAGGAAACGAAGAACATATGAAGAACATGATGAAGATCATGAAGATATTCATCCAGATTTTCCAGAAATTTTCAAAATGCACAGAAATCAGCATAGCGCATATCATTGTAAAGATCTTGCATCATACAACATGAATCCACAAATAAATCACCTAGAAAACATCACACGTGCATGGATCGAAGAAAAGACAAATCATCAACCAAACTTCAAACAATCATATCTTACTCAATACAGCATGGATTCACACGATTCAAAGCCTAAACTACTCAGCATCACAAGATCTATCATAATATGGCAATGAAAATCAAAGTTATGAGATGCGATTTGTAACCTCTTGTAGAAGCAGAACTGGATTTGGTGTTGTTCAAGCCTTGTAGTGTTCAAAATCTCCTCTAGAACACTTGTATGGATGATTGGAAGAGGAATTGCAGCTCAATTGCACACGATCTCCACAAATTTTGGATTCACCATTGATGTTCAAAGCTTCGAGTATTCCACAAAACAGCACCAATTGCTATGGATCTTCCTTCAATCTTGCTCAAGAACTCTCCAGAAGCATGAATCAACCAAAGGAAATGCAAATTGTTGAAGAATTGGAGAGAAAATTTTGAGAGAAAAAAGTGTGAAAAATTTCTAGATCTGAAAAATGAAGTGTTGTTTGCAGAAAAACAGTTATGATTTTCTATATATACCTCTCCCTAATCACTCTTCTAAACATGTTTAAGCAATGGTTAAGTGGATTAGCCAAAATGGAGTGTTTGTGCAAATTGGCATTTCACCCTTGTGCATGAAAATCATGGGTGAACAGTGCACGGGTTTGTGTTTTAATTCACTTAAAAACTCATTTTGAAGCTAAATGCAATGGTACCATGCTTAAACAATGCACCAATTTCAAATTTTGAAAATTCCCTCCAAAAATCCAAGAATGTGCAAATGATTATGTGATGAGAATTGGTGTAATGCAATGCATATTTTGGAAAGTAGAGGTCAAGAGAAGAATGTACAAAAAAGAGCCACTTGAATTGGACATTTTGTTGAGAAGTTATGCACATTTGAATCTCCATGCACACTTTGCCATGATTTGATCACATCTTCTTAACCACATATGAGAAATGGATGATCTTGGACTTTTTGGAAATGGGAGAGAAAGATCTAAAACTTTCATGTTCAACAAAATTTCATTTGAAGCTTTCTTGATGATGTAATTTAAAGGTGAAGTTAGGTTAAAACCTTTCCATTTTTGGCAATTTTGAATTATAGGTCACTTTCTATTTTTGGAAAGTTTTGACCTGACTTTATTTTCTTCAATGTTGATGTTTGAAATGTCAAATGAGACTTGTTTGAACATGAATGAAGTATTTCTAATCACTTCCCACCTCCAAATCCACAGTTGACCTGGCAGTTGACTTTCTAGGTTTTTCAGATGACCTGGCAATGTTCTGATGAAATTCAAGCCTCTACCACTTGGGATTTTGATTCAAGATAACATCATAGCTCATATGAACTCTTGATAATGATTGTGGGGTCCAATTTATCAAGAATGGCCACCACCTATTGCTCAATGACTGCCTTTGACTGCTTTGACTGTTGATTGCTTCATCTGCAAGACAAAGGTTAGATGACATATTTTTGTACTTTTGGTTAGTGAAAAAATGAAAAGCAATGATATACAAATGCAAAACATGCTTGGTGATCAAGAACCACCCTCAAAAAGATAACCCACCCACAGGAAGGGAAACAAGGTGCACAATGATCCTTGAGGCAATGAAATGATATGATATGATGCCATGAGGGATCTTAGGGACAAAATTGGGGTCTTACAGATGCCCCTATTTAAGGTCATTCTAGCCGGAGAAGTGAAGTTTAGAAATCTTCATCTTGACGTGGTAGAATGGGCTTAAATAACCATAATGAGACAAATTTTGGTCCCTAAGAGACCTCATGATGCAGATGTATGCATGCAAAAAGAAACAAAACTCTGTGGGGAATATGGGTCCACAAAGAAGGAAAGACGATCCATCGGAGTAATACACTCACCAGGAACAGAGACTCTAACAAGGCTCTCATGGGGATAAGAAAAAGCAAAAGAATGCGTGAGCAGAACACGACTCTGAATTAGGGTGAAACTGACATAACGCGAACAAGACACGACTCTGGATTAGAGACCTCACTGGGGAGTGAAGGACTCAAACAGGGAAAAGAAGAATTCCAAAGGAAGACACATCCATTGGAAAGACACAAGCTGACTCAAACTATCCACGAAGTATACTTCGGATAAAAATCCGGACTCAGACCAAGGAAAAGATTCACAAAGAACCTCCCTGCCAAAAAAAATGCATATATTGGGGAAAACGCCAATACATCACAAGGGGTAAAGATCACCACAAGAAACTCCACTGGAGAAAGGTCTAACAAAGAGACTCTCCTGGGAAAGCAACAAAGAATGAGGTGTTACCGGTATAAGGGTAACAAACTCAGGAAGAATGAATATCTAAGATCGGTATAAGGGTGAGAGATATCAGTCAACCAAACATCTGAGAAAGACCTGAAAAAGGTACATCAACTCAGGAAAATCTGACTCCACAGGGGACCAAGATCATAATAGGGAGCAGAAAGGAAGGAACACCAGGGATACCGGTTACTGGGTATATAATAGGTGACCGACCAAAACGTGAATTGGTATATATGCCAAAACACTCATCATCCGAAAGGAGGGCTTGAAAAAGCAAATCGACTTACAGGATGGACATTCGAATCCACAACAGGAAAACGAATCTTACTCAGTTGGGACCAACCCAAAGAGTGCATGAGATATAATATCCATTACCGTCAGAACATGGATAGAATACTCGCATGAGATATATTATCTATTACCGTCAGAACGTAGACAATACACTCGCATGGAAGGAAACACCAGGGATACCGGTTAGGGCATATAATAGGTGACCTACCGAAAACGTGAATTGGTATATATGCCAAAACACTCATCATCCAAAACACAAACTTGTTAAAGGATGGATATTCGATTCTACAAAGAATACAAATCTTACTCAATTGGGGAAAATCAACAAAGGACTCTAACCAAAGAGCGCATGAGATACATTATTCATTACCGTCAGAACGTGAATAATATACTCGAAAGGAAGAGACACCAGAGATACCGGTTACAGGGTATATAATAGGTGGTCAACCAAAAAGAGAGACAATCGATACCACAACAACAGGGTAAACGAAAGACAACTCACAGGGGATAAATTGCAAGCATCCGACAATCATCCGAGAACAACAAAGAATATTCGATTCCGCAAAAAGGAATAACGAATCTTACTCGACTGGGGAAACACAACAGGCTTCGACTGAAGAGTGCATGAGATATATTATCCATTACCGTCAGAACGTGGATAACATACTCGCATGGAAGATTATCCACAACCGGTTACTAGGTTAATAAAGGATAAATCGACCAAAAAGAAAGGCATCGGGATACCAAAACTAGGTATATAATGATGACCGATCAAAGGGAGCAACAACATTACCAAGCAAAAGGGTAAATGAAAGAAGACCCGCTGGGGATGAATTGCAAGCATCCGACAATTATCCACAAAAAGACTTGCTGGCGACTTCAAAGGGGATAAAATTGTAGGCAAACGACAATTATCCAGAAGAAGATTTGCTGGGGATACAATTGCTAGCAAAAGGCAATTATCCAGAAGCAAGGGAGGAATATCAACATCGACTATTGAATGAAGATAACCACAAAGAGTAACCATCATCGGTTAGGATGAACAACGAGGTTAACTCTGCAAAGGGGAGAAATTAGGGTTTACATCTACCGAATACGGGGTAGAAGACCAAAACTCTGGCTGGGGATAGGGTTGCTAGCATCCGGCAACTATCCACAAAAAGCACAGACTCCGTTGGGAATAAAACCACAACAGCACAAAATCCACCATCAACCAGAACGAACCACAAAGGTTACCTCTGCTAGGGGAAAAGAGATAGGACTTACAACTACCGAATACGGGGTAGTAGCCAACAACTCTAATGAGGATAAAAAGATAGGGTTTACATCTACCGAATACGGGGTAGAAAACCAACAAATCCGCGTGGGGAATGAGAGAATCACAAATCCGCACGGGAAACAACACAAGGTTTATAACAAACCACAAACTGCTAAAGAGCAGGAAAATAGGATTTACGACTACCGAATACTGGGTACACAACCAACGACTCTGGCTGAGAAATAAAAGGTATATAACCACAAATTGCGCCAAGAAGAGGGAACATAGGACTTACAACTACCGGTATGAGGGTAGAGTCCCAAACTCCGCTGGGGATACAAAGAATTATTGTCGGTTACTGGGCAATTCATTCATTTATTCCACAGGGAAGCACGAGAAACAGTTGACAAATAGCCAATTCGGGATTGATCCGAAAAGACAGACTGAATTAAGACTCGTCCTATGAGGATATAACTCAATAGGAAAATCTATCCCAATATATGTGTTGGGAGGAAACGGAAGAAACCGTCATCCACGAGGATATATCTCAGTGGGGAACTGCAGAAGGAAAGACAGACACTTTCTGCTTATAGGGCTGACTCTATATGGAGAGATTTAAACACCCGACATCTGCTTGGGAAGATCTATTGAAGAGATCTATATCACCTATAGCAGGAGACAACAAACAAGAGATATATGGAAAAAAATGCAACATGAATATCTGAATGTTGAAAGTATGATTATGCATGAATATGCGTGATTTATGTTTGATGAATGCTGACAAAACAGACATATCTAACGCAAACAGGCCCAGGAATCAAACGCCCGATACTACACTTCCAGGGGAATAACCAACTGGAAAACCAATCCGCTGAAGATCTACATGCTAAAAAGCAAAGATCTGCGGGGAGGCAAAAGATCAGAGAATATCACGAAATCACAAAAATCTCTGAGTGATAGATCAATAATCAACCCAACTGGGGTACAGAAAGTCACAACAGGCATAAACAGCCACAAAGACAAATCTGTTGGGGAAATAAAGAAATCCCAAGATATCTGCAGGGGAATAAGGGTTCACTGCACAGGCGAGAACTACTACAAAAGCAACTCCAACTAACTCCACTGGGGAACAACCCACAAAGGGAGAACAAATCATCCATGCACAAGCAACTCTACTGGGAACAATGTCAGCCATTCCATCGGGGATACACCCACTGAGGAAAGAATAGATCACACAAGTAGTTTCTGCAACAAGCCACTCTACTAGGGATCAAAAGCATCAAGAAATCAACCACATCCGAGGATGATAGATCACCAATCGGTCCCACTGGGGAAACAGAGATTTCAACAGGCAGAAACTGCCACAAATCTGTTGAGAAAACCAACTCTGGCGGGGACTCTGGCCCTGTTGGGGACTCCAACTCCGTTGAGGATTCTGCAGGGAAAACACAAAACTTCTGCAGGAAACTTCTCAGATATAACCCACCATACCACAAATCTACTGGCGGGGACTCTGGGGAATATACTGGGGAATTCACCGGGGATGAGAAGGAGAGTCGGGGATCAACCACCAAATGCTGAACCTTCCAAGAATAAACCCACAACTGCCGAGGAGGAACATAAACACTGCTCTGCTGAAGGGATAAGAGGTAAAAACCTCAACAAGCACTCTGATGGGGAGATGTAGCATTAAATGCAATATATCATATCAACAATCCTGGCGACAGTGCTGAGGAGAGAAGCAACAACTCCACTGGCGACTGCACTGGGGAGAGTGATGGGGTACCGGGGTCTCAAACCACCTACTACCGAATCTTCCAAAGGAAAGCACCCATGCTGAGGAGAAAAAAAAATTGTTGGAGAAGAAAACGAAGTCTTCAACAAGCACTCTGCTTGGGGAACAACCCCAACAAAAGCTCTGCTTGGGGAACAACCCCAACAACAGAGCAGGAGAAAGAGGATACAACCACGCCAGGAATATGAACAAATGTCTTACCTGTTGGAAGTCATGCCACCCTTGGGAGAGCACTGAGAAATTCTTAAGTATCCTTTCATCATTGTGAATGCTCACTTTGTTTAAAACAACAATTTGAAAAATTTATTTGTTTAAACAATGACGTTTTATCAATTAAAACATGCAAAACATTTGTTGAATTGAAACAAATAAGAATGCAAATAATTGGATAAAATCTCAAAATTGATTTGATGGAATGGTAGCCTGCAAATGGAAAGACTCCATAGATCTGTACAAATTTGAAATCAGTGATGTATATTGGAAGAGGGCTACATTGAACATAATGATCCTTTCTCTACCAATTTGAATCTCGATGTATTCGAAGCTTCAGTCGACGATGAATCGAGAGTCTCTGACGAAAAGACAACTGCGGAACAGAAAGTCTTGTCAGGATGCAGTTACTTGCCAAATCCCTAATTTTTGCCTAGATTGCCCCAGGGTGAGGTACTCAATCTAGCGGGATGCAAATACTCTTTTTCTTTCAAGTCTCTAACGTTTGCCTGGATCACCCTTTCGGGTTATCCACCGAGACGCTCATTTTTGCCTAAGCCGCCCTTTCGGGTTTTCAACTTAGCGAGCTATTCTTTTTTTTTTATACTCTTCCTCTTTTTTTTTAGGCAAAGTATTTCTTGACTGCATCTGAATTCACAGGACGAGGGACATCCTCCCCATCCATTGTTGTAAGCATCAGAGCACCGTCTGAAAAGGCTCTCTTGACAACATATGGACCCTCGTAGTTTGGAGTCCACTTGCCCCTGGAATCGGGCGCGAAAGACAAGACTTTCTTGAGCACGAGGTCACCCTCTCGGAACACATGAGGCTTGACCTTCTTATCGAATGCTTTCTTCATCCTCTGCTGATATAACTGACCATGGCACATTGTAGTCAATCGCTTCTCTTCAATCAAATTCAGTTGGTCATAACGACTCTGAATCCATTCAACATCAGTCAACTTGGCTTCCATCAAGACTCTCATTGATGGGATCTCCACCTCTACTGGGAGAACAGCCTCCATGCCATAAACAAGAGAGAAAGGGGTTGCCCCTGTTGAAGTACGGACAGATGTACGATAACCATGCAAAGCAAATGGCAGCATCTCATGCCAATCTTTGTACGTAACTGTCATCTTCTGGATAATCTTCTTGATATTCTTATTAGCAGCTTCAACAGCCCCATTCATCTTAGGTCTGTAAGGAGAGGAATTATGGTGTGCAATCTTGAATTCAGCACACAACTCTTCCATCATCTTATTATTCAGATTAGATCCATTATCGGTAATGATCTTATCTGGCACACCATAACGGAAAATAAGCTGATTCTTGATAAACTTCACAACCACTTGCCTAGTCACATTTGCATACGAAGCGGCTTTAACCCATTTGGTGAAGTAGTCAATTGCTACGAGAATAAACCTGTGTCCGTTGGACGCTTTCGGTTCAATCATGCCTATCATGTTGATTCCCCACATAGAGAAAGGCCATGGTGATGAGATCACATTCAGAAGTGTCGGAGGGATATGAATCTTATCCGCGTAAATCTGACACTTGTGGCATTTCTTCACATATTTGCAGCAGTCAGACTCCATTGTCAGCCAATAGTAGCCTGCTCTCAACATCTTTTTAGCCATGGCATGTCCATTGGAATGGGTGCCAAATGAACCCTCATGGACCTCAGTCATCAACAGGTTTGCTTCGTGTCTATCCACGCATCTGAGCAAAACCATGTCAAAATTTCTCTTATACAGCACTTCACCACTGAGGTAGAAACTGTCTGACAACCTTCTCAAAGTTTTCCTATCTTTCACAGATGCCCCAGGCGGGTAGACCTGGTTCTGGAGGAAATTCTTGATATCAAAATACCAAGGCTTGTCATCATTCACTTCTTCTACTGCAAACACGTGAGCTGGTCTATCCAAGCGCATTACGGCAATGTTGGGAACTTCATTCCAATACTTGACCACAATCATCGAAGCAAGCGTAGAAAGAGCATCTGCCATCCGATTATCCTCTCGAGGAATATGATGAAAGTCAACTTCTGTAAAGAACGTTGAAATCCTCCTCCAATAATCTCTATACGGAATGAGACCTGGCTGATTCGTCTCCCATTCACCCTTTATCTGATTAACAACTAGGGCCGAATCACCATACACATCAAGATGCTTGATTCTCAAATAAATACATTCTTCCAGTCCCATAATACAGGCTTCGTACTCAACCATATTATTCGTGCATTTGAAAGTTAGCCTCGCTGTAAATGGAATATGCGTGCCATGAGGAGTAATGATTACTGCCCCAATTCCATTTCCATATTGATTCACAGCTCCATCAAACACCATCGTCCATCTGGAACCAGGTTCTGGACCTTCATCAAGTGTAGGCTCATCACAATCTTTCATTTTTAAATACAGAATCTCCTCATCTGGGAAGTCGTACTGAACAGACTGATGATCTTCAATCGGCTGGTGCGCTAAATGGTCAGCCAAGATACTACCTTTGATAGCTTTCTGAGCTCGATACTCGATATCGTACTCAGACAACAACATCTGCCAGCGGGCAATCCTCCCGGTTAAAGCAGGCTTCTCGAAGATATACTTAATTGGATCCATTCTGGATATCAACCAAGTTGTATGATTTATCATGTACTGGCGCAAACGCTTAGCAACCCAAGCCAAAGCACAGCACGTCTTCTCAAGCATAGAGTATCGAGACTCACAATCAGTAAACTTCTTACTGAGGTAGTAGATAGCGGATTTTTTCTTCCCTGATTCATCTTGTTGACCGAGTACACAACCCATCGAGTCTTCAAGAACAGTCAAATACATAATCAGAGGTCTTCCTTCTACAGGCGGAGACAAGATCGGAGGTTCAGACAGATATTCTTTGATACTGTCGAAAGCTTTCTGGCAATCCTCGGTCCAATCATGAGATTGATCTTTCCGGAGGAGCTTGAATATCGGCGCACATGTGGCAGTCATGTGGGATATAAATATGGAAATATAGTTCAAGCGGCCAAGAAAACCTCGGACTTGCTTCTCAGTTTTGGGTG
Organism: Lathyrus oleraceus; assembly: GCF_024323335.1. Taxonomy (NCBI): domain Eukaryota; kingdom Viridiplantae; phylum Streptophyta; class Magnoliopsida; order Fabales; family Fabaceae; genus Lathyrus; species Lathyrus oleraceus. Next base: position 303,239,316 of record NC_066580.1, on the reverse strand, counting down.
CAGGCATCTCTTGTATTGCTTTGACCTTGGCAGGATCAACCTCAATACCTCTTTCCCTGACAACAAAACCCAACAACTTGCCGGAACGGACTCCAAATGTACATTTGTTCTGATTGAGACGAAGCCTAAACTTCCTCAGACGCTGAAAAAGCTTCAACAAATGCTTAACATGTTCAACTTCCGTTCGGGACTTAGCAATCATATCATCAACATAGACCTCTATCTCCTTGTGCATCATATCATGAAACAAGGTAGTCATAGCACGTTGATACGTGGCTCCGGCGTTCTTCAAACCGAAGGGCATCACTCGATAACAGAATGTTCCCCAAGGGGTGATGAATGTTGTTTTCTCCATATCCTCGGGTGCCATCTTGATTTCATTATAACCGGAAAATCCGTCCATGAAGGAAAAGACTTTGAATTTAGCTATATTGTCTACCAACATGTCAATGTGTGGTAGAGGAAAATCATCTTTTGGACTAGCTTTATTCAAATCACGGTAATCAACACACATACGGACTTTTCCGTCTTTCTTAGGCACATGCACGATATTGGCCACCCATTGAGGATATGTAGAAGTCACCAGAAACCCCGCATCAATTTTCTTCTGAACTTCCTCTTTGATCTTTACTGCCATATCTGGATGAGTTCTTCTGAGCTTCTGCTTCACAGGCACGCACTCAGGCTTCAAAGGCAGGAAATGTTGCACAAAATCTGTATCTAGACCAGGCATGTCTTCATACGACCAAGCAAAGATATCTGAATATTCTCGTAGCAAACTGATCAACTCCTTCTTGACAGACTCTTCAAGAAGTGCCCCAATCTTCACCATACGAACACAATCTTCAGATTCCAAGTTGACTGTTTCCAGATCTTTGAGATGCGGCTGAATGATCTTCTTCTCGTGCTCAAGGAGACGGGAAATCTCATCAGGAATACCTTCAACATCATCTTCCTCTGCCTCGAATACAGGGAATTCAAAATTGGGAGATGGCGTTGGATCATTATGTTCAATGGGTTTTAGAATCAACCTGCATAATGATTTTGGTTAATAAAAAAAACTTTAGAATTTAAACAAACAAATCATTATGCAGATGAAAAGATTGCTTTTATTCTTGTTTTTTTTGTTGTTTTTTTTTATGGTTTTTTGTGATCACTGATTTCATGCAAAAAGCAAAAAGTGAAAACAAATGGAAAAACAAATGTTTAACAATGCCTTAATTGAATGAAATATCATTGTATTTAAATGCTGCCAACGATGTCATCACTTCTCCTTTTGGCATGGGAGAAGGGTTTTGAACAAAGTGAACCATTACTCTGATCTATGAATGACTGTAGAAACATCTACAACGACCCAATTATGGCAGACACTACCAGGTATGATGAAGTTGCTCAAATCCTCTGCATCCTCTTCCAGAATAGCAGCAGCTTCTTCGGCTTGATCAGCATGGATGAAACCTCCGCTCTTGAACAACCCTTGCTCATTGAATGCCCCAGAAGAATAGCCAATGCCAGCCCGGGATCCGTTGTCTTCGAGTTCGATGATCTTCCCTAAACCAGCAAATGCACCACATTCAATGGCCAATTTCGCATCACGATAGGAAGCAAATGAAGGAGACTTCTTCTCAATCGGCTCAGCAATAGATAAATCTTGGAAAGGCGTTCCAACTTCATCCTCATCATCAATATATGAGAAAGAAGACAAGTGGCTAACCAGGAGAGCCTTTTCTCCCCCTACCACAACCAATTTCTTATTCTTAACGAATTTCAGCTTCTGGTGTAGGGTGGATGTCACGATGCCAGCCTCGTGAATCCATGGTCTACCAAGGAGACAGCTATAAGATGGGTGGATATCCATAACCTGGAAGGTAACTTGGAAATCACTTGGTCCAATCTTGATTGGGAGATCAACTTCCCCAATCACGGTCTTACGTGACCTATCAAAAGCCTTCACAACAGCACCACTCTGCCTCATGGGAGGCCCCTGATATGACAATCTCGAAAGAGTGGTCTTTGGCAATACATTAAGAGATGACCCAGTGTCAACTAGCACGTTGGACATAGCGTCGGTCTTGCAGTTCATAGAGATGTGTAAAGCCAAGTTGTGGTCTCTTCCCTCCTCAGGGAGATCAGCGTCACAGAAACTCAAAGTGTTGCAAGCAGTGATGTTTGCAACAATACTGTCAAACTGTTCTATGGTGACGTCGTGATCGACATAAGCCAAATCCAAAACTTTCTGCAGAGCCTCCCTATGGGGTTCTGAGTTCAGCAGCAAAGATAAAACGGAGATTTTGGATGGCGTTTGTAGAAGCTGGTCTACAACATTGTACTCACTCTTCTTGATGAGCCTCAGCATCTCATCACATTCTTCATTCACAATGCCACTCGGGCCAACAGAAGAAACAGGAGTCTTTTGTACAGAGGAGGGTTTGGCAACAGCAAGTGCCGAGTTCTGAACATTCACCGCGGTCCCAACCGGACGCTCAGCAGAATCAGAAGCAATGTGAGGCTTCGGGGGTGCAGAAAACACACGACCACTACGGGTCAACCCGCTCACGTCAGCAATATTAACAACCGAAGTTGAAGGCAACGGCATTTCTTTCCCATCTTCCACAGCAACAGCACTGTAACGAAAGGGAATAGCTTTCTCAGAAGAATAAGGCACAGGGCCTGCAGGCTTAATTACCAGAGAAGGAGAGACCTTCTGCTTGCTACCATCATAACGGATGACAACAGGTTCAGGAAATTTGAACACAGGAGAAATAACATTTACTTCTGGTTCATCTTCATCAACATTTCTATTCTGAAGAATCTCTATGGTACCTTCGTCCAACAACTCTTGAAGCTCTCTTCGCACTTGGCGACAACCCAGTCTATTGACAGAACAAATGCGGCATCTGTCATGGTCATGCTCCATATGACTGTACTGACACAACAAACGATGCAACTCGACCAATGACTATCGAATATGGCTCACATATTTGACTTTATATTTCCCAGGGCACCCCTAGACCATGTTCACTGATTTCCCATGCTCGGGCAATGGGTTCTTTGTAACATTGGGGCCTGAGTCCTCGAAGCTCAGTATGCCGCATCGCATAAGGTCCTGAACCTTGGTCTTCAATGGATAGCAGTTCTCAATATTGTGTCCCGGAGCACCGGAATGATACACACAATGTTGATCTGGCTTGTACCACCACTGCGGGTTAGCAGGCACAGCCAGAGGCTCCCTAGGAGTAACCAGTTTCCTTTCCAACAAGGAAGGATATAATTCAGCATATGACATAGGAATGGGATCAAAGCTGATCTTCTTCCTATCATAATTCAGATTGGCCTGATTACTGGTGCTGCCACGAGGCTGGTAAGCCTGTTGCTGTGGGCGATGTTGCTGTTGATGATACTGAGGTTGTTGCTGATGTTGATTAGGCTGCTGATACTGAGCACTATCTCTGAAAACAGGTGCTATATGAGCCACCTGGTGCTGATGACGCGCCGACTTCCTCTTGACAGAGGGTCTTCTTGGTTTAGCATGGGACTACACAGCATGTGCCTCCCCATCTTTCTTCTTAAATGCCCGATACCGTTTAGAAGAGCTCTCATCCTTCGACAGACGTCCTTCATGGACTCCTTCCTCCAGACGCATCCCCATGTTCACCATCTCGGTGAAATCAGAGGGAGCACTCGCAACCATCCGCTCATAATAGAATGAGCTAAGAGTCTTCAAAAAGATCTTAGTCATTTCCTTCTCTTCTAGCGGAGGAGTAATCTGAGCTGCTAACTCTCGCCATCTCTGGGCGTACTCCTTAAATGTCTCTTTATCCTTCTGGGACATGGCCCTAAGTTGATCACGGTCATGCGCCATGTCAACATTATACTTGTACTGCTTGACAAAGGCTTCGCCAAGATCGTTGAAGGATCAGATGTTTGCGCTATCAAGGCTCATATACCAACGAAGAGCCGCACCAGACAAACTATCTTGGAAATAATGAATCAAAAGCTGATCATTATCGGTTTGCATAGACATTATCCTGGCATACATGACCAGGTGAGCGAGAGGGCAGGTGTTCCCCTTGTATTTTTCAAAGTCAGGAACTTTGAATTTGATCGGAATCTTCACACCGGGAACCAGGCAAAGTTCAGCAGCAGACATGCCAAACAGATCTTTCCCTTGGAGGGTCTTCAATTCCTTACGCAGCTCGAGGAATTGGTCATTCATAGTATCCATCTTCTCATTGACATCTGGGCCCTCAGACGGCTCAGAATGATAGATGGTGTCGTCTACCCTAGGAACGGTATGCACGACAGGAGGAGGAGCAGCAAGGACCGGGCTAGATGCCGGCATAGAAGCAAAGGTAGGAGCTGGAATATCTGGCATGAAACCCGGAGGCATACCCCACAGAAACCCGACTGGCATGGCATTCGGCATAAAGTGAGCACTAGCAGCTGGCACAGTCGGAGCGACCACTTCAGATATAACAGTCCTCTGGGGAGGAGTTGCAGGAGGTGGAGAAGGTTGATTCTGAGCAGCCAACAATTGCTCCATCAGAGCACCCAATCTGGCGACCTCTTCTTTCAGCTCTCTGTTCTCTTGTTCAAGTTGATCCATCACTCTAGCAGAATTGGCTCTAGTATAGTACCGGTGAGTCAGCTTGTCTTCAAAATAAATGAAGAGCACAGAGTTAGGCCATAGACAAGAAGACCAGAACAACCTGCTTATGCAAAATGATGCATGCAATGCTTGTGCATATGCTTTGTTTTTTTTTATTTCAAGGAACCTTTTAGGGTATTTATTTGCAAATTTGAATTTTTAAGCATTTAATAGCATATGGAAAAATATCTGATCAAATATACATATTTGAAACAAAGAAGTACAACATTGTTTGATTATTACAAGGGAAAAGGAAAATAAATATCCTATGGATCCCTAGAAGCTCGAGATGCTGGAAGACGAGATACACAAAGCTTCTTGATCTCTCTCTCATAGGCGGCTTCCATATCTGCTTTCTCCTTCGCGAGTCGATCATACTTCCTCTTCCAGAATTTGGAAGACTGAGGAAGCAGAGAAGTCCAAGTATCATTTGGATCATCTATCACCTGATGCTCGAGAAACTCGATTAGAGCGTCCTTCTCCTTGATTTGCTGAAGCAACTCTTCTCTTTCACGGATCCAGGCACGTGAAAGGTCTTCTTCTCTCAACTCCTCTACATCTTGGTTAGGGAGGGTTGAAGGCCCAGCCACAACCAAAGGTGTAGGTCTCGGATAGTTATATGGCATGAGATACTCAGAAGCTCTCTGTCTGACCCAAGAAGTATATGGCTCCAAAGCAATGCAGTTCTTCAGACCCAATTCGTTTCTACCCTTCTTATGAATATTGCGCCAAGCGCGGACCATCCTGGCTTTCAGGCCTTGGGGATCTTTACCCTCCTGAAAGAACACACCTTCTAACAGAATGTTATGAGGTTTATCCTTCAAGGGGAACCCAAGCTGACGACGTGCTAAGATAGGATTGTAGCTGATCCCACCACATGTACCAAGAAGAGGCACATTAGGGAATTCACCACAATAATCAATAATCTGCACTGTATCATACACGCGATCGTACCAAGAGATATCGTCATTAGTGAGAGACATGAGTCTCTGAGTCCACCGTAGACATCCCTTGTTCTCCTTGAAAGCGACCGTCTGCGGTAAGTGAGAAATAAACCACTTATACAGCAGAGGCAAACAACACATAATAACTCCTCCACCCTTTGCATTCCTCAGATGCAAAGAGAAATAGGCATCACCCAACAGAGTCGGAACGGGATTAAGAACAGAGAAGATCCTAATGGCGTTCGCATCCACAAATTTGTCGATGTTGGGGAACAACACCAACCCATAGATGAGCAGCACAAATAAAGCCTCAAAGGCATCCTCACTCATGGCCTTCCCATAAACGGTAGCTTGAGCGATGAGGAAATCAGAAGGAAGACCCTGAATTCCACCTTTGGTAGTCATATGCGCTTTAATAAGGGATTCATCTATGTGCAACAAGTCTGCAATCTCTCGAGCAGTCGGAATACTCTCTAAGCCACTGAACGGCACCTGATCCAGAACGGGAATACCCACAAGATGAGCATACTCCTCCAAGGTAGGCACTAACTGGAAGTCCGGGAAAGAGAAGCAGTGATACAGAGGATCATAAAACTGCGCCAAAGTACTCATCAGTCCTTCATCAACTTGAGTAGTCAACAGAGGCAGAAGCTTCCCATAACGAGCTTTGAAACCCAAGGGATCTAATACATAGGATGTCAGATTTCTTAACTCTTTCACATCGGGCTGTCTAAAGCTGTACTTCTTTGTATGTGTGACGGTGTATTCGTCGCTATATGATCTATCGATTAAATCATAAGCTAAGAGATACATGAAATTTCGAGTCGCCACCGCACTTTTATTTATCCAAAGGATTGGCTAAAAAGCGAACAAAAGCCTAAGAAGTTTTACACGTAGAAAACTAATAAAAAGATCAGAGATTCTGGGTAAGGGGTAAATTACGCAATGGGAAGGTGTTAGGCACCCACTACGTCCTAGGTACTCCTAGGGAGCCCTTTTCACACTTGTTATGCAAAAATTATTATTTGTTATGACATAAAGATTGTGCAAACATGATTGGGATGATGAGAAAAAGAATATACATGTTTTATTTATTTATTGGGTTCGAACGGATGAACCCGTTGCCTACGTACCTTCCATCAAAGGTAAGGATCAGAACGCCGTAGTTCGGCTAAAAGATTTCCAAAAGTTGGTGGATTCAGTTTTAAACACAAGCACTGAGGCTTTTCATTATCAATGGGAGAACACTCGACCAAAAACAACATCCACCATGCGAGGATAGCTTCGACGTACTAGAGGGGTTAGCCCTGTTTGAAGTACGGAAGTCTTACTGTCGACTCACTAAGGATAGGCAAGATTTACATCAACCACAAAGATAATTGAAACCTATGGCTAATGCATGAAAAGATTAATGGACAAAGCCAAAACAAGTGAATGAGTGAAGTTAATTGATTGTGATTATGAAAATGAAGTCAAAGTATGATTAAGATTGATTCAGATAAGTATTATGAAATGAGTTTGAAAAAAGGTCAAGGACTTGAGTCCAGGTTTTTAGTTAGAAAAACATGAAGATGTTTGCACAACACTTATGTCAAGTTTAAAAGATATAGTGTGAAAAGGTTTAGGACATAATGAATGATGAATGGATGAGGATGGATAGTAAAACTTCTTAGAAGGTTCACTTCTTGAAATCATATGGGAGATGATTCAAGTGTGTCCTTTGGAATGCAATGGATAATAATAAACAAACAAAGCAAAAGAAAAGCGGATATCGGATGCCAATCACTGGTCTTATACCAATCTCCTAAAACAAAATGGGATATCAGGTGCCACTCAATGGTCTTACACTAATCTCCACAGGCAAAGAAATAAAAAGCGGATACCGGATACCAATAGATGGATTTACACCAGTCTCCTAAAACAGAAATGGATATCAGATGCCACTCAATGGACTTACACTAATCTCCTCAGAAGAAAACAAAGATGAAATGTGGAAGTCAACTGCCAATCTGTCTGGACTTAGGTTAACTCCACAGTATGGTCCTAGGAAATCCAATGCCACGTTACAGGGACTTACAATGGATCCTCACATACAAGAACAAAAGCAACAATATGATCACAGGAATGCAAATGCCAACTTACAGGGACTTATAACTGCAACCTCTCATACAAACAGATGAAACAAACTATGATCACAGGAAAGCAGATGCCAACTTACAGGGACTTATAACTGCAACCTCACATACAAAAACAAACCAAATTGTGATCACAGGATAACAGATGCCAACTTACAGGGACTTATAACTGCAACCTCACATACAAATCAAACAGATCAAATTATGATCACAGGATAACAGATGCCAACTTACAGGGACTTATAACTGTATCCTCACATACAAACAGATAAAACAGAAGATATGAGTGACCAATGAGGTCTTACACTCTATCCTTCCATATCACAGGAGCAAATGCCAAAGCAATGGACTTACAATTGTCCTCAATGGGCAAACAACAATGATAAAAGTCACACAGACAAATGATATGATCATGCACTAATGGCAATTGATGATGATAGATGCATAACATACAAGCAAGCAAGTGCATATGAAGCAATCAATCAAGCAATGAATATCAAACAGCACACTCTATAGCCAAACAATTGGGGGCTCACACAAGAGGGTTTGACTTTGAAAGTCCACTGTAATGGGTGAAGGTTGCTCTTAACCTGGCCATTGAGGGGCTCAGGTGAAGCAGATGAATAGGAAATGAGGGGTGTGCCTCATTGCTTCTATCTCAAATCAGAGAGAGCATCAAAGAAAGTGTGGGAGTTCAGAAAGTTGGAACTCTCTCCACATTATTGACTCGATTAGATCTTGGGTATTTATCTCATTGCTTCAACCATGTAATGGGAGCAAGAGAGGACACACTGAATAGTGGGGGATAGATTGCTTATCCCTACCTTCCACCAATTGCCTTACTTGAAGGACTTTTCCTGCTTGGGACAAATATAAACAAACACAGGCATTGCCTCTTAAGGAGGACTTCAGACAGTTTGCCCGGTCAAATAACAGACCGGGTCTCCAGACTACATGAAGAAGAAAGGTTTATACCTCAAAGCAAATGCTAAAAAGCAAAGCAAGCAAGTTCAGAGAACTTAAGCAACTAAAGTACCTGCAAAAGTCAAACTCATTAGCAAACAAGTCAACAGTCAAAATCAAAAGGAAATAACCCCAAAAGTCAACCACAGAGGGACCAATTGTGCAAGGCACAAAGACTCAAGTATGAGTCACCTACAAAACAAATGTTAGCACATCATATAATTCAACTCAAACAAATATTTGAATGATCCTCAAGGCATTGGTGCTTAACCTGAAACAACAGCTCAATTGTAAGCTTACAAGACCACTAGGACTAACCTAGGGTCAAAGATGCAAGAAAAAGTCAAGGCAGCAAGAAAAAGTCAACCCAAACTAAGTTTAAACATTCAAGAAGCATTCTCAATTGGATTCATAATTACATCATGCATCATGGTCATTTCATACACAAATGGATGCAAAGCATGGCAAGAGAAGCATACAAAAGTCAACAGCAAAGACCTCATTCAAAAGTCAACTCAAACATTTTCAAAAAATCATGAAATAAATCACACTCAATCCTAACATCTAACATGGTATACATGTCAAATTTCATGGCATTTGGATGAGAGGAAGGCAGTCAATGAAATTCATGAAGTCAAATCAAATTCAAGTAAGCATGGTGAAAGTCAACAAGCATGGGTCAACTTCAAAAAATCATATCAATTTGAAAACAGAAGAGAAATGAATGAGATTAACACCAATGCAAAGCTCAAAGAGTCTAGTTATCACATATGAAATTTCATGGTCATACAATAAGATTTGAGAATTTCACAAAAGATTTGGCAAGGCATAGCACAAAAAGTCAACAAATGACCAAGTATGGAAGAAAATTCTCAATCAAATGGAAAACAGCAAGATTAATTCCAAGAAAATTCATACATCAATTAGACATACAAGGGATCATTCATGCAAAATTTGGGGTCAATTGGATAAGAGGAAGCATGTGAACAAAAATTGGGAAAATGCATGATCATGGTATAGCACCAAATGTAACACACAACTTCAGAAAATCATAACTCTCAATCCACAAATGATAAATGCACAAACTTTATATGGAAATGAAGATCAATGTGTCTAGTTTCACCACAAAAAATTTCAAAGGCAATGGATATAACATGAGAATTTCACAAAAGGAATGGCACAATGTATCAATTATGCACACATGTTGGAAAATCAATTATCCTTTAAAATCCATCCACTGAAAAATTAATTAAAATTCATAATTAAATAATAGACTCAATCATGAACATCATGGAAAAAGAATCATAATTTTTGGATGAAAAACGAATTAGAAAATAATTGTTGAAGTTGGATGATAAATTGGTGCAAGCATGAGCAAAAGGCATGAACTAGTGGTCAACCAAGGTCAACGCAGTGGCATTTGTGTAAATATGTGTGGCACTTAGTGAAACGACTGCGTTTCAGGGGCGGCCAGGAAATGTTCTGATTGGCCCGCCCCAATGAAACAGTAACAAACGCAGCAACGGCCAGTGAGCTCCAAATTTCTGGGGATTTCATGCAGGGAACTAGGGTTTGGCAAACAGCATTCAACATTTCCAATCAAAATCACAGCAATCAAAAATCATAGCTCACGAACAAACATGGTAATGATGCAACCACACTCATGCACACTTAAACAGTACAAACCATACACATTCATGCAGAATTCTGGGCAAGGTTTTAAGGTTTCAGAACAGCAGCAAAGCAACATGTTCATCAACAAAACTCAAACCTAGTTCATCTAAGCAATCACAACAGTATTCAGTATATTTCACATGGATTTTCTGGCATATTATGGTTTAATAGCAGGGCACTGGTAAAGTTTATGCGGCAAGCAACCAACAGTATGTAACACAAAACATATGGTTTTTTTGGGTTCAAGCATAACAGCAACAGGGCATGCTCATCATCATCATGTAATCATCAAGAACAATAGCAAGCAAGCAGCATGGTGTCCAACATGTTATCCATCAACACAAAATCATTTAGCATGGTAAACAAACAAGGTTCAGCAACTACTACCATCACCTAAACTCAACCAACAACAAAACACTTAATCATGGAAAATTCTGGGCAGCAAGTAAGTTTGGGCAGCAGCAGCATTTGCTCATCATCATGTTATCATCACCATAAAACAAAATCGAGCAAGCAATCACAACAGCATGGTAAGAACTTCATCATGCAGCATTAAGGTTTTGGCGATGTTCTAGCAAGCATTTAACAAGCATACAACGCAGTCACATTGGTCTTTCTGAGCATGTTCATAAGGTTTCAAAAACTGCAGCAGGGTTTAGCAGCCATGGCATTCAGCATTTTTTACATCAACACAACATTCGACAAGCATACAAGCCACATGGTGTTGGGTACAAGCAACATCATCCAGTAACAAACAAACATGAGCATGAAAAATTCTGAACAGGATGGGTTTAAACAACAACAACATGTATGTTCATCACCATAAATCAAGCTTCGAGCCAAATTAAACAATAACATGGCAATGGTACAGCCTCATGCAACATCCAACAGCACAAACCATACACAACAGCCACAACCATATGGATTTCTGGAAAAAAAGTGTGGGGGTTTATCACAGCAGCAAAATGCTCAACTTCATCATCATCAAACCAAACAAAAACAAACAACAGCATGGTTTTAGCATCATCATCATGTAAAATTCGACCAAAAACAACAATCCCAGAAATAACAATCAAGCACACAAATAGCATCATCAAACAATATACATCATAAATCCAGCAAGGAAATTCATCAGAACAAAATAAATATCCAAGCATCGAGCAAAAATCCATATGAACCCTACTTCAGATCAGCATATCTCAAGAAATACACAACCGTTTGCCACGATTCCAGTCGTAATAACACTAGCATACCATGTTCTATCCTAAACCTAGCATGATTTGGTGAAAGGAAAGGGTCAATTACTTACTTGATTTTGAAGCAAAGTGAGATGCAGTGCTGGTTTTGATGTTGCAGCCCGATACAGATGTCCACAATGCCTTAAAATGATGAAGGCTTGAGGTCTTTTGGCTCAATGGTGCATAGAAAACCTCACAGCTCTAACTGCCATTGTTGGACTTGGTAATGACAGAACATGAAGATGGCTTTGCAGTTAAGATTTGGTGGTTCAAGGGAGCTCACCAAGATGTTTAGATGGAGAAACAATGAAGGTGACTCAAGGGTTTTGAGTGTTTTAGCAGAATTTTTGCTGTTTTGTGAAAATGTCAATTGAGAGCAAAGGAGAATTTTTGGGTCGTGTGGCTGCAGTGTGTTTTTTAGGGTTACCAAATGGGCAGAAAATGACTTATATATCACCTGTTTTAGAGTTGGATTAGGGAGTGCTAACTTGGTTTAGTTTAATGAGAACCATTTGCATTTTTGCTAAGTTGGGAATAAGTGGATATGGGAGGGTGTGTGCTGCTCGAGTGGGCCTTGCAAACAGGCTGCTAGCAGACTAAAATTCTGCTGTTTTGCATCTGTTTTTAGTCTACCAACAATGCCTTGCTTAAATGAAACTGATTGTACAATTTGCCAATTTGGAAAATGTGGAAAATGGAGGTGTGCTTGTCTGCACAAATTTGGGCTGGGTACAGGCTGCTAGTGGCCAACATGCTGTGCTGTTTTGTGTGTGCTGCTGAATGCTGTACCTTGTTTTGCTCTTTTCCAACTAATTGCAAAAATTGCCAAGATTGCACTATGGTCCAAAAATGTGGTAAAATGGTGGTGTGATAATGATTTAAGGCTTGGAACAAATCACAAATGATATATGAAACACCTCCCAATTGGCAAAAATGAGAAAAAGTCCATAAGTCAAAAAGTCAACTGTGAGTCAAACTTTGATTTTTAAAGGAATAGGTCCAAAAATGCCATTTTGAATGGTAAGGTTTTAGGTCATGAAATTTATATTTTGGAAAGAGGATGAAAAATGTGGTTTGTAGGAAAAAACCCCACCAAATTTGGCCTTATGGTTTGAGAGATATGGCCCTTTGAAGTTCAAAAATTGGTGAAAATGATTTGATCATATCTTGACAACCACACATGGGATTTTGATGTTCTTGGACTTTTTGAAAATGGGAAGACAAGATCTTCAACTTTCATGTTGGGCAAAAATTCATTTGGAGCTTGTATCATGATGTAAGTTTAAGATCAAGAAGTTTCCATTTTTGGCAGTTGAAATTACAAGTCCACTTGCTATTTCTGGAAAATTTTCTGATTGGCTTGATTTTCTTCCATGATGAGGTTGAACATGATAGATGAGGCTTATACAAGCATGAATGAACTCTTTCAAATCAATTCTATCCATCAAATCTTGATTAAATCAACTGTTGACCAAGTTTGACTGTCTGTTGACTTTTTCTAGGGTTTTGGACTGATTGAACTTCTTCTGATGAATTCCAAACCCTAATTCCTTGAGAACTTGACTTCAAATGATGTCTCAAGATGTATGAACCTTTGATTATTGATCATGATGTCCAAATTCCACAAGAATGGCCATCATCCATTGCTTTGACTGATCAATGACTGACTTTGACCTAATTTCTGATGATTACTTTAACTGCAAGCAAAAAGGTTAGACTGACAATATTTTTGTACTTTTTGAATGATAAACATATGAAAGCAAAGATATACAAATGCAAAGTATGCTTGGTGATCAAGAAACAAACCTACAAGGCAATCTACCCACTAGGAGGTAACAAAGGCATGCAATGATCCTTGAGGTTATGATATGATATGATATGGGCCATGAGGGATCTTAGGGCCCAAAATTGGGGTCTTACAGATGCCCCTATTTAAGGTCATTCTAGCCGGAGAAGTGAAGTTTAGAAATCTTCATCTTGACGCGGTAGAATGGACTTAAATAACAGTAATGAGACAAATTTTGGTCCCTAAGAGACCTCATGATGCAGATGTATGCGTGCAAAAGACACAAATTCTGTGGGGAATATGATTCACACAGAAGAAAAGACGATCCGTCGGAGTATACGCTCACCAGGAACAGAGACTTTAACAAGACTCTATGGGGATGATAAAAGAAAAAGAAATGTGTGGACAAGACACGACTCCAAACTGGGGAAAAACAAAACTGACATAACGTGATCAAAACACGACTCTGATTAGAAAAACAGAAAACAGACAGGAGAACTCACTGGGGAGTGAAGAACTCACACTGGGGAAAGAATTCCAAATGGAAAATAAATCCATTGGAGAAACACAAGCTGACTCCTGAAGAGAAGCAAAAGAAAACTTCACTGGGGAAGTAACAAAGAAATGAGATGTTACCAGGCATACAGGTAACAAACTCAGGAAGGAACACCAAGGATACCGGGTTGTAGGTATGTAACAGGTGACCGACCAAAGACGTGAATTGGTGTGTGTTCCAAAACACTCATCATCCTGAAGAGAGCGAAAGCAAACTTGTTTATAGGATGGATATTCAATTCCACAAGGAATATGAATCTTACTCTGAGGGGGAAGCAACAAAAGATTGACCCAAGAGTGAACGAGACATATTATTCATTACCGGCAGACCGTGAATAATATACTCGAAGGGAAAATTATCCTGAACCGGTTACTGGGTTGTTTAAGGATAAAATCCGAAGACGTGAATTGGTTTGTGTTCCAAGACACTCATCATCCGAAAGAAAGCGAAAGCAAACTTGTTTAAAGGATGGCTGAAAAAACGTGAATTGGTGTGTGTTCCAAGACACTCATCACCCTAAACACAAACTGGTTAAAGGATGGCTATTCGATTCTACAAAGAATACGAATCTTGCTCAGTTGGGGAAAATCAACAAAGGATTCCAACCAAAGAGCGCATGAGATATATTATTCATAGCCGTCAAAACGTGAATAATAACCTCGCATGGAAGATTATCCTGAACCGGTTACTGGGTTGTTTATAGGATAAAAATCCGAAGACGTGAATTGGTGTGTGTTCCAAAACACTCATCATCCAAAACACGAATTGGTTAAAGGATGGCTATTCGATTCTACAAAGAATACGAATCTTGCTCAGTTGGGGAAAATCAACAAAGGATTCAAACCAAAGAGCGCATGAGATATATTATTCATAGCCGTCAAAACGTGAATAATAACCTCGCATGGAAGATTATCCTGAACCGGTTACTGGGTTGTTTATAGGATAAAATCCGAAGATGTGAATTGGTGTGTGTTCCAAAACACTCATCATCCAAAACACGAACTGGTTAAAGGATGGCTATTCGATTCTACAAAGAATACGAATCTTGCTCAGTTGGGGAAAATCAACAAAGGATTCCAACCAAACAGCGCATGAGATATATTATTCATAGCCGTCAAAACGTGAATAATAACCTCGCATGGAAGATTATCCTTAACCGTGTTGTAGGTTGTTTATAGGATAAGATCCGAAGAGAAAGGCATCGGGATACCAGAATAGGTATATCATGATGACTAATCAAAAGGAGCAGCAGACATTACCGACAAAAGGGTGAATGAAAGGCGAACTGCTGAGGATAATTTGCGAGCATCCGGCAATTATCCAAAGAAGACTAGCTGGGGATACATTGATAAATAATCAATGATCCGGGGAACAAATCACTAGCATACGGTGAAAAGACCCACTGGGGATAAAATTGCTAGCATACGGCAATTATCCACAAAAGACTTGCTGAGAATATAAGTGCTGATCTGAGCAACTTATCCAAGCAAAGGAAAATCATCATCAAATATTGAATGAAGATAACCACACAATTAGGGTTTACATCTACCGAATACGGGGTAGAAGACCAAAAACTCCGCGTGGGGATAGAACAAATCACAAATCCGCACGGGAAACCAAAATAGGGTTATAACAAACCACAAACTGCTGAAGGGCAGGAAAATAGGATTTACAACTACCGGGTAGTAGGTAGAAAACCAAAACTCTGGCTGGAGAATAAAAGGTGTATAACCACAAATTCTGTTAAGAAAGCCAGGAAAGATAGGACTTATAACTACCAATTATGAGGGTAGAGGCCCAAAAACATTCCGCTGGGGAACAACCCACTGGGAAGCACAAGATGTCTGACAAATAGCCAATTCGGGAATGATCCGAAGAGACAGACTGAATAAAGACACGTCCTAATGAGGATATAGCTCAAATAGGAAAATCCATCCCAATATATGTGTTGGGGAGGAAACGGAAGAAACCGTCATCCACGAGGATATATCTCGGTGGGGATCTGCAGAAGGAAAGATAACATATTTTCTGCTTATGGGGCTGACTCTATATGGAGAGATTTTAAACACCCGACATCTGCTTGGGGAGATCTATAAAGAGATCTATATCACCATAGCAGGAGACACGACAAACAAAGGATACATGGCAAGAAATGCAACATGAATATCTGAATGTTTTATGAATATGCATGAATATGCGTGATTTATGTTTGATGAATGCTGACAAAACAGACAATTCTAACACAAACAGGTTCAGGAACCGAAACGTCCGGTATTATACTTCCAGGGGAAAAACCAACTGGAGAGCCAATCTGCGGAGATCTACATGCTGTAAAGCAAAGATCTGCGGGTACTGCTGAAGAAGCAGAGAATCATAGATATCAGGAAACAACCCAACTCAGGGTACAGAATAGTCACAACGGGCAAAACAGCCACCAAGACGAATCTGTAGGGGAACAAGAGAAATCCCAAAGTATCTGCAGGGGATCTCGGTGACAACTGAGAAACAACAAATGCATAAGCACTAACTGCTGTAGAAGCAACTCCACACAACTCCACTGGGGGAACAACCCACTGAGGGAGAATGATATCATCCAAATAGAATCGAACTGCATAAGCAACTCTATTGGGGAAAACTGTCGGCTACTCTCTTGGGAACAAACCACTGAGGGAGGACAGATCAAACAAACAGAGTCTGCAACAAACCACTCCACTTGGGGAGAATACACATAGCAAACTGATCACAACAAGTAGATTTTGCAATACAAGCCGCTCTACAGGGGAAAACTGTCGGCTACTCTCTTGGGGAACAAACCACTGAGGGAGGACAGATCAAATAAGCAGATTCTGCAACGAACCACTCCACTTGGGGAGAATACATAGCAAAACTGATCACAACAAGTAGATTCTGCAATATAAGCCACTCTACTGGGGATCACAAACAGTCAGGAAATTAATCCGTTCACTGGAGGCTAGAGCCATCATCCGACCATACTGGGGATTGAAAGAGTATTCAACAGGCGAAACTGCCACAACAAACATTCTGCAGACTGAGCTGAGGAAAATATGATTGCAATACTGGGATGTCAACCCAAACAACCACTGAGTAGGAAAATAAATCCTGCTCTGCTGAAGAGAAAAACTCTGATGGAGAGACAGCAACAATTCCACAGACGACTTCGCCGGGGAAAAGGTAAAGTACCGGGTATCAAACCACTGACTTACCAAGTCTTCAAAAGAAAACAAATGCGCTGAGGAAACAGGCAAATCCTGCTGGCACACTGCATGGGGAGAAGAGGTAACAACTCCGCTTGCAACCCTGGTGGGGATGTTAATAACAGCTCTACTCGCGACTCCGAGGGGAGTACCAATCAATCAGTTACACTTATGACTGTGCTGAGGAGACAAATAAAGTCTGGGGGATACAACCCACTGGAGAAAGTGACGGGGCACCAAGGTGATAAACCATCAACCGCCGAAACCTTGCAATAAAACACCCATGCTGGGGGAAAAACTGCTGCTGGAGAGAACGAAGTCTTCAACAACAAATCACTCTGCTTGTGACTGTACTGGGGAGCAACCCCATCAACAACTCTGTTTGAGGAACAACCTCAACAAAGATCTGAAGAAAGAAGATACCACCAAACCAGGAATATGAACCAATGTCTTACCTGTTGGGAATCATGCCACCCTCGGGAGAGCACTGAGATATTCTTGAGTATCCTTTCAATCTTGTGAATGTTCACTTTGTTAAAACAAAAATTTTGAAAAAATTGATTTGTTTAAAACAATGACATTTTATCAATTTAAAACATGCAAAACATTTGTTGAATTGAAACAAATAAGAGTGCAAATAATTGGATAAAAAGCTCAAATTGATTTGATAGAATGGTAGTCTGCAAATGGCAAGACTCCATAGATCTGTACAAATTTGAAATCAGTGATATATATTGGAAGAGGGCTACATTGAACATAATGATCCTTTCTCTACCAATTTGAATCTCGATGTATCCGAAGCTTCGGTTGACGACGAATCGAGAATCTTCTGACGAAATGACGACTGATGAACCAGAAAGTCTTGTCAGGATGCAGTTACTTGCCAAAAATCCCTAATTTTTGCCTAGATTGCCCCAGAGTGAGGTACTCAATCTAGCGGGATGCAAATATATCCTTTTTTTCAAAGTCTCTAATTTTTGCCTGGATTACCCTTGCGGGTTCTCCACCGAGACGCTCATTTTTGCCTAAGCCGCCCTTTCGGGTTTTCAACTTAGCGAGCTATTCTGTTTTTTCATTTGTTTTTTTTTCATTTGCATATACCTTTTTTTTTCTAGGCAAAGTATCTCTTAACTGCATCTGAATTCACAGGACGAGTGAAATCCTCCCCATTCATTGTTGTAAGCATTAAAGCACCGCCTGAAAAGGCTCTCTTAACAACATATGGACCCTCGTAGTTTGGAGTCCACTTGCCCCTGGAATCGGGCGCGAAAGACAAAACTTTCTTGAGCACGAGGTCACCTTCTCGGAACACACGAGGCTTGACCTTCTTGTCGAATGCTTTCTTCATTCTCTGCTGATACAACTGACCATGGCACATGGCAGTTAATCGTTTTTCTTCAATTAAATTCAGTTGGTCGTAACGACTCTGAATCCATTCAGCATCAGTCAACTTGGCTTCCATCAAGACTCGCATTGACGGGATCTCCACCTCTACTGGGAGAACGGCTTCCATGCCATAGACAAGAGAGAAAGGGGTTGCCCCTGTTGAAGTGCGTACAGACGTACGGTACCCATGCAAAGCAAATGGCAGCATCTCATGCCAATCCTTGTAAGTGACAGTCATCTTCTGGATAATCCTCCTGATATTCTTGTTAGCAGCTTCAACAGCCCCATTCATCTTAGGTCTGTAAGGAGAGGAATTATGGTGTGCAATCTTGAATTCAGCGCACAACTCATCCATCATCTTGTTATTCAGATTGGATCCATTATCGGTAATGATCCTCTCTGGCACACCATAACGGCAAATCAACTGGTTCTTGATAAACTTCACAACCACCTGTCTGGTTACATTCGCGTACGACGCGGCTTCAACCCATTTGGTGAAGTAATCAATTGCTACGAGAATAAACCGATGTCCGTTGGACGCTTTCGGCTCAATCATACCGATCATGTCGATTCCCCACATAGAGAAAGGCCATGGTGATGAAATCACATTCAGGAGTGTCGGAGGAATATGAATCTTATCCGCATAAATTTGACACTTGTGACATTTCTTCACATACTTGCAACAGTCAGACTCCATTGTCAGCCAATAGTAGCCTGCTCTCAACATCTTCTTAGCCATGGCATGTCCATTGGAATGAGTACCAAATGAACCTCATGGACCTCAGTCATCAATAGGTTTGCTTCGTGTCTATCCACGCATCTGAGCAAAACCATATCAAAATTTCTTTGTACAGCACTTCACCACTGAGGTAGAAACTGCCTGACAACCTTCTCAAAGTTTTCCTATCTTTCAGATGCCCCAGGCGGGTAGACCTGGTTCTGGAGGAAATTCTTGATATCAAAATACCAAGGCTTGTCATCTTTCACGTCTTCAATTGCAAATATGTGAGCGGGTCTGTCCAAACGCATCACAGTAATATTGGGAACATCATTCCACCATCTGACAACAATCATGGAAGCAAGCGTAGCAAGGGCATCTGCCATCCGATTATCCTCTCGAGGAATATGATAAAATTCAACTTCTGTGAAGAAAGTTGAAATTCTCCTTGCATAATCTCTGTATGGATGAGACCTGGTTGATTCGTCTCCCATTCACCTTTGATCTGATTGACAACCAAAGCTGAATCACCATAGACATCAAGATATTTGATTCTCAAATCAATGCATTCTTCAAGTCCCATAATACAGGCTTCATACTCCGCCATATTATTCGTGCATTTGAAGGTTAGCCTTGCTGTAAATGGAATGTGCGAACCCTGGGGATTAACAATTACTGCCCCAATTCCATTTCCATATTGATTAACAGCGCCATCAAACACCATCGTCCATCTGGAACCAGGTTCTGGACCTTCATCAAGTGTAGGCTCATCGCAATCTTTCATCTTCAAATACAGAATTTCCTCGTCCGGGAAGTCATACTGAACAGACTGATGATCTTCAATCGGCTGGTGCGCTAAATGGTCAGCCAAGATACTACCTTTGATAGCTTTCTGAGCTCGATACTCAATATCATACTCAGACAACAGCATCTGCCAACGGGCAATCCTCCCAGTTAAAGCAGGCTTCTCGAAGATATACTTAATTGGATCCATTCTGGATATCAACCAAGTTGTATGATTTATCATGTACTGGCGCAAACGCTTAGCTGCCCAAGCTAAAGCACAGCACGTCTTCTCAAGCATAGAGTACCGAGACTCACAATCAGTAAACTTCTTACTGAGGTAGTAGATAGCAAACTCCTTCTTCCCTGATTCATCTTGTTGACCGAGTACACAACCCATCGAGTCTTCAAGAACTGTTAAGTACATAATCAGAGGTCTTCCTTCCACAGGCGGAGACAAAATCGGAGGTTCAGACAGATAATCTTGATACTGTCGAAAGCTTTCTGGCAATCCTCGGTCCAATCATGAGACTGATCTTTCCGGAGGAGCTTGAATATCGGCGCACATGTGGCAGTCATGTGGGATATAAATCTGGAAATGTAGTTCAAGCGGCCAAGAAAACCTCGGACTTGCTTCTCAGTTTTGGGTGCGGGCATCTCTTGTATTGCTTTGACCTTTGCAGGATCAACCTCAATACCTCTTTCACTTACCACAAAACCCAACAACTTGCCGGAACGGACTCCAAAAGTACATTTGTTCGGATTCAGACGAAGCTGGAATTTCCTCAAACGCTGAAAAAGCTTCAACAAATGCTCAATATGCTCAACTTCCGTTCGGGACTTAGCAATCATATCATCAACATAGACTTCTATCTCCTTGTGCATCATATCATGAAACAAGGTAGTCATAGCTCGTTGATACGTGGCTCCGGCGTTCTTCAAACCGAAGGGCATCACTCGATAACAGAATGTTCCCCAAGGTGTGATGAATGTTGTCTTCTCCATATCCTCTGGTGCCATCTTGATTTGATTATATCCGGAAAATCCGTCCATAAAGGAAAAGACTTTGAATTTAGCTGTATTGTCTACCAACATGTCAATGTGTGGTAGAGGAAAATCATCTTTTGGGCTAGCTTTATTCAAATCTCTGTAATCAACGCACATACGGACTTTTCCGTCCTTCTTAGGAACAGGCACAATATTGGCCACCCATAGAGGATATGTCGAAGTCACCAGAAACCCCGCATCAATTTGCTTCTGAACTTCCTCTTTGATCTTCACTGCCATATCTGGATGAGTTCTTCTGAGCTTCTGCTTCACAGGCACGCACTCAGGCTTCAAAGGCAGGAAATGTTGCACAATATCTGTATCTAAACCCGGCATGTCTTCATAGGACCAAGCAAAGATATCTGAATATTCTCGTAGCAAGCTGATCAAATCTTCCTTAACAGACCCTTCAAGAAGTGCCCCAATCTTCACCAGGCGCTCACAATCTTCAGATCCCAAGTTGACTGTTTCCAAGTCTTCGAGATGCGGCTGAATGATCTTCTCTTCGTGCTCAAGGAGACGGGTGATCTCATCAGGAATCTCTTCAACGTCATCTTCTTCTGCCTCAAATACAGGGAATTCAAAATTGGGAGATGGCGTTGGATCATTATGTTCAATGGGTTTTAGGATCAACCTGCATAATGATTTTGGTTAAGAAAAACTTCAGAATTTAAACAAGCAAATCATTATGCAGATGAAAGAATGTTGCTTTTACAGCTTTTATTTTGTTTTTATGGTTTTTTGTGATCACTGATTTCATAAAGAAAAGCAAAAAGTGAAAACAAAGGAAAAACAAATGTTTTGACAATGCAAAAATTGAATGAAAATATCATTGTATATATGCTTTGCCAACAATGTCATCACTTCTCCTTTTGGCATGGGAGAAGGGTTTTAAACAAAATGAACAATTACTCTGATCTATGGATAACTGTAGGAACATCCACAGCGACCCAATTGTGGCAGACACCACCAGGAATAACAAAATTGTTCAAATCTTCTGCATCTTCTTCTTCAATGATAGCAGCAGCTTCCTCTTCTGCAGGTTGATCAGCATGGATGAATCCTCCACTGGTGAACAGACCTTGCTCGTTGCATGCCCCAGAACCAAAGCCAATGCCAGCCCGGGATCGATTATCTTCAAGTTCAAGCACTTTCCCTAATCCAGCAACTGCACCACATTCAATGGCCAGCTTTGCATCACGGTAGGAAGTGAATGAAGGAGACTTCTTCTCGATTGGTTTATCAATAGATAAAGCTTGGAACTGAGTTCCAACTTCATCCTCTGCATCAATGTACGAGAAAGAAGACAGTTTACTGACCAGGAGAGCCTTTTCTCCCCCTACTACAACCAATTTCTTGTTTTTCACAAACTTCAGCTTTTGGTGTAGGGTGGATGTCACGGCGCCAGCCTCGTGAATCCATGGTCTGCCCAAGAGACAGCTGTATGATGGGTGAATATCCATTACTTGAAAAGTGATCTGGAAATCACTTGGTCCAATTTTGATTGGGAGATCAACTTCCCCAATCACGGTCTTGCGCGACCCATCAAAAGCTTTAACAACAACCCCACTCTGCCTCATAGGAGGACCTTGATATGACAACGAGAGAGTGTGGATTTTGGCAATACATTCAGAGACGATCCAGTGTCCACCAGTACATTGGACATTGCATCAGATTTGCAATTCATAGAGATATGTAAAGCCATGTTGTGGTCTCTTCCCTCCTCAGGGAGATCAGCGTCACAAAAGCTCAGAGTGTTGCAAGCGGTAATGTTTGCAACAATGCTATCGAATTGTTCCAAGGTGACGTCGTGATCAACATACGCCAGGTCCAAAACTTTCTGAAGAGACTCCCTATGAGGCTCTGAGTTCAGCAATAGAGAAAGAATAGAAATCTTGGAGGGCGTGTGTAGAAGCTGGTCTACAATATTGTACTCACTCTTTCTGATGAGCCTCAGCATCTCATCAGATTCTTCATCAACAATGCCACTCGGGCCAACAACTGATGAAATGGGAGTTTTTGTACGGAGGAGGAGGCTGGCAACATCAAGTGCCGGATTCTGAACATTCACAGCATTCCCTACAGGGCGCTCAACAGATTCAGAAGAAACAGTAGGAGCTTTGGTAGGGGCGGAAAACACACGACCACTGCGGGTCAATCCACTAACATCAGCGATAGTGGTCACGGAAGTGGAAGGCAAAGGTACTTCAACCCCATCCTGGACAGCAACAGGATTGTATCTGAAAGGTACAGCTTTATCAGATGAATAAGGCACAGGGCCGCTGGTTTGATAATCAAAGAAGGTGAAGCCTTAGGCTTGTTGCTATTGTAGCGAATAACAACAGGCTCAGGCAATTTGAACACCGGGGAGATGACATTCACTTCGGGCTCAACAACATCCACATTGCGATTCTGGAGAATCTCAATGGTACCTTCATTCAACATCATTTGTAATTCCTTGCGAACTTGGTCACAACCCAAACGATTGACAGAACAGACGCGGCACTGGTCATGGTTATGCTTCAAATAGCTGTGCTGACACAGCATCTTATGTAATCCAACCAATGACTGCCGGATATGACTGATGTACTTCACCTTGTACTTCCCAAGGTCTTCCTGGATCATATTCACAGATTTCCCATGCGAAGGCAATGGGTTCCTGGTGACATTCGGGTTTGAGTCTTCAAAACTCAGAATTCCGCTTCTCATAAGGTCTTGAACCTTAGTCTTCAGCGGGAAACAGTTTTCAATGTCATGGCCCGGAGCGCCAGAATGATAGACACAATGCTGGTCTGGTTTGTACCACCATTGGGGGTTGGCAGGAATTGCAGGAGGATCCCTGGGAGAAACCAACTTCCTCTCCAACAAGAGGGATAAAGCTCTGCATATGACATCGGAATTGGATCGAAGCTGACCTTCTTCCTATCATACCCACGTTTGCTTGATTGGTCGTATTTCCACGAGGCTGGTAAGCCTGTTGCTGTGGACGAGCTTGTGTTGATACTGCGGTTGTTGGTATTGTTGTTGATGTTGATACTGTTGCGGTTGATATTGCTGACGTTGAGGATTATCCTTGAAAACAGGTGCTACGTGAGCCACCTGGTGCTGATGACCGGAATGTCGTGCAGGCTTCCTCTGAACAGAGGGTCTTCGATGCTTCGGCTGAGACTGCACAGCATGCGCTTCACCTTCTTTCCTCTTAAACGCTCCATATCGTTTAGAGGAAGAACCATCATCTTTGGCTAACCGTCCCTCGCGGACACCTTCTTCAAGACGCATCCCCATGTTCACCATCTCGGTGAAATCAGAGGGAGCGCTGGCCACCATTCTCTCATAGTAAATGACCCAAGAGTCTTCAGAAAGATCTTGGTCATCTCTTTCTCTTCTAATGGTGGAGTGATTTGAGCTGCCAGCTCACGCCATCTCTGGGCGTACTCCTTGAACGATTCTTTGTCCTTTTGTGACATAGACCTGAGTTGATCTCTGTCAGGCGCCATGTCAACATTGTATTTATATTGCTTGACGAAAGCTTCGCCAAGGTCATTGAAAGAGCGGATGTTGGCACTGTCCAGACTCATGTACCAACGGAGAGCAGCACCAGACAAGCTGTCTTGAAAGTAGTGGATCAAGAGTTGATCGTTGTCGGTCTGCGTGGACATCTTTCTGGCATACATGACCAAGTGTGCCAAAGGACAAGTGTTCCCCTTATACTTTTCAAAGTCTGGGACTTTGAATTTAACTGGTATTTTAACACCGGGAACTAGACAAAGTTCGGCTGCTGACTTGCCGAAGAGATCTTTGCCACGGAGAGTTCTCAATTCCTTTCTCAGCTCGAGGAATTGATCGTTCATCGCGTCCATCTTTTCATGAACATCTGAGCCCTCAGAAGCTTCAGAGTGATAGATGGTGTCGTCTACCCTCGGCATGGTATGCACGACAGGAGGAACAGGAATAGGGACCGGGCTAGATGCCGGCATTTGTGCAAACGTAGGAGCTGGCAGATCAGGCATAAAGCCAGGAGGCATCCCCCAAGGAAAGCCGGGAGGCATGGCATTTGGCTGATGGGCACTAACAGGCACCGTCGATGTAGCTACCTCTGATATAACTGTCCGCTGAACCGGAGTTGCTGGTTGAGGAGCAGGCTGATTCTGGGCAGCAAGGAGTTGCTCCATCAGAGCGCCAAGTCTGGCGACTTCATCTCTCAAACTCTGGTTCTCTTGTTCCAATTGTTCCATAATCCTTGCAGAGTTGACCCTCGTATAATACCGGTGAGTCAGCTTGTCTTCAAAATAAATGAAGAGCAGATGGTTAGAACCAGAAGACCAGACAAATGAGTACCTGTTTATGCAAGAATGATGCATGAAATGCTTGTGCAAATGCTTTATTTTCAAGGAACCCTCAGGGTATTCATTTGCAATATTTTATTTAAACATTTTGATTGCTCATGGAAAATATTTCATTCAAAATATTAAGACAAAGAAGTACAGCATTCTTTTAAATATTACAAAGAGAAAAGGTAAATAACATCCTATGGATCCCTATTAGCTCGGGATGCTGGAAGACGAGAAGTGTACAACTTCTTGATCTCTCTCTCATAGGCAGCCTCCATATCAGCTTCTCCTTTGCAAGTTGATCATACTTCCTTTTCCAGAATTTGGAAGACTGAGGAAGCAGAGAAGTCCAAGTGTCGTTCGGATCGTCGATCACTCGGTGCTCGAGAAATTCAATCATATCATCTTTCTCCTTGAGCTGCTGCAGCAATTCCTCTCTCTCGCGGATCCAGGCACGCGAAAGGTCTTCTTCTCTCAACTCCTCTACACGTTGGGTAGGGAGGGTTGAAGGCCCAGCCACATCCAACAGTGTAGGTCTCGGATGATCATACGGCATCAGGTAGGTAGCAGCCCTCTGTCTGACCCAAGAGGTGTATGGCTCCAAAGCAATGCAGTTCTTTGGACCCAATTCATTCCTACTTTTCATGCGAATATTGCGCCAAGCGCGGACAAATCTGGCTTTCAGGCCTTGGGGATCTTTACCCTCCTGAAAGAACACACCTTCTAACAGAATGTTATGAGGTTTATCCTTTAGGGGGAACCCAAGCTGACGACGTGCAAGCGTAGGGTTGTAGGTAATCCCACCACATGTACCAAGAAGAGGCACATTGGGGAATTCACCACAAGAATCGATGATCTGAACGGTATCATACACGCGATCATACCAGGTGATATCATCATTGGTGAGAGACATGAGTCTCTGAGACCACCGTAGACATCCCTTGTTCTCCTTGAAAGCAACTGTCTGCGGCAAGTGCGAAATAAACCACTTGTACAGCAGGGGTAAACAGCAGACAATGACTCCTCCATTCTTCATATTCCTCAGATGCAAGGAGACATATGCATCACCCAACAAAGTCGGAACTGGATTAAGGACTGCAAAGATCCTAATGGCATTCATGTCCACGAACTTGTCGAAGTTGGGAAACAGCACCAATCCATAGATGAGCAAAACGAATAGAGCCTCAAAGGCATCCTCACTCATGGCCTTCCCATAGAAAATGGCTTGAGCAATAAGGAACTCGGAGGGAAAACCCTGAATTCCGCCTTTGGTAGTCAGATTAGCTCTAATCAGATCTTCATCTATGTGCAACAAACTGGAAATCTCTCGAGCAGATAGAATACTCTCTAGGCCACTGAACGGCACTTGATCCAGAATCGGAATCCCAATAAGGTGAGAGTATTCTTCCAAAGTTGGCAACAACTGGAAGTCCGGAAATAAGAAGCAATGATAGAGCGGATCATAGAACTGAGCCAGAGTGCTCATCAATCCCTCATCCACTTGAGTAGTCAACAGCGGCAGGAGCTTCCCATATCGAGCTTTGAAACCCAAGGGATCTAGTACATATGATGTCAGATTCCTTAACTCTTTTACATCAGGCTGCTTGAAGCTGTACTTCTTTGTATGCCTTTTCGGTCTTTCCATGTCTGAAAATTTTGCAAATAACCCTTTAAGTTCCTTGAAAATTTTCTCTTTTGATGACATGAATGCGGATGAATGCGTGAATGCATGAATGCAACAAACACACTCAAGGATCAAGCAAAGCACACCAAACAAAGGTCGTGGGAAAGCTCTATGTATCCCTAATATCAATCATCCATTTTGGTGGATTTAGGTTTTCACCTTATCGACACCCAAGTTCCATTGATATTAACGGTACATGAACCGGTTCAAACATTCTTAATATCAACCAGCCGCTTTGGTGGATTTTAGGTTTTACACCTGATCCGGGATCCATTGATATTAACAATGTTTGAACGACTCAACCACGAATCACGGGTTTGTTGAGAGTCACGAGCATGGAGTCTCGGTTAAGAACCACCCAAAGGGAGTGTACTAGGGTTTAAACCTGCCAGACATGTTCTATCAGAGGTTCCCATAATCATCGTTCCATCTTTCGAATATTATCGGAGGAACGAATACTCGTATTCCAAGAATATTCTCAAGAGAAACTCTTATGAGTGTAGTATCGCGTAACAATCGTATCAGAACTGACATCTGAACGACCTCCGCACTACGGTCCTAAAAATAGGCCAAGATGGGTTTGGTAAACTAAGGTCCTTGGCTTCTGCGGAACATGATTGAAAGAATAATGCCTAACCACAAATAACTTGTGTGACATTATTAGTTCAACATGACCTCCACCAAGTGAATGGACTCGCAAGTCAACTGGCTAAGGACTACTCCACACCAGTCAACAAGACTATGCCATTCTCCTATCCTAGAGTGCACTCGAGTTCGGGTATAGAACTCATCTCACAGATCACCAAAGCAAACAGCAAATGTATATCAAGCAATTCACACATTACAATCAATACAGTTATCCCAAATTGTACAAAAATATGTCAGATAAAGAATAATAATATAGCACAACAAGGGTGAAAAGTAGGCAATACAACCAAGGATTCTGGTGAGATTCTCCCCAGCAGAGTCGCCACTTTTCTGTGACGGTGTATTCGTCGCTATATGATCTATCGATTAAATCATAAGCTAAGAGATACATGAAATTTCGAGTCGCCACCGCACTTTTATTTATCCAAAGGATTGGCTAAAAAGCGAACAAAAGCCTAAGAAGTTTTACACGTAGAAAACTAATAAAAAGATCAGAGATTCTGGGTAAGGGGTAAATTACGCAATGGGAAGGTGTTAGGCACCCACTACGTCCTAGGTACTCCTAGGGAGCCCTTTTCACACTTGTTATGCAAAAATTATTATTTGTTATGACATAAAGATTGTGCAAACATGATTGGGATGATGAGAAAAGAATATACATGTTTTTATTTATTTATTGGGTTCGAACGGATGAACCCGTTGCCTACGTACCTTCCATCAAAGGTAAGGATCAGAACGCCGTAGTTCGGCTAAAAGATTTCCAAAAGTTGGTGGATTCAGTTTTAAACACAAGCACTGAGGCTTTTCATTATCAATGGGAGAACACTCGACCAAAACAACATCCACCATGCGAGGATAGCTTCGACGTACTAGAGGGGTTAGCCCTGTTTGAAGTACGGAAGTCTTACTGTCGACTCACTAAGGATAGGCAAGATTTACATCAACCACAAAGATAATTGAAACCTATGGCTAATGCATGAAAAGATTAATGGACAAAGCCAAAACAAGTGAATGAGTGAAGTTAATTGATTGTGATTATGAAAATGAAGTCAAAGTATGATTAAGATTGATTCAGATAAGTATTATGAAATGAGTTTGAAAAAAGGTCAAGGACTTGAGTCCAGGTTTTTAGTTAGAAAAACATGAAGATGTTTGCACAACACTTATGTCAAGTTTAAAAGATATAGTGTGAAAAGGTTTAGGACATAATGAATGATGAATGGATGAGGATGGATAGTAAAACTTCTTAGAAGGTTCACTTCTTGAAATCATATGGGAGATGATTCAAGTGTGTCCTTTGGAATGCAATGGATAATAATAAACAAACAAAGCAAAGAAAAGCGGATATCGGATGCCAATCACTGGTCTTATACCAATCTCCTAAAACAAAATGGGATATCAGGTGCCACTCAATGGTCTTACACTAATCTCCACAGGCAAAGAAATAAAAAGCGGATACCGGATACCAATAGATGGATTTACACCAGTCTCCTAAAACAGAAATGGATATCAGATGCCACTCAATGGACTTACACTAATCTCCTCAGAAGAAAACAAAGATGAAATGTGGAAGTCAACTGCCAATCTGTCTGGACTTAGGTTAACTCCACAGTATGGTCCTAGGAAATCCAATGCCACGTTACAGGGACTTACAATGGATCCTCACATACAAGAACAAAAGCAACAATATGATCACAGGAATGCAAATGCCAACTTACAGGGACTTATAACTGCAACCTCTCATACAAACAGATGAAACAAACTATGATCACAGGAAAGCAGATGCCAACTTACAGGGACTTATAACTGCAACCTCACATACAAAAACAAACCAAATTGTGATCACAGGATAACAGATGCCAACTTACAGGGACTTATAACTGCAACCTCACATACAAATCAAACAGATCAAATTATGATCACAGGATAACAGATGCCAACTTACAGGGACTTATAACTGTATCCTCACATACAAACAGATAAAACAGAAGATATGAGTGACCAATGAGGTCTTACACTCTATCCTTCCATATCACAGGAGCAAATGCCAAAGCAATGGACTTACAATTGTCCTCAATGGGCAAACAACAATGATAAAATCACACAGACAAATGATATGATCATGCACTAATGGCAATTGATGATGATAGATGCATAACATACAAGCAAGCAAGTGCATATGAAGCAATCAATCAAGCAATGAATATCAAACAGCACACTCTATAGCCAAACAATGGGGGCTCACACAAGAGGGTTTGACTTTGAAAGTCCACTGTAATGGGTGAAGGTTGCTCTTAACCTG
This sequence comes from Lathyrus oleraceus, assembly GCF_024323335.1. Classification (NCBI taxonomy): domain Eukaryota; kingdom Viridiplantae; phylum Streptophyta; class Magnoliopsida; order Fabales; family Fabaceae; genus Lathyrus; species Lathyrus oleraceus. The sequence continues at coordinate 303,209,258 of NC_066580.1, read as the reverse complement.
GCCATTGAGGGGCTCAGGTGAAGCAGATGAATAGGAAATGAGGGGTGTGCCTCATTGCTTCTATCTCAAATCAGAGAGAGCATCAAAGAAAGTGTGGGAGTTCAGAAAGTTGGAACTCTCTCCACATTATTGACTCGATTAGATCTTGGGTATTTATCTCATTGCTTCAACCATGTAATGGGAGCAAGAGAGGACACACTGAATAGTGGGGGATAGATTGCTTATCCCTACCTTCCACCAATTGCCTTACTTGAAGGACTTTTCCTGCTTGGGACAAATATAAACAAACACAGGCATTGCCTCTTAAGGAGGACTTCAGACAGTTTGCCCGGTCAAATAACAGACCGGGTCTCCAGACTACATGAAGAAGAAAGGTTTATACCTCAAAGCAAATGCTAAAAAGCAAAGCAAGCAAGTTCAAGAACTTAAGCAACTAAAGTACCTGCAAAAGTCAAACTCATTAGCAAACAAGTCAACAGTCAAAATCAAAAGGAAATAACCCCAAAAGTCAACCACAGAGGGACCAATTGTGCAAGGCACAAAGACTCAAGTATGAGTCACCTACAAAACAAATGTTAGCACATCATATAATTCAACTCAAACAAATATTTGAATGATCCTCAAGGCATTGGTGCTTAACCTGAAACAACAGCTCAATTGTAAGCTTACAAGACCACTAGGACTAACCTAGGGTCAAAGATGCAAGAAAAAGTCAAGGCAGCAAGAAAAAGTCAACCCAAACTAAGTTTAAACATTCAAGAAGCATTCTCAATTGGATTCATAATTACATCATGCATCATGGTCATTTCATACACAAATGGATGCAAAGCATGGCAAGAGAAGCATACAAAAGTCAACAGCAAAGACCTCATTCAAAAGTCAACTCAAACATTTTCAAAAAAATCATGAAATAAATCACACTCAATCCTAACATCTAACATGGTATACATGTCAAATTTCATGGCATTTGGATGAGAGGAAGGCAGTCAATGAAATTCATGAAGTCAAATCAAATTCAAGTAAGCATGGTGAAAGTCAACAAGCATGGGTCAACTTCAAAAAAATCATATCAATTTGAAAACAGAAGAGAAATGAATGAGATTAACACCAATGCAAAGCTCAAAGAGTCTAGTTATCACATATGAAATTTCATGGTCATACAATAAGATTTGAGAATTTCACAAAAGATTTGGCAAGGCATAGCACAAAAAGTCAACAAATGACCAAGTATGGAAGAAAATTCTCAATCAAATGGAAAACAGCAAGATTAATTCCAAGAAAATTCATACATCAATTAGACATACAAGGGATCATTCATGCAAAATTTGGGGTCAATTGGATAAGAGGAAGCATGTGAACAAAAATTGGGAAAATGCATGATCATGGTATAGCACCAAATGTAACACACAACTTCAGAAAATCATAACTCTCAATCCACAAATGATAAATGCACAAACTTTATATGGAAATGAAGATCAATGTGTCTAGTTTCACCACAAAAAATTTCAAAGGCAATGGATATAACATGAGAATTTCACAAAGGAATGGCACAATGTATCAATTATGCACACATGTTGGAAAATCAATTATCCTTTAAAATCCATCCACTGAAAAATTAATTAAAATTCATAATTAAATAATAGACTCAATCATGAACATCATGGAAAAAGAATCATAATTTTTGGATGAAAAACGAATTAGAAAATAATTGTTGAAGTTGGATGATAAATTGGTGCAAGCATGAGCAAAAGGCATGAACTAGTGGTCAACCAAGGTCAACGCAGTGGCATTTGTGTAAATATGTGTGGCACTTAGTGAAACGACTGCGTTTCAGGGGCGGCCAGGAAATGTTCTGATTGGCCCGCCCCAATGAAACAGTAACAAACGCAGCAACGGCCAGTGAGCTCCAAATTTCTGGGGATTTCATGCAGGGAACTAGGGTTTGGCAAACAGCATTCAACATTTCCAATCAAAATCACAGCAATCAAAAATCATAGCTCACGAACAAACATGGTAATGATGCAACCACACTCATGCACACTTAAACAGTACAAACCATACACATTCATGCAGAATTCTGGGCAAGGTTTTAAGGTTTCAGAACAGCAGCAAAGCAACATGTTCATCAACAAAACTCAAACCTAGTTCATCTAAGCAATCACAACAGTATTCAGTATATTTCACATGGATTTTCTGGCATATTATGGTTTAATAGCAGGGCACTGGTAAAGTTTATGCGGCAAGCAACCAACAGTATGTAACACAAAACATATGGTTTTTTTGGGTTCAAGCATAACAGCAACAGGGCATGCTCATCATCATCATGTAATCATCAAGAACAATAGCAAGCAAGCAGCATGGTGTCCAACATGTTATCCATCAACACAAAATCATTTAGCATGGTAAACAAACAAGGTTCAGCAACTACTACCATCACCTAAACTCAACCAACAACAAAACACTTAATCATGGAAAATTCTGGGCAGCAAGTAAGTTTGGGCAGCAGCAGCATTTGCTCATCATCATGTTATCATCACCATAAAACAAAATCGAGCAAGCAATCACAACAGCATGGTAAGAACTTCATCATGCAGCATTAAGGTTTTGGCGATGTTCTAGCAAGCATTTAACAAGCATACAACGCAGTCACATTGGTCTTTCTGAGCATGTTCATAAGGTTTCAAAAACTGCAGCAGGGTTTAGCAGCCATGGCATTCAGCATTTTTTACATCAACACAACATTCGACAAGCATACAAGCCACATGGTGTTGGGTACAAGCAACATCATCCAGTAACAAACAAACATGAGCATGAAAAATTCTGAACAGGATGGGTTTAAACAACAACAACATGTATGTTCATCACCATAAATCAAGCTTCGAGCCAAATTAAACAATAACATGGCAATGGTACAGCCTCATGCAACATCCAACAGCACAAACCATACACAACAGCCACAACCATATGGATTTCTGGAAAAAAAGTGTGGGGGTTTATCACAGCAGCAAAATGCTCAACTTCATCATCATCAAACCAAACAAAAACAAACAACAGCATGGTTTTAGCATCATCATCATGTAAAATTCGACCAAAAACAACAATCCCAGAAATAACAATCAAGCACACAAATAGCATCATCAAACAATATACATCATAAATCCAGCAAGGAAATTCATCAGAACAAAATAAATATCCAAGCATCGAGCAAAAAATCCATATGAACCCTACTTCAGATCAGCATATCTCAAGAAATACACAACCGTTTGCCACGATTCCAGTCGTAATAACACTAGCATACCATGTTCTATCCTAAACCTAGCATGATTTGGTGAAAGGAAAGGGTCAATTACTTACTTGATTTTGAAGCAAAGTGAGATGCAGTGCTGGTTTTGATGTTGCAGCCCGATACAGATGTCCACAATGCCTTAAAATGATGAAGGCTTGAGGTCTTTTGGCTCAATGGTGCATAGAAAACCTCACAGCTCTAACTGCCATTGTTGGACTTGGTAATGACAGAACATGAAGATGGCTTTGCAGTTAAGATTTGGTGGTTCAAGGGAGCTCACCAAGATGTTTAGATGGAGAAACAATGAAGGTGACTCAAGGGTTTTGAGTGTTTTAGCAGAATTTTTGCTGTTTTGTGAAAATGTCAATTGAGAGCAAAGGAGAATTTTTGGGTCGTGTGGCTGCAGTGTGTTTTTCTAGGGTTACCAAATGGGCAGAAAATGACTTATATATCACCTGTTTTAGAGTTGGATTAGGGAGTGCTAACTTGGTTTAGTTTAATGAGAACCATTTGCATTTTTGCTAAGTTGGGAATAAGTGGATATGGGAGGGTGTGTGCTGCTCGAGTGGGCCTTGCAAACAGGCTGCTAGCAGACTAAAATTCTGCTGTTTTGCATCTGTTTTTAGTCTACCAACAATGCCTTGCTTAAATGAAACTGATTGTACAATTTGCCAATTTGGAAAATGTGGAAAATGGAGGTGTGCTTGTCTGCACAAATTTGGGCTGGGTACAGGCTGCTAGTGGCCAACATGCTGTGCTGTTTTGTGTGTGCTGCTGAATGCTGTACCTTGTTTTGCTCTTTTCCAACTAATTGCAAAAATTGCCAAGATTGCACTATGGTCCAAAAATGTGGTAAAATGGTGGTGTGATAATGATTTAAGGCTTGGAACAAATCACAAATGATATATGAAACACCTCCCAATTGGCAAAAATGAGAAAAAGTCCATAAGTCAAAAAGTCAACTGTGAGTCAAACTTTGATTTTTAAAGGAATAGGTCCAAAAATGCCATTTTGAATGGTAAGGTTTTAGGTCATGAAATTTATATTTTTGGAAAGAGGATGAAAAATGTGGTTTGTAGGAAAAAACCCCACCAAATTTGGCCTTATGGTTTGAGAGATATGGCCCTTTGAAGTTCAAAAATTGGTGAAAATGATTTGATCATATCTTGACAACCACACATGGGATTTTGATGTTCTTGGACTTTTTGAAAATGGGAAGACAAGATCTTCAACTTTCATGTTGGGCAAAAATTCATTTGGAGCTTGTATCATGATGTAAGTTTAAGATCAAGAAGTTTCCATTTTTGGCAGTTGAAATTACAAGTCCACTTGCTATTTCTGGAAAATTTTCTGATTGGCTTGATTTTCTTCCATGATGAGGTTGAACATGATAGATGAGGCTTATACAAGCATGAATGAACTCTTTCAAATCAATTCTATCCATCAAATCTTGATTAAATCAACTGTTGACCAAGTTTGACTGTCTGTTGACTTTTTCTAGGGTTTTGGACTGATTGAACTTCTTCTGATGAATTCCAAACCCTAATTCCTTGAGAACTTGACTTCAAATGATGTCTCAAGATGTATGAACCTTTGATTATTGATCATGATGTCCAAATTCCACAAGAATGGCCATCATCCATTGCTTTGACTGATCAATGACTGACTTTGACCTAATTTCTGATGATTACTTTAACTGCAAGCAAAAAGGTTAGACTGACAATATTTTTGTACTTTTTGAATGATAAACATATGAAAGCAAAGATATACAAATGCAAAGTATGCTTGGTGATCAAGAAACAAACCTACAAGGCAATCTACCCACTAGGAGGTAACAAAGGCATGCAATGATCCTTGAGGTTATGATATGATATGATATGGGCCATGAGGGATCTTAGGGCCCAAAATTGGGGTCTTACAGTATGCCTTTTTGGTCTTTCCATGTCTGAAAATTTTGCAAATAAACCCTTTAAGTTCCTTGAAAATTTTCTGATTTTTCTGATGACATGAATGCAGATGAATGCATGAATGCATGAATGCAACAATCACACTCAAGGATCAAGCAAGGCACGTCAGACAAAGGTCATAGGAAAGCTCATAGCATCCTTAATATCAATCATCCATTTTGGTGGATTATGGTTTTCACCTTATCAACACCCAAGTTCCATTGATATTAACGATACATGAATCAGCTCAATCATCCTTAATATCAATCATCCATTTTGGTGGATTATGGTTTACACCTTATCAACACCCAAGTTCCATTGATATTAAGGATGCCTGAACGACTCAACCACGAATCACGGGTTTGCTGAGAGTCACGAGCATGGAGTCTCGGTTAAGAACCACCCACAGGGAGTGTACTAGGGTTTAAACCTGCCGAACATGTTCTACCAGAGGTTCCCATAGTCATCATCCCATCTTTCGAATATTATCGGAGGAACGAATACTCGTATTCCAAAAATATTCTCAAGAGAGACTCTTATGAGTGTAGTATCGCGTAACAATCGCATCAGATCTGACATCTGAACGACCTCCGCACTACATCCTAAAAATAGGCCAAGATGGGCTTGGTAAACTAAGGTCCTTGGCTTCTAAGGCACATGATTGAAAGAATAATGCCTAACCACAAATGACTTGTGTGACATTATTAATCCAACATGACCTCCACCAAGTGAATGGACTCGCAAGTCAACTGGCTAAGGAATACTCCACACAAATCGACAAGACTATGCCATTCTCCTATCCTAAGGTGCACTCGAGTTCGGGTATAGAACTCATCTCACAGAGATCACCAAAGCAAACACCAATTGTATATCAAGCAATTCAAACATTACAATCAATACAGTTATCCCAAATTGTACAAAAATATGTCATATAACAAATAAACAATATCATACAACAAGGGTGAAAAGTAGGCAATACCCACTGAGGAAGGTCTAATGTTGTCCCCAGTGGAGTCGCCACTTTTCTGTAGCGGTGTATTCGTCACTTTATGATTTATTGATTAAATCAAAAGCAAAGCATACAAAGAATCGAGTCGCCACCGCACTTTTATTTATCCAAAGGAATGGCTAAAAAGCGAACAAAAGCCTAAGAAGTTTTACACATAGAAAACTAATGAAAAAGGTCAGAGATCTGGGTAAGGGGTAAATTACGCAATGGGAAGGTGTTAGGCACCCAAAACGTCCTAGGTACTCCTAGGGAACCTCTTTTCACACTTGTTGTATGAAATGTTATTTGTTATGAAAATATTATTGTGCAAACATGATTGGGAAGATGAGAAAAGAATATACAAGTTATTTATTTTTGTGTTTGAACGGATGAACCCGTTGCCTACGTACCTTTCCATGGAAGGTAAGGATCAAAACGCCGTAGTTCGGCTAAAAGATTTCCAAAATATGAGTGGATTCATCTTAAAACAAAAGCCCTAAGGTCTTTCGTTATCCACGGGAGAAAACTCAACCTTATACAAACAACAAGTCCACCATGTGAGAAAAGCTTCAACTTGCTAGTGAGGGGTTAACCCTATAATAAGCAAGGAAGTCTTACAATTCAATCACTAAGGACAAAAAGGTGAGATTAACATCAACCAACTAGGATAAATCAAACCTATGGCTAATGTATGAAAACTTATCAAGAATGGACAAAGCCACAAAACAATTGAATGAGTGAAATTAACCAATTAGGATTTATTCACAAAAAATAGTCAAAGTATGATTAGAATTCAATTCAAAGAAGTATTATGAAATGGAGTTTGAAAAAATCAAAGGCCTAAAGCCTAGGTTTCTAATTTGAAAATAAATGAAAATGTTTGCACAATATTTTTTCAAGTTTGAGTTAACATGCAAATGGAGGTTTAAAGAAACAAAAGGTGGGAGGGTGAGGGAGTGTAAAACTTCTTAGATGTTCACCTCTCGAGATCATATGTAGATGATTCAAGTGATTCCTTTGGAATAAGGCAATAATGCAAATAAGTAAATGAAAAATGGATACCGGTTTCCAATCAATGGACTTACACCAATCTCACAAACAAACATGGATACCGGATACCAATCAATGGATTTACACCAATCTCCTAAAAAAAAACAATGATACCAGATGCCAATCAATGGACTTACACTAATCTCACAAACAAAGGTGGATACCGGATACCAATCAATGGATTTACACCAATCTCCTAAAACAAAACAATGATACCAGATGCCAATCAATGGACTTATACTAGTCTCACACCATATCATTGGAACAACTGCCAAGTAATGGACTTATGCTTGTCTCCTCCATGGACAAAGCAAAAATGCTATAAAGCAAAGTTTATGAAATGATATACAAATGATGATGATAAATGCACTAAGGCACACTCAAGCAGATATGCACAGATGAATCAAGTAAGCAGACAAACAAGTCAATTAGCACACACTATATACAAGCAATTAGGCTCAAACAAGGTTAGACTTTAAAGTCAACTGGAGTAGGGTATGTTGTGCTCTTAACCTTAACATTGAGAGTTAAGGTGAAGCAGATGAAAAGGAGATGAGGGGGTGTGCCTCATAGCTCTTATCCCTGGTCAAGGAGAGCTTTAAACAATGGAATGTGTGGGAGTTCAGAAAGTTGGAACTCTTCTCCACAAGTAGACTCTATAAGATCTTGGGTTAATATCCACAATGCATCAACATGTTATATGAGCAAAGGGATGACACACTGAATAGTAGGAGATGGACTACACATCTCTTTTATCTACCAATTGCCTCATAAGAGGACTTTTCCTGCTTGGCACAAAGAGTAAACAATCACATGCATTGCCTCTTAAGGAGGACTTCAGACAGGTGCCTGCCCAAGTAATAGGACAGGTCTTCCAGACTACATGAAGAACAGAGGTTATACCTAAGTGGTTAAGCAACCCAGCAAAAGTAAGTTCAAAGTGAACTTAAGCAACTTATGTACCTGTGGAAACATCAAACAAATCAGTATACAACTCAGACAATCAAACCACAATCAATATCAACAGTCAAACCCAATAAGCAAAGGCATAAGCCACAAGTCAAGCTCAAATGAGTTAACAACCCTACAAAACACACAATGTTAGTAGTAAAAGGCAAACATCAAATGCTCAAGTGATGGAGCATCATGAACCATGTAACTTGGATGTTCAACCTGAAATCAAAGCTCAAACATGAGAAGCAAACCACTAGGTCAAAGCCTAGGGTCAAAGATGGAGAAAAAAATTTAAAATAGAAGCTGAAAATTAACATGAATCAACTTAAAACATATCTTGAAACACTCTAAAAGGTCTCACATCAATATCAATTACCAAATCCATTTCATGATCAATTGAAGTTCAAGACTATTTTAAAGCTCAAAAGTGACCAACCAGAATGAAAAATCTCAATTAAATCAGAAATCAATCAAATAATTCCAAGAAAATTCATGTTCATTCAAAACATCCATAATATGCATCATGCAAAAAATCAGAACAATTGGAGATCATTTGATATGGAAATCACATCACATAAGATGAACAAGCAAAGGTGTGACACAAATTGTAACACCTATCTTCACATGATCATAAAACAGTAACCACAAATGGTAAAAATACCAAATCAACACCAAAATGTCAAGCCAAGAGTCTAGTTTCATCATGAAAAATTTCAGATCCATTGGATATAAACTCATCATTTCACAAATGGAGAAACAAAGCAAGGTACAAATAGCATACATGTTCACAAACCCTAGGCCAAAAGATTTTCCAGCCGTGCATAATTTATGGAAAAATAAGCAAACAATAATAGACAGAAAATGTGACATGATGCAAAAATCCTCATATTTTTTGGATCAATTTTCAATTATTTATGAATTTTGGAAGATAATGAAAAATTAAAAAAAAGATGAAGCATAGCATATGAATGAATGGAGGGAAAAGAAATAATATGGCATGGCATTTGAAATTTGTGCTGCAGGCCGGAATCGAACACGGAGCATATTCAAAAAGTGGCGCCAGGTGCTAAACGCACCGTTTCATTTAAAATTGCCTTGGCCAATCAGATGCAAGCATGGCAATACGTGGACCAACAGCGTGTGAACCCTAACTAATGCATGCAAGCGCTGGGAAATCCGCAGGAAACATGAACGTTGCACGAGAATCCACAGGAAACGAAGAACATATGAAGAACATGATGAAGATCATGAAGATCTTCATCCAGATTTTCCAGAAATTTTCAAAATGCACAGAAATCAGCATAGCGCATATCATTGTAAAGATCTTGCATCATACAACATGAATCCACAAACAAATCATCCAGAAAACATCACACGTGCATGGATCGAAGAAAAGACAAATCATCAACCAAACTTCAAACAGTCATATCTTACTCAATACAACATGGATTCACACGATTCAAAGCCTAAACTACTCAGCATCACAAGATCTATCATAATATGGCAATGAAAATCAAAGTTATGAGATGCGATTTGTAACCTCTTGTAGAAGCAGAACTGGATTTGGTGTTGTTCAAGCCTTGCAGTGTTCAAAATCTCCTCTAGAACACTTGTATGGATGATTGGAAGAGGAATTGCAGCTCAATTGCACACGATCTCCACAAATTTTGGATTCACCATTGATGTTCAAAGCTTCGAGTATTCCACAAAACAGCACCAATTGCTATGGATCTTCCTTCAATCTTGCTCAAGAACTCTCCAGAAGCATGAATCACCCAAAGGAAATGCAAATTGTTGAAGAATTGGAGAGGAAATTTTGAGAGAAAAAAGTGTGAAAAATTTCTAGATCTGAAAAATGAAGGGTTGTTTGCAGAAAAACAGTTATGATTTTCTATATATACCTCTCCCTAATCACTCTCCTAAACATGTTTAAGCAATGGTTAAGTGGATTAGACAAAATGGAGTGTTTGTGCAAATTGGCATTTCACCCTTGTGCATGAAAATCATGGGTGAACAGTGCACGAGTTTGTGTTTTAATTCACTTAAAAACTCATTTTGAAGCTAAATGCAATGGTACCATGCTTAAACAATGCACCAATTTCAAAATTTGAAAATTCCCTCCAAAAATCCAAGAATGTGCAAATGATTATGTGATGAGAATTGGTGTAATGCAATGCATATTTTGGAAAGTAGAGGTCAAGAGAAGAATGTACAAAAAAGAGCCACTTGAATTGGACATTTGGTTGAGAAGTTATGCACATTTGAATCTCCATGCACACTTTGCCATGATTTGATCACATCTTCTTAACAACACATGCGAAATGGATGATCTTGGACTTTTTGGAAATGGGAGAGAAAGATCTACAACTTTCATGTTCAACAAAATTTCATTTGAAGCTTTCTTGATGATGTAATTTGAAGGTGAAGTTAGGTTAAAACCTTTCCATTTTTGGCAATTTTGAATTAAGGGTCACTTTCTATTTTTGGAAAGTTTTGACCTGACTTTATTTTCTTCAATGTTGATGTTTGAAATGTCAAATGAGACTTGTTTGAACATGAATGAAGTATTTCTTATCACTTCCCACCTCCAAATCCACAGTTGACCTGGCAGTTGACTTTCTAGGTTTTTCAGATGACCTGGCAATGTTCTGATGAAATTCAAGCCTCTACCACTTAGGATTTTGATTCAAGATAACACCATAGCTCATATGAACTCTTGATAATGATTTTGGGGTCCAATTTCTCAAGAATGGCCACCACCTATTGCTCAATGACTGTTGATTGCTGATTGCTTCATCTGCAAGACAAAGGTTAGATGACATATTTTTGTACTTTTGGTTAGTGAACAAATGAAAAGCAATGATATACAAATGCAAAACATGCTTGGTGATCAAGAACCACCCTCAAAAAGATAACCCACCCACAAGAAGGGAAACAAGGTGCACAATGATCCTTGAGGCAATGAAATGATATGATATGGTGTATATAGGGTTTGTTTGAGGGAGAGAAGAAGCAATGGGTTTAATTTTTACAGAGGGAGGGAGAGATATAGACTTACCTGGAGAGCCAACCAGAGGCACTAGGGGTCTTGTTCCATATGTTTCTCCCAGCTTAGCTTTCTTCGCCTGCTTGGTCTTCTCAGAGGGCTCTCGCATCCTCTTCTGGAAGTTTGGAGGAAACTCAGGCAGCCAGTCCACTGAGAATTTTGTGATATCCACCCCTTGCTTGTACAGATCCTCTAGATAGTAAGCTATTACCTCTGGAGGGTCGATCTTGGAGAATAAGTAGAGTCCGTTGGGAATCTATTATTCCCAGGAGGTGTCAAGTGTTGGATGGGCTCTCACTTGATCAATGATTCCCATGCTCTTCAGATTGTGAGCATTCAGAGGTCTGCCAGTATCAATCATGACGTCTTCCATGAGTCTGAGCTGAATCAGATGGTCCACGAGGCCACTCTTGATCAACACATCAAATATCAGTCTCCCCAGAGGGATGTAGTTCATTGTCTTCATGTTGTTTCTGGTGTCTTTGACGGAATCTCTAAGATACTTGAATATAAGTGCAGGTAGGCAGAGCTTCAGACCCTTGTGAATGCAGTACATGATGCACTTCTGATTTGTGTTGATGTAGTCAGAAGAGTTTGAAGCTGGACGATGATGGATGGTGCCTAAGATAATCTTCAGCCAGACCCGGAGGTTCTGGGTCAGTTCCTTGTTCTTGGAATGCTTGCCTTCAGCATTCTGTTGGAAGATGGTAGGGTTTATCTCCTGGGACAAGTACTTTGCCCTGGGGTTGATGTTATAGATGCGTCTTCCTCCTGTCTTCTCCATGTTCAGAAGAGAAGCAATCGATTTCTTTATGATGACTATCTTGACTCCTAAAACGTAGGAGACAATGTAGTGATCATCAGAGTCTGTGAAACACCAGAACTCCTTCACCAGATTCGTGTACACCGGGCCATAGAGGCGTTGAAAGTAATTTTCCCACCCTTGCTTTTTCGGTTCTTCAGTGAGGTCGACGCCATTGCGCTTCATGTTATCAAAATCCAACAAAGTTTCACAAAGAACTTCCAGCTTATCAAAAGGAGTTGCTAGATGAATGCGAGGCTCACGATCAAGAATGTGAGGTTCCTTGTAGATAGGAGTGGAAACGACGCCGGTGGTTGCAGGGGTTTGTTGACTGGAACTTGGTGCTTGCTCTGTTGAGTTCATCTGTTGGGAGAAGTTGTACACTGATTATGTCTGAGAATCCATGAAGAATGGTTGAAGATGATGCTGAATGCTGAAGAACTTTGGTAAAAACTGCAGAAAAACCTTCGAAGGAGGAGAGAACTGAGAGAAAAGGTTTTGTGAGTTCGTGAGTGTGAAAGTGTGCAAGTGTAAATTGTGAAATGCATATATACATAATTAGGGCGCATGCAAAACAACACAGAAATGATGAGTTTAACAGATAACACGTTAACCAAGTAAGCACGTTAGAGAGGAGAATGATTACGGCTCATAAATGACGTCTAATCCCAAAATCAGCATACTGCTCGAGGAGATATCAAGAGTCTATTTCTTGATTACTGCTAGACAGCTGTCTAGAAGTTCCAAGGTCAGACGCAAGATGTACCACGTGTTACTTTATCTGATCTTCAGGAATACCAAAGGGTTGGTTCCTGGAGATTTCTAACTCAGATGACTTCTAACTGGTAGTAGCATCAAAGCTAGATACAGAATCCAACTGTTTAATTCAGAGTCTTATTTTGATATCTCAGAGGCACATTTCATTCTAGACAATTTTGAATGTTTAGATTTTTAAAGATAAAATAGAATCTATGTTCAGCAAGGGGTTTGGTAAAAATATCATCCCATTGATGGTCTGTATCAATAAATTTTAATGTTACTACCCCTTTCTGAACATAGTCTCTAATGAAATAATGTTTTATTTCTATGTGCTTAGCTCTGGAATGAAAAATAGGACTCTTACTTAAACAGATGGCATCAGTATTATCACAGAATATAGGAATGTTACTCTCAAAAATTTGAAGATATTCTAGTTGATTCTTCATCCAGAGCATTTGAGTGGTGCATAGTGATGCTGAAATATACTCTGCTTCTGCAGTGGACAGAGTTATGGTTTATTGCGTTTTGCTGGCCCAGGATATCAGATTCTTTCCCAAGAGCTAACAGTTCCCAGATGTGCTTTTACGTTCCATTTTGTCCCATGCGTAATCTCCATCACAGTAACCAGAAAGTCTATACTCTGATTTTTTCTCATACATCAGGCCCATGTTAGGGGTCCCTTTCAGATACCCGAGTATTCTTTTAACAACTGTTAAATGATATTCTCTAGGATCTGATTGGAATTTGGCACAAAGACAAACACTAAACAGAATATCAGGACATGTAGCAGTAAGATAGAGAAGAGAGCCTATCATACCACGATAGAGCTTCTGACAAACCTTCTGGCTAACTTCTTCTTTTTCCAGAATGCAAGTTGGATGCATAGGTGTCTTAGCAAGTTTGTATTCCGCCATTTTAAATTTCTTCAGAATGTCTTTAATGTATTTACATTGGTTAACATAGGTGGCTTCTGAAGCTTGATTGATTTGAATTCCTAGAAAGAACTTTAGTTCTTGCATTAAGCTCATTTCAAATTTTGCCTGCATCCGCTCAGAGAATTCTTGACATACAGAAGGATCAGCTGAACCAAAAATAATGTCATCAACATATATCTGGCATATCATGAGGTCATTACTAATGTTTTTACAGAAGAGTGTAGAGTCAACTTTTCCTCTAATAAAGTAATGTTCCAGAAGAAAATTTCTTAGTCTTTCATACCAAGCTCTAGGAGCTTGTTTTAAATCGTATAATGATTTCTTAAGTTTAAAAAATATTCTTGACAATTTGAGTTTTCAAAAGCTGGAGGTTGATTGACATACACTTCTTCTGATATATAACCATTAAGAAATGCACTTTTGACATCCCTTTGATATAGTTTGATTGAATGATTTACAGCAAATGAAACAAGTAGGAGAATAGATTCTAACCTGGCAACTGGGGAAAAGGTTTCGTTGTAGTCAATGCCTTCTTGTTGACTGTACCCTTGTGCCACCAGTCGAGCTTTATTTCTGACAACTTCGCCTTTTTCATTTAGTTTGTTTCTGAACACCCATCTGGTTCCAACAATGTGAGTGCCTTTAGGCTTTGGAACAAGATCCCAGACGTCATTCTTTGAGAATTGTTCTAGCTCTTCTTTCATAGCTAGAACCAGTCATCGTCTTGAAGTGCCTCATCATAGGAAGTAAGCTCAATTAGAGATACTAGTCCTAGAGGAATTTCTTCAGGTACCTTTAATGTTGACCTAGTTCAGATAGGTTCATCCTTGTTTCCCATAATCAAATCTTCAGAGATGTTGGGGCGACTTCTTGATTTCTTCTGGATAACTGAGGCTTTAGTTGCATATGGACTTGGTTTATCAGATACTTCTGGTGCTTTGGTATTTTCGTCAGAACCTGCAAGAGTAATCTCCAGATTTGCAAGTTTCTCAACTAGCTTTGACTTTTCAGGGTCAAGCTTATCATCAAATCTTACATGAATTGATTCTTCCATAATTTTGGTTTCTGTGTTGTATACTCTGTAGCCTTTAGAGTGTTATGAGTATCCTAACATACTACCTTTTTGGGCTTTTGAATCAAACTTGTTTAGATGTTCTTTAGTATTCAGAATAAAGCAAGAGCATCCAAAAGGATGAAAAATAAGAAATGTTGGGTTTTCTTACCTTACACAGTTCATAGGGAGTCTTCTCCAGAATAGGTCTTATAGAGATTCTATTCTGAATATAACACGATGTATTTACTACTTCAGCCCAAAAGTGCTTAGCCACATTTGTTTCATTAATCATGGTTCTGGCCATCTCTTGGAGTGTCCTATTCTTCCTTTCTACAACTTCATTTTGTTGTGGAGTTCTAGGACAGGAGAAATCATGGGATATTCCATTAGAATCAAATAGCTCCTCAAAAAAATTATTTTCAAATTCTCCACCATGATCACTTCTGACTTTGATGATTTTAGAGTCAAATTCGTTTTGCACTTTGGAACAGAAGCTAGTGAATACAGAGTGAGACTCACTCTTGTGCTTTAGGAATTTTACCCATATCCAGCGGCTAAAATCATCAACAATAACTAGTCCATATTTCTTTTCATTGACTGATGCTGTTTTAACAGGACCAAACAGATCAATGTGAAGAAGTTCCAGAGGCTTAGAGGTGGAAACAATATTTTTCTTTTTAAAAGATGTTTTGGAAAATTTTCCTTTTTGACATGCTTCACACAGAGCATCTGAAGCAAACTTCAGCTTGGGTAGACCTCTGACTAACTCGAGTTTATTTAGCTGAGATAGTTTTCTCATGCTAATGTGGCCCAAGCATCTATGCCATACCCATTGCTCTTCATGAACAGACATCATACATTTTACATTTTGTTCTTTTAAGTCTGAAAGATTTATTTTGCAAATATTGTTTTTCCTCTTGCCAGTGAATAGGACTATTCCATTGTTCTGATTAATTGCTTTACATGTTTTCTGATTGAAGATTACATCATAGCCGTTATCACTTAATTGACTTATTGATAAATATATTATGCATTAATCCTTCTACATAGAGAACATCAGATATAGAGGGAAGAGTTCCATTACCAATAGTTCCGGAGCCTCTGATCCTTCCTTTCTGATTTCCTCCGAAACCTACGAAGCCAGCATCTTTAAGTTCCAGGATTTAGAACATATACTTTCTTCCCGTCATGTATCGCGAGTATCCAGTGTCCAGGTACCATGAATGGTGTCTTAACTCTACTGCATAAGATATCTGCAACATAAACAATCTTATCCTTTGGTACCCAGAATCTTTTGGTCCTTTATGATTAGTTTTCCCAGAATTTCTTGGAACTTTGGGTTTTCTAGCATTATCAAAACGTTGTGCTTGTGTATGTGTGTAGCGATAAGAAAACGGAGATTTAGGTTTGTCACTAGTGGAAGATTTATCTTCACTAGGGTCATACCCAATTCCTCTTCTATTGTTCGGACTAACTCCATAAATCATGGATGCCATCCTGCTTCTCTCTATCCCCATTCTTCAGAAACTTTTGAAAAGATTTTTCATATTCATAAATTACTGTGTTCGAAATTTGTGGAGCTTGAGATAACGCTTCTTCAAGTTTTAAACATTGTTTATTTGTGGAGTCTTTTTCTAATATCAAAGTTCGATTTTCATCTTTTAGATCTGAAACTATCATCTAAAGTTTACCACATTCTTCGATGGTTTCTTCAAGAACCTCTTTTACAGCTTTAAATTTTTGTTTAAGTTTCTAGTATGAGTTTAGAGTTTCAGAAAGGCATGATTCGAGGTCAGAGCGAGAAAGATCAGAAACTACCTCTTCAGATTCATATTCTCCATCTGATGTATTTCTGGAGGTGGTAGCCATGAGTGCAACATTTTCCTGTTCTTCAGAGTTTGATTATAAGGAATCAGATCCACTGTCATCCCACGTGGACATCAGTCCCTTTTTGGTTCTGAAGGAACTTTTCTTGAAATTTTCTCTTCTAGAGCTTTCTTTCTTCAGCTTGGGACATTCCTTTATGTAATGACTTGTTTCTTACATTCATAGCATATTATACCTTTGTTAGATTTACCTCTGGAAGTTGATTCTGATCGATCTCCCTTGGGTCTTGGTCTTCTGAAGTTATTATTCCTTTTTCTCCAGAGTTGTTTTACTCTTTTGGTTAAAAGGGATAATTCTTCTTCGT
Source organism: Lathyrus oleraceus (assembly GCF_024323335.1). Classification (NCBI taxonomy): domain Eukaryota; kingdom Viridiplantae; phylum Streptophyta; class Magnoliopsida; order Fabales; family Fabaceae; genus Lathyrus; species Lathyrus oleraceus. Next base: position 303,192,247 of record NC_066580.1, on the reverse strand, counting down.
CGTCAGAGTCTTCCTTTTCAGAGTCATCAATGTCTTCTTCTTCAGCCTGGAAGGCTTTGTTTCTATCTGGTTTGCGTCTTTCAGATCTGGACTTTAGTGCTACAAATTTGATTTTGTTTTGAGGTTCATCTTCCTCCAGTTCTATCTCGTGGCTTCTGAGTGAACTGACGAGTTCCTCAAGACTGATATTGTTTAGATCTTTTAATAACTTTAAAGTTGTGACCATGGGTTTCCATTTCTTTGGCAAGCTTCTAACAATCTTTTTGACATGATCCGCAGTTGTATATCCTTTATCTAGCACTTTGAGTCCTGCAATTAAAGTTTGGAATCTAGAAAACATTACCTCTACAGCTTCATCGTCCTCCATTTTGAAGGCTTCATATTTCTGGATTAGAGCCAGAGCCTTTGTTTCTTTGACTTGAGAATTTCCTTCGTGAGTCATCCTCAGGGAGTCAAGTATTTCTTTAGTTGTTCCCCTGTTGCTGATCTTTTCATATTCATTGTAGGAAATAGCATTGAGTAGTATCGTTTTGGCTTTATGATGGTTCTTGAATTCACGCTTCTGATCATCTGACATTCTGCTTCTGGGAATAGCAACTCCAACGTCTGTCACAGGTGGTGTGTAGCCAATTGTGACAATATCCCAGAGATCAGCGTCGTAGCCCAGAAAGAAACTTTCAATTCTGTCTTTCCAATAATCAAATTTTTCTCCATCAAAGATTGAAGGTTTAGCGTTGTAACTATCTCTTTCATTGGTGTTGGCCATAGTTTTTCTCACACTGGATCTCTCTACACTGTTAAGTGTTTGATTAGAAAATCAATAACAGAGTCGAAGCTCTGATACCAACTGAAGGTTGAGAAAAATAAGAAAGGGGGTTTGAATTGTTTTGGAAATAAAAACTTTTTCAGAAATTTAAAACACACACATAATTTTATACTGGTTCGCTTGAAATTCAAAGCTACTCCAGTCCACCCGGCCAAGGTGATTTCACCTTCAAAAAGGACTTAATCCGCTAATCTTGAAAGATTACACGACCAAACGTCTATGAGAATAATCTCTTAGCCCTCTCAAGTATTCAGAATGCGCAAAGTCACTTGAGGAAATAGTTTAAGCAAAAGTAAATTGTAATGTAAAGTGCTTCTAACAACAAGCAAGTATTACAGAAAATATGAGAGCAATAACTTTTCACGTAAGAGAAGCAGCTCGTGAAAAAGAGAGAGAATGAATGATATTTCTGTGTGTCTTAGGTGTGTTCTCTAGAGAAGTAATCCGTCCTTTATATAGTCATTGTGAGGGACCGTTAGAGTGATGACAGAATCTTGGTCATTGAAGAATAATTAATGTCATTGCTTCTATTGTTTCTTTCTAAAACCATTTTGTCCGCCTCATTATTCCTTTCTTTAAATACTTTCTTTCCATAATGAGAATATTTTCGGTTACACGTTCTGGACTGGTGAGTCTGCATTAGAGTCTTGATATACCAAAGTTTGTCTTCAGAGGATGATCATGTCTGACTTCATCAGAGCTTCTCAGTACTTTAGACTTCTTGAGTGTCAGAGTCTGAATCCAATAGTCTTTTGTCGGAGCTTTTGACTTTTATATGTTGCGCTGGTATCTGTGTTGATCCGAATCAGAATCTTCTGGACGTATCCTTTCTGAGTGACATCTGATCATCGAATACTTTATATCTGATGTAATTTTGTATCTGATGTATGGTCAGAGTCATGCGTAAATGTTCAGAGTCCTGCACACTAAGAAAAAATCTCGTTAGAATACCATTTTTGGTTTCATCCTTTGTTATCATCAAAATCTTAGAGATATATTGTAGAACCAACTTTGTTCTTACAATTAGGTCCACCCCTTTTGCATATTCTTTTTAAGTATGGTATGTTTTAGGAGTATGGTTCATAATACCATATCTCTAACATGCATTAACACTAAAATTTCTATTGCCCGACCTCAAATAGTTGTGACTTCTACATAAGTCCAATTACGATTGCTTAACATAGCGCTAAATTGTTGACACAAAAGGCATAGCATTCTAGTAAGTGAGATTGTAAGTCTCCCCTCTTTCATGGTATTGTGTGGAAACTTGGCCTTTTTTCATTCCTTTGGAAGATCTCTTGGTTCAAGAATCTATGCTTGTGAATAGTGGGTTGAGTGTTCTCCAAAGAATGACTTAAACAAAAGCAAAAGCAATACTAACTTCTAATCAACTAACAACTAACATTTAATTTCAAGTAATTTACATTTATTCACTTTAATTTTAAGTCTTTATTCATTTGCTATTATTCATACCATTTAACTTGTTTACTTTAATTCCATTTTCACTTTGCTCATTTGAGCCTCATTTTATGATTATATTGTGATTGTATATACTTGTTTGTTCTTGTGGTCTTTTGACCTTAATGTACATAATAACAACAAAAACCCTAAAATACATTTGTATGGACTGTTGGATTTGATATGAGACATTGGACTTAGAATTAGGCAACACTCCTTATGCAAAAGGACTTGGCCAATGCCAACTTTCATGAAACCAAGTGCTTGTGATCTGAAACTTCATTTCAAGCAAGTATTGTGATCCTACTTGAGTTCATCTGCTACATGGTCTTATTGAAGTTGTTACTTTGAACCTGTGCCTAGTGCCTATCTTTGAATTCATCTGATACATGGAAGATTATGAAGGAGATCATGAAGTTGCTAAGCTTGGATGTGGCTATCTTTCTTTGATGCCTTGCTCTTCATCTTGCTATTTGTGTATTGATATTGCTTGATTCTAAAGTCCAAGGGAAATTTGGGTTTCTATATGACATTCTTGTCTATTGGATTGCAGCCCATTGGTCAGATCTTTTCAACTTTTAACTTTTAAATTTTTGCTTAGGATTAGTCTCTTCATCTCTTCCCCACTTCTTTTATTTCAAATCTCTCCCCTCTTTCAAAATCTTCTTTGTTGGTGATTTCTAAACTTAGACCATATTTCAAATTAGAAACTTTGGCCTTATGTCATTGAATTTTTAACTCTTTTCTTAATCAAATTTGTAAATAAACTTAACTATACTTGACTTAAAATTTCAAAAGACAAAAAGAACTAACACTCATTCAAAACTTTTTAGGCCTCTTGTGCCTATGTTAAACTTAATTTTTTGTTAAAAGCAATGCATCCACTTTGAAATTGTTACCACGAACTACGAGGTTTTAATCCCTTATTTTATGTTGGTACGTAGGCATAAGTCCGAAGGTCTTGTCAAACAAAAAAATATAATTAATGAATTCTTTTCTCATCCCTCCACTCTATTTATTGCAAACATCATTTTGTACAAAAATACATATGCACACAAAAAAGGGCTCCGTAGGAGTACCTAGGACACTTTGGGTGCTAACACCTTCCCTCTGTGTAAACAACCCCCTTACCTGTAATCTCTGGCATTTTATTTGAAAACTTCTTACTTTTGGGTTTTGTTCGTACTTTTCTCTTTTCCCTTGGAAACAATAAAAGCGCGATGGCGACTCTAGTTTAATTGACGTCTAGTTTATCCATAGCTTGATGGTCATGAATTTACCGCGACACCTCTCATCTTCAGAATAAGCAGACATCTTGCGGTAATAAGCTCTGACATGCATCTTTGGACAAGTTGTACCAGTATACTTGTCGAAGACAGGAACCTTGAACTTAAGTGGAACCCTTACCCCTGACACTAGTCCCAGGTTAGTAATGTCCATTCCTAAAACACCTTGTCCCTCTACAACTTTCAATATTTCTTCCAACAGACGGTACTTTCTGTCATCAGCATGAGCACTCATATCACTGTTATGCATTGAATACATACCTTCGTTACGGTCTACTTATAACTCTTGTATTTGAGGGTTTATCCTTGCATTGGGATGCCCCAACATATCCCCAAAAATGAGATGTGGCCCTCAATGATTGTACAATGGTGGTGGAAAATTTCCATACAGACCCTGGTTACGAGCATGATAACCATTAGCACGTGGATTATTAAAATTCAGCCCAGCAAAATTCATAGCATCATTGGGACGAGGCTGCCCCACATAAACATATTCAAACATCAACTTAGATCGCTCATTCTCAACATGAGGTCTCTCCACAAGAGCCCTAAATTCTTCCTGATTACGAGTCACATTAGTAATGGTCTCCATGAACTGTGCCATCCTAGCATCCATCTGGTTCCTCATTTCATCAATATTAGCTTGAATTTGATCCATATGATGTCTTTTATTGCTTCTTGTGGCATAACGGTGAATGACTGGATTTGCAATCTCTGCTAAGAAGAGCAAAATCAATAAGAGAGGTCAGACTAGAAACCTGTTATGAATGCAGTATGAATGCATGAATGGATGTAATGATATGTTTGTGTATTTCCAGGGTTCTAAAATTTTAATTCAAATTATATAAGCGAAAAGAATTTGAAGATAAATAATAAACACTGGATAGACCAAACATCAAATTTATTAACAAACCAGAGTAACATAAATAGTTCTTACAAGAGAAGTAAGCAGATAATCAAAACAAATGTGCAAATCAAAAAGAACCCATCAACAATCCTGATGGTGGCTACTATATGGAAAAAAAAGACAATCTTAATCTTTCCAATCCACATAGGTCAGAGGTCCTCCGCTCTTGAGATACTTCAGGCTCCAGGCTTTGGGTTCTTCAAACAACTTCTTTCTCTCTTCCTGATTGCACTTCTGAACAAGGCTTCGGATAACCACATCTTTCCGAAATATCATGCCATCTAAGTACCGACATTGGTCAATCAATTTATTAAATTCGTTGCATTCCGGGAGTTGAATTTTTAAGGGAGTATCATCTCTTTCTTTCAACTGAGTTTTAAGGCTTGCAATCTCCTCCACAACTTTTTCCAAGTGAATGTGGCTCCATTTGAGATGAATACTCCCAACCTCTGGGTATTTTCCTCTTCGAATTGAACATTCTTAACCTGAAGTTGTTTCTCTAATCTTTTAACCTTGTCCTTGTACTTCCTCCCCATCTTGGCTTTGGAGACTTTGAGTGATTCATATTCTCGATGCTTTTTCTTGATCTCTTCTTCAACCTTTTCAAGAGCTCTCATTTGTTCTTCAATAACTGTAGAAGTATCCCCTCTAATTCTGTCGACTTTAGTCTTCTTTCTAACCCTTCCGTCCAGAGCAAGACCATATTCACTAAGCAAATCATTTCTCTCTCTCTCTCTCTCTCTCTCTAAGTTTATGAGCCAAATCCATCTTTTCTTGTCTAAAGCTAAAGACATGCATGCTCAACTCTTCTTTCTCCTGCTTCAACTTCTTGTTCAATGGCAAAGCTTTATTGAAGTACTCTCTAGGCACAAAATCAGGGTGCTCTGGCTCTTGAGGATATAATGTATTTTCTATCGGAAAAGGTAACAAGATAGTTTAAACTCTATCTTTGATCTAGTCCGTGTAAGGAGGATAAGCAACACAATCTTTCTTGCCAAAGAACTCTTTTCCTTTACACGAAATATGACTCCAGGCCTTAGCAACTTTCTTCATCATTTCAACACCATCAACCATATTGTAGAACAAAGATTCTTGTATACTCTTATCCTCTGGAGGTCCTTTTAAAGCATATCCCAATTTTCTCTAAGACATCACAGGATTATAGTTTATACCTCCCCTAATGCCCATGAGAGGCACATTAGGGAATTCCCCACAACTCACAATTACCTCAGATTTCTCCATCCTATCCAATCTTAAATTATACCACACCAGATCATTGGAAGTAAGTCTCATAAATCTCTTGGACCACTTTGAGGTTTCCTTGTTATCTACGAACGCTCATTTGCAAGGGAGATGGCTTCGGAACCAGTGATACAAAAGAGGAGCACAACACCATACTAATCCTCCTATCTTTTTATGATTTATGGAATGAATGGAAAGATAAACATCTCCCAAAAGTGTTGGTACCGGGTTCCCCATCATGAAGATAAGAATGACGTTCATATCGACAAAATCAACCATGTTAGGGAACAAAACAATGCCATAGATACTGCAAGCCAAAACAGTGTTGAAAATCTTCCAATTTTCTTCCTTAACCAAAGCATATAGAGTTGCTAAAAGAAAACTTAGATGAAACCCAGGGAGTCCTCCTTTTATCTTGAGATTAACATCCACCATAGATTTTCCCAAATAAAGGGCAGCAACAATACATTCAGAATCAGGGACCTCCATAGACATACGGAAAGGAACTTGAAGTTTGATGGGAATTCCCAGAATACATGAATACTCTTCCAAATTGGCGCCAACTGATAATCCAGGAAAGTAAAGCATCACAAAGGAGGATCATAGAACTATAGTATAACTTGAAGTGCATTGTGTTGATATTTGCTGAGAGGAGCTTTGAGGTATTCTACAATCTTCCCATAATCCCTTTTGAAAATTTCCAGATTTCCAGGAGGGGATTCTCAGCCATCTTGAGAAGGGAATCCAGGTTGACCTTAGGAAACTTGTAAGAAACATGTCCACCTCTACCAGTATCCATCTTTAGAGACGACTTAAATCACGAGAATTAAGAATTAAAAACACATGGAAATACAAAGACATGTGTGTTAAGAGAATGAATATAACAATGCTTATGAACACAAATGTGGTTTCCATATTAATGGATAGCTGTTGTGCTTGATAACTGATTGAATGTCCGAAGCTCAGAAGTTCGACTTGATTTAGAGAAAACCGGGTATGATAAAGGCTTGTTTTGTAACACCCATCCCAACTCACAAGTAGGTTCTAATCAGAACAGAACATGCTTCTAAATGGAAACCAGAATCGATGGTTCTCATGATAACACTCTGTCTAGTGCATAAGGCATGCAAGACAAAAGCATTCTCACCAGAACCTCATCTGGATGCGGTATGCCATACAAACTCTTACATGTCAGGTGCCAAGAGAGTTAACATGTCTATCCACTCTAACCTATGTGTCACTGTCTTGGGTAGTGGGCCTTTTACCTCATAGTAACATCCCACCCAACCTACAAACAGAAGATTCAGCAACCAGCACAACAACAATATCGAAAATATGAAAAGTAATAAAATGCAATGAATGCAATGAGCGAGTAAAACATAAAGAAGTAAACACTGAACGAAAAGAAAACAAACAAGATCTAGGACTGACTTGCTTAGGGAATCCCCAGCAGAGTCGCCAGTCGTCGCTTCTCGAAGAAACGTGCACACAAAACCGAGTCGCCACCGTTGTTATTTATCCCAAGAGTGGGAAAGGGAACACTAGATAAACCTACAAAAGGATGAATCTAATTATCTCACAACCAAAAGATGGGTAAGGGAGTCGATTACGCGAGGGGAAGGTATTAGCACCCCTCACGTATGTAGTACTCTACAGGATCCACTCTTGTTGTTCTAATCAAAAGGGTGTGTTTATTATAAAACTTACTAACTAAAAGGGAATGCATGCAAAATGGCTGAATAAAAGAAAAGTATTTATTATTGCGCTCGCTTAGGTTTTGCAACCCAATGCCTATGTATCAATAAAGAATCAAAGCACTGTAGTTCTTATAAAAAAATTTGGTTTGTTGGTGCCTTTTATGGGTAACCACCCTTATTGAAAATTTTCATAAGAAAAGCCAAGCGGCAAAAGAAGTTTTATTGGTTGAGTGTTTTGTTGAAAGAATACATCAAATGATCCACCCAAAGTATGAGGCATCTGAGTACTCCTCTCTTATTGTTGAAAGATTTCAAATAGTATTTAGAATTTTTGTGGATTTTGATTGAGAAAAGATTTTCATTTTAGAATTAAATGCAAAAAGTAAATTGGAAAATATAAGGGAATTATAAAGATAACCCTAATGTTGGCATGCAATAGTGGTCCTAAAGTTAGGATAAAAGGGAAACATCTACCTAAATTAACATGCAAAGATTGGCCTATGGTTAAGGACCAAAGGGCCTACTTAAATGTTGTCATGCTTGGTTAATCAAACCTAAAGTCTTCCTTAGTTCAATATTAACCAAGAATGAACCAAAGAAATCCTATAGGGTACATGTCGTCCACACAAGGAAAAGAAATGAAAGAAAGGAAAACCCATATCAAGTCATGGAACAATAAACAACACAACACCATATCAAGTCATGGTAGAAAAGAAAAAAGATATAAGCAATCCATATCATGTCATGGGGGAAGATAAAAGAATATAAAGGAAAAGTAATCCATATCAAGTTAAGGAAGAATATATGAAAGATAAACAGAAGTAATCCATATCAAGTCATGGAAGAAGAGATGAAATATAAACAAAGTAATCCATATCAAGTCATGGAACAAAGATGAAGTAACATCAATCCATATCAAGTCATGGAAGAGGGATAAAGTAATAACACTCCATATTAGGTCATGGAAGAGAAGATGAAAGTACATCACACAAGCAAGAGATAGAGGTGAATTATCAATTCTAAAAATGCTTTAGGACATTACAAATTATCACCAAATGGTCACACGTTAACAAATGGCAATATCTTAGTCAGACTAGTCATGAAAGAGGAAGGCAAAGCTCAAAATAGGGTGTGAATACAACTAAAATAATCAACAAGTTATCGAACCAAAGTGGGCATCAATCATCATATCAAAATAAGCATAAAGACATGTTTTTCAAATACCTAAAGTGTCTAGATCAAGAAGGAGTTAAAACAAGCATTGAATCCCTGGTACTAGCATCAAAGTACACAAACATCATTCAAAGTTGTAAAGGGAAATGAACACAAGTGTGTGAGTAACTAAGCATGGAAAAGCACATAAAAATGAATGAGATCAAAATCATGGACATGATGTCAATATTCATAAATAAACTAAAGCCATCACAAAGGCATCACATCAAAGCATACTCAAAGGTTGAGACAAGTAATGATCAAAATCAAACCCTAAGCATGCTTCTAAAAGAAAATGCACTTCAAACAAGCATAGATGAAGTAGAATAATGGGGAAATGGTATCAAACCACACAAGTCAGAAGTGTATAACATATCAGGTTCCACATACAAGTTACTCAAGCATCACGGATGAATCACATAAGCTATGCTCCAAAATAAGCCAAAAGATAGGCAAACAATCACACAACAAAGAAAATTAAGAAACAAGTAATCCAAAATTTAAGGTACACACATAAAATCAATAGATGCTGTGACTTGTACAATAAGTTAACTCAAGACGAGGTTCAAGAGCAACAAGAGAAGTCACCAAAACTTCACACACACATCAAAGTCATGTAACCTGATAAACAAGTAAAGATATCCTCCTAAAAAAGGAATCCTTTATCAAAATGCAATGAGATAGACAAAGATCAAAAGAGGGATGCTTATTGGTCATGGGACAAAGGAGAATTCCTCTTCAAAGATTTAAATAAAAACATTAAACCGTAAGAGGCACCAACTAGCAAACAAACTCAAAGTTCATACATAACTAGCAAATCAAAAGGGTGGACATCATCCAAGTAAGGAGTCCTTTGCCCAACCAAAGTAAATGTGTAATGAAAAATGAAGTTGAGACATGAATAAATGAAATGAGAATCATATCAAAACATACATAAATGGATCCCAAGCTCCTAAGAGCTTCACCATCCACTAAACTCAAAGTTAGGTCATGAAGAGAAAAATGTTGCTCTTAATATGTCATCATGATGAAGTGGCAATGGAATACCATTCAAAGAATCATAAGAGCAAGGTACAAGGGTACCAAGACCAATGAAGTCAGAAACATAGACAAGAGGAAACAAATTCAATTGGACTCATATTACTCAAATTGGGATGCATAAGACACAATCTAAACTATGATCTCAAAAACAAACAAATAGAATTCAAGGTAATCAAGAAAAGAAACATCAATTGGAAATTCTTAAAAGGGGTCACATCGATGAATCTAAGACCTCTAAATGATGATGATGAGGTCAAGAGATAATGAGAAAGAGATCCCACATGGTCGCACAAGTGCCTTTCATAATAATCAACTAGATACAAGGTGTATCACAAAGAAACAAGCTTGCTTGGATAATTAAAAGAAAATGGTTAAGAGCATAGAAAAATTACAAATTTTTCGGAATAGCAAGATGAAACCATAAACTTAAAATGTCCCAAAGATATATTCAAAATTATGTGAACAAGTGTTCAAACAAAACTATCATTCAAGCAATGCATCAATAGTTTATCAAACCAAACCATCTTCAAAATAAGACTCAAAAATAACCTAAAATTATCAATCTCTATGTCAAATGAAAACCCAAATGACTTATGCACATGTGTCTAAAAGTTTACAAAATATTGGGCCAAAATTCAAATGGGAAATTAATAAACAAAACCCTAATAAATAAAATAGCTTAATTTAAACATATATATTTAAAAAATCAGAATAAATATCAAAATAAATCAAAATTGAAAATTAAGAAAATGGAAAATTAAATAATATTTCAAATGTCAATCATAAATTAATTCAGAACTTTTAGAGTAAGGGAAGTATTTTAAATAAAATTAAATGAAACAAAATAAAATAAATAGGTAAAAATAGAAAGGGGGTGTATGAGTAAAAAAGGAAATGAACTGAGTTTAGTTTAAGATAAGCGCATGGGCCCAAAGCAGGGGGGTGGAAGGAGCAAATATGCCAGGACCATGATCCAAACCACTTAAAATCTGATTAAAAAAGCATGACATTGAATTAAATAATAAAATGAACAAATACATGTGAACATGACCTTAACCGGTCATGTTCCACTTAAGTCACTAGCAGACAAAAAACTCGCCCAACCAATCAGAAGAAATCAACACTCATCTTCAACCTCTTGATCATACAAAAACAAACCCTAAACCCGACCTGAACATGTTATCTTCTAATCCAAACAATTCCTTCCACAATGCATAAAAATAAATGGAATAAAAAACAAAAGTGTAGATCTCGTGGAGTAGTACAATAATACCTCAAACAAAACTTAAAAACATGGATTGATCATGGAGAAATAAGGTGTGAAAGTTGAGGAAAACACACTATTTCAAAAAACTCAACAAACTCAAACATCATGTATTCAAGTAAACAGACGAAAACAACATGTTGGTCTAACTTCAAACATCATTCCTAAGCAGTTCATAGCATGTGCATTTTGAAAATAGAAGAGGTTCAATGATAGAATGACTTACCTAATGGAGAAGATCCACTTATTCTTGAGCTTGAAGGAGATACAAATACAAATGGAGCTTGGTGTTCTTCGGGGAACGAGGATGAAGCTGAGTTAATGGTGAAGATGAACTCGAAAATGGAAAAAAATGAATCTTTAAGTCCCAATGTTGCAACCTCCTGTAAGACCCCAATTTTGTCCCTAAGATCCCTCATGTCATCATAAGCATAGCATTGTATAGCCTCAAGGATCTTAGAGCATCTTGCCTTCCTTTCCCTTTGGTTGGGATCTCCTGTGAGTGGTTTGAGATCACCAGGCATTGCTTGCATAGTATACAATTGCTTTTCTTGTTTTAATCACTAACCAAAAGCACCCAAAATATGTCATCTAACATTTGTTTTGCAGTCTAAGCAAGCACAGGTCAAGCTTTCAAGAGCATCCTTTGTGCAAGAGCTGATGGTGTTTTCTTTAGATGAAGACCACATGATATTATATTAAGCTTATATGAGCTAGAGGTTCATTTTGAAGCAAATTCCCCAAGTGGCAAAAGCTCAGATTCATCAGTACATGTCAAGGTCATCTGAGGACCATATGATCAACTGTGCAGTTAGCTGAGGGCTTTGAGGTGTGGGAAATGATTTGAGACATCCCATTCATGTTCAAACAAGGCCTATTCATCATGTCAAACATCTATCTTGAAGATTTTGAAGTCGTTGCAAAAGTTTCACAAAATGGAAAGTGACCTGTAATTTCAAGTTTCCAAAAATGGCAAGTTTTTGGTCCATATTAAACTTCACTTTCCAACATTAAAGAAGCTTCAAATGGATTTTTGTTGAACATAAAACTTGAATATCTTTCTCTCCTCTTTTTAAAAAGTCCTAGATCATGATCATCTGATAAATGGTTAAGAAGTTATGGTCCAATGATTGCCAAGTGTGCATGGAAGTTCAACATGACATAACTTTTGATCCAAAACTCCAAATTGAACCACTCTTTTTGCAAAATGCTTCTTGTGACCAATAGTTTCCAAATCAACCATTGCATTGCACGAAAATAGTTCACATGACCACTTGCTCATTCAAGTACATTTTGGAGGGAAAATGCATAATTCAAATTTGGTGAATCACATGAGCCAAATACCAATCCTATCATGTTCATGAGCTGATTTTAAATGATTTTGAACCTTGCATGGGCACTGTTCACGTGCACTTTATCCATGCATAGGTGTATTTACCAATTTTGCCATACACCTCATATTTCCTTAATTTTTCATTAACCAAAGCTTAATCTCATTTTCAGCATGATTAGTGGATGATATAAAAGCCAAATGCTAATCACAAATCAGGGGAATAACAGAATTTTGGATCACAATCTCATTTCCCTCTCAAATTTCTCTCTCTTTAATTTTCAAATTTCTTCATCCAATTCCACAAAACTCTTGCATAATTGTGTTTAGCATGTATCATTGAGTATGAATCAAGGCTTGGATTGAAGAATTTGGTCAAGAATCGTGCATACACAAAGCTTGAAGATGAACATGGAAGCTTCAAATTAAGCTAGATCTGGTGGATTTCCATTGCTAATTCGTGCACAAAGCTTCAAGTCATCAGCACAGGAGTGGATCTGGATCATTTGGAAGCTGGAAGCCACGATTTCAACTCACTGCACATCAAGTAAGTGGAAATTCGATCCTCACGTTTTGCATTTTTATGTACATGAGTAGATAGATCCTTTGATGCTGTGAATTATGATACAAGTAGATCTTGATTTGGTTGAGAAACAAGCATGTTATGTTGGTTTGAATTTTTGTTGTTCAATATGTTTTCATTCGATCCGCTCGATTCATGAGGATTTAGGCCAAATAATTCTGATATTCTTGATCTACGTGGAAGGACGGTTTGAACCATGTATATTATGTTGATTTCTGGAAAATTGTTGTTCATGAGCGCCGCCGGTTTCATCGGGGAAGACGGTGGAAACCACCGTCCACCGCCGTCTGAACATTGCCTACGGTTTGCATGCACCAAACGCTGCGTTTCACTTATAAACGCGCCTGTAACCACTGAAACTTGCGTTCGATCCCTGGCACAAACATTTTGGAAAATCCATTTAATTTCTCACTTGCACCAAACGCAGCGTTTCATGCTAAACGCGCTTGCAACTTACCTTGCCTCGTTTCGATCCCCGCGCATGTATTCTTGGATTTTCCAAATGATTTTTTATGTTGAGTGCTTCATGGACCTCACAAACCTTGGTTCGAGCCTTGCCTAGCGCACATTTCTGAATGTTATTTTCCAGCGCTTTTGTAACCTTGCTAACCTGTGTTCAATACTTGCCTATTGCATTTTATTCTGAATTTCATTCATATTTCATTTTTTACATGATTTTCATCATTTCATTTTTATTTTCAAAAAATTGCAAAAAATCATAAAAAATAGTATACATGTCCAAATTAATCCAAACTTTTTTCCACATGCTTATGTTGGTGTCTATTATTTTGTGATGTTTATCTCATGATTGTTGTGTTTCTGGATTTGTAATTGTACTTGCTTATTTGAACATGATGCCAATTTGCTATGTTGTGCTAATTGATTTGTGAAATGCTCATGGTTTATCCAATTGCCTTGAAATTTGACATGCTTATTCATAACATGTGACATGATGTTTTGGCTTTTGTTTGGCATTTTTACCATTTAATACCACTGTTTTGGACACATGGACATATGTTGTAACATTTGGTGTCACATTCTTGACCTTGTACTTGGGCATTTTCATTCACACACCATTTGTTTGCTTATGGACCTAATTTTTGGCATGATGCTTGTACATAACATGTTATGTTCACATAAAAAATTTCATGATCATTGGACACATTTCTGTTTTAATGTGGATTTTCTATGTTTAATGTCCAACTTTAATCACATTGCTTGCCTTTGCCTTATTTTGATTAATTGATGGCTTTGCCTTTTGATTTGGCTTTGGTCCTTTTGAGGCCTTCTTCTTGTTTGATTGAATGTGCTTCATGTGAAGTATTGACTTCTGTTTTGGTCATTTGACTTGCCTTTGACCCTAGTCTTTGTACTAGTGGTTTGTACTCACCAATTGTGTTTGTGTTTCAGGTATTTAGCACTAATGATTGGTGTGGCCTCATCATTTGAGATGCCATTTACTTTGTTTACTAAATCTTGTTGTGTTGTAGGTCCATTGATGTGATGAACTCACTTGAGTGCTTGAATTTGAGACTTGCATTGTGTATAATTGTTGGATGATTCCACTGTTGTCTGTTTGGTTTTCTGAATACAATATTGACTGTATGGCTTTTTGTACAGGTACATTAGTCTCTTTTAGCTCTTGCTTGAGTTTTTCTTTGGAGTGTGGTTGGTACACCACTTAGGTAGCCACTCTTTTCTCCATGTAGTCTGGAAGTCCTGCCACCTTTTTGGCAGGCATTTGGCTGAAGTCCTCCTTAAGAGGCCATGATTGTGTATGTTTATATTTGTGCCAAAGACCTCCTTGTTGAGGCATGTTACTTGTTAAGTTCTCCTAAGTGAAGAGGAAATTGACAGATAGAAGGGATTAGCAATCAATCCCCTGTTAATCAGTGAGTCGTTCACTATGCTCGCACTACGTGCTGATGCTCTTGAACCTAACCCAAGATCTTGTATAGAGTCAGTCAAGTGGAATAGGGTCCCTCATTCTGGATCCCCACACCTTATTTGATTCAAGCTCACCCAGGCCAGGGTTAAGAGCATGAGGTCTAATCCTTATTTCCATTTCATCAGCTTCACCCTAACTCTCAATGTTAGTGGTTAAGAGCTTCAGAACACCCCTACAGTTTTGGCTTGTTTGTCGAGGTTGATATGACCCCTTGACTAAAGCCTAACCATTTGTTTGAGCCTCTTGTTTGTGTATAGAATATGATGATTTCATTTTGTGTGTTTGCATTTGTTTGCTTGTTTGTTTGAGGAGTTAGATGTAAGACCATTGATTGGCTTTCTGTTTCCTATCTATTTTGTGGAGTTAGATATAAGACCATATATTGGCATTCAGCATCCGTTTATTTTATTTGTTCAGGAGTTGGATATAAGTCCATATATTGGCATTCCGTTTCCATTTTATTGTTCAGGAGTTAGATGTAAGTCCATATATTGGTATTCTGTTTCCGTTTTGCTTTTCAGGAATTGGATGTAAGACCATTGATTGGCATTCCGTTTCCTCTTTTATGGCTCTCTTATTGAGACTTTTGCTTTTGCTTGTGCTTATTCCAAAGGAACTTACTTGGATCATCTCTATGATCTCGAGAAAGCAACCTTGTTTGTGTGGCGTATCCCTTTGTTCCCACCTCTTGCATGCTTAACCTTTGATCCATTTCATCCTAAAACCAAACCATAAAATCTTTTGTGCAAACATTTGACTTGTTTTCAAAACTAGAAACCTAAGCCTTAGGCTTTTGATTTTCAAACTCTCTTTCACTAATACTCATTGTGAATGAACTCTAATTCATACTTTGACTTCATTTTGTGAATAATGCTAATTGGTTAATTAAACCCACTCAAATTGCTTTTGTGGCCCTTGTCCACTTCTTAATCAAATTTTCATGCATTAGCCATAGATCTGAATTATCTTAGTGGTTGATGTAAATCTCACCGCATCCTTAGTGATCGAATTGTAAGCCTTCCATGCTTATTATAGGGTTAACCCCTCACTAGCATGTCGAAGCTATTCTCACATGGTGGATTGTTGGTTCAGGTCGAGTTTTATCCCTTTGATAATGAAAGACCTTAAGGTTTTTGTTTAAAATCAAGCTCCCTAGGAGTACCTAGGATGTTGTGGGTGCCTAACACCTTCCCATGACATAACCAACCCCCTTACCCAGATCTTTGACCCTCTTTTACTAGTTTTGTTTGTAAAACTTTATAGGTTTTTGTTCGCTTTCTAACCATTCCTTTGGATAAATAGAAGTGCGGTGGCGACTTGACTTTGTATGATTTACTTTTGATTTAATTAATAAATATAATGGTAACGAATACACCGTTACAGAAAAGTGGCGACTCTGCTGGGGATAAAGGTTCCTTGGTGGGTTTTGCCAACTTTTCACACTTGTTGTATTATATTTTTATGACATATTTTTGTGCAATTTGGGATTACTGTATTGATTGTAATGTTTGAATTGCTTGATATATCAATTGCTTGCATTGCTTGGTGATCTCTGTGAGATGAGTTCTATACCCGAACTCGAGTGCACCTTATGATAGGAGAATGGCATAGTCTCGTCGACTTGTGTGGAGTTATTCCTTAGCAAGTTGACTTGCGAGTCCATTCACTTGGTGGAGGTCATGTTGGGATCATAATGTCACACAAGTCATTTGTGGTTAGACATTATCTTTCCAATGTGTGCCTTAGAAGCCAAGGACCTTAGTTTACCAAGCCTGTCTTGGCCTATTTTTAGGACGTAGTGCGGAGGTCGTTCAAATGTAAGACTTGATGCGATTGTTACGCGATACTACACTCATAAGAGTCTCTCTTGAGAATATTTTTGGAATACGAGTATTCGTTCCTCCGACAATATTCGAAAGATGGGATGATGACTATGGGAACCTCTTGTAGAACATGTTCGGCAGGTTTAAACCATAGTACACTCCCTTTGGGTGGTTATTAACCGAGACTCCATGCTCGTGACTCACAACAAACCCATGATTCATGGTTGATCCGTTGAGGTATCCTTAATATCAATGGAACTTGGGTGTTGATAAGGTGTAAACCATAATCCACCAAAATGGATGATTGATATTAAGGAGGTTTGAACTGTTCATATATCGTTAATATCAATGGAACTTGGGTGTTGATAAGGTGAAAACCATAATCCACCAAAATGGATGATTGATATTAAGGATAATATGAGCCATCCCATGACCTTTGTCTGGTGTGCTTTGCTTGATCCTTGAGTGTGATTGTTGCATTCATGCAATCATCTGCATCCATGACATCAGATAAAAAGAAAATTTTCAAGGAACTTAAGGGGTTTATTTGCAAAATTTTCAGACATGGAAAGACAAAAAAGGCATACCAAGAAGTACAACTTCAGACAACCCGATCTGAAAGAGTTAAGGAATCTGACATCCTATGTACTAGATCCTTTGGGTTTCAAAGCTCGTTTCGGGAAGCTTCTTCCTCTTCTGACTACTCAGGTTGATGAAGGGTTGATGGGTACTTTGGTGCAGTTTTATGATCCTCTGTATCGCTGCTTCACTTTTCCAGACTTTCAGCTGTTGCCTACTGTCGCATTACGCGAAAAACCGGCGGGAAAACAAGACATCCTAATGAGGAACAACCCAATAGGGAAAACCCTTCCCAAGGGGAGGGAACGGAAACAACCGTCATCCACGAGGATCTAACTCAGTGGGGAGCGCAGAAGGAATGGTAGACATTTTCTGCTTAAGGGGTCGACCCTATATGGAGAGATCAGGCACACCCACATCTGCTGGGGGAATGGATCCAAGTTTGCAAGATGCTGCCAACTTCTGGAGTAACAATGCTGGGGATACCCACTCGACTAAAGAGTCACTTGTTGGGGAAACACTTCTCTCAAACCTGCTGGGGAACCCAATTCTAAAGTCGATCCAAGCGATGCTAAACTCTTTCCAACAATCCATTCTCGGTCACCACGGCTAAGGCTAATGGATATGCTTCCAATGCAGATGCATGAGAGTTTTTTTTTTTAGCGCAATGCCCCATGATAATGGAAATGCTACGCACTAGTGATGCAATATGCTATGCTTATCTAAATGATGAATGCATAAAAACACACGTCTCCTCCAGAGACAACACCGGGGAACTCCAGGAACTGTGCTGAGGATCTCATTACCACGTCAATTTCCACCCTGTCGGAGAACGATAAACTTTGCTGGGGATGACCTCCATCGAACCCGATCCGCTTGGAGATTACCCTGCTAGGGGAGGCAGCCCATGCTTATCTCTATTGGGGATAGTCTTCGCCGAACCCGATCCGCTTGTGGACCTTGCTTAGGGAAAACCATCAACACAACCTCTGTTGGGAAGACAGCTTCAGACTTGGAAAACAATCACAACTCCGTTGGGGATATGGTAACCTTCAGGCTTGCTGAGGAGGCACAGATCTCGAATCTTCTAGGGAGATGACACTCTCAAACCCATTGGGGAAATACGGCCTATCGGACACGGGCCGCCCTTCGATTTGTCGAACACTGGTGTTCACCATCCTACCACAGTGTTGACTTTCCACTTTTGAGAACTCCCAGACTCATCTGGACTTTTCCGATTCATCACCTTGTATTCCCGACTCTTCCGTACTCCACGGGGATCGAACTTCTGGGATTCATACAAGTCTTTCCAGTCCTCAGACTTTGAAGAGTCTTCTTGATTACTTTCTAGGATCATCGTCCTTCATTCGTCGTCCTTTCACTGTTCTTCTATCCCTTGCCCATGGTTGGACTCTGTGGGGATTTCTTTTTTTCAAAAGGCTTCATATCACCACCTGTCAACGAATGAAGATATCTAACAGCGCCTGCACAAGAGATTGTTAGATAAAAGCGTGCCCCAGGCGTGCCAACACTTCAACATCTGGGTCACTCAAACTTCCGATTAAGATTTCCGGATTTCAATCTTATAAGCATGCATCGGAAGGGACCTCTTATGTTTCAAAATTCAAATATTCTTATCAAAAATGAACGGATGTTTTCGTAATCAAAGCGGTAATGAAAACAAAACTATTTGACTGAACGCATTTATTGACTGAAACAAAAAGGTGGCTCAGAATCGAGCAACACACGGGAAGCAAACCCTGGAAAGAGGTGATTGCGCCCAAAAGGAAAAATCTATCCTAATGGCAATGTGAAACCGTGATCTCATCGGGTTCCAACTCGGTTACACCCCATACATCCTCAAGACTTTCCGCACTTTCGGCCTTCTGAACCAGACGCTTCCGATCGATCTCTGTCGGAGATTAGCCGAGTCATCTAAAGCTCAAACGATCATGCTAGACGCAGTTGTTCGTTTCAATCCCTCTTTTGCCTGGACCGCCCTTTCGGGTTTTCGACTTGCCGGGTGTACAATTTTTTTTTCTTTTATTATCCCTAACTTTTGCCCGAACCTTTCTCTTTTTTTCTTTTTCGGTTCGCCGGGATGCCCCTTTTTGCCTGAACTCTTTTCTTTTTTTGTCCAGCGGGTCAATTTTTTCACGAAGTATCTTTTAACTGCGTCCGCATTCACAGGGGATGAAAAATCCTCGCCACTCATGGTCGTCAGCAACAAAGCTCTGTCAGAGAAAACCTTCTTGACCATGCTGGGGATTCATGACTGTATATCCACTTGCCCCACGATCGTCTTGAGGAAGAAGGATCCTTTTCTACACCACATCTCTTCCATGGCACGCACGAGGTCGCACTTCTTAGTTAACAACACGCTTCATTCACTGGGTACAACTTCCCCATGACAAGTAACTGTCAGCCCTTTTCTCCTCGGTCAGGCTCAACGTGTCATACTGAGTCCTCATCCACTCATCCTTTTTCAAGTTCACGTCCAACGGGACCCCATGACGAAATCTGAGTCTCAAATGGTAGTACCACCCATATCTGAGTGAGAAAGGCGTTGCCCCAGTAGACGCACGTACCGAAGTACGACACTCAGGATACCAACTTCGTACTCAGTCACCATCGTTAGTGCCTTCAAACGTTATCGGGGAAGCACTAGCTCATTCACTTTAAACTCTCCCCATCAGACATCAGGATCCGTTCGGATTCAGGGTCAGGCCCCTCCTCCGGGATCGGTCACTCTCAATCTTTCGATTTGAGTACCTCGAGATGTCCTCATCAGGGAATTCGGACTTCCTTGGTTGATAATCATCAATGGGTTGTTGGGCGAGATAACCATACCGTATCCTCCTCTTGGTTGCTTTCTGGGAGGTATACTGAATATCGTATTCAGTCGACGCCATTTGCCCTCTCGCAACCCGTCCGGTCCACGTTGACTTCTCAAGCATATACTCGATCAGATCCATTTTGGACATCCACAAAGCGGTATGAATTAGCATATTGTCTCAGTCGGCGAGCAGCCTATGCCAAAGTACATCAAGTTTTCTCGAGCAGTGAGTGTATTATTTCACAGTCGATAAACTTTTGCTTAGGTAAATTGCATGCTCTTTTCGACAAGACTCGTCATGCTGACCCAATATACCTCATAGACCCCTTGAGGGCTGTCAAGCACCAGATTAATAATCATCCCCATGGGAAGCATCAAAATCAGAGGTTCCTGCAACTCATTCTTTTTCCAATGCCATCCTACCTGACCGTTTGATCTCTTTTTGTTTTCGGTTCAGGCGTTTCTTGCATTATTTTCCTTTTTCTTTTCTTTTCTTTTTTCTCTCTTTTTTTTTTTTTTTTTTTTTTTTTGCAGGATCGACCTCGATTCCTTTTATTTGCTCACAACAAGCCTCTGTAGCTTGACGGACAGCACTCCATAAGTGCACTGATTCGAACTTAACAGTATGAGTTATCTCAAACCGGTCAGACAACTTGATCAAGTCCACCGGATGCCATCATGTCATCAACATGGCATTCGCTTTCACGATGAATCATATCATGAAACAAAGTCATCGTAGCCCTTTGATCCGTGGCACCGACTTTCTTCTTCATCCTATAACAAGAAGGTACTCGGTAGCGCCATGAATAGCGCATAGTAGGTTGTTGTGATGGACATTGTTTACTCCATATCATCTGGCGACAATTCCACTTGGTTTTGGCCAGAAAGCCATCCATGAAGGTAAACACCGAGAATTGAGCTGTACTATCAACCAATACATCAATGTGAAGTACCGGGAATTCATCTCTCGAACTGGCTCTATTCACGTCTCGATAGTCCACACACATTCTCATCTTTTAGCACCGGTTTCCGCTTCACTGGATGACAGTCTTCTCTCCATGGTAGCTCGTGCCCCACAACATGGGTATTCCACCCTGGTGTAACTTGATGCAACCAGGTGAAGATATCAACCTGCTCTTTCAACAGGGCTACCATTCTGTTCTCGACTCGCCTCTGAAGCGGCCTCAACTTTCATTTCCCTTCTGACCTCGGCGGTACTTGGGATGACAATCTTGACTCGCTCCTCGTGTGGTTGAATCACCTTCTCCTCTTATTTCAACAACCTGGCTAATTCTAGCAGATCACAATCTTCTTCGCCTTCTTCTTCGGCATGATAGATCGGAGTGTCGAAGTCATACAGAGGTGTAACCAAATTGTTATCGATGAGATCAGGATGGTAATCACTTTTTGTGGTCGGAACCAAATGAATCAAAAGGAAAGAAAATAAAAACATTGCCATTTTTATTTTTATTTTTTTAAACTGCAAAAAGTGAAAAACAGGGAACACCGCTTTAATCACAAAAACATCCATTTATTACTGATGCAAAATGTTGCACAATGAAACACATGAGATGGCCCTTACAATGGACCATTACGTTTCGGGCAAAGCGTATGGCTTTCATGCAAACAAAATAAAACCAGAAATCCTACACCTCAGGATGAGTGACAGTGGTGATTTTGGAGGCCTTCCAGTTGCTTGGTACGCACGACTTTATCCATAACTCGAGCTCGCGGTCACGGTCGGTCTCTTCACGCACTGAACAGGCATGATCAGAATCCAACATTCTCGCACTGACAAAGATGTACGGCGGACGACGTCCTCTGTTTGGTCTAGACGACTCTTGATCTGGATAACCAATCCCGAACATGTCTGCCTTTACCACTATGTCAATGATCCTCCCCCAGCCTCGAGCCTCTTCGTTCTTCACCACTTCTAAGGCTTGCTTATAAGAAGAAATGGACAACTTCTTCTCCTTCTCAGTAACAACAGCATTCTCCACTTTGACGGTTTCGATTGCTTGACTGGGTGTTTCAAATTTTCCACTGTCCATTTCTACCTCTTTCATCTTCTGAGTCGTATCTCTCATCAATACACACCCCTCTGTGGCAACGGCCGCACAACAATTATCAATAACGGGGAGAGCTCCATCTTGTACCAGAGGCTTTGGGACCACAGCCATTGGAACCTTTAACTGATCTTCCTCAGTCACCCCCATTCCTCTCTTGACCTTTTTCACCATCTTCATCTTTACAGGACCCTTCCTGGGTACAGGGTTGACATCCCCATCCATGATCTGTGCCAAGCTGATGATCTTGGAGTCTACCATGTCCTGGACAACATGCTTGAAAGCCCTACAACCCTCAACACTGTGCCTGGGTGCCTCAGAATGGAACTCGCACCTGGCATTCTCATCATAGTGTGCAGGCCTCTTCTGTTGTGTTATGGGAATCAAAATCCTTGGCCGGACTAACCCCAAATCCCTCAATCTCCTAAACAGAAGGGTGTAAGTCACAGGCGGTTCCTCAAACTGACGCTCCTCCTTTTTCTTCTTCACCTGGCTCCTAGCTCTCGGTGCCTTCTGTTGAGGTGGTGGTTGTTGCGGTGGTACAGGTGGATTACCAACAGGAGCGATTACAGCAGCAGCATAAGGGTGATAACGATCCTTACCACGTTCCTTCTTTACTGGCACACCACTTGAGTCAACCTCTTTTTTGAGCAGGCCACCGCCAGAGGGTTCCTTTGATACAGAGTCAGAGGGATTTGTCACTTCAGATGATGGAGCTTTTCCTTGAACTTTCTCCACTATCAGCCACTTCTCAATCTTTTCCAATCTCTCAACCATGGCTTTCTGCCCCAAGGCAAGCCCTTGCACAACACTGAACAAATCCCTCACCATCTCTTTCAGTTCGAGGATGTCGGCGTTTGGAGGATCCATTAGTTTGGATTTGTTGCCCCTAGCAGGATGTTTGAGCAAACGAGCTATGCGCACCGGTTGACACCTAGAAAACAACAAAAGGGTTAGTATGACTCACACATGCAATGTCTATCCGTACCAGGAATATTCCTTCCTTTGATTCTAGCGTCACTGAGACAGATAATTTTTCATCAATAAAAATCTGACGTCTGGATGTCTCTCAACCAGAATCTCAATCAACAATGGACCCTGAGTACGGATCGACATGGGTTGAATGCGGATGAATGCAAAATGGGATGATGCAAATGCATGAATGCAGGTCACTGGGCCACCAAGTCATCTGAAGACCCATTCTCTGAACCAGTCACAGTCAACTGAGTCACCATAAATCCGACTTGGGGAGTTCCGAAATAAACGGAACTGGAGGTTACATCACTATCATCACAGGAACATCCACTGAACGGATGACAGCCAGATCCTCTGAACAGGTACTCTCAAATTCAACCCGGGGATCCGAAATAAACGGAACCCGCTGATAAACCACGGATAGAACTCTGGCGCCCCAGAAATAAATGTCCATAATTCACAGTCACCAACAGTACCCAGAGTCACCAACAAGTCACCAACAGTCACCAACAATCACCATCTGTACCTGTTAAAGTGATCATTCCCTCCCCACTCACGGGTGTCATCTAGGCCAGGGTAAGGTCGAGAGAAACGCAGGATAAACAACCCTTTCAAGAATATCATCCTGTGCACACGAGATGTATGCACCGATAATACCCCATCAGAGTCTGAATTGCTCGTGATATCAATGTTCCGCTAAGTGGCGTACACCACCCGCTTCCCATGAATCACTCTATTCCTAGGTTTCCTAGATTGCACTCATAGCCTGGGTATTGGGCCTTTTACCTCATGGAACTCCCACCCCCAACCAGAGAAACACAGCCAGCACAGCAGATGAATATGCATGAATGCAAACATCAATGCACACCATAAATGCAAACAACAAATGAAATGAATGCAATAAATAACACAGCAAAAAGCAACGAAAGCCCTAACCTAGAGAGCGCTAGGAGAGACTCGCTCGGGGAAGATGGACCAGCACAGGTCAACTTCTCTTGTCCCCAGCAGAGTCGCCAGCTGTCGCATTACGCGAAAAACCGGCGGGAAAACAAGAACAACAGAGCCGCCACCGTGCGTTATTTATCCCAAAAGAGGGAAAGGAAACGCTCAGAGTAAACCTGGAAAAAGCATGGTCTCGCGACCAAAGAGAATGGGATCGGGAGTCGGTTATGCGAAGGGAAGGTATTAGCACCCCTACGCATCCGTCGTACTCGACGGGATCCACGTACAAAAAAAAGGAAAATGGTTGCTAAAACACGGCTCAAACACACACACACTGGCTGGAAGAGACACAAGAAAACAAACAAGACTGAAACTGACTCGGCAGGATATCGCATCCTGGGCCTACTTAGTCTATCAAGCATAGACATCAGAGTCAAAGTAGTTCGGACTGGGGGAACGACACATGCTCGCTAGGATGTTGCATCCTATGCATACGTATCTCCTGTGGACGAAGGAGAATCAGAGCATTCGTAGCTCGGCTAACACGCACGCAAACGAACACAGGCAAAGGCAAACATGGAGCCTGAAAGCCAATTACTGGACTTACATCAGCATCCGAACCAAAACACGCACAAGAAGGCAAACGTGGAGCCTGAATGCCAATCACTGGACTTACATCAGCATCCGAACCAACAAACCCACACTAGAACCCGAATGCCACTCGATGGACTTACATCAGCTTCCAAGCACACTACAACACAAACCAAAGACACAGGTGCCCGGAGAGATCAGCTCATCTCCTGCCTACGTACCTCATCTGGTATGAGGATCAGGGCGACGTAGTTCCCCTACGAAGGGATACAGGACTAGCCTAACCAGATAACAGAGGGAGACACAACTAGGGAGACTACGACTCGAGCCTAGATGTTATCATGCAAATTCATCCCTAAGTTAAGGTTTCTAGCTAACTTGCACAGGAAGCAAGCCTATCTTAATCAGCACAAACAAACATCAAACCAAGCATTCACAAGTAGCACACACTATATACACACAAGTGGGGCTCAATCAAGGGGTAAGACTGCAAGAGCAAGTCATCTGTATAGGGGTGGTGTTAGCTCTTAACCTTGACATTGAGAGTCAAGGTGAAGCAGATGAAAGGTGAGTGAAGATAAGACTTCATAGCTCTTATCCCTGGCCAGGGAGAGCTTTAGACAAAGAAGTGTGGGTCCAGAAAGTGGGAACCCTTCTACACTTTAAGACATTGACACAACTGTACATTGTACAAGATCTTGGGTTTGTATCCCAATGCATCAACACCTTGGTGTGAGCAGAGGGATGACTCAACAGAAGATCGGGAGATAGATTGCATATCTCTCTTATCCGCCAATTGCCTCATAGAGGTCTTTACCTGCTTGGGGACAAAAATAAACAAGCACAAACATTGCCTCTTAAGGAGGACTTCAGACAGGTGCATGGCTAGGTAACAAGCCAGGTCTTCCAGACTACATGGAGACAAGAATATTATACCTCAGTGAAAATTGCTTATCAAGCAAAGCAAAGCAATATTAGCAACTAATGAACCTGAAATCAATCAAATACAATCAGTATACCAATCACAGAACTAAATAGCAAATGGTTCACAATTAACTATACAGACAAACACAAGCCAATGCACAAAGGTGCAAGCCATTAAGGCTCAAACTCAAGTATCAATCCCTGCAAAACAAAGTCAAAATTAGCTATACACAAGTCACAAATCAAGTCCAATGGAAGCACACCATCAAGCAAAGGCCATTTGTGCTATTAACCTGAAACACAACTCAAAAGTGAGATCACAAACCACTAGTCCAAGACTAGGGTCAAAAGGAGATGAAAAATCCAAAACAGCAAGTTAAAAATGATCAAAACCAATATAAATCCATTAAGAAGAGAATCCAATTGGCCTCACATCAAAACTATGCACCAAATTCATTTCATGCACAATTTAAGTCAAACTAGGCAAGGGTGAACCACATATGAGCAAACAGAATGCTCACAATCAAACAAATACCAAAACAGCTCAATAAATTCTACAAAAATTCAAGTCTAAACAGAACACATTCAATAAGCTTCATATCAAATTTCATGCTATTTGGACAAAAGGAAGTAGTGAAATTAAATTCAACAAGTCAGGACATGCAAAAGTCAATCCAAACTAGGTCACAAAGCATGTGTCAACTTCAAGCAAATGTAAAACAGTGAAAACAAATGAGAAATGAATGGGACTAAAGCCAAAGTGAACTTAAACATGTTAGGAACCACTCCAACAAATTTCATCTTCATATGATAAGGTATGAGAATTTCACAAGCTATGTAAGATGATCACTCAAGAAAAACCCTAAAATGACTAAACAGCAAACAAAAATACCAATCAAATAGGAAATTGATCAAAAAATCCTACAAAAAATCATGGTGAAACTAGACATACATATGATATCACATGCAAAAATTGGGAGCAAATGGTAAAGTATAGGCATAGAAACAAAATTCATGGAGTTAGCATAACATAGTGTGACACAAATTGTCACACTCAACTTGAGCACATCATATCCCTCTAACCATAAATCCAAAATTCACAAACTACAAATCAAAATCACCAAAAAAGAGTCAAGAACAAGCCTATAAAATTTCATGCATTTTGGCTAAGGCGCCATTATTTCATGAAGGAAATGGTGAAACATACAATTGAAACACACATATCAAAGGCATTAGGCAAAGTCAACAAAATCACCAGGCACAACTTTGACTATCATACCTAAAAAAAACTAGACAAAATTTGGAGATGGATGCAAAAATTCCCATGTAATTTGGATTAAAATTGATTTAGTTATGATTTTTTGAAGTTTTGTGAAATTGAAATAATTATTTAAAACCTAAAATGAATTAAAATGAAGCAATGGCATTTCCGTAATTCTCATGCGCCAGGCCAAAACGATGCAGTTTCATTAAACTGCATGGCGCACTGTGATTGGCTCGGTTTGGAGGGAAACACATTTTCAAATTCAGGCCGTGGCAAACAAGATCTAACACGCGATTTTTCCAGAATTTCACGTGTTCTTCAACATAAAACCAGGAAATCCAAATGCACGAATCTTGCACCAAAATGAACAAATCGTATACCGTTGGAATCGTCTAATCGTGTACATCATCAATATCAACATGAAATTTCCTAATTCCTAAGGTACAGAACGGATCGAGCAAGAAAAGGTTTCACATCAAAAATTCAATTCAAGATTTCTCTCTCAAATCTTAATGGATTTCACTTCTACAACTTGCATTGCTCTCTACAATCTACGCTCTACCAGAACCACATCATGATTTTGAGAATGGTGAGAATCGAATTCGTACCTTCTTGATGTGCAGTGCTCGACTCTGTGAGTGTTAGGTTCCAATTGATGAAAACAGCAGCAGTACAATGCATAGGGAGATGATTGGCACACGTTTCGTAGCTCAGCAACGCTCCAGGTTGACGAATTCTCCAACTGTCATGGAAGTGAAGTTGTGTCAACAGCTGTGGTTTTGGCACGATTCTTGCTCCAATGGCTTCAAATAGCAATCCAAGAATACCTACAGATGATGATTCCACAAAGAAATGGCAAAAGCAATGGTGAATTCTTGATGAACAATGAAGAAAAAGTGTGTGTGAAATTGAGATAAAATGAGAAAATTGTGAGATTTTTTGTTTTGGATCTGAAAAAATGGAATGTGATTATGAGAAACAGTTATAATTATCTCTTTATACCTCACACTAATCCAAAATTTAATCAAGATTAAGCAAATGGAAGTGATTAGCATAATGTGCATTTTCAATCAAAGTGGCCAAAATGCCCTTTTCCAAACCAGTCAATGTATCAGTCCAAATTTGGTTCAAGCAAGTTCCAAATGCTATTTGTGAAGTGTTGCAACTGGTCCCATGTGCATAGGCCATGTATTTCTCAAAATCACCATGTCATGCCAAAAATGCAAATGAATTCACTTGAAAAATGCCATTTTGCTATGAGAGTTTTTGATAAAATGTGATTATGCACCATGAAAGATCACATGAAATGTGGTTTGCTCAAAGAAAAATCAGCCAAATTGGCCTTTCCATGTGAAAGTTATGGCACTTTGAATTTAGGCATTTTCTGAAAATGATTGGACCATATCTTGCCAACCACACATGGGAATTTCAAGTTCTTGGACTTTTTGGAATGGTGAGATCAAGATCTTCAACTTTAATGTTGGACAAAATTCCATTTGAAGCTTGTATGATGAAGTAATTTTGAGGAGCAAAACTTTCCATTTTTGGCAGCTGAAATTACAGGTCACCTGCCATTTTAGGAAACTTTTTGTCTGACCTCCAATTCTTCAACCTTGGTCTTTGATATGTCAAATGAGACTTATATGGACATGAATGAAGCCTTTCAAACCATCTCCCACCTTCAAATCCATAAAATCAGGCACAGTTGACCACAGTTGACCATAGTTGACTTTCTAGGGTTTCTAAAGAAATTCAGCTTGACTGTTGACTTCTGAGCATCCAATCTTTGGCCAAATCACCTCAAAATGATCCTTAGACCATGTGAACTTGATAAAGCCACCCTAGGGCCTTGTCTCAATGAAAATGGCACATGCTTGCTTGTTTGACCTGATCTCCTGACCAGTTTGACCTAATTTGTCAGTTGAACTTGCACTTGGGCAAAGGGCAATGCAATGTTATGCAATGAACTATGTTATGTTAATGACCTAATCATGAAAATGTATGTACACAAGGAGGGTGCAAATTTGAGGTGCTACAGCTGCCACTATTCAATCAACTAGGAACCCGAATGGATGAGAGCAACGACTGTCAGACTTTCAGGGTAAACAGGGATTGAATACCAAGAACCGTAGAATTTGCACACTGCTGGGAATCACCAACGGAAACGTCCACCGGGATCTGATATTTATTACTGGGAATTTGATTTTCTGATTCTTTTTCTTCTCAAAGGTACAACCACCTCCAGAAATCTCAAGATGATGAATGGGAACAGAAATCACAACTAGATGCCAACGAACAACTAGGAAAAACTCGACGTTTACCAAGACCAACGGAGAGGTAAGTCAATCATCGATGAATGACTGGAAGGATAGCGATACAACCATACGTCAATGGGCGAAATGGGAAAAACTCAACGTTTACCAAAACCAACGGAGAGGTAAATCAGCTAGGACGACCAGGAAAAACTCGACTGGGGACGACCAGGAAAAACTCGACGTTTACCAAGACCAACGGAGAGGTAACCAGACATCATCGGATGAATGGGACGACTCGACCAGGCGTCATAGGACGAAAGGGAGAAGCTCGACGTTTATCGACACCAACGGAGAAGGAGACCAGACATCAACGGACGACGGATGAACTGGGAAGGACTCGACCAGACGTCATAGGACGAAAGGGAGAAGCTCGACGTTTATCGACACCAACGGAGAAGGAGAAAGCCACTTCACGAGGGAAAGGCACCACAATCAGAAACCGAATAGGACGTCTACTGGGGATTCTGGTTGGGAATCAACCAGACATTAATGAATGACTGGGAACAGGGTATACAATCAGACGTCAACGGACGAATGAGAAAAACTCAATGTTTATCGAAACCAACGGAGAGGTAAATCCGCATGGGGGAAGGGTACAACTAGACGTCATCGGACGACTAGGAAAAACTCGACGTTTATCGACACCAACGGAGAGGAGGAACTCTGAGGGGAATCATCCAGATATCAACGGATAACTAGGAAAAACTCGATGTTTATCGACACCAACGGAGAGGAGGAAATCTTCACTAGGGAAGAAAAACGACGTCACGAACATCGAAAAATGATGTTTACCGACACCAAAGAAGACCAGACACTTACGCATGACTGGAAAAGCACCGAAAGATGGTGTTTACCGACACCAAAGAACACCAGACACTACGCATGACTGGGAAATCACCGAAAGATGGTGTTTACCGACACCAAAGAAGACCATACACTACGCATGACTGGGAAATCACCGAAAGATGGCGTTTACCGACACCAAAGAAGCAACACACGCGGGTGCTGACAGGATACTGACATCTACATGTGTCAAGGCAAGGATACACACTTGCAGGGGATCTCACTGGGGATCAAGGTCACAACAGTGAGCAAACAGGAAGGAGCACCAAGAATACCGGGTTGCAGGTATGAAACGGGTGACCGACCAAAGCGTGAATTGGTTTGTGTTCCAAAACACTCATCATCCTGGAGAGGGCTAGAAAAGCGATCTTGTTAAAGGATGGACATCCGATTCCATAGGGAATACGAATCTTACTCTGCTGGAGAAAACAATCAAAAGATTGACCAAAGAGTGCATGAGATATATCATCTATAGCCGTCAAAACGTAGACAATACACTCGCATGGAAGATTATCCATAACCGGATTGGTTGTTAAATGGATAAATCAACCGACATCATCCTGAAGAGTGCAAAGGCAAACTTGTTAAAGGATGGACATTCGATTCCGAACAAAGGAATACGAATCTTACTCAACTGGGGAGGACGACTTCGACCCAAGAGCGCATGAGATATATTATCTATAGCCGTCAAAACGTAGATAACATACTCGCATGGAAGATTATCCATAACCGGGTTGGTTGTTAGATGGATAAACGACCGAAAAGAAAGGCATCGGGGTACCAGGGATGGGTATGCAAAAGATGACCAATCAAAACAGGATAAAGTTGCTTAATCAAAGCCAGTATCCGAGAGGTGAAAGGAATATCAATACCGAGACAAGATAATGATAACCACAAAGAGGGGATTACATCTACCGGTTTGTAGGTAGAAAACCACAGAAAAGCAACCGTCATCGACTAGGATGAGCACAAAGGGTTGACTCCACGAAGGGGAGCACAGAGGATTCACATCTACCGGTTAGTAGGTAGAAGACCGTAAAATCCGCCAACAATCAGAATGAACCACAAAGGTTACCTCTGCTAGGGGATGAAAATGGGATTTTACAACTACAAGGAGTAGGTAGAAAACCACAAAGATAGGACTTACAACTACCGGGTTATAGGTAGAGGCCCACAAACCCCGCTGAGGATAAGATGAATGAGTGCCAGTTAGTGAGCAACTATTCATTTATACCATAGGGAATCACAAGAGACAGCCACAAGGAAGCCAATTCATGATCGATCCGAAAAGGCAAACTGAATCAAGATATCCTAATGAGGAACAACCCAATAGGGAAAACCCTTCCCAAGGGGAGGGAACGAAAATAACCGTCATCCACGAGGATCTAACTCAGTGGGGAGCGCAGAAGGAATGGTAGATATTTTCTGCTTAAGGGGTCGACCCTATATGGAGAGATCAGGCACACCCACATCTGCTGGGGGAATGGATCCAAGTTTGCAAGATGCTGCCAACTTCTGGAGTAACAATGCTGGGGATACCCACTCGACTAAAGAGTCACTTGTTGGGGAAACACTTCTCTCAACCCTGCTGGGGAACCCAATTCTGAAGTCGATCCAAGCGATGCTAAACTCTTTCCAACAATCCATTCTCGGTCACCACGGCTAAGGCTAATGGATATGCTTCCAATGCAGATGCATGAGAGTTTTTTTTTTTAGCACAATGCCCCATGATCATGGAAATGCTACGCACTAGTGATGCAATATGCTATGCTTATCTAAATGATGAATGCATAAAAACACACGTCTCCTCCAGAGACTACACCGGGGAACTCCAGGAACTGTGCTGAGGATCTCATTACCACGTCAATTTCCACCCTGCCGGGGAACGATAAACTTTGCTGGGGATGACCTCCATCGAACCCGATCCGCTTGGAGATTACCCTGCTAGGGGAGGCAGCCCGTGCTTATCTCTACTGGGGATAGTCTTCGCCGAACCCGATCCGCTTGTGGACCTTGCTTAGGGAAAACCATCAACACAACCTCTGTTGGGAAGACAACTTCAGACTTGGAAAACAATCACAACTCCGTTGGGGATATGGTAACCTTCAGGCTTGCTGAGGAGGCACCGATCTCGAATCTTCTAGGGAGATGACACTCTCAAACCCATTGGGGAAATACGGCCTATCGGACACGGGCCGCCCTTCGATTTGTCGAACACTGGTGTTCACCATCCTACCACAGTGTTGACTTTCCACTTTTGAGAACTCCCAGACTCATCTGGACTTTTCCGATTCATCACCTTGTATTCCCGACTCTTCCGTACTCCACGGGGATCGAACTTCTGGGATTCATACAAGTCTTTCCAGTCCTCAGACTTTGAAGAGTGTTCTTGATTACTTTCTAGGATCATCGTCCTTCTTTCGTCGTCCTTTCACTGTTCTTCTATCCCTTGACCATGGTTGGACTCTGTGGGGATTTCTTTTTTTCAAAAGGCTTCATATCACCACCTGTCAACGAATGAAGATATCTAACAGCGCCTGCACAAGAGATTGTTAGATAAAAGCGTGCCCCAGGCGTGCCAACACTTCAACATCTGGGTCACTCAAACTTCCGATTAAGATTTCCGGATTTCAATCTTATAAGCATGCATCGGAAGGGACCTCTTATGTTTCAAAATGCAAATATTCTTATCAAAAATGAACGGATGTTTTCGTAATCAAAGCGGTAATGAAAACAAAACTATTTGACTGAACGCATTTATTGACTGAAACAAAAAGGTGGCTCAGAATCGAGCAACACACGGGAAGCAAACCCTGGAAAGAGGTGATTGCGCCCAAAAGGAAAAATCTATCCTAATGGCAATGTGAAACCGTGATCTCATCGGGTTCCAACTCGGTTACACCCCATATATCCTCAAGACTTTCCGCACTTTCGGCCTTCTGAACCAGACGCTTCCGATCGATCTCTGTCGGAGATTAGCCGAGTCATCTAAAGCTCAAACGATCATGCTAGACGCAGTTGTTCGTTTCAATCCCTCTTTTGCCTGGACCGCCCTTTCGGGTTTTCGACTTGCCGGGTGTACAATTTTTTTTTCTTTTATTATCCCTAACTTTTGCCCGAACCTTTCTCTTTTTTCTTTTTCGGTTCGCCGGGATGCCCCTTTTTGCCTGAACTCTTTTCTTTTTTTGTCCAGCGGGTCAATTTTTTCACGAAGTATCTTTTAACTGCGTCCGCATTCACAGGGGATGGAAAATCCTCGCCACTCATGGTCGTCAGCAACAAAGCTCTGTCGGAGAAAACCTTCTTGACCATGCTGGGGATTCATGACTGTATATCCACTTGCCCCACGATCGTCTTGAGGAAGAAGGATCCTTTTCAACACCACATCTCTTCCATGGCACGCACGAGGTCGCACTTCTTAGTTAACAACACGCTTCATTCACTGGGTACAACTGCCCCATGACAAGTAACTGTCAGCCCTTTTCTCCTCGGTCAGGCTCAACGTGTCATACTGAGTCCTCATCCACTCATCCTTTTTCAAGTTCACGTCCAACGGGACCCCATGACGAAATCTGAGTCTCAAATGGTAGTACCACCCATATCTGAGTGAGAAAGGCGTTGCCCCAGTAGACGCACGTACCGAAGTACGACACTCAGGATACCAACTTCGTACTCAGTCACCATCGTTAGTGCCTTCAAACGTTATCGGGGAAGCACTAGCTCATTCACTTTAAACTCTCCCCATCAGACATCAGGATCCGTTCGGATTCAGGGTCAGGCCCCTCCTCCGGGATCGGTCACTCTCAATCTTTCGATTTGAGTACCTCGAGATGTCCTCATCAGGGAATTCGGACTTCCTTGGTTGATAATCATCAATGGGTTGTTGGGCGAGATAACCATACCGTATCCTCCTCTTGGTTGCTTTCTGGGAGGTATACTGAATATCGTATTCAGTCGACGCCATTTGCCCTCTCGCAACCCGTCCGGTCCACGTTGACTTCTCAAGCATATACTCGATCAGATCCATTTTGGACATCCACAAAACGGTATGAATCAGCATATTGTCTCAGTCGGCGAGCAGCCTATGCCAAAGTACATCAAGTTTTCTCGAGCAGTGAGTGTATTGTTTCACAGTCGATAAACTTTTGCTTAGGTAAATTGCATGCTCTTTTCGACAAGACTCGTCATGCTGACCCAATATACCTCATAGACCCCCTTGAGGGCTGTCAAGCACCAGATTAATAATCATCCCCATGGGAAGCATCAAAATCAGAGGTTCCTGCAACTCATTCTTTTTCCAATGCCATCCTACCTGACCGTTTGATCTCTTTTTGTTTTCGGTTCAGGCGTTTCTTGCATTATTTTCCTTTTTCTTTTCTTTTCTTTTTTTCTCTCTTCTTTTCTTTTTTTTTTTTTTTGCAGGATCGACCTCGATTCCTTTTATTTGCTCACAACAAGCCTCTGTAGCTTGACGGACAGCACTCCATAAGTGCACTGATTCGAACTTAACAGTATGAGTTATCTCAAACCGGTCAGACAACTTGATCAAGTCCACCGGATGCCCTTCTTCTGCTTGGGACTTTGCCATCATGTCATCAACATGGCATTCGCTTTCACGATGAATCATATCATGAAACAAAGTCATCGTAGCCCTTTGATTCGTGGCACCGGCCTTCTTCTTCATCCTATAACAAGAAGGTACTCGGTAGCGCCATGAATAGCGCATAGTAGGTTGGTGTGATGGACATTGTTTACTCCATATCATCTGGCGACAATTCCACTTGGTTTTGGCCAGAAAGCCATCCATGAAGGTAAACACCGAGAATTGAGCTGTACTATCAACCAATACATCAATGTGAAGTACCGGGAATTCATCTCTCGAACTGGCTCTATTCACGTCTCGATAGTCCACACACATTCTCATCTTTTAGCACCGGTTTCCGCTTCACTGGAAGACAGTCTTCTCTCCATGGTAGCTCGTGCCCCACAACATGGGTATTCCACCCTGGTGTAACTTGATGCAACCAGGTGAAGATATCAACCTGCTCTTTCAACAGGGCTACCATTCTGTTCTCGACTCGCCTCTGAAGCGGCCTCAACTTTCATTTCCCTTCTGACCTCGGCGGTACTTGGGATGACAATCTTGACTCGCTCCTCGTGTGGTTGAATCACCTTCTCCTCTTATTTCAACAACCTGGCTAATTCTAGCAGATCACAATCTTCTTCGCCTTCTTCTTCGGCATGATAGGTCGGAGTGTCGAAGTCATACAGAGGTGTAACCAAATTGTTATCGATGAGATCAGGATGGTAATCACTTTTTGTGGTCGGAACCAAATGAATCAAAAGGAAAGAAAATAAAAACATTGCCATTTTTATTTTTATTTTTTTAAACTGCAAAAAGTGAAAAACAGGGAACACCGCTTTAATCACAAAAACATCCATTTATTACTGATGCAAAATGTTGCACAATGAAACACATGAGATGGCCCTTACAATGGACCATTACGTTTCGGGCAAAGCGTATGGCTTTCATGCAAACAAAATAAAACCAGAAATCCTACACCTCAGGATGAGTGACAGTGGTGATTTTGGAGGCCTTCTAGTTGCTTGGTACGCACGACTTTATCCACAACTCGAGCTCGTGGTCACGGTCGGTCTCTTCACTCACTGAACAGGCATGATCAGAATCCAACATTCTCGCACTGACAAAGATGTACGGCAGACGACGTCCTCTGTTTGGTCTAGACGACTCTTGATCTGGATAACCAATCCCGAACATGTCTGCCTTTACCACTATGTCAATGATCCTGCCCCAGCCTCGAGCCTCTTTGTTCTTCACCACTTCTAAGGCTTGCTTATAAGAAGAAATGGACAACTTCTTCTCCTTCTCAGTAACAACAGCATTCTCCACTTTGACGGTTTCGATTGCTTGACTGGGTGTTTCAAATTTTCCACTGTCCATTTCTACCTCTTTCATCTTCTGAGTCGTATCTCTCATCAATACACACCCCTCTGTGGCAACGGCCGCACAACAATTATCAATAACGGGGAGAGCTCCATCTTGTACCAGAGGCTTTGGGACCACAGCCATTGGAACCTTTAACTGATCTTCCTCAGTCACCCCCATTCCTCTCTTGACCTTTTTCACCATCTTCATCTTTACAGGACCCTTCCTGGGTACAGGGTTGACATCCCCATCCATGATCTGTGCCAAGCTGATGATCTTGGAGTCTACCATGTCCTTGACAACATGCTTAAAAGCCCTACAACCCTCAACACTGTGCCTGGGTGCCTCAGAATGGAACTCGCACCTGGCATTCTCATCATAGTGTGCAGGCCTCTTCTGTTGTGCTATGGGAATCAAAATCCTTGGCCGGACTAACCCCAAATCCCTCAATCTCCTGAACAGAAGGGTGTAAGTCACAGGCGGTTCCTCAAACTGACGCTCCTCCTTTTTCTTCTTCACCTGGCTCCTAGCTCTCGGTGCCTTCTGTTGAGGTGGTGGTTGTTGTGGTGGTACAGGTGGATTACCAACAGGAGCGATTACAGCAGCAGCATAAGGGTGATAACGATCCTTACCACGTTCCTTCTTTACTGGCACACCACTTGAGTCAACCTCTTTTTTGAGCAGGCCACCGCCAGAGGGTTCCTTTGATACAGAGTCAGAGGGATTTGTCACTTCGGATGATGGAGCTTTTCCTTGAACTTTCTCCACTATCAGCCACTTCTCAATCTTTTCCAATCTCTCAACCATGGCTTTCTGCCCCAAGGCAAGCCCTTGCACAACACTGAACAAATCCCTCACCATCTCTTTCAGTTCGAGGATGTCGTTGTTTGGAGGATCCATTAGTTTGGATTTGTTGCCCCTAGCAGGATGTTTGAGCAAACGAGCTATGCGCACCGGTTGACACCTAGAAAACAACAAAAGGGTTAGTATGACTCACACATGCAATGTCTATCCGTACCAGGAATATTCCTTCCTTTGATTCTAGCGTCACTGAGACAGATAATTTTTCATCAATAAAAATCTGACGTCTGGATGTCTCTCAACCAGAATCTCAATCAACAATGGACCCTGAGTACGGATCGACATGGGTTGAATGCGGATGAATGCAAAATGGGATGATGCAAATGCATGAATGCAGGTCACTGGGCCACCAAGTCATCTGAAGACCCATTCTCTGAACCAGTCACAGTCAACTGAGTCACCATAAATCCGACTTGGGGAGTTCCGAAATAAATGGAACTGGAGGTTACAT
Organism: Lathyrus oleraceus; assembly: GCF_024323335.1. Taxonomy (NCBI): domain Eukaryota; kingdom Viridiplantae; phylum Streptophyta; class Magnoliopsida; order Fabales; family Fabaceae; genus Lathyrus; species Lathyrus oleraceus. The sequence continues at coordinate 303,155,036 of NC_066580.1, read as the reverse complement.
CACTATCATCACAGGAACATCCACTGAACGGATGACAGCCAGATCCTCTGAACAGGTACTCTCAAATTCAACCCGGGGATCCGAAATAAACGGAACCCGCTGATAAACCACGGACAGAACTCTGGCGTCCCAGAAATAAATGTCCATAATTCACAGTCACCAATAGTACCCAGAGTCACCAACAAGTCACCAACAGTCACCATCTGTACGTGTTAAAGTGATCATTCCCTCCCCACTCACGGGTGTCATCTAGGCCAGGGTAAGGTCGAGAGAAACGCAGGATAAACAACCCTTTCAAGAATATCATCCTGTGCACACGAGATGTATGCACGGATAATACCCCATCAGAGTCTGAACTGCTCGTGATATCAATGTTCCGCTAAGTGGCGTACACCACCCGCTTCCCATGAATCACTCTATTCCTAGGTTTCCTAGATTGCACTCATAGCCTGGGTATTGGGCCTTTTACCTCATGGAACTCCCACCCCCAAACAGAGAAACACAGCCAGCACAGCAGATGAATATGCATGAATGCAAACATCAATGCACACCATAAATGCAAACAACAAATGAAATGAATGCAATAAATAACACAGCAAAAAGCAACGAAAGCCCTAACCTAGAGAGCGCTAGGAGAGACTCGCTCGGGGAAGATGGACCAGCACAGGTCAACTTCTCTTGTCCCCAGCAGAGTCGCCAGCTGTCGCATTACGCGAAAAACCGGCGGGAAAACAAGAACAACAGAGCCGCCACCGTGCGTTATTTATCCCAAAAGAGGGAAAGGAAACGCTCAGAGTAAACCTGGAAAAAGCATGGTCTCGCGACCAAAGAGAATGGGATCGGGAGTCGGTTATGCGAAGGGAAGGTATTAGCACCCCTACGCATCCGTCGTACTCGACGGGATCCACGCACAAAAGGAAGGAAAATGGTTGCTAAAACACGGCTCAAACACACACACACTGGCTGGAAGAGACACAAGAAAACAAACAAGACTGAAACTGACTCGACAGGATATCGCATCCTGGGCCTACTTAGTCTATCAAGCATAGACATCAGAGTCAAAGTAGTTCGGACTGGGGGAACGACACATGCTCGCTAGGATGTTGCATCCTATGCATACGTATCTCCTGTGGACGAAGGAGAATCAGAGCATTCGTAGCTCGGCTAACACGCACGCAAACGAACACAGGCAAAGGCAAACATGGAGCCTGAAAGCCAATTACTGGACTTACATCAGCATCCGAACCAAAACACGTACAAGAAGGCAAACGTGGAGCCTGAATGCCAATCACTGGACTTACATCAGCATCCGAACCAACAAACCCACACTAGAACCCGAATGCCACTCGATGGACTTACATCAGCTTCCAAGCACACTACAACACAAACCAAAGACACAGGTGCCCGGAGAGATCAGCTCATCTCCTGCCTACGTACCTCATCTGGTATGAGGATCAGGGCAACGTAGTTCCCCTACGAAGGGATACAGGACTAGCCTAACCAGATAACAGAGGGAGACACAACTAGGGAGACTACGACTCGAGCCTAGATGTTATCATGCAAATTCATCCCTAAGTTAAGGTTTCTAGCTAACTTGCACAGGAAGCAAGCCTATCTTAATCAGCACAAACAAACATCAAACCAAGCATTCACAAGTAGCACACACTATATACACACAAGTGGGGCTCAATCAAGGGGTAAGACTGCAAGAGCAAGTCATCTGTATAGGGGTGGTGTTAGCTCTTAACCTTGACATTGAGAGTCAAGGTGAAGCAGATGAAAGGTGAGTGAAGATAAGACTTCACAGCTCTTATCCCTGGCCAGGGAGAGCTTTAGACAAAGAAGTGTGGGTCCAGAAAGTGGGAACCCTTCTACACTTTAAGACACTGACACAACTGTACAGTGTACAAGATCTTGGGTTTGTATCCCAATGCATCAACACCTTGGTGTAAGCAGAGGGATGACTCAACAGAAGAGCGGGAGATAGATTGCATATCTCTCTTATCCGCCAATTGCCTCATAGAGGTCTTTACCTGCTTGGGGACAAAAATAAACAAGCACAAACATTGCCTCTTAAGGAGGACTTCAGACAGGTGCCTGGCTAGGTAACAAGCCAGGTCTTCCAGACTACATGGAGACAAGAATATTATACCTCAGTGCAAATTGCTTATCAAGCAAAGCAAAGCAATATTAGCAACTAATGTACCTGAAATCAATCAAATACAATCAGTATACCAATCACAGAACTAAATAGCAAATGGTTCACAATTAACTATACAGACAAACACAAGCCAATGCACAAAGGTGCAAGCCATTAAGGCTCAAACTCAAGTATCAATCCCTGCAAAACAAAGTCAAAATTAGCTATACACAAGTCACAAATCAAGTCCAATGGAAGCACACCATCAAGCAAAGGCCATTTGTGCTATTAACCTGAAACACAACTCAAAAGTGAGATCACAAACCACTAGTCCAAGACTAGGGTCAAAAGGAGATGAAAAATCCAAAACAGCAAGTGAAAAATGATCAAAACCAAGATAAATCCATTAAGAAGAGAATCCAATTGGCCTCACATCAAAACTATGCACCAAATTCATTTCATGCACAATTTAAGTCAAACTAGGCAAGGGTGAACCACATATGAGCAAACAGAATGCTCACAATCAAACAAATACCAAAACAGCTCAATAAATTCTACAAAAATTCAAGTCTAAACAGAACACATTCAATGAGCTTCATATCAAATTTCATGCTATTTGGACAAAAGGAAGTAGGGAAATTAAATTCAACAAGTCAGGACATGCAAAAATCAATCCAAACTAGGTCACAAAGCATGTGTCAACTTCAAGCAAATGTAAAACAGTGAAAACAAATTAGAAATGAATGGGACCAAAGCCAAAGTGAACTTAAACATGTTAGGAACCACTCCACCAAATTTCATCTTCATATGATAAGGTATGAGAATTTCACAAGCTATGTAAGATGATCACTCAAGAAAAACCCTAAAATGACTAAACAGCAAACAAAAATACCAATCAAATAGGAAATTGATCAAAATATCCTACAAAATATCATGGTGAAACTAGACATACATATGATATCACATGCAAAAATTGGGAGCAAATGGCAAAGCATAGGCATGGAAACAAAATTCATGGAGTTAGCATAACATAGTGTGACACAAATTGTCACCCTCAACTTGAGCACATCATATCCCTCTAACCATAAATCCAAAATTCACAAACTACACATCAAAATCACCAGAAAATAGTCAAGAACAAGCCTATAAAATTTCATGCATTTTGGCTAAGGCATCATTATTTCATGAAGGAAATGGTGAAACATACAATTGAAACACACATATCAAAGGCATTAGGCAAAGTCAACAAAATCACCAGGCACAACTTTGACTATCATACCTAAAAAAAACTAGACAAAATTTGGAGATGGATGCAAAAATTCCCATGTAATTTGGATTAAAATTGATTTAGTTATGATTTTTTGAAGTTTTGTGAAATTGAAATAATTATTTAAAACCTAAAATGAATTAAAATGAAGCAATGGCATTTCCGTAATTCTCATGCGCCAGGCCAAAACGATGCAGTTTCATTAAACTGCATGGCGCGCTGTGATTGGCTCGGTTTGGAGGGAAACACATTTTCAAATTCAGGCCGTGGCAAACAAGATCTAACACGCGATTTTTCCAGAATTTCACGTGTTCTTCAACATAAAACCAGGAAATCCAAATGCACGAATCTTGCACCAAAATGAACAAATCGTATACCGTTGGAATCGTCTAATCGTGTACATCATCAATATCAACATGAAATTTCCTAATTCCTAAGGTACAGAACGGATCGAGCAAGAAAAGGTTTCACATCAAAAATTCAATTCAAGATTTCTCTCTCAAATCTTAATGGATTTCACTTCTACAACTTGCATTGCTCTCTACAATCTACGCTCTACCAGAACCACATCATGATTTTGAGAATGGTGAGAATCGAATTCGTACCTTCTTGATGTGCAGTGCTCGACTCTGTGAGTGTTAGGTTCCAATTGATGAAAACAGCAGCAGTACAATGCATAGGGAGATGATTGGCACACGTTTCGTAGCTCAGCAACGCTCCAGGTTGACGAATTCTCCAACTGTCATGGAAGTGAAGTTGTGTCAACAGCTGTGGTTTTGGCACGATTCTTGCTCCAATGGCTTCAAATAGCAATCCAAGAATACCTACAGATGATGATTCCACAAAGAAATGGCAAAAGCAATGGTGAATTCTTGATGAACAATGAAGAAAAAGTGTGTGTGAAATTGAGATAAAATGAGAAAATTGTGAGATTTTTTGTTTTGGATCTGAAAAAATGGAATGTGATTATGAGAAACAGTTATAATTATCTCTTTATACCTCACACTAATCCAAAATTTAATCAAGATTAAGCAAATGGAAGTGATTAGCATAATGTGCATTTTCAATCAAAGTGGCCAAAATGCCCTTTTCCAAACCAGTCAATGTATCAGTCCAAATTTGGTTCAAGCAAGTTCCAAATGCTATTTGTGAAGTGTTGCAACTGGTCCCATGTGCATAGGCCATGTATTTCTCAAAATCACCATGTCATGCCAAAAATGCAAATGAATTCACTTGAAAAATGTCATTTTGCTATGAGAGTTTTTGATAAAATGTGATTATGCACCATGAAAGATCACATGAAATGTGGTTTGCTCAAAGAAAAATCAGCCAAATTGGCCTTTCCATGTGAAAGTTATGGCACTTTGAATTTAGGCATTTTCTGAAAATGATTGGACCATATCTTGCCAACCACACATGGGAATTTCAAGTTCTTGGACTTTTTGGAATGGTGAGATCAAGATATTCAACTTTAATGTTGGACAAAATTCCATTTGAAGCTTGTATGATGAAGTAATTTTGAGGAGCAAAACTTTCCATTTTTGGCAGCTGAAATTACAGGTCACCTGCCATTTTAGGAAACTTTTTGTCTGACCTCCAATTCTTCAACCTTGGTCTTTGATATGTCAAATGAGACTTATATGGACATGAATGAAGCCTTTCAAACCATCTCCCACCTTCAAATCCATAAAATCAGGCACAATTGACCACAGTTGACCACAGTTGACTTTCTAGGGTTTCTGAAGAAATTCAGCTTGACTGTTGACTTCTGAGCATCCAATCTTTGGCCAAATCACCTCAAAATGATCCTTAGACCATTTGAACTTGATAAAGCCACCCTAGGGCCTTGTCTCAATGAAAATGGCACATGCTTGCTTGTTTGACCTGATCTCCTGACCAGTTTGACCTAATTTGTCAGTTGAACTTGCACTTGGGCAAAGGGCAATGCAATGTTATGCAATGAACTATGTTATGTTAATGACCTAATCATGAAAATGTATGTACACAAGGAGGGTGCAAATTTGAGGTGCTACACCTACCCTTTAGGAGTATGCTTATCTGATGGGTATACCGATTCTGGATCAGGTGTCGCTCAATGGCTTGGAGAGTATTCCTACTCCTCGAGAGATAGCTGACATGTTGCACATAGATGAATCTCTGATTCGTGCTCATATGACGACCAAAGGTGGAATTCAAGGTCTCCCTTCTGAGTTCCTCATCGCTCAAGCTACTGTTTATGGGAAGGCCATGAGTGAGGACGCCTTTGAAGCCATATTTGTGCTTCTCATCTATGGATTGGTATTGTTCCCCAACATCGACAAATTTGTGGATGTGAACGCTATTAGGATCTTCTTTGCTCTTAATCCCGTTCCGACTCTGTTGGGTGATACCTATGTCTCTTTGCATCTGAGGAATGCAAAGGGTGGGGGCGCTATTGTGTGTTGTTTGCCTCTATTATATAAGTGGTTTATTTCTCACTTACCTCAGACGGTCGCTTTCAAGGAGAACAAGGGATGTCTACGGTGGTCTACGAGACTCATGTCTCTCACTAATGACGATATCTCTTGGTATAACCGTGTATATGACGGTGTCCAGATTATCGACTCTTGTGGTGAATTCTCCAATGTGCCTCTTCTTGGTACATGTGGTGGGATTAGCTACAACCCCGTGTTAGCACGTCGTCAGCTTGGGTTCCCCCTAAAAGATAAACCTAATAACATTCTGTTAGAAGGTTTGTTCTTTCAGGAGGGTAAAGATCCCCAAGGCTTGAAGGGCAGGATGGTTCACGCTTGGTGTAGGATCCATAAGAAGGGCAGGAATGAGTTGGGTCCTAAGAATTGCATTGCTTTGGAGTCGTATACTATTTGGCTAAGGAAGAGAGCATCTGAGTATCTCATGCCTTATGATTATCCGAGACCTACACCTTTGGTTGTGGCTGGGCCTTCAACCCTCCCTAACCAAGGAGTAGAGGAGTTGAGAGACGAAGACCTTTCACGTGCCTGGATCCGTGAAAGAGAAGAGTTGCTTCAACAGCTTAAGGAGAAGGATGCTCTGATCGAGTTCCTCGAGCACCAGGTCATTGATGATCCTGATGATGCATGGACTTCTCTACTTCCTCAGTCTTCCAAGTTCTGGAAAAGAAGGTATGACAGACTCGCCAAAGAGAAAGCGAATATGGAAGCAGCTTATGAGAGAGAGGTGAAGAGGCTTCGTGTAGCTTATCTTCCGGCGTCCCGAGCTTCTAGGGATCCATAGGATGTTTACTTCCCTTTTCTCTTGTAATATGATTGAAAATGTTGTACTTCTTTTCTCAGATATATTTGATGAGATATTTTCCATATACGATCAAATGCTTAATATTTCAAAATTTGCAAATAATACCCTAAAAGTTCCTCTGAAATAAAAACAAATCATATGCACCAGCATTTCATGCATCATTCGCATAAGCAGGTGTTGTTCTCAGCCTCTGGTCTTGTGATCTAACTCTGTGCTCTTCATTTATTTTGAAGACAAGCTGACTCATCGGTACTACACCAGAGCCAACTCTTCCAGATTGATGGATCATCTAGAGCAAGAGAACCGTGAGCTCAAAGAGGAAGTCGCCAGACTAAGTGCTTTTGATGGAATCATTCCTGCTTAGCCACTTGTCTTCCTTCTCATACATAGATGCTGAGGATGAAGTTGGAACGCATTTCCAAGCTTTATCTATAGCCGAGCCTGTTGAGAACAGAACTCCTTCATTTGCTTCCTATCGAGATGCGAAACTGGCCATTGAATGTGGTGCAGTTGCTGGTCTAGGAAAAATGATTGAGCTTGAAGATAACAAGTCCCGGGCTGGCATTGGCTTTTCTTCTGGGGTCTTCAACGAGAAAGGGCTGTTCAAGAGTGGAGGTTTCATCCACGCCGCTCAGAGCGAAGAAGCTGCTGCTGTTTTGGAAGAGGATGCAGAGGATTCTGACAATTTTGTCATCCCTAGAGGGATCTGCAACAATTGGGTCGCTGTGGATGTTCCTACAGTTATCCATAAATCAAAGTAATAATCACTTTGTTTAAAAACCCTTCTCCCATGCCAAAAGGAAAAGTGATGACATTGTTGGCAGCATTTATACAATGATGTTTTCATTCAATAAATTCATGTTAAATGTTTGTTTTTCCATTTGTTTTCCCTTTTCGCTTTTTGCATGAAATTGGTGATCACAAAAAACCCTAAAAAAAAGAATAAAAACAATCTTTTCATCTGCATAATGATTGCCTTGTTTGATTTCTAAAAAGCTTATATATCCAAAATCATTATGCAAGTTGTTAATCAAACCCATTGAACATAATGATCCAACGCCATCTCCCGATTTTGGGTTCCCTGTATCCGAAGCAGAGGAAGATGATGTTGAAGGGATTCCTGATGAGATTACCCGTCTTCTTGAGCACGAAAGAAGATCAGTCAGCTGCATCTTGAGAACCCATAAACAGTAAAATTGGGGTTTTTACAAATGTAAAAAAAAAAGAGGGGTGAAAAACAAAATCAAAAATCAAAAAAAAAAAAAGAAGAAGAAATAAAAAAAATGGCACCCTTAAACCCTAAGTTGACTGATGCTGAATGGGTTCAGAGTCGTTACGACCAGCTGAATTTGATCGAAGAGAAGCGATTGACTGCCATGTGTCATGGTCAGTTATATCAGCAAAGGATGAAGAAAACATTTGATAAGAAGGTCAAATCCCGTGTGTTCCGAGAAGGTGACCTTGTGCTCAAGAAAGTCTTGTCTTTCGCGCCCGATTCCAGGGGCAAGTGGAATCCAAACTACGAGGGTCTATATGTTGTCAAGTGAGCCTTTTCAGGCGGTGCTTTGATGCTTACAACTATGGATGGGGAGGATTTCACTCGTCTTGTGAATTCAGATGCAGTCAAGAAATACTTTGCCTAAAAATATAAACAGCATAGCTCGCTAAGTTGAAAACCCGAAAGGGCGGCTTAGGCAAAAATGAGCGTCTCGGTGGAAAACCCGCAAGGGCGATGCAGGCAAAAATTAGAGACATGAAAAAAACGAATATTTGCATCCCGCTAGATTGGGTACCTCACCCTGGGGCAATCTAGGCAAAAATTAGGGATTTGGCAAGTAACTGCATCTTGACAAGACTGTGTTCTACATCTGTCATCCGTCAGAGATTCTTGTTCATTCATCGTCAACTGAAGCTTCGAATACATCGAATCCAGAATTGGTGGAGAAATGGTCATTATGTTCAATGTAGCCCTTTCCAATATATATCACCAATTTCAAACTTGTAAAAAATCTATGGAGTCTTGCCATTTGCAGGCTACCATTCCATCAAATGAATTTGAGCCTTTATCCAATTATTTGCACTCTTATTTGTTTCAATTCAACAAATGTTTTGCATGTTAATTGATAAAATATCATTGTTTTCAAAATAAACAAAATTTTCACAAACAGTTTTTAAACAAAGTGACACATTCACAATGATCAAAAGAAACTTAGGAGACTCTCAGTGCTCTCCCAAGGGTGGTATGATTCCCAACAGGGTAAGACATTTGTTCATATCCCTAGCATTTGATTGTTTTCTCTTCCTCCGGAGCCTTTTATGGTTTTCTCCCGAGCAGGTTGCCTTTCTTGGCATTTTTCCCTTAACAGAGTGTTGGGACGATTTATTCACACTCCAGATTCCTAGCAGAGCAGTAATTTTCTCCCCTCAGGTGTGTTCTCGCTGGAAGATCGGATTTGGTGATTTATTCCTTAGCGAAGTCATTGAAGCAGTAGTCTTTCATTTATCTATCAGATAGGCTCCCCAGTAGAGTTGCTCATGTGGTAGATTCCCTGCCGAGATATTGCTGTTTCCTGGCATATCTAGATCCCAGCTAGAGTGATTGGTCTGTTGGATCTTATCTACGATGATGTTATCCCTTTCAGAGATATTTGCTGTTTCTCTGATCCGCAGCAGAGTTTTGGTGGTGGATTTTATCAGTGATAATTCATCCCAAGCAGAGTTGTTGGTATGGTGGATCTTACCTGTGTTAACAGTTTCCCCAACCAGAGCTGCTTTTGTGACAGATTCTACTTTCACAATCAAACACTTCTCCCAGCTGAGAACGATGATTCATCCCTGCGATGATTTTGTGTTTTCATTGCTCCTCAACAGAGTTACGGCTGTAGCAGATTTCGGCCTGTGCAATGAAATTTTTCTCCCCAGCTGAGACTTTTGGATTTATCCTTAAGCAGAGTGTTTGCTGAGATGTTCACCGCTCTCCCCCTCAGCGGAAGAACAATTTTCTCTCCTCAACAGAGCGTGATCTCTCAGTAGATTTCCTCAGTAGAGTGGCTGATTGACCCCTCAGTGGAATTCCCCAGTGGAGTTGCTGACAGTATACCCAATAGTGTTGCTTGTGTGGCAAGTTCTACTCAGGTGTTCTGTCCTCCTCAGCAGTGTCTGCCTGCGTAGTGGACTATTTTCCCTAGCGGAGTTGTTGGTGGGATGAGCTTTATCTATGTTGATTTATCCCCAATAGAGATACTATTGTTTTTTGGTATCTGGATCTCCCCAGCATGAGTTGCTGTTGTGGCTGTTTTGCCTGTGCGATGATTCCTTTCCCTAGCCGGATTGGTTGATGATCCATCACTCAGAGATTGTGTGATTCCTGATATCTCTGATTCTCCTGCAGAGTCTTTGCTTCCTAGCATCTCAGATCTCCAACAGATTGGATACTCTCCATCAGAGTTTCTGGATTTCTCTCTTGAGATGTAGTACCGGACGTTTGATTCCTGGTCCTGTGTGTGTAGATATGTCTGTTTGTCAGCATTCATCATACATAAACCACGCGCATACATGCATAATCATTAACATTCAGATATTCATGTTGCATTCTTTGCCATATATCTTTTGTTTGTTGTCTCCTGCTAGTTGGTGATATACATCTCCCCAAGCAGATGGGTGTGTCTGATCCTTCAAAATAGAGTCAGCCCCTTAAGCAGAAAGTGTCTATCTTTCCTGCCATTTCCCCACTGAGTTCTATCCTCATGGATGACGGTTGCTTCCGTTTCCTCCCAACACACACAATGGGATGGATTTCCTTATTGAGTTATATCCTTATTAGGATGAATCTCGATTCAGTTCGCCTTTTTGGTTTGATCCTAAATTGGCCCTTCGAGACTGTTTTTGGTGTTCCTCAGTAAGGTCGCCAATATTGTTCACCTTTATCTTTAGTGTACTTCTGTGGCTTCTACCTACAACCCGGTAGCTGTAAGTCCTATTTATGTGGCTTCTACCCAGTAACCGGTAGCTGTAAGTCCTATTTCTTTGGTTTTCTACCCAGTAACCGGTAGTTGTAAATCCTACTTTCATCCCCTAGCAGAGGTAACCTTTGTGGTTCATTCTGGTTGATGGCGGATTTTGTGGTCTTCTACCCATTATTCGGTAGTCGTAAATCCTATTTGTCTCTTCCCCATCGGAGTTTGTGCTTTCCCGCGGTATAAATGAATATCTGCTCAGTAAACGACAACCATTCATCTTATCCCCAGCGGAATTTGTGGTTTTCTACCTCGTATCCGGTAGTTGTAAGTCCTATTTTCTTGCTCTCCAGCAGAACTTTGGTTTTATACCATGTTGGTGGTTATAAACTCTAATCTTTTTTCCCCATGCGGAGTGGTGATCCTTTCGCTCCTCATCAGAGTTTGTGGTCTCTACCCAGTATCCGGTAGTTATAAATCCTACTCTCTCCCCTTTGGCGGTTATCATTATCCAGTATTCGATATTGATTTTCCTTGCCCTCTTTTGGATAATTGCTTTGAGTAAGCGATTTTATCCCCAGCGGGTCGTTCCCCTTTTTGTGGATAATTGCTCTGAGTAAGCAATTTATCCCCAGCGGGTTTTCCTTCATTTACCGTTTGTTGGTGATGTTTGTTGCTCCCCCTCTTTTGGATAATTGTCGTATGCTCGCAATTCATCCCCAGTGAGTCATCTTTCGTCTACCCTGTTGTTGTTGGTAACGATTGGTTCTCCTTGATTGGTCATCATTATATACCTAGTTTGGTATCCCGATGTCCTTTCGTTTCGGTCGATTTATCCTTTATTAACCCAGTAACCGGTTGTGGATAATCTTCCATGCGAGTATATTATCTATGTTCTGACGGTAATAGGAAATATATATCTCATGCACTCTTCTGTCGAAGCCTTTTGGTCTGTCCCCAGTCGAGTAAGATTCGTATTTCCTGTGTTGGAATCGAATATCCTTTTCCGTGGTTTTCTACCTAGTAGTCGGTAGATGTAACCCCCTCTTTACGGTTATCTTCATCCAATATTCGGTGTCGATATTTCCTCCATGTTTTGTTTAGATAATTGTCGTATGCTCGCAATTTATCCCCTGTGAGTCATCTCTTATTTATCCCTTGTTGATAATGATTGTTCTCCCTTTGGTTGGTCACCTATTATATGCCCAGTAACCGACATCCCTGGTGTTCCTTCTTTTCGAGTATATTATCCACGTTCTGAAGGTAATGGGTAATATATCTCATGCACTCTTTGGTCGAAGTCTTTTGTTGTTCTTCCACAATTGAGTAAGATTCGTATTCTTTGTGGAATCGAATCTCCATCCTATAAATAAGTCTGCTTTTCCAGCTTTCTTCAGGATGATGAGTGTTTTGGAAGTAAAAACCAATTCATGCCTCGGTCGGTCACCTATTATATACCCAGTAACCGGTATCCTTGGTGTTCCTTCCATGCGAGTATACTATCCACGTTCTGACGGTAATAGATAATATATCTCATGCGCTCTTTGGTTGAAGCCTTCTGTCCTTCCCCATTCGAGTAAGATTCATATTCCCTTGCGGAATCGAATGTCCATCCTGTAAGTCGATTTGCTTTTTCAAGCCCTCCTTTTGGGTGATGAGTGTTTTGGAAGTAAACCCCAATTCACGTCTTGGTCGGTCACCTATTATATACCCAGTAACCGGTATCCCTGGTGTTCCTTCCTGTCTGCTCCCTATTATGACCTTGGTCCCCTGCGGAGTCAGATTTTCCTGAGTCGAAACATACCTTTGTTAGGTCTTCCTCAGATGATTTGGTTGATTGATATCTCTCACCCTTATACAGGTCTTAGACATTCATTCTTCCCGAGCTTGTTACTCACTAACCGGTAAAACCTCATCCTTTTGCTTCCCCTGGAGAGTCTTTTAGATTCCACAGCGGAATTGTTGTTGTGATTCTCCTTTTGCTGTGTTGTCATATTCCCCAATACATGCAGTTTTCCCGGCAGAGTTGTCTTGTCAGCTCTTTCCCCGACCCGAGTCCGGATTTTCATCCGAAGTATCCTTTGTGGATAGGTTTGCTGTGTTGGTGTATTCCCCATCACATGCATCTTTGAGTCAGCTTGAGTCTTTCCATTGGATTTATTTCCATTTGGAATTCTTTTCCCCAGTGTCGAGTCGTGACTTGCTCACGCAGTTTCAGTCTTTTACTCTCCAGTAAGGTCTCCAGTTTGAAGTCGTGTCCTGCTCACGCATTTTTCTTTTTTCTTATCACCATAAGAGTCCTGCTAGAGTCTCTGTTCCATCAGTGAGTGTATTACTCCTATGGATTTTCAATTTCTCCTGATTTTCTTTTCTTCTTTGTGGACACATATGCCCACAGAGATAATTTGTTTTGCATACATATATTTGCATCATGAGGTCTCTCAGGGACCAAAATTTGTCTCATTGTTGTTATTTAAACCCATTCTACCTCGTCGAGACGAAGATTTTAACCTTCATTTCTCCGGCTAGAATGACCTTAAATAGGGGCATCTGTAAGACCCCAATTTTGTCCCTAAGATCCCTCATGGCATCATAAGCATAACATTGCATAGCCTCAAGGATCTTTGAGCATCTTGCCTTCCATTCCCTTTGGTTGGGATCTCCTGTGAGTGGTTTGAGATCACCAGGCATTGCTTGCATAGTATACAATTGCTTTTCTTGTTTTAATCACTAACCAAAAGCACCAAAAATATGTCATCTAACATTTGTTTTGCAGTCTAAGCAAGCACAGGTCAAGCTTTCAAGAGCATCCTTTGTGAAAGAGCTGATGGTGGTTTCTTGAGATGAAGACCACATGATATTATATTAAGCTTATATGAGATAGAGGTTCATTTTGAAGCAAATTCCCCAAGTGGCAAAAGCTCAGATTCATCAGTACATGTCAAGGTCATCTGAGGACCATATGATCAACTGTGCAGTTAGCTGAGGGCTTTGAGGTGTGGGAAATGATTTGAGACATCCCATTGATGTTCAAACAAGGCTTATTCATCATGTCAAACATCTATCTTAAAGATTTTGAAGTCGTTGCAAAAGTTTCCCAAAATGGAAAGTGACCTGTAATTTCAAGTTTCTAAAAATGGCAAGTTTTTGGTCCACATTCAACTTCACTTTCCAACATCAAAGAAGCTTCAAATGGATTTTTGTTGAAAATGAGAGTTGAACATCTTTCTCTCCTCTTTTCAAAAAGTCGTAGATCATGATCATCTGATAAATGGTTAAGAAGTTATGGTCCAATGATTGCCAAGTGTGCATGGAAGTTCAACATGTCATAACTTTTGATCCAAAACTCCAAATTGAACCACTCTTTTTGCAAAATGCTTCTTGTGACCAATAGTTTCCAAATCAACCATTGCATTGCATGAAAATATTTCACATAACCACTTGCTCATTCAAGTACATTTTGGAGGGAAAATGCATAATTCAAATTTGGTGAATCACATGAGCCAAATACCAATCCTATCATGTTCATGAGCTGATTTTAAATGATTGTGAACCTTGCATGGGCACTGTTCACGTGCACTTTAGCCATGCATAGGTGTATTTACCAATTTTGCCATACACCTCATATTTCCTTAATTTTTCATTAACCAAAGCTTAATCTCATTTTCAGCATGATTAGTGGATGATATAAAAGCCAAATGCTAATCACAAATCAGGGGAATAACAGAATTTTGGATCACAATCTCATTTCCCTCTCAAATTTCTCTCTCTTCAATTTTCAAATTTCTTCATCCAATTCCACAAAACTCTTGCATAATCGTGTTTAGCATGTATCATTGAGTAGGAATCAAGGCTTGGATTGAAGAATTTGGTCAAGAATCGTGCATACACAAAGCTTGAAGATGAACATGGAAGCTTCAAATTAAGCTAGATCTGGTGGATTTCCATTGCTAATTCGTGGACAAAGCTTCAAGTCATCAGCACATGAGTGGATCTGGATCATTTGGAAGCTGGAAGCCACGATTTCAACTCACTGCACATCAAGTAAGTGGAAATTCGATCCTCACGTTTTGCATTTTTATGTACATGAGTAGATAGATCCTTTGATGCTGTGAATTATGATACAAGTAGATCTTGATTTGGTTGAGAAACAAGCATGTTATGTTGATTTGAATTTTTGTTGTTCAATATGTTTTCATTCGATCCGCTCGATTCATGAGGATTTAGGCCAAATAATTGTGATATTCTTGATCTACGTGGAAGGACGGTTTGAACCATGTATATTATGTTGATTTCTGGAAAATTGTTGTTCATGAGCGCCGCCGGTTTCATCGGGGAAGACGGTGGAAACCACCGTCCACCGCCGTCTGAACATTGCCTAGGGTTTGCATGCACCAAACGCTGCGTTTCACTTATAAACGCGCCTGTAACCACTGAAACTTGCGTTCGATCCCTGGCACAAACATTTTGGAAAATCCATTTAATTTCTCACTTGCACCAAACGCAGCGTTTCATGCTAAACGCGCTTGCAACTTGCCTTGCCTCGGTTCGATCCCAGCGCATGTATTCTTGGATTTTCCAAATGATTTTTTATGTTGAGCGCTTCATGGACCTCACAAACCTTGGTTCGAGCCTTGCCTAGCGCACATTTCTGAATGTTATTTTCCAGCGCTTTTGTAACCTTGCTAACCTGTGTTCAATACTTGCCTATTGCATTTTTTTCTGAATTTCATTCATATTTCATTTTTTACATGATTTTCATTATTTCATTTTTATTTTCATCAAATTGCAAAAAATCATAAAAAATAGTATACATGTCCAAATTAATCCAAACTTTTTTCCACATGCTTGTGTTGATGTCTATTATTTTGTGATGTTTATCTCATGATTGTTGTGTTGCTGGATTTTTAATTGTGCTTGCTTATTTGAACATGATGCCAATTTGCTATGTTGTGCTAATTGATTTGTGAAATGCTCATGGTTTATCCAATTGCCTTGAAATTTGACATGCTTATTCATAACATGTGACATGATGTTTTGGCTTTTGTTTGGCATTTTTACCATTTAATACCACTATTTTGGACACATGGACATATGTTGTAACATTTGGTGTCACATTCTTGACCTTGTACTTGGGCATTTTCATTCACACACCATTTTTTGCTTATGGACCTAATTTTTGGCATGATGCTTGTACATAACATGTTATGTTCACATAAAAAATTTCATGATCATTGGACACATTTCTGTTTTAATGTGGATTTTCTATGTTTAATGTCCAATTTTAATCACATTGCTTGCCTTTGCCTTATTTTGATTAATTGATGGCTTTGCCTTTTGATTTGGCTTTGGTCCTTTTGAGGCCTTCTTCTTGTTTGATTGAATGTGCTTCATGTGAAGTATTGACTTCTGTTTTGATCATTTGACTTGCCTTTGACCCTAGTCTTTGTACTAGTGGTGTGTACTCACCAATTGTGTTTGTGTTTTAGGTATTTAGCACTAATGATTGGTGTGGCCTCATCATTTGAGATGCCATTTGCTCTGTTTACTAACTCTTGTCGTGTTGTAGGTCCATTGATGTGATGAACTCACTTGAGTGCTTGCATTTGAGACTTGCATTGTGTATAATTGTTGGATGATTCCACTGTTGTCTGTTTGGTTTTCTGAATACAATGTTGACTGTCTGGCTTTTTGTACAGGTACATTAGTCGCTTTTAGCTCTTGCTTGAGTTTTGCTTTGGAGTGTGGTTGGTACACCACTTAGGTAGCCATTGTTTTATCCATGTAGTCTGGAAGTCCTGCCACCTTTTTGGCAGGCATTTGGCTGAAGTCCTCCTTAAGAGGCCATGATTGTGTATGTTTATATTTGTGCCAAAGACCTCCTTGTTGAGGCATGTTACTTGTTAAGTCCTCCTAAGTGAAGAGGCAATTGACAAATAGAAGGGATTAGCAATCAATCCTCTATTAATCAGTGAGTCGTTCACTATGCTCGAACTACGTGCTGATGCTCTTGAACCTAACCCAAGATCTTGTATAGAGTCAGTCAAGTGGAATAGGGTCCCTCATTCTGGATCCCCACACCTTCTTTGATTCAAGCTCACCCAGGCCAGGGTTAAGAGCATGAGGTCTGATCCTCATTTCCATTTCATCAGCTTCACCCTAACTCTCAATGTTAGTGGTTAAGAGCTTCAGAACACCCCTACAGTTTTGGCTTGTTTGTCGAGGTTGATATGACCCCTTGACTAAAGCCTAACCATTTGTCTGAGCCTCTTGTTTGTGTATAGAGTGTGATGATTGCATTTTGTGTGTTTGCATTTGTTTGCTTGTTTGTTTGAGGAGTTAGATGTAAGACCATTGATTGGCTTTCTGTTTCCTATCTGTTTTGTGGAGTTAGATATAAGACCATATATTGGCATTCAGCATCCGTTTATTTTATTTGTTCAGGAGTTGGATATAAGTCCATATATTGGCATTCCGTTTCCATTTTATTGTTCAGGAGTTAGATGTAAGTCCATATATTGGCATTCTGTTTCCGTTTTGCTTTTCAGGAGTTGGATGTAAGACCATTGATTGGCATTCCGTTTCCTCTTTTATGGCTCTCTTATTGAGACTTTTGCTTTTGCTTGTGCTTATTCCAAAGGAACTTACTTGGATCATCTCTATGATCTCGAGAAAGCAACCTTGTTTGTGTGGCGTATCCCTTTGTTCCCACCACTTGCATGCTTAACCTTTGATCCATTTTCATCCTTAACCCAAACCATAAAATCTTTTGTGCAAACATTTGACTTGTTTTCAAAACTAGAAACCTAAGCCTTAGGCTTTTGATTTTCAAACTCTCTTTCACTAATACTCATTGTGAATGAACTCTAATTCATACTTTGACTTCATTTTGTGAATAATACTAATTGGTTAATTCAACCCACTCAAATTGCTTTTGTGGCCCTTGTCCACTTCTTAATCAAATTTTCATGCATTAGCTATAGATCTGAATTATCTTAGTGGTTGATGTAAATCTCACCGCATCCTTAGTGATCGAATTGTAAGCCTTCCATGCTTATTATAGGGTTAACCCCTCACTAGCATACCGAAGCTATTCTCACATGGTGGATTGTTGGTTCAGGTCGAGTTTTCTCCCTTTGATAATGAAAGACCTCAAGGCTTTTGGTTAAAATCAACCCACTCACTGTTTTGAAATCTTTTACCCGAACTACGGGGTTTTGATCCTTTTCTTTCATGAAAAGCTACGTAGGCAATGGGTTCATCCATCCAAACACAAAAATGTAAATAAACTTGTATATTCTTCTCTCATCTCTTCAATCATGTTTGCACAAAATAATTTCATAAACAATAACCAATACAACAAGTTGTGAAAAGGGCTCCCTAGGAGTACCTAGGATGTTGTGGGTGCCTAACACCTTCCCATGACATAACCAACCCCCTTACCCATATCTCTGACCCTCTTTTACTAGTTTTGTTTGTGAAACTTTATAGGTTTTTGTTCGCTTTCTAACCATTCCTTTGGATAAATAGAAGTGCGGTGGCGACTCGACTTTGTATGATTTACTTTTGATTTAATCAATAAATCTAAAGGTAACGAATACACCGCTACACCTCCAAATTCTCTTTCCTCAAAATGATCTCTCCAAATAAATTAGGTCAATGTTTTCTTAAATACCATGCTTGTGATGAGGTGTGATTCTTTTCTTTGGGACATAACCGTTGGAGGGAAAGTTGGTCAGTTTGTGCAAAGTTGATGAGTGACATGCAAGGCTGTGTTTTTTGTGTAAGGAGTGCATGCCTTGTATCATTTTAGGGAGTTGAAGATGTCATGGAAAAAGGCTCAACATCGTGTGACTTGGAGGCAGTGGAGAGAGAAAGGAAAATAGCAACAAAACATTCCCTCTTTTGGCCAAATATGGACATGATATGCAAACACATAATTCATGTGTTGTTGGTCTATTCAAGGCAGCATCATGCATAATCCTAATCAATAAGTGTGGTAATGGAGGTTTAAAACATATCACCTTTAAGTTAATACAATTCCATGGCCTATTGGCCAAATGGAGTGAGATATAGCATTTTGGAAAGAGGGGAATGGGGGGAAGTGGTTTGATGTTGGAGGAAATTTGAAACAAAACCTTGAGCTCTTTCAAAAGTAGGAATGAAGATGATTGCTTGAATTTCATGTCAAAGTGTCAAATATAGGTCATTCTGAGGACCTAACTTGCCATGTCTATAACTTGCTCGTTAAGATATCAAATAAGAAAATGTTTGAAGCAAAAGTGGAGAAGAGATAATGCCCAACAACTCTTATGTTGAGGTCGAATGCAAATGAAACTTGTAACTTTATGAAAATTGGACATGAAGTAGGTTGTTTGAAATGACTAAATACTTAGACAAATTTCACTAAGTATAAAGCTCAATCAATCAATCCAAGGTCCTGACTTTTGAGGGTGATATCTTGAATTATGGCTAACCAAATGAGATGTTCTTGGAACCAATGGAAAAAGGAGACTTAACACTATAATTTTCATGTTGGAAGAAATTTGAGATTAAGTCCCTAATCTCCCTTAAAACTTCCATGAGCATGCTTGGGAATCCTGACTTGGGACACTTAGAAATTTTCTAAGTGTTAGGACAATTGAGTGAATTTGAAACACCCCACTTTCAACGATCATAACTTGAGCCATGATGATCCAAATGCTTTAATATTGGTATCTCCTTAAACATTGGAGAAAGGAGAACACATTTCATGTTAAGGTCAACTTAGTTTAGAGTTTTGATCATAGAGAACAAAGGCCATGAAAGTAGCTGCTCATTAACACTAAACTTGCCAAAAGTAGCAAGTTTCCAAAACCCTAATTTCCAATTTAAGTAACTTTCCATAATTCTTGATTTTTGATGAATCTCTTGACTTTTCTTGATAAAATTTCAACCATAGACCATATTTGACTTGAGGAACACAATATTGATCCAAGGAATCAAAAGTTGACTTTCTAGCCTGCCCATATGACTTTTCCCCAATTGAATCAAAATAATGGTCATTTGAGCAATTAAACTTCTTCTGAATACAATTGATGGCCAATCTTCTTAACATAGACACTTAGGGACACATAAAATATCATGGAAACAAGTCTTTCTCAAAAAATCAGAAATAAACTGATTTTATCACAAACCCTAATTTCAGTCCAAAAAGATAGAAGATGAAGACACCACTTCACAAACTTGATTCCCTTAGGGAAAGTGGAGATAACTCTAAACAAAGATGTCTTGAATAAGGATATGATGAAGATGATTCAAAATTGGTACATGGGTATGCCATATGCTGAGATAACGAACCTTCCTAGCTCAAGGACCAAAAGATATGAGAGTGTGATCAACTTCCATTCTCTTGTAATTCTCGATCAATTGATGAAGTGATAGACCATTTGAGATGTATTAGCGCATGAGACAAACCTTGTAGCTTGAGTGAATCATGAAGTTGAGGATAGCCCAACCTCCTTTTCATTGATTGTGACTTTTCTTCCTTCTAAAGCTTGAAGAAGGTCACTAGAGAGATGCCTCGATCCCATAACCATAAAACCAATGATATGCATGAATGCATATGATGATGGAACATAATCCAATAAGGTAAAAAAGAAGATGGTAAATTTTGGGGTGCAACACATAGCCGTGACAATTTCTCCCATGTGTGAGTCTGTAGATCCCGTTGATATTTTGGTACCTTGGAATTGGTTTATTTCTCAAATCACCAAGAAGAGTTCGACGAATGTTGTTATCCTTTTGAAGATTTTATTGCTGACTTTTGTATCCTCGTGTGGCCTTTGATTTATCTTGGGAGATTGTTGAATCCCCCAGCAAAGCCCCACATAGATGTTTGAGGATGAAATCCTCAGTAGATCGTCTGGTTCTCCCCACTCAAAGTTTTTACCTCTTGTTGTGACTTGAGACCCCGAGAGAGTTCCGTCTTTTGATAGAAGATTTATTCCTTCAGAAAGTATTTGGTTCCGAGCAGTATTAGTGATGCCCCTTGCAGGGTTGTCTCCCATTTGATATGGCGTTGACTTAAAATTCCACGCAGTGGTGACTTGTTGCTTTGAAAAGTATATATTATCCCTCAGTTTGAGATGTGAGTCCTAAGCAGATCTCCCTTCATCCTTAGCATTTTGGGTCAGATGCATGTTTTCCATGCCTTTCCCCAACCAGAGTTGAACTTTGATTAGGATTGTTGTATCCTCAGTCTCCCCTGAGCTATGGTTGTGTGCCATCTCCGAGATTTGAATTTATCTTAAGTTAGGATTTATATCCTTGAAGATTTATTTTCGTCCCTAACAGGTTCTCCAGTTGGTGTTCCCATCTTATTGAGATTAGCTGAGTATCTAGTTGTGATAATTCAGATAATTGTTTGTATTCTTTATGCTCGTTTGTTAGCATAGTCATATACATACTCATGCATAAATATAACATCAAAAATTTCATTGTGCATTGTTATCACATTGACCCATTTTCTCTAATCTCCTGCTTTGGTGATAGTATTTCCCAATACAAATTTGGTGTGTCTATCCTCCTTTCAATTGTAGTGTGTCATCCCCTTAAGTAGAAAGAGTTTATCCTTTCTCCTTTCCCACTGGGTTATTACCTCGTGGGTGATTGTTATTTCAGTCTCCTCCCAAGTTTTTTATCTGGGTGGAACCACTCCCCTTGAGTTATATCCTCATTGGGTTGAGTCTTGTTTGACTGCTTCTTCCTAGTTCTTACCTAGATAGATATTTTGGTCCCTAAGAGTTTATTACCCAGTAATCAGTAACATCCTCCTTGATGATTGAGTACTTTACCTATGTTAATTTACCCAGTAACTGGCAAAAGGTGATTTACTTCATTGGTTTTTTTCTCCAGCGTGTTCGTTTTTTCGTTTCCCCAGCAAGTCTATCCTTGATATGTTCATCTTAACCAATGATGAATATTCTTCCTGTTTGGTATTCTACCCAGTAAAAAGGTAGTTGTAATTCCTTCTTTCCCCAGAGAGTTTATATTTGATATGTTCACTTTAACCGGTGACGAATTTTCTCTTTTTGTGGTATTCTACCTCATAACCAGTAATTATAATTCCTATTTGCGGTATTCTGCCCAGTAAATGGTAGAAATAAATCCTACTCTCCCTATCAGTTTATCCTTGATATGTTCACTTTAACCGGTGATGGATATTCTCTCTTTGGTATTCTACCCAGTAACCGGTAGTTGTAATTCCTATTTTTTTCCCCGGCAGTCTATCCTTGATATGGTCATCTTAACCGATGATGAATATTCTTCCCTTTGAGTTTATCCTTGATATGTTCATATTAATCAGTGATTGATACTCTCCCTTTGGTCTTCTACCTAGTAAAAAGGTAGTTGTAATTCCTATTTGGTTTCTTTTTCCTCAGTAGGTTATTCCTACCCAGTAACCGGTAATGAATTTTCCTCATTTTCCTCATCTTGTCATCCTTGATATGTTTATCCTAACCGGTAACGGATGTCCCTCTATCCGAGTATACTATCTTTTTCCTCATCTTATCTCCTTATAGAATGCATTTTTTGGTGCTCCTACGGACTTTCAGTCTCTCTGAATTCTTTTCCTTTGTGGTAACGTATTCCCCACAAAGAGTATTTTCGCATTCATATCCTATGCATCATGAGGTCTCTTAGGGACCAAAATTTGTTTCTTGATGTTGTTATTTAAGTCCATTATACTGAGTGACCTTAAATAGGGGTAGCTGTAAGACCCCAATTTGACCCCTAAGATCCCTCATGCTATCTCATCATTTACACTGGCTTTGGGATCACACCTTGGTATCCTCTTCACCCCTCATTCATTTGGGTTTGGATTGGGAGAGATTACCAAGCAATTTTGAATGTATCATACTTTATTTTGTTTTGTTTACTAACCAAAATACCAAAAATATGTATATGTGTAACTTTGTTTCTTTTGTAGGTGTGTGTGTCAATATGTGCCCTCACCAAGCTCATATATAGGGTTTGAAACCCTCAATGCAAGAGATCAATTAAGAAAAGGTTCCCATGGTTCTAAGTATCATATATTGATCCCTATGCTCTTTAATTTTCATTTTGATCAATAATTCATCAAGAGTTTGAAGCTTGTTTTCCTTAGAAGCCCTAATTCATCTAGGTATCTTGTGTGACTTCCTCAACAAGTTTCTGCATCAATTGGTCAAAGATGTTATGGGATACTTCATTATACATCATATCAAGAATATATGATCCTCCATGAGCCCCAAAGATCAAAAGAACTTCAAGTTTGCAAGTTGGTTCAAAGAGGTTCACCAGAAAAGTCAACTAGTCAAATCTAGGGTTCCCTAGACCTTATCTCCTACAATTTTTGTCATATGAAAATTACTCCAAGATCACAGTTACTCTTTGTGACATTACAAACAACTTTCTTGTTGGCATCAAGATCTTATTTTTCTTGGAAAGTCATATTTTATGGTGAAAAATTATAGGTCATTTTGTCTGTGCCCTAGATGGAGGGTCAACTTCCAAGAATCATAACTTGCTCATTTTTTATGATATGAATCCTAACCAAGTTTCATGATCAATTTCAATATGTGGTATCTAACTTTTCTTCTTTGATAAATGTCAAATTCAACTTGCAAGGTCATGTACCAATAGGAAACATTATAGGTCCTTTTGGGCCATCATCATTGAACAAGCAATTTTCCTCAACTTCTAAAATCCAAACCTCCCTCATACAAGATTGAAATGGTGTCAAATTTTTGACCAAATTCCAGATAAATGAAATATCTAAAACTTTTAAGAAGGAACCATTTTCATTTGAAGCTCATAACAAAAGTTATTCAAGGTGGAGAAAGTGGTCACTTGACTTTTAACTTAGAAAATTTTCAACCATGTTTGATTTCTACAATTTCCATCTTAAAATTCATCATGATACAAGCTCCAAATGGAAAACATTTCAACATAAAAGTTTCTCCCCTTCACGTTACCCTTTCAAGAAGTCCAAGATCATGGCATTTGGAGCATTTTTGAGTGACTTGCGCATAGGTGCATTGCATGGTCCCATTTGGAAGATTTTCATGACCAATTTTCATTCCATATTGCATGTCCTAATGTTAAGGTGACATCATCAGTTATGCACGGTTTTGGACTCATTTCAATCATTATTTGGGCCTAGCACACGCCCATGCAAGCATGCACCATTTCATTTCTATTTTTGCCAAATTTTCAAAAGGTGTGGAAAGCAACGTGTATGCTATATATACATGATCCTTGAGCTCATAAGGGGTTCCCTCTTGCCCAAGATTTGACCTGCTTCTTCCCCAACCACCAATAAAGGATAAACTTGAGGATTTCTCTTAAATCAAGTTTCAATTCTCATTCTATTTTGGAATTGAAACTCCAAGAATCCAAGCCTTGTAATAATCCATTTCACATCATGCAAGTTGTTAGAGGCGAGCCAAGGAAAATTGGAAGCAAGATTAAGCTCAATTGTAGTAAACCGAAGGTGAATTTTTAGATATTTCTCCTCTTCGATTCTCGCTCAATTCTCCACTATTTTGCTTATTCTTTGGTTGTCTGAAGACCTACCAATGTAGTCAACAAGATTTAGTTGCTTTGATGTCAAATTGAAGCAACTCAGTTCATACTCCTCAGTTTTCAATTCCACGTATCTTTTAATATAGTGAGAGTTGGAGAGTCTTGAGGGCAAGTTTGGATTCCTGGCAATTTTCTCTTCAAAATAGTGTATATACTTTTCATTTTGGTGAAGATTGATGGTAGACCAGTCCGAGGAGGTCCACCAGATAAGATGACCGGAGCCCTAACTCCGATGGTGTGTTGGCACTCTCCCATCCCTTTGATTATGGTTCCACGTTTTAATCTTGTCCCTTGGTTCTAATTACCATCCATGCGCGTGCATTGACTGAGGTGTTTTGTGGATAGCGCGCATTGCCCATCAGATCTGCCACCTCAATTAATGAGAGAGATCTGATGGCCCTTGTTTTTTCTTATTTTTATTTTATTTCTGATTTTATGTTTAATCCATTTATTTTTCTTAATTCATATTAAATTCATTTTTTATCCAAAAAATATGACACTTTCACCAAAAATCTTTAGATATTTTCCTCTTCCATATTTTGAATTAAAATCATTTTTTGGATTAATTTTGATATTTTTTGTGAATTAAATGATTTTTGACTTGTTTTTAAGTATTTTAAAATACTTCTGACTTTCCAAAAATTCTAAATTTTTTTATCTAAGGTCCTTTGATCTTGTTTGACCTAGGATAAATTCCTTGGCCATTTATTTGGTGATTTGAAGGGATTTGAGGTTTTGTCCATTTAAAAATGCATTTTAATTCATTTTTAATTCTTTAATTGTTTGAAAATATTGTTGAGCCACTTAATTGATTTTGTGATGTTGACTTTCTGTTTGGACTTGATCATGGTTGATTTGAACTTCCATTTGATCAATATTATTGGATTTAAAGGGTTGATGAAATGTACATTTCATCCCTCAAGATTAATGGATAGTATTTATGAGATGAAATTCCTCCTGTGATTAATTCGGATTTCTATTTCCCCTCCCCTCTTCATCTTCATCCCTATTCTTCCCCAATCCCTCATTGACCAATGAATTCTCTTAATGTCTAATGCTAGTTGATTCATTAATGAATTTGTGTCAGATGAATCAACATGAGCCTGACTGAGATAGGTCTCTCCAACTTTATTTTTGTGTGTGGTATGTTTGATAAGCTTTGTTCTTTGTACCATGTATCTAACATGCATTAACACCAATATTTTTATTGCCCGACCTCATGTAGTTGTGACTTCTACATAAGTCCAATTATGATTGCTTAACAGAGAGCTAACTTTGTCCCAAAAGGCATAGCATTCTTGAAAGTGAGACTGTAAGTCTCTCATTCTTCATGGGATTGTGTGTAGACTTGACCTTTTTTCCATTAATGAGAGCTAGTGGCATACTTATTGATTTATCTAAGTTAGAGCCCTTCTCATGGATGATGTCTTGAGGACTTGGCCAATGCCACTATTTGAGACTGAGCTATCCTTGCCTGTACCATTCATGTGAGACAAGCCTCGAGAGTTACCTTGGTTCATCTGTTACTTTATCTATGTGCTTAATTGTTATGTTGTTATTCTAATTTGATGTCTGATAATTGTTTCTGAGAATTTTCCAAGGAATATTTTCATTTGATACATGTGAAGACATTGAACACTGCTAGCTATTGGAGTGCTTGCTTGGATGTTATAGCTATCTTTATTTGATGCCTTGGTCTTCATATGATTTGCTTGGATATTTTCTTATGCTTATTGCTTGCTCAAAAGTCCAAAGGAAATGGGTTTCTATCTGACATTCTTGTCTTGTAGATTGCATCCTATTGGTCAGATCTTTTCAACTCTTAACTTTTAAATTCTGTCTAGGGTAGTCTCTTCATCTCCTCCCACTTCTTTAATTTTGAAATCCCTCCCTCTTTTCAAAACCTTCTTTGCTTGTGATTTCAAACATAAACATGTTTTTATGAGTAGAAACTTTGGCCTTATGCCAATGAATTTTCAAACTTTTTCTTAATCAAACTTGTAAATAAACTTAACCATATTGACTTTAATTTCAAAAGACAAAAAGAACTAACAACCTCATTTAAGTCTTTTCCCTTTTTGTGTATTTTTTTGTTAAACTTTTGTTAAAACCAAGTCACCAACTTCTTTGAATTTTTTACCATGAACTACGGGGTTTTGATCCCTAATTTTTATGTTGGTACGTAGGCATAAGACCAAAGGTCTTATCAAATACAAAAAAATATGATTAATGAATTCTTTTCTCATCTCCTCATTCTTTTTTTTATCAAACATCTTTTTGACCAAAACACTTGCACATAAAAAAGGGCTCCCTAGGAGTACCTAGGACACTTTGGGTGCTAATACCTTACCTCTGTGTAACCAACCCCCTTACTTGTCATCTCTGACATTTTATTAGTTTTGATTTGAAAACTTATCATCTTTGGGTTTTGTTCATACTTTTTCTCTTTTCCTTTAGAAACAATAAAAGCGCGGTGGTGACTCTTGTATTATTAACGTCGAGTTAACCAAAATCTTGATGGTCATGAATTTACCACTACACCGTACCAAACAAAGATTTTCACAGTACACAAATCACCTTCCTATGAACTCATGACAAGCACAACAGTACAATAACCACAACCCCATTTTTTTCTCCTAAAAAAATGAATGCAAGCACCAACCTTGCTCATGCAAAAGAACATCACCATTTCGACCTTGTACGATCTCCTTCAAGCTTCACATAACCACCCATTACACCGCTACGACGATGTCATTCCGACCGTCACATGTGTCACGACAACAAACCTCCGACTCAGTGAAAACACCATGTGAGAGTTCCTCTCTCATTTCTTTTGTTTTCTTGTTGATGCATACTTGTACGCTGATTTTTTTTGTTTGTTTTTGGTGTTTATGGCGAGATCGAGTGCATGGAGAAGAGAGTTTTCTTTGAAGTGTTTTATTTTTGTTTGAATGAGAGAAAAAGAGAACTGAGAGATCGAGAGAGAGAAAAGTAAGACATAGGATGAAAAAGAGAAGAGAAACACAGTGAGAGAGTTAGGAAGAAAAATATTTGTTATTCTGAAAAAAAGTCATTGAGTCAGAGAGAAAGATAGAAAAGAGATTATATATATATATATATATATATATATATATATATATATATATAAATCATTTGCCACATGTCAAAATTTGATATGAGGCTTTTTGAATTTTCAAAAAAATCTTGCTCTCTCTTTTCCATGTTAGCTGCCTTCCTCTCTTTATGATTTTTTTTCTTTTCTTTTTTTCCTTTTGCCTTTTGTTTTTATTATTTAATAATATGTGAATTAATTAGAATTAGGGGTAGGAGTTGGGTTTATTTGCTTTGGGCCCATGTTAATTTGCTAATCCTTACACCCCATACATGCACTCCTTTATTTTTATTCTTGTGTATTTTATTAATTGATTTTTTTTATAAAATAATATTTTTTCTTGTTTTAATAACCATATTTTTAAATTAAAAGAAAAATAAAGTAATTATTTTTATATCTTTCAATTATTTTCATCCTATTTATTTTGATTTATTAGTTATATATTGTTATATTATTTTGCTTTATCTTTATTCATTTGCATTATTCCCCAAGTGACAAATGTACCTGACACCCCTTTGATTATAATTTGTATTTATTTGTTTACTTTTATTTTTTCCTCTAGGTAGTTAGATTAATAAACTATTTAAAAGTTAACCAAAAATAAAGTTAATCTTTCATAAAAATAAAAACACTTGGTCAACACCAAGTTTCATTTTCAAAAGCACTTGGTCAACACCAAGTTTCATTTTCAAAAGCACTTGGTCAAAACCGAGTTTCCACCATTCCAACT
This sequence comes from Lathyrus oleraceus, assembly GCF_024323335.1. Lineage (NCBI taxonomy): Eukaryota > Viridiplantae > Streptophyta > Magnoliopsida > Fabales > Fabaceae > Lathyrus > Lathyrus oleraceus. The sequence continues at coordinate 303,126,947 of NC_066580.1, read as the reverse complement.
TTAAATCCATTTCATCATCAACCATTTTCAAAACCTTTAATCTCATTTCAAACCATCCCATAACGATAAAAAAAGCGCTTGATCCAAATGTCAAGCTCTTTATCCAAATAAAAAATAAAAAAAAACTTAACCATTATCTAACACCCTTTTGCAAATAAATATGAAAAGGGAACATGGTGTAGTCCACGAGCTCCCAAGAGTTAGGATACGAAATGTAGTTCTCGACCATCAAAAACTCGTCATCCTCTAAGAAACTCTCAATGCATTTGTTGTAAATCTTTTTCTCAATAAATTTGGACGAAAAGGGAACCTAATGTAGTCCACGAGCTCCCGAGGGTTAGGACACGAGATGTAGTTCATGACCATCCGAAACTCATCATCCAACCAAAATACCTAAAATATCAAAACTCTTTCTCAAATAAGATGAAAAGGGAATATGGTGTAACCTACGAGCTCCTGAGAGTTAGGATACGAGATGTAGTTCTCGACCATCTGAAACTCGTCATCACCTAAAAAAATCTCAACACATCAAACCCTTTTTCTCGCTGTCGTATGATAAAAAAAACTTTTTCATAAACGTAAGATGTTTCATCTCGAGACAATGAAAAACAATGTTTCATCCACATATGTGAGTTGAGATAGGTGAAGTTTTCCCATGAATGTTGATATGTAGAAATTCATTCAGTGCGATGCAAATACCCACTCCTTCACCATTTTGGGTAAGCAATATTCTTCCGTCGATTGTGAGAAAATATATTTCTCCAAAATCGACCAACAAACAAACATTATCAACCCATAACTACATAGCATTGAGATCTCCATCGCACTTGGAGATACGTAGGAGCGAGACCCACAATTCTGTCAAGCACCCTAATAAAAATCTTTTTTGCGACCCCTTTTCTCTTTCTTTTCAAAATTTTAATAAATTGAGAAAGTTAATCATTTCAAAAGCAAACACTTAAGTGCTAACTAACTAAACGGTTCCCATTGAGTACAACAGACGTGAGGGGTGCTAATACCTTCCCCTTGTGTAATCGACTCCCAAATCCGATTTGGTTGTGACGATCATATCATTTTCGTTCTTTTAGGGGTTTTATCGATATTTTTCCTTTTCCTTTTTTGGGAATAAATAAATTTCCGTGGCGACTTTGTTATCCATTTCGCGAGCATGCGACGCGTCCCGCGAAGTTCGTATTTTTTTTCGAGGTACGACAAATGGCGTTTTTGCTAGGGACCTGGTTCCCTCAAGAGAGTCAAGCCTAGTTTGGTTTATTTATGCTAGTTTTTTGCTTTATTTGTTTGGATTTTCTTTACCTTTATACTTTTTTCATCTCTATTGTGTTATTGTATCCTATAATCTTCTATATGGCTTCATTGTGATGTGGTATTGGATACTCTAATTGTTAAAAAACCTTATCGGAAAGACTATATACCCGAGTTTAGAGTACAAATATAAGATAGGAAGATGGTTGCATAGTGCAGGTCCGTGAGATGTATTTCTCATTATGGTCGGTACGAAAACCTCACTTAGAATAGATCCTTTTGAGAGTGTTGTCGCCCAGCAAGTAAGTTGTCGTAAGCTTCAATGTTTTCATTAGGGTTCGTGACTCTAAGGACCTTTTGTAGAACATTGAACCCTTTTGGACTACTTGGAATGATGGTTGCGTAGAATGGTTCTGTGAGATGTATTTCCGTGGGGTCGATACGAGAACCTCACTCAGAATAGATTCCTTCGAAATAATTAACGCTCGATAAGTAAGTTTCCGTAAGCGACAATCATTCTTGGTTAATCCATGACTCTGGGAACCTTGTCTAGAACCCTGAAGTTGATGGTTGCGTAGTATGGGTCTGCGAGATATATTTCTCGCGGGGTCAACACGAAAACCTCACCTAGAAGTGATTCCCTTGGAGGAATTGACGTTTGACAAGTAAGTTGCCATAAGCGGAAATCATTCCTATGGATCCATGACTATGGGAACATTTGCAAACCCTAGATCATAGCTGGTGAGAATCTTATGTGAACAAAGTAATCAGATTCATCAGTACTCCATACCTATGAACCCATGTACCTAAAAAAACAAAAAACAAAATACATGGCATCGTATTGCATCCATTCACATACCATTGCATTTGTATTCATCAGCATGTATTGCATATCATTTTTCCACCCAAAAAACTCATTCCTCCTTGTTATTAACTCTCTAGTTGATTTCTCGACACCCATATTAAATAGGTGGTAGATGTTGAAGTACGATAGAGCATTTAAAGCAGGATCAAGCGAAGATAAGTGGGAATATAGACATCTTAAAATGCTAGGTAGACTAGATGTTGGATGTAACACCCTAGTTTTTTGAGTTCTTATTTTAATTAATATATTTGTATTTTAATTTAATTATTATATGTGATAATTGAATTAATTTGAGGGATGGGAGTATGTGGAATTGAGGTGGGGGTGTAGTGAGTTAGTAGAGGTTAACAGAGTTTATTTAGAATAATTAAAATTTATTTTAATATTTAAAATAATACTATTTTAATGGATTTATTTAATTAAAGTAAGAATTTAGAGAGTTTGGGTTCAATTTGTGGATTAAGAAAAATAGAGGGGAGGAAGGAGTAAGAGTAATAGTTAGTAAGGGAGAGAATTATAATTTAAATTAGATTACACTAACTATGTAAGCTAAAAGATAACCTAGGTTTAGGGAATTTTTATTAATAAGTGAAAAGAGAATTAGAGGCACAAGGGAGGTTGAAGGTTAGAGCTTTGGAGAGAAGGGAAGAACTATCAAAGACCAAAATTTGGCTATTGCTGCTGCTAGGATACTCAAGTAAGTGGAGAGAATTGTATCAATAATGAGTATATGCTTGAGGGATAAAATTGAGGAGTCCTTAACCTCCATTAGGGAAGTTGGGATTTTCATTTAATTCTGAATTATGATGATATTTTGATGTTATATGTTATTTTGGATGTAGAAATTCGTGTACTAACATATGAATAAATTATGTTTTGATGTTGTTATAATATGTTCACCATTGTTGGGTCTTTGAAGCTTTTGGGACAAACATGATAATATGGGATTAAATGATTATATGTGTTAAAACTATTAAATTAATTTGTTATGAATGTATTATAACTTGTATGGTGTATTTGGGGTCGAAATTGAGAGTTTGGAAGTGATTTTGGGAGATTCCATAAGTCTCCACTTTCTAAATTGCATTTTTGGTGTTGCTGCAGGTCGTTGACGAGCGTCATCTTGGTGAGGCCCAGGAGATCATGCCTTTTGAAGCGCTGACGGGCAATCCATCATAGCTCCCAGTCACGTGTGTAGGTGAAAAATGTCACATTGGTGACAAGTTGGTTTTGGGATGTGGGTGACAGGCGTCATGCCTGTGAAGCCCAGGGATTCATAAGCCTGGGAGTTTCAGAATTGTGTTGTTTGTTTATAATGAGTTATAGAATTCAATTTTTCAACTTTCATGAATTATCGGGCTACTCTTAACTGCTGCTTGATGTTTATTTATGGTGAATTATTGATTAATATGATTCTAGTTAGGGTTATGAAGTATTGCGATTAACTGGATGTTGTTGATGAATATGATGTTGAATACGATTATGAATGATTGTTGAGCATATTGATGATGAAACATGTTATGCTAATGTTGTTGAGGGATGATAATTAGGGAGGGAAACTATTATCGTTGGGTCAATACATGTTTTGTTTATTATCGGGAGGGGACTAAACATTATGTTATTGTTGAATTGATATGTTGTGACATGTATTCATTGTGTTGTTGTTGTTGATGAAAGAGGCAAGTGCAATTCGAGCAGGGTGGATTTAGGGTTCGAGCAGGGTGAACTCAGTTCTTGAGTGAACCAAATGATGATGATATGGTACCACATGCATATGATTCTAGTTGAATTTGAGATTCTAATTGAATAATTAAATGAATACTTTGTGATTATTAAGTATGTTGATGGATTGGGTGTGAGAATGATGTATTTTGATTGTTGTTAAATGTGTAGATGTTTGAATTATACCTTGCAGTTTATACCGTTATTTTATTGATGTGAATTATTACCCCCTTTACTTTGATGTTGTCCACCATGGACATCTTACAGATACTCAGAAGTAAAGTTTGTTGATGTGAGTGGAAGATAGCTTTTGAAGTTATTTCCATTTTTAGTTTCGTTGCTTATTTAATGGTTATGCTTTGATTATGTAGCATCGGAGTTGGGGCACTTGTTTTAATTATTGAAGTCAAGTTAATGTTTTCGAGGAGTTTTTATGACTTTATTTAGAAGTTAAAAACATACATGATTTTGTCGAGTATTTTAATTTGATTTTCCGCTACTATTTGAATAAAGTTGAGATGTTTTGAAGTTGGTAACACTTTAATCAACATGTAATGCTTGTTATATAGTTTCAGGGTTAGGGTGTTATGTTAGTGGTATTAGAGAAGGTCGGTATGTCCGACCTAGTTTTTTTGCATGATAAGTGTTCCCTAGTATGCGTCATGTGTGTGTGCACCGTCGATGCACTATTTCTTCTAATGTTTGTTTGATGGTGTGCAGAATGGCTAGAAGAAATGATGTTGCAATTGCTGGCACTTTGGAGTCAGTGGCTCAGCTGCTGCATGGGCGACAAAATCAAGTTGGTGATGAGTTTTGTGGCTTGGGAAAGTTTTAGAGGAATAATCAACCGATATTCAAGGGTACGTATGACCCAAAAGGTACTCACATATGGTTGAAAGAGATTGAAAAGATTTTCTGAGTAGTGGTCTATACTGAGGAGCGAAAGGTATTGTTTGGTACTCACTTATTTTATGAGGAAGTTAAGGATTGGTGAGAAATTGAGTTGAAACAAGAGAATTCAATGGTTGTAGAGTATGCTGCAAAGTATGAGGAGCGGGTTAAATTATTTCCAAATCAAAATAATGTTGTTGTTGAGGGTTCAAAGTGAATCAAGTTTGAGAGCGAGTTGCGTCCTGAGATCAAACAGGTTGTTGGTTAGTAGGAGATTTGTCGCTTTATTGTACTGGTGAATAAGTGTAGAATCTATGATGAGACAACAGATCCCGATCTGCTCACTACAAAAGTATTAGTGAAAAGAAAGGGAAATGACAGTTTTGAGGAAAGTCGTATGTGACTACTGTTGACAAAGGGAAACAAAAAGCTACCTTTGAGAATAAGCCAAGTGTGGGAGGAGCTCCTGCTTCAGTCTAGTGTTATATGTATGATGTGATAGGTCATCATGCCAATGAGTGCTCCAATGCTGAGAAGAAGTGTTACAAGTGTGGGAAGACAGGGCACTTCATCGCTGATTCTATGGGTAATGTTGTAACTTTCTACAATTATGGGGAGCAAGGCCATATCAGTACTAATTTCCAGAAGGTGAAGAAAGCCCAGTCTGGGGGAATATTTTTTGCATTTTTAGTGATAGAGATTACTAGTGTTGGCATGTTGATTTGAGGTACGCTTTTTATTAATGGTGTCCATCTAATTACTATTATTGACATGCGTACAACATATTCTTTTATTTCGCATGATTGTTCCAAGAAGTTGGATTAAGAGTTGTCTTCTATGGTTGGAAGTATGGTTACTTTTATCCCAACCAATAGTTCAACAACTACTTCATTGGTGTGTTTAAATTGTCTAGTAGCTATATATGGTAAGAATTTTATGACAGACTTAGTTTTTTTTATAGTTGAGTCAACTTAATGTTATGCTTATGATGGACTGGTTGGAGTTCAACCATGTTCATATCAACTATTTTTTCAAGATTATCTTATTTCCATATATGTGATTCGATGGAGAGTTGTTGCTTGTTTCGTCTAAGCAACTATAAGAATTCCTGAAAGAAGAGGTGTAGGTGTTCGCTATGCTTATTGCTTTGGGAATCGACAGTAAAGATGAGATGGGAGAGCTACCAGTTGTATGTGATTTTCCGAAAGTGTTTCCATATGATATCAGTGATTTTCCGCCAGAGCATAAGGTAGAGTTTTCTATGGACTAAGTACCAGGTACTAGTCCTGTATCGATGGCTCCTTATAGGATGTCTGCTTCAGAGATAAGTGAGATGAAAAAACAGTTGGTAGAGTTTCTTGAGAAGAAGTTTGTTTGATCGAGTGTTTCATTGTGTGGAGCACTATTTTTGTTAGTTGAGAAAAAAAATGGTAGCATGAGGTTGTGTGTTAATCATAGACAGCTGAATAAAGTGACTATGAAGAACAAGTATTGTAGCGGTAAATTCATGACCATCAAGCTTTCGATAAACTTGATGTCAATAAAACCAGAGTCGTCACCGTGCTTTTATTATTTCCAAAGGAAAAGGGAAAAGTACGAACAAAACACAAAGATAAGAAGTTTTCAAATCAAAACTAATAAAATGTCAGAGATTATAGGTAAGGGGGTTGGTTACACAGAGGGAAGGTGTTAGCACCCAAAGTGTCCTAGGTACTCCTAGGGAGCCCTTTTTTATGTGTGCATGTGTTTTTGGTATAAATGATGTTTGGTAAAATGGAGTGTGGCGATGAGAAAATAATTGATTGATTATATTTTTGTGTTTGACAAGACCTTTGATCTTGTGACTATGTACCAACATAAAAATGAGGGATCAAAACCTCGTAGTTCATGGTAAAAATTTCAAATAAGTTGGTGAATTGCTTTTAATAAAAGTTTAATAAGAAAAGGCACAAAGGGCCAAATCTTTGAATGGAATTGTTAGTTCTTTTTGTCTTTTGAAATTTTAAGTTAATATGATTAAGTTTATTTAAAAATTTGATTTAAGAAAGAGTTCGAAAATTCAATGGCATAAGGCCAAAATTTCTAATTATTGAAACAAAGTCTAAGTTTGATATCACAAGCAAAGAAGTTTTTGAAAAGGGGGGGAGATTTTGAAATTAGAGAGTGGGAGGAGATGAAGAGGCCATCCTAAGCAAAAATTTAAAAGTTAAGAGTTGAAAAGATCTGACCAATGGGATGCAATCCAACAGACAAAAATTTCATAAAGAAACCCATTTTCCTTTGTACTTTAATCAAGCAATGATCAATAAGCAATTGGCAGTATCCATACATCATGAAGATCAAGTCCTCAAATAAAGATGGCCATATCCAAGCAAACATTCCATTAGCTAACAGTCTCCATTGTCTTTCAATGTACCAGATGAAATATTCGTTGATAAACTTAGAACAAAACATCAGACACAAGATCAAAATAACACTTAAGCAAAAAGATAGAGTAGCAGACGAATCCAAGAAATTCCCAAGTCTTGCATCAGATGAAGGCAAAGTCAGAGATAGCTCAGTCTCAAGATGTTGGCATTGGCCAAGTCCTTTAGCACAAGGAATGTTGCCTAATTCTAAGTCCAGAAGTTAAGATCAAGTTCAACAGTCCACTAAGTGTTTTTTAGGGTTTTTTGTTGTTATTAAGTATTTTAAGGTCCTAAGACCACAAACAAAATCCAAACACACAAACAAATATATACAATTACAAGATATGGCTCAAATGAGCAAAGTGAAAAGGACATAAACATAAACAAGTTATATGAAATGTAAATGGAAATGAATGATAAATGACTTAAATTTAAATTGAATAATAGTAAATGACTTGAAAGTAAAGCAATATTAATAAGAGTTAGTCAAATGTTAGTCAAAAGTTAATGGTGATTTTTTAATTGATTAAGTCATTCTTTGGAGAACACTCAACCATTCATTCACAAGTATGAATCCTTAAACCAAGACATCTTCCATGAGAAGGGCTCCAACTTGGATAATTCAACAAGTATGCCACTAGATCCCATGAAAGGAAAAAAGGTAAAGTCTCCATACAATGCCATGAAGAATGAGATACTTACAATCTCACTTACTAGAATGATATGCCTTGTGTGTCAAATTTAGCTCTATGTTAACCAATCGTAATTGGACTTATATAGAGTTCACAACTATTTGAGGTTGGCCAATAAAAATATAGTGTTAATGCATGTTAAAGATTTGGTATGAAGAACCAAACTCCTAAAACATACCACATACTAAAAAAATGGGAGGGACTTATCTCAGTCATACTTGTATTGATTCATATGACACATGATCATTGATTAATCAATTAGCCTTTGGACATTAGAGATTTCATTGGTCAAATAACGGAATGGGAAAGAATAGGGATGAAGATGAAGAGGGAGGGGAGGGTAAGATAGAAACACAAATTGATCTTGAGAGGAATTTCATCAAATCAAAACCATTCATTCATTTTGGGAGATGAAATGTACATTTCATCAATCCCCTAAATCGAATGATTTTAATTCAACAAAAGTCAAATCAACCATGACAAAGGCCCCAACAAAAAGTCAAACATCACAAGTCCATAAAAATGGCTCAACAATATTTTTAAACATTTAATCAATTAAAAATCAATTTAAAAATTAATTAAAATGCCTTTTTATTTGGTCAAAACCTAAAATCCCTTTAAAACACCAAATAAATGGCCAAGGGATTTATCCTAGGTCAAACAAGGTCAAAGGACCTTAGACAAAAAAATTCACTATTTTTAAAGAGTCAGAAGTATTTTTAAACAATTAAAAATATGCACAAAAACATTTAATTTGTGAAAAATACCAAAATTAATCCAAAAAATAATTTTAATTTAGAATATGGAAGAGAAAAATATTTATAGATTTTTGGTGAAAGTCCCATATTTTTTGGATAAAATATGAAATTTCTATGAATAAAATAAAATAAACAGATTAAATAGAAATTCAGAAAATACAAAAAAAAACAAGGGTCATCAGATCTCCCTCATTAATTGAGGTGGTAGATCTGATAGCCAAGCGCGTGCTTCCATCAAACACCTCAGTCAACGCGTGTACACACGTGGTATTCAAAAGCAAGAGCCAAAATTAGAACGTGGATTCATGATCAGATGGTCTAGGCAATGTCAGCACACCGCCGAAGCCCTAGCCCTGGTGGATCTCACCGGACTGGTCCACCATAAACCACCACCAAAATAAAAATTAAGGACATGATTTCAAAGGAAAAATGCTCAGAAGCACGAATTTGACCTCAATTTCTTCTAATTCTAAGTATATTGAAATATACATGGATTTGAAATTTGAGATTCATGATCTAAGTTGCTTCGATTTAGCCTCAAAGCAACTCAATCTTGTTGCCTAGATTGGTAGGACTTCAGCCAACCAAAAATCAAAGAGAATGATGAAGAATTGAGAGAGAATCGAAGAGAGAAAGTTTGTCAAATTTCACCTTCTGTTTGTAGTGATGAAGCTTGATTTGGAACTCAATTGGCTTGGGCTTGCTTCCACTTGATTGTAGGAGGTGAATTAAGAGCTCAAATGACTTGGATTCTTGGAGTTTCAATTTCAAAAGAAAAGTGAAATTAAAACTCGATTTTCAATTGAAAACATTCAAGATTATCCTCTAATGGTGGTGGGAAGGTTGCAGGAGCAAAGCTTGGGCAAGGTGTCCCCAATTCTGAGCATAAGAGGTTGTATTTATAGGCTTGGCAATTGATTTCCACACACTTCCATAATTTGTCCAAAAATAAAAATTCTCATTTGCATGCTTACATGACGTGTGATAGGCCCATGAAATGATGTAATCACGTAGGAAAATGACCATGAGTGATGCTGAAAGTGTAACATGAAGCCATGCATTTGAAATTGAGAAGTGACCATGAGATTCATCCAAATGGAACCATGAAGAGTAACCATGCACAATTCATTAAAACCTTATCTAAATGAAGTGATTTTGGACTTTTTCGAAATGTGAGATCAAGGGGAACAAATTTAATGTTGAACACATTTCCATTTGGAGCTTGGATCATGATGAAGTTTGAGGTGTAAGTTTGAAAAATCAAACATATTTGAAAATTTTCTAAGTACCAATTCAAATGTTCACTTCTTCCACCTTGAACAACTTTTGTTATGGACTTCAAATCGGAAAAGTTCCTTCATAAAAGTTGTAGATCTTTCAAATCTTACATTTTGTCACAAATTTAACCTCATTTGGATTTGGCCTGAAGGAGTTATGCATTTTAGAAGTTGAGGAAAATTTCTTGTTCAATGGTAATGGCCCAAAATGACCTATAATGTTTCCTCTTGGCACATACCTGTAGCGGTGTATTCGTCGCTATATGATCTATCGATTAAATCATAAGCTATGAGATACATTGAAATTTCGAGTCGCCACCGCACTTTTATTTATCCAAAGGACTGGCTAAAAAGCGAACAAAAGCCTAAGAAGTTTTACACGTAGAAAACTAATAAAAAGATCAGAGATTCTGGGTAAGGGGTAAATTACGCAATGGGAAGGTGTTAGGCACCCACTACGTCCTAGGTACTCCTAGGGAGCCCTTTTCACACTTGTTATGCTAAATTGTTATTTGTTATGACAAAAATATTGTGCAAACATGATTGGGATGGTGAGAAAAGAATATACAATTTTATTATTGGGTTATTGGGTTCGAACGGATGAACCCGTTGCCTACGTACCTTCCATCAAAGGTAAGGATCAGAACGCCGTAGTTCGGCTAAAAGATTTCCAAAAGTTGGTGGATTCAGTTTTAAACACAAGCACTGAGGCTTTTCATTATCAATGGGAGAACACTCGACCAAAAACAACATCCACCACGCGAGGATAGCTTCGACGTACTAGAGGGGTTAGCCCTGTTTGAAGTACGGAAGTCTTACTGTCGACTCACTAAGGATAGGCAAGATTTACATCAACCACAAAGATAATTGAAACCTATGGCTAATGCATGAAAAGATTAACAATGGACAAAGCCAAAACAAGTGAATGAGTGAAGTTAATTGATTGTGATTATGAAAATGGAGTCAAAGTATGATTAAGATTGATTTGAAAGAAGTATTATGAAATGAGTTTGAAAAAAGTCAAGGACTTGAGTCCAGGTTTTTAGTTAGAAAAACATGAAGATGTTTGCACAACATTTATGTCAAGTTTGAAAGATAAAGTGTGAAAAGTCTAGGACATAATGAATGATGAATGGATGAAGGATGGATAGTAAAACTTCTTAGAAGGTTCACTTCTTGAGATCATATGGGAGATGATTCAAGTGTGTCCTTTGGAATGGCAATGGATAATAACAAACAAACAAAGAAAGTCAACAAAAGCGGATATCGGATGCCAATCACTGGGCTTATACCAATCTCCTAAAACAACACTGGATATCAGAGGCCACTCAATGGTCTTACACTAATCTCCACAGGCAAAGAAATAAAAGCGGATACCGGATACCAATGGATGGATTTACACCAGTCTCCTAAAACAGAACAGGATATCAGAAGCCACTCAATGGACTTACACTAATCTCCTCAAAAGAAAACAAGAATGAAACATGGAAGTTAGCTGCCAATCTATCTGGACTTAGGTTAACTCCACAGTATGGTCCTAGGAAATCCAATGCCGCATTACTGGGACTTACAATGGATCCTCACATACAAGAACAAAAGCAACAATGTGATCACAGGAATGCAAATGCCAACTTACAGGGACTTATAATTGCAACCTCTCACACAAACAGATAAACAAACTATGATCACAGGAAAGCAGATGCCAACTTACAGGGACTTATAACTGCAACCTCACATACAAATCAAACAGATCAAATTATGATCACAGGATAACAGATGCCAACTTACAGGGACTTATAACTGTATCCTCACATACAAGAACAAAAGCAACAATATGATCACAGGAATGCAAATGCCAACTTACAGAGACTTATAATTGCAACCTCTCATACAAACAGATAAAACAAACTTATGATCACAGGAAAGCAGATGCCAACTTACAGGGACTTATAACTGCAACCTCACATACAAATCAAACAGCTCAAATTATGATCACAGGACAACAGATACCAACTTACAGGGACTTATAACTGTATCCTCACATACAAACAGACAAAACAATGAGCAGAGATAAGATGAGTGGCCAAGGTGATGGTCTTATACTCACTTCCATGTCATAGGAGCAATGGCCAAAAGAGATGGTCTTACAATTGTCCTCAATGGGCAAACAACAATGATAAAAGTCTCACAGACAAATGATATGATCATGCACTAATGGCAATTGATGATGATGAATGCATAACATACAGGCAAGCAAGTGCATATGAAGCAATCAAACAATCAATGAATATCAAACAGCACACTCTATAGCCAAACAATGGGGGCTCACACAAGAGGGTTTGACTTTGAAAGTCCACTGTAATAGGTAAAGGTCGCTCTTAACCTTGCCATTGAGAGGCTAAGGTGAAGCAGATGAAAAGGAGAATGAGGGGTGTACCTCATTGCTTCTATCCCTGATCGGGGAGAGCATCAAATAGAAAGTGGGGGAGTTCAGAAAGATGGAACTCTCTCCCCATTATTGACTCGATTAGATCTTGGGTATTTATCTCAATGCTTCAACCATGTAATGGGAGCAAAGAGAGGACACACTGAATAGTGGGGGATAGATTGCGTATCCCTACCTTCCACCAATTGCCTTACTTGAAGGACTTTTCCTGCTTAGGACAAATATAAACAAACACAGGCATTGCCTCTTAAGGAGGGCTTCAGACAGTTTGCCCGGTCAAATAACAGACCGGGTCTCCAGACTACATGAAGAAGAAGTATTTATACCTCAAAGCAAATGCTAAAAAGCAAAGCAAGCAAGTTCAAAGAACTTAGGCAACTAAAGTACCTGAAAAAGTCAAACTTATTAGCAAACAATTCAACAGTCAAAATCAAAGGCAAATGGATAAACAAAAGTCAACCACAGAGGGATCAATTGTGCAAGGCACAAGGACTCAAGCATATGAGTCAACCTACAAAAACAAGTGTTAGCACATGATAAACAAACCAACTCAATCAAAATTGAAAGGTCTTTGGGGCATTGGTGCTCAACCTGAAACAGATGAACTCAACATAAGCTTAGAAGACCACTAGGACTAGCCTAGGGTCAAAGATGAAAGAAAAAAGTCAAGGCAGCAAGAAAAAGTCAACCCAAACCAAGTTTGAACAATCAAGAAGCATTCTCAATTGGATTCATAACTATATCATGCATCATGGTCATTTCATATGCAAAAGGATGCAAAGCATGGCAAGAGAAGCATGCAAAAGTCAACAGCAAAGACTTCATTCAAAAGTCAACTCAAACAATCTCAAAAATTGTGAAATAAATCACACTCAATCCTAACATCTAACATGGTATACATGCAAAATTTCATGGCATTTGGATGAGAGGAAGGCAGTCAAGTAAAATCATGAAGTCAAACCAAATTCAAGTAAGCATGGTGAAAGTCAACAAACATGGGTCAACTTCAAAAAATCATATCAATTTGAAAACAGAAGAGAAATGAATGAGATTAACACCAATGCAAAGCTCAAGGTGTCTAATTATCACATATGAAATTTCATGAACATACAATAAGATTTGAGAATTTCACAAAAGATTTGGCAAGGCATAGCACAAAAAGTCAACAAATGACCACATATGGAAGAAAATTCTCAATCAAATGGAAAACAGCAAGATTAAATCCAAGAAAATTCATACACAAACTAGACATGTAAAGGATCATTCATGCAAAATTTGGGATTAATTGGATGTAGGGAAGCATGTGAACAAAAATTGGAAAATGCATGATCATGGTATAGCACCAAATGTAACACATAACTTCAGAAAATCATAACTCTCAATCCACAAATGATAAATGCACCAACTTTATATGGAAATGAAGGTCAATGTGTCTAGTTTCACCACAAAAAATTTCAAGCTCATTGGATATAACATGAGTATTTCACAATTGAAATGGCACAATGTATCATTTATGCATACATGTGAAGAAAATAATTATCATTTAAAATCCAGCCACTGAAAAATTAATTAAAATTCACCATAAAATACTAGACTCAATTGTGATCATGATGGAAAAAATTTCAGGATTTTTGGATGAAAATTGAATTAAAAAAGAATTGTTGAAGTTGGATGAATATTTGAACAAAGCAAAGACAAATGACATGAACTAGTGGTCAAACAAGGAAGTCAGCATGGCAATTGTGTAATTTTGGACTCACTAATCTAAACTCTGCGTTTTGGCAAGGCAAAACGAAATGTTCTGATTGGCTCCCAGCCAATAGAACAGTACATGCACCAATGGAACCTCATATTTTCTGAGTTTCTAAAACCCTAGGGTTTAAGCATGGTTTGGCAACTTCAAACTTCATGGCTCATGGACAAACCTCAAACAACACGATGCAACATCAAGAAACAAACATGGCCATGCAACATCAATCATCATGCAGTATTAACCAACAACAACAAAACATGACAAGCATAATTCAATGGATTTTTCTGGGCATGCTCATGGAGTTTACACACAACAGCAGGACATATGCGATTTCATCGAAACTCATCATCAGTACACAGCATGGCCAACGGCATAGCAGCAAATACAAATAACAAAAGCATGCAACACTAGCAATATGTGAACAGGGCAAGCTTGCTGGAAAATTAATAGGGTTTCAATAACAGCATGGCATTTGTAAACAATCAGCATTCTTTTTCAAACAACATCATCCATGGACATGAACAAAAACATATCCAGCATATGGCAATGAACATTAACAGCAAAACAACATAATCATGGGAATCTTTCTGGACAGAACATCAGGTTTTAAACGGCAGCAGGCATATTCATCACTTCCAGCATATCTAGACAGCTATAACACATACACATTCATGCAAAATCCTGGCAAATTCTAAGGTTTAAACAGCAGCCATGGTATTCATCATCATCATTCAAACATCAATCAACAGCATTCAATATATTTCGCAAGGATTCTCTAATCATGCACACAAGGCTTCAAACAGTAGGGCATAATCAGCATGGCAGCTTCATGGTATCTCCAACATTCATCATTAATCACGAAATTCAATAGCATCATACAGAAACATGGCATTGGTGATGTTCATATAGCAAGCAACCAACAGTATATAACACAAAACATATGGTTCTTCTTCTGGGAATTTTCGAGGATTTCAAACAGCATGGCAAACTTCATCATGGCAGCACATGTTTATCGACAGAACTCAAACCTAGTTCATTTAAGCAATCACAACAGCATACACATATGTGACAAATAGCAACCAAAACAACATGAATTGGAGTTCTGGAAAAAAACATGAGGGTTTATCACAACAGCAGGGCATAGCATCATGTTCATCAATCATCATATCAAACAGAACAAACAACAGCAACAACATGTTTCATGGATTTTCTGGTCATGATTGTTTGGTTCAAATAACAGCAGCAGGGTTTAACTAGCAGCCAACATACATCTTCATGTTTCATCATACATAGACATCAAGCAAACAGCATACAACATAGTTTTCATGGCATAAGTTTGAAAACAACAGCATCATGGAATTTCAAGCAGGGCAGGTTCAAACTCATGATTCAACAACAATCAACATTCCAATCATCATGGCAATGAGACAATAATAATCATTCAACAACAGACAAACAAATAAACCAAACACAATCCATGTAAATGTGCTGGAAAAACAAACAGGGTTCATTATAACAGAAGCAGATGTTCATCACCTTCATGAGTTCAAATTTCCACATGCCCAGAAATCAACCATATGCATATCAATAGCTTCATCAAACTAAGTACAAGCATTATATGGCAAGGTTTTCATGAAATCACAACCATGTGAGCAAATCGAAGGAAAATAACTTCAAGCATAAAAAATGAAAACCATGTTTCTCTCAGCATAACCAACCATTTCAAGCAAATGAACACTCATTAGAATCAGCATCATGTAATCTATCTAAAGCATATCATGGCATAAAGAAAGAAGAGATCGAGATTTTTACTTGGTTATGAAGAAATGGATGAAACAGTGGTATTTTGAGGTTGCTATACTCGAACAGATGGCCTTTGTGCTTTGCAATGTTGAATACTTGAAGAAGGTAGGTTCAAGGATGCTTAGAAAACCTCGCAGCTCCAACTGCCATGGTTGTGTGCTTTGAAGAACAGGACATGAAGGGAAGGTTCCAGCTAGTGTTTGATGGTGGAAATGAGCTCAGAAATAGGTCTAGATGAAGAATCAATCAAGGTTTGCTCAAGGGTCTTTGTTGTTTTGAGCAGAAAATCCCAGTATGCAAATTTGCAAGAAGGAGAGGGAGTGTATTTTCTGTCGTGTGGCTGCAGTCTAGGGTTCCACAAATGTCAGAAAAATGCAGCTTATATTGTCTGTTTACCATCCTTTTAGTGAGTGCTAAACTGGTTTAGGCTAAATAATCCCATTTGCAATTTTTGCTAATTATGCATAAGTGAAGTGGAGGTGTGTAATGCTGTACGAGTGGGCCAACAAACATGCTGCACAGACCACATTCTAATTGTTGTTTTCTGTCTGTACTTGAATTGCTAATCATGCCTTGCTTTTTGTAGTCATCTTGCACATTTTGCCCATTTTGCAATTTGGTCCATAATTGTAGTGTAATGGTGAAATGAACATGATTTAAGGCTTGGAACAAGTCACAAATAATATATGGAACATTTCCCAATTGGCCAAATCAAGAAAAAGTCAAAGAATCAAAAAGTCAAAGTTTGGTCAAACTTTGAATTTAAATGAAAAGGTCCAAAAATGCCATTTTGAATGGTAAGGTTTTAGGTCATGAAATTTATATTTTTGGAAAGAGGATGAAAAATGTGGTTTGTAGGAAAAAACCCCACCAAATTTGGCCTTATGGTTTCAGAGATATGGCTTGTTGAAGTTCAAAAATTGGTGAAAATGATTTGATCATATCTTGACAACCACACATGGGATTTTGATGTTCTTGGACTTTTTGAAAATGGGAGAACAAGATCTTCAACTTTCATGTTGGGCAAAAATTCATTTGAAGCTTGTATCATGATGTAAGTTTAAGATCAAGAAGTTTCCATTTTTGGCAGTTGAAATTACAGGTCCACTTTCTATTTCTGGAAATTTTCTGTTTTGACTTGATTTTCTTCCATGATGAGGTTGAACATGATAGATGAGGCTTATACAAACATGAATGAACTCCTTCAAATCAATTCTATCCATCAAATCTCTGATTAAATCAACAGTTGACCAAGTCTGACTTTCTATTGACTTTTCTAGGGTTTTGAATGATTGGACCACTTCTGATGAATTCCAAACCCTAATTCCTTGAGACCTTGACTTCAAATGATGTCTCAAGATATATGAGCTCTTGATTATTAATCATGGTGCCCAAATTCTGCAAGAATGGCCACCATCCATTGCTTTGACTGACTGTTGACTGATTTTGACCTAATTGCTGATGATTGCTTCAACTGCAAGCAACAAGGTTAGACTGACAATATTTTTGTACTTTTTGAATAATAAACATATGAAAGCAAAGATATACAAATGCAAAGCATGCTTGGTGATCAAGAAACTAACCACAAGGCAACCAACCCACTAGGAGGGGACAAAGGCATGCAATGATCCTTGAGGTTATGATATGAATGATATGGGCCATGAGGGATCTTAGGGCCCAAAATTGGGGTCTTACAGATGCCCCTATTTAAGGTCATTCTAGCCGGAGAAGTGAAGTTTAGAAATCTTCATCTCGACGCGGTAGAATGGGCTTAAATAACAGTAATGAGACAAATTTTGGTCCCTAAGAGACCTCATGATGCAGATGTATGCGTGCAAAAGACACAAACTCTGTGGGGAATATGATTCACACAGAAGAAAAGACGATCCATCGGAGTAGTACACTCACCAGGAACAGAGACTCTGACAAGACTCTAATTGGGGATAATAAAAGAAATGTGTGAACAAGACACGACTCTAAACTGGGGAAAAAACAAAACTGACACAACGTGAACAAAAACACGACTCTGATTAGGGAATACGGAAAAAAGATTGGAGAACTCACTGGGGGAGTGAAGGACTCACACCGGGAAAAGAATTCCAAATGGAAAATAAATCCATTGGAGAGACACAAGCTGACTCCTGAGGAGAAGCAACAAAAAGTTCCACTGGGGAAGTAACAAAGCAAATGAGATGTTAACGGTATAAGGATAACAAAAACAGGAAGGAACACCAAGGATACCGGGTTGTAGGTATGTAACAGGTGACCGACCAAAGACGTGAATTGGTGTGTGTTCCAAAACACTCATCATCCTGAAGAGAGCGAAAGCAAACTTGTTTATAGGATGGCTATTTGATTCTGTAAAGAATACAAATCTTACTCTGAGGGGAAAGCAACAAAGAATTGACCCAAGAGTGAACGAGACATATTATTCATTACCGGCGGACCGTGAATAATATACTCAAAAGGAAAATTATCCTGAACCGGTTACTGGGTTGTTTAAGGATAAAATCCGAAATCGTGAATTGGTTTGTGTTCCAAGACACTCATCATCCGAAAGAAAGCTAGAAAAGCAGACTTGTTTAAAGGATGGTCAAAAAACGTGAATTGGTGTGTGTTCCAAAACACTCATCATCCAAAACGCAAACTGGTTAAAGGATGGGCAAAAAACGTGAATTGGTGTGTGTTCCAAAACACTCATCATCCAAAACGCAAACTGGTTAAAGGATGGCTGAAAAAAAAAACGTGAATTGGTGTGTGTTCCAAAACACTCATCATCCGAAAGAAAGCTAGAACAGCAGACTTGTTTAAAGGATGGTCAAAAAAGCGTGAATTGGTGTGTGTTCCAAGACACTCATCATCCAAAACGCAAACTGGTTAAAGGATGGCTGAAAAAAAACGTGAATTGGTGTGTGTTCCAAAACACTCATCATCCGAAAGAAAGCTAGAACAGCAGACTTGTTTAAAGGATGGACAAAAAACGTGAATTGGTGTGTGTTCCAAAACACTCATCATCCGAAAGAAAGCTAGAACAGCAGACTTGTTTCAAGGATGGACAAAAAACGTGAATTGGTGTGTGTTCCAAAACACTCATCATCCAAAACGCAAACTGGTTAAAGGATGGGCAAAAAGCGTGAATTGGTGTGTGTTCCAAAACACTCATCATCCAAAACACAAACTGGTTAAAGGATGGACATTCGATTCTACAAAGAATGCGAATCTTGCTCAGTTGGGGAAAATCAACGAAGGATTCCAACTAAAGAGCGCATGAGAAATATTATTCATTACCGGCAGACCGTGAATAATACACTCGAAAGGAAAAGACACCAGAGATACCGGTTACTGGGTATATAATAGGTGACTAACCAAAAAGAGAGACAATCGATACCAAGCATACGGGTAAACGAAAGACAACTCAAAGGATAAATTGCAAGCATCCGGCAATTATCCATCAACAAGAATATTCGACTCCACAAAGGGAAATAACGAATCTTACTCGACTGGGGAAACACAAAAGGCTTCGACTGAAGAGTGCATGAGATATATTATTCATTACCGGCAGACCGTGAATAATACACTCGAAAGGAAAAGACACCAGAGATACCGGTTACTGGGTATATAATAGGTGACTAACCAAAAAGAGAGACAATCGATACCAAGCATACGGGTAAACGAAAGACAACTCAAAGGATAAATTGCAAGCATCCGGCAATTATCCATCAACAAGAATATTCGACTCCACAAAGGGAAATAACGAATCTTACTCGACTGGGGAAACACAAAAGGCTTCGACTGAAGAGTGCATGAGATATATTATTCATTACCGGCAGACCGTGAATAATACACTCGAAAGGAAAAGACACCAGAGATACCGGTTACTGGGTATATAATAGGTGACTAACCAAAAAGAGAGACAATCGATACCAAGCATACGGGTAAACGAAAGACAACTCAAAGGATAAATTGCAAGCATCCGGCAATTATCCATCAACAAGAATATTCGACTCCACAAAGGGAAATAACGAATCTTACTCGACTGGGGAAACACAAAAGGCTTCGACTGAAGAGTGCATGAGATATATTATTCATTACCGGCAGACCGTGAATAATACACTCGAAAGGAAAAGACACCAGAGATACCGGTTACTGGGTATATAATAGGTGACTAACCAAAACGTGAATTGGTTTTCACTTCCAAAACACTCATCATCCAAAACACAAACTGGTTAAAGGATGGCTATTCGATTCTACAAAGAATACGAATCTTGCTCAGTTGGGGAAAATCAACGAAGGATTCCAACTAAAGAGCGCATGAGACATATTATTCATTACCGGCAGACCGTGAATAATACACTCGCATGGTAAGAAACACCAGGGATACCGGTTACTGGGTATATAATAGGTGATCTACCGAAAACGTGAATTGGATTTCACTTCCAAAACACTCATCATCCGAAACACAAACTGGTTAAAGGATGGCTATTCGATTCTACAAAGAATACGAATCTTGCTCAGTTGGGGAAAATCAACAAAGGATTCCAACTAAAGAGCGCATGAGATATATTATTCATTACCGGCAGACCGTGAATAATATACTCGCATGGAAGATTATCCACAACCGGTTACTGGGTTAACAAAGGATAAATCAACCGAAAAGAAAGGCATCGGGATACCAAATTAGGTATATAATGATAACCAATCAAAAAGAGCAACAGACATTACCGACAAAAGGGTAAAAGAAAGGCGAACTGCTGAGGATAAATTACAAGCATCCGGCAATCATCGACAGAAGACTAGCTGGGGATGCATTGGTATACAACCAATGATCCGGGGAACAAATCACTAGCATACGGTGAAAAGACCCACTGGGGATAAAATTGCTAGCATACGGCAATTATCCACAGAAACTTGCTAGAGATATAAGTGCTGATCTGAGCAACTTATACAAGCAAAGGAAAATCAACATCAAGAATATTGAATGAAGATAACCATAAAATTAGGGTTTACATCTACCGAATACGGGGTAGAAGACCAAAAACTCCGCGTGGGGATAGAACAAATCACAAATCCGCACGGGAAACCAAAATAGGGTTTATAACAAACCACAAACTGCTGGAGAGCAGGAAAATAGGATTTTACAACTACCAGGTAGTAGGTAGAAAACCAAAAACTCTGGCTGGAGAATAAAAGGTGTATAACCACAAATTCTGTTAAGAAAGCCAGGAAAGATAGGACTTACAACTACCGATTATGAGGGTAGAGGCCCAAAAACATTCCGCTGGGGAACAACCCACTGGGAAGCACAAGACATTTGACAAATAGCCAATTCGGGAATAATCCGAAAAGACAGACTGAATAAAGACACGTCCTAATGAGGATATAACTCAAATAGGAACATCCATCCCAATATATGTGTTGGGAGGAAACGGAAGAAACCGTCATCCACGAGGATATATCTCAGTGGGGAACTGCAGAAGGAAAGACAAACATTTTCTGCCTATGGGGTTGACTCTATATGGAGAGATTTTAAACGCCCGACATCTGCTTGGGGAGATCTGTAAAGAGATCTATATCACCATAGCAGGAGACACGACAAACAAAAGATATATGGCAAGAAATGCGACATGAATATCTGAATGTTTATGAATATGCATGAATATGCGTGATTTATGTTTGATGAATGCTGACAAAACAGACAATTCTAACACAAACAGGTTCAGGAACCAAACGTCCGGTATTATACTTCCAGGGGAAAAAACCAGCTGGAGAGCCAATCTGCGGAGATCTACGTGCTGTAAAGCAAAGATCTGCAGGTACTGCTGAAGAATCAGAGAATCAGAGATATCAGGACACAACCCAAAACAGGGTACAGAAAGTCACAACGGGCAAAACAGCCACCAAGACAAATCTGTAGGGAACAAGAGACGTCCCAAAGGTATATCTGCAGGGGATCCCAGTGTCAACTGAGAAGCAAAGGGTGCGTAAGCACGAACTGCTGTAGAAGCAAATCCACAACACTCCGCTGGGGAATAACCCACTGAGGGAGAATGAAATCATCCAAATAGAATGTAACTGCATAAGCAACTCTACTGGGGAAAACTGTCGGCTACTCTCTTGGGAACAAACCACTGAGGGAGGACAGATCAAACGAATAGATTCTGCAACGAACCACTCCGCTTGGGGAGAATACACAGCAAACTGATCACAACAAGTAGATTCTGCAATAAGCCACTCTACCGGGGATCACAAACAGTCAGGAAATTAATCCGTTCACTGGAGGCTAGAGCCATCATCCGACTATACGGGGATTGAAGGAGTATTCAACTGGCGAAACTGCCACAACAAACATTCTGCAGACTAAGCTGAGGAAAAGATGATTGAAATACTGGGATACCAACCCAAATCAAAACTGCTTAGGAAAATAAATCCTGCTCTGCTGGAGAGAATAACTCTGATGGAGAGATAGCAACAATTCCACAGACGACTTCGCCGGGGAAAAGGTAAAGTACCGGGTATCAAACCACTGACTTACCGAGTCTTCAAAAGAAAACGAATGTGCTGAGGAAACAGACAAATCCTGCTGGCACACTGCATGGGGAAAAGCGGTAACAACTCCACTTGCAACCCTGGTGGGGATATTAATGACAGCTCTACTCGCGACTCCGAGGGGAGTATCAATCAATCAGTTATACTCATGACTGCGCTGAGGAGACAAATAAAGTCTGGGGCATACGACCCACTGGAGAAAGTGACGGGGCACCAAGATGATAGACCATCAACCGCCGAAACTTCTATATGAAAACACCCATGCTAGGGGAAACTGCTGCTGGAGAGAACGAAGTCTTCAACAACACTCTCCTTACGACTGTACTGGGGAACAACCCCAACAACAAATCTGAAGAGAGAGGATACCACCAAACCAGGAATATGAACGAATGTCTTACCTGTTGGGAATCATGCCACCCTCGGGAGAGCACTGAGATATTCTTGAGTATCCTTTCAATCTTGTGAATGTTCACTTTGTTTAAAACAAAAATTTTGAAAAAAATTGATTTGTTTAAAACAATGACATTTTATCAATTTAAAACATGCAAAACATCTGTTGAATTGAAACAAATAAGAGTGCAAATAATTGGATAAAAAGCTCAAATTGATTTGATAGAATGGTAGTCTGCAAATGGCAAGACTCCATAGATCTGTACAAATTTGAAATCAGTGATATATATTGGAAGAGGGCTACATTGAACATAATGATCCTTTCTCTACCAATTTGAATCTCGATGTATCCGAAGCTTCGGTTGACGACGAGTCGAGAATCTGCTGACGAAATGACGACTGATGAACAGAAAGTCTTGTCATGATGCAGTTACTTGCCAAATCCCTAATTTTTGCCTAGATTGCCCCAGAGTGAGGTACCCAATCTAGCGGGATGCAAATATATTCTTTTTCTTTTTCAAGTCTCTAATTTTTGCCTGAATTACCCTTGCGGGTTCTCCACCGAGACGCTCATTTTTGCCTAAGCCGCCCTTTCGGGTTTTCAACTTAGCGAGCTATTCTGTTTTTTCTTATTTGCATATACTTTTTTTTTCTAGGCAAAGTATCTCTTGACTGCATCTGAATTCACAGGACAAGTGAAATCCTCCCCATCCATTGTTGTAAGCATCAAAACTCCGCCTGAAAAGGCTCTCTTAACAACATATGGACCCTCGTAGTTTGGAGTCCACTTGCCCCTGGAATCGGGCGCGAAAGACAAAACTTTCTTGAGCACAAGGTCACCTTCTCGGAACACACGAGGCTTGACCTTCTTGTCAAATGCTTTCTTCATTCTCTGCTGATATAACTGACCATGGCACATGGCAGTTAATCTCTTCTCTTCAATCAGATTCAATTGGTCAAAACGACTCTGAATCCATTCAGCATCAGTCAACTAGGGACTTTGAGGGTATAATTTTTCTTTTTTCTTTGGAAAAATCTTGAAAATTTTTTTCTGATTTTTTTGATTTTTCTTCTTCTTTTTTTTTTTTTTTTTTTTTTTTTTTTTTTTACTGCCCCAGTTTGACTGTTTTGCTGATTTTTGTGATACAGCTGAATGAGCTTCTTTGGTGCTCAAGAAGGCGGGTAATCTCGTCAGGAATCCCCTTCAACATCATCTTCCTCTGCCTCAGATACAAGGACTTCAAGATTGGGAGATGGCGTTGGATCATTATGTTCAATGGGTTTAGAAATCCCTGCATAATGATTCTGGATAATGAAAAGCTTCTGAATTTAAACAAGCAAATCAGTTATGCAGATGAAAAATGTTGTTTTTGTTTTTCATGGTTTTTTGTGATCACTGATTTCATGCAAAAAAGCAAAAAGTGAAAACAAATGGAAAAACAAATGTTAAACAATGCATTAATTGAATGAAAACATCATTGTATTAAATGCTGCCAACAATGTCATCACTTCTCCTTTTGGCATGGGAGAAGGGTTTCAAACAAAGTGAACAAATCATGCTGATTTATGGATGACCGTAGGAACATCCACAGCGACCCAATTGTGGCAAGACACCACCAGGAATGATGAAACTGTTCAGATCTTCTGCATATACTTCCAAGATAGCAGCAGCTTCTTCGGGTTGATCGGCATGGATGAATCCTCCATTCTTGAACAAACCTTGCTCCTTAAGTGCCCCAGAACAGTAGCCAATGCCAGCCCGGGATTGGTTAACCAGGAATAAATCCATCAACAGTACTTAGTCTGGCAAATATCCTCCTCGGAGTCCACAATTCTCTTGCCCCGGATGATCCATCAATCTGGCAGAGTTGGCCTTGGTATAATACCGGCGAGGTGCGTCTTCAAAATAAATGAAGATCGCAGGGTCAGACCACAGGACGGGAGACCGAAACAAAACACCTGCTTGTGCAAATGATGCATGAAGTGTTTATGCATATGCTTGTTTTTATATCAAAGGAACCCGAGGGTTTTATTTGCAAACTTTGAAATTTTTAAGCATTTTGATCATACATGAGAATACCTCATCAGATATATCAGGTGAAAAATTTTTCCCGGTTTTTTCATGTTTTGAAAATTTTTGCAAATAAACTCCTTTGAGTTCCTTGAAAATTTTTCTTTTTTTTTTTTTTTGATGATATGGATACAGATGAATGCATGAATGCATGAATGCAACAAACACACTCAAGGATCAAGCAAAGCACGCCAAACAAAGGTCGTGGGAAAGCTCATTGTATCCCTAATATCAATCATCCATTTTGGTGGATTTAGGTTTTCACCTTATCGACACCCAAGTTCCATTGATATTAACGGTACGTGAACCGGTTCAAACATTCCTAATATCAACCAGCCGCTTTGATGGATTTTAGGTTTTACACCTGATCCGGGATCCATTGATATTAACAATGTTTGAACGACTCAACCACGAATCACGGGTTTGTTGAGAGTCACGAGCATGGAGTCTCGGTTAAGAACCACCCAAAGGGAGTGTACTAGGGTTTAAACCTGCCAGACATGTTCTATCAGAGGTTCCCATAATCATCGTTCCATCTTTCGAATATTATCGGAGGAACGAATACTCGTATTCCAAGAATATTCTCAAGAGAAACTCTTATGAGTGTAGTATCGCGTGACAATCGTATCAGAACTGACATCTGAACGACCTCCGCACTACGGTCCTAAAAATAGGCCAAGATGGGTTTGGTAAACTAAGGTCCTTGGCTTCTGCGGCACATGATTGAAAGAATAATGCCTAACCACAAATAACTTGTGTGACATTATTAATTCAACATGACCTCCACCAAGTGAATGGACTCGCAAGTCAACTGGCTAAGGAATACTCCACACCAGTCAACAAGACTATGCCATTCTCCTATCCTAGAGAGCACTCGAGTTCGGGTATAGAACTCATCTCACAGATCACCAAAGCAAACAGCAATTGTATATCAAGCAATTCACACATTACAATCAATACAGTGATCCCAAATTGTACAAAAATATGTCAAATAAAGAATAACAATATATCACAACAAAGGGTGAAAAGTAGGCAATACAACCAGGGATTCTGGTGAGATGATCCCCAGCAGAGTCGCCACTTTTCTGTAGCGGTGTATTCGTCGCTATATGATCTATCGATTAAATCATAAGCTATGAGATACATTGAAATTTCGAGTCGCCACCGCACTTTTATTTATCCAAAGGACTGGCTAAAAAGCGAACAAAAGCCTAAGAAGTTTTACACGTAGAAAACTAATAAAAAGATCAGAGATTCTGGGTAAGGGGTAAATTACGCAATGGGAAGGTGTTAGGCACCCACTACGTCCTAGGTACTCCTAGGGAGCCCTTTTCACACTTGTTATGCTAAATTGTTATTTGTTATGACAAAAATATTGTGCAAACATGATTGGGATGGTGAGAAAAGAATATACAATTTTATTATTGGGTTATTGGGTTCGAACGGATGAACCCGTTGCCTACGTACCTTCCATCAAAGGTAAGGATCAGAACGCCGTAGTTCGGCTAAAAGATTTCCAAAAGTTGGTGGATTCAGTTTTAAACACAAGCACTGAGGCTTTTCATTATCAATGGGAGAACACTCGACCAAAAACAACATCCACCACGCGAGGATAGCTTCGACGTACTAGAGGGGTTAGCCCTGTTTGAAGTACGGAAGTCTTACTGTCGACTCACTAAGGATAGGCAAGATTTACATCAACCACAAAGATAATTGAAACCTATGGCTAATGCATGAAAAGATTAACAATGGACAAAGCCAAAACAAGTGAATGAGTGAAGTTAATTGATTGTGATTATGAAAATGGAGTCAAAGTATGATTAAGATTGATTTGAAAGAAGTATTATGAAATGAGTTTGAAAAAAGTCAAGGACTTGAGTCCAGGTTTTTAGTTAGAAAAACATGAAGATGTTTGCACAACATTTATGTCAAGTTTGAAAGATAAAGTGTGAAAAGTCTAGGACATAATGATAGGAATGGATGATGATGAATGGATAAAGGATAGATAGGTTCACTTCTTGAGATCATATGGGAGATGATTCAGTTTGTCACTTCTTGAGATCATATGGGAGATGATTCAAGTGTGTCCTTTGGAATGGCAATGGATAATAACAAACAAACAAAGAAAGTCAACAAAAGCGGATATCGGATGCCAATCACTGGGCTTATACCAATCTCCTAAAACAACACTGGATATCAGAGGCCACTCAATGGTCTTACACTAATCTCCACAGGCAAAGAAATAAAAGCGGATACCGGATACCAATGGATGGATTTACACCAGTCTCCTAAAACAGAACAGGATATCAGAAGCCACTCAATGGACTTACACTAATCTCCTCAAAAGAAAACAAGAATGAAACATGGAAGTTAGCTGCCAATCTATCTGGACTTAGGTTAACTCCACAGTATGGTCCTAGGAAATCCAATGCCGCATTACTGGGACTTACAATGGATCCTCACATACAAGAACAAAAGCAACAATGTGATCACAGGAATGCAAATGCCAACTTACAGGGACTTATAATTGCAACCTCTCACACAAACAGATAAACAAACTATGATCACAGGAAAGCAGATGCCAACTTACAGGGACTTATAACTGCAACCTCACATACAAATCAAACAGATCAAATTATGATCACAGGATAACAGATGCCAACTTACAGGGACTTATAACTGTATCCTCACATACAAGAACAAAAGCAACAATATGATCACAGGAATGCAAATGCCAACTTACAGAGACTTATAATTGCAACCTCTCATACAAACAGATAAAACAAACTTATGATCACAGGAAAGCAGATGCCAACTTACAGGGACTTATAACTGCAACCTCACATACAAATCAAACAGCTCAAATTATGATCACAGGACAACAGATACCAACTTACAGGGACTTATAACTGTATCCTCACATACAAACAGACAAAACAATGAGCAGAGATAAGATGAGTGGCCAAGGTGATGGTCTTATACTCACTTCCATGTCATAGGAGCAATGGCCAAAAGAGATGGTCTTACAATTGTCCTCAATGGGCAAACAACAATGATAAAAGTCTCACAGACAAATGATATGATCATGCACTAATGGCAATTGATGATGATGAATGCATAACATACAGGCAAGCAAGTGCATATGAAGCAATCAAACAATCAATGAATATCAAACAGCACACTCTATAGCCAAACAATGGGGGCTCACACAAGAGGGTTTGACTTTGAAAGTCCACTGTAATAGGTAAAGGTCGCTCTTAACCTTGCCATTGAGAGGCTAAGGTGAAGCAGATGAAAAGGAGAATGAGGGGTGTACCTCATTGCTTCTATCCCTGATCGGGGAGAGCATCAAATAGAAAGTGGGGGAGTTCAGAAAGATGGAACTCTCTCCCCATTATTGACTCGATTAGATCTTGGGTATTTATCTCAATGCTTCAACCATGTAATGGGAGCAAAGAGAGGACACACTGAATAGTGGGGGATAGATTGCGTATCCCTACCTTCCACCAATTGCCTTACTTGAAGGACTTTTCCTGCTTAGGACAAATATAAACAAACACAGGCATTGCCTCTTAAGGAGGGCTTCAGACAGTTTGCCCGGTCAAATAACAGACCGGGTCTCCAGACTACATGAAGAAGAAGTATTTATACCTCAAAGAAAATGCTAAAAAGCAAAGCAAGCAAGTTCAAAGAACTTAGGCAACTAAAGTACCTGAAAAAGTCAAACTTATTAGCAAACAATTCAACAGTCAAAATCAAAGGCAAATGGATAAACAAAAGTCAACCACAGAGGGATCAATTGTGCAAGGCACAAGGACTCAAGCATATGAGTCAACCTACAAAAACAAGTGTTAGCACATGATAAACAAACCAACTCAATCAAAATTGAAAGGTCTTTGGGGCATTGGTGCTCAACCTGAAACAGATGAACTCAACATAAGCTTAGAAGACCACTAGGACTAGCCTAGGGTCAAAGATGAAAGAAAAAAGTCAAGGCAGCAAGAAAAAGTCAACCCAAACCAAGTTTGAACAATCAAGACGCATTCTCAATTGGATTCATAACTATATCATGCATCATGGTCATTTCATATGCAAAAGGATGCAAAGCATGGCAAGAGAAGCATGCAAAAGTCAACAGCAAAGACTTCATTCAAAAGTCAACTCAAACAATCTCAAAAATTGTGAAATAAATCACACTCAATCCTAACATCTAACATGGTATACATGCAAAATTTCATGGCATTTGGATGAGAGGAAGGCAGTCAAGTAAAATCATGAAGTCAAACCAAAGTCAAGTAAGCATGGTGAAAGTCAACAAACATGGGTCAACTTCAAAAAATCATATCAATTTGAAAACAGAAGAGAAATGAATGAGATTAACACCAATGCAAACCTCAAGGTGTCTAATTATCACATATGAAATTTCATGAACATACAATAAGATTTGAGAATTTCACAAAAGATTTGGCAAGGCATAGCACAAAAAGTCAACAAATGACCACATATGGAAGAAAATTCTCAATCAAATGGAAAACAGCAAGATTAAATCCAAGAAAATTCATACACAAACTAGACATGTAAAGGATCATTCATGCAAAATTTGGGATTAATTGGATGTAGGGAAGCATGTGAACAAAAATTGGGAAAATGCATGATCATGGTATAGCACCAAATGTAACACATAACTTCAGAAAATCATAACTCTCAATCCACAAATGATAAATGCACCAACTTTATATGGAAATGAAGGTCAATGTGTCTAGTTTCACCACAAAAAATTTCAAGCTCATTGGATATAACATGAGTATTTCACAATTGAAATGGCACAATGTATCATTTATGCATACATGTGAAGAAAATAATTATCATTTAAAATCCAGCCACTGAAAAATTAATTAAAATTCACCATAAAATACTAGACTCAATTGTGATCATGATGGAAAAAATTTCAGGATTTTTGGATGAAAATTGAATTAAAAAAGAATTGTTGAAGTTGGATGAATATTTGAACAAAGCAAAGACAAATGACATGAACTAGTGGTCAAACAAGGAAGTCAGCATGGCAATTGTGTAATTTTGGACTCACTAATCTAAACTCTGCGTTTTGGCAAGGCAAAACGAAATGTTCTGATTGGCTCCCAGCCAATAGAACAGTACATGCACCAATGGAACCTCATATTTTCTGAGTTTCTAAAACCCTAGGGTTTAAGCATGGTTTGGCAACTTCAAACTTCATGGCTCATGGACAAACCTCAAACAACACGATGCAACATCAAGAAACAAACATGGCCATGCAACATCAATCATCATGCAGTATTAACCAACAACAACAAAACATGACAAGCATAATTCAATGGATTTTTCTGGGCATGCTCATGGAGTTTACACACAACAGCAGGACATATGCATTTCATCGAAACTCATCATCAGTACACAGCATGGCCAACGGCATAGCAGCAAATACAAATAACAAAAGCATGCAACACTAGCAATATGTGAACAGGGCAAGCTTGCTGGAAAATTAATAGGGTTTCAATAACAGCATGGCATTTGTAAACAATCAGCATTCTTTTTCAAACAACATCATCCATGGACATGAACAAAAACATATCCAGCATATGGCAATGAACATTAACAGCAAAACAACATAATCATGGGAATCTTTCTGGACAGAACATCAGGTTTTAAACGGCAGCAGGCATATTCATCACTTCCAGCATATCTAGACAGCTATAACACATACACATTCATGCAAAATCCTGGCAAATTCTAAG
Source organism: Lathyrus oleraceus (assembly GCF_024323335.1). Taxonomy (NCBI): domain Eukaryota; kingdom Viridiplantae; phylum Streptophyta; class Magnoliopsida; order Fabales; family Fabaceae; genus Lathyrus; species Lathyrus oleraceus. Next base: position 303,096,288 of record NC_066580.1, on the reverse strand, counting down.
GTTTAAACAGCAGCCATGGTATTCATCATCATCATTCAAACATCAATCAACAGCATTCAATATATTTCGCAAGGATTCTCTAATCATGCACACAAGGCTTCAAACAGTAGGGCATAATCAGCATGGCAGCTTCATGGTATCTCCAACATTCATCATTAATCACGAAATTCAATAGCATCATACAGAAACATGGCATTGGTGATGTTCATATAGCAAGCAACCAACAGTATATAACACAAAACATATGGTTCTTCTTCTGGGAATTTTCGAGGATTTCAAACAGCATGGCAAACTTCATCATGGCAGCACATGTTTATCGACAGAACTCAAACCTAGTTCATTTAAGCAATCACAACAGCATACACATATGTGACAAATAGCAACCAAAACAACATGAATTGGAGTTCTGGAAAAAAACATGAGGGTTTATCACAACAGCAGGGCATAGCATCATGTTCATCAATCATCATATCAAACAGAACAAACAACAGCAACAACATGTTTCATGGATTTTCTGGTCATGATTGTTTGGTTCAAATAACAGCAGCAGGGTTTAACTAGCAGCCAACATACATCTTCATGTTTCATCATACATAGACATCAAGCAAACAGCATACAACATAGTTTTCATGGCATAAGTTTGAAAACAACAGCATCATGGAATTTCAAGCAGGGCAGGTTCAAACTCATGATTCAACAACAATCAACATTCCAATCATCATGGCAATGAGACAATAATAATCATTCAACAACAGACAAACAAATAAACCAAACACAATCCATGTAAATGTGCTGGAAAAACAAACAGGGTTCATTATAACAGAAGCAGATGTTCATCACCTTCATGAGTTCAAAATTTCCACATGCCCAGAAATCAACCATATGCATATCAATAGCTTCATCAAACTAAGTACAAGCATTATATGGCAAGGGTTTTCATGAAATCACAACCATGTGAGCAAATCGAAGGAAAATAACTTCAAGCATAAAAAATGAAAACCATGTTTCTCTCAGCATAACCAACCATTTCAAGCAAATGAACACTCATTAGAATCAGCATCATGTAATCTATCTAAAGCATATCATGGCATAAAGAAAGAAGAGATCGAGATTTTTACTTGGTTATGAAGAAATGGATGAAACAGTGGTATTTTGAGGTTGCTATACTCGAACAGATGGCCTTTGTGCTTTGCAATGTTGAATACTTGAAGAAGGTAGGTTCAAGGATGCTTAGAAAACCTCGCAGCTCCAACTGCCATGGTTGTGTGCTTTGAAGAACAGGACATGAAGGGAAGGTTCCAGCTAGTGTTTGATGGTGGAAATGAGCTCAGAAATAGGTCTAGATGAAGAATCAATCAAGGTTTGCTCAAGGGTCTTTGTTGTTTTGAGCAGAAAATCCCAGTATGCAAATTTGCAAGAAGGAGAGGGAGTGTATTTTCTGTCGTGTGGCTGCAGTCTAGGGTTCCACAAATGTCAGAAAAATGCAGCTTATATTGTCTGTTTACCATCCTTTTAGTGAGTGCTAAACTGGTTTAGGCTAAATAATCCCATTTGCAATTTTTGCTAATTATGCATAAGTGAAGTGGAGGTGTGTAATGCTGTACGAGTGGGCCAACAAACATGCTGCACAGACCACATTCTAATTGCTGTTTTCTGTCTGTACTTGAATTGCTAATCATGCCTTGCTTTTTGTAGTCATCTTGCACATTTTGCCCATTTTGCAATTTGGTCCATAATTGTAGTGTAATGGTGAAATGAACATGATTTAAGGCTTGGAACAAGTCACAAATAATATATGGAACATTTCCCAATTGGCCAAATCAAGAAAAAGTCAAAGAATCAAAAAGTCAAAGTTTGGTCAAACTTTGAATTTAAATGAAAAGGTCCAAAAATGCCATTTTGAATGGTAAGGTTTTAGGTCATGAAATTTATATTTTTGGAAAGAGGATGAAAAATGTGGTTTGTAGGAAAAAACCCCACCAAATTTGGCCTTATGGTTTGAGAGATATGGCTTGTTGAAGTTCAAAAATTGGTGAAAATGATTTGATCATATCTTGACAACCACACATGGGATTTTGATGTTCTTGGACTTTTTGAAAATGGGAGAACAAGATCTTCAACTTTCATGTTGGGCAAAAATTCATTTGAAGCTTGTATCATGATGTAAGTTTAAGATCAAGAAGTTTCCATTTTTGGCAGTTGAAATTACAGGTCCACTTTCTATTTCTGGAAATTTTCTGTTTTGACTTGATTTTCTTCCATGATGAGGTTGAACATGATAGATGAGGCTTATACAAACATGAATGAACTCCTTCAAATCAATTCTATCCATCAAATCTCTGATTAAATCAACAGTTGACCAAGTCTGACTTTCTATTGACTTTTCTAGGGTTTTGAATGATTGGACCACTTCTGATGAATTCCAAACCCTAATTCCTTGAGACCTTGACTTCAAATGATGTCTCAAGATATATGAGCTCTTGATTATTGATCATGGTGCCCAAATTCTGCAAGAATGGCCACCATCCATTGCTTTGACTGACTGTTGACTGATTTTGACCTAATTGCTGATGATTGCTTCAACTGCAAGCAACAAGGTTAGACTGACAATATTTTTGTACTTTTTGAATAATAAACATATGAAAGCAAAGATATACAAATGCAAAGCATGCTTGGTGATCAAGAAACTAACCACAAGGCAACCAACCCACTAGGAGGGGACAAAGGCATGCAATGATCCTTGAGGTTATGATATGAATGATATGGGCCATGAGGGATCTTAGGGCCCAAAATTGGGGTCTTACAATACCTTTGCAAGTTGAATTTGTAATTTCTCAAAGAATAAAAGTTGGAGAGGACATATATAAATTTATCATGAAAATTGGATGACCTTCATCTCATACAAATTGAGCAAGTTATGGTCCTTGGAAGTTGACCTCCTAACTAGGGAACAGACAGAATGACCTATATTCTTTCAACATAAAAAATGACTTTCCAAGAAAAAACAGCTATAGACCTAAACATGAAATTTGTTTGGAATATAAGGAGTAACGTTTCTCTTGGAATTATTTTCATATGACAAAAATTGTAGGAGATAGGGTCTAGGGAACCCCAGTTTTGACCAGTTGACTTTCTCTGGTCAACCTCTTTGAATCATCTTGCAAACTTGAAGTTATCTTGATCTTTGGGACTCATGGAGGATCATATATGCATAAGATGATGTAATATAAAGTATCACTTAAAATATTTGATCAATTGTTAAAGAAACTTGCTAAGGAAGTCACACAAGACACCCAGATGAATTAGGGCTTCCAAGGCAAACAAGCTTCAAACTCTTGATGAATTATTGATCAAAATGATAAATGAAGATCATGGGGATCCATAAATGATGTCTAGAAACAATGTGAACTGTCTCTTGGTTAATCTCCTTGCACTAAGGGTCTCAAACTTAATTGTGAGCTTGATGAGGCATTGGTGGATGCACACACTACCTACAAAAGAAACAGAGTTATACATAGACATATTTTTGACATTTTGGTTAGTAAATAATAGAAAACAAAGTATGATACAATAAAATGTGCTTGGTGATCTCTCCCAATGAAAACCCAATGAATGAGGAGAAAGGAGGATGCCAATGTGTGATTCCAAACCCAATGCATATGATGAGATAGCATGAGGGATCTTAGCGTAAAAATTAGGGTCTTACAACTGCCCCTATTTAAGGACATTCTATCTGAGGATGTGAAGGTTAAAATCTTTGCATCATCTCAGTAGAATGGGCTTAAATAACAACATCCCTAAGAGATCTCATGATGCATATGATATGAATGTTAAAACAATCTTTGTATGGAATAGATTGCCACAAAGGAAAAGAATCAGGAAGAGATTGAAGGTCCATAGGAGTAAAGCGTATTCCATAAGGAAAAACTCACTAGGGAGATAGAGACTCTAGAGATAAAAGGCTATGCGTAGGCCAGGCTACAACTTAAAACTGCTGGAGACACAAGAGGAATTTCCATGAAATTAAATCAATGGAAATACTCGGTTGGGGAACCAAGGAAATCTGCAGGGGAAACGGGTAGATCAGAACAAAGCTGAAATACTCAAACCAAATAGGAAAAGGCGATTCCACTGAGGAAATACACACTCAAACATAATTGGGGAAGAATGGACTTCAACGCAGGAGTACAAGAGATATATTATCTATTACCGGTTACTGGGTAGAAAGATAAGACACTCTGACAGAGAGACATCCGTTACCGGTTAAGGTAAACATATCAAGGATGACTCGCTGAGAAAAAAAGGTGTATTCGTTACCGGTTACTGGGTAAGAATAACCTACTGGGGAGAGAAATCAAATAGGATTTACAACTATCGGCTATTGGTCAGAAGACCAAAGAGAGAGTATCCGTCAACTGATTAAAGTGAACATATCAAGGATAAACTCAAAGGAAGAATATCCATCATCGATTAGGATGAACATATCAAGGATAAAGCACCTGGGAAAGAGGAAGAATATTTGTTACCGGTTAGGGTAAACATATCGAGGATACACTCCCGGGGAGAAATAGGAATTATATCTACCAGTTACTGGATAGAATACCAAAAAGGAGAGAAAATCTGTCACCGATCAAAGTGAACATATCAAGGATAGACTCAGTAGGGGAAAGTAGTAATTACAACTACTAGTTACTAGGTAGAATACCAAAAAGAAGAGAAAATTCGTCACCGGTTAAAGTGAACATATCAAGGATAGACTCTCTTAGGAATAAAATCACGGATTACAACTACCTTTTTACCGGGCAAAAAACCCAAAAGGAGGAATATCGTCACCGGTTAGGATGAACATATCAAGGATAAACTCACTGGGGAAACGTGAAAACGAATCCGTTGGGGAAAACAAAATAAGTAGATTACTTTTCACCGGGTATTAGGCAAAAGTGATGTACTCAATCATTGAGAATAATATTACCAGTTACTAGGGAATAGAATCTCATGGGACCAAAATATCTATATAGGTAATAACTAGAAAGAAATGATCAAATAAAGACTCAACCCAATGAGGATATAACTCAAGGGGAATGAGAAAGGTTAAACTCTTTCTGCTTTAGAGGCTGACACTCTCTAATTGAAGTAGGACAGACACCAAATCTGCATGGGTAAATAATATTACCGAAGTAGGGGATCAGAAGAAAAATCAAATGAGATAAAATGCATAATGAAATATCTGATGCTGTGGTTTATGCATGAATATGCATGTGTATGATTATGATTATGCTGACAAAACAATAGAAAGGATACAAATAACAATAATTTAAATCACTGTAACACTCGACTAATCTCAACAAGAAGGAAACACCAACTGGAGAAGATGCTAGGGATGAAAATAAATCATCTATCTCTATATAAATCAGCTCTGGTTGGGAAAGTCGTGGAGAACGTGCTTCCAATCAATCACGACAAACTTTGAGGGGAGAGAGCACTGCTGAAGGATGACTATTCTAGCATGTCGAGGATAGAGAAGGATCTGTTGAGGATCCAAATTGTCAACACTGCGGGGAAATTTAGGTCAACACCACATCAAATGCGAGACAAACTTGCAGGGGATAAAAATTAGACACTGCTCGGAATCCAACACTACCGGGAAAGAGGGAACTTCTATCAGAAGATGATCTTCGTCGGGGAATACAAGAGGTAAAATTATGCATAAAGATTTAAGCAAAATGATGGGGATGTTGTGACCAAGACCATCACATTCTTCAATAATCATCGAATTCTTCTTAGAATTTGTGAAATAAGTCAATTCCAAGGAAAAGATAAACAATCAAATGCAAAATGGAAACCCAATAAAGGTTTCGGATCTCCAGGGTCCAGTCACAAATCACTAACAGGGGGATACAAAACATGAGCACCACAACGGAGGAATATGGATTTGCAAAGGGGACCAATCATCGGCTCAATTGGAGATGAGACCCACCAACTCTACTGGGGATAGGAGATTAATCGCGAATAAACTCATCGACCAAGCCGAGGGTAAATGACGAACTGTTGGGGAGGCAAAGAGTTACCAAACCAATTGCTTGGGGAAGACCAAAAATGCTTCACACTTCAAGACTTACCTGTTCTCAGATTGTTGTTGACATTCCTTACTGGAGTCGATTATTCTTAAAGTGAATGTTTTTATTATTTAAAGAAAAAATCAAATATTCATTGATTTATTTAAAAATTATCATCATAAAAATTCAATTTTATTTAGCATAAGTAAGTAAGAATAGAAATAATTGGATAAAAGCTCAACTTTATTTAATAGAATGGTAGCCCGTAAATGACGAGACTCTATAAATCTTTACAAAGTTTGAAAATGGTAATTTACATTGAAAAGGGCTATATTGAATATAGTGATCACTACTCTCCCTACCAACTTCAACATCCATTGTGCTTGTCTTCGGTTGAAAATGATGAATCAGAACCAAATTACTTGCTCAAAACCGGCCGGGTGTAGTTACTTGCCTTAATCCCTAATTTTTGCTTAGATTTCCCCAAGGTGGAGTACTCAATCTACCAGGATAAATTTTTTATTTTATGTCTCTAATTTTTGCCTGAATCGCCCTTTCGGGTTTTCAATCCACTAAGATGCTCATTTTTACCTAAGCCGCCCTTTCGGGTTTTCAACTTAGCGAGTTGTTCTTTACTTTTTAGGCGAAATATTTCTTGACTGCATCGGCGTTCACAGGACGCGTGAACTCTTCACCATCAATAAATGTAAGAATTAAGCACCCCCTAAAAAAGGCTCTCTTAACAACATATGGGCCTTCATAATTAGGAGTCCATTTTCCCCTAGCATCAGGTTTGAAAGATAAAATCTTCTTAAGCACGAGGTCACCTTCTCTAAACACACGAGGCTTGACCTTCTTATCAAATTCCTTCTTCATTCTCTGCTGATACAAATGACCAAGATACATGGAAGTCAATCTCTTTTCTTCAATTAAATTTAATTGATCATATCTAGTCTGTCACCATTCAGCTTCTGTCAACTTGGCTTCCATTAGCACAAGCAGTGACGGGATCTCAACGTCTACTGGGAGCATAACTTCCATGCCATAAACAAGAGAGAAAGAGGTTTCTCCTGTTGAAGTGCGGATGGATGTACGGTACCCATGCAAAGCAAATAGGAGTATCTCATACCAATCTTTATATGTCACAACCATCTTCTGAATGATCTTCTTAATATTCTTATTCGTAGCTTCAATAGCCCAATTCGTCTTAGGTCTGTAGGAAGAATAATTATGATGTGTGATCGGGAAAATAGCAAATGTACTATTTTGCCTTTTATAGTAATAATGGGGAAATTCCCCAAATGTCGATCTCAAGGACTGCAAGTCAATATCGAGTTTAAATTATCATTCAATTAAACAAAAAGTATTAATTTGGTTTTTAGGTGTAAAAATATAAGAATAAAGGTAAAAGCAAATAAGGATGAAAATAAAGGTTTACAGGGAAAAAGGAACAATGCCAGGGAAGGTGTATGATTTATCCCTGTAATAACTCTGAGTCACTATTGCATCAACAACTATCAATTACTACCAGTTCTTAAGGGTATTTTCTCCCATGTCCGTGGTGAGAAAACCTTTAATCAATCTACCTTAATTTCTATGTCCATAGCCAATTAAGGTGAAGTTAACCTTTATAATATCAAGAGTACTCTGGTTCATACAGGGTATCCCTAGTCCTAGGTGATATCTATTGTAGAGTAACCTTATGAAAACCTTATCAATGGCGGTCCAGCCTAATTGATAACCACAAATCAATCTCGATTGGTCTGAAAGAGAAAGCAATAAACACATCAAAAGGTTACCGTAAAAATAATATTATAAATGCAAATGTAAACTCAAATTCGTTACAATTCTAAATCAGGGACACCCCCTAACATTGGGGGGTTTAACTACTCATATTGTTTAAAACAAATGCAAGATAAAAATTACACATTACAAGTAATTGGATGACTTTGATCTTCAATCGCTCCCGCTCATGAAAACCTTCAGCTCTCTAAACTCCTTGTTCTCTGTAATACTTGATTGCTTCACAATACTGTATTTTGCCTTGTTCCAAGATGATCTTTACTTAGGCAGAAGGTCCTCTTTTATAATGAAAATTCCAAGCAGCAGGTGGACATGTCCAAAAATCTCTCTAAAAAGCCTGACGAACAAAAGCTTGAGAAAAAGGAAAATCTTGGGATTGGGCTAACACGGCCCATGTCAGCTGACATGGGTGGCCGTGTCAGCCTACTGTCATTGATGACACGCCCATGGTCTCTTGACACGGGGGGGTTGACGCCTGACACGGCCCATCTCAGCTGACACGGGTGGCCGTGTCAGGCCACTATCTTTCTTGCCACGCCCTCCTTTGCTTGACACGGACCGTGTCAGGTGACACGGGTGACCGTGTCAGGCCTCCTATACCGGGCTTTTTCACTCCTTTACTTGCTGTAATCTCGCGTTGTCTTGCTCTGAGTTCCCTGGTTCTTCTACTTGGACCTGTCGAACAAAAACACAACTATCCCACGCATAAAATCATGAAATTATAATTAAAATATAACAATGAAAGGAAATGCTTAAATATTATACCGGAAGTAAAATTGCCTTGAAAAGTATCAAAAATGCTTGCACAGTGTTTCAAAATCCTCGGTTTCTTGTCGGATCAGTAACGAAAACTTAATGCAAATGGTGACTGATCACAACCCCAAACTTAGCTCATTGCTTGTCCTCAAGAAATGTTTAAGAGAACACTGTGTGTCACTCCACATGATTCTTGTTTCCTAACATTGTTAAGATCATTCGCCAACGTCGTCCCTCTTCCTTCCATAAGTCCCGCTTCTTCCTTGTTAGTTTTCAATCACACTTCCACTTCAAAGCACCGTTTCACCTGTCAGCTTATATCACATTCTCACCAATTCTCTCGGGGTTAAGTGTTTTCACTCATAATTCAGAATATGCAATATCAACTCGCAAGTTTGAACAGTCTCTCTTTTCATATCACCTACACACAACACACACACTTTTGAGGTCTTTAGGGTTGTAACTTGGCTTGGGTTAGGGTGTGGATATTCAAACAAAAATGGGAAACAAGTGGTTTTTGGTTCAGAGTCGATGTTACCTACTGTGTTGGTTTCTTTTGTTTTTTCGCTCAGTTTTCTCTTTTTTTCTATTTTTCAATCGAGTGCCCTTTTTCGTGCTTCTTTTGAATCTTCAAGTTTATTTATAATAATAATCTTTTTTCTTTTCTCTCGATGATTTCCTATTTCACTTTTTTCACTTTTTGTTTTCGCACTTTCTTGGGCGTTTGGAACTCTTTGGGTTTTTTACCCCAAACATAGCTTTTTAACACAGTTTAAAGGTATTACATGGCTCTGAATAGGGTAAGGGAGTGTTTTGGCCAAGGGGTACATTTATGGGGTTTAAATAAACAAATGGATATAGGCTCAAATGGGATTTACAAGAGATATAATTATTTAGGATGGCTAGAAAGGCTCGGGGTTAATTTCAAACAACGTGCCTAAGTGTGTGTAATCATGCAGTGACAGTCCTAGAGAGTCTATGCAAATTTAGAGTGATAAAGACAAACCTGAATATCGCTCATGATGATCAATGTGTTTGGCTTTTTATGACTTACCCTGTTTGGTTAAGCTTTAACAGTATCCACAGTACTCTTTAGCCTAATGCGACTTCTTCCTTACTTCGGAATATACAAGACACTTTTGTTGGTTAAGCTGTATATGTTGCGTCCGATCTATCTTTTTCAGCAGTGCCAACTTCATGGGGAGATCCTTCATAACAAGCCATGGTAAGTGGCTTGATCCTTTCATCCACTCTCACTCGTGATCATTACTATTTCTAAAATATCACCACAGACTTGAAACACTCGCAGCATAATGTACCTTCAAACAGAAAAACCAAATCTAGAATGCAATAAAGTAAAATAACACCATACTGAAATAAAATAACAAAATACTAAAAATAACAATAAAAGACATAAAATCTCCCTCACACTTGAACTAAACATTGGTCTCAATATTTACGAACAAGAGCGAAGGAGGGCACTCACAGTACCCTACTGAGGAGGTGGTTATGGAAAATGCAATATCAACTGTCGCATCATGCTGCTCATCTCATCCAACATTGCCCCCTGCCGGGCTTGCTCAATGACTTGTCGTTGTTATTCCGTCCTTAATTCACCTATTTCGGTTTGTACCCAGGTCCATTGGTCAGTGGACCAGGAAGAGGAACCTGCCTCCTGCTGGGTAGGTTCCTGATGTGGTGGTACAAACTGTTGCTGAGGTGCTTGAGGTTCTTCTTCTTCTGCCTTTGTGGCATCCACCTGGTCATCTACAAACTGCTCACCTGCAGCGAAATGGTTAGTGTTGTGGCCTTCCTCCGCATCAGGGTCAGTGCTCACATACAACCAGTTGGCACAATCAGTAATAGCAACTCTGTCCGGATCCGACAGAGCTATAATAAACATGTTATGGATAAGGACATAAGAGTAAGTAGGGGTAACAAAAATCGTACCTTGTTGAATTAGAGTGAACATGTCAATTTTGGTCTTACCTGCAATTGGCGTGTATTCGAGTAACACAGCTTGATACCTGAAATGATCAACTATTTGGATGATCATGCCACCCACAGAGATGCCTCTGGAGTCTGCTCGGCCAACTCTGCCCAGATAGTCAGCTGCAAAGGCAGCTACAATGATGGCTTTGTTTTGTGCCATCGCGTACATAAGAAATAGCTCTATCTGAGTAGCTACCCCTGTGCTATCTTCCTCCCGGTGAAGGCAATCCAGAAATCCTTAGGTGAGAACCCATTTGGGACCGCTCCTGGTCCGTATAGAGGGAGTCGGAGTATCCCTACCAATTCCTCAACCGACAATTCATGATAATTATTAAACAAGCGGAAACGCAAAGTGCCGAAATAATACCTGGTCGTGTCTATCCACCTCTTTTCGAGTTGGAATTCCAACGTGCTGAGGAATTCGAGCGTGATGCGCTCGTATGTCGGCGCTTCCAGGCTCATGAACTCCAGCATTCCTAAAACGTGGAACATTTGGTCTACCTCAATTTTGAGCCCTAGCGCGTTCAAAGTATGCTCACACATGTACCTTGTCGGTGTGAGTTTCTGTTTCCAGTGAATTTGATACCTCTTTTCTTATCCCGGATTGTCAAACACGATGTTGTGTGGATTTGGGTTTCGGCATCGCCGCTTCCGTGACCTTGCCATCTTCGCAAGCTGTTGCTTTTCGGTGAGAATTCTCCTCGGGGGCATTTTGGACTTGCAAAAATAGAAATTATTTGAAATAGGGAGTTAGAAAATTCCAAAACCGTGGTTAGTAAGGGGATGACGAGTGGAGTAATATTTGTGAAGGGTGTTTTGCAATAGGACAGTGGAAGTGGTGGTTATAGAAGCTTTTAGGTAATGGGGTTTGTGACGTTTAGAGAGAAGGAGAGTGAGAATGATGATAATGATGAGAGATAATGATAAGAATGTAATGAAAAAATTCTGATAATGATATAGTAAATGGGGTAAAGTATGGTTAAGGTGGAGTAAATAGGTGGGGCCAACTGCAAAATTTGGATTTTCAAAAAAAATTCAAAAATTCCACCTGCCTGACATGGGTGGCCGTGTCAGGCTACTGTCCATTACCATTTTTTTTACCATTTCCTTCAGTGCTCCTGACATGGCCCGTGTCAGCTGACACGGCCGCCCGTGTCAGGCTACCATTGACAAAATTTTCCTTTCCGTTTTAGTGCTCCTGACACGGCCCGTGTCAGCTGACACGGGTGGCCGTGTCAGGCCACTGTTTTTCACGTCCTTGGCCTGATTTTGCACCCTCCGTACACGGCCCGTGTCATCTGACATGGGTGGCCGTGTCAGGTTGTCCTTTTGGCCGTTTTTTTTTGGCTTTTTCTCTTATTCAACCTCTGGTACCTCTGGCCACGTTGATTATCCTTTTTCATGACTTAGACATTTGTTGAAGTGATGTTCCCTCTTTGTAGAACTCCTGTGTAAACCTACAAACATACATATCTGATTAGATTTAAATTGCGTGGGTTGTCTCCCACGAAGTGCTGCGTTTAACGTCGCATGACTTGACAGTTCTCCGTCTTTTTAGGTGAGACGGATTTTGTCTATTAGACCACCCTCCTGGTCTTGTAGGTACGATTTGACTCTCTGCCCATTCACCTTGAACGTGGCTCCATTTTCCGGATTTCTTAGTTCAACGGCTCCATGCGGAAATACTTTTTGTATCATAAAGGGTCCTGAACATCTTGACCTTAGTTTCCCTGAGAATAACTTCAACCTTGAATTAAATAATAAGACCAGTTGTCCTTCCTGAAGTTCTTTCTTCTGAATGCGCCTGTCATGCCATGTTTTGATTTGCTCTTTGTATATCTTGGCATTCTCATATGCTCGATTTCTGAATTCTTCCAGCTCTTGTAATTGAAGGATCCGAGATTTACCCTCTTTGGATAGATCATAGTTGATAAATTTGGTAGCCCAAAATGCCTTGTGCTCTAGTTCGAGCGTCAGATGACAAGTTTTACCATAGACCAATTGATACGGGGATATACCTATTGGGGTCTTGAACGTTGTTCGGTATGCCCAAAGTGCATTATCTAGCTTGATTGACCAATCTTTTCGTGAGGCGCTAACTGTCTTTTCTAGGATTTGCTTGATCTTCCGATTCGATACCTCAACCTGTCCACTAGTCTGGGGGTGGTACGGTGTGGCGATTTTATGCTTGACATTATATTTCCTTAGTAGGTTTTCCATAAGCTTGTTGAGGAAGTGGGTATCTTCGTCACTAATCAGTTCTCTTGGCACCCCAAACCGTGCAAAGATACAATTCTTAAGGAAATTTATTGCCACATTCGTGTCATTCGTGGGCAGTGTTACTGCTTCCACCCATTTTGACACATAGTCAACCACGACCAGAATGTATTGTTTTCCAAAGGACGGTGAAAAGGGTCCCATAAAATTTATTCCTCACACATCGAACAGTTCTACCTCTAACATGGCAATCTAAGGCATCTGATTTCTCTTGGATATGTTTCCTGTTCTCTGACATCTGTCGCACTCTTTCACCATCTCTTGTGCAGCTTTGAATAGTGTAGGCCAGTACAATCCAGACTGGAGGACTTTTGCTGCAGTTCTATCTCCGCTAAAATGTCCTCCATATTCTGAGTTGTTACAGGCTTTTAGGATGTCCCTTTTCTCTTCCTCAGGAACATACCTCCTTACCAGGCTATCTAATCCCTTTTTATAAAGGAATGGATCGTCCCACACATAAAACCTGCAATCATGCAAAAAAAAAATTCTTCTGTTAGAGTCAAAGTCATCAGGTATTAATCCACCTACCACAAAGTTCGCATAATCTGCGAACCATGGGATATGTGTAACGGCTAGGATACGTTCGTCGGTGAACTCATCTCTGATGGGGTGTGTTTCTTTCTGTTTCTTGAATCGGAGTTATCCGAGACAAGTGATCAGCAACAGTGTTTTCAGTACCTTTTTTGTCTCTAATTTCCAGGTCAAACTCTTGTAGTAGTAGGATCCATCGCAGCAGCCTTGGCTTTGATTCCTGTTTGGCAAAAATATATTTTAAAGGTCAGTATACACAATTACCTTTGATCCCAACAAATAGGATATGAACTTATCAAACGCGTACACAACCGCTAGGAGTTATTTTATGGTGGTTGCATAGTTCATTTGAGCAGAGTTCAATACGTGGCTTGCATAATAGACGACATGCAAGAGTTTCTCCTTTTGTTGCCCTAATACTGCCCCTACTGCATTATCACTAGCATCGCACATTATCTCAAAAGGGAGAGACCAATCAGGGGAAATAACTATGGGGGATGAGACAAGTTCCTTCTTCAAAGTATCGAAGGCTTGCCTGCGCTCCTTGTCAAACAGTGTATCCTTCACCAGTAGACTAGTTAGTGGCTTTGCGATCTTGGAGAAATCTCTTATGAACCCGCGGTAGAACCCCGCATGTCCCAAGAAGCTACAGATGCCTTTTTCATTTACCGGAGGTGGTAAATTAGCTATTACCTCCACTTTTGTTATGTCCACTTCGATACCTCGGTTGGAGTTCTTGTGTCCAAACACTATACCTTCACGTACCATAAAATGGCACTTTTCCCAATTCAAGATCAAATTTGTTTGTTGGCATCTTTCTAACACAAGTGACAAGTTAGTTAAACATTTATCGAAATAAGAACCGAATACTGAAAAGTCATCCATAAATACTTCCATATGCTTTTCGAGCATGTCAGTAAAGATTGATGTCATACACCTTTGAAAAGTGGCTGGTGCGTTGCACAACCCAAATGGCATTCTTCTATAAGAGAACATACCATAGGGGCATGTGAATGCAGTCTTCTCTTGATCCTCAGGGGCAACCAAATCTTGTTGTACCCTGAGTACTCATCTAGGAAAAAATAGTAATCATGTCCGACTAAACTTTCCAGCATTTGATCAATGAATGGTAATGGGAAGTGGTCCTTTCGTGTTACCATGTTTAGTCTTTTGTAATCTATGCACACCCTCTAACCTGTAATAGTTCGGGTTGGAATTAACTCATTCTTCTCATTTTTTATCACCGTAGTGCCCCATTTTTTTGGTACCACATGGAGTGGACTTAACCAATAACTATCGGAAATAGGATAAAGTAAGCCTGCATCTAACAATTTTACGACTTCTTTGCGTACAACTTCTTTCATGGCTGGGTTAAGTCTTCGATGTGGTTGCATCACTGGTTTATGATCATCTTCCATTAAGATTTTGTGCATGCAAACGGTCGGGCTTATACCTTTCAAGTCCTCAATTGCCCATCCGATTGAGCCTTTGTATTTTTTAGCACTTGAATGAGTTCGGCTTCTTGGACACTTTGTAGACTGGCATTGATAATAGCTGGGCATTTCTTTTCAGTGTCCAGAAATACATACTTCTGATTTGTCGGTAATTGCTTCAGATTCACCCCTTTTTTTGGTTCTTCAGTGACATCTGATGGTGGTGGTGGTCTTAAATCTTCCCACCGATGTGGTCTAGATCTAATCCATTCAGGTTGTTTTTCCATCATTGCGAGCACCTCAGACTCTCCTTCATCTTCATCACTTTCAAAAATTGGTAGACTTAAGACCCGTTCTATTGGTGATTGGGGTCTATGTCTTTCAATTTCTTGAGCAATTACTTGATCTATTATCTCTATGGTGTGGCTTGTGCCAATATCATCTTTGTATTACATTGTGTTCCTCACATCTATTTTTAGCTCTTCATCATAGACTTTGAGGGTCATTGTTCCTTCCTCGATGTCTATCATACACCGTCCTGTTTCTAAGAACGGTTTACCCAATATGAGAGGAATCTCCTCATCTTCAGGCATTTCCAAAATGACGAAGTCAACTGGGAAAACAAACTTGTCAATTTTTACAAGAACGTCTTCCACAATTCCATAGGGTCGTTTAACAGAGCGAACCGCAAACTGAAGTGTCATTCGAGTATCTTGAACAGTGCCAATGCCTAATTTTTTATAGATGGATAGTGGCATCAGGCTTACACTTTCGCCTAAGTCAATCAGAGCCTTCTTGAATTTTCTATCACCAATAATGCATGGAATAGTAACCGACCCCATGTCTTTCTTTTTCATTGGGATTTTCATGCCTTGGAGAATGGCACTGCATGTTTTAGTTAGGATGATCGGGTCCATATCCGTGGAACGCTTCTCAAAGATGATGTCTTTCATGAACTTGACATATATTGGCATTTGTTCTAATGCCTCAGAAAAAGGGATGTTTATTTCCAGCTTTTTGAACATTTCCAGGAACTTCTCAAAAAATTTCTCATGTTGATCTTTCTTTTTCTGTCTTGGAGGGTAAGGGAGTTTGATGACTGGTTTTGGAACCTTTTCTTTATCCTTGATAGGTGGTAGTATCACTTCTTCACCTTGGTCCTTGGTTTCCTTGATTTCTAAATCCACTTCTAACAATCCATCATTTTCCATATTGTTTTCCTCGGTTGACTTTCCACTTCGGGTTACGACAGCGTTAACAGTGTTATGTTCCCGCGGATTTGTTACCGTACCACTAGGTAGGTTACCCGGAGCTTGAGAATTTGAAGCTAACTATTGTGCTATCTGACCCATTTGGACTTCGAGATTTTTTATGGAGGCAGTGGTGTTTTTCTGATTAGTCCTGGTTTCTTCTTGAAACTGCATGCTGTGGGCGGCTAAATTTTCAATGGCGATTTCCCATTCAACCTTTTTAGGTGCCTGTTGTTGTTGATGTTGTTGATACTGAGTCTGATATTTCCCTATACCTTATTGCGGGACATTCCCTCTCTGATCTTTCCAGGAGAAATTTGGATGATTCTTCCAACCTGGGTTGTACGTGTTAGAGTAGGGATTATTCTGCTTCAAGAATTTGATCTCTTCAATTTGTTGGGGGGGGGGGGGTAGCAAAGCAATAGACCGTGTGATGAGGTCCATTACAGATTTCACAAGTGCTAGCCTGGGCCAGCTGGACCTGAGCTATCTGTTGAGTACCTATATTCATAGCTTTCACTTTCTTGTCTACTTCGGTAGCAACTGTGTCTTCTAGAAGGATTTTATTTGTCTCTAATTTGAGATCAATCACCTCCTCTGGCTGACTAGTACACCTATCATTGGAAGTTATAGCTTGAATAATCCTTTTAATACCAGTGGCTGTTGAGAAATTGGTTGAGCCACTGGTTGCTGTATCAATCAACTATTTTGTTTTCATTTTCAGCCCATTAACGAGCATCTGCATTTGTTCGGTCAGATCCATATTATGAGTTGGACATGCTACTAAGACCCTTTTGAATCTTTTGTAGGCGTCTCCCAACTATTCACCATCCTTTTGTTTGAAATTAAGGATTTCATACCTTTTTCTCAGGAATACTGATGCTGGAAAGTACTCATTTAAGAATGCAGTTTCCATCTCTTCCTATGATGTGATACTGCCGGCTGGAAGAGAGTAGAACCACTCTTCCGCATCTCCAGCTAAGATGAATGGGAACATTCTTCATTTCTTTGCTTCATCAGTGTGACCATCAATTTTCAAGGTGGTGCTCATTGTCATAAATCTTTGCAGGTGTTTGTTGGCATCTTCATTAACATTTCCGGTGAAAGGTTTTCTTTCCAATTGATTGATTGTGCTAGGATGTAGTTGAAAATTTGTCACATTCACCGGTTGGTTGACAATGGTCAGTCGACCACCCGGTGCGTTTGCACCTCCATAGTCACCTAGGAGTCTTTTCGGAGGTGGAATTGGAGGAACTTCAGCCATTGGTTCTTTGACTTTTGAGTGATCAAAGATACTTTCTTCTTTGGAGTCCACTCTTTGATTTCTATGCCTTCGGTGAAAGGTTCTCTCAATCTCTGCGTCAAAAAGAAATTCAGCTGAGGGTTTTCCTCGAATACACAAAATATTAAATTATAAATGACAGAAAAATAATTTTATTACAGAGCAACAAAATTTCAATTGAATTTAAAATTAAACTCTATATTTTGGCAGTCCCTGGCAACAGCGCCAAAAACTTGATCGGGAAAATAGCAAGTGCACTATTTTGCCTTTTATAGTAATAATGGGGAAATTCCTTGAATTTTGATCTCAAGGACTGCAAGTCAATCTCGAGTTTAAATTATCATTCAATTAAACAAAAAGTATTAATTTGGTTTTTAAGTGTAAAAATATAAGAATAAAGGTAAAAGCAAATAAGGGTGAAAATAAAGGTTTACAGGGAAAAAGGAACAATGCCAGGGAAGGTGTATGATTTATCCCTGTAACAACTCTGAGTCACTATTGCATCAACAAATATCAATTACTACTAGTTCTTAAGGGTATTTCTCCCAAGTCCTTGGTGAGAAAATCTTTAATCATTCTACCCTAATTTCTATGTCCATAGTCAATTAAGGTGAACTTAAGCTTTATAATATCAAGAATACTCTAGTTCATACAGGCTATCCCTAGTCCTAGGTGATATCTACTGTAGAGTAACCTTATGAAAACCTTATCAATGGCGGTCCAACCTAATTGATAACCACAAATCGATCTCGATTGGTCCGAAAGAGAAAGCAAAAAACACATCAAAAGGTTACCGTAAAAATAAAATTATAAATGCAAATGTAAACTCAAATTCGTTATAATTCTAAATTAAGGACACCTCTAGCATTGGGGGGTTTAGCTACTCATATTGATTAAAACAAATGCAAGATAAAAATTACACATTACAAGTAATTGGATGACTTTGATCTTCAATCGCTCCGGCTCATGAAAACCTTCAGCTCTCCAAACTCGTTGTTCTCTGTAATACTTGATTGCTTCATAGTACTGTATTTTCCTTATTCCGAGATGATCTTTCCTTAGGCAGAAGGTCCTCTTTTATAATGAAAATTCCAAGAAGCAGGTGGACATGTCAAAAAATCTCTCTGAAAAGCCCGACGAACAAAAGCCCGAGAAAAAGGGAAATTTTGGGCTTGGGCTGAAAAGGCCCGTGTCAGCCCACTGTTATTGATGACACGCTCATGGTCTCTTGACACGGGTGGCCGTGTCAGGCCAATATCTTTCTTGCGACGCCCTCCTTTGCCTGACATGGCCCGTGTCAGGTGACACGGGTGGCCGTGTCAGACCTTCTGTACCGGGGTTTTTCACTCCTTTGCTTGTCGAAATCTCGCGCTATCTTGCTCTGAGTTTCCTAGTTCTTCTACGTGGATGACTTGGCTATGGGTGAATACTTCCTTCAGATGCGTCGAATCTCAGATTCAAAGGAAGTGTTCATCTGAGCCTTCTCAATAACTAATTGATTAAAATCTTCTTCCAAGCACCGAAAGGCTGAAACATACTAGAGGAAGGTAAACCCTTTGGCTCTCTCTGTCTCGTCATTGCACGGTCTTCTAGATTCTCAATAAGTGTATCCTTGTCTTTCGACTCAAGCTGCAACTCTTCATGCTTTTGGCTCAAAGCATGGAACCGCTCTTCCCACATATCCTTCTCTTGCTTCATCTTGGCGAGTGTGTCTTCCAACTCCTTTATATCTTGGTTAGGGAGAGTTGATGGCTCATCCATAACCACATATATAGGTCTTTCACAAGCGTACGACATCTTGAGCTCCAAATCTCTCTTCTTCACCCAAATAGTGTAAGCTTCTAAAGATACACAGTTGCATGGACCAAGCTCGGATCTTCCTTTCCTATACACGTTATGCCAAGCATGTATCATCCTTTTCTTACAATGATGGGGATATTTACCCTCTTGATAAAATAGACCTTCGAACTGAGTGTTATTATGCTTATCTCTCAAGGGGAACCCAAGTTGACAACGGGCCAATGCAGGGTTGTAGTTGATTCCTCCTTGTGTACCAATAAGGGGCACATTAGAGAACTCACCACAACTGTCAATAATATCCAAGCTACTCAATGCAGAATTATACCAAACAATATCATCATTACTGAGAGACATAAGTCTCTGAGACCATCGTAGACATTGCTTGTTCTCCAAAAAAGCAGGCGTCTTAGGCAAGTGTGAAATAAACCACTTGTACAGAAGAGGGACACATCACACAATAGTCCCACCACTTTTATAATTCCTCAAATGCAAAGAGAAATATATGTCACCCAGTAGAGTAGGAACAGGATTCCCAATCAAGAAGATTTTTATGGTGTTAACATTAATAAAATTGTCAATGTTAGGGAGCAAGGTTAAACCATATATGAGCAATACAAATATGGCTTCAAAAGTATCCATGCTATCGGCTTGAGCAAAAATAGTAGCTCTACCAATGAGGAACTCAGAAGTCAACCCAAGAATACCTCCTTTATTCACCAAATGAGCATCAATCTCAGATTTCTTTAGATGAAGAGCTTCAACTATGATTTGAGATCTGAGAATCTTCTTCAATCCACTAAAAGGTACCTTGTCAGATACAGGTATACCCAAGAGATGGGCATACTATTCCAATGTAGGCACAAGCGGATAATCAGGAAAAATGAAGCACCGGTAAAGAAGATTATAAAATTGAACCAAAACCCTCAAACATCCTTCAACCACATCAGCAGATAATACCGACAAGAGCTTCCCGTGATGTTGCTTGAAGTCCAAGGGATCTAATAAAAAGGATGACAACTTCCTTAGCTCTTTCAAATCAGGACATCTAAATTGTACTTCTTAGTGTTCCTTCGTCCATAATCCATGGTCTGAAAATATTTGCAAATGAGACCTTAGTTTCCTTGAAATTTATTTTTCTGTGATGGATGTCATGATGCGCATGTATGCATGAATGCAACAATCACACACAAGGGATCACACACAAGGCAAGCACAAACAAAGTTCAAGGGATGGATCAAGTCATTATCAAGATCAATCATCCATTTTGGTGGATTATGGTTTTCACCTTATCAACACCCGAGTTCCATTGATATTGACAAGACTTGATCGGATCAACTAAGATTCAAAGGGTTTATTGTGAGTCACGAGCATGGAGTCGGGTTAAGAACCATCCCAAAGGAGTGTACTAAGGATAAAAACCTGTAGATCATGTTCTAAGAAGTTCCCAAAGTCTTAATCACATCTATCAGATATTATAGGTTAGGATGACTGACTCATCAACCCATAATATTCTTAAGAGAGACTCGTCTGAGTGTAGTATTGCATAACAACCGTGATCAAGTCTACACCTGAACTATCTCTCCACTACGTCCTAAATATGCCAAGTTGGGTTAAATGTTCTATGGTCCTCAGCTTCTCGGACCCCAAATCAGGGAAAGTAATGCCTATCCACAAATAACTTGTGTGACATCAGTAACTCCAAAAGGGTCTCCACTGAGTAGATGGGTCCCAAGCCAACTTGTTAAGGACTACTCCACACAAGTTGAACATGACTATACCATCCTCCTATATTAATTGCACTCAAGTTCGGGTTAGAACTTATCTCACCACACAGAGATCACGAAGCATAATAGACAGAATATATCACACAAAAAAATATACAAACATCAAATATACAAATATATCAACATAAAAAAGTAGGCTAAACCCACTGAGTACTAGTCCCTAGCAGAGTCGCCACTAAATTTCCGTAGCAGTAATCATGACCATCAAGCTATGGATAAACTTGACGTCAATAAAACCAGAGTCACCACTGCACTTTTATTGTTTCCAAAGGAAAAGGGAAAAGTACGAACAAAACCCAAAGATAAGAAGTTTTCCAATCAAAACTAATAAAATTCCAAAGATTACATGTAAGGGGTTGGTTACATAGAGGGAAGGTGTTAGCACCCAAAGTGTTCTAGGTACTCCTAGGGAGCCCTTTTTTATGTGTTTAAGTGTTTTTGGTATAAATGATGTTTGGTAAAATGGAGTGTGGGGATGAGAAAAGAATTTATTGATTATATTTTTGTGTTTGACAAGACCTTCGATCTTGGGCCTACGTACCAACATAGAAATGAGGGATCAAAACCTTGTAGTTCGTGGTAAAAATTTCAAAGAAGTTGGTGAATTGCTTTTAACAAAAGTTTGATAAGAAAAGGCACAAAGCGCAAAAAGTTTGAATGGAGTTTTTAGTTCTTTTTGTATTTTGAAGTTTTAAGTCAATATGATTAAGTTTATTTACAAATTTGATTTAAGAAAGAGTTTGAAAATTCAATGGCTTAAGGCTAGAGTTTCTAATTATTGAAACAAATTCTAAGTTTGAAATCAAAAGCAAAGAAGTTTTTTGAAAAGGGGGAGAGATTTTGAAATTAAAGAAGTGGGGGGAGATGAAGAGGATATCCTAAGCAAAAATTTAAAAGTTTAGAGTTGAAAAGATCTGACCAATGGGATGCAATCTAACACACAAGAATGTCAGATAGAAACCCATTTTCCTTTGGACATTAATCAAGCAATGATCAATAAGCAATGAGCAATATCCTGACATCATGAAGATCAAGGCCTCAAATAAAGATGGTCGCATCGAAGCAAGCATTCCATTAGCTAGTAGTCTTCATTGTCTTTCAATGTACCATATGAAATATTCCTTGATCAACTTAGAACAAAACAATAGAAACAAGATCAAAATAACACTTGAGCACAAAGACAGAATAGCAGATGAATCCAAGAAATTGCTAAGTCTTGCATCTGATGAAGGCAATGTCATAGATAGCTCAGTCTCAAGATATTGGCATTGGCCAAGTCCTTTAGAACATGGAATGTTGCCTAATTCTAAGTCCAGAAGCTTAGATCAAGTTCAACAATCCACCAAGTGTTTTTTAGGTTTTTTTTGCTATTATTAGGTATTTTAAGGTCCTAAGACCACAAACAAAATCCAAACACACAAACAAATATATACAATTACAAGATATGGCTCAAATGAGGGAATGGGAAAGAATAGGGATGAAGATGAAGAAGGAGGGGAAGATAGAAACATAAATTGATCATGAGAGGAATTTCATCAAATCAAAACCATCCATTCATTTTGGGAGATGAAATGTACATTTCATCAATCCCCTAAATCCAATGGTTTTGATTCAACAAAAGTCAAATCAACCATGAGAAATGCCCCAACAGAAAGTCAAACATCACAAGACCATAAAAATAGCTCAAAAATATTTTTAAACATTTAATCAATTTAAAAATGAATTAAAATGCCTTTTTATTTGTTCAAAACCTAAAATCCCTTCAAAACACCAAATAAATGGCTAAGGGATTTATCCTAGGTCAAACAAGGCCAAATGACCTTAGACAAAAATTTCACTATTTTTAAAGAGTTAGAAGTATTTTTAAATAATTAAAAATATGCACAAAAACATTTAATTCATGAAAAATACTAAAATTAATCCAAAAAATAATTTTAATTCAGAATATGGAAAAGAAAATTATTTAAAGATTGTTGGTGAAAGTCCCATATTTTTTTGGATAAAAAATGAAATTTCTATGAATAAAATAAAATAAGTGGATTAAATGGAAATTCAGAAAATACAAAAAAATAAGTGCCATCAGATCTCCCTCATTAACACCTCAGTCAACGGGTGTACACGCGTGGTATTCAAAAGCAAGGGCCAGAATTAGAATGTGGATTCATGGTCAGATGGTCTGGGCAATGCCAGCACACCACCGGAGCCCTAGCTCCGACCATCTTCTCTGGTGGACCTCACTGGACTGGTCAACCATAAACCACCACCAAAATAAAAAGTAAGGACATGATTTTAAAGGAAAAATGCTCAGGAGCACGAATCTGGCCTCCATTTCTTCCAATTCCAAGTATATTGAAAGATACATGGATTTGAAATTTGCGGTTCATGATCTATGTTGCTTCGAATTTGACCTCAAAGTAACTCAATCTTATTGCATACATTGGTAGGACTTTATCCAACCAAAAATCAAAGAGAATGATGAAGAAGTGAGAGAGAATCGAAGAGAGAAAGTTTGACAAATTTCACCTTCTATTTGCAGTGATGAAGCTCGATCTGGATCTCAATTGGCTTAGTATTACTTCCACTTGATTGCAGGAGGTGAATTGAGAGCTCAAATGGCTTGGATTCTTGGAGTTTCAACTTCAAAATAGAAGTGAAATTGAAAATTGATTTTCAATTGAAAACCTTCAAGATTATCCTCTAATGGTGGTGAGAAGGTTGCAGGAGCAAAGATTAGGCAAGGTGTCCCCAATTCTAAGCAGAAAGGGTTGTATTTATAGGCCTGACAATTGATTTCCACACAGTTCACAATTTGTCTAGAAATAGCAATTCTCATGTGCATGCTTGCATGGGAGTGTGATAGGCCCATGAAACGATGTAACCTGGTCCAAAAATGATCATGAGTGATGCTGAAAGTGTAACATGAAGCCATGCATTTGAAATTGAGAAGTGACCATGAGATTCATCCAAATAGAGCCATAGAGAGTAACCATGTACAAGTCACTCAAACCTTGTCCAAATGAAGTGATTTTGGACTTCTTAGAAAGGTGAGATCCAGGGGAACAACTTTCATGTTGAACACTTTTCCATTTGAAGCTTGGATCATGATGAATTTTGACGTGGAAGTTTGGGAAATCAAACATAATTAAAACATTTCTAAGTACCAAGTCAAATGTTCACTTCTTCAACCTTGAATAACTTTTGCTATGAGCTTCAAATGGAAAACATTCCTTCATCAAAGTTGTATATATTTTAAACATATTAAACTTTTTGATAAATTTGACCTCATTTGGATTTGGCATGAAGGAGTTATGCATTTTAGAACTTGAGGAAAATTTCTTGTTCAATGGTAATGGCCCCAAATGACCTATAAAATTTCCTCTTGGCACATGCCTTTGTAAGTCGAATTTGGCATTTCTCAAAGAAACAAAGTTGAAGAATACATATTTAAATTGATAATGAAACTTTGATGGGCTTCATATCATACAAATTGAGCAAGTTATGGTCCTTGGAAGTAGACCTACTAACTAGGGCACCGACAAAATGACCTATAATCTTTCACCATAAAAAATGACTTTCCAAGAAAAAATAGCTCTTGACCTCAACATGAAAGTTGTTTGAAATGTCATAAGGAGTAACATTTCTCTTAGAATCATTTTCATATGACAAAAATTGTAGGAGATAGGGTGTAGGGAACCCCATTTTTGACCAGTTAACTTTCTCTGGTCAACCTCTTTGAACCATCTTGCAAACTTGAAGTTATCTTGATCTTTGGGACTCGTGGAGGATCATATATGCATAAGATGATGTAATATGAAGTATCCCTTGAAATATTTTATCAATTGTTGAATAAACTTGCTGAGAAAATCACACAAGATACCTAGATGAATTAGGGCTTCCAAAGAAAACAAGCTTCAAACTCTTGATGAATTCTTGATCCAAATGATAAATGAAGATCATGGGGATCCATAAATGATGTCTAGAAACAATGTGAACAATCTCTTGATTAATCTCCTATCATTGAGGGTCTCAAACCCTAATCGTGAGCTTGATGAGGCATTGGTGGTTGCACACACTACCTACAAAAGAAACAAAGTTATACATAGACATGTTTTTGGCATTTTAGTTAGTAAATAATGGAAAAAAAAGTATGATACAATCAAATGTGCTTGGTGATCTCTCCCAATGCAAACCCAATGAATGAGGGGTAAGGAGAATGCCAAGGTGTGATCCCAAACCCAATGCATATGATGAGATAGCATGAGGGATCTTAGGGTCAAAATTGGGGTCTTACAAGTATCCACTTTAGAGAATCGATGTTCAGATGGATCCGTTGGTTGGTTCTTGTGTTTCTAGCAAGATGAATTTGCGGTCAGGTTATCATCAGATTCAAGTGAAATAATAAGATATTCTGAAGACTACTTCCATAACGAGGTATGGTCATTACGAGTATTTAGTGATGTCGTTTGGTGTATCTAATCCGCATGGAGTGTTCATGGAGTACATGAATCAGATATTCCATTCGTACTTAGATCAGTTCTGGTTGTGTTCATCGATAATATTCTGATATATTCGAAGTTAAATGAAGATCATACAGAGCATCTAAGAATTATAATCCAAACCTTGAAGTAGAAGAAGTTGTATGCAAAGTTATCAAAGTGTGATTTCTGGATAAAAGAAGTGACTTTCTTAGCCCATGTGATTTCTATTGAAGGTATTGTTGTTGATCTTTCGAAGGTTAATGATTTTTTACAATGGGAAACTCTGAAGTCTGTTACCGAGATCCGAAGTTTTCTAGGTTTGGTTAGTTACTTCATGAGGTTTATTAAAGGCTTTTCAAAGCTAGTGATGCCTTTGACTCAATTGACACGAAAGGGTCAAGCGTATGTATGGGATGCTTTGTGTGAAGAGAGTTTTATAGAGCTCAAGAAAAAGTTACATTTGCACCAGTATTGTTTTTTTCGAATCCGAGTGAATCTTTTGTTGTGTGTTGTGATGCTTCGATGATGGGTCTGGATGGTTTGTTGATGCAAAATAAATAAGTTATGGCTTATGCTTCTAGACAGTTGAACGTTCATGACAGGAATTACCCTATGCATTATCGGGAGTTATCAACCGTGGTGTTCATGTTGAAATTTTGGAGGCATTATTTGCTTGGTTCTAGATTTGAAGTGTTCAATGATCATAAGAGTTAGAAGTACTTATTCGATCAGAAGGAGTTGAACATGAGGAAGAGGAAGTGGCTGAAAGACTATGGTTTAGGTTTAAATTACCACCTTAGCAAGGACAATGTCGTAGCTGATACTTTGAGTAGGAAGTGGTTGCATATGTCGATGCTTATTGTTTGGGAGTTGGATTTAGTTGAACAATTATAAGATTTGAGTTTAGTATGTGAGAGGACTCGTAATAGTGTGAGGTTGGGTATGTTGAACCTGAACATTGGTATTCTTAAAGAGATTAGAGATGGTCAGAATACCTACTTGGGATTGGTTGACCGATTGGTGTCAATTAACCAAGGTTAAGGTGGTGATATCAGGATCGGTGAGAATGGTGTGATGAGATTCAGAGATATAGTTTATGTACCAGATGCTCTCGACTTTAAGGAGATCATTCTTAAGGAAGATCACAGGAGTGGCTTGAGTATTCATCCCAATGCTACTAAAATGTACCGATACTTGAAGAAGTTGTTTTGATGGCCAGGAATGAAGAAGGAGATTGTTGAATTCGTGTACGCTTGTTTAACTTTCTAGAAGTAAAATATTGAGCATTAGAAGTTGTTGGGTTTGATGCAGCCATTGAGTATCCCTGAATTGAAGTGGGACAATATTTCGATGGTCTCCGTGTCTGGTTTGCTGAAGACAATGAAGAATTGTGATACCACTTGGTTTATTGTGGATAGGTTGACTAAGTCGAATCATTTCATTCAAATCCTACTTAACTATCCATTGGAGAGACTAGTAGAGTTATATATTGAGAAGGTTGTCAATTTGTACGGGATTCTATCCAGCATTGTATTTGACATAGATATCAGGTTTACGTCAAGGTTTTTGGAGAGTTTGCAGAAAGCTTTGGGTACGAAGTTGCATTTGAGTTCTGCTTATCACCCGTTGATAAATGGTTAGGCAGAGAGGAATATCCAATCCTTAGAAGACTTGTTGAGGGCTTGTGTGCTAAAACAATGAGGTTCTTGGGATAGATTTATATCGTTAATCGAGTTTACCTACAATAACAGTTTTCATTCGAGCATTGGAATAAAACTGTTTGAAGTGTTGCATGGTAGAAGGTGTAGGACACTTTTATGTTGGTATGAGTCAGGATAGGCTGTTATGAATGGATTGGAGATTGTCCAACAGACCACAAAGAAGATCAAAGTGATCAAAGAGAAGATGGGAGCTTCACAGAGTCGCCAAAAGAGCTCCCATGATAAGAGAAGGAAAGTACTTGAGTTCCAAGAGGGGGATCACGTGTTTCTGAGAGTTACTCTGGTAACTGGTGTTGGCCAAGCGTTGAAGTCTCAAAAGCTCACTCTGTGTTTCATTAGTCCGTACTAGATTTTGCAAAGCATAGGAGATGTGGCCTATCGAATTTCTTTATAGTCGTCACTTGCTAATCTTCATGATGTGTTTCATGGATTAGTCCCATGTGATACAAGTGAATGATATGTCGGTAAGAGATAATCTGGTTATTGAGACATAAGCCATGAAGATAAATGATAGGGAAGTGGAGCAGTTGCGTGGTAAAGAGATTACCTTGATTAAGGTAACTTGGAGAGGAGCAACTGGTGGAAATGTAACTTGGGAGCTTGAGAGCTAGATGAGGGAGTCGTATCCGAATCTGTTTACTTAAGGTAACTCTCGAGGATGAAAATTCTTTAAGTGGGGAGAGTTGTAACACCCTAGTTTTTCGAGTTATTATTTTAATTGATTTATTTGTATTTTAATTTAATTATTATGTATGATAATTAAATTAATTTGAGGAATGAGGACGTGTGGCATTGGGGTGGGTTGTAGTGAGTTAGTAGAGGATAATGGAGTTTTTAGAATAATTGAAATTTATTTTAATAATTAAAATAATACAATCTTATTGAATTTATTTAATTAAAATAATAATTTAGAGAGTTTGGGTTCAATTTGTGAATTAAGAGAAATAAGGGGAGGTAGGAGTAAGAGTAATAGTTAGTAAGGGAGAGAATTATAATTTTAATTAGATTATCCTAACTATGTAAGCTAAGAGATAACCTAGATTTAGGGAATTTTTTTCAAAATGTAAAAAGAGAATTAGAGGCACAAAGGAGATAGAAGGTTAGAGCTTTAGAGACAAGGGAATAACAATCAAAGACAAAAATTTGGCTATTGTTGCTAGGATAATCAGGTAATGGGAGAGAACCGTGTCAATAATGGGTATATGCATGAGGGGTAGAATTGATGAGTCTTTAACCTCCATTATGGACATTGGGATTTTGATTTAATTATGAATTGTGATAATATTCTGATGTTATATGTTATTTTGGATATGGAAATTCATGTACTAACATGTGAATAAAATATGTTTTGATGTTGTTGTAATATGTTCACCATCGTTGAATCTTTGAAGCTTTTGAAATGAACATGATAATATGGGATTAAGTGATTAAATGTCTTAAAACTGTGGAATTAGTCTGTTATGATGTATTTTGGGTCGAAATTGAGAGTTTGGAAGTGATTTTGGGAGATTCCATAAGTCTCCACTTCAAAATTATGTTTCTGGTGCTGTTGCAGGTCGCTAACGGGCGCCATTCCTTTTTAATCGCTGACGGGTAACCTGTCATAGATCCTAGTCGCGTGTGTATATGAAAAACGTCACAGTGGTGTCAAGTTGGTTTTGGGATGTGGGTGACGGGCATCATTTTTGTGACGCTCAGAGTGTCATACGCTTGAGAGTTGCGCAGTTTAGTTGTTTGCTTGTAATGAGTTGCATAATTACAAATTTTGACTTTCATGAACTATTAACTGCTGCTTGATATTCATTTATGGTGAATTACTGATTAATATGATTCTAATCAGTGTTATAATTATTGTGATTAATTGGATGTTGTTGATGAGTATGATGTTGAATTAGATTGTGAATGATTGTTCAGCATATTGGTGATTTTCATACCCAAATATTTGCCCTCCCCTTTTCATTCTTCATCTAACCTATGACTTGAAATTCATATCTACTCATTCATGCCTCATTCATGTTCATCGTGCATTCATGTTAATACCTTTTTATAATCATCACAGATTCAAATCTTGTGGATGATAAAAACTAGGGTTTTGTTGGTGGTTTGTGACATTGCTCATAATATGGGGGGAACCCTAATTTCATGCCTTTTTGAACTTTGATTCAAGGAGCTCACAATATGATATTCATCTATGCATCAAACCCTACTTCATGACCTCGCTATTCATGGAACATATGTTTGACCTCATGAGCTTTCATTTATGCATATAAACCCTAATTTTTGGGGGCCATGTGTTGGGAGATTGACTGTAGAGCTTTGTGCTTAGTTTGAAACCCTAATCAAGGATGCATAGTCTTGTGTGTCATTTTTATTTGACTTTTGACCATGTAATTGACTAAAACCCTAGCTATTTGGGAAGAGGTTCTTGGCCATCTTATTGAAGGTGCAAAAAACACAAGAAATTGGGGTTTGAATTGGGTTTTAAAAACAAAAGCTTTTTACCAACTCAAAAACTCCACACAATCAAAAGAACAAAGAAAGAAAGACACAAGTATTTTTATCCTGGTTTGCTTGAAATCAAAGCTACTCTGGTCCACCCGCCAAGGTGATTTCATCTTATACACAAGGACTTAATCCACTTTAATCAAACAGATTAAAGAAATCACAAAGAACAACTTTCGTTGTCTTCTCAAGGATCCGACTATAACTTAGTCTCCTTAAGGAAAACACAAAGAATAACTTTCTTTGTCTTCTCAAGGATCCGACTACAACTTAGTCTCCTTAAGGAAATCAAAAAGAACAACTTTCTTTGCCTTCTCAAGGATCCGACTATAACTTAGTCTCCTTAAGAAAATCAAACAAACAAGTTTGAATACAACTTTTTGTGTTACAAGTTGCTTCTACACAAGCAGATTTTACACAAATGAAATACAATCCCTTAAAGAAAAGTAAGTATAAAGTTGAGAGATTTTTAACGTAGAAAACAGTCTTCTAAATTGCTACATTAGCTTTCTTTAAGTCTACAAGTCCTACTTATATAGCATAAGAAAGGGATTGTTGGAGGGAAAATCTAGGATACTAAAAAGCAGTTGTCCACTAACAGATCAGTGACAAGTGTGATGAATATTATTGTCCTTCGCCCATGTTTTTAGGAGTGGAAGGAATGTTTTTGATTTGTACCATGTGTTATTTGACCATGTATCCACTTTGATCTTATCTTCAAATTCACTGGCTTATGATGAAAATTTGATGAAGCATGAAGAGAAGAAACACAAAGCTAAGATTAGAATCTTCAGAATATTCATCCAGAACCTTGACCAGGTCAGCATCTGGCTTGAGATCTTCAGATCTTCAGCTATGTAACAAAACTTCAGAATGTTCAGTCAGAACCTTGATAGCGTCAACGTCTGGCTTGAGATCTTCAGAATCTTCAACTAAGTAATAAAACTTCATAAGCTTGTCATTGTTCAGAAGTTTGATAATCAGGGTCACATCCAGAAGCAGAAGTGGAGAGATCATTGTAGCTGCAACATAGCATCTTTCCATAACTTCTCAGAAGTGAATCAGCGCAGAAGCAAAAAGAACATTGCAACATCAACATAACGTCTTTCAGGACTTCTTTAGAGTGAATCACTACAGAAGAAGAAAGAACATTGCAGCAATAATATAGTGTCTTTCAGAACTTTCTCAAGAGTGATTCAATGCATAAGTGAATTTCAGAACAAATGTTCATAAGCTGATGATGATGCACGTGATACATTTAGAATTAGAATTGGTTGTTAAAGCTACACAATAACAAACTATTAGAGTACCAAAATTGTTATCCCCAAATACTAGATTGTTATCATAAAAACTCAAAGGTATAGATGTAGAACCAAATCTTGTTCTAACAATCTCCCCCTTTTTTATGATGATAAAACCATGTATTTTGATGAACAATTTTGTACAGGGTAATCACAGAAAGATACATCACACAAAAGCACAAAGCTCTCCCTGAGATGTACAATCCCAAAAAGATAAAATCAGAATGAAAGAACAATTTCCTGATTAACCTTTTATATAACCAGAATGATCTTCTATCAGAATTTGGCTTGTCTTCAGAAGTTTCTTGAACTTATCCAGACCACTGGTTGTCAAAGTCAACACTCAGATGAACTTCACTTCAGAAGCTTAGTTGAAATATTTTTGAAAGAGCTCCAGTGCCTGGTTCTTTTTGAAAGAGCTTCAAAGCCTAGTTATAAACCCTTTTTAAAGAGCTTTAGGACCTGTTTAAAACCTTAAAACCTGGTCGAATCAATTCTGGTCAACATGGAATTCACATTTCCTCATA
Organism: Lathyrus oleraceus; assembly: GCF_024323335.1. Taxonomy (NCBI): domain Eukaryota; kingdom Viridiplantae; phylum Streptophyta; class Magnoliopsida; order Fabales; family Fabaceae; genus Lathyrus; species Lathyrus oleraceus. Next base: position 303,064,795 of record NC_066580.1, on the reverse strand, counting down.
ACTTGATGTCTGGTTATGTCTGGTAGGAAGTCTTTCTCAACCGGTAAAGTTAAAACTTAAGACTCAAAGAATAAACCATTTCTTCAGAAACTGGTAACTAAAGAGCTTATGATGTTCTCAACTTTCCCTAAAAAACAATTAACAAACTATTCTTCGAAGTAGTCGTTAGTAGAAACATTTGAAAATGTCTGGGTTCTGATTCATGAACATAGGTATATCAAAATCAAAAATGTTTCTCCCCCTTTGTCATCGTTAAAAGAGACATAAACAAAATAAAATAAGGAAACAACATGATTTTATTGATACCAAATTCAAGAAGGCACGACAGTATAAAAATACATAGACAAAATAACACAAAAATTCATAAATTTTTGAAAAACTAAGGGTTTTATGGCAGAGGAGGAGGCGGAAATCTAGAGAGAATCATTTTAAACATAATGCCTTTCCTATCCAAGTTTTGTCTCACCAGTGCAATTTCTTCCTTCATCTTAGCAATAGTCTTTAGAATTACTTCAGGAATTATCCCAGAAGAAGTTCCAACAACATTTTGATTCTCAGAAACAAAAATTTGTTGTTCTGGAACATTGTCTTGAGTGTGTTGTTGATCTTCAGAAGCAACTTGCTTTCCTCTGTCAGGATGAGCAAAAATATCTTCCATGACTACCTCTAGATGTCCAGAAGCTTCCTCGGTCTCCTTTGCTTCTTCCTCAATTTCAGAAGCAAAAAGACATAATGGAGCATGTTGTAACTGTAAGGCTTCCATTGTAGATTCAAAACATGAACGAGAATTCCTTTTAGAAACTTTATATCCAAATTTCTTTAGCTTTGAAATCTTTGAATTAACCCATCTCTGATAGACTTCTCAGGAAGCATCACTCTTTGCTGGATTAGTGGATATAACAGTAGTATACATAGTTGTGTGAAGACAACTTCTTGAATCCCTTCCATTTGGGGTTTTTCAACCATTGCAGGATTGTTGAGAGTGATTTCAGAATCCCTTCCATAACTGGGTAGTTTTCATTGGCAACAGAGTGAAGAGGATATTGTTGTTGTTGATTCTCGACCATTAAAGAAAGTTGCAGGAGATGAACAGTTGAAGAGATAGTTTGGAGATTTGAAAGAGAGAAAAGCGTGGGAATAATGTGAGTGTAGTGTGAAATGTGAGTGGAGTGGGTTTATATAAACATTTTAGTAATGATTAAAACAATAAATACAAAGTCATAGGGGAAAGACGTAAAATTTTAACATAGTTCCAAGAATACAAAACCCAATGTGTCATGCCATCATCACGCATGCTCGGAAAGTGGGACAATTGTCATCACTAAGAACCACATGATATCAAACAAAATGAAAACCATTAAATGGAATAACTGTTCAAAATCATGAAGACAAATCGATAAGATTTCTTCTGATCAGATCCTTTCTGATTCATTAAACTTCCTCACTTCAGAAAGCTCATGTTTCAGAGTCAAACAACACTAAATTCTCAGAATCCAATCAAGAGTTCTAGAAGCTTAACCTTCTGATAACATCTTTTCATTTTGGATAAGAGTCCATGTATAAATTTTTCAGAACGAAAATGAATCTATCATCAACAAGGGGTTTTGTAAAGATATCAACCCATTTATGGTGTGTATCAATAAATTTTAAATGGAAAATACCCTTTTGAACATAGTCACGTAAAAAATGATGTTTAATCTCAATATGTTTAGCCCTAGAATGCAAGATATGATTCTTGGATAAACAAATAGCCGAAGTATTATCACAGAGAATAGAAATGTTACTCTCAAAAATCTGATAATCTTCAAGTTGACTATTCATCTAGAGTATCTGAGTGTTGCATCAAGAAGTTGTGATATACTCAGCTTCGGCTATTGAAAGCGCAATTGTTGGCTGCCTCTTGCTAGACCACGAGATCATATTGTCTCCCAGAAATTGACAACTTCTAAAACTACCTTTCCTCTCTATTCTATCTCCAAAATAGCCAGCGTCACAATAACCTACTAACTTGTATTCACCTAATTTTCTATAAAACAAACCAAGATTAGTAGTACCTTTTAGATACCTAAAGATTATCTTAACAACAATTAAGTGAATCTCCCTAAAGTCTGATTGGAAGCGAGCAAACAAACAAACACTAAATAAAATATCAGATCTAGAAGCAGTTAGATAAAGGTGATAACTTATCATACCTCTGAATAGCTTCTGATTTACCTTACTACTTACCTTTTCCTTCTCCAGAATTCATGTAGCATGAATTGGAGTTTTTGCTTGCTTGCATTCTTACAAGTTAAACTTCTTCAGAAGTTCTCTTGTATACTTGCTTTGGTGGATGTACGTTCCTTCTAAACGTTGATCAATTTGAATCCCCAGAAAGAACCTAAGTTCTCCCATTAGACTCATTTCAAATTCAACTTGCATTAACTCGGCAAAATCCTTTCATAATGAAGCATTAGCAGAACCAAATATAATATCATCAACATAAATTTTCACAACAGAATATCATTCTTAAAGGTTTTGCAAAAGGGTGTAGTGTCCATTTTTCCTCTGGCAAAATCATTTTCCAAAAGGAAGTTACTTAGTATTTGATACCAAGCTCTGGGAGCTTGTTTTAGACCATATAACTACTTTTTAAGTATGAAAACAAAATTTGGGTTTGAGAACTTTCAAAACCAGGGGGTTGGTGCACATAGACTTCTTCAGAAATGTATCCATTCAAAATGCACTCTTAACATCCATCTGATACAGAATGATGTTATGGTTTACTATAAATGAAACTAAAATACAAATAGACATTAACCTAGAAACTGGTGCAAAGGTTTATGTATAGTTTATAGCCTTGTGCTACCAGTCGAGCCTTATTTCTGACGACTTCACCTTTCTCGTTGGCCTTGTTTCTGAACACCCATCTGGTTCAAATGATATGGACACCCTTTGGTTTCTGAGAAAGATCCTGTAAGACCTCAATGTTGAGCCTAAGATTCCTCATGTTATCTCATCACTTACATTGGCTTTGGGATCACACCTTGGCATCCTCCTTATCCCTCAGTCATTGGGTTTGCATTAGGAGAGATCACAAAGCACTATTTGAATGTATCATACTTTATTTTCTTTTGTTTACTAACCAAAATACCAAAAAATACATCTATGTGTAGCTTTGTTTGTTTTGTAGGTAGTGCATGTGTCCATTTGTGCCTCATCAAGCTCATAACTAGGGTTTGAAACCCTCAATGCAAAGAGAAAGTCAATAAAAGGTTCACATTGGATCTAAGCATCATATATGGATCCCCATGTGCTTTATTTGTTATTTTGATCAAGAAGTCATCCAAAGTTTGAAGCTTGTTTTCCTTGGAAGCCTTAATTCATCTGGGTATCTTATGTGACTTACTCAGTAAGTTTCTTCATCAATTGATCCAATCTTTCAAGGTATACTACATAATATATCATCTTAAGCATATATTACCCTCTATGAGTCCCAAATATCAAGAGAGCTTCAAGTTTGCAAGTTGGTTTAAGGAGGTTGACCAGAAAAAGTTAACTAGTCAAAATTGGGGTTCCCTAGAACCTATCTCCTACCATTTTTGTCATATGAAAATGATTACAAGATAAAAGTTACTATTTATGACATTCTAAACAACTTTCATGTTTATATAAAGTGCTAGTTTTTCTTGTAAAGTCATTCTTTTTGGTGAATGATTATAGGTCATTTTGTTTGTGCCCTAGTTAGGAGGTCAACTTTGAAGGACCATAACATGCTCACTTTTTATGATATGAAGGCCATACATGTTTCATGATCAATCTCAAGATGTATTCTCCAAGTTTTTTTCTTTAAGAAATGTTAAATTCAACTTGCAAGGGCATGTTCCAAGAGGAAACATTATAGGTCATTTTGTGCCATTACCATTTAACTAGTAATTTTCCTCAACTTCTAAAATCCATAACTCCCTCATGCCAAATTCAAACGATGTCAAATTTGTTACCAAATCTAATAGGAATGGAAGAGATAAAACTTTGGTGAAGAAACCATTTTCATTTGAAGCTCATAGCAAACATTATTCAAGGTGGAAGAAGTGGTCATTTGACTTTATACTTAGAAAATTTTCAACCATGTTTGATTTCTCCAACTTCTACCTCAAAATTCATCATGATCCAAGTTCCAAATTGAAACGTGTTCAACATAAAAGTTGTTCCCCTTGATGTCACCTTTCCAAATCATCCAATATCACTTCATTTAGGTAAGATTTGATTGACTTGCGCATGGTTCCTTTGTTGGGTTTGTTTTGGCAACTTTTGCACTCAAATGATTAATTCTTCTGGCATGCTTCCATGTGATGACTTCAGTATCAAATGAGCATGGATTGGAAGTGGATTGCATCATTGGTGAATTATAATTCAATGCCCATGCATAACATTGCTATTTTTGGTCAAATTTCAAATGGTGCAAAACTGAATTCCATAGCCTATAAATAAAGTGCATTACTTTAGAAATGATACACACACATTGCCTAAGCCTTGCCAAGCACACTCAGAACCCTACTCCATAGAATTCCTTGAAGATTTCTTTGAAATAGGGTTTGAATTTATCCTTTAGTTTTGGGATTCAAACTCCAAGGATTCGTTGCCATTTTCATCTCAATTGATCACTAAAAGCAATAGGAGGAAGAACCAAGTGGATTCACATTAAGATCAAGCCAAATCACTGCTACCCGAAGGTGGTTTTTCCAAAACTTCAAGCCTTTAATTCTCTCTCAATTCTCCATTATACTCTTTGTTTATTGATTATCTGAAGACCTACCAATGTAGGCAACAAGATTGAGGTCAAATCGACGCAACTCAGACCGTGTACCTCAAAATTCAATTCCTCATATCTCTCAATATATTTGGAATTTGACAACATTGAGGTCAGATTCAAACTCCTGATCTTTTTCTCTTTAAAATAGTTTCCTTACTTTTTATTTTCTTGATGGTTGAGGGAGGACCAATCTAGTGAGGTCCACCGGAGAAGACAACCGGAGCTAGGGCTCCGGTGATGTGCTGGCATGCATCTTGGCCATCTAATTCGTTTAAAATGTTTTAATCTGAGCCGCTCCTTCTAAAGACCATTCCTATGAAACATTGACTGTGGGCCATCATATATAGAGCGCACGTGGCGATCAGATCTACCACCTCAATTAATGAGGGAGAACGGATGGCCTTTGTTTTTTTGAATTTCTTTTTAATTTCTTATTTTATGTTTAATCATTTTATTTTATTTTATTCATAGAAATTTCATTTTTAATCCAAAAAATATAGAACTTTCACAAAAAAATCTTTAAATTTTTTCCACTTCCATATTTTGAATTAAAATCATTTTTTATATTAATTTTGATATTTTTCATAAATTAAATGATTTTTAACTTGTTTTAAATGTTTTTTAAAATACTTCTGACCTTCCAAAAATTATGTTTTTTTTTATCTAAGTCCTTTGACCTTGTTTGACCTAGGATAAATCCCTTGGTCATTTATTTGGTATTTTGAAGGCATTTGAGGTTTTTTCCATTTTAAAATTCATTTTAATTCATTTTTAATTTGATTTTTTTAATTGAATATTTGTTTGGAAATTGTGTTAAGCCATTTTTATGGTCTTGTGTTGTTTGACTTTATGTTTGGCCTAGGTCATGGTTGATTTGACTTATTTGATCAATACCATTGAATTTAGGGGATTGATGAAATGTACATTTCATATCCCAAAATTAAGGGATAACATTGATCAAATGAAATTCCTCCTATGATCAATTTGGGTTTCTAATGTCCCTTCCCTCTTCATCTTCATCCCTTTTCTTTCCCAATCCATCATTGACCAATGCTAGTCGATTCATCAATGACCTTGTGTCGGATGAATCAACATAAGTCTGACTGAGATAGGTCTTTCCCATTTTATTTTAATGTGTGGTATGTTTTAGGAGTTTGGTTCTTTTAGTGCCCAACCTCAGATAGTTGTGACTTCTATATAAGTTCAATTACGATTGCTTAACATATAGCTAAATTTGTTCCTCAAGGCATAGCATTCTAGTAAGTGAGATTGTAAGTCGCCCATTCTTCATGGCATTCTGTGGAAACTGTAAGACCCCAATTTTGACCTTAAGATCTCTCATGACATCTCATCATATGTATTGGCTTTGGGATCACAACTTGGCATCCTCCTTACCCCTCATTCATTGGGTTTGCATTGGGAGAGATCACCAAGCACATTTGATTGTATCATACTTTGTTTTTCATTATGTACTAACCAAAATGCCAAAAATATGTCTATGTATAGCTTTGTTTATTTCGTAAGTATGTGCATTCACCAATGCCTCATCAAGCTCATATCTAGGGTTTAAGATCCTAAGTACAAGGATATCAATCAAGGGACGGTTCACATTAGTTATAGACATCATATATGGGTCCCCATAATCTTCATTTATCATTTTGATTAAAAAATCATTAAGAGTTTGAAGCTTGTTTGCCTTGGAAGCCCTAATTCATCTAGGTGTCTTGTGTGACTTACTCGACAAGTTTCTTCATCATTTGATCAAATATATCAAGAGAGATTCCATATTACATCTTACTATACATATATAATCCTCCATGAGTACCAAAGGTCAAGATAACTTCAAGTTTGCAAGTTGGTTCAAGAGGTTGACCAGAGAAAGTTAACTCGTCAAAACTAGGGTTCCCTAGACCCTATCTCCTACATTTGTTATCATATTAAAATGATTCCAAGATCAAAGTTACTCTTTATGACATTCCAAACAACTTTCATATTGACATCAAGAGCTATTTTTGCTTGTAAAGTCATTTTTTATGGTGAAAGATTATAGGTCATTTTGTCTAAACCCTAGTTAGGAGGTCAACTTCCAAGGACCATAACTTGCTCACTTTTCATGATATGAAGGTCATCCAAGTTTCATGAACAATTTCAATATGTCCTCTATAACTTTTATTCTTTTAGAAATGTCAAATTCAACTTGAAAGGGCATGTGCCAAGAGGAAACATTATAGGTTATTTTGGGCAATTACCATTGAACAAACAATCTCCTCAACTTCTAAAATGCATAACTCCTTCATGAAAAATCCAAATGAGGATACATTTTATGACCAAATAAGAGAGGATTAAAAAATCTACAACTTTGATGAAGGAACTTTTTCCATTTTAAGCTCATAGTAAAAGTTATTCAAGGTGGAAGAAGTGGATATTTGACTTGGTACTTCGAAAAATTTCAATTATGTTTGATTTCTCATCCTTCCACCTCAAAACTCATCATGATAAAAGCTTCAAATGGAAACATGTTCAACATTAAATTTGTTCCCCTTGATGTCATCTTTCTAAAAAGTCCAAGCTCGCCTCATTTGGACATGATTTGAATGACTTGTGCAAGCTTACTCTTCATGATTCCATTTGGATGAATCACGTGATCATTCCCCAATTTCAAATGCATGGCTTCATGTTATACTTTCAGCATCGCTCATGATCATTTTTGGACCTAATTACATCATCCTATGGGCCTATCACACGCCCATGCAAGCATGCACTTCATATTTCTATTTTTGGCCAAAATTCAAAAGGTGTGAAAACCAATGAACATGGCTATAAATACATGCCCTTGGTGATCAGAAAAAGGATCCTCTTGCCCAAGCTTCGTCCCCATTCTTCCCCAAACCCCATTGAAAGGATAATCTTGAAGATTTCTTGAGAAATCGAGTTTCAATTCTGATTTTGTTTTAGAATTGAAACTCCAAGAGTCCAAGCTTTTTAATCATCAATATCACCTCCTGCAAGCTTCTAGAGTCAAGCCAAGCCAAATTGGAAGCAAGATCAAGTTGATTTGAAGCTCCTCGAAGGTGAGATTTCAGAAACTTTTCTTCTTTGATTCTCCATCATTTCTCATCCACTTTGATTGATTGTTGGTTTGGTGAAGTCATACCAATGTAGGCAACAAGATTGAGTTGCTTTGAGGTCAAATCGTAGCAACTCAGTTCAAGATCCCAGAATTCAAATCCCTGTATTTGTTAATATACTTGGAATTGGAGAAAATTGAGGCCAAATTCGAGCTCCTGAGCATTTTTTCTTTAAAATCATGTCCTTGTTTTTCATGTTGGTGATGGTTAGCGTGTAAGTTGTAAATGCGCCTAAGAGGGGGGGGGGGGGGGGTGAATTAGGTGGTTAAAAATTCTTCGATCTTGTTTCCGGTTTTTGGTTATTTTATGTTTAAGTGCGGAAAAATAAATTGCGGAAAGTAAAAAAGGACACCGGAAATTATAGTGGTTCCCTTCACAATCCGAAGGTACATCCACTCCCCTTTCGAATCGAAAGAGATTTCACTATAGTTAGAATTATGGTACAGCCTACTCACACCAATGGTGATGCTTACTATCTAACCTATAGGTAAACAAGTGTATGAAGAACAATCCTCTTCAACACAAACCCTTGTGTCCAACAATCCTGGATCACAAGTCAAAATAGAAATAAGTCTTTTTGATGATTTTAACAAAGTGTAATATTATCAATCTTCTCTTGATTGATCTTCTCCTTAGATAAATAATTCACTCAATGAATAATATACAAGTGTTCAAAAAATGGAATGAGATGAAAATTTGGTTATGAACACTTTTATGAAATATTGAAGGAAATATGAAAGAGTGATTATCTTAAGTTTGTATGAAAATTCTTGGAGGTGAAAATTCATTTTGAAAATTCAAGAATTTATATTGCCAAAACACCTTTTCAAAGAGGTATAAATTTCTCATAAAAAAGATGAAAATGTACAAGTTTCTGAAAAATGTTTTTCACTGAAACGAATAGTGTTAATCGGTTAACCAAATGGGTTAACCGGTTAACGCATATAACGTTAACAAAGAATTTCAAAAACTGGGCTATTAACCGGTTAACCCATATGGTTAACCGGTTAACACTATTGAAATGCAGAAAAATACTTTAAGAAAAATGTGTATATCATTTCAACATGTTAACAAATGGTTATGTTAAAAATGCAAATGCAGATAATGATTGTTGAACACTTGTATACTAGTCTAAGAATGAATTAGATATACCTTAGAAGTAAATCAACAATCTTGCAAACGGTTGTCTTGAAAAAGAAGGTTGATCAAAATATTTCTCATGCATATGTCTTGATAACTTTGATGCTTGAATTATCTTTGAAGCTCTTCTCTTTTTGCATTGATACATGTTGTCTTCATCAAAATACTTTTTGGATTGAAGCTTGCTTCTACATAGCGGTCATCCAGTCTGGTGAGGTTCCCTATAGAAGATGATTGAAGCCCTAGCTCCGATGGTGTGTTGGCGTGTTCTCAACCCTTAGATTCATTCCAAATGTTTTAATCTTGGCCCTTGGTTCTGATTACCATTGGTGTGACGCGTTTGACTTGGTCTATCATAGAATGCACGCGAGTCGCGGTCAGATCTGCCACCTCAATTAATAAGGGAGATTTGATGGGCCTGTTTTTTTGAATTTATTTATATTTTCTGATTTTTCATTTAATCCCTTTATTTTGTTTAATTCATATTAATTTCATTTTTAATCCAAAAAATATGGGACTTTCACCAAAAATCTTTAAAAAAAATTCTCTTCCATATTTTGGATTAAAATTAGTTTTTGGAATAATTTTAGTATTTTTCATGAATTAAATGTTTTTATGCATATTTCTTATTGTTTAAAAATACTTCTGAGTTTTTAAAAATAGTGAAACTTTTTGTCTAAGGTCCTTTGAGCTTGTTTGACCTAGGATAAATCCCTTGGCCATTTATTTGGTATTTTGAAGGGATTTTTGGTTTTGGCCAAATTTAAATGCATTTTAATCCCTTTTTAAATTGAATTTTAATTGATTAAATGTTTAAAAATATTGTTGAGCCATTTTTATGGTCTTGTAATGTTTAACTTTCTGTTTGGGCCTTTGTCATGATTGATTTGACTTTTGTTGAATCAAAACCATTGGATTTATGGGATTGATGAAATGTACATTTCATCTCCCAAAATGAATGGATGGTTTTGATTTGATGAAATTCCTCTCATGATCAATTTGTGTTTCTATCTCCCCCTCCCTCTTCATCTTCATCCATATTCTTTCCCATTCCCTCATTTGACCAATGAAATCTCTAATTTCCAAAGGCTAATTGATTAATCAATGATCTTGTGTCATATGAATCAATACAAGTATGACTGAGGTAGGTCCCTCCCATTTTTTTAGTGTGTGGTATGTTTTAGGAGTTTGGTATTTTGTACCAAACCTCTAACATGCATTAACACCTATATTTTTATTGCCTAGGATCAGATAGTTGTGAATTCTATATAAGTCCAATTACGATTTCTTAACATATAGCTAAATTTGATCCTCAAGGCATATCATTCTAGTAAGTGGGGTTGTAAGTTTCCCATTCTTCATGGCATTGTATGGAGACTTGACCTTTTTTCCTTTCACGGGAGCTAGTGTTATACTTGTTGAATTATCCAAGTTGGAGCCCTTTTCATGGAAGATGTCTTGGTTTAAGGATTCATACTTATGAATGAATGGTTGAGTGTTCTCCAAAGAATAACTTAATCAATTAAAAATCACCATTAACACTTGACTAACTTTTGACTAATATTTGACTAACTCTTGTTAATATTGCTTTACTTTCAAGTCATTTACAATTATGCAATTTAAATTTCATCCATTTGTCATCCATTGCCATTTACATTTCATATAACTTGTTTATGTTTCAAGCCATTTTCACTTTGCTCATTTGAGCCATATCTTGTGATTATATATATTATTTGCTTACTTTTGGTTTTATTTGTGGTATTGGGACCTTAAAACATTTAATAACAAGAAAAACCCAAAAAAAACATTTGGAGGACTGTTGGAATTTGATATGAGATTTTGGACTTAGAATTAGGCAACATTCTCTGTGCTAGGACTTGGCCAATGTCAATATTTTGAGACTGGGCTATCTCTTATTTTGCCTTCATCTGATGCAAGGCCTTGAATCTCTTTGACTTATCTGTTACTCTGTCTTGGTGCTTAATTGCTTATTTTGTTATTGGCTATGTTTGATGTTTTGTTCTGAGTTGATCAAGGAATATTTCATCTGGTACATTGGAAGACAATGAAGATTGCTAACTATTGGAGTACTTGCTTGGATGTGGCCATCTTTATTTGATGCCTTGATCTTCATGATGTCTGGATATTGATCATTGCTTATTGATCATTGCTTGATTAAAGTCCAAAGGAAATTGGGTTTCTATATGATATTCTTGTCTGTTGGATTGCATACCATTGGTCAAATCTTTTCAATTCTTAACTTTTAAATTTGTGCTTAGGATAGCCTCTTCATCTCCTCCAACTTCTTAAATTTTAAAATCTCTCCCTCTTTTCAAAGACATTTGTTTGCTTGTGATTTCAAATTTAGACATGTTTTAATGATTAGAAACTTTGGCCTTATGCCATTGAATTTTCAAACTCTTTCTTAAATCAAACTTGTAAATAAAGTTAACCATATTTACTTAAATTTCAAAAGACAAAAAGAACTAACAACTCCATTCAAATTTTTGGCCTTTTGTTCCTTTTCTTATTAAACTTTTGTTAAAAGAAATTCACCAACTTATTTGAAATTTTTACCACGAACTATGAGGTTGTGATCCCTCATTTTTATGTTGGCACGTAGGCATAAGACCGAAGGTCCTGTCAAACACAAAAATATAATCAATGAATTCTTTCCTCATCCCCACACTCTATTTCATCAAACATCATTTATACCAAAAAACACATGCACACATAAAAAAGGGCTCCCTAGGAGTACCTAAGACACTTTGGGTGCTAACACCTTCCCTCTGTGTAACCAACCCCCTTACCTGTAATCTCTGGCATTTTATTAGTTTTGATTTGAAAACTTCTTATCTTTGGGTTTTGTTCATACTTTTCCCTTTTCCTTTGGAAACAATAAAAGTGCGGTGGCGACTCTGGTTTTATTGACGTCAAGTTTATCCATAGCTTGATGGTCATGAATTACCGTTATAGAAATTAAGTGGCAACTCTGCTGAGGAGTAGTCCTCAGTGGGTTTAGCCTACTTTTTTATGTGTATATATTTGTATATTTGGTGTTTGTATATGTTGTTTGTGTGATATAATCTATTTGTTGTGCTTTATGATCTCTGTGTGGTGAGATAAGTTCTAACCCGAACTTGAGTTAAATTAAGATAAGAGGATGGTATAGTCATGTTCAACTTGTGTGGAGTAGTCCTTAACAAGTTGGCTTGAGACTCATCTGCTTGGTGGAGACCTCTTCGTAGTTACTGATGTCACACAAGTTATTTGTAGATAGGCATTACTTTCTCTAATTTGGGGTCTGAGAAGCTGTGGACCGTAGAACATTTAACCCAACTTGGCCTATTTAGGACATAGTGCGGAGACTGTTCAGGTGTCGACTTGATAATAGTTGTTACACGATACTACACTCACACGAGTTTCTCTTGAGAATATTATGGGTTGATGAGTCAGTCATCCTAACCTATAATATTTGATAGATGGGATTAAGACTCTGGGAACTTTCTTAGAACATGATCTACATGTTTTTATCCTTAGTACACTACTTTGGGATGGTTCTTATCCTGACTCCAGGCTCGTGACTCACAACAAACCCTTTTATTCTCGGTTGATCTGATGAAATCTCATCAATATCAGTGGAACTTGGGTGTTGATAGGGTGAAAACCATAATCCACCAAAATGGATGATTGATCTTGATGATGACTTGATCCATCCCTTGACCTTTGTTTGTGCTTGCCTTGCGTGTGATCCCTTGTGTGTGATTGTTGCATTCATGCATTCATGCGCATCATAAGGAAGTTGTCCTGATTTGAAAGAGCTAAGAAGTACATTTTCGGATGTCCTGATTTGAAAGAGGTAAGGAAGTTGTCATCCGTTATATTAGTTCCCTTGGACTTCAAGAAACGTCACGGGAAGCTCTTGTATGTATTATATGTTGATGTGGTTGAAAGACTTCTGAGTGTTTTGGTTCAGTTCTATGATCCTCTCTACTGGTGCTTCACTTTTGCTGATTATCATCTTATGCCTATGTTAGAGGAGTATGCCCATCTCTTGGGAATACCTGTATCTAACAAGGTACCTTTTAGTGGATTGGAGGAGATTCCCAGATCTCATGTCATAGTCGAAGCTCTTCATATGAAGAAATCTGAGATTGATGCTCATTTCGTGAAAAAAGGAGGTATTCTTGGGTTGACTTCTGAGTTCATCGTTGGTAAGGCAAATGTCTTTGCTCAAGCCGGTAGTATGGATGCTTTTGAATCCATCCTTGTATTTCTCATCTATGGCTTGGATTTGTTCCATAATATTGACAGTTTTGTGGATGTTAACGCCATTAGAATTTTCTTGATTGGGAATCTTGTTCCGACTCTGTTGGTGACATGTATTTCTCTTTGAATTTGAGGAATTCTAAAGGTGGTGGTACTATTGTGTGTTGTGTTCCTCTTCTGTACAAGTGGTTTATCTCGCACTTGCCTCAGACACCTGCTTTTCTAGAGAACCAACAATGGCTATGGTGGTCTCAGAGACTTATGTCTCTCACTAATGATGATAGTGTTTGGTATGATTCTGAAATGAGTAGCTTAGACATTATTGATAGTTGTGGTGAGTTCTCTAATGTGCCTCTCATTGGTACGCAAAGAGGAATCAACTATAACCTTGCTTTGACTCGTCGTCAACTTGGGTTCCCCTTAAGAGATAAGCCTAATAACACTCAGTTAGAAGGTCTATTTTATCAGGAGGGTAAAGATCCCAACATTTGAAGAAAAAGATGATACATGCTTGGCATAACGTGAATAGAAAAGGAAGATCCGAGCTTGGTCCATGCAACTGTGTAGCTTTGGGAGCTTACACTATCTGGGTGAAGAAGAAGGCTTTGGATCTGAAGATGTCGTATGCTTGTGAAAGACCTATGTCTATGGTTATGGCTGAGCCATCAACTCTCCCTAACCAAGATGTAGAGGAGTTTGAAAACGCACTCGCCAAGATGAAACAAGAGAGAGAGATATGGAAAGAGCAGTTCCATGCATTGAGTCGAAAGCATGAAGAGTTGCAGCTTGAGTAAAAAGACAAGGATGCACTTATCGAGATTCTTGAAGACCGTGCAGTAAAGAGACAGAGAGAGCCAGAGGGTTTCTCTTCCTCTAGCATGCCTCGACCTTTCGGTGCTTGGGAGAATATTGTTGATCAGCTAGTCCTCGAGAAGGCTCAGATGAAGATGTCCTTTGAGTCAGAGATTTGACGCATCCGAAGGAAGTATGCACCCGTAGCTAGATCATCTGATGCAATTTCCAGGGATCCTTAGAATGATAGTTTCCTATTCTCTTGCATTTGTATTTTGGTTTCTGAAATTGTACTTAGTGTAATCCTTCCAAACTTTTATGAATAAAAAGAGATTTTATGGTTAATCAAATTGTTATTATTGTTATTATGTGAATATATATTTTAAAATAGGACTTCATATGTTCCTTGAAATTAAAAATAATCAAAAACATTGCATTTCATGCGTCATTTGCATAACAGGTTTCTTCCGCCAGATGTCTTATCAGTTCTTCTTTTGTGCATCAGCCAAGCTGACTCACCACTATAATACTCATGTTAATCAACCGAAGAGAATGGAGCATCTAGAGAAAGAGAACCGAGAGTTGAAGGATGTGATAGCCAGACTTACAACACTAATGGAATCCGTGAGTGCTGCCCAGAATCAGTCATCACCGTCTCCTGCAACTCCTCCTCCTCAGAGGACCGTTATTTCTGAGATTGGTTCCTCACCTGTTCCTGTTGCTGCTGCCAGTCAACCCATTCCTATTATGCTTGCTGGATTCCCTTGGGGAACTCCATCAAATTTTATGCCAGAAGGGTATGCACCCACATTGGTTTCTTTGTCGACATCTATCCCGATCATGTCAGTGCCACCTCCGGTTGTTCACACTCTTCCTCGTGTTGAAGACACTATCTACCACTCTGAACCGTCTGAAGGTCCAGATGTATATGAGAAGATGGATGAAATGAAAGATCAATTCCTTGAGCAGTGCAAAGAATGAAGACTCTGAGAGGGAAAGATTTGTTTGGGAAGAGTGTTATTGAACACTGCTTAGTCCCTAATGTCAAGATCCCGATGAAATTCAAGGTCCCAAACTTTGAAAAGTACAAAAGGAATACCTGCCCGCTAAGCTATATTGTTATGTATGCTAGAAAAATGTCTACTCAAACTGATAATGATCAGCTATTGATTAACTATTTCTAAGACAGTTTAACTGGAGCTGCATTGAGGTGGTACATGGGTCTGGACAATACAAGCATTTATACTTTCAATAAATTAGGAGAGCCCTTCATCGAGAAGTATAAGTACAATAAGGATATGGCACCTGATAGGGATCAATTGAGGTCAATGTCTCAGAAGGATAACGAGACATTCAAAGAATATGCTCAGAGATAGAGAGAATTGGCTTCTCAGATAAGTTCACCTCTTGAAGAGAAGGAAATGACGAAGATCTTCTTGAAAATGCTAAGTTCGTTTTATTACGAACGTATGATTGCAAGTGCCCATGATGACTTTAGTGAAATGGTAAACATGAGGATGAGGTTAGAAGAATGAGTTCGTGAAGGCCGTTTGTCTAAAGAAGAAGCGGAAGCTAGCAAGAAGTATGGTGGGAGTTTCTCTAAGAGAAAGGAGGGAGAAACTAATTTAGTATCGGTGGGGAGGCAGAGGAGGCCTCATGTCAGAAAAAGTTCTCAATCCCGTCAACATCAACACCAAGTTTCTTTAGTAATTCCAGTTTTTTCCAACAATTAATCAGTTCCAATTTAGCAACAACAACATCAATAACAACCGCAACAAAGAACCAACTACAACAACAACGACCATCAGCAAAATTTTGAGAGGAAGAAGATCTCCTTTGACCCTATTCCTATGACATATGCAGAGTTATACCCGTCATTGGTCCTCAAGAATCTCATTCAGCCAAGAAATCCTCCATAAATTCCTGAGCCATTACCATGGTGGTTCAAACCTGATCTTCATTATGCTTTTCACCAGGGAGCTCCTGGTCATGATATAGAGAATTGTTATCCGTTGAAGTATGAAGTTCAAAAGCTGGTAAAGAGTGGTATGGTGTCCTTTGAGAATAAAGCACCAAATGTAAAAGCCAATATGTTGCCTGCTCATGGTAACACTTCTGTCAATATGGTGGACAGTTGTCCAGAGAATTTTAGAGTTTTTGATGTATGACGTATCTGAAGATCTCTGGTGGAAATGCATAGAACTCTGTGTTTAATTAGTGACTGTGAACATGACCATGATGGTTGCGTTATTTGCAGCGTGAACCCCCGTGGGTGTATGATTGTCAAGAGAGATATCCAGAAGTTAATGGATGAGAATGTAATCCAGATTCAACAGTCGAGGGATATGGGAGATGATATGAATGTCATTTTTTCGGTGTTCAAGACCCCTGAGCAGGTAGTCATTCAATTTGATAGTGGCATCAGCAATAATGTCAATAGATCGGTATCATCGTTGGTCATACGATTAGCGGGCCCTATCCCTTATGCATCCGATAAAGTTGTGCCATACCAATATAATGCCACAATTATTGAAAATGGTCAAGAGGTTCCTCTACCTAGTGCAGATTCAGTGGTGAATATCACATATATAGAAAAGGTGACCCGTAGTGGTCGTGTTTTTAGTCCAGTTTTCCCTAAGGTGGTAGAAGATGTTTTTGTAGGGAAGAAGGTAGAGATTCCTGTAGTGAATCCGGTTAATGCTCCAATGTGTCAGTCTGGTGAATCACTAATGTAACACCCTTCTAAAATACCCCAAAATATTTAATTAAAATAGCAATATATCAATCAGAGTAATTATGCAATTAAGGGTGTCACACAATCATTTCACACCATTTTCCAAAATATCCTGTCATGCTCATTTATTTAATCAAAATAAAACATTTGCATAATACGCAGCGGATACAAACTAACAACATTCAAACCCTGCAATACATTACATGTAAAGTTGTTCAACAACCAAATGAAAACATAGTAAAACATCCCATCCCGATGTTACATCTACCAGAGCATGACCTACTAAGGAACTACACTAGACTCCAAGGACTAGCTTCTACTCAATCACTGCTCGTTACCTGAAAACATAGTTGTAAGGGTGAGTTCCTCAATCGATGTAATAAGCATTATAAAATATCATGTAATGCTAAGTAAATTAACACATCTCATCACCCTAATCAGATCACACATTCAGCAACAGTAACAACAACTCAATATCATAATCATACTCAACACAACCACACAACACACGTATAATATTGGAATACATCCATTCATATTATACGCCATACATACGTTATGCAATGAGACTCCATGCATGCGGTACCGACTATTCGTGAACATATAGTTCAACCTCACCGATCAAATCCAGATACGGCTACCAAGCTCACTAGTCCCACTCATTTGAGACCTAGTGACTCACTCACTAATTCCTCACCATGGGAATTAGCTACCACCCCAAGGGCTATGATATGCACGCTAATCACCTAGCATGAAAACATCAACAACAATCCACAATACTAACTCACTAATTCCTCACCATGGGAATTAGCTACCACCATAAAGGCCACAATATGCAAGCTAAATCACTTAGTCATGCAAACATCAACAATCATCCACAATGGACATATGCTCACACTCTAAGCCATAACCAGTCCATTCATAATTTCATACATGATAGATACATTCACAACATTATGCATATCATCATACATCATCAACATATTCACCACATAATCATATCATGTCATACCACCTAGTCAATCACAGCATTAGCACGCTCTACTAATACCTATACTACTCAAAACAACGGGAAATGATCCCTACTCTATCATACATCAGCTAAATTACATTACTCAGCTGAACAACCAAAAACTGCACAACAACAGCACAGAAAAATCACAATCCTGCCCATACGCGTAATGCCTAGTCCCATACGCGTATGGCCCATTTCTCAGCCAAATCCCATACGCGTACCACCTATCTCATACGCGTATGCTACGCGTACCACTTCCCCATACGCGTACCAACAGAGACCAAACCACGTTCAAAACATCATCTTCCTCATCCATACGCGTATTGCCTAGTGCCATACGCGTACCAGACCATCTCATACGCGTATTGCCTAGTGCCATACGCGTATGACCAGAAACCAGATTTCCAGATCTGCTATGGTTTTCTCTGCTACGAGATCTCCCAATTCCAACCTCCCACAATCCAATTTTTCACATTAATCGTTCATATCATCTAACACGAATCATACCTTATTCGATTTCACAATTTCTAACATTATTACATCTAATTCCTACGAATTTCTCCAATTAAACCCATATTTCGTTCATCCAATATTTTCACAAATTTCAGCATACATCATTCTAATCAGAGTCAAAACAATGGTTTATCACTACCCACTACATGTTATCCCATAATACCCATTAATCGATGATAAACCCCCCTTACTTGAGTTAATCCGGCAACCCTTCAATTTCAAGCTCTTCCTCTCTTCAACCCTTGTTCTCTGGCTCTTTTTCCACTTTTCTGTCTCTTTTCCTTTTCACGTGAAAATAACCCTTTTACCAAATGGGACCTTTTCTAATTCCAACTTTTATTCCAATATCAATAATAATAAAATAATCCAATAATAATAATTCCAATAAAAATATTCCAATTATTTAATTAAATTAATAAATATATTATTAACTTAAATTAAATAATTATCTTATTTTATCAGGGTGTTACAACTCTCCCCCACTAAAAGAGTTTTCGTCCTCGAAAACATACCTCAAGCGAATAACTCCGGATACGACTCCTTCATCTGGCTCTCAAGTTCCCAAGTCACATTGCCACCTGCTGGTCCTCCCCAAGCTACCTTTACCAAAGCAATCTCTTTACCCCGCAACTGCTTCAACTCTCGATCCTCTATCCTCATAGGTGATGTTTCAACAGTCAGGTTATCTCTCACCTGTACATCATCTACTTGGACTACATGCGACGGATCAGGAATGTACCTCCTCAACTGAGACACATGAAAAACCTCATGCAAATTCGCAAGTGACGGCGGTAAAGCGATACGATAGGCTACCTCCCCTATCCTCTCCAAAATCTGATAAGGACCAATAAATCGAGGTGTCAACTTCTTCGACTTCAAAGCTCGACCAACCCCAGTTATCGGAGTAACACGAAGAAACACATGATCTCCCTCTTGAAACTTAAGTGACTTCCTCCTCTTGTCGTGATAACTCTTCTGACGACTCTGAGCAATTCTCATCTTCTCTTGAATCATCTTAATCTTTTTCGTAGTCTGTTGAACAATCTCCGATCCAACCACAGCACTCTCACCGGACTCATACCAACATAAAGGTGTCCGACATCTCCTACCATACAAAGCTTCAAACGGTGCCATACCAATGCTCGAATGAAAACTATTGTTGTAGGTAAACTCAATCAAAGGTAAATAACAATCCCAAGCACCTCCCTTTTCCAAAACACAAGCTCTCAAAAGATCCTCTAGTGACTGAATCGTCCTCTCAGTCTGACCATCAGTCTGCGGATGATATGCAGAACTCAATCTCAGCTTAGTTCCCAAAGCCCTCTGCAAACCTTCCCAGAACTTCGATGTAAATCTAGGATCTCTGTCCGAAACAATACTCGACGGAATACCATGCAAACTTACAATCTTCTCAATATACAACTCAGCTAATCTCTCTAACGGATAATCCATTCTGATCGGAATGAAATGAGCCGATTTTGTCAATCTGTCAACAATCACCCAAATAGCTTCCAAATTCTTAATTGTCCTCGGTAAACCAGAAACAAAATCCATACTGATATTATCCCACTTCCACTCTGGAATAGCCAACGGTTGCATTAGCCCAGACGGCTTCTGATGCTCAATCTTTGACTTCTGACAAGTCAAACAAGAATAAACAAAACTCGCAATTTCTCTTTTCATTCCCGGCCACCAAAATAACTTTTTCAAATCATGATACATCTTCGTAGCCCCAGGATGAATACTCAAGCCACTGCGATGTCCTTCCTCAAGAATACTCTTCTTAAGCTCGGTAACATCCGGAATACACACCCGATTACCAAATTTCAAAACACCATTCTCATCAACTCTGAATTCACCACCTTGACCTTGATTCACTAGAGTCAACTTATCAACCAAAAGCACATCGGATTTCTGACCCTCTCTAATCTCATCCAGAATACCACTCGTTAACTTCAACATTCCCAATTTAACACTATTGTGAGTACTCTCACACACCAAACTCAAGTCTCTAAACTGCTCAATTAAATCCAATTCCTTAACCATTAACATAGACATATGCAATGATTTCCGACTCAATGCATCAGCCACTACGTTTGCTTTACCCGGATGGTAATTCAAACCAAAGTCATAATCCTTCAGAAACTCTAACCATCTCCTCTGTCTCATATTCAGCTCTTTCTGATCAAACAAATACTTTAAACTTTTATGGTCACTGAAAACCTCAAATCTTGACCCGTACAAGTAATGCCTCCATAACTTCAGAACAAATACCACGGCTGCCAACTCAAAATCGTGTGTCGGATAGTTCCTCTCATGAACCCTCAGCTTTCTCGAAGCATAAGCTATAACCTGCTTATTCTGCATCAAAACACCACCCAAGCCCAACAATGAAGCATCACAGTACACCTCAAATGGTTCCGATGGACTCGGTAATATCAGAATAGGAGCAGTAGTCAACCTTCTCTTTAACTCTTGGAAACCTTCTTCACATTTTGAGTCCCAAACAAACGCTTGCCCCTTTCTAGTCAACATCGTCAACGGTAACGCCAACTTAGAAAATCCCTCAATGAATTTCCTATAGTAACCTGCCAAACCAAGGAAACTTCGAATCTCAGCAACAGACTTAGGAGCTTCCCACTTAGATACCGCTTCTATCTTAGAAGGATCAACAGCAACACCATCTCTTGAAATCACATGACCAAGAAAACTAACCTCTTCTAACCAAAATTCACACTTTGACAGTTTAGCAAATAACTTCTTTTCTCGTAGAACTCCTAAAACCACTCTCAAATGCTCAGCATGCTCTTCTTCAGATTTCGAATACACCAAAATATCGTCAATAAACACCACAACAAACTTGTCTAGGTACGGATGGAAAATCCTATTCATATACTCCATAAACACTCCAGGCGCATTAGTCACACCAAAAGGCATTACAGAATACTCATAATGTCCATACCTTGTTCTGAAAGCAGTCTTCTGAATATCCTCAGTTTTCACACGTATCTGATGATACCCAGATCTCAAATCTATTTTGCTGAACACACTCGCACCAATCAACTGATCCATCAAATCATCAATCCTCGGCAAAGGATACCGATTCTTGATCGTCACTTTATTCAGTTGCCTGTAGTCCACACACAACCTCATAGTACCTTCTTTCTTCCTAACCAATAACACTGGTGCACCCCACGGTGACACACTCGGACGAATAAATTTCTTATCCAACAGATCTTCCAGCTGACTCTTCAATTCAGTTAACTCAACAGCAGACATACGGTACGGAGCCATCGATATCGGCCTAGTACCAGGTACCAAATCAATCGAGAACTCAACTTCACGCTCTGGCGGTAATTCATTCACTTCTTCAGGAAACACATCAGGAAAATCACACACCACGGCTAGATCGCAAATCACCAGTTTATCTTTAGCCTCCAAGGTCGCTAACAGCATAAACAACTCTGCCCCATCTACTACTGCCTCATTCACCTGCCTTGCTGATAGAAACAAACTCTTTTCTTCCTCAATCTCCGGAAAGATCACAGTCTTATCAAAGTAGTTGATATAGACTCGGTTAAACACCAACCAGTTCATACCCAGGATAACATCAATCTGCACTAGTGGAAGACACACTAGGTCCATCCCAAAGTCTCTACCAAAAATACTCAAAGGACAATTTAAACAAACTGAAGTAGTAGTCACTGAACCCTTCGCAGGAGTATCAATCACCATACTACCATGCATCTCAGATATCTCTAACTTAAGTTTCACAGCACAATCCAAAGATATAAAGGAATGAGTCGCACCTGTGTCAATAATAGCTACAAGAGGAAAGCCATTAATATAACACGTACCTCGGATCAAACGATCATCTGCAAAAGTCTCAGAACCCGATAAAGCAAAGACCTTGCCTCCCGACTGGTTCTCTTTCTTCGGCTTAGGACACTGTGGGCTAATATGACCCACCTCTCCACAGTTGAAACAAGTCACCGTCTTCAACCGGCACTCTGCAGCCAAGTGACCACCTTTTCCACACTTGAAACACTTCTTCTCATTACTGGTACACTCATGGATACGATGTCCAGCCTGACCACACCTGAAACACTTAGCAGGGGCACTGGAGTCTCCCCCATTAGGTCTCCTCATCCCACTCTGCCTCTGGAAACCTTTTTCAGCTGCATACGGTTTCCCACGATCATTCTGATTCTTGCCTTTCCTATCAACCCTTTGCTGATAGCTCTCTGCTCTAGCCTTGGTATCCTGTTCAAAAATCCTGCAATAGTCAACCAAATCAGAAAACACCCTAATCCGCTGATACCCAATAGCCTGCTTGATCTCGGGACGTAACCCGTTCTCAAACTTCACACATTTTGAAAATTCCCCAGTAGCCTCGTTATAGGGAGTGTAATACTTCGACAGCTCTGTGAACTTAGCAGCATACTCAGTAACAGACCGGTTGCCCTGCTTCAATTCCAAGAACTCTATCTCTTTCTTTCCTCTGACATCCTCTGGAAAGTACTTCCTCAGGAATCTCTCTCTGAACACCGCCCAAGTGATCTCAGCATTCCCAGCAGTTTCCAACTCAGTGCGGGTAGCAACCCACCAATCATCTGCTTCCTCTGACAGCATATGCGTACCGAACCTGACCTTCTGGTTATCGGCACACTCAGTCACTCGGAAGATCCTCTCAATCTCTTTCAACCACTTCTGGGCACCATCTGGATCGTATGCTCCCTTGAACATTGGAGGATTATTCTTCTGGAACTCACTCAGTTGACGAGCAGCTCCCATTCCCACAACATTCGGATTCCCTCCAAGTACTCCAGCTAGCATACCCAGAGCCTCAGCAATCGCAGCATCGTCTCTACCTCTTCCAGCCATCTCTATTCTGAAAACCCAACAAGCTAAAACAATAAGTACTGATAGGGTTACACAACACCTATCCCGTACAAGGGAACAGAATAATTACGACTCGACTCGACCGACTATGCTCTGATACCACTAATGTAACACCCTTCTAAAATACCCCAAAATATTTAATTAAAATAGCAATATATCAATCAGAGTAATTATGCAATTAAGGGTGTCACACAATCATTTCACACCATTTTCCAAAATATCCTGTCATGCTCATTTATTTAATCAAAATAAAACATTTGCATAATACGCAGCGGATACAAACTAACAACATTCAAACCCTGCAATACATTACATGTAAAGTTGTTCAACAACCAAATGAAAACATAGTAAAACATCCCATCCCGATGTTACATCTACCAGAGCATGACCTACTAAGGAACTACACTAGACTCCAAGGACTAGCTTCTACTCAATCACTGCTCGTTACCTGAAAACATAGTTGTAAGGGTGAGTTCCTCAATCGATGTAATAAGCATTATAAAATATCATGTAATGCTAAGTAAATTAACACATCTCATCACCCTAATCAGATCACACATTCAGCAACAGTAACAACAACTCAATATCATAATCATACTCAACACAACCACACAACACACGTATAATATTGGAATACATCCATTCATATTATACGCCATACATACGTTATGCAATGAGACTCCATGCATGCGGTACCGACTATTCGTGAACATATAGTTCAACCTCACTGATCAAATCTAGATACGGCTACCAAGCTCACTAGTCCCACTCATTTGAGACCTAGTGACTCACTCACTAATTCCTCACCATGGGAATTAGCTACCACCCCAAGGGCTATGATATGCACGCTAATCACCTAGCATGCAAACATCAACAACAATCCACAATACTAACTCACTAATTCCTCACCATGGGAATTAGCTACCACCATAAAGGCCACAATATGCAAGCTAAATCACTTAGTCATGCAAACATCAACAATCATCCACAATGGACATATGCTCACACTCTAAGCCATAAACAGTCCATTCATAATTTCATACATGATAGATATATTCACAACATTATGCATATCATCATACATCATCAACATATTCACCACATAATCATATCATGTCATACCACCTAGTCAATCACAGCATTAGCACGCTCTACTAATACCTATACTACTCAAAACAACGGGAAATGATCCCTACTCTATCATACATCAGCTAAATTACATTACTCAGCTGAACAACCAAAAACTGCACAACAACAGCACAGAAAAATCACAATCCTGCCCATACGCGTAATGCCTAGTCCCATACGCGTATGGCCCATTTCTCAGCCAAATCCCATACGCGTACCACCTATCTCATACGCGTATGCTACGCGTACCACTTCCCCATACGCGTACCAACAGAGACCAAACCACGTTCAAAACATCATCTTCCTCATCCATACGCGTATCGCCTAGTGCCATACGCGTACCAGACCATCTCATACGCGTATTGCCTAGTGCCATACGCGTATGACCAGAAACCAGATTTCCAGATCTGCTATGGTTTTCTCTGCTACGAGATCTCCCAATTCCAACCTCCCACAATCCAATTTTTCACATTAATCGTTCATATCATCTAACACGAATCATACCTTATTCGATTTCACAATTTCTAACATTATTACATCTAATTCCTACGAATTTCTCCAATTAAACCCATATTTCGTTCATCCAATATTTTCACAAATTTCAGCATACATCATTCTAATCAGAGTCAAAACAATGGTTTATCACTACCCACTACATGTTATCCCATAATACCCATTAATCGATGATAAACCCCCCTTACCTGAGTTAATCCGGCAACCCTTCAGTTTCAAGCTCTTCCTCTCTTCAACCCTTGTTCTCTGGCTCTTTTTCCACTTTTCTGTCTCTTTTCCTTTTCACGTGAAAATAACCCTTTTACCAAATGGGACCTTTTCTAATTCCAACTTTTATTCCAATAATAATAATAATAAAATAATCCAATAATAATAATTCCAATAAAAATATTCCAATTATTTAATTAAATTAATAAATATATTATTAACTTAAATTAAATAATTATCTTATTTTATCGGGGTGTTACAAATCCAGCAAATTGAAGACTAACGATGATGATGAGGTGTTAAGGTTAATAAAGAGAAGTGAATTCAATGTTGTAGAGGAGCTGCTCCAGACTCCGTCATAGATCTTTGTGCTATCATTGCTAATGAATTCTGAAGCGCACAAAGAAGCATTACAGAAAGTGTTGGAGCAGGCCTATGTTGAGCATGATGTTACTGTGGATCAGTTTGACCACATAGTGGCCAACATAACTGCTTGTAACAATTTGAGTTTTGTGATGAAGAGCTTCCTGAGGAGGGCAGGAACCACAATTTGGCGTTGCACACTTCAATGAATTGCAAGGAGGACGCTTTGTCCAATGTGTTGGTTGATAATGGTTCATCATTGAATGTGTTACCAAAATCAACTCTGTCAAGACTCTCCTACCAAAGCGCCCCAATGAGGTATATTGGCGTAGTTCTCAAAGCGTTCAACGGTTCTCGTAAAACTGTCATTGGATAAGTGGACCTTCCGGTTAAGATAGGTCCGAGTGATGGATATCCACCTGGCCTACCGTTGCTTATTGGGAAGGCCATGGATTCACAAAGTTAGAGCAGTGACGTCTACTCTTCACCAAAAGCTGAAATTTGTGAAGAACGGAAAGCTTGTCATTGTTGGTGGAGAGAAGGCATTATTGGTAAGCCATTTGTCGTCTTTCACGTATGTTGATGCTGAGGAGGAGATTGGGATGTTGTTCTAAGACTTATCTATTGCTGATGAATTGAAGAGAACTGGGACCCCCGTGTCTTCTTTGAAAGATGCGCAAGAGGCTATTCAGACGGGCAGTATTGATAAGTGGGGTCGTGTTGTGGTAGTCGCCGAGAACAAGAACAGATTCGGGCTAGGATTTCAAACAGGGCTAGTCAACACCAAAACCAATGTTATACAACCAATTTTTCATAGTGGAGGGTTCATTCATGAGAATGATCAACACTCAGCTGCCATTATTGAAGATAGTGGTGATGAAGATGAAGCATGCGCCAACTTTTTGACGCATGGGTAGATTTGCAACAATTGAGTTGATGTTGATGTTGATGTTCCTGTTGTCATTCATCATTCTAAGTAAAAAAAAAATATTATTTTTAAGAAAAATCATTATCCTGTGCCTAAGGGAGAAGTGAACATTGTTGGGCATTTTCTTTATTATCATCAATGAAATACAATTTTATTCATCCACATATATGATATTTTATTTTTACTTTTTGCTTTTTCTGGATATGGTAATCACTAAAAAACATAAATAAATAATGACCTTTCCATCTGCATAATATTTGTCTGCACTCCACTTCTCTAAATTCAAAATATCAAATCATTATGCAGGTTGGTTCTCAAACCCATTGAATATAATGATCCTACTCCCTCTTTAAACTTTGATTTCCCTGTGTTTGAAGCTGAGGAAGAGAATGATGATGATGAAGTGTCTGATGAGTTATCTCGTTTGCTTGAGCATGAGGAAAAATCCATTCAGCCATTTGAAGAGCGGATTGAATTAGTCAACTTGGGTTCCGATGATGATGTGAAGGAAGTCAAGATTGGGTCTCAACTGTGTCCAAAAGCTAAGAAGGGGTTGGTTGATCTTCTTCAAGAGTATTCTGACGTGTTTGCTTGGTTCTATCAAGACATGCCTGATTTGGATTCTGAGATTGTGGAGCATAGATTTTCGTTGAAGCCAGAATGCCCGCCAGTCAAGCAGAAGTTGAGAAGAACACATCCTGATATGGCAGTGAAGATTAAAGAGGAAGTACATAAGCAGATTGATGTTGGTTTTTTTGTTACCTCCAAATATCCGTAATGGGTGGCTAACATTGTGCATGTTCCTAAGAAAGATGGAAAAGTCAGCATGTGCATTGATTACTGAGATTTGAATAAAGATAGTCCGAAAGATGATTTCCCTCTGACACACATTGATATGTTGGTAGACAATACAGCTAGATTCAAAGTTTTTTCGTTTATAGACGAGTTTTCCGGTTATAATCAAATCAAGAGGGCACCTAAAGATATGGAGAAGACCACGTTCATTACACCCTGGGGAACATTCTATTATAGAGTGATACCTTTCGGTTTAAAGGATGCTGATGCAACATACCAGAGAGCTATGACCACTATTTTTCATGATATGGTGCATAAAGATATCGAAGTCTATGTTGATGATATGATTTCTAAGTTAAGTGATGAAGAGGAGCATGTCGAGCATTTGTTGAAGTTATTCCAGCGTTTGAGGAAGTATAAACTCCGCTTAAATCCCAATAAGTGTACTTTTGGTGTTTGTTCTGGTAAGTTGTTGGGCTTTATTGTCAGCGAGAAGGGTATTGAATTTGATCCTTGATCGGGAAAATAGCAAGTGTACTATTTTGCCAACGTAGTAATAATAGGAAAGTTTCCCAAATATCGATCTCGAGGACTGCGTAGTAATATGAGTTTGAATTGTGATTCAATTAAATAAAATAAATAGTTGAAGGTTTGTAATAAGTAACTCTCTAATGGAATTAGAAGTAATACAGAATAAATCTTTTACACAATTTATAGTATTATGCCAAGGATGGTGTATGAATAGCTCCTGTAATGACCTTGAATGTATATCTCCTCAAACAGTTCAAAAATGCAATTACCAGATCTTAAAATTGTTTCCTCCTAAAACCTTAAAGGGAAAACTTTGGTCATTCATTCTAATCTCTAAGTCCTTAAGTGATTATAATGAAACCAAGCCTTTTGAAATAATAAGATATAACCAGTAACCATAGGGTATCCCTAGTCCTAGGTGATATCTACTACAATTTCACTGTGGAAAAACCTTAACAATAGCAATCCCGCAAATTGTTAACCATATAACAATCCTTATTTTTCTGATAACAAAAGCGTTAAAAACATTGCACAATGAAATTGACAAACAAAGATAATATTGAGGGAATTAATAATTCATAGTCATTACATGATCAAATCAGGGACAACCCCTAGCATTGGGGGGTTTAGTCACTCATATTATTCAAATAAGATACAACATATAATTTAGAAGTTAAAAGAATAAGAGGATTCAGTTGATCTTTAATTGCATCCGCTCTTGAAGGACCTCCGTTCTCCGCAACTCTTGATCATTCCAATCACAATCGTACCAATTCTCTATCGTGTAAAAAGTCCCCGTTCTTTGTCTCCAAAAATCCCCTAAATAGTTACTGATCAAATATTTGATGTAGCAAATGTCAAAAATGCCCTCCGGGATCAACAATGCCAAAAAACTGGAAAACTTAGAAGATGAGGCGTCCAAGCCGACATTGGCCGTGTCAGGCAACACGGTCGGCCATGTTGGCTTACTGATGCCAACTCTCTAACATGCCCCTGCCAGGGATGCTGACATGGGCCGTGTCAGCTCCCTATTTTAGCTGTTGGGCTTCCTTCCCCTGACACGGGCCATGTCAGGCAACACAGATGGTCGTGTCAGGGCTACTATAACCTCAAAATTCTTCTTCCGGTAAGTCTAGAACGCCCGATTCCCTTGGCGAGTCTTCGGGTATTCTTGCTTGCACCTGAAACTAACCAAACTACCAAAAGGAGGCATAAAATGGAGTACATTGACGAAAACCGAAGATAATAATCAAAACGGAATGGAAATGCAAACATCTAATTTACTAAACAAAATAACATAAACAGGTAAAATAATGTGTTACTGACTTCGTGAATTTATGTCGAATGAGTGTCAAAAAACAAGTAAAATTCGAGACCGATCACAACCCAAAACTTATCTCATTTCTTGTCCTCAAGTAATGCTCGGGACAGCAGGACGGTCACCCCTAAGTTCTTCAATTCACTTCCCGCAATACTATTGTGATCTTTCGTGACTCCCTTTTCACTTTTCGTTCACTGTTCTACTCTTCCATGACTTCTGACGTTCCGCTACACTTTCACATTGAAGCACCTTTTCACCTATAGCTTTTCACACTCTCACCAAATCTCTCAGGATCAAAGTGTTCTCACTAAAATGTCAGAGCATGTAGAGTCAACTCATAAGTTTGAATAACAGATATCTTCATTTCAAAAACATACCACACACACAAAGGGGGAAACTAGTGGTTCAGGCTCAAAGTCGGTGTTGATATCCTCATCGTTGTGTTCAATCATTCAACTAAGAGGTTTTATTTTTTTCTTTTGGACACCGTTCTTGTTAGGATTTATTGGCTCTTATTTTTCTCTTTTTTTCTTCATGCGCTCCTTTGAGCACGCTTTTTGCCAACCTCAATTTTTCTAGATAATTGCTTTATTTTGCTTCTCAAAAAAAATTCATTCTTTTTTTAAGATACCGCACTTATCTAGTTCTCACCGGTGTCCCAACCCCAAACTTAGAATTTTCCATAGATCAACAATCAACAACACTTATCCGAGCAAGGTAAGGTAGTGTTTGGGCTTACGGTTATTTACAGCGGTTCATAACAAACAAAAAGGGAATATGTCTCGAATTGGGTAAACAAAAAGGGAATACGGCTGGAAAGGCTCGGGGTTAAAACAAAGAAGTGCCTCAGTGTGTACATGTGTGTTATGAAATTCCAATATCTACTTACGCAAACTCAGAGTGACAGATACATACCTGAAAAGCTCTCATGCTGATAAGTGTTTGGATTTTTATGATTCTCACCATGTTTGGTATAGGATACTGGTTTCTTAGATACCTCTCAGTGTGATGTAGCTTCGTCTTCGCTTCGGGTACAGAGTATTCCTGTGTAGTCCAGTGACAGAAAATCGCGTCTGATTATTCAGTTCAGCAACATCAACTTTTGGGGGTTTCTGGAAGAGCAAGTAAAGGGGCGTGTCTTTCATCCAATCGCCCCAAGCCTCATCATTCATCCGGCACAAATATCCTCTATCTGTAACACACAAAATACCACACAACTAATTGACTAAACAAAAATAATGCAGAAAATAATAAGAATAAATAATTTTAAAAAAACCACACTTTAACCAAACATTATCTGCAATGTTTAATCCAAGATAGAGGGGGGACTCACACAGCCTCACTGCGGTGGAGGAAATTGCAACATCAGTCGTTGCATCATCGCATTCATTTCATCTATAATAGTCCCTTGACGAGCTTGCTCTATTCCTTGGCGTGTTTTCTCCACTCGGAGATCACCGATTTCAGTCTGTACCCACGATCATTGGTTCGGTGTCATAGATGACGACCCGACACATGTATGCATGGTGTCCTCTTACGGAGGGACAAACTGCTCCTGCTCCTGCACATCTTCCTCTTATTGGTCACCTACAACAAACGGGTCCACATTGTGCTCATCCATATCGTCCTAGATGGTAGTCTCATATAACCAATTAACAGTGTTGGTAATGCTTATCCTCGCAGGGTTAGGAATGGTCATGATAAACTGACTAGAACTCATCAAAGCATAATAATTAGAGATTTGGGATATCATACCTTACTGAACTAGTGCGTTCATGTCCATCTTATTCTTATCTAACACTGGTGTCTCATTTAGTGCAGCAGGGTCATAACCGATATGGTGAGTTATCTGTGTAATTATTCCCCCAGTGGAAATGCCCTCATGAGTTGCTCTACCCACTCTACCGAGGTAGTCCACTGCAAATGCTGCAACGCTCACAACAACCCTGTTTGCCATGGGAAATAGAAAGAAAATCTCCCTGTGGGTAGCCACAGTGGTACTATCACCCCTATCGAAGAGTTTGAAAGCCAGTACCTTCTGAGCATACCGGAAACAGGGATTCTGAATGCCATATACTTTAGCCCCCTTTTCCTCATAATCGATTCGACCCGTGATGGCCAACCAAAACGTTTTAGCGTCAAAGCTATCCGGAACGACTCTGGGGCCATACAGGGGTAAGAGGAGTATCTCACCTAGTTGCCCAACCGTCAACTCGTGGTCAACGTTATATAACCTAAAATGGATAGTGCCACCATAGTACATTGTGGTACCTATCTACCCCTTCCTTAGATTAAACTCAATAGTGCTCACAAATTCTAAAGTAATGCGCTTGAATGTAGGCGCCTCACAGTGCACAAACTCAAGCATGCCTAGCACATGAAATATTTTATCCAATTCCTTAGACAGACCCAATTGAGCTAAAGTGTCAGAGCATAAATACCTCGTTGGTGCTATCTTACGCTTGACGTGAGATGAGTAACGCCTCTCGTGCTCCGAGTTGTCAAAAATTATGTCGTGAGAATTTGGATGACAGATGATCCTTTTCCTAGGCCTTGACGGCTCAGCCTCCATTTGCTTTCCCTTACCAATACGTTTAGGCGGCATAATTGGTCCTTGCAAAAATTTATGAACAAAATTAAAGTATGGAATAAGGAGAAAAGATTACCGTGTACTTGTAGAGGACGGAGAATGGAGCAACTTTCGTGAAGTGAGTCAGCGATTTAGACGGGTTATGGTGGTAAAGGAATGAGCTTTGGTAGTGGAAGTTATGGAGAAAAATGGAAAGTGATGGAGTAAGAAGGAGGGTTTAGTGAAAATGAGAGAGAGAAGTGATAAAAATATGATTAATGGGATTGATGGTGAGTTAAAAGGGTTTTAATTGGTGAAAAATTTGAGTGGGGACGACAAAAAGTAAAATTTGAAATTAAAAAATTCTCCACCGCGCTGCCTGACACGGGCGGCCGTGTCAGCCTACTGGAAAACTCTTGGTCTTAGGTGGCACTGCCTGACACGGGTCGTGTCGGGTGGCACAGGCACCCGTGTCAGGACCCTGTTTTTAGCCAAAAATTTCATCTTTTCCATCCATTTCTCCCTGCTCTTCTAGAAAACTGCCTTCTATAGGTTAGGCTTAAACCTCTCCTTCCGTCCTGTGCGATTTATTGTGCGAACCTACAAACAAAAAGAAATGAACCACACAAAAACAACTAAAATCATTAGAATTAAACAGCGTGGGTTGCCTCCCACGAAGTGCTGCGTTTAACGTCGCATGGCTCGATGGTTGTCCCTCTTATCCTCTGAGACGAACATTGTCTATCAACCCACTCTCTTGCCCTTTGTAGTAATGTTTCAATATTTGTCCGTTCACCTTAAATGTATCCCCATTACTTGGATTTTTAAGTTCTATTTCTCCATGGGGAAATACTCTGTGAACCAAAAACGGACCGGACCATCTGGATTTCACTTTTCCCGGAAAGAGTTTTAACTTGGAATTAAACAAGAGTACCAACTACCCCTCCACAAACTCCTTTCTCTGGATCTTCTGATCATGCAATTTTTGAGTCTTTTCCTTATAGAGTTTAGAATTCTCATAGGATTGACTCCTAAACTCTTCTAGCTCATGGATTTGAAGAATTCGAGATTCACCAGCTTTGGCAAGATCATAATTTAAGAATTTGGAAGCCCAAAACGCTTTGTGCTCCAACTCGAGTGGCAAGTGACAAGCTTTACCATAAACTAACGGATAGGGGGACATACTTATAGGCGTTTTGAATGTCGTTTTGTACGCCCATAGTGCATCTTCCATCTTCATTGCCCAGTCTTTTCGAGAAGCACAGACAGTGTTTTCCAGTATTTGCTTTATCTGCCTGTTGGACACTTCGACCTGGCTACTCGTTTGAGGGTGATATGGAGTGGCGATCTTGTGTTTAACATTATATTTCTTCAGCAGATTTTCCATCAGTTTGTTTAAGAAATGGGTACCTTCATCACTGATAAGTTCTCTCGGCACTCCAAATCTCGAGAAAATATTATTCTTCAGAAAAGTCACTACCACTTTAGAATCATTGGTGGGCAATGCCACCGCTTCCACCCACTTTGACACATAGTCCACTGCTACCAAGATTTAATTCTTTCCAAATAAGCTTGAAAACGATCCCATGAAGTATATTCCCCACACATCAAATAATTCGACTTCCAGCATAGAGTTCTGCAGCATTTGATTTCTATTAGAAATATTGCCTGTTCTTTGACATCTGTCACACTCCTTGACTATGTCTTGGGCATATTTGAACAGTGTATAGACCCGACTAAAGGACTTTAGCTGTTGTTCTGTCACACTGAAGTGTCCTCCATAATCCGAGTCATGATAAGCTATAAGCACATCCCTTTGTTCCTCATCTGGGACGCATCTTCTGACTAACCCATCTACTCCTCTCTTGTATAGGAATGGGTCATCCCACAAGTAGAACCTACAAGCGTTAACAAACTTTTTCTTCTTGTTAGAATCAAAATCATTAGGGATTACACCACCTACCAAATAATTCACATAGTCTACAAACCACATGATACCGATGACAGCTAGGATGTGTTCATCAGTAAACTTATCCTTTATTGGTCTCTTGTCTTCCGTTTCTTCAATTGAAGACATTTGGGATAAATGATCGGCTATAGTGTTTTCACATCCCCTTTTGTCCCTAATATCCACATCAAATTCTTGGAGGAGTAAGATCCACCTTAGAAGCCTTGGCTTAGAATCCTGTTTAGCAAATAAGTATTTCAAAACAGCATGGTCAGTATAAACGACAACCTTCGATCCTAACAGGTATTTCCGGAATTTGTCAAATGCATAAACCACATCCAATAACTCATTCTCGGTAGTTTCATAGTTCATATGTGCAGGGTTTAGCACATGACTAGCATAGTAAATGACATGTAGCAACTTCTCTCTCCGCTGTCCTAGAACTGCCACTACAGTAATATCACTAGCATCGCACATGATCTCAAATAGAAGATACCAATTAGGGTCAATAACAATCGGCGCTGGAATTAATTTGTTTTTCAATGTCTCAAAAGTTATGGTGCATTCTTCATCGAACATAAAAGCCTTATCCTTGACCAATAGAGTGGTTACCAGTTTTGCTTTTTTAGAGAAATCTATTATGAACCTGCGGTAAAAACCAGCATGTCCTAAGAAACTCCTGATACCTTTATCGTTAACCGGAGAAGGGAGTTTAAATATCACTTCCACTTTTGCTTAGTCGACTTCAATTCCCTTGCAGGAAATTTTGTGACCCAAGATTATTCCTTCTTGCACCATGAAATGACATTTCTCCCATTTCAGAATTAAATTTGTTTCCTGGAACCTGTCTAAAACAAGAGAAAGGTTAGTTAAACAGTTATCAATCGAGGATCCAACGACCGAAAAGTCATCCATGAACACTTCCATATGATTTTCAAGCATGTCAGCAAAGACGGAAGTCATGCAACGTTGGAAAGTGGCCGGAGCATTACACAACTCGGATGGCATTCTTCTGTATACAAACACGCCATAAGGGCATGTGAACGTTGTCTTCTCTTGGTCTTCTGGAGCAACAACAATCTGATTATACCCGGAGTATCCATATAGAAAGCAATAGTAGTCATGACTGGCTAGCCTTTCCAATAATTGATCAATGAATGGCAACGGGAAGTGGTCTTTTCTAGTCGTGATCTTTAACCTCCTGCATTCAATACACATGCGCCAACCTGTAACTGTCCTTGTAGGGATTAACTCATTCTTCTCGTTTCTTATGACGGTGGTCCCTCCTTTTTTTCGGACCACATGCACCAAACTCACCCACGGGCTATCAGATATAGGATAGATAAGACCCGCGTCTAACAATTTCTCCACTTCTTTTCGAACTACTTCTTTCATTGCTAGGTTGAGTCTTCTTTAAGGTTGGACCACCGGTTTGTGGCCGTCTTCCATGAGAATTTTATGCATGCATATTGTAGGGCTAATACCTTTCAAGTCCTCAATTGCCCATCCGATAGAATTTTTGTATTTTTTTAGGACTTGGATGAGCTTTTCTTCTTGGATATTCTTGAGGCTCGAATTTATTATAGTCGGGCATTTACCTTCATAATCGAGAAAGACATATTTGAGATTCTCAGGAAGTCGTTTCAACTCCGTCCCCTTCTTGGACTCTTTATTTTCCTCACTAGTTTGAGGTAATCATAAATCTTCCCACCGGTGTGGTTGAGATCCTTTCCAAGGGGGTTGTGCGTCCATCATTCCCAGCACTTCAGATTCCCCATTGTCCATTTCTTTATCACCGTAAAAAATGGAAAAACTCAACACTTTTTCCAAAGGTAATTGCGGTGTATTCAAAGGACTATCATACGTAATCACTTGATCCAGAACCTCTATACTATGACTGGTACAAATATCATCTTTGTATTTCATGGTGTTTCGAACATCAATTTTTAATTCCTCATCATAAACTTTCAAAGTCATAGTACCTTCTTCTATGTTGATCAAGCATCTTCCCATCTCTAAAAAGGTTCTCCCAAGAATGAGAGGAATATCTTCGTCTTCAGGCATTTCTAGAATCACGAAATCCACCGGGAATACAAACTTGTCAATTTTCACTAGAACATCTTCAACAATACCATAAGGTTTCTTAACCGAATGATCTGTGAATTGGAGTGTCATCCTGGTATCTTGCACAACCCTTATACCCATCTTCTTGTAAATGGATAACGGCATGAGGCTCACACTGCCTCCTAGACCAATAAGAGCCTTTTTGAATGACATAGCTCCGACGGTACAAGGAATAGTGATAGATCCTCGAACTTTCTTCTTCATTGGGATCTTCATACCCTACAAAATAGCACTACAAGTTTAGGTTAGAATAATCGGGTTGGCGTTGATGGTACGCCTCTTAGAAATGATGTCCTTCATGAACTTGGCATAGGTAGGCATTTGTTCAAGTGCTTCCAAAAGCGGAATGTTAATTTCTAGCTTCTTGAACAACTCTAAGAACTTCTCAAAGTTTTTCTCATGTGGCCCCCTTTTCTTGTTTCTGGTGGAAAAGCTTAATGACCGACTTAGGTTCAATGACTTTTTATTTCACCACTTGTTTCGGTACAACCGATTCTTTCCTCACAGCTTTATTTTCTTTGATCTCAAGACCCACTTCAATCAATTGATCTTCATCTTCAGTTGTCTCCTCAAGGACTTCATGAGATTCACCGCTTCTTGTTGTCACAACACTCACATTATTATGCTCTCTAGGATTTGTCACAGTTGCACTAGGTAGAGCACCTTGTGTTTGAGAACTCGAGGCTAATTGTTGTGCTATTTGACCCATCTGGACTTCAAGATTTTTTATGGATGTGGTAGTGTTTTTCTGATTGCTTCGGGTTTCTTCTTGGAATTGAACATTATGAGTTGCCATTCTTTCAATGGTAATCTCCCAATCATCTTTCTTAGGGGCTTATTGTTGCTACGGTTGTTGATATTGAGTTTGGTATTGACCTTGTTGAGGAGCGTTCCCTTTCTAATCTTTCCATGAGAAATTGGGATGATTCTTCCAACCCGTATTGTACGTGTTGGAATATGGATTATTCTGCTTCAAAATTTTGATTTCCTCAACTTGTTGAGGGGTTGCAAATCAATACACCGTTTGGTGTGGTCCATTACAAATGTCACAACAAACAATAAGAGCAGGTTGGACTTGTGCTACTTGTTGGGTACCTATATTCATCGCCTTCAGCTTCTTCTCTACTTAAACAGCTATAGTATCTTCTATACGGATTCTATTGGTTTGCAGCTTCAAATCGATAACCCCTTCTGATTTACTGACACATCTATCGTACAACTCCAAGTGCTCATTAGCAGTAACTGCTTCAATGATCTTTTTGATATTGGTGGTTGTTGAGAAATTGGTAGAGCCACAGGTTGCGGTAACAATCAACTATTTGGTCTTTATTTTGAGACCACTCACAAACATTTGCATTTGTTATGTTGGATCCATATTATGAGTTGGGCAGGCTACCAGGACTCTTTTAAATCTCCTGTAGGTGTCTCCCAAGGATTCCCCGTCCTTCTGCTTAAAATTCAGAATTTCATACCTCTTCCTTAGAAAACCGACGTTGGAAAATACTCATTCAGGAAGGCTTTTTCCATCTCTTCCAAAGATGTAATGCTACCAGCAGGGAGAGAATAGAACCATTCTTCGGCTTCTTCCGCGAAGGTGAATGGGAACATTCTCAACTTCTTATCTTCCTCTATGTGACCATCAATTTTTAGAGTGTTTCTCATGGTCAGAAACCTCTGCAAATGCTTGTTTGCATCTTCATTTACCTTTCCATTGAAATGCTTTCTTTCAAGTCGATTAATAGTACTAGGATGTAACTGGAAATTATCCATATTCACTGGTTGGTTGACAATTATTAATCTGCCGGTTGGTGCATTTGTGCCTCCGTAGTCACCTAACAGTCTTTCTGGTGGCAGTGGGTTCTCCCACATTATTTCAATCTCTCTCTCCGAACCTGAATCTGAATCTAAATGAATGGAAGGTTATTCTTCTTCTGATTCTAGTCTTGCCAATCGAGCTTGTCTGAGTCTTGCCTGTAAAGTTCTTTCGATTTCTACGTTAAAAGGAAAATCAACTGAGGCCTTACCTCGCATACAAATATCAGACACAAATTAGTTGATAATGATCGAAATAAATAATTAAAAGAACGAAGAATAAATTTTAGTTACAAAGCAACAAAATTTCAATTGAAATAGTTTAAACTTTATATTTGATAGTCCCCGACAACGGCGCCAAAAACTTGATCGGGAAAATAGCAAGTGTACTATTTTGCCAATGTAGTAATAATAGGTACGTTTCCCAAATATCGATCTCGAGGTCTACGCAGTAATATGAGTTTAAATTCTGATTCAATTAAACAAAACAAATAGTTGAAGGTTCGTAATAAGTCACTCTCTAATGGAATTAGAAGTAATACAAAATAAATCTTTTACACAATTTTTAATATTATGCCAAGGATAGTGTATGAATCTCTCCTGTAATGACCTTGAATATATATCTCCTCAAACAGTTCAAAAATGCAATTACCAGATCTTAAAATTGTTTCCTCCTAAAACCTTAGAGGGAAACCTTTGGTCATTCATTCTAATCTCTAAGTCCTTAAGTGATTATAATGAAACTAAGCCTTTTGAAATAACAAGATATAACCAGTAACCATAGGGTATCCCTAGTCCTAGGTGATATCTACTATAATTTCGCTGTGCAAAAACCTTAACAATTGCAATCCCGCAAATTGTTAACCATATAACAATCCTTATTTTTCTGATAACGAAAGCATTAAAAACATTGCACAATGAAATTGACAAATAAACATAATATTGAGGGAATTATAAATTCATAGTCATTACACGATCAAATCAGGGACACCCCCTTGGCATTAGGGGGTTTAGCCACTCGTATTATTCAAAGAAGATACAACATATAATTTAGACATTACAAGAATAAGAGGATTTTGTTGATCTTCAATTGCATCCACTCTCGAAGGACCTCCGTTCTCCGCAACTCTTGATTGTTCCAATCATAATCGTACCAATTCTCTATCGTGTAAAAAGTCCCCATTCTCTGTCTCCAAAAGTCCCCTAAACAGTTACTGATCAAATATTTGGTGTAGAAAATGTCCAAAATGCCCTCCAGGAGCAGAAATGCCAAAAAACATGGAAAAATTAGAAGATGCGTCCAAGCCAACACTGGCAGTGTTAAGTAACACGACCAATCGTGTTGGCTTGTTAATGCCAACTCTCCAACACCCCCCTGTCAGGGTTGTTGACACAGGCCGTGTCAGCTGACACGGGCACCCATGTCAGCTTCTTGTTTTAGCTGTTGGGTTTCCTTCCCCTGACACGGGCCATGTCAGGTAACACGGGTGGCCGTGTCAGGGCTACTATAACCTCAAAATTCTTCTTTCGATGAGCCCGGAACGCCCGATTCCCTTGGAGGGTCTTTGGCTATTCTTGGTTACACCTGAAACCAACCAAACTACCAAAAGGAGGCATAAAATGGAGTACATTGATGAAAACCGAAGATAATAATCAAAACAGAATGGAAGTGCAAACATCTAATTTACTAAACAAAATAACATAAACATGTAAAATAATGTGTTACGAACTTCGTGAATTTATGTAGAATGAGTGTCATAAAACAAGTAGAATTGGAGACCGATCAATCCTGCCAAGGTCAAAGCAATACAAGAGATGCATGCGCCCAAAACTGGGAAGCAAGTCAGACGTTTTCTCGGCCGCTTGAACTATATTTCGATATTTATATCGCATATGAATGCCACATGTGCGCCTATATTCAAGCTTCTTCCGAAAAATCAGTCTTGTGATTGGACCGAAGATTGCCAGAAAGCTTTTGATAGTATCAAAGAGTATTTGCTTGAACCTCTAATTATGTCTCTGCCTGTTGAAGGAATACCTTTGACCATGTATCTGACTGTGCTGGAAGAGAGTATGGGTTGTGTTCTGGGTTAGCAAGATGAATCTGGGAAGAAAGAATATGCAATTTACTACTTCAGTAAGAAGTTCACCGACTGTGAGACTCGGTATTCTATGCTTGAGAAGATATGTTGCGCATTGGCTTGGGCTACTAAGCGCCTGCGCCAGTATATGTTGAATCATACTACTTGGTTGATATCCAAAATGGATCCAATCAAGTATATTTTTGAGAAGCCTGCTTTTACTGGGAGGATCGCCCGTTGGCAGATGTTGTTATCAGAGTATGATATTGAATACCGATCTCAAAAAGATGTTAAAGGTAGTATCTTGGCTGACTAGTTAACCTACCAACCGATTGAAGATTATCAGTCAGTGCAGTATGATTTTCCTGATGAAGAGAATTTGTATTTGAAGATGAAAGATTGTGATATGAACCATTGCTTGAAGAAGGGCCAGAACCTGGGTCCCGTTGGGGCATGGTATTTGATGGAGTTGTTAATTCATATGGTAATGGCATTGAGGCAGTGATTATTACTCCTTAAGGCGCTCATTTTCCGTTTACGGCTAGATTGACCTTTAAATGTACAAACAATATGGTTGAGTATGAAGCTTGTATTATGGGACTTGAAGAGGCCATTGATCTCAGGTTTAAATATCTTGACGTCTATGGATATTCAACTTTGGTTGTGAACCAAATCAAAGGTGAATGGGAGACGAATCAACCTAGTTTGATACCATATAGAGACTATGCAAGGAGTATATCAACTTTCTTTACAAAGGTTGAGTTTCATCATATTCCTCGAGATGAAAACTGTACGGCAGATGCTCTTGCAACATTGGCTTCCATGATTGTGGTGAAATTTTGGAATGAAGTTCCCAATTTGATTGTGATGTGTCTTGATAGGCCAGCTCATGCATTTTCTAATGAAGAAGTAAAAGATGAAAATCCATGGTATTTTGATATCAAGTGTTTCCTTCAAAATCAGAGTTACCCGCCTGGGGTATCTTTGAATGATAGACTTTGAGAAGATTAGCTGGCAACTTCTACCTGAATGGTGATGTGCTTTATAATAGAAATTTGGATATGGTTTTGCTCATATGCATGGATAGACACGAAGCACACCTATTGATGACTGAAGTCCGTGAAGGTTCCTTTGGTACTCATTCCAATGGACATGTTATGGCAAAGAAGATGTTGAGAACAGGTTACTATTGGCTGACAACGGAATCTGATTGTTGCAAGTTTGTGAAGAAATGCCACAAGTGTCAAATTTATGCGGATAAGATTCATGTTCCTCCGACATTGTTAAACATTATTTCCTCTCCATGGCCCTTCTCCATGTGTGGAATTGATATGATTAGCATGATTGAGCCCAAAGCGTCAAACGGACATCGTTTCATTTTGGTGGCTATTGATTACTTCACAAAGCAGGTTGAAGCGACATCATATGCAAATGTGACCATGCAAGTTGTTATAAGGTTCATTAAAAATAAGATTATATGTCGTTATGGTGTGCCAAGTAAGATCATTACTGATAATGGATCTAACTTGAATAATAATATGGTGGAAGCTCTTTACAAAGACTCTTAAGATTGCACATTATAATTCTTCTCCTTACAAACCAAAGATGAATAGGGATGTTGAAGCTACGAATAAGAACATTAAGAAGATCATTCAGAAGATGGTTGTGACGTATAAAGATTGGAATGAGATGCTCTCATTTGCTTTGCATGAGTATTGTACATCCATCTGCACTTCAATGGGGGAAACCCCTTTCTCTCTTGTTTATGGAATGGAAGTTGTGCTCCCCGTGAAGGTTGATATCCCTTCATTGCGTGTCTTGATGGAAGCTAAGTTGACAGAAGCTGAATGGTGCCATACCAGATATGATCAGTTGAATTTGATTGAAGAGAAAATATTGACTGCCATGTGTATTGGTCAGTTGTATCAGCAGAGAATGAAGAAAGAATTTGATAAGAAGGTCAAGCCTCGTGTGTTTAAAGAAGGTGACCTCGTGCTCAAGAAGATTCTATCTTTCAAACTTGATGTTAGGGGCAAATGGACTCCTAATTATGAAGGCCCATATGTTGTTAAGAGAGCATTCTCAAGCGGTGCATTGATTATTACAACTATGGATGGTGAAGAGTTCACGCGTCCTGTGAACGCCAATGCAGTTAAGAAATACTTCGCCTATAAAAGAAAAGAACAGCTCGCTAAGTTGAAAACTAGAAAGGGCGGCTTAGGCAAAAATGAGCGTCTCGGTGGATTGAAAACCCGAAAGGGCGATCCAGACAAAAGTTAGAGACTTGAAATAGAACATTTATCCCGGTAAATTAAATTCTCCACCTTGGGGCAATCTAGGAAAAAATTAGGGATTATGGCAAGTAACTACACCCGGCTGGTTTTGAGCAAGTCATTTGGTTTTGATTCATCATTCTCGACCGAAGACAAGCACAATGGATGTTGAAGTTGGTAGGGAGGGTAGTGTTCATTGTATCCAATGTAGCCATTTTCCATGTAAATTACCATTTTCAAACTTTTTAAAGATCCATTGAGTCTCGTCATTTACGGACTACCATTTTTTTAAATAAAGTTGAGCTTTTATCCAATTGTTTCTATTCTTATTTACTTCTGTTAAATAAAATTGGATTTTTATGATGATAATTCTGAAATATTTTAATAAATAATTATTTTTCTTAAAAATAATTTAAAAAATCACTTTAAGAATAATTGATTTCAGCAAGGAATGCCAACAGCAATCTAAGAACAGTAAAGTCTTGGAGTGTGGAGCATTGTTGGTCTTCCCCAAGTAGCTGGTTTGGTAATTATTTTCCTTCCCAACAGTTATTCATTTGTCCCCGGCTTGGTCGATGAGTTTCTCCCTGAATAATATCCTCTCCCCAGTAGAGTTGGTGGGTTTTATCCCTAGTTGAGATGACAATCGGTCCCCTTTGCAAATCCATATTCCCCAGCTGAGGTACTCATTTTTTATATCCCCTAGTTAGTGATTTGTGATTGGTCCCTGGATATCGGAAACCTTTATTTGGTTTCCAAATTCCCCCATTTACATTTGCTTATGTTGTCTAACCACGGTAATTTCTCCCGTATGTGGGTCTGACCCGGTTATCTTTTCCTTGGAATTGGTTTATTTCGCAGTTTCCAAGAAGAATTTGATGATTATTGTGATGGTTATTTTGTTTGCTCCAGCAAGTCACATCATCCCATCATCTTTCTTGATTCCTCGCTCAGAGTTTTATCTTTGAAATTACCCAGTAGAGTTCGTCTTCTAATGAAAGTTTCTTCTCGGCAGTATTTGGTTCTGAGCAGTATTTGATTTTTGTCCCCTGCAAGGTTGTCTCTCCTTTAACATGGTGTTGACTTAAAATTCCCCGCGGTATTGACAATTTGGATACTCGGCAGATCCTTTCTATCCTCGACATGTTTGATTGGTCATCCTTCAGCAGTGCTCTCTCCCCTCAGAGTTTGCGGTAATTGATTGAAAGAATGTTTTTCATGTCTTTCCCATCCGTTGTTGATTTATTCAAAGCTAGATGACTTTTTTTATTTCCTAGAATTTTCTCTAGTTGGTGTTTCCATCTTGTTGAGATTAGCCAAGTGTTGTAGTGATGATTTAAATCTTTGTTATGTCTATCCTTTGTGTTGTTTTGTCAGCATGATCATAATCACAAACATGCATATTCATGCTTAAAACACAACATCAGATAGTTCATTATGCATTTTATCGCATTTGATTTTTCTTCTAATCCCCTGCTTTGGTGATATTATTTCCTCATGCAGATTAGGTGTGTGTCTGTCCTCCTCCAATTATAAAGTGTCAACCCCTTAAGCAAAAAGAGTTTAACCTTTCTCATTCCCCACTGAGTTATTTCCTCGTGGATGACTATTATTTCAGTTTCCTCCCCAAATAATTATCTGGATGGCACCACTCCCCTTGAGTTATATCCTTATTGGGTTGAGTCTTTGTTTGACCGTTTCTTTCTAGTTATTACCTAGATAGATATTTTGGTCCCCCGAGAGTCTATTACCCAGTAACTGGTAATATTCTTCTCAACGATGAGGAAATTACTTTTTCCCAATACCCGATAAAATGTAATCTACTTCCATGGTATACCCCAGCGGATTCGTTTTCACGTTTCCCCAGTGAGTATATCCTTGATATGTTCATCCTAACCGGTGACGGATATTCTTCCTTTTTGGTTTTCTACCCAGTAAAAAGGTAGTTGTAATCCCTATTTTATTACCTAGAGAGTCTATCCTTGATATGTTCACTTTAACTAGTGACAGATTTTCTCTTCTCTTTGGTCTTCTGCCCAGTAACTGGTAGTTATAAATTCTATTTGATTTCTCTCCCCAATAG
The DNA here is from genome assembly GCF_024323335.1 of Lathyrus oleraceus. Lineage (NCBI taxonomy): Eukaryota > Viridiplantae > Streptophyta > Magnoliopsida > Fabales > Fabaceae > Lathyrus > Lathyrus oleraceus. The sequence continues at coordinate 303,020,834 of NC_066580.1, read as the reverse complement.
GTTATTCTTACCTAGTAACTGGTAATCGATACACCTCTTATTCCTCAGTGAGTCATCCTTGATATGTTTACTCTAACCGGTAACGGATGTCCCTCTGTTAGAGTATATTATCTTCTTACCAAATAATCGGTAGTAGATAATATATCTCTTGTACTCTTGTGTTGAAGTCCATTCTTCCCTAGTTGAGTTTGAGTGCGTATTTACTCAGTGGAATCGCCTTTTCCTGTTTGGTTTGAGTATTTCATCTTTGTTCTGATCTACCCATTTCCCTTGCATATTTCCTTGGTTCCCCAACCGAGTCTTTCCATTAATTTATTTTCATCGGAATTCCCCTTGTGTCTCCAGCAGTTTTTAAGTCGTAGCCTGGCGTACGCATAACTTTTATCCCCTAGAGTATTTGTCTCCACCCTTGAGTTTTCCTTACAGAATACATTTTGCTCCTGAGGATCTTCAGTCTCTTCCGGATTCTTTTCCTTTGTGGCAATATGTTCCCCTACAATGATTATTTTAACATTCATATCATATGCATCATGAGGTCTCTTAGGGACCAAAATTCGTTTCTAGATGTTGTTATTTAAGTCCATTCTACTTATTTGATACGAAGATTTTAACCTTCATATCCTAAGTTAGAATTTCCTTATATATGGTCAGCTGTAATACCCCAATTTTAACCCTAAGATCCCTCATGCTATCTCATCATATGCATTGGCTTTGGGATCACACCTTGGCATCCTCCTTACCCCTCATTCATTGGGTTTGCATTGGGAGAGATCACCAAGCACATTTGATTGTATCATACTTTGTTTTTCATTATTTACTAACCAAAATGGCAAAAATATGCCTATGTATAGCTTTGTTTCTTTTGTAGGTAGTGTGTGCATTCACGGATGCCTCATCAAGCTCATATCTAGGGTTTAAGACCCTCAGTACAAGGATATCAATCAAGAGATGGTTAACATTGGTTCTAGACGTCATATATGACTCTCCATAATCTTCATTTATCATTTTGATCAAGAAATTATCAAGAGTTTGAAGCTTGTTTGCCTTGGAAGCCCTAATTCATTCGGGTATCTTGTGTAACTTCCTCAGCAAGTTTCTTCATCATTTGATCAAATATATCAAAGGATACTCCATATTACATCATCTTATACATATATGATCCTCCATGAGTACCAAATATCAAGAGAACTTCAAGTTTGCAAGTTGGTTCAAGAGGTTGACCAGAGAAAGTTAACTGGTCAAAACTGGGGTTCCCTAGACCCTATATCCTACAATTTTTGTCATATTAAAATTATTACAAGATACACTTTACTCTTTATAACATTCCAAACAACTTTGTTGTTGACATCAATAGCTAGTTTTGCTTGAAAAGTCATTTTTTATAGTGAAAGATTATAGGTCATTTTGTCTGAACCCTGGTTAGGAGGTCAACTTCCAAGGACCATGACTTGCTCAATTTTTATGATATGAAGGTAATCCAAGTTTCATGATCAATTTAGAGATGTCCTCTACAACTTTTATTCTTTCAGAAATATCAAATTCAAATTTCAAGGGCATGTGCCAAGAGGAAACATTATAGGCCATTTTGGGCCATTACCATTGAACAAGCAATTTTCCTCAACTTCTAAAATGCATAACTCCTTCATGCAAAATCCAAATGAGGTCACATTTGTTACCAAATTGAAGAGGATTGAAATATCTACAACTTTAATGAAGTAACTTTTTCCATTTTAAGCTCTTAGCAAAAGTTATTCAAGATGGAAGAAGTGGATATTTGACTTGGTACTTAGAAAAAATTTAATCATGTTTGATTTCTCAAACTTCTACCTCAAAACTCATCATGATACAAGCTTCAAATGGAAATGTGTTCAACATGAAATTTGTTCCCCTTGATGTCACCTTTCCAAAAGGTCCAAGTTCACCTTATTTGGACAAGATTTGAATGACTTGTGCATGCTTACTCTTCATGATTCCATTTGGTTGAATCACATGATCATTCCCCAATTTCAAATGCATAGCTTCATGTTATACTCTCAGCATCACTCATGATCATTTTGGGAACTAATTACATCATCTCATGGGCCTATGACATGCCCATGCAAGCATGCACTTCATATTTCTATTTTTGGCCAAAATTCAAAAGGTGTGAAAAGCAATGAACATGGCTATAAATACATGCCCTTGGTGATCAGAGAAAGGATCCTCTTGCCCAAGCTTCGTCCCCATTCTTCCCCAAACCCTATTGAAAGGATAATCTTGAAGATTTCTTGAGAAATCGAGTTTTAATTCTCATTTTGTTTTGGAATTGAAACTCCAAGAGTACAAGCTTTTTAATCATCGATATCATCTCCCGCAAGCTTATAGAGTTAAGCCAAGCCAAATTGGAAGCAAGATCAAGTTGATTTGGAGCTCCTCAAAGGTGAGATTTCAGAAACTTTTCTTCTTCGATTCTCCCTCATTTCTCATCCATTTTGATTGATTGTTGGTTTGCTGAAGTCTTACCAATGTAGGAAACAGGATTGAGTTGCTTTAAGGTCAAATCGAAGCAACTCAGTTCATGATCCTTAAAATTCAAATCCGTGTATCTTTCAATATACTTGGAATTGGAGAAAATTGAGGCAAGATTCGAGCTCCTGAGCATTTTTTTCTTTAAAATCATGTCCTTGTTTTTCATTTTGGTGATGGTTAGTGGTCATCCAGTCCGGTGAGGTTCACCGGAGAAGATGACCGGAGCCCTAGCTCTTGTGGTGTGTTGGCGTGTTCCCAACCCTTTGACCCATTCAAACTGTTTTAATCTTGGCCCTTGGTTCTGATTACCATTGGTGTGACGCGTTTGACTTGGTCTATCACGGATTGCGCGCGTGTGGCCATCAGATCTGCAACCTCAATTAATGAGGGAGATCTGATGGCCCTTGTTTTTTTGAATTTATTTATATTTTTTTATTTTTCATTTAATCCCTTTATTTTGTTTAATTCATATTAATTTCATTCTTAATCCAAAAAATATGGGACTTTCACAAAAAATCCTTAAATAATTTTCTCTTTCATATTTTGGATTAAAATTATTTTTTGGATTAATTTTGGTATTTTTCATGAATTAAATATTTTTGTGCATATTTTTTATTGTTTAAAAATACTTCTAACTTTTTAAATATAGTGAATTTTTTTGTCTAAGGTCCTTTGACCTTGTTTGACCTAGGATAAATCCCTTGGCCATTTATTTGGTGTTTTGAAGGGATTTTAGGTTTTGACCTAATTTAAATGCATTTTAATCCTTTTTTAAATTGATTTTTAATTGATTAAATGTTTAAAAATATTGTTTAGCCATTTTTATGGTCTTGTAATGTTTGACTTTCTGTTTGGGCCTTGGTCATGGTTGATTTGACTTTTGTTGAATTAAAATCATTAGATTTAAGGGATTGATGAAATGTACATTTCATCTCCCAAAATGAATGGATGGTTTTGATTTCATGAAATTCCTCTCATGATCAATTTGTGTTTCTATCTCCCCCTCATTCTTCATCTTCATCCCCATTCTTTCTCATTTCCTCATTTGACCAATGAAATCTCTAATGTCTAAAGGCTAATTGATTCATCAATGACCTTGTGTCAGACGAATCAATAAAGTATGATTGAGATAAGTCCTTCCTTTTTTAGTGTGTGGTATATTTTAGGAGTTTGATTCTTTGTACCAAACCTCTAACATGTATTAACACCTATATTTTTATTGTCTGGCTTCAGATAGTTATGACTTCTATACAAGTCCAATTATGATTGCTTAACATAGAGCTAAATTTGACCCTCAAGGCATTGCATTCTAGTAAGTGAGATTGTAAGTATCCCATTCTTCATGGCATTGTACGGAGACTTGACCTTTTTTCCTTTCATGGGAGCGAGTGGCATACTTGTTGAATTATCCAAGTTGGAGCCCTTCTCATGGAAGATGTCTTGGTTTAAGGATTCATAATGAATGAATGGTTGAGTGTTCTCTAAAGAATGAGTTAATCAATTAAAAATTACCACTAACAACTAACTAACTTTTGACTAACATTTGACTAACTCTTGTTAATATTGCTTTACTTTCAAGTCATTTACAATTATGCAATTTAAATTTCAGCCATTTATCATTCATTGCCATTTATATTTCATATAACATGTTTATGTTTCAAGTTATTTTCACTTTGATCATTTGAGCCATATCTAATGATTGTATATATTGTTTACTTTCTTTTGGTTTTGTTTGTGGTCTTGGGACCTTAAAACATTTAATAATAAGAAAAACCCTAAAAAAATGGAGGACTGTTGGAATTTAATCTGAGCTTTTGGACTTAGAATTAGGCAACATTCCCTGTGCTAAAGGACTTGGCCAATGCCAACATTCTGAGACTAAGCTATCTCTGATTTTTCCTTCATCTGATGTAAGATCTTGGATCTCTTTGATTCATCTGCTACTCTGTCTTGGTGCTTAATTGATTATTTTGTTATTGCCCATGTCTGATGTTTTGTTCTGAGTTGATCAAGGAATATTTCATATGGTACATTGGAAGATAATGAAGACTGCTAGCTATTGGAGTACTTGCTTGGATGTGGCCATCTTTATTTGATGCCTTGATATTCATGATGTTTGGATATTTCTCATTGCTTATTGATCATTGCTTGATTAAATTCTAAAGGAAATTGGGTTTCTATATGACATTCTTGTCTGTTGGATTGCATCCCATTGGTCAGATCTTTTCAATTCTTAACTTTTAAATTTGTGCTTAGGATAGCCTCTTCATCTCCTCCCACTTCTAAAATTTCAAAATCTCTCCCTCTTTTCAAAGACATTTCTTTGCTTGTGATTTCAAATTTAGACATGTTTTAATGATTAGAAACTTTGGCCTTATGCCATTGAATTTTAAAACTCTTTCTTAAATCAAACTTGTAAATAAACTTAACCATATTGACTTAAATTTCAAAAGACAAAAAGAACTAACAACTTCATTCAAATTTTTGGCCTTTTGTGCCTTTTCTTATTAAACTTTTGTTAAAAGCAATTCACAAACTTATTTGAAATTTTTACCACGAACTACGAGGTTTTGATCCCTCATTTTTATGTTGGTACGTAGGCACAAGACAGGTCTTGTCAAACACAAAAATATAATCAATGAATTCTTTCCTCATCCCCACACTCTATTTCATCAGACTTCATTTATACCAAAAAACACATGCACACATAAAAAAAAGGGCTTCCTAGGAGTACCTAGGACACTTTGGGTGTTAACACCTTCCCTCTGTGTAACCATCCCCCTTACCTGTAATCTCTGGTATTTTATTAGTTTTGATTTGAAAACTTCTTATCTTTGGGTTTTGTTCGTACTTTTCCCTCTTCCTTTGGAAACAATAAAAGCGTAGTGGTGACTCTGGTTTTATTGACGTCAAGTTTATCCATAGCTTGATGGTCATGAATTGACCGCTACATAAAGTTAACCCTTTTTCCATTCATGAGAGCTAGTGGCATACTTGTTGATTTATCCAAGTTGGAGCCCTTCTCATGGATGATGTTTTGGTTCAAGAATTCATACTTGTGAGTGAATGGTTGAGTTTTCTCCAAAGAATGACTTAAACAATTAAAACTCTTCACTAACATTTGAATAACCATTGACTAACCTTTTATTAATCTTTCTTTACTTTCAAGTCAATTAATTTATGTACTTTAAATTTCAGTACCTTTATCATTCATTATCATTTACATTTCATACAAGATGTTTATGTTTCAAGTCCTTTTCACTTTGCTCACTTGAGCCATATCTTGTGATTGTATATATTGCTTGTTTGTCTTTGTTTTTGTTTGTCGTCTTAGGACTTTAAAACACCTAATAACAACAAAAACCCTAAAAATATCTTGGTGGACTGTTAGACTTCATTGAACTTTTGGACTTAGAATTAGGAAACACTCCCTATGCTAAAGGACTTGGCCAATGCCACTATCTAAGACTGAGATATCCTTGATTGTGCTTTCATCTGTGCAGGACCTTGAGTACCCTTGATTCATCTATTACTTTGACTTTGTGCTTAATTATTATATTGTTATTCTTGTCTATGTCTAATGATTGTTCTGAGTTGATCAAGGAATATTTCATCTGATACATTGGAAGATATTGAAGACTGCTAGCTATTGGAGTGCTTGCTCGGATATTATGGATATACTTATTTGATCCGTTGGTCTTCATATGGTTTGCTTGGATATTGATTATGCTTGTTGCTTGCTAAAGTCCAAAGGAAAATGGGTTTCTATATGACACTCTTGTCTATTGGATTGCATCCCATTAGTTAGATCTTTTCAACTCTTAACTTTTAATTTTTGTCTAGGATAGTCCCTTCATCTCCTCCCACTTCTTAAATTTCAAATTTTATCCCTCTTTTCAAAAACCTTCTTTGCCTGTGATTTCAAACTTAGACATGTTTTAATGATTTTAGTCTTAGGCCATTGAATTTTCAAATATTTTCTTTAATCAAATTTGTAAATAAACTTAACCATATTGCCTTTAATTTCAAAAATAGAAAAATAACTAACAACCCTATTCAATCTTTGGCCCTTTATGCCTTTTCATTTAAAGCTTTGTTAAAATCAATTCACTAACTTCTTTGAAATTTCTACCACGAACTACGGGGTTTTTATCCCTCATTTTTATGTTGGTACGTAGGCGTAAGACCGAAGGTCTTGTCAAACAAAAAATATAATAAATGAATTATTTTTCTCATCCCCTCACTCTATATTTTATCAAACATCATTTAGACCAAATTACTTTCACATAAAAAAAGGGCTCCCTAGGAGTACCTAGGACACTTTGGGTGCTAACACCTTCCCTCTGTGTAACCAACCCCCTTACCTGTAATCTTTGACATTTTATTAGTTTTGATTTGAAAACTTCTTATCTTTGGGTTTTGTTCGTACTTTTTGTCTTTTCCTTTGGAAACAATAAAAGCGCGGTGGCGAGTCTGGTTTTATTGACGTCAAGTTTATCCATAGCTTGATGGTCATGAATTTACCGCTACAGATCCCAACCGTCATTTCTGGTAAATTGATTTAGTTCCTCTTCCATAGCCAGAATCCATTCATTATCCAGAAGAGCTTCAGCAATAGATATGGGCTCTATCAAATATACCAAACCTAGAAGAGTTTCTTCAGAAGGTTTAAACAAAGATCGAGTTCTTACTGGTGCATCTTTATCTCCATAATCAATTCTTCAGAATGAGAAGTTCTTGGTCTACTATTCTTATGATGAGTTGGAACAATGACAACTTCTTGTTGAGTCGCTTCTGAGTCTTTTGCTTCAGTGTCCATAGCGTTTCTTTCTGAGTGTTTATATCCAGAATATTTATCCTTGGATTCTGAAAAGTTAATCTTCATATCTGCAAATTTCTCAACTAGCTTTGGCTTTTCAGGGTCAAGCTTATTGTTGAATCTAACATGAACTGATTCCTCGACAATTCGTGTCTCAATGTTAAAGACTTTGTAGACTTTTGGGTGTTCATAATTGTAAGACCCCAATTTTGACCCTAAGATCCCTCGTGTAATTCCATCATAAGCATAAGCATTGGGATCATACCTTGGCATCCTCCTTACCCCTTTTTCATTAGGTTTGTTTTGGGAGAGATCACCAAGCACTTTGTGATTGTATCATACTTGTATTTTATCATTTCACTAACCAAAATACCAAAAATATGTCTTTGCATTTGCCTAACTCTTTTGTAGGAAGGGCATGATCTCATTGATTCATCAAGATCACATCTAGGGTTTGAGACCCTCATGAACAAAGAGTACAACCAATAATTGATTCAAGAATGGTTATGAAAATCATATATGAGTCCCAATGATCTCTACATGTCATATTGATCAAGTTTTCTTCAAGAGTTTGAGGGTGATTTGCCTTGGAAACCCTAGTTTGACTAGGTATCTTGAGTAACTTCTCCAACAAGCTATCTCACCAATTGATAAAATTTCTCAAAGGGCACTTCAAATTTCATCATATTATACATATATGATCTACCATGAGCCAATAAAGTCAAGAGAGTTGGAAATTAGCAAGTTGGTTGATGGTGGTTGGCCAGATGAATTCATCTGATCAAAACTGGGTCTCCCTAGACCCTATCTCCTACAAATTTCACCATATGAAAATGATTCCAAGAGAAAAATTACTCTAAATGACATTCTAAACAACTTTCATGTTGAGACCTAGAGCTAGTTTTTCTTGGAAAATCATTTTCTATGTTGAAACATTATAGGTCATTTTGTCTAAACCCTAATTTGAAAGTCAACTTCCCAAGGACATAACTTGCTCAATTTTTATGATATGGAATATTTCCAAGTTGCACAATAAAATTAAGTGTGTCTACCTTAACTTTTATGTTTGGAGTTGGAGCTAATTCAACTTTTTTGAGCATGTGATATGAGGGGACATTATAGGTCACTTTTGACCTATACCATTGATCAAGTGATTTTTCCAAACTTCAAAAATGCATAACTCTATCATTTCAAATCCAAATGACATGAAATTGGTGACCATTTTAAAGGTATTTAAGAGAGATACAACTTTGATGAAGACACCTTTCTCATTTGAAGCTCATAGAAAAAGTTAAGCAAGGTGGAATATTGAGACATATGGCTTGACACTTAGAAAAATTTTGATATGTCAAAACTTTCTAAACTTCCACCTCAAATTTCTTCAAGTTACAAGCGTCAAATGAAAAAGTATTTAACATGAAAGTTGTTCCTCTTGATCTCACCCTTCCAAAGAGCTCAAATTCATTCATTTTGGACATGAAATACATAGGCTACGCATGGCTTAAACAGGGTGACATCACTTGGTAATGATCAAGCTTCAAACATCAATGTGCATTTGGCGTGCAATCTAACCTTACTTCAAACCATCTGATATTCAATTATGGACCTCAAGCAATCATTTCATGAGCTTATGCGCGCCCATGCACCATTGCATCACCATTTGCCAAAATTGGAAAGTGAAAGTGAGTGTGCAATTATCAACCATTTCAGCTATAAATAGAGCTTCAATTGCTCAGAATTGGACACACATTGGCGTCAGCTTTGATCCCCAATTTCAAACCCTCAATTCTCAAAGGATAAGCCTGAAAAATTCTCTTGAATTTGAGCTTGAATCTCCACTATTTTGGAATTCAATTCTCCAGGAATCCATTGCTTTTTAACCATTCAATCCTTCTCCTGCAAGCAAGTGGAGTGAGACCAAGCACAAGCAAGAACAAGATCCATCGAATCCAGACCTATATTGAAGGTATTTTCCAGAAATTTTGAACTCTTCGATTCTCTTAAATTCTTGCTCAATTCTATTGATTCTTTGGTTGTCTGAAGTCCTACCAATGTAGGCAAGAAGTTTGAGTTGCTTTGAGGTCAAATCGAAGCAACTCAGTTCATGTACCTCAAATTTCAATTCCATATATCTCTCAATATATTTGGAATTTGAGTGAATGGAGGTCAAATTCGAGCTCAGTTCCATTTTTTCTTTAAGATCATGTCCTTATTTTTCTTTATGGTGATGGTTCATGGTGGACCAGTCCGGTGAGGTCCACCGGAGAAGATGACCGGAGCACTGGCTCCGGCGATGAGTTGGCTAGCATCTGAACCATAGGATTCATGTGTTTTGTTCTAATCCTGAGCGTTGGTTTTGAATACCACACTTGCCACGCGCTGACTAAGGTCCATGGTGGATAGCGCGCTAGGGACCATCTGATCTGCCACCTCAATTAATGAGGGAGATCTGATGGTCCATGTAATTTTGATTTTCTGAATTTTTATTTTAATTGCATTATTTTCAATAATTCATATTAAATTCAATATTGATCCAAAAAATATGGGACTTTCACCAAAAAATTTCAAATATTTTCCTCTTTCATATTCTGAATTAAAATTATTTTTTGGATCATTATTAATATCTTTCATGAATTAATTGATTTTGCATTTGTTTTTAATTGTTTAAAAATATTTTTAAATGTTCAAAAATTATGAAATTTTTTCTCCAAGGTCCTTTGACCTTGTTTGACCTATGATAAATCTCATGGCCATTTCTTTGGTGCTTTGATGAGATTTTAGGAATTGGACAAAACATATTTGATTTAAATGCACTATTTTATTATTTTTAATTGAATAAAATGCCAATATTTTTGTTGATCATTTGTATTGACTTGTTTGAGTTTGCTTGTTTGTTGTTGGACCTTGGTCAAGGTTGATTTGACTTTGTCAAATTAATCTCATTGGATTTAGGGGATTGATGGAATGTACATTCCATCTCCCAAAATGAATGAATGATATTAATTTGATAAAAGTCCTCCTTTGACCAATTTGTGATTTCATTCATCTCATTCCCACTTCATCTCATTCCTCTTCTTCATTCATTTCCATTTGGCCTATGACATCTCAAAGTCCTAATGCTAGTTGATTGAAAAATTAACATGAGTATGGATGAGATTAGGACACACCTTTTGCATATTTTTTGTGTGTGGTATGTTCCATGAGCATAGTTCATAATACTATGTCTCCAACATGCATTAACACCAAAATTCTATTGCCCGGTCTCAAATAGTTGTGACTTCTATATAAGTCCAATTACGATTGCTTAATATAGCGCTAAATTTGTGGCATAAAAGGCTTAAGCATTCTAGTTAGTGAGATTGTAAGTCTCCCCTCTTTCATGGTATTGTGTGGAAACTTGGCCTTCTTTCCTTTCTTTGGAAGATGTTTTGGTTCAAGGATCCATACTTGTGATAAGTGGGTTGAGTGTTCTCCAAAGAATGTCTTTAAATGAAAAGAAAAACAATACTAACTTCTAACTTGCTAACTATTAACTTTTAATTCCATGCCTTTACTTTAATGCAATTTACTTTTAGCACTCTATTTCATTTTCCATTGTTCATATCATTCTAATTGTTTATGTTAATGCAATTTTCACTTTGTCCATTTGGACCATATTGTGTGATATATTTTGTTTGCATATACTTTGCTTTTTTGTGTGGTCTTTGACCATTAAGGCACATAATAATAACAAAAACCCTAAAAAACTTTTGAGTGGACTGTTGGCTTGATCTTGGACAAATAGAATTAGAATCTAGGCAACCTTCCTATGCTAATGGACTTAGCCAATGCCAACTTGTTGAAGAACCAAGTGCTTGCAATTTGAAATTCATTTGATACATCTTTGAAGATCTCTCTAAGATTCATCTGCAACATGATCATGGTGTAGCTGTTGCTTTGAACCTGTGACTTGTGGAATTCATCTGTTGCATGGGCTATTTTGAAGAACATCATGAAATGGATAAGCTTGGATGAGGCCATCTTTATTTGATGCCTTGCTCTTCAAGATGTTATAATTGTGAATTTGTGTGTTGTTTGATTCTAAAAGTCCAAGGGTATTCTGGGTTTCTATTGACATACTTGTCTATTGGATTGCTACCCATTTGGTCAGATCTTTTCAACTCTAAAATTTTAAATTTTTGTGCATAGGGTAGTCTCTTCATCTTATCCCCATTTCTTTAATTTCAAAATCTCTCCCTGCACTTTTAAAAATCTTCTTTGTGTGAACTACTTTTGTTCTAAACTTTGACCACTTTTGCAAAAGATAGAAACTTTTGCCTTATGCCATTGCCTTTTCAAACTTCTTTTCTTAAATCAAACTTGTAAATAAACTTAAAAGTACATGACTTAAACTTTCAAAAGTGCCAAAAAGAACTAAGTCATTCAAACCATTTTTAGGCCTTTGTGCCTTTCAAACTTAAATTTTGTTAAAATCAATACACTCATTTTGAAATTTGTATCACGAAGTACGAGGTTTTGATCCCTCATTTTTATGTTGGTACGTAGGCACGGGACCGAAGGTCTTGTCAAACACAAAAATATAATATATGAATTCTTTTCTCATCCCCTCACTCTACTTGTTTGTAAACATCACTATGTACAAAATACATATGCATACAAAAAGGGCTCCCTAGGAGTACCTGGGACATTTTGGGTGCTAACACCTTCCCTTTGTATAACCAACCCCCTTACCTGTGATCTCTAACTTTTATTAGTTTTTATTTGAAAACTTCTTACTTTTTTGGGTTTTGTTCGTACTTTTTACCTTTTCCCTTGGAAACAATAAAAGCGCAGTGGCGACTCTTGTTATTTGATCTCTAGCTTATCAATAGCTTGATGGTCATGAATTTCCCGCTACAGAAATTAAGTGGCGACTCTTCTAGGGAGTAGTCTCCAGTGGGTTTAGCCTACTTTTTGTGTGAATATATTTGTATATATGTGATGTTTGTATATATATGTATGTGTGGTATAATCTGCTTGTTATGCTTGGTGATCTCTGAGTGGTGAGATAAGTTCTAACCCGAACTTGAGTGCAATTAAGATAGGAGGATGGTATAGTCATGTTCGACTTGTGTGGAGTAGTCCTTAACAAATTGGCTTGAGATCCATCTGCTTAGTGGAGACTCCTTTGGATTTGGAAATGTCACACAAGTATTTGCGGTTAGGCATTACTATTTCTAATTGGGTCTGAGAAGCTGGGAACCTTTAGAACACTAAACCCATCTTGGCCTATTTAGGACGTAGTGCGGAAACTGTTCAAGTGTAGACTTGATAACAGTTGTTACGCGATACTACACTCAGATGAGTTTCTCTTGAGAATATTATGGGTCGATGAGTCAGTCATCTTAATCTATAATATCCGATAGATGGAATTAAGACTCTGGGAACTTTTTAGAACATGATCTACAGGTTTTTATCCTTAGTTCACTCCTTTGGGATGGTTCTTACCCAGACTTTATGCTCGTGTCTTGCAACAAACCCTTGATTCTTGGTTGATTCAATCAAGTCTTGTCAACATCAATAGAACTTGGGTGTTGATAAGGTGTAAACCATAATCCACCAAAATGGATGATTGATCTTGATAATGACTTGATTCATCCCTTGACCTTTTGTTTGCCTTGTGTGTGATCCCTTATTTGTGATTGTTGCATTCATGCATTCATGCGCATCATAACATTCAATACACAAAAATTTCAAGGAACTAAGGTATCATTTGCAAATATTTTCAGACCATGGATTATGGACGAATGAACACTAAGTAGTACAGTTTCAGATGTCCCGACTTGAAAGAGTTAAGGAAGCTATCATCTTTTGTATTAGATCCCTTGGACTTCAAACAACGTCATGGGAAGCTTTTGTCCATCTTGTCTACTGATGTGGTTGAAGGACTTTTGAGTGTTCTAGTGCAGTTTTATGATCCTCTCTACCGTTGTTTCACTCTCCCAGATTTTTAGCTTGTGCCTACCATGGAGGAGTATTCTCATCTTTTTGGGATACCTGTTTCTAGTAGAGTGCCTTATAATGGATTGGAGGAGATTCCCTGACCTAGTATTATTGTTGAAGCTCTTCACTTGAAGAAGTCTGAGATAGAGGCTCATTGGGTGAAAAAAGGAGGGTTATTTGGATTGCCATCTGTTTTCCTCATCAAGGAAGCTACTACTTGTGCTCAAGCTGGTAGTTTGGACGCTTTTGAAGCTATCTTTGTGTTACTCATTTATGGATTAGCTTTGTTCCCTAACATTGACGGCTTTGTTGATGTTAACGCCATTAGACTTTTTTTGATTGGGAATCATGTGCCTACTTTGTTGGGTGATATGTATTTCTCTTTGCATCTAAGGAATTCTAAAGGTGGTGAAACTATTATCTGTTGTATCCCTCTTTTGTAGAAGTGGTTTATTTCGCACTTGCCTCAGACGCCTGCTTTTGTGGAGAACAAACAATGTCTACGGTAGTCTTAGAGACTTATGTATCTCACCAATGATGATATAGTTTGGTGTGATCCTTCTTTAAGCAGTTTGGAGATTATTGATAGTTGTGGTGAATTCTCTAATGTGCCTCTCATTGGTACACAAGGAGGAATTAACTACAACCATGCTTTGGCTCGTCGTCAACTTGGGTTCCCCTTGAGAGACAAACCTAATAACACTTTGTTAGAAGGTGTTTTCTATCAAGAGGTTAAAGATTCCCAACATTTGAAGCAGAAGATTGTGCATGCTTGGCATAATGTGCATAGGAAAGGAAGATCTAAGCTTGGTCCGTGCAATTGTGTAGCTTTGGAAGATTACACTATTTGGGTGAAGAAGAGAGTTATGGAGTTGAAGATGCCTTATCCTTGTGAAAGACCTATGTATATGGTTGTGGTTGAGCCATTAACTCTCCCTAACCAAGATGTAGAGGAGTTGGAAGATGCACTCGTCAAGATGAAGCAAGAAAAGGATATGTGGGAAGAGCGTTTCCATGCTTTGAGCAAGAAGCATAAAGAGTTGCAGTTGGAGTCTAAAGACAAAGATGCACTGATTGAGCTACTTGAAGACCGAGTGACGAAGAGACAGAGAGAGCCAGAGGTTTCATCTTCTAGCATGCCTCAGCCTTCCGTTGCTTGGAAGAAGATTGTGGACCATCTTGTCCTCGAGAAGACTTAGATGAAGGCTTCTTTAGTGACCGAGATCCGTTGCATTTGAAGGAAGTACGCACCTTCAGCCAGATCTTCTAGCACTGTTGTTAGGGATCCTTAACATGACTAGTCTCCTTTCCTCTTGTATCTTTTTATTTTGGTTTCTGAAATTGTACTCAGTGTAATCCTTCCAATTTATATAAATAAAAAGAGTTTTTGGTCATATCAAATTGTTGCAATTACCATTTAAATATTATATATTTGCAAATGATATAGTAAGTTCCTTGGTAACAAAAATAATCAAGCATTGCATTCCATGCATCATTTGCATAAGCAGGTTTTTGCCAGGTGTCTGATTGGTGTTTCTTTTGTGCTTTAGCCAAGCTGACTCACTGGTATAACACCAGAGCCAATCATCAGAAAATTATGGAGCATCTAGAGCAAGAGAACAGAGAGCTGAAGGATGAGATCGCCTGAATGATTGCCATGATAGAGTCAGTTCTTGCTACTCAGAGTCAAGCTTCTCCAACACCTACAACTCCTCCCGCGAGGATTGTTACTTCAGAGATGGTTACCTCTACTGTGCCTGCCGCTACCGCCCACTTTGCGCCGAACCTACCTGTCGGATTCCCGTGGGGAATGCCGCCCAACTTTGTGCCAGAAGGCTTTGCGCCTATGCCGACATCTAGCCCGGTCATGTCCGTGCCACCTCTAGTTTTGCACACTTTGCCTCGCGTAGAGGATACCATCTATCATTCTGAGTCGCCTGAGGGTCCAGATGTTTATGAGAAGATGGACGAAATGAAAGACCAATTTCTTGAGTTGCGCAAGGAATTGAAAACGCTGAGAGGTAAAGATCTGTTTGGGAAGAGTGCTGCTGAGATGTGTTTGGTACCCAATGTCAAAATCCCGGTGAAATTCAAAGTGCCTGACTTTGAAAAAAATAAGGGGAACTCTTGTCCGCTCAGTCATCTTGTGATGTATGTGTAACACCTCAAAATTTGCCCTCCTCTCTTGGGACTAGCTTAACATATTGCATATCATTTGTAGGTCATTAGTCATTGCATATTGCATATCATGTGGCTACTTTGTGCAAATCATCCTCCTAAGTCTTGATCAGGAGATAAAGAGGTTAAGATGCAAGCTGAGGGTTTCATTGATTGAATTGATCATTAATCATCTGAGGATGTGTGGTACAAATTAGGGTTTCTTGATTCTCAAGGAGATTGGTCTTTATCTTGGTTGAAATGATACATCATCATGGTCTTGTTATCATCCAGAAGATTCAAGAGATTGATCAGATACCTTGAGATTAGGGTTTTGACCTCTGGTCAACCCTAATCATCTGCATTGGGCCAATCAAGGCTTGGCAAGGAGATGGGGTTTTCAATGGATATGGGGGTCATCATATGATTATTTTGAGCTTATGGAAGCTAGGGTTTCATCATTGAGCCATGGCATCAGGAGTTTGAAGCTCAACTTGATCAGTGCATAGCCAGATTCATCTATCAGTCAGAAAAGTCAACTTTGGTCTACTGTGCCTAAATTGATGGACTTGGAGGTGGGAGAGAGTTAGAGACACTTCATTCATGTCCAAACAAGTTTCATTTGACATTTCAAACATCCAGAATGAAGAAAATAAAGTCAGATGGAAACTTTCCAAAAATAGAAAGTGACTTGTAATTGAAAACTGCCAAAAATGGAAAGTTTTTCACCTCAAGATTACATGTCCAAAAATGCTTCAAATGAAATTTTGTTCAACATTAAAGTTGTAGATCTTGCTCTCACCTTTCCAAAAAGTCCAAGAACACTCATTTCTCATGTGTGGTTGGCAAGTTATGATCAAATCATTTTCAGAAAATGTTGATTTTCAAAGTGGCATAACGTTTGAATGGAATGGCCAAATTGGGTGATCTTTCTTTGAGAAAATCACATTTGATGTGTACTTTCATGATGCATTATCACATTTCATCAAAAATCATCATTGCAAAAGTCCATTTTTCAAGTGATTCATTTTGAAAATTGGTGGGAAAAAAGGTGATTTTGTGAAATACATGGCTTTTGCATACCAAACCAATTTCAACACATTCCAAATGACAAATATGACTTGCTCCAACTGGTTTTGCACTGTTACATTGGATGCATCTAGAAAAGGGCATTTTGGCCAATTATGGATAAAACTCACTTTGCTAATTTCACTTGAATTTGCTAATTGTGATTAGCACTTGGATTAGCATGTGGTATAAAACATTAATCATAACAGAAAATGGATAATCACATTTCATTTCTCAGATCCAAACAGAAAATTCACCATTTCTCTCCAATTTTCTTCAAACTTTTTCAAACTGTTTTTCACATTTTCCATTGAATTCACCATTGCTTTGCTAGTTTCTTGCTTGATCCATTTTCTGCAGGACCTTGTGAAGATCTGTTTCACCAAACCGTGGCCAAGGCATTGAAGATTCGCAACTATTGAAGTCTCATTCATCCATGGCATCTTGAAGGATTTTGGAACTGGAGCATGCTGGAGCTACAAAACCTCTCTCAATCACCTTCCTAAGCTTCAATCAACATCTGTTTTGGCATTTTGGACTTGGAAACACACGAATTCATCACTGCCATCATCATAAGGTCAGAATTCGATTTCAACCATTGCTTAAATCATGATATGGCTTGTGTAGATCTAAGTTTGTAGAGTACGCTGCAACTTGTGGTTTTGAATTTCATTAGGTTTTGAGTGAGAAATTTGGAATTGAAGGTTTGAATGTGAAACTTCTTTTGATCGATTCGTGCTGGATACTTAGAATTAGGCTAGAGCATGTTGATATTGTTGATGTACGTGATTAGACGATTCCATTGATGTATGATTTGCTAAGTTTCGTGATGAATTTGTTCATGTTGATTTCTGGAAATGATGAACGTGTAGGGACGATGAATAGCGCGTTTTGATCCGTGTTTTTCCATTTCGTTTTCAATTTTCTGTTTACCGCGCTCACTGACCAATCACATGTCGCCAGCGAATAAATTGAAGCGCTGCGTTTTGCCCTTGCCATCACATATTTACAATTTTGCCATTCCAGCTTATTAAATCATAT
This sequence comes from Lathyrus oleraceus, assembly GCF_024323335.1. NCBI lineage: Eukaryota > Viridiplantae > Streptophyta > Magnoliopsida > Fabales > Fabaceae > Lathyrus > Lathyrus oleraceus. The sequence continues at coordinate 303,003,259 of NC_066580.1, read as the reverse complement.
TATTTCATTTTCTTTTTTCCATTTTATTTCATTTTGATCATTCATGATTTAAAAATCCATAACTCTTCCAAAAATAATCCAAATTTGATAAGATTTTTTTTCACCATTCTCCTTGTGATGTGTAGTTTTTTATGGTGATTTTTAATATTTTTGTGCACGTGTGGAAAAATTAAATGCCTAGGGATTGTTTGAATGTGTCATTTGTGCACCATGCTCACCATATTGATCATAAAATCTTGATGCTTCATTAGAAATTCATGAAATTTTTTGTGCATGTGCTAGACATCTTAAGGAGCATTTTGATATGTGGTTTGCAATTTTTGAGTTCCTGGATGATGAGATATGATTTTTTGAATAGAGGTGTGACAATTTGTGTCACACCATTCATTGTGCAATTTCATGATTTTATTTGATATGCTTGTGGACCTTGGATTGAGCTGAATCTTTGCATGATTGAGAATATGGATGTTGAGAATACATGTGAATTTTTCTGGATTTATTGATGGCATTTCCTATTTGATTGGAATTTTCTCCCCTGTTTGGTCATTTCTTGACTTTTTTGTGATACATGTTTGTATTTGTTTTGTGAAATTCTGGTTATTAATTGGATGGATGTGAAATTTGGCATGTGTATTGTAGACATATTGTAGGTTGCCATGGCTTTGATCTCATTCATTTATCATGTTTTGTCACTGTTTTATGATTGGTTAAAGTTGATGCTTGTTTTGATGCCTTGTGTTGGCTTGCTTGAATTTGTGCTGACTTTCTGAATTTCATTGACCTACTTCCACTTGTCCAAATAGCCTGAAATTTGATATGCTACTTATTCAATGTGTTCTGTGTAGACTTGAATTTTTGTGGAATTTATTGAGCTGTTTTGGTATTGATTTGATTGTGATCATTCTGTTTGGTCCTTTGAGGTTGCAAATTGCATGTTTGATGCCTTTTCCTTCATGAAATGATAATGATGAATGATTTGAATGTGGAATCACTTGGGTTGGTTTCTTGATTGTTTGATTGTGATTTTGGATAATTTTCACTTGTTGTTTTGGATTTTTGGTCTCCTTTTGACCCTAGGCTTGTCCTAGTGGTCTTGTTTCTCACATTTTAGTTTGACTTTTTCAGGTTAAGAAGCAAAATGCTTTAAGGAGATTAATGCAAGTTGATTGAGTTTGGTTAATTGTTGTAAACTAACTTGTTTGTTTTGTAGGGTGCTTAGCTCACTTGCTTTGGGCTTGTGCTTTGCACAGATGATTGATTGCATTGTCTATTGGCTCTTATGCTGTTTGTTTTGACTTTGTGATTGGTATACTGATTGTATTTGATTGATTTCAGGTACATTAGTTGCTAATAGTTCTTTGAGAACTTGCTGTGCTGCTGCTTGGTTGTATAAACCAATTGAGGTAGACTCTCTTGTCTCCATGTAGTCTGGAAGACCTAGCCTGTTACTTGGCCAGGCAACTGTCTGAAGTCCTCCTTAAGAGGCGATGTTTGTGATTGTTTAAGTTTGTCCCCAAGCAGGAAAAGACCTTGATTAAGGCAATTGGCAGACACAAGGGATGTGCAATCCATCCCCTGCTATTCTTGTTGAGTCGTCCCTCTGCTCACACCACTGTGTTGATGCATTGGGACATTAACCCAAGATCAGTTGAGTCAGAGTCATGAGTGTAGAAGGGTTCCTACTTTCTGAACCCACACTCCTTTGTCCGAAGCTCTCCCTGGCCAGGGATAAGAGCTGTGAGGCACACCCCTCACTCACCTTTCATCTGGCTTCACCCTGACTCTCAATGTCAGGGTTAAGAGCTAACGCCACCCTGACACAGTTGTGTTGCTTTTGCAACTTAACCCTTGATTGAGCCCACATCTGTCTGTATATAGTGTGTGCTAACTATGAATGTTTGATTTGTTTTGTTTATGCTTGCATGCTTTGCTTTTTTCTGGTTAGGATTAGCTTGCTGTTGTGCAAGTAGATAGAAACCATAACATAGGGCAATGATGCATGATAACATCTAGGCTCGAGTCCAGCTCCCTAGTAGTGTGTCTTCCTTTGTATCTGGTTAGAATTTCTCTCCCGTCCAGGGGAACTACGTCGCCCTGATCCTCATACCAGATGAGGTACGTAGGCAGGAGACCGTGCGAGGTCTCTCCGGGCACTTTTTTTTCTTTTTGCGTGTGTTTGCTTGACAGTTGCTAGGCTCGAGTGCCTGACTCCTTCGCGACTTGTTGTTTGTTTCTTCTTGTGTGTCAGGATATGGGTGTAAGCCCGGCGATTGGCTGTCTGTATCCTGATTGTGTTTGTTTGGTTCGGAAGCCGATGTAAGTCCAGCGATTGGCGTTCGGGTTCCATGTTTGCCTGTGTTTGTGTGTGTCTTGTTTGGCGTGCGTGAGCCGAACTACGGCAGCTCTGATTCTCGTTCCAGACGAGATACGTAGGCATAGGATGCGATATCCTAGCGAGCCCTCTCCCCTTTTCTCCCACCTGTGTTGTCTTCAGTGTGTGTGTGTGATGTTTGTGAGTAGTTTTAGCAACCTTTTTCTATCTTTTTGAGCGTGGATCCCGTCGAGTACGACGGATGCGTAGGGGTGCTAATACCTTCCCCTTGTGTAACCGACTCCCGATCCCATTCTCTTTGGTCGCGAGACCATGCTTTTTCCAGGTTTACTCTGAGCGTTTCCTTTCCCTCTTTTGGGATAAATAACGCACGGTGGCGGCTCTGTGTTGTTTTTCGCGGATGCGACAGCTGGCGACTCTGCTGGGGATTCATGATGTTGACCTGTGCTGGTCCATCTTCCCTAAGCGAGTCTCTCCTAGCGTTCTAGGATAGTTTAGGTTGCTTGTGCCGCTTTATTTATTGCATTTATTATTCTAATTGTGTATATATTTGCATAAATATTTGCATGCATCATGCTATCATGTTGATGTCCTCTGTACAGGTGGTTCCTCTGTTTTGGGGTGGGTGTTCTGAGTGGGGCTAAAACCCAGGCCCGAGTATACACCTAGGAGTAGTGTGGTCTCATGTTGCCTCCTTCATGTTAGGTCAACATGTGCTTGGCAATATGATGTACCACAAGCCGGACGAGGTTCACTTGATAGTGCTCTTCCTTTGTGGGGTACTCCACTCTAGTTGAGTCACTTCATCTGAACTATTGACTTCGGTGACCGATCATTTCCCGGATCTTTGGTTTAGATGATCTCAGGAGAGCTACAATGGCACACCCGAAAGGGCAAACCCATTGAGTATCTTTGCCCGATTGTCGAGACTATTATCCGCCTTAGGATGACCTGATTAGAATTTACCTGTGAGGGGAGGGTGATTCTTGCAGATGCATGTTCAGATGGTGACTTTGATGGTGACTATCGATTCAACAGTTGATCAGAGTCATATTTATAAGTCGGATTTATGGACCTTTGTTTCCGAGATGCCGGAGTGCTGTCCGTGTTATCTATCAGTGGGGATCCGTTTATTTCAGGATTCCCCGGGCCAATTCAGAGGATTGTGGTTATCTGCTCAGAGATTGTCTGGTGATGATGGTGATTTATCATTCCGTTCCGTTTATTTCGGAACCCCAAGTCAGATTTGTGGTTACATATTCCTTCAGATGGTTGTGATCAGTTCAGAGATCGGGCTTCAGTACAACAGATGTTCAGATGACTTGGAGGATGGCAATGCATTGCATTCATTCCTCAGCATCATCACATTTTGCATTTACCTGCATCTAACACATGTTTATCCATATGCAGGGACATTTTGATCGAGATCCTGGTCGAGAGACTTTCTGCTCAGACATGAGGACCGGTTTGAAGCATGACGTCGCCTACAGTTTCTTCGACCCAGAGATTGGTGTGCTGAGAGATATGATAGCCTTGATTACACCCGACCATGTGGGGATGTTCCGTGAGGCATACGGTGGTATTCTGAAGATGGTTTTCAGGCTCACCGACAGTGACAGGAGCGCCATTCATACTCTTCTTCAGTTCTATGACCCGGGTTTGAGATGTTTTGTGTTCCCGGACTATTTGTTGGGGCCTTTGATGGAGGACTATGCTAGCATCCTGGGTATCCAGATCCGAGATCAGATTCCTTTATTTGCCACTAAGGTGGAGCCTGTTGTTATGGAGATCTCTCGTGCTCTTTATTTGAGCCCGGAGATGATCAAGGAGGGTTTGAAGGAGAAGGGCAAATTACCAGGTTTTCATTTGAGTTTCTTGGAGGCCAAAGCCAAGGAATATGCTGCTGCGGGTAGTTGGAAGACGGTCTGTGCTGTGATTGCTGTGAGCATTTATGGGATCATTCTGTTTCCTAATCAGAAGAACTTTGTGGACCATAATGCTATCAGATTGTTTATACAGAGGAACCCTATTCCTACTCTGATCGGAGATGTCTATTACTCGGTCCATAACCGGAACGAGAAGCGGTGTGGTGGTCTGATCCGATGTTGTGCTCAGATGCTATTCAGGTGGTTTATGGGGTATTTGCCTTCCCGAGGTGCTTTTGCTCATCTCGATCCGACTGTCAAGTGGTCATTCAGACTGATGGGTTTGCGGGCTGCTGATATAGCATGGACTCATAACGGTATGGCAGGACGGGATTTCATATGGACTTGTGGGAGTCTTCCCAATGTGCCTCTTGTAGGAGTTCAGGGTTGCATCAATTACAACCCGGTGCTTCTCAGGAGATAGATGGGGTTTGCTGTGGAGGGTCCTCCTCTTGGACGAGAGATTCAGGAGTCCTTCTACTTTCCGATTGAGGGCAATCAGGCCAAGCTGAGGCAAGTATTGGATGAGTGGCGTGACATTCAGCGAAAGGGTAAGGTTCCTTATGGCAAGGTCAATAGCCGGTATTTTCCTCTATTTGATGATTGGCTTCGGAAGAGGATCGAGATCACACATCTACCATTTCCGGGAGGTGATCCTGGGTGTCCTTTGATTGAGGGTCCGCATTCTTCTGTCAGTATGGAAGAATTCCTCGAGATGAAGAGAGCCAGAGATCAGTTGCTTGCAGAGAAAACCGAATTGGAGATGAGTGTTGCTCGGATTCAGACGGCTAGTCAGGAGATCAAAATAAGGATGGAAGATCAGGATAAGCGACATGCCCTGGAAGCCAAGCGCTTTGAGATGGATACTGCCTACTATGGGAAGATCAGCCAAGCTTTAGCATCATCGACAAAGGAGCACGACATCACGAAAGAGAAGCTAGCCAGAGCTTCAAAGGTCATTGAAGATGAGAAGAGGAGGCAAATCCTCGTGAGAGATCAGAGAGATGCCAGAGCCAGAGTCCTTGCTGCAGAATGGGAAGCGGAGAAAGCAAAGATCATCGCCGAGAGAGATCATTACATTGCTGAGAGAGATCATTACTTCAGGCAGATGAAGACTCACCAGAAGGAGGTGGGGAGATTACAGCAGGAGAACACCGAGCTCAGGTTCGCCGCAGAGTTCGCGAGGATGGTCGATGAGATAGGGCCTTCTGTGGGACCCTCATCAGGCTAGCCTTTTATTTGTGAGGATTACCGTCAGGCTTGTTGACGGAATTCTTTTGCTTGTATTTCTTTCATGATTCTGGAGAATTGTATCTGATTTGTATCAGTTGTGATGTATGACTTTGGCACTCTTGTGCAATTTTGCTATGCGATGATTGTTTCCATTCAGTGATCGATCTTCAAGCTTTATTTGCTTTCCTGTATGCACTCACACAGCACACACACATGGTTGGGCGGTATTTTGCTAAATCATATATCTCTGATCTGTATGATGAACTCAAATGCTGAATGTCAGAATATTGCTGCCGGATTATTATTTGTCTCGATGAAGCCAGGATCAAGAGACAAAGTGTTCCTCCTGTGGATAAACACTGCATTCATGCATGATCATAATAACGTGTTTTTATTTTGCAGGTATCAGTTCTAACGTGCTTGATTGTTTCAGGAATCATTGCTCGTGCTCGCAGAGTTGTACCTTTGCACTCAACCCGTCCTCACAGATACTTCACGCGACGCAATACTCCCAGACTGATGGATCTCCCAAATACTGATATTCTCGAGCTGAAGGACAAGATGAGCGAACTGATCAACATCATGCAAGGGTTTGTAGTTGGTCAGAAAGCGCTGGCTGACAAGGTTGAGAAGCTCGAGCGAGTTTCAGCGGCAAATAGTGGTGTCAACCTGGATGGTGTCTCCAACCAGGGGCTGGGTGGTTCTCGAGACGGTGGTAAAAGAACAACAGTGGGAATAGTGAATAATGCTGCTGGTTTTGGTGTTGTTGGGGGTCAACCTGGTCAGAATCTGAAGGACAGTCTGTTCCCGCCTTTCTTCGGGGTTGATGACGATATAGAGGAAGACCGAGAGGCAGATCAGTTCTCTATGCACAACGAGCCATTCGGTCAATACGGTGCCCAACCACAGAACAAAGAGATTCAGCTGCTGGCTGAGAAAATCAGAGCTTTGGAGAGTTATGCCACTCCTGGGGTGGTCAATATGTCAAACATGGGGCTAGTGGAGGGGATTGTTATCCCGCAGAAATTTAAGGCGCCCGCATTTGATAGGTACAGTGGGAGTTCCTACCCCGAAACTCATTTGCAAGCGTTTGTTCGTAAGATCTCTGCATACACCATGGACCAAAAGCTGTGGATGTACTTCTTCCAGGACAGTCTGTCCGGAGGCTCACTGGAGTGGTACACCAAGCTGAAGTCCTCTGATATAAAGAACTGGCTAGATCTTGGGCACGCATTCTTTAAACAGTATCAGTTCAATGCTGATATGGCCCCGAGTCATACCCAGCTGCAGGGTATGTCTCAGAAGAATAACGAAGGGTTTAAAGAATACGCTCAAAGGTGGAGGGAATTGGCTGCCAGAGTGCAACCTCCATTAGTGGACAGAGAGATGTTTGATCTCTTCATGGGGACCCTGCAGGGGGCATTCGCCGAAAGAATGGTTGGTTGTCCGGTGACCAACTTTTCAGACATAGTGGTGGCTGGTGAAAGAATAGAGAGCTGGCTGAAGCTTGGAAAGATACAGGGTAATGCTTCGTCGTCTGGGTCGAAGAAGCCCTTCAGTAATGGCCAGAGAAAGAAAGAGGGTGATACCAGTGCGGTATATGCTCAAAGGGGACCCAGTAGGGATCGTTACTTTCAGCACACTGCTGCAGTAACTATTCCTGCTGATAATCAGCATCATCCTGCACAGCAACAACAACAACCGCAACAACAAAGACAACCATTTCAGCAGAGGCCTCAGAGGGCTGGATATCAGGTCAGGGGGAGGATGAGTGATCGACATTTTGACAGGCCGCCTGTGACGTACTCTTTCCTATTGAAGAAGTTAAAGAATCTGGGCCTGGTACAGTTGAGGACTTTGGCACCTTTGAGACCTGATCAAAGGCCAGCCAATTTTGATGAAAATGTCAAATGTGAATTCCATTCGGATGCTCCCGGGCACAGTGTAGAGGACTGCAAAGCTTTTAAGCACGTAGTCCAAGACCTGGTGGATTCAAAAGCAATCAACTTTGCTCCGTCTCCCAACGTGAATGCTAATCCCATGCCCGCGCATGGTCAAAGGGGGGTGAATGCTATCTCTGAGGAGGGCCGAATCGGGTTGTTGAGGGTTGATCAACTAAGGACTCCGTTGGCTGAGGTCAAGCGGCAGTTGTTGTTGAATGGGGTTCATCCGGGCTGCGGTGTTGAGTGTGCTGTGTGCACTATTTCTGTCAATGGATGTGAATTGTTGAGAGAGACTGTTCAGGGTCTGATGGACAATGGAAGTATTCTGATTGAGAGGGCTGATATGGGAAAAGAAGAGGTCTCCACCATAATGATTTATTTTGATCCGGTGGATTTGTCAAATCTAGCTGAGGCGACTCCAGTTACCATCACGGTGCCTGGACCAATTCCGTATGACAAAGATGATGCTGTGCTATGGCATTATGGTGGAGAAGTTTACTGTAACGGAGAGAAGGTAGAAGATCAGACTGCAAGTGAAACCACCGTTTCAAAGGTGGATAATGCCGGTCCCAGCGGTTTCACTCGCAGTGGCAGACTGTTTGCTCCTGATGCCTTGAGGGGAGGAGAAGGAGAAAAAGAGAAAAAAGAAAAGGCCGAGGCTTTAGCCAGGGCGAAAGGGAAAGCAGTGGTGAGCGATGGTACTCCAGTGGTGACACCGACGCTTGTTGGGTCGGAAGAGAAGCTTGATGATGATGCAGAAGAATTTTTAAGAATCATCAAGAAATCCGAGTACAAGCTTGTGGACCATCTGCAACAGACTCCCTCCAAAATATCAATTCTGTCATTGCTGTTAAGCTCTGAGGGGCATAGAGAGGCTTTGATGAAGATCCTGAAGAAAGCCTATGTTCCCCAAGAGATAACTATTAACCAGTTGGAGACGGTCGTGTCTAATGTGCATGCCAGCCATGGGTTGGGTTTTACTGACATGGATCTGACTGTGGATGGGAGGAATCATAACCGGGCTTTACACATCGCAGTGGAGTGTAAAGGAGCCGTGCTTTCGCATGTGCTAGTTGATACCGGCTCCTCTTTAAATGTGTTGCCGAAGAAGGCTCTAGCTAAGCTGAATTGTGAAGGATTGATCCTGACTCCCACTGATCTGATAGTGCAGGCATTTGATGGGTCAAAGCGGGCCGTATTTGGAGAAGTTGAGCTTCCGGTGAAGATAGGCCCCGAGGTGTTTAAGTCGACTTTCTATGTCATGGATATCCAGTCGGCATACAGTTGCCTGTTGGGTCGCCCATGGATCCATGCTGCTGGGGCTGTAACATCGACTTTACACCAAAAACTGAAATATATTTGGGAAGGACAGGTTGTCACTGTGTGTGGAGAAGAGGACATCTTTGTCAGCCACCTGTCCTCATTCAAGTACGTTGAGATGGACGGCGAGATTTGGGAGACGCCGGGTCAAGCGTTCGAAACCGTTAAGGTGGAGAATGCTTTGTTTGCAAAAGAAGAAGAGAAACCGTCCATTGCTTCGTACAAACAGGCCGCCGAGGTGGTGAAGAATGGAGAGGCTCCTGGTTGGGGCAGGATGATGGATATCTCTACAAAGAAAGATCGCTTCGGAGTGGGGTACCAGCCGGGCCGAGGCTCAGGACAAGGCAGAGGACGCCGTGCGTCAGTCACCTTCACTAGTGCCGGAATGCTGGATCCGGATCACATATGCATGATGAGTGAGGAAGCTGATAGCGACTGCGAAATTGACCAATGGATAAAGTTGTGCGCACCAGGGACGGGAATCCAGAACTGGAAGGCTGAAAAGATCATCCGGGTCACTCTGCTGGAAGAGTAATATTTTTCCTGTTTCAATTTTATATGCATGAAAGTCATACGTGTTGCCCGACACGTAATGGTTCATTGTAAGGGCCACCTCATGTTTAAATTTGCAAGTTTGCATCATTAATAAAAGGATGTTTTTCAGTTAAAAGCGGTGTTCCCTGTTTTTCATTTATTTTTGCAGTTTAAAAATAAACAAAATAAAAATGGCAATGTTTTCATTTTTCTTTTTGTTTTGACTCGTTCCGGTTCTAAGCAATGCATGAATCAACATTCATGCAGATGCGATCATTCTCCGGATCTCATTGATAACAATCCTGTTACACCCTCGTATGACTTCGATAATCCGATCTATCAAGCCGAAGAAGAAGGCGAAGAAGATTGTGAACTGCCAGGGGAGTTAGCCAGGTTGTTGAAACAAGAGGAGAAGGTGATTCAGCCGCATGAGGAACCGATTGAGGTTGTGAATCTGGGTACCGACGAGGTCAAGAAAGAAGTGAAAATCGGGGCTGCTTTGGAGGCGAGTGTCAAGAGCAGATTGGTGGCATTGTTGAAAGAGTATGTCGACATCTTTGCTTGGTCTTATCAAGATATGCCAGGGTTGGATACCGATATCGCCGTGCATAAGCTACCGTTAAGAGCAGATTGTCCTCCAGTGAAGCAGAAGTTGCGCAGAACTCGACCTGACATGGTGATGAAAATTAAAGAGGAAGTGCAGAAGCAGTGGGATGCTGGTTTCCTTGCTGTCACTAATTATCCGCCATGGGTTGCAAATATCGTGCCAGTCCCGAAGAAAGATGGGAAAGTAAGAATGTGTGTGGACTACCGAGACCTGAATAGAGCTAGTCCGAAAGATGATTTTCCGCTACCTCACATCGATGTGTTGGTAGATAATACAGCTCAATTCTCGGTGTTTTCCTTCATGGATGGCTTTTCTGGCTATAATCAAATCAAAATGTCGCCAGATGATATGGAGAAAACAACGTTCATTACACCGTGGGGCACCTTTTGTTACAAGGTAATGCCATTCGGTCTCAAGAACGCCGGTGCTACTTATCAGAGGGCCATGGTGACTTTGTTTCATGATATGATTCATCATGAAATCGAATGCTATGTCGATGACATGATAGCAAAGTCCCAGACAGAAGAGGGGCATTTGGTAGATCTGGCCAAGTTGTTCGACCGGTTGAGACGATTCAGACTGAGGTTGAATCCGAACAAATGCACGTTCGGAGTACGGTCCGGTAAATTGCTGGGGTTCATAGTAAGTGAGAAAGGAATCGAGGTTGATCCTGCGAAAGTAAAAGCAATAAGAGAAATGCCTGAACCGAGAACAGAGAAGGAGGTTCGTGGTTTCTTAGGTAGATTGAACTACATTTCACGGTTCATATCTCATCTAACAGCCACGTGTGAACCGATATTCAAGTTGTTGAAAAAAGATCAAACGGTCAGGTGGAATAATGATTGCCAAGCGGCATTTGAAAAAATCAAAGAGTATTTGCAGGAGCCTCCGATTCTGATGCCTCCTGTGGAGGGAAGACCGTTAATTTTGTACCTGACAGTCCTCGAGGGGTCTAAGGGGTGTGTATTGGGGCAGCATGACGAGTCTGGTCGAAAAGAGCATGCCATATACTACCTTAGCAAAAAGTTTACCGACTGTGAAACAAGATATTCACTGCTCGAGAAAACTTGCTGTGCTTTGGTCTAGGCTGCTCGCCGACTGAGGCAGTATATGCTGGTTCATACCACTTTATTGATTTCCAAGATGGATCCAATCAAGTACATTTTTGAGAAGTCAGCATTGACCGGACGGGTTGCGAGGTGACAAATGATTCTGACAGAATATGATATACAATATACTTCTCAGAAAGCAATCAAGGGGAGTGTATTGTCTGATTACCTCGCTCAGCAACCCATTGAGGATTATCAACCGATGAAGTTTGAATTCCCTGATGAGGACATCATGTTTCTCGAATCGAAAGATTGTGAGGAACCAATCCCGGAGGAGGGGCCTGACCCTGAATCCGAATGGATTCTGATGTTTGATGGGGCCGTTAACGTGAATGGAAGCGGTGTTGGTGCTGTTTTGGTTACGCCGAAAGGATCCCACATTCCTTTTGCTGCCCGGCTAACATTTGAGTGCACCAACAACGTGGCTGAATATGAAGCTTGTATATTGGGAATTGAAGAGGCGATTGATTTGAGAATCAAGAACCTTGTCATATATGGAGATTCAGCTCTGGTGGTGAATCAGGTTAACGGAAAATGGTATACGCATCAATCTCATTTAGTTCCATACCGGGATTATACGAGGAGATTGTTGACGTTTTTCACCAAGGTGAAGTTGCATCATGTGCCCAGAGAAGAGAATCCTTTGGCAGATGCTTTGGCTACTCTGGCTGCCTTGATTAAGGTGCAGTGGTGGAATCAGTTCCCCAGTGTTGAGGTGGGACGTCTGGATAGACCGGCTTATGTGTTTGCTGTTGATGCAGCGCCTGATGATGAGAAGCCGTGGTATTACGATATCAAGCGCTATCTAGAGACTCAAGAGTATCCTGAGGGAGCATCTAAGAAGGACCGAAAGACTCTGCGGAGGTTGGCCATGGTGTTTTATCTGAATAAGGATGGGGTTCTGTACAAGAGGAATTTTGATTGGGTCTTGCTCAGATGTATTGATGATAGAGAAGCAAGCCAGTTGATGAAAGAGGTCCATGAGGGATCGTTCGGTACCCATGCCAGTGGGAATGCGATGGTGAAAAAGCTGCTGAGGGCAGGTTATTATTGGATGACAATGGAGGCCCAATGTTTCAATTTCGTGCGGAAGTGTCATAAATGCCAGATTTATGCTGACAAGGTGCACGTGCCTCCAAATCCGTTGAGTTTAATGTCGTCTCCATGGCCGTTTGCTATGTGGGGCATTGATATGATCGGAAAGATTGAGCCTACGGCTTCGAATGGGCACCGGTTCATATTGGTGGTTATTTATTACTTCACCAAGTGGGTGGAAGCAGCCTCTTATACGAACGTGACGAAGCAGGTCGTTGCCAGGTTTCTCAAGAGAGACATCATTTGCCGATATGGGGTTCCCGAGAGAATCATTACTGATAATGGTTCTAATTTGAATAATAAGATGATGGCAGAACTGTGCCGGGAATTCAAGATTGAACATCACAATTCTTCTCCCTATCGTCCGAAGATGAATGGGGTGGTTGAGGCAGCCAATAAGAATATCAAGAAGATTGTGCAAAAGATGGTGGTGACCTACAAAGACTGGCATGAGATGTTGTCGTTTGCATTGCATGGGTATCGAACATCGGTGCGTACATCTACTGGGGAAACGCCTTTCTCGTTGGTGTATGGAATGGAAGTTGTGTTACCGGTTGAGGTTCAGATTCCCACTTTGAGAGTCCTGATGGACGTGAAGTTGCAAGAGGCAGAATGGGTAAGGACCCGGTACGAGGAATTAAGCCTGATTGAAAAAAAGAGGCTGGCAGCCATTTGTCATGGGCAGTTATACCAGCAGCGGATGAAACGTGCTTTTGACCGAAAGGTACGACCTCGGGTATATCACGTGAGAGATATGATGCTGAAAAGGATCCTTCCTCCTCAAAACGACCGAAGGGGCAAATGGACACCCAATTATGAAGGTCCATTCGTGGTCAGGAAGGTTTTCTCTGGAGGAGCCTTGTTGCTAACGACCATGGATGGCGAAGATTTTCCATCCCCTGTGAATGCGGACGCAGTTAAAAAATACTTCGTATAAAAAGACCCGCTGGACGAAAAGAATAAAATAGTCCAGGCAAAAATGGGCATCCCGGCGAACCGAAAAAACAGAAAGAAAAGGTTCGGGCAAAAATTAGGGATATAAAAAGAAAAATTGTACACCCGGCAAGTCGAAAACCTGAAAAGGCTACTTGGGCAAAAATGGGTATCCCGGTGGACTGAAAACCCGAAAGGGCGGTCCAGGCAAAAGAGGGATTGAAACGAACAACTGCGTCTGGCATGATCGTTCGCTTTGGTTAAGGCACATGGATAATACCCGGTAGGGATCAGTCGGAATCGTCTTGTTCAGAAGGCAGAAAGCACGGAGAGTCTGAGGACATATGGGGTGTAACCGAGTTGGAACTCGATGAGATCACGGGTTTCACATTGCCATTAGGATAGATTTTTCCTTTTGTGCGCAATTACCTCTTTTCAGGAATTGCTTCCTTTGTATTGCTCAATTTGAGCCACACATTTTTCAATCAATAAAATGCATATTCAGTCAAATAATTTTTGTTTTTGTTTTTCATTACCGCTTTGATTGCAAAAACATCCGATTATTTTTGATAAAGAATCTTTGCATTTTAAGACATACAGGTCCCTTCCAATGCATGTTTATAAGATTGAAAGCTTGAAATCTTACTTGGAAGGTGGAGTGACCCAAGTGTTGAAATCTTGACACGCCGGGGGCACGGTTTTTATCTAACGATCTGTTTTGCAGGTACTGTTAGATTTTTTCCCTCATTTGCAGGTTGTGATGTGGAAGCTTTTGATGAACAATCTCGTGGAGTCCAATGAATTGAAGAAGGGTGATAGGACGACGAGGGACGTACGACGATCCTTGAGAATTAATCAAGAAGACTCTTCAAAGTCTGAAAATTGAAAAGTCTGTGTAAATCCCAGGAGTTCGCTCTCCGTCGAGCGCGGAGCGGTTTGGAATACAAGATGATGGAGCAGAAAAGGTCCAGACGAGTCTGGGAGTTCTCAAAATTGGAAAGCTGACATGGGAGTTGGATACGAACACCATGGTTCGACGAGTCGACGGGTGTTCAGTACCAGACTGTCCTCCTCCCCAAGCAGAGTCAGAAGAACTAAATTCCCCAGCAGATTCAAGGTCTATGGATTCCCTAGCAGGGTCAGGATGGTTATCCCCAGCAGGTTCCAGGTCGATGCTTCCCCAGTCGCCAGGCCTGAAGGTTGCAGTTTTCCCAGCAGAAGTATCTGTGTGTGGTGGTGTCTCAAGCAGAGTCGGGATTGATATCCCCAGCAAGTCAAAGACTATTGTATCCCCACAGAGTGCATTGGTGGATCTTTCCCCGGCAATTCCCCAAGCGGATCGGGTGCAAAGGAGGTTTTTCCCCAGCAAGGGTTGCCTTTTCCCAGCAGCAGTGCTATTCCCCAACAGGGTGGAGATCGGAGTATTGACGAGTTCCTCAACAGAGTGTCTCGAACTCCCCGGAAGAGTCCCTCGAGGGGGATGCCTTTTTATACATTCATCATGAAAAAATAAGCATAGCATATTGCATGATAAATCGCGTAGCATTTCCATGATTATGGAGCATTGCGCTAAAAAAGTCAATCATGCATCATATTGCAAGCATAAGCTAGTCTCAGACCGTGGTTATTGTTTGAGAGGTGGTCCGTCCAAAAGGAAGATGCTACTCCGAGGAGTTTGGTACTGTATCAGCAGTATTCCCCCAGTAGTGCGATATTGGAGGAAGAGTTTCTGTCGAGCAGAGATGGAAATGATAATCAAAGAAAGTTTCGGGGTCCAAAAAGAAAAACAAGAAAGGCATAATCCCCAGCTAAACGCAAAGTGTTTGTCTGCCAGGGTTGAATAGAGAGCAGTCGGCTCAGGGCTTGTTATCCTCAGCGTGGGTCGTTGTGGCACGCGTGCCGTCTCATGTATCACTATTCCTTTTCGCCGATGCTGACAGGCATGGAAGTTTTCCGGTGTCCAGACCGAGGCGGTGTCCAGACCGAGGCGGGTATCCAGACCGATGTGGCACTCCGGCCAGTTTCCGATTCCCAGATCGAAGAAGTTCTCAACAATCAGGACGAAGAACTTGTGGCACTCCGGCCAGTTTTCGATTTCCAGATCGAAGAAGTTCTCAACAATCAGGACGAAGAACTTGTGGCACTCCGGCCAGTTTCCGATTTCCAGATCGAAGAAGTTCTCAACAATCAGGACGAAGAACTTGTGGCACTCCGGCCAGTTTCCGATTCCCAGATCGAAGAAGTTCTCAACAATCAGGACGAAGAACTTGTGGCACTCCGGCCAGTTTCCGATTTCCAGATCGAAGAAGCTCACGACGATTAGCTCGATGCAGCTTGCGGCAATCCGGCCAGTTTCCCGGTATCCAGACCGAAGTGGTGTCCAGACCGAAGTGGTATTCAGACCGAAGAGGTGTTCAGACCAAGGTGGCGTTCAGGCTAATTCCCCCAGGTGTTCAGGCCATGGTTATCCCTGCGTTACCATTTATTTTGGTATCCAGGTCGACGTTTCTATTTCGGCATTCCGGCCGACTTTCTCCGTACCAGACGGATTTTTCTTCAAGATTGTTTCTTTGCCGATTCTGACAGGCATTGTTAATTATTTCCCATCAGAGTGCAAATTGTTCGTCTGTTATTGGTATTCAATCACTCTTCATCCTGATCATCTGAAAGCCGAGGCTGTTCATATCGACAGGTTCACAGTGGATTGAATAGGGGCAGCTGTAACACCTCAAAATTTGCCCTCCTCTCTTGGGACTAGCTTAATATATTGCATATCAGTTGTAGGTCATTAGTCATTGCATATTGCATATCATGTGGCTACTTTGTGCAAATCATCCTCCTAAGTCTTGATCAGGAGATAAAGAGGTTAAGATGCAAGCTGAGGGTTTCATTGATTGAATTGATCATTAATCATCTGAGGATGTGTGGTACAAATTAGGGTTTCTTGATTCTCAAGGAGATTGGTCTTTATCTTGGTTGAAATGATACATCATCATCATGGTCTTGTTATCATCCAGAAGATTCAAGAGATTGATCAGATACCTTGAGATTAGGGTTTTGACCTCTAGTCAACCCTAATCATCTGCATTGGGCCAATCAAGGCTTGGCAAGGAGATGGGGTTTTCAATGGATATGGGGGTCATCATATGATTATTTTGAGCTTATGGAAGCTAGGGTTTCATCATTGAGCCATGGCATCAGGAGTTTGAAGCTCAACTTGATCAGTGCATAGCCAGATTCATCTATCAGTCAGAAAAGTCAATTGTGGTCAACTGTTCCTAAATTGATGGACTTGGAGGTGGAGAGAGTTAGAGACACTTCATTCATGTCCAAACAAGTTTCATTTGACATTTCAAACATCCAGAATGAAGAAAATAAAGTCAGATGGAAACTTTCCAAAAATAGAAAGTGACTTGTAATTGAAAACTGCCAAAAATGGAAAGTTTTTCACCTCAAGATTACATGTCAAAAAATGCTTCAAATGAAATTTTGTTCAACATGAAAGTTGTAGATCTTGCTCTCACCTTTCCAAAAAGTCCAAGAACACTCATTTCTCATGTGTGGTTGGCAAGTTATGATCAAATCATTTTCAGAAAATGTTGATTTTCAAAGTGGCATAACTTTTGAATGGAATGGCCAAATTGGGTGATCTTTCTTTGAGAAAATCACATTTGATGTGTACTTTCATGATGCATTATCACATTTCATCAAAAATCATCATAGCAAAAGTCCATTTTTCAAGTGATTCATTTTGAAAATTGGTGGGAAAAAAGGTGATTTTGTGAAATACATGGCTTTTGCATACCAAACCAATTTCAACACATTCCAAATGACAAATATGACTTGCTCCAACTGGTTTTGCACTGTTACATTGGATGCATCTAGAAAAGGGCATTTTGGCCAATTATGCATAAAACTCACTTTGCTAATTTCACTTGAATTTGCTAATTGTGATTAGCACTTGGATTAGCATGTGGTATAAAACATTAATCATAACAGAAAATGCATAATCACATTTCATTTCTCAGATCCAAACAGAAAATTCACCATTTCTCTCCAATTTTCTTCAAACTTTTTCAAACTGTTTTTCACATTTTCCATTGAATTCACCATTGCTTTGCTAGTTTCTTGCTTGATCCATCTTCTGCAGGACCTTGTGAAGATCTGTTTCACCAAACCGTGGCCAAGGCATTGAAGATTCGCAACTGTTGAAGTCTCATTCATCCATGGCATCTTGAAGGATTTTGGAACTGGAGCATGCTGGAGCTACAAAACCTCTTTCAATCACCTTCCTAAGCTTCAATCAACATCTGTTTTGGCATTTTGGACTTGGAAACACATGAATTCATCACTGCCATCATCATAAGGTCAGAATTTGATTTCAACCATTGCTTAAATCATGATATGGCTTGTGTAGATCTAAGTTTGTGGAGTACGCTGCAACTTGTGGTTTTGAATTTCATTAGGTTTTGAGTGAGAAATTTGGAATTGAAGGTTTGAATGTGAAACTTCTTTTGATCGATTCGTGCTGGATACTTAGAATTAGGCTAGAGCATGTTGATATTGTTGATGTACGTGATTAGACAATTCCATTGATGTATGATTTGCTAAGTTTCGTGATGAATTTGTTCATGTTGATTTCTGGAAATGATGAACGTGTAGGGACGATGAAGAGCGCGTTTTGATCCGTGTTTTTCCATTTCGTTTTCAATTTTCTGTTTACCGCGCTCACTGACCAATCACATGTCGCCAGCGAATAAATTGAAGCGCTGCATTTTGCCCTTGCCATCACATATTTATAATTTTGCCATTCCAGCTTATTAAATCATATTATTTCATTTTCTTTTTTCCATTTTATTTCATTTTGATCATTCATGATTTAAAAATCCATAACTCTTCCAAAAATAATCCAAATTTGATGAGATTTTTTTTCACCATTCTCCTTGTGATGTGTAGTTTTTTATGGTGATTTTTAATATTTTTGTGCACGTGTGGAAAAATTAAATGCCTAGGGATTGTTTGAATGTGTCATTTGTGCACCATGCTCACCATATTGATCATAAAATCTTGATGCTTCATTATAAATTCATGAAATTTTTTGTGCATGTGCTAGACATCTTAAGGAGCATTTTGATATGTGGTTTGCAATTTTTGAGTTCCTAGATGATGAGATATGATTTTTTGAATAGAGGTGTGACAATTTGTGTCACACCATTCATTGTGCAATTGCATGATTTTATTTGATATGCTTGTGGACCTTGTATTGAGCTGAATTTTTGCATGATTGAGCATATGGATGTTGAGAATACATGTGAATGTTTCTGGATTTATTGATGGCATTTCCTATTTGATTGGAATTTTCTCCCCTGTTTGGTCATTTCTTGACTTTTTTGTGATACATGTTTGTATTTGTTTTGTGAAATTCTGGTTATTAATTGGATGGATGTGAAATTTGGCATGTGTATTGTAGACATATTGTAGGTTGCCATGGCTTTGATCTCATTCATTTATCATGTTTTGTCACTGTTTTATGATTGGTTGAAGTTGATGCTTGTTTTGATGCCTTGTGTTGGCTTGCTTGAATTTGTGCTGACTTTCTGAATTTCATTGACCTACTTCCACTTGTCCAAATAGCCTGAAATTTGATATGCTACTCATTCAATGTGTTCTGTGTAGACTTGAATTTTTGTGGAATTTATTGAGCTGCTTTGGTATTGATTTGATTGTGATCATTCTGTTTGGTCCTTTGAGGTTGCAAATTGCATGTTTGATGCCTTTTCCTTCATGAAATGATAATGATGAATGATTTGAATGTGGAATCACTTGGGTTGGTTTCTTGATTGTTTCATTGTGATTTTGGATAATTTTCACTTGCTGTTTTGGATTTTTGGTCTCCTTTTGACCCTAGGCTTGTCCTAGTGGTCTTGTTTCTCACATTTTAGTTTGACTTTTCAGGTTAAGAAGCAAAATGCTTTAAGGAGATTAATGCAAGTTGATTGAGTTTGGTTAATTGTTGTAAACTAACTTGTTTGTTTTGTAGGGTGCTTAGCTCACTTGCTTTGGGCTTGTGCTTTGCACAGATGATTGATTGCATTGTCTGTTGGCTCTTATGCTGTTTGTTTTGACTTTGTGATTGGTATACTGATTGTATTTGATTGATTTCAGGTACATTAGTTGCTAATAGTTCTTTGAGAACTTGCTGTGCTGTTGCTTGGTTGTATAAACCAATTGAGGTAGACTCTCTTGTCTCCATGTAGTCTGGAAGACCTGGCCTATTACTTGGCCAGGCAACTGTCTGAAGTCCTCCTTAAGAGGCGATGTTTGTGATTGTTTAACTTTGTCCCCAAGCAGGAAAAGACCTTGATTAAGGCAATTGGCAGACACAAGGGATGTGCAATCCATCCCCTGCTATTCTTGTTGAGTCGTCCCTCTGCTCACACCACTGTGTTGATGCATTGGGACATTAACCCAAGATCAGTTGAGTCAGAGTCATGAGTGTAGAAGGGTTCCTACTTTCTGAACCCACACTCCTTTGTCTGAAGCTCTCCCTGGCCAGGGATAAGAGCTGTGAGGCACACCCCTCACTCACCTTTCATCTGGCTTCACCCTGACTCTCAATGTCAGGGTTAAGAGCTAACGCCACCCTGACACAGTTGTGTTGCTTTTGCAACTTAACCCTTGATTGAGCCCACATCTGTCTGTATATAGTGTGTGCTAACTGTGAATGTTTGATTTGTTTTGTTTATGCTTGCATGCTTTGCTTTTTCCTGGTTAAGATTAGCTTGTTGTTGTGCAAGTAGATAGAAACCATAACATAGGGCAATGATGCATGATAACATCTAGGCTCGAGTCCAGCTCCCTAGTAGTGTGTCTTCCTTTGTATCTGGTTAGAATTTCTCTCCCGTCCAGGGGAACTACGTCGCCCTGATCCTCATACCAGATGAGGTACGTAGGCAGGAGACCGTGCGAGGTCTCTCCGGGCACTTTTTTTTCTTTTTGCGCGTGTTTGCTTGACAGTTGCTAGGCTCGAGTGCCTGACTCCTTCGCGACTTGTTGTTTGTTTCTTCTTGTGTGTCAGGATATGGATGTAAGCCCGGCGATTGGTTGTCTGTATCCTGATTGTGTTTGTTTGGTTCGGAAGCCGATGTAAGTCCAGCGATTGGCGTTCGGGTTCCATGTTTGCCTGTGTTTGTGTGTGTCTTGTTTGGCGTGCGTGAGCCGAACTACGGCAGCTCTGATTCTCGTTTCAGACGAGATACGTAGGCATAGGATGCGATATCCTAGCGAGCCCTCTCCCCTTTTCTCCCACCTGTGTTGTCTTCAGTGTGTGTGTGTGATGTTTGTGAGCAGTTTTAGCAACCTTTTTCTATCTTTTTGAGCGTGGATCCCGTCGAGTACGACGGATGCGTAGGGGTGCTAATACCTTCCCCTTGCGTAACCGACTCCCGATCCCATTCTCTTTGGTCGCGAGACCATGCTTTTTCCAAGTTTACTCTGAGCGTTTCCTTTCCCTCTTTTGGGATAAATAACGCACGGTGGCGGCTCTGTGTTGTTTTGTTTCAGCCCGCCGGTTGTTTTTCGCGGATGCGACAGTATGCCCACAAGATGTCAACTTGGACAGATAATGACCAATTGCTTATTCACTACTTCCAGGATAGCTTGATTGGTGTTGCACTCCGTTGGTATATGGGGTTGGATAGTGCAAGCATCCGCACTTTCAACGACTTGGGAGAAGCTTTTGTGAAGCAATACAAGTATAATATGGACATGGCGCCGGATAGAGACCAGTTGAGGTCTATGTCTCAGAAGGATAAAGAAACATTCAAATAGTACGTGCAGAGATGGAGGGAGTTGGCTGCTCAGATCACTCCTCCTTTGGAGGAGAAAGAGATGACAAAAATCTTCTTGAAAACCCTGAGTTCATTTTATTATGAATGAATGATCGCTAGTGCCCCCAGTGATTTTACCTAAATGGAAAATATGGGGATGAGACTTGAAGAGGGAGTCCGTGAAGGACGTTTGTCAAGAGATGAGGCGTCAATGAGTAAGAGGTATGGCAGTAGTTTCAGCAAGAAGAAGGACAGTGAGACGAATGAAATTTCCAGTCGGAGGCACAAGAGGCCTCAGATCAGAAGAAATCCACCACCCCGTCAACATCATCATCATCATCAAGTGTCATCAATAATTTTGGTATTTTCTAATCAACAAGAAACACCAATTCAACAACAAGATCAACGTCAGCAACAACAACCGCAACAAAGAACAAACACTACAACAACCACAATACCAACAACAATCCACATCAGCAGAATTTTGAGAGGAAAAAGGTCTCTTTTGACCCGATTCCTATGTCGTATGCAGATTTGTAACCCTCGTTAGTTCTCAAGAACTTAATTCAACCGAGGAACCCACCGCAGATCCCAGAACCACTTCCCTGGTGGTATAAACCTTAGCTCCGATGTGCTTTTCATCAGGGTGCACCCGGGCATGATATTGAAAATTGTTACCCTTTGAAATATGAGGTTCAAAAGCTTATGAAGAATGGTATGGTGTCCTTTGAGGACCGCGTGCCAAATGTAAAAGCTAACCCTTTACTCGCTCATGGGAACTCTTCAGTGAATATGGTTGACGGTTGTCCTAGAGAATTCAAGGTTTTTGATGTCCGGTTTATCCGAAGATCTTTGGTGCAAATGCATAAAGATATCTATTTGGTGATTGACTATGAACATGACCATGATGGTTGTGTTGTGTGTAGTGTGAACCCAAGAGGGTGTGATGTGGTGAAAAGGGACATCCAGCATCTGATGGATGAAGGCATAATTCAGATTGTTCAATTCTGTTGGTTGTTCAAAGGATAAGTCTGGTGAATCCAACAATTTGAAAGCTAATGATGATGATGAGGTACTCCGATTAATAAAAAGGAGTGAATTTAATGTGGTCGAGCAGTTGCTCCAGACTCCCTCAAAGATTTTCGTGTTGTCTCTGCTTTTGAATTCTAAAGCGCACAGAGAAGCACTGCAGAGAGTTATTGAACACGCATATGTGGAGCAGGATGTTACTATGGATCAATTTGATCACATTGTGGCTAACATCACTTCATGCAATAATTTGAGCTTTTGTGACGAAGAACTCCCTGAGGAGGGAAGAAATCACAATTTGGCTTTGCATATTTCAATGAACTGCAAGGAAGATGCTTTGTTAAATGTGCTTGTTGACACCAGTTCGTCACTCAATGTGCTTCTGAAGTCAACTTTGTCAAAGCTATCTTACCAAGGAGCGCCCATGAGGTACAGTGGTGTAATCGTCAAAGCCTTTGATGGTTCGTGCAAGACAGTAATTGGTGAAGTGGACCTTCCAGTCAAGATAGGTCCAAGTGATTTTCAGATTACTTTTCAAGTAATGGATATCCACTCGGTCTACAGTTGTTCATTAGTGTTGATTCTAAGTGTTGGCAGCAATTTTGGTAAAACAAAGAGTGTTCACAAGATGTCATGTGTGATGTCTTAACATGAGATATCCTATGTACCTGCTAGAGTTGAAGAACATATGCAAGCAGGATTGTTTCAGAATGCCACTTACAATGCTAAGGCTTCTGATATTGGATGTACCTGCTGGAGCTAAATTGGAAGACATATGATGCAGGATTGTTTCAGTTGACATACTCATTGTCATGGTAACTGATATGGTTGTACCTGCTATAAAAGGAAACTGGATTATGCAGGATTTTTCCAGATGCCAGACCCGATGTCATGACATCCTGTACACAGAACATTCAGTATGAATGTCTGGTATTTTGTGATTGCACAATTGGTGGCAATCATTGGTTGATTGAAGATATGGCTAGCTGGCGTAATCTATCAGGGATATCAAGCAGATTTGTTTATTTTCCAAGGAGTCTTTACAGCTGATATGAAAAGATTTAATTGGAAAATATATTTAGGGTTTTCAAGTTGTCCAATGTTTCTATAAAAAGGGACTTAGAAAACCTGATTGAATACACAACCAAGACTGAGCGAAATTTAGAGAGAGAGCTAGGGTTTGTGTCTGTAGGTCATTCAAGTCATCCATAGATGATTGAATTGGACTGATTTGTCTTCTTGATCAAAGTTTTGAAGCAAGATCAAGAGTGTGTCTTCTTGATTGAAACTGTGAAGTAAAATCAAGAATATTGTAATTGAAAAGTATTTTCTTTTCACAAGGGATTGTTGTTTAAAATCACGGGTGTGTGATTGTAAGGGAAGTGAGTGGGTTCTCATATCTAAGAGTGCTTATGTAGAAATTGCACGGGTAGAGATTAGGTGAGAAAGACTGTAACTTGTTGAAGTGTACGGATAATCTTTGAACTAATACTATTATAGTGGATTTCCTTCCTGGCTTGGTAGCCCCCAGACGTAGGTGAGTTGCACCGAACTGGGTTAACAATTGCTTGTGTTGATTACTTTACAATTCTGTTTTATTATCCATTGTGTATTAACATATATCAGTGTCGTGACATTACCTTCGACATCTTATATCTGATACCAGAATTTCAATTAGGAAGGCCATGGATTCATGAGGCAGGGGCTGTTACCTCCACTCTGCACCAGAAGCTCAAATTTGTCAAGAATGGCAAGCTAGTGATTGTTGGTGGAGAGAAAGCGCTATTGGTTAGCCATCTGTCACCTTTCTCGTATGTTGAAGTTGAGGATGAGGTTGGAACTCCGTTCCAAGCCTTATCTATTGTTGTTGAGAAGAGAGTTGGGGCACCTATGTCCTCCCTGAAGGATGCTCAGAAGATTGTTGAAGAGGGTGTTGTTGATCAATGGGGGCGTATGGTAGAGGTCTCCGACAACAAAGGCAGAATCGGTTTGGGGTTCCAGAAAGGCTCATCAACTGTTAGATTTGAAGATATGCAACTCAGCTTCCGTAGCGGAGGGTTCATTCATGGCAATGAACAACACTTAGCTGTTGTGTTAGAGGATAGCGAAGAGGAAGACTGCACCAACTTTGTAACACATGGAAAGACATGCAACAATTAGACTGTTGTTGATATTCCTGTTATTTTGCACCGATCTAAGTAATTGCTTTTATATTTTAAAATCTTTCTCTTATGCCTAAGGGAGAATTGAACATTGTTTGGGCATTTTAAATTGATCATTAATAAAATTAATTCTATTCATCCACATCTTTGATGTTTATTTTTTACTTTTTTCTTTATTCTGAAAATGGTAATCACAAAAAACATAAATAAACAATATAATTGTCCATCTGCATAACATTTGGTCAGAAATTCACTTCTCTAAAATCAAAATATCAAATCATTATGCAGGTTGGTTCCTAACCCCATTGAATACAATGATCCTTCTCCTTCTCCAAATTTTGAATTCCCTATGGTTGAGGCCGAGGAGGAAAGTGATCTAGAAGTGAGTGATGAATTGTCTTGTCTTCTTGAGCAAGATGAAAAGATTATTCAGCCATTTGAAGAACAGATTGAGCTAGTCAACTTGGGTTCCGAGGATGATGTGAAGGAAGTCAAGATTGGGTCTCGACTATGTCCAGATGCTAAGAAGGGGTTGATTGATCTTCTTCGAGAGTATTAAGATGTGTTTGCTTGGTCCTATCAAGACATGCCTGGTTTGGATTCTGAGATTGTGGAGCATAAATTGTCGTTGAAGCCAGAATGCTCGCCAGTCAAGCAGAAATTGAGAAGAACGCATCCTGATATGGCTGTGAAGATCAAAGAGGAAGTTCAGAAGCAGATTGATATCGGTTTCCTTGTGACTGCTGAGTATCCGCAATGGGTGGCCAATATTGTGCATGTGCCGAAGAAATATGGAAAAGTCCGCATGTGTGTTGACTATAGAGATTTGAATAAAGCTAGGCCGAAAGATGATTTCCCTCTGCCACACATTGATATGTTGGTAGACAATACTGCTAAATTCAAAGTCTTCTCGTTTATGGATGGATTTTCCGGATATAACCAGATCAAGATGGCACCCGAAGATATGGAGAAGACCGCATTCATTACACCCTAGGGAACATTCTGTTATAGAGTGATGCCTTTCGGTCTAAAGAATGCTGGTGCGGTTTACCAGAGAGCAATGACTACTCTTTTTCATGATATGATGCATAAAGAGATTGAAGTTTATGTCGATGACATGATTACTAAATCTATTGATGAAGAGGAACATGTTGAGTATTTGCTGAAGCTATTCCAACATTTGAGGAAGTATAAACTCCGCTTGAATCCCAATAAGTGTACTTTTGGTGTTCGTTTTGGTAAGTTGTTGGGCTTTATTGTCAGCGAGAAGGGTATTGAGGTTGATCCTGCCAAGGTCAAAGCAATACAAGAGATGCCTGCACCTAAAACTGAGAAGCAAGTCAGAGGTTTTCTCTGCCGCTTGAATTATATTTCCAGATTCATTTCCCACATGACTGCCACATGTGCGCCTATATTCAAGCTTCTTCGGAAATATCAGTCTTGTGATTGGACCGAAGACTACCAGAAAGCATTTGACAGTATCAAAGAATATTTTCTTGAGCCTCCGATTTTGTCTCCACATGTTGAAGGAAGACCGTTGATCATGTATTTGACTATGCTCAAAGATAGTATGGGTTATGTTCTTGGTCAGCAAGATGAGACTGGTAAGAAAGAATTTGCAATTTACTACCTCAGTAATAAGTTCACCGACTGTGAGACTCGATATTCTATGCTCGAAAAAACTTGTTGCGCATTGGCTTGGGCTGCTAAGCGTCTACGTCAATATATGTTGAATCACACCACTCGGTTGATATCCAAAATGGATCCAATCAAGTATATATTTGAGAAGCCTGCTTTAACTGGGAGGCAATCAAGTATATCACGATGACCGATCCATACTTCTTACCACTGATAGAGGCAATTTTCACTAGCCCAAACAAATCAATGTGCAGAAGCTCTAACGGTCTAGAGTTAGAAACAACAATTTTAGAAAACTTGTCTTTCTTACATGCTTCACAAAGAGCATCTGAAGCAAACTTCAGGTTGGGTAAGCCTCTGACTAATCCAAGCTTATTTAGATGAGAAATCCTTCTCACCCTAATGTTAGGGACCAATTAGTACTACTTTTTATATCATTTTATTGGTCCCTTTTACCAAGTTTTGATGTAATTACACATTTTTATTCTCACTATTTTCTATAAATGCAATTAGGTTTAATTTATGTTGTTTTGAATAGTTATTTCACATATTTGTTAGTTTTGTAGAATTTTTGGGCAAGAGAGCTTTGGAATGCACAATTATAATTTGGAAGAAGTGTTGAATGCAACTTGGAGGCCTAATTTTGAAGAACATCACTTGGAAGACTATTTGGATGAAGCTTGCAAAGCAAGGAAGCTGAGGTAGCTTCAGTTCGCGCCGCGAACCCCCTTCGCGCCGCGAAGCCTGCGAATCCAGCAAGCTGTGTTTGGCCAAGGGTGTTGTTTTTCAAGGCCAGCTGGTTTTGCCAATTTGGTGTCTGCCTTAGGGGAGCTTTTCTGCTTTGGATGAAAATGATCATTTTAGGAAATGTCAACCCTTTTAGAAAATCAGAATGGAAATTGTTCATTATTATTATTCACACATTCATTGATAGTTTGGATTTTTTGGTAAGAGAGAAAAACAGAGTTTTCTTCCATTGCTTTTTGTTTTTCAAGATGATGATGAGGAGCTAAACCCCATTTTGTCAATATTTGAGGTAGTAGCTATTCCTATTTGTGTATGTATTCATTTGACTCTTATATATGATAAAAGATTGTTGATGTATTGAATGATATTTTTGCCCTAAGTTGAATATCAGATTTGAATAATTGTTGAAAGAGATTATTTAAGTCTTGACAGAAAATATGCTTTCATGTAGTGAATAAGTTGTAGAGATAGATTTATTCATTACTCTTCTTTTGTATCAACCATTAAAGATTGCTATGTTGATAGTTAGGTGGAGAGATCGTCTAAGGATCAATATAGTGATTATCACAATACCATTTAGACATAAATGATATTGAGAGGATACTTGAACATCATCAATAATCTTAAATCTATATAGTTATCATAAGGAATCATAAGCATTTGGAATAGTGAACTCCAATCTTGCCAAGCTTTTACATTTGATTAAAACCATTTTATTCTTTTAGTGACATTTTACTTAAAAAGATAACTTTCCAAACAAAACAATTTGGTTACTTTCTAAACTTATAACAATTTGGATTATAGAACGGCAGTAATAACAACCAATCTCTGTGGATACGATATAAAAATATTTGCCGAAGATATACTTTTCAACAAATTGGCGCCGTTTCCGGGGATTGGTGTTCGATATTACAAGCATTGCAATAATTCATTGTTTTAAGTTTTGTTACTTTTATTATTATCCCTCTTGTGTTTCACTTGGCTTGTTAGTTTTGTAGATTCTAGTGCATGCGAGGAAAAGCTACCGAGGAGCAATTTCAATTCGATCCCGAAATTGAAAGAACACTTAGGAGGCTCAATAGCAAAACACGAAGAAGAAGGAAACTAGCCGAAGAGAGGAACCGGTGGGAAGAAGCATCTACTTCCGCACTTGTTCAAATCGAAGAAGTGGTTGTAGAGGCTTGTGACGGAAATATGGCGGATGACAATCGTACTGAAATGTCCGCTAATAGTCCAAGAAGGAATGCTCAATTTGCCCGTGGAGGAAGAAATACGGAGATGAAGACCGGAATCCTCCAACTTCTCTATGCAAATCCGTTCACCGGAATGGACCATGAAGATCCGTATACCCATCTCATCAAATTCTATGAGATTGTGGGTTCTACGGGAATTGATGAAACGGGTGAAGAGGCATTATTCAAAAGGATGTTCCCACACTCCTTAGTGGGAAAGGCAAAGGAGTGGTACCTTGATCAAGCACCAAGAGTGATGACGGATTGGAATTTACTAGAAGAAAAGTTCTTAGAAAGATATTTCCCTCAATCCCGATTCATGGAAGCCAAAACGGCTATTGCGGTATTCACTCAAGGAAGCAACGAGTCTTTAAATGAGGCTTGGGAAAGATTCAAGTTAATGTTGAGAAAATGCAAGGGTCATGGTTTTGATGAGCTCACTCAAATCCATATTTTTCTAAATGGACTCAATTTGTTGAAAAGTATATCTTCGGCAAATATTTTTATATCGTATCCACAGAGATTGGTTGTTAGCCGTTCTATAATCCAAATTGTTATAAGTTTAGAAAGTAACCAAGTTGTTTTGTTTGGAAAGTTATATTTTTAAGTAAAATGTCACTAAAACAATAAAATGGTTTTAATCAAATGTAAAAGCTTGGCAAGATTGGACTTCACTATTCCAAGTGCTTATGATTCCTTATGATAACTATATAGATTTAAGATTATTGATGATGTTCAAGTATCCTCTCAATATCATTTATGTCTAAATGATATTGTGATAATCACTATATTGATCCTTAGACGATCTCTCCACCTAACTATCAATATAGCAATCTTTAATGATTGATACAAAAGAAGAGTAATGAATAAATCTATCTCTACAACTTATTCACTACTTGAAAGCATATTTTCTGTCAAGACTTAAATAATCTCTTTCAACAACTATTCAAATCTGATATTCAACTTAGGGCAAAAATATCATTCAATACATCAACAATCTTTTATCATATATAAGAGTCAAATGAAATACATACACAAATAGGAATAGCTACTACCTCCAATCTTGACAAAATGGGGTTTAGCTCCTCATCATCATCTTGAAAAACAAAAAGCAATGGAAGAAAACTCTTTTTTTCTCTCTTACCAAAAAATCCAAACTATCAATGAATATGTGAATAATAATAATGAACAATTTCCATTCTGATTTTCTAAAAGGGTTGACATTTTCTAAAATGATCATTTTCATCCAAAGCAGAAAAGCTCCCCTAAGGCAGACACCAAATTGGCAAAACCAACTGGCCTTGAAAAACAGCACCCTTGGCCAAAAACAGTTTGTTGGATTCGCAGGCTTCGCGGCGCGAAGGGGGTTCGCGGCGCGAACTGAAGCTACCTCAGCTTCCTTGCTTTGCAAGCTTCATCCAAATAGTCTTCCAAGTGATGTTCTTCAAAATTAGGCCTCCAAATTGCATTCAACACTTCTTCCAAATTATAATTGTGCATTCCAAAGCTCTCTTGCCCAAAAATTCTACAAAACTAACAAATATGTGAAATAACTATTCAAAACAACATAAATTAAACCTAATTGCATTTATAGAAAATAGTGAAAATAAAAGTGTGTAATTACATCAAAACTTGGTAAAAGGGACCAATAAAATGATATAAAAAGTAGTACTAATTGGTCCCTAACAACTCTCCCCAACTTAGCATTTTGTTTGTCCCTAAACAAAAGTTTCCACCATCACAACCAAATTAATGACACAAAAGATTGAAACAAGGATTTACCAAGGATATTCAAATGGTTCAAAAGTGTTTGACACTTTCTCAATCCATCTATCTCAATTCTAGACAAAACATGAATAAGAGAAATGGTTGAGTGCAAAAATCATTCCAAGGAATTCAAAGCCATATATGTCAAAGTTGAATCAAACTTACACACACATCATGATAATGATGAATAACATGAGGGGTTACTTTCACTCATCCAAGCAATTAAATCAACAACAACTCAAATCATGCGGTCATCAAAGCAAATACCAAATCATGTGAAAAATGAGAATCAAGAGGTCTTTCAAGGGTTGTAATGTGGTTTAGGTTACAAGAAAGGATATGATTAAGAGAATTCAACAAAGTTGCCTATCCTAAGGGAGCATTCCCAAACATTCAACTCTACACAATTTCCATTTCTTTGATCCCTATCTTTTTCTTTTTCTTTTTCTTTTTACATCCACACAACCATGAGCATTTTCTTTGCTTTTTTATTTCTTTTCTTTTTCTTTGCTCTATGGTTTCAAGGGTGATTTCTTTTTCTTATTTCTTTTCATATTTTCACCCTTTCATAAAAACTCACTTTTCCAAGTTCCTAATCACATCTTTTTACTTTACTCTCCCCAACTTTAGATTCCAAAACCAAATTTATTCAATAATGCTCCCTACTTAGACATAAGCAAAAGGCAAAATTTGCAAACAACTCGGTTTGAGGGTTCAATTGATACGAAAGAAATTAGGATTCATTTATTCCAAAATTTTCAATTGATTTTACAATTATCAATCAAATGAATCCTAAAATAAGCTCAAAGGGGTTTAACTAAGGATTACTCCTCACAAGGTTAGTTGATTTAAACTTTTTGGTCAAGTGGTTTTTCTCAACAAACAATGCCTCTATCATTTTCAAAATTTTCACACAAAAATAGATTGATGCATGATTTAGCATGATAAGAATGAGTTGAAATAATGCTCGGTTTCCCGCATTTTAGTGTACAATGGAAAGCTTCCTCACAATTGGTTAAGTCCTATTTTGATTCAAAAATGACATATATTTCAATGAATTTATGATATGGAATTTTCACATACCATTAAACTACTCATGTTAAGTCTAGAAAGCGATAAAGTGTACCTTGAAATGCCAACACTAATTCTTATCATCACCACTCGAAGTGTTCTATGCTTCATTCTTTGCGAACATTTCTTGATTGCTTTAAGCTTGACTTAAGAGTAAGAACAATTAAACACAAAATGTTGGTAAACCAAATTGATTGTAACACACTTAAATCTCAAAGAGTATTCATGCAATTATCAAAGCAACTAATAAACCAAAGTTTTGGTGAACTAGAGTCGCCCAAAAGTACATCAAGATTTTTCAAAAGCAAAATAATACAAAGAAAATCAAAATAAAATAAACTCCTCAAATTCACCAACTCCTCAATCTTCCTCCTCTTGGCCACCACCAACAGATCCAAGGACGTCCTCCATCTCATCGCCATGGTTTGCACCACTTCCTTGACATAATTCGCAACATGCTACTTGATGGCCCAAACGTTTATGCCATACCAATTTCTCCTCATTAACAAATATTAAGCATTTTACATTTTGATCCTTAAGATCAGAAAGTCTGATTTTATAAATGTTGTTCTTCCTCTTTTCGTTAAAAAGAATTGTGCCATCTTTCTGACTGACAGCCTTACAGAACTTTTGATTAAAAATGATATCATAACCATTATCACTAAGATGACTGATAGACAATAGTTATGCATCAAACCATCGACCAATAGAACGTTAGTAATAGAAAGGAGATTACCATTACTAATAGTTCCAGAGCCAATGATCTCGCCTTTCTGGTTTCCTCCGAAACCAATGAGGCCTCTAAGATTAAGTTCCAAATCTTGGAACATATGCCTTCTGCCCATCATATGTCACGAGCATCCATTGTCCAGATACCATGACTGGTGTCTCAACTGAGCGGCTAAGGATGTCTACAACATAAATGATCTTATCCTTAGGTACCCACTTTCTGGGTCATCTTTTGTTAGTTTTCCCATAGTTTTTTACAACCTTGGGTTTTTGTGCAGCAAGATAATCAATGGGAATTTGTGCATGATACTTGGGTTTCAGAATTGAGTTCTTCTTCCGTGTTTGTGCAGGTTTCTCTATCTGTGCATAACAATCAAGCTCAGTGCCATCAGACACGAAATCCTCATAGAGAGGTTTCATTTTTACCTTCTAACTTTCGTCAGATTTTCCAGTTTATGTACAACCTAGACCTTTCTTATCATTTCTTCTAACTCCATAGATCATGGAAGCCATTTTACTTATATTTATGCTTTTAGCCAGAAAGTACTAGAATGATATGTCATATCTGACAACGCAATCAGTACCATTAGCTTCTGAGATTATTTCTTCCTCTAGTTTTGAAATTTTTCTTTTCAAGTAGAGTTATTACTTTCTACAAAAAAAAATCGTTTAGGGAAGAAATATCCTTCTCAAGCTCACTACGAGTTTCATAAGCAACTACTTGGACTTATTTAGGGTCCTTGAACCTACTCCGAAGACTTTGGTACTTTTCCAGCATTTCAGAAATATATGACTCTAAATCAGAATGAGATAGTTTAGAAAATACCTTTTCAGAGTCGGAGTCTGATTCTGACTCTGACAACACTTTATCTTCTAGTTCTTCAGAACCTTCAGGATCAACTGTAGTTGCCATCAATGCAACATTGGCTTGTTCCTCATCATAATCTTTTAATTCTTCCTCAGCTTGATAAGACCTTGTCTTCTCAGGCTTGGACTTCAAGGCAACAAATTTACCTTGCTTCTAAGGTTAATCTTCCTCGAGTTCTATCTCATTGCTTCTTAAAGAACTAACAAGTTCTTCGAGACTTATACTTTTCAGGTCCTTTGCCAACTTCAAGGCAATTTCCATAGGTCTCCATTTTTTGGGGTGACTTCTGATGATTTTCTTGACATGGTCATCCGTAGAATACCCTTTTTCTAGAACATTGAGTCTTGTGGCAAGCATCTGAAACTTTAAGAACATAGTCTCAACAGTTTCATCGTCTTCCATTATGAATTCCTCATATTTCTAGTTTAAGACCAAAACCTTTGTCTCCTTAACTTGAGCATGCCCTTCATGAGTCATCCT
Organism: Lathyrus oleraceus; assembly: GCF_024323335.1. Classification (NCBI taxonomy): domain Eukaryota; kingdom Viridiplantae; phylum Streptophyta; class Magnoliopsida; order Fabales; family Fabaceae; genus Lathyrus; species Lathyrus oleraceus. The sequence continues at coordinate 302,970,676 of NC_066580.1, read as the reverse complement.
CAAAGAATCAAAGTTAGACTTAGTAAAATCTCTGTTTGTTATCTTCTCATACTCAGTACAAGAGATAGCATTAAGCAATATCGTTCTAGCCTTATAATGATTCTTGAAATCCTTCTTTTGTTGATCTGTCATGGCAGTTTGTTATCTTCTTTTGTCTATCAACTATAAAATCCCAAAGATCAACATCATATCCCGAAAAGAAACTTTCAATTATGTCATTCCAATTGTTGATAAAACTTTATCACAATCAGAATAAGAGCTCTGATGTCAATTGAAGGTGTGAAAACATAATAAATGGGGGTTTGAATTGGGTTTTAAAAACAAAAGCTTTTTACCAACTCAAAAACTCCACACAATCAAAAGAACAAAGAGATAAAGACACAAGGATTTTAATCCTGGTTTGCTTGAAATCAAAGCTACTCCAGTCCACCCTCCATGGTGATTTCTCCTTATACACAAGGACTTAATCCACTATAATCAAACAGATTACAGAAATTACAAAGAACAACTTTCTTTGTCTTCTCAAGGATCTGACTACAACTTAGTCTCCTTAAGGAAATCACAAAGAGCAACTTTTCGTGTCTTCTCAAGGATCCGACTACAACTTAGTCTCCTTAAGGAAATCACAAAGAGAAATGTTCTTTGTCTTCTCAAGGATCCGACTATAACTTAGTCTCCTTAAGGAAATCAAACAAACAGGTTTAAATACAATTTTTTATGTTACAAGTTGCTTTGACACAAGTAAATTTTACACAAATGAAATATAATCACTTAAAGAAAAGTAAGCACAAAGTTGAGAGCTTTTTCAAGTAGAAAATAGTCTTGTAAATTGTTGCATTAGCTTTTTTCAAGTCTCCAACTCCTACTTATATAGCATAAGAAAGGGACCGTTAGAGGGCAAATCCAGGACACCAAAAAGCAGTTAGTTGTCCACTAACGTATTAGTGATAGGTGTGATGAATAGAATTGTCCTTCGCCCATATTTTCAGGAGTGGAAGGAATACTTTTAATTTGTACCAGGTACTATTTGATCGCGTATCCACTTTGATCTTATCTTCAAATTCATTGGCTTTTGATGAAAAGTTTATGAAGCATGAAGTGAAGAAACATAAAGCTGAAATCAGAATCTTCAGAATCTTCAGTCAGAACCTTGACCACGTCAGCGTCTGGCTTGAGATCTTTAGAGTCTTCTTCTAAGTAACAAAACTTCATAATCTTCAAAATCTTTAGTCAGAACCTTGACAGTGTCAGCATCTGGCTTGAGATCTTCAGAGTCTTCAGCTAATTAACAAAACTTCAGAAGTTTGGTAATCAGAGTCACATCCATAAGCAAAAGCGGATAGATCATTGCAGTAGCAACATAGCGTCTTTCCATCACTTCTCAGGAGTGAATCAGTGTAGAAGCAGAAAGAACATTGCAGCAACAACATAGCGTCTTTCAGAACTTCTTAAGAGTGAATCAACATAGAAGCAGAAAGAACATTGCAGCGGCAACATAGTGTCTTTCAGAATTTCTCAAGAGTGATTCAGCGCGAAAGTGTATTTCAGAACAAATGTTCAGAAACTGATGACGTTGCACATCATAAATTCAGAATTGGCTATTGAAGCTACACAATAATAAACCGTTATAATACCGAAATTATTCTCACACAAATACTACATTGTTATAATTAAAACTCAAAGGTATAAATGCAGAACCAAATCTTGTTCTAACACTTACCATACATCTTATCATCTAACCTACATGTCCATTTAAATGATGCTTTCAAGATCTTACATTTTGATTCATGGTCATTGCTTCCATCCATATGGTATTGTCAAGATCCTCAGCCCTTGGCCATTGATTCTTGGATTCATGCTTGCATTGTTGCATTGGTCTTTTGGTCCTTTATTTGTCTTTGATCCATTAAGATTCTTAAGCCATTATATTTCATCATGGTTGGTCAATCTATGCAAGGTTCATTCATATTGCTTAACATTTGAACAACTTATTGTTTCATTTAAGTTCAAAATCAAGTTGCATTTCATTCAAAACCTTGCTTACATTACATGTCATCTACACAAGTCCATTTTACACAAGAAAATGCTCATGCTCATTGGTCCATGTCTTGATCCATTCTCTGTGGCATTTTGATTTACATCATTTTTAACATTCATTTTTGTTCCTAACTTTTTGAACCTAACTTGTGTTTATTCCTCATTTCAATTTCAAATCCATTCAATTCAAAACTCAATCCACCTTTTAACCTATAATTCAATTACTCTGACCATTCTATTCAATTCCATTCCATATAGAATATCAGATTCAATTATACTTTCCATACAAATTCCATTCAGGCAAATTAAACCTTCCATATCTATCTAATACCATTCATTCATACATTCATTCGAATTAAATTTTCCAATCAACGCACATTCAAACTTCCCCTACCAATTCAATCCAATAAACTCTAAACCATTCAATTCTATGCGCATTCCATTCATAACATTCATTCAATATACATTAAAACCATTTCCATTTATAACCCAATTAAATATTTCACTCAATAACATCCATTACATTACAATCTCATTCATAAATTAACAACCTATAATCTTAGCCCAAATTCCTAATTTATTTACGATTCCCAAGTTAGCTCTTTCATTCCAAGCAATTAACTCAACAAAATGCATTCACCCATACCAAATCGAGCAAAACCCTTCATTCTGAACACACAAGCGAGAACCCTGCGCATTGAACCACCAAATCAACCCTGCACATGCATCATAACATTTCGAATCAGTAGAACAAATGCACCCTGCAAAAATTCTTGTGACAGAAAATTAACATTGCCCCGCATAATACATTCATACAACCCTGTAGAAAATCATGACTGCAAACATTCCCTGCAAATTTCAATTCAGCAGAACATCAAATTGAGCTCCACTATATGGTAACAAGAGCATAATGCAGAGAATCAAAACTAACCTACTAACTGAAATTGAATTTGCTAACTAACTCTAACAAATTTGCATTTCATTTCCAACTGACTTATGAATTTCAATGAAATTTCGTTTTCATTTCGTAACAGAATTCAAATTCTATAAATTAAAATCTCTTCACTCATTCAAGGGCCACGAGTCCAAAATCGTAGAACACCAAAAATCACTAAACACACAAATCAGTTTTCACTCTTCACTCTCAATTTCCCTTCAACTCAGGGAACGGATCATAAATCAAGAGCACTCTTCACTCTCAATCTCTCTTTAACTCAGAGGTACGATTCTTCATTTTCTTTCAGGATTCATCACACAAGTAGTAGAAGAAGAAACCTATATCAGAGAAGGAGAAGAAGGATACAGATGATTGATACCTATTTTTTCCACCGCGTCAAATTTGGTCAATTCTTCTTCTTGCTTCAATAAATGATTCGTCTCGATTTCGCGTTTCCCTTTGATACGATGCAATTGTGTTTTGGTTTCAGTGGATGAAGTTGATGTTGGACACGAATATGATTTCTTCTTTGATTTTGTGGTTTGTTTTTTCGATGAGCATTGTACATTTGAATTGAGATGCGAGAGGGAGATAATGTGTGAGATTGTGGACGAAGAGAGAAGCTCGTACACGATGGATTACCGAATTTTGACCTGGTTTGTTTGATGCATTAGACTTGAACATGAATCCAATGGACTTGGTTTGCGTTTGGGCTTAAGGCCCAAACCTTCTATCCTCACCTCCCTTATCAGCTTACACACCTTGCCTCCATAATTAACCTTAATCCATTCTTAATTTTCACTATTTATTAATTGTCATTAATTAATTCTGATTAACTTTTTATCTCTGATTTTTACACTTTTGTTGTATAAAATAATGTGTTAAATTTAGCTTAATTTTTCATCGTGAATTAAGATTTTAATTAGGATTAGTTAATTTTGATTAATCATGATTGTTAATTCCACATTAACCAACTATGCATAATGACAATTTTACCCCTAGGGTTTAAAAGATTCATGTTATGCATGCTCCCTTAGCTTAGGGTCCATTTAGGTTTAATTGACCTTTTGATCATTTGTTCCTCATGTAAATAGTGATTTTGATTTCTTTGATTTGATTCCACCTTAACCATTGCATGTGCCCCTAGTTTAGGGTTGTGTAGAATCCACTGATTTTATTTGAATGATCCATTCATTAGGTTGTACATAATTTAACTGATCTTTACCCATTGGTTGTGTTGATCAAAGTCTACTTTGATCAACCAAATCCTTTGCATTGTTCTCAATTCCCTAAGCCTGTTCAAGTGATCAAAAGACCTTTGATCACTTGATAGGGCAAGTCCTTTGTGCTCAAATTATACTGCCCCTCATGAGCTCAAGACTTCAAGACCAAGAGTTCAAGACTTCAAAGTCAGTACTAGGAATTCACATTGCAGACAGAGTGGACTAATGTTCAAGCACAACAAAGGTACCAACACTTGTCAATAATGAATCAAGTTGTGTGCCATGATCCTTAAGCAGTAGATAATGGGTGGGAGTGGAAAATTCCTATCCTCATTCTGAATATCTTTGGGTACGGGACGAATGACCCAGTTGCTCATCGTATTCACCTCTATTCATAGACTTTAGCACAATTTAAATCAAATGATTGTCAAGTCTCTCTTCACAAGCAACATTGTATCATCAGGATCAACAATCAGAATCTTCTTCAACACTTGTTAATCATGATGAGAGTTACACTCCATGAGCCTTAAGTAACGAAGAATGATGATAGGGAACATTCTTATCCTTGTCTAGAATATCCTTGGGTACGGGATTAATGACCTAGTTGCTCAAGGTATTCACCTTTGTTCATAGACTTTAGTGCAATTCGAATCACGTAATTGACAGGGTCTCCTTCAGAAAAGCACATCACTTAGTTAACTCTTCATGCACTACCTACAGTTACAGACTTTGGCACCCTATATTCATTGCTTTATACATTGCCTACAGTTTCAAACTTTGGCATTCTTCTTTCGTTTCCCGTACAGTTACAGACTTTGGTATTCTTTTCCTGACCCAACAGAGTTTCAAACTTTGGTAAGCCCTATTTTTCCCTATGGAGTTTTAGACTCTGGCAACCTTGCTTTTTGCCTACACAGTTACAGACTTTGGCAAAGCTCCATTTCTTTATGCCTATACAGTTAAAAACTTTGGCATCCAGTCTTTATGCCTATAGGGTTACAGACTCTGGCTACCTCTTTCAGTTCATATACACTTACAGACTCTGGCATCATTTCTCTTTGCCCTTATGGAGTTTCAGACTCTGGCATTCATTTCCTATTTCCTTGTATAGTACATACTATGGCACATATCATTTCACTTTGCCCTACGGAGTTACAGACTTTGGAAAACATGTATTTCATGGTAGAGTTACAGACTCTGGCCTCTTTCAGTTCATATATAGTTAGAAACTATGACACGTCTTTACGCTCTTGCCTTGTATACTTACAAACTATAGCACATCCTTGTTCTTTACCTTGTAAAGTTACAGACTCTGGCAATCTGTTTTTTTCCCTTGTAGAGTTGCAAACTCTGGCAAGCATCCTTGCACTCAACCTTGTAGAGTTGGAGACTCCGGCTACCTTACCTTTTCCCTATAAAATTATGAACTTTGGAACTCATCTATTTCGCCTTATAGAGTTACAGACTCTGGCTATCTCTCATTCTTCCTTGTAGGGTTACAAACCCTAGAAAACATCTTTTCCTACCTTGTAGAATCACAAACTCTAGTAGCATCTTTGGTTCAGACCACGTTTTCACTATTCAAACAACACTTGCTCTTTTTTCACTTTGGCTAAACACCAATGATTGGTTAATTCCACACTCTTGATATTCAAGCAATTTGCTTCGCCAACCCAATCAAATCTTTCTGTTTTTTCCGTCTTAGTTCCCCGAGCTATGGAGCTCTGACTTTCTCATTGCATGGTGAGACTACGTAGGCACAAGGATGCGAATCCTTGGCGAGCACCTTCCTCCATTTTAATTTTTATTTCATTATTTCTCTTCTTTCATCTCCTACCTTTAGTTCTATGAACTACGAAGCTCTAAATTCCTTATTACACTATAAGGATACGTAGGCATGAGGGCCCTAATACTCACCAAGCATTTTATTTATTCCATTATTTTTTCCTTATTTTCGCGAGTAATCTTTAGATAGTAACATCCATCCGAGCATAGAACAATCAAAACGGTTCCCGTTGAGTACAACGGGTGTGAGGGGTACTAATATCCTCCCCTTGCATAATTGACTTCCTTACCCATTTTCTCTTCCCCCGAGTTTTATCGATGTTTTTCCTTTCCTTCGAGAATAAGTAAAGTTCGATGGCGACTATGTTGAATCTTCGAGCGTGCGATGCGCTCGGGTTTATTTCTGCTAGCTTAAGCTGGCGACTCTGATGGGTGGTCCTTGCTTTGGAAAATAGGAGTCGAGTCTAGTTTTTATTGCTTTCTTTGCTTTCTTTAGGTGTTTATCTTTATCGCTTTACTCGCTTTATCTTTATGTTATATATCGTATTCTTTATTGCTATACTCATTATATTTTGGATAATGTTGTTATATACTCTCCGTTGGGTTGTGATGATGTTACATGAGAGAAGCTTTATACCCAAGTTGAGTATACATACAGGATAGACTCGTGGATAGTTGTGTTGACCTAAGTTTTGCGCGTTGGGTTAGAACGAGACCCATATCCTTACTAGATTCACTTGGAAGTACTTTTCTCTTGCGAGAATTCACTACGGCAGGGTAATTTCATTTTGGATCGATTACTATAGGAACCTTCTAGGAACTACCTTTTGAAGACTAGAACCTACCTGTGAGGGGGATATGGGGTTTTTCTGCAGGAAACCATAACTCTACATACCTTTATTCTCATGTATACGTCGGACCTTTGATCTTGCATTAGGCAGTATATGCAAATTATCCATATTTTTTATGCTATTAACATACATTATTGCATATCATTATTGCATCGTTGTATATATGCAAGACTTTTGAACTTGGGTTTTTACACCAGCAAGACTTTGAATCTATGGATGTTGCATAATTATTTGCAATCCATCCACAACATACACATTCATTCATTTTCATTTCATGCATGTCAACCAGAAAAAACCCACCTTGTTCTTCCCTTGACCAGAAAGACAATGATTTGCCGACACCAATCATTGAAAGATCATGGAATATGGTAAGTATGAGAACACCACGTGCAAGAGGAGTTTAAGTCACAATCAAGATAGAGCTGACATGGTTTTGGGGATATTCATGGACAATAGGCAATGCACATATCAGACTAGGTTGCAATTGATGAACCAATCAAAGAAAATTTGAAGAGGGATAACATACAAATTGCAACTGTAGACATTCTGTCACTTCCTCCCCAAGAACAGCATCTCCCGCCATATCAAAGGCACATCCAAAGTAATCAGAAACAAAAGCAGGAGGAAATCAGCAAAGTAAACAAAGATCAAGACATGAGACGTCCTCGCTATGATCCAGTTTCTGTGTCTTATGCATATTTGCTGCCTATACTAATTAATGTTGGTGCAATTATGCCCAAGGAGATCAAGCCTACCAGGTTTCCCTACCATCGTAAGCATGATCCTAATGCTACATGCGGATATCATGAGGGATATATGTGGCATTCTATAGAGGTTTCCCATGTTCTCAAGAACAAAGTTCAAGAGCTCCTTGATCAGAAGTTGTTGTGCTTTACATACCATCCTCAAGAACGATCCTTCTCAAACTTCACATCATTAGACTGTTCAATCATTTGCATTTGTAATCTTTTCTTTTTTGTTAAGCATTGTTCACTTGTAAAACCTGTTTGTTTTCATATGATAATAATAATAATAATGAAGTAAATATGCATGTTTTGAATAAATCCATTCGTGTTCACTCATATTTTATCAGTATCAAACTTTTGTTCAAGCAAAATCAAAAGAGAAAGATGAAATAAAATGCGCGAGATCACTATCTGTATGCTTTTGAACAAAACCTTGTTGATGATGTAAGGCATTGTTTTAAGTCCCTAAACACCGGAGGAATAAGAAAGGTAATCCCTAGTCAACCCCTTTGGGCCTTGGAGTAGGAGTTTCTTTCTATACATAAAACCCTAATTATTAACCAGGGGCGGGGTAGTCTTCAGTTAGTTTGACCTTGCGTTCAAAATTTCAAAAAGGAAGAATCCCATCAAAGGATCAATCATATCATATCCCTCACAAGAGGATTGAATCATAAATTCACAATGGTTATCCCTTACCAGCAAAAGGAGTGAGACAATCACGACCCTTGCAACAAATCAAGCAAGAAAATGTCACAAAAATTGTTCCAACGCAAAAAAGATGAGAAATAAAAAATCAAAATCAAAAGAAAAGCCCGCCAAGTCAAAATCTTGAAAATAAGCGACTTATGCAAAAATTAGGGCATCCCGGTGGGCTAAAAACTCAAAGGACCAGTCTAGGAAAAAATAAGGGAAAACAGAAGAAAAAAGAACAAGAGGACCAATATCAAAATCCTCAGTAAGAGCAAATTCGTATGGTTGCAAACAAAAGCAAAAAGGTGAGTGATTGTCACTCCAAACTCTCATTGGTTCCATAACCATCATTATTACTACTCGAATCCTTTTTTGAAAAATGAACGCTTGTTTCAAGCTAACTGGAGAACATCACGGAGAATGGGTGGGTTATAATAGGTTTTGAGCCTTATATCCTTTCTTTCTGAAACCTTGAACCAGACCACGTTACAACCCTCAAAAGACCTTATTTAAGCAGGGTTTATTTCGAAAGAATACTAGGATAAGATCGCGTCAAAGTTGACTCCTTAAGATTTGCTTGTCATTTGTATTGATAATGATATGTCATTCTATCTAGTGATTCATTCACTATATGTCATAATCTTAGTGGACATACTTGAATTTCAAAACTGACATGAGCATGACATTACAATTATCATTTTCAAAATGAGCATTTTTACTTGCGAACAGGCACTTGACATCAAGAAAGCTTACACAATGGAAAGATTGAACATTTCTTTTGATATCCTGAAGCACGGATCTCTTCATGATTTAGTCAATCTGGGGAAATCATGTCGAGATTCCATAAATCTCTCTGAATCATCCAAACATGGGCAAAGTTACTTCAAGGCTCATATTGGGGAAGGCCACCTCAAGAGCACGAGAAATCAATCCCTCATGAAAATGGTTAATTAGGGAATACAATTCTAAGACCCTGGGACAAGCCAATTTGAGATCTTTAGATGATAAAATTGCTTCATAACTGGTGGCTGGGGAAATTCATGTAGATACCCAATAGACTGGGGCATGGGTAGACTATAAGGGTATGAGCTCTCTCTGTGTTTCATATCAAGTGCAGAAGCGTGACAACAACTGTGGAGCATGAAGTAGGTGTCAGAGAATCACATATATATGACCTTTATCCTAGCTCAAAGTTCCCACCTCCCTCCATATGAGCATCTGATTTAACCATTGCATAAATAATTATTGTGCATTAACCATGTTACTTCACCCATGCATATCATTCATCTAGTATAGCATGAGGTCGTGTATGTAAATCAGAAAAGCCAAATCCCAATATTTTATTGGCACTCCCAAATCCCAAACTTGCTTATCCTAGTCTTTTTTGGAACTTCCCTCAAAACCCAACCTACTTGGTGTCTTTTAAAGTTTGGTTTGTTTGGTATTCTTAAGGTCCATTTTATTAAAGCCATGGTTGTTGGCCTTTTTTTCTAACTTCCCCGACTGATAACCATTTTCAACCTTCATGGTTAGTAGTCTTTTTTGTTTCCAACCTTCATGGTTAATGACCCTTTTGGTTTCCAACCCGCGTGGTTGATTAATCTTTTTTCGACCTTCATGGTTGATGAATATTTCTTCCCACTTTCATGGTTGATGAATCTTTTTTCAACCTTCATGATTGATAATCCTTTTGTTTCCGACCTTCATGGTTGATGAATATTTCTTCCCACTTTCATAGTTGATGAATCTTTTTTCAAACTTCATGGTTGATAATGCTTTTGTTTCTGAACTTCATGGTTGATGAATATTTCTTCCCACTTTCATCGTTGATGAATCTTTTTTCCATGTTCTTGGTTGACGCCTCTTGTTTCCAACCTCCATGGTCGATGAACCTTTTTTCAACCTTCGTGGTTGATAATTCTTGTCGTTTCAAACCTTCATGGTTGACGAACATTAATCTTTTTCCAATCTTTATGATTGACGATCTTTGCTTCCAGCCTTCATGGTTGGTAATCCTTTTTTCAGACCTCTGTGGTTGATCGTGTTTCCAGTCTTTGAATTGATGATTTATTTGACATCTCTGTCAGAAAATATTCAGTTGAAACCTCTTTATTGCAAGGGCGTTCTAGAATCTTCATGTTTTAACTTATGGGTTCCTTGTTCCCATACCAGAGTTGGAGCCTATCTCTAACCTTTTTTACATAGCATACATGGCTTCATGTGTCGTAAAAAATGAATCATACATTACATATAGCATGCATATCATGTCTCATTTACGATTGACATATTTCCCGACACAATATTTCAATTAAACCCAACAAATGAATCTTTGAAAGTCTACTTGCCATTATGTATTCCATATATTCCTACGTATATCACATTATAACCATTCTCAACGAGCAAATTTTCAGATATTTTGGTATTTAATCCTCTTCATCCTTGAGTACATGAAGAGCTTTCACAATTCACGCATTCAAGTTTAAGATGATTAAATAAGGGCAGCTGTTATACCCCAAAATTTTCCCTCCCCTTTTCATTCTTCATCTAACCTATGACTTGAAATTTATATGTACTCATTCATGCCTCATTCATGTGGATCATGCATTCATGTATTAAGTGTGACTTAATCATGAGAACACATTAAACATAAGGACACTATTCTTAAAGTATCCGTAGTCGAGCTTTAGTGTGAAGTGGGATAACATTAAAGCATTAAGACTATTATGTTTGTAGACTGATGATCACATCTCATGGATCATGGATAAAGAGTTATCAAGTCTTAAACATAGGTATGAATATTAGGAGTAATATTTATACCGGATTGACCCGCTATGAGAATACTATATAGAAAGTTATGCAAAGTGTCATAAGTTATTCTTATGGTGATAATGGTGTATACCACTCTTCGACCTGAAACCACTATGGACCCTAGATGTAGAGTCGAGTGCTTTATTGCTGATCCAACGTTGTCCATAACTGGATAACCATAAAGACAGTTGATGGGTACTCCACGAAGCATGCTGAGGGACATGAGTGACCTAGATGGAATTTGCCCATCCTGCATAACAGGATAAATGTCTATGGGCCCAATATTGAACTGGACAAGGATGACACGGTCTATGCCTTGTGTTCAATATAGACATAAGGGCAAAAGGGTAATTATACACATAAGTATTATCACATAAGGAATTGTCAGATCACATGACATTTTCGTGTCTTGGGTAGCAGTGATGTGTTGCTAGATACCGCTCACTGTTTATCATGTTAAATGCGTGATTTAATATAATTGCCAACGTCACGAAAACCTACAGGGTCACACACAAAGGACGGATTGATGAGAGATAGAGTAACTAAGGAATACCGTAAGGTACGGTGCCCTTAAGTGAATTATAGAACATCGTAAGGTACGGTGTACTTGAGTAGAATACGAAATATGGTAAGGTACCATGGGCTTAAGTGATTTTGGGCATATTATAAGATATGGGTCAAAATACACTTAAGTGGGCCTTTTAGCTTGAAGCCCACACAAGTGGTTCTATAAATAGAACCCTTGTGCAGAAGCATTCATTGCGGTTGCATTATTTTCATTTTCTCTCTCTCTCTCTCTCTCTCTCTCTCACTCAAAGCCTTCATTCGTACCAGCTAGCACTGAGATTGAAGGAATCCGTTCGTGTGGACTGAGTAGAGACGTTGTCATCGTTCAACGTTCGTGATCGCTCCGTGGATCTGCATCAAAGGTTTTGATCATCACAAGAGATCTGCACCAAAGGTTTCAATCGTCACAAGAGGTAAATATTCTATCACTGATCATGACAATTCGTAAGGATCTCTAAAGGAGAAAATTTTAATTTCCGTTGCGTTTTGGACCGCAATTCTCCTTCATTATACCCCAAAATTTTCCCTCCCCTTTTCATTCTTCATCTAACCTATGACTTGAAATTTATATGTACTCATTCATGCCTCATTCATGTGGATCATGCATTCATGTTAACACCTTCTCATAATCATCATAGATTTAAAGCTTATGGATGATAAAAACTAGGGTTTTGTTGTAGGTTTGTGACATTTCTCATCATATGGGGGGAAACCCTCATTTCATGCTTTTTTGGACTTTGATTCAAGAAGTTCATAACATTTTATTCATTTGTGCATTCAAACCCTAATTCATGACCTGGCTATTCATGGAACATATGTTTGACCTAGTGAGCTTTCATCTATGTATCTAAACCCTAATTTTGGGGGGCCATGTCATGGGAGATAGATTGTAGAGCTTTGTGCTTAGTTTGAAACCCTAATCAAGGATGTCTAGTCTTGTATGCCATTTTGATTTGACTTTTGAGCATGGAATTGACTGAAACCCTAGCTCATTGGGAAGAGGTTCTTGACCATCTTACCATACATCTTGTTATCTAACCTACATGTCCATTCATATGGTGCTTTCAAGATCTTATGTTTTGATTCATGGTCATTTCTTCCATCCATTTGGTGTTGTCAAGATCCTTAGTCCTATGCCATTTGGGATTCATGCTTGCATTAGTGCATTGGTCTTATGGTCCTTTATTTGTCTTTGATCCATTTAGATTCTTAAGCCATTATAGGTCATCATGGTTGGTCCATCTATCCAAGGTTCATTCATATTGCTTAACATTTTAACAAGTCATTGTTTCATTTAAGTTCAAAATCAAGTTGCATTTCATTCAAAACCTTGCTTACATTACAAGTCGTCCACACAAGTCCTTTTACACAAGAAAATCCTAGTTTCGAACCTACAGTTGACTTTGGTCAACTATTGAATTTTTGATCAACTAATTGACCAAAGTCAACCATCTTTCCTAAGTCCTTTTCAAGCCCATGCTCATTGGTCCATGTCTTGATCCATTCTCTATGTCATTTTAATTCACATCATTTTTAACCTAACTTTCACAATCTTATTCATTTTTGTTACTAACGTTTTTAACCTAACTTATGTTTATTCCTCATTTCAATTTCAAATCCATTCAATTCAAAATCCAATCCATATTTAACATATAATTCAACTACATTGACCATTCTATTCAATTTCATTCCATATAACATATCACATTCAATTGTGCTTTCCATACAAATTCCATTCACTCAAATTAAACCTTCCATAACTATCCAATACCATTCATCCAAACATTTATTCAAATTAAATTTTCCAATCAATGCACATTCAAACTTTCCATACCAATCCAATCCAATAAACTCTAAACCATTCAATTCTATGCACATTCCATTCATAACATCCATTCAATGTCTATTCAAACCATTTCCATTTACAACCCAATTCAATACTTTCACTCAATAACATTCATTACATTACAATCTTATTCATAAATTAACAACCTATAATTTAATTCCAAATTCCAAATTTATTTTTAAACAATTCCCAAGTCAGCTCTTTCATTCCAAGCAATTAACTCAGCAAAATACATTCACCCAGACCAAATCGAGCAGAACCCTTCATTCTGAATAGACAAGTGAGAACCCTGCGCATTGAACCACCAAATCAACCATGCACCTGTATCATAACATTTCCAATCAGTAGAACAAATGCACCCAAACCTTATATTCTCACCTCCCTCATCAGCCTGCACACCCTTCCTCCATAATTAACCTTAATCCATTCTTAGTTTTCATTATTTATTAATTTTCATTAATTAATTATGATTAATTTTTTATCTCTTATTTTTACACTTTTTTTGTATAAAATAATGTGTTAAATTTAGGATTAGGTTATTTCAATTTAGCTTAGGATTAGTTAGTTTTAATGTGCTAAAATCTAACCAACCATAAACCTCCCTCTCCATTTTCATGCAGCCTTTTCACAAATACAAAAACTTGTATCATAAAGTCTTCATTCATAAAAACCACTTGCCTCACTAACCAATACAAATTACTTCCTCCTTCTACCTCCTCATCACCATACAAACCATTCACATAACTAGACATTCACTTAACATACTAAACCATTACACTCCATTCAAAACCACCTCCTTCCATTTCACTCAAAGAACTCACATAAAAACATCCACACAACACTTCATAAAAACCTTCACAAAACACTCCATAAACATCTCTACAACACTACACAACCAACATACACAATCCTCCCACTTCAAACCACTCTTTCATAACCAAACACCACTCTAACACAACCATGTAGAACCACACAAACCTTCTTCTTCTTTTAGGTAGAATTAAACGCCAATCTCCCCCTCTCTCATCCAACCTCCTTGAACCACCTTCTTCCAAACCTCTACCGTACCAAAAAACAACTTCCACAATACACAAATCACCTTTCCATAAACTCATGACAAACACAACAAGACAATAACCACAACCCTATTTTCTTCTCTTAAAAAAATAAATGCAAGAATCAACCTCTCTCATGCTAACTGACATCACCATTCTGACCTTGCACGATCTCCTACAAGCTTCACAGAACCGCCCACGGCACCACTGCGACAATGTCATCCCGATCGCCACATGTGTTATGACCACCAACCTTTGTTGCAGTGAAGTCACGGTGTGAGAGATCCTCTCTCATTTCTTTGTTTGCTTTTTTATGGATATGTTAATTTTGTTTTGTTTGCTCTTGGTGTTTATGGCTAGATCGAGAGCGTGGAGAAGAGAGATTTATTTAAAGTGTTTTATTTTTGTTTGAATGAGAGAAGAAGAGAACTGATAGATCGAGAGATAAAAGCAAGGCATAGGATGTGAAAGAGAAGAGAAACACAATAAGAGAGTAAGGAAGAAAATTTATTATTAAACAACAATACCCTCAAAAGAATATATTCTAGGTGAGGTCTTTGCATCAACCAAGCGAGACTTACATCTCGAATCCAATACTACATAACCATCGACTTCAAGGTTCTAGACGTGGTTTCCAGAATCATCGATTCTTTTTAAAAATATTGTCGACATTACGACTACTCATTAGACAACAATACCTCCAAAAGGATTTATTCTAAGTGAGGTCTTTGCGACAACCAAGCTAGACATACATCTCGAAGGCCAACACTACACAACCATCAATGCTAATAACAAGTTTAGGGTTCTAAACAAAAAGGTCACTGAAAGAAACACATCCGGATAAGACTCTCTCATCCGGCTCTGTAGGTCACATGTCACGCTTCCTCCAGTAGGTCCTCCCAACCTACCTTCACCAAATCGATATCCTTACCTCTCAAATATTTCGCTTCTCGATGCTCAATATGCAAGGGTGATGCCTCAACATTCAAGTTCTCTCTCACTTGCACATCATCCAATTTGAACACATAGGACGAATTTGGAATATACTTCCGAAAGTTGTGACACATGAAAAAAATATGAAGATTCAAAAGAGACAATGATAAGGCAACTTTTTAGGCCACTTCTCATACTCTCTCAAGGATCTGATATGGAACATAAAACGAGGCATGAGCTTCCGAGACTTCAGCGCACAACCAATACCAGTCACCTGAGTGACTCTTAAAAATACATGATCCCCTTCTCATAATTCAAGTGCCTTCCTTTTCTTATCACGATAAATCTTCTACCTACTATGCAATGCCTTCATCTCTCCTAAATCATTTTAACTTTCTCGATAGTCCGCTGAACAATCTTAGGTCCAAGCACAACACTTTCACATGATTCATACCAACACAAAGGTGTTATACACCTTTTACCATACAAAGATTCAAAAGGTGTCATCCCTATACTATTATGGAAATAATTGTTATAACTGAACTTGATCAACGACAAGTAACTGTTCCAATTACCTCCCTGCTCTAAAACACAAGCTCTCAACAAATCTTCCAAGGATTGAATAGTCTTTTCTATTTGACCGTTTGTCCGCAAATGGTAAGCAAAACTTAACCTCAACTTGCTTCCCAAGGATTCTTGCAAAATCTCCGAAAACCTTGATGTGAATCTCAGATCTCTATCTTAAACAATACTTGAAGGAATACCATACAACTTCACAATTATGCTGATGTAGATCTCTACCAACTTCTGCAACGAGTAACTGATCTTTATCGGAACAAAATAAGCTGACTTATTCAGTCTATCCACAACAAACTAAATTGAATAACCTCCTTTTGAGGTCTTTAGAAAACCCACGACAAAATCCATAAAGATGTTATCCCACTTCCACTCAGGAATACTCAAAGGTTGCATTAATCCATACCATTTATGATCCTCGATCTTTGACTTCTGACAAGTAAAAAAAGAATACGTAAACTCGGCGACTTCCTTCTTCATTCCTTTCCACTAAAGCATCTTCCTAAAGCCTTGATTCATCTTCGTTGCTCCGGGATGAAAACTCAAACTACTCATGTGACTTTCTTCAAGAATTCTCTTCTCAAGCTCTAGCAAATCCAGCACACAAACTTTGTGCCGAATTTTCATAATTCCATTCTCATCAACTATGAAGTCCAACTATTTACCTTGATTTATTAGAACCAATCACTCACTCAATACCAATTCCAACTCCTGACCTTCTCTGATCTCTTCGAGTACACTAGTAGTCAACTTCAGCATACCTAACTTCACACTTCCTGGCGTTATCTCACATACCAAGCTAAGATCTCTGAAATGCTTAATCAATTCAAGTTCTCTAATCATAAGCCCCTTCATATGCAAGGACTTCCTACTCAATGCATCTTCTACCACGTTAGCTTTACCAGGATGGTAACTCAACTCGAAATCATAGTCCTTCAAAAAGTCTAGCCACCTCATTTTCCTCATAATCAACTCCTTCTGTTCAAACAGATACTCCAGACTTTTATGATTACTGAAAAATTCAAACCTCGAACCATACATATAATATCTCTAAACCTTAAGCATGGAGACTACTGCTAGAAACTGCAAATAATGGGTAGGATAATTCCTCTCATGAGTCTTAAGTTGTCTCGAAGCATACACCACAACTTGACCATTCTGCATAAGCACACCAGCTAAGCCAATACTATATGCATCACAATACACAAAAAATATTCCTTCGTATCTGGTAAGATCAGAACTGGCGCCAACGTCAACCTCTTCTTCAACTCTTGGAAACATTCTTCACACTAAACACTACATACATAAGCTTTCCCCTTCCTGGTCAACTAATTCAAAGGTAAAACGAACTTCAAAAATCCTTGTATATACATTTTATAGTAACTAGCCAAACCCATAAAACTTATGATCTCGGTAATCGAGTTAGGAGTCTCCCACTGCAATACTATGTCTAATTTGGATGGATTAACTGATATACCACGACTAGAGATTACATGACCAAGGAAACTCACTTATCGCAACCAGAACTCGCACTTGGACAACTTGACATACAATTTCTTCTCTTGCAAGGTCTGTAACATAACTCGCAAATGTCCTGCATGTTCTTCGTCTGACTTGGAATACAAAAAAGTGTCATATATGAACACTACAAAAAACATATCCAAGGATAGAAAAATATTATTCATGTATTCCATGAATACTCTTGGCACATTAGACACCCCCGAGCGACATCACCAAATACTTATAATGATCGTAATGAGTTCTAAATGTAGTCTTCGGATGATAATCTGATCGCAGATCAAATCTTGTTAAACACATAAGCTCCAATCAACTGATCTATCAGGTCATTAATCCTAGGAAGAGTATATTTGTTCTTAAGTAACCTTATTAAGCTATCGATAATAAACACACAACCTCAAGCTATCATCTTTCTTCTTAACCAGTAACACTAGTGCTCCACACGACAACACACTAGGTCTGGCAAACTTCTTCTCTAATAGCTCTTTTTAGTGCTTCTTCAGCTTACTCAACTCTGACGCAAACATTCTATACGACGCCATCGACAAAGGTCTAGTATGAGGTACTAAATCTATGGCGAACTCAACTTCCCGCTCTGGTGGAAAATCACTAATATCGTCTGGGAACACATCAGGAAACTTACACACAATAGGTAAATTTACAACCATCGCTTCGCTCTTCACTCTCAAGGAAGCGAACATCATGAGCACCTGATCATCCTGCTTCAAGCACATCCCTACTTGATCTCGGGATGCAAACCATTTATTCTTGCACAATCGACCATACAAACTAGTTGCAACAGTAAAACAACGGTTAACAAAAACAAGCATCGATAGTGTTTCACACACATGTCACACACCAAGGTATAAATAAGTTCAAAAAACCTAGGCCGAATGAACCAACCAACTTTGCTACCAGCTATGTAACACCCTAAAAGACGACATCCTTTTATTTAAGAAAATAGAACATATAATTTTAATCAACATCGGTGTTATACATTAACAACATGTATCTTTCTCAAAATTATAATATAGATCAGCAGTAGAACTCCAAAAACATTGAAATTGTTTATTTGTATCAGACAAAAAAAAACTTCATAAAATAAATCAAAAGTCTCAAAGCACAAATAGCTTGAAAGAAAGTAAAATAATGAAGAAGGCATCTATGCCATCCTCCAGCTCAATAGCAGCTAGTGCTCCTATACCCGAGTATTTGCACCATAAGTGTACAGGACACCACAAACAAAACAACCAGGGGTGAAAATACATTCAATAATGTTAGTGGTGCAAAATACAACAAGGATAACATAATTCATAACAATCATCAATAATATTAATCATTCATAACAATTGCTTAATCATATTGCAGATATTAATGCAATGTATAAACTCTTCTACTCCAATGCACGTGGTACCAAATTTGGACATCAGAGTTATGTTATTGATTCATCCACTCACTGATGGTTCCTATCTGAACCTAGACTCGTCACTTGTACCCTCTTCTGAACCAGCAACTCGTCCTTGAACCAAAGTCCGTACACATATCTCCAATATACATGATGAATGAAATGCAACAAAACAAAGATTAATGCACAAATCATCACAGATCCTTCTTTGAACCCACACCATTGCCAACGTAAGTTCATCACCGTAGTTCTAATCTGAACTACACATCTCAACATAACTCAATATAATATATAATTATAACACAATATTATTACTCAACAGCACTCTTGAATAGTGTAAGAAAATATTATTACACAATCATCAACATTCAACAGGGTCAGCGCATAACTCAAATGTGCTCAGAAGAATTCTTCTACTTTTTATTCAAAAATAAAGGGTCCAAGGCGTACCCTAACCTTAACTCATTTAAATCTTAATAAGTTTAAGCAAAATCAACTCAAATCTAACCATAAAATTACACACAACTCAACTCTAAAATTCCCTTCGCCTTAAACTCTATAAGTGTCACAATGCCTTTTGGCAAGGGTTCCCCAGGAACCTCGCCTTAAACTCTAACAACGATCAAAGGTGTTCAAAATGAAATAAAAAAACTCATAAACATATCAGACCCAACTCTCTTAATTCAAACCGACTCTAAACTCATAAAAACAACAACGAACAGTCATCGCAATCGAAAACTAGATGAAGCTCGTCGAACAGGACCGTGAACCAGCTGTTGCGATCCCACCGCCGACCGCGGTGCCGTCGACCTCTGATGCGTCTCTAACCCGACTTTCGATTTTTTAACTTTTTGACTCTTTCAACTTTTTCGACTTTTTTTGACTTTTCCGACTTTTCCAATTTTTTGAGTTTTGAGATTTTCTTATTTTTCACCCCAGATTTATATTCGCCTGAATCTCCTGTTTAAGTCCTAACCGTCCAACACACACCGATAGACATAACCATGAATAATATGACTCAAACATCATATATTCAACATTCTACACAATTTTAATATTTTTTTGGCATAAGAATGAGTGAACAATTTAACATTTATTTTAATATATTTTTTTAATGCATAATAATATGTGAATAATGTCAGATTTAATTTACTTAACTTTATTTCCAATACTATACAACTTTGTAAAATATGAATACCTTAACACTTATAATACAACTTCAACAAAATCTTAGGGCTTGTTTGATTTAATTCTTAAAAATAGTTTTTAAGTTTTTAAAAAAAATATGTTTGGAATACCTTTTTTAAAAAATTGTTTTTAAATATTATTTCTAGTATTTTAGTTTTCAAAACTAAAAAGCTGAAACAACCTTAAACTGTTTTACTTTTTAATTTTGATTTTTCTTTATACGAAAAATAAAAATACACAGAGAACAACATGTTTTCATTAATGGCATTTCTATAATTATTTAAAACTTTTATTTTATATTTCATTTATTTTCTTAATTTTTGTTTCATTATTACATAGTGTCGTGTGTTGTATCATAGTGGGAGGATGTCTTAACAAACATTAGATGAGTTCTTCTTAATTTTTGTTTCATGCTTTTTTTTTAATAATAAAATATTAAATACTATAGTTTTAATTTATAGATACTTGTAATTGTTACTTTAATAAATAGTCTAGAAATATATAAATAATTTTTTTAAAGTTGTTAATTTATAAATACATCAGAATTTTCATCCTTTTTTATTAATAGTAATTTATTTATCAAATAATATTTAACTAAATAAATATGTCTCTTAATTTATAAAATAATAATAAATATAATTATTGATTGATAAAATGAAATTAAGCTTCATTTTTAAACAAATAAAAAATGCATATTGTAATTATATATTTGTAAAGATCCGCGGTAGGTATGACAGTTGATTGTCAAAGTCTTGAGGGATCGCTCGCAATATACATTATTCACTCAGAGATAAGTGTCATTCCCGATCCATCGAATCGGCTCATAAATTCTATATTTTAGTGTGGTCTGGACTACAAAAAAGATTAAAAAACACGACCATTATTTTTTGTTGCAGTCCACCGAACTTATGTTTTTCATGGACTGGGTTGGACTGACCCATTAAAAAATTTATAAAATAATTTTAGTTAATTTTGGGAAAAAAAATATGATTAGATAAGTGCATTTTCAGGTGAAAAAGAAAAAGACGAAAGAGGATGAAGACATATACATTTATGATTGAAAAATCGTAGCATGGGTTGTAAGATCCGACTAATAGTAGAAAAATATATTTATATATGGATAAATATATACCCATTCTCAAAAAATTCTTATCAAATGAGTTTTTGTTCTTTCATATTTTTAAAAAACTGGACAATCAAATAATTTTATTTTTTTTTCTTAAAAACAGTTTTAGAAAATAAATTTATAAAATAAATTTTAAAAACTAAAAATAAAAACTAATTCAAACATGCCCTTGATCATTTTCTCATCTCTTTTTCACTTTTTCATCCAAACATATTTCACCGTTCTAGTTTTACTTATGCAATATCAAACTCTTATCATGCCTCAACATATATATAACGATCACTACAACACAAATCTAACATACAATTGACTTGAACCAAACAAAAGAGTACAACTTATTTGACGTAAATCACACTAAAGAGTTTGATCAATTTTACCAACACTACCAACAAAGTGAACCATATATACAATCTTTCTCAAAACATCCATTTTCCACCCATGTGATCTATATAATATTTCTAACCATCATTTGAACTTTGTCATTATTTCCAAGAGTACGAATCAAATGAACCTTATCATTCTTCTCAATACTTTCAACCATTTAAAATGTACAATCCTTCTCAATACTATTAACCATATGAACCAATACCCATGACCACACCAAATAACACTATTACGAGCATTCAAAATGGAAAAAGTCAGTGTGTTAAACAAAAATAAAGATGAAGTTTTTGAACACCTTGTTCACAAAAATAATGATGATAGTGGCGATGAAGATGATGATGGATACATATCAACCACAAGAACGATTAATGATTTCAAACCGTCACAACACTTGCACATATTAAACTTGGGATATAATGATAAATATGATGAATATAATCAGGTGATGACCAGTTCCATCTTACAACAATATCCACCAAAAGGAACTCTTATTCCAAAAATGAAATTTTGCATATGATTAATGAAGTTAAAAAAACACTATCATTAATTCTCTAAACTACGAGGTATTCAACCCTACAACCCTAATAGGTTTAATTAGAGCTTCTTTTGGGAAAACTATAAGCTTGGGTCACACTCTAGTCAAATATCTATTTGATATATGATAGAGATTAAATAATAAAAAAAACACCTTCATGCAACCTCAAAATGGATATATTTCATAACATATACATATATGTTTTTATTTAAATTTTTCTATTATAGCTTGAAATTATTTTATATTCAACCTATTTAGATTATGCATTGAATAAATTATTTTTCGATTATTATCACAAAAAATCTTTGTGTGCAACGATAGATAGGGGTTGGAATAGGTTTAGCCGAACTAGGCTTTGAAAAACTTGAGTTTGATTGCTATAAATTCAAAGTCTAAGTCTGACTTGTGACCTATCATATACTTATTTTTAGGTCTGAGTCTAGGCTTTTTAAATGTTCGATTGTCATAATAGTCTATTTAAAAGTCTACTTCATTTGAACATTGTAAATAAGAAATTCAACAAAAGTTAACTAGACTAACAAATTAAAAGATAAATGAGACTAAATATTTGTTATCATTTACTCATTCAAATTTAGCTAATTAGCATATAAGTTTTGTGATATTATTTGTTTGAGTGAATTTATGAAAACAACTTATGAGAATAATTTATGACATTTTTCTTAAGGTTTTTACAACTTATCTTCATAACTTCTTCAAGATAACTAATATTTATTTTCGTACTTTAATTCAAAAATTATTCATTTTAATTTAAATAAGTCGGTCTGATAGATTTAAAAGACTTTTTTTTATGATCAATAGTCTGATCTTTTGACCTAAATAGACTTATAAAAATACTAGGAATTTTCTATTTAAAAAAAAAAAAGACTTGCATGATTATGTGTAGGATAAATTGTACTCCCTCTGTTTCATAATGAGCGTCGTTTTAGGAAAAAATTATTTGTTTCAAAATGAATGTCATTATCATTTTTCAATATAAAAATAATTATTATTTTTTCAATTGTGTCCCTTAATTAATATTATGTACACTATCTTCAACCCATTAATAAGGTTAATTTAATAAAAATGCAATGTCCTATGACAATATTATTCTATTATTTAATCTATATACAAAAACCTTAAATGACCGTCATTTTAAAATGAATGAAGTAAATTATTCTCACCCATATCGATACGCATTGAGTGTTGGGGAAGTTTTTTCACTTGGGAGAATTGAACAATATGGAATTTCTTCTTTTGGAGTAACACATTTGTGAGAGACACACCACATATTCACCCAAAATCTTAAGATGATAGCTGAGTGGATTCTCTGACTTATAAATGCTCAAGTCTCCATATTTCTAACCAATATGAGACTATTATCCATACTACTCACATTTAATACATTCTCAACATTGAGATGGACCAATAATATTGTAAAAAAAAATAGACTCAAACATAAAAAAAAAGGCATTCATGTCACATGACAACCAACTTTATCGAATTTATTAAAATCTAATACTTCATTCGTTTTAAAATAACGATCGTTTAAAGTTTTTGCACACAAATTAAAGAACGCAATAATATTGTCATAAAATATTGTAATTTTACTATATTAATCTTATTAATATGTTAAAAACTATGTATAGAGTAATAATTAAATGACAATTGAAAAAATAACGATCATTATTACATTAAAAAGTGAGAATGACACACACTTTTAAATAATTTTTTTAAAAACGATAATCATTTTAAAATGGAAGAATGCTTTAATTAAAAATATTCATTAAAAGTATCGATTTTTTAAACCAAATAACCCAATTTTTCACCCAAATAACCCAATTTTTCAAAAATATTTCCAAAATAACCCACTTTTCAGATTATTTTCCGAAATACCCCACTTTAAAGAGAACGCGCTAGATGAATTGACGTCTGCTCTTAAACTTAGAGAGGAGGCGCCAATTGGATTGGCTAGTCCACCTAGTGTTGTCAATCCAATTGGCGCCGGTGTGTTAAGTTTTAAATGAGGTGCCAATTGGTCTGACACCTGTGTGTGTTTCATAATTTATTTTTTAAAAACATTGTACATTTTAGATAAAGTCGAAATCGGACCAATTCATATCAATAGTAATACTCGTTTACACAAAAAATACTAATGTCGATGACCGGGATCACCTAACCGACCTCCGGTCCCACATCCCCTAGCTACATGAACTCGCGACCCTAACCCATGCTGATGATTCACCCCGGGTGTTTGAGTATCTGAGGATCCAAGAACATCACCACCAACTATAGTAGATTGCCTGAGATAGTTAGACCCTAACCCATGCATTGAAGGGGTACCGTCATAGCTGAGTTCATGACCCATGCCATAATAGTTGGGTTGTGTTTGAGTTGTTGGAGGGCGACCAAGACGATCGAAGGGAGATATTGGTGTGAATGATGCGTCGAGGAAATGTTGAAATGATTGTTGTGGTGTTTGGCAGACATATGGTTGTTGAAGGTTTTGGTTTTGAGATGTTTGGGCTTCTTGGCTATAGTAGGAGGAGGGGCGGTTGATGTTAAATGATTGTTGAGTGTTTTGGCTAAGACGGATATGATAAGATGATGTGTTGGGTGCATAACGATGTTGGGTGTCTTGATGATGATCTAGTTGTATGTGGTGGTACGGGGGTATGCTCTCGGTATTGTGGTTGGGTGTTTGGCATGTTAGGGTTATAGGTTTGTGTGTTTGTGGATCGAAAATTTTGATGGATATGGGGTTGTGGGTAGCCGGTTTGACAATGTTGTTGGGGGTTAGATGTTGAGTCTTCTGGTGTGTAAGTTGCCTGGCGTGAGTCGTATAAGTACATATCCTCGGCGATGAACTAAAATCCAACCGATATCTACCAATCCATATAATTACAACTTGATTTTTCTTCAGTTGGCATCATAGCGTCAGTTAAGACATGGTCTTGGCGGTGCTTCCATTTGCGACACTCAGATCTAGCGAAGCTTTGCCATGGGTTAAAGTTCCATCCGTCGTTAACTTTGCGTAGATGCCATTCTTCTAGGTTTGTCGGGGGATCTGGGATGTGTTGAAGCATACCGAACTGCAATTTAACACGATCACTATTGTGCATCTCCACAGTGGTGAATCTTATGATCGGTGTGCATACAGTCCAAACGACTGTGTCTTGTTCGTTGATTTCATGGTCATGATCCAAATTTAGATGTGGACGCCAAATGAACTGAAATGTGAACATATATTAGATTACAAATTTGGTAGAAGAAATTAATAAATTTTTACGAAATAATTAGGTTAATGGCAATACATCCTTCGGTCAAAGGTGATCCAAGAGGTTGCGATACTGGGTAATACAATGTCTAGGACATTTGTTATAACTCATACCACATGTCGACCATCTGCACCATAAAAGTAAAAATATCAATTAGAGATAATAATCGGTAAAGTAAGTAAATATAGTCCATTTTTAAGAACTTACTTTTGTGCGTACGGGAATGTGAATGGGTTGTTGTTGACGGACGCTAGGGACGGTAGTCTGGACCAACCCCATGCTTGGAGCAAAACATCACATCCAGAAAATGTAGATGCGTCTTTGTGTGCATTTTTACATAAAAATCTATAAAGATAAGCCAAACAAGCGGACCCCCAGTTGTAACTTCTTATTCTATCTACATGTCTTAGTAAAGGTAAATACATAACATGCATACTAGAACCACTACTTTCTGGAAATAAAAATAAATCAATTCAAAGCATAATGTAACACCTAGTTTTTATTATTCGAGCCTCTTCGGTAGAATTCTCATCTAACTATAAGCTGTTATAATATGCCTTAAGGCGTGAAAGGAGTATACCTTGACCTCTCGAGTTATCATTTAACAAATAAACATCCAAGAGGTCCATGCAAATTGAGTTCGCATAGTTCATTTTACCATTTACCGTCTTACCTTCGATAGGCAGTCCCAATAACATGTAGGTGTCTTCTAACGTCACGGTACATTCACCGGTTGAAACCAGAATGTGTGTGTCTCGGGACGCCATCTTTCACATAATGCAAAAATAAATTTAGTATCCACCGACCAAGACACTATTTTGCTTATATGTCCAAAACCGACGAGTTCGACATACAGTTGAATCATCGGGTCCATGTGTACAAATTCATGGACCCGAGTTCGAAACATAGAAACATCCTAAAAAAGAAACAATAAAATAAGTTACTTTATAAAAAATAAACAACAAAATAAGTATCGTTATAAAAAACTATTCTAGAAAAATAATACAAAAATTAAATGCTTACGTAAGTTGTTATGTTTGCAATTGTGCCTCTGTGCGATTCACCCATAGTGAGGAGAGACATCTTATCGTAGTAAATATATGAAACAATGGTTGTTGCAGATGAAAGAGTTGTTGTTGCAAAGGAAGAAGTGATTGTTGGTGAGGAAAAAATGTGAGAGTTGCATGACTATTTATAATGAGGGACATGCAAAGACATGCAAAAGTTTGAATGCATGGATAAAAGTGCTTGTATGCTAGCGCCAAATGGTTTGGCTTACACATGCAAAATTAACATGCTAGCGACATATGGATTGGCACCTCCTAGGCTTGCATGCATGCATGGTCTTCACATAGTCTGGCGCCTACATGGCTATCTGCATGTTGAGTTACGAGGTTTGCAAGGCTCCATATGGACTGACGTCCATGTACAAGGATTACACACTAACGCTAATTGGACTGGCGCTAGGGATTGCATGCGTGCCACATATCTTGTCTATTTAAGTGTCTTACCATTACATCCTACAATCAACACAAATTCATCTGCACCAAAAAAATTACTTTTCATCTGCACAAAAAATATTACAATGTCATCTGCACCAAAATATACTATCAATGCTCACCAAAATTTAAGTGTGATCTATACGGGTTTTGTTTTTGAAACACCGATACTATCTGACTTACGATCAAGAGAAATTCATATTTCTTGCATTTGAAAAAACAAATTGAATCCTGCATAGGATCTGGTCTTGTGTCACAAATCACGTATCAAAATCCAATTTTTTCGAGAACAGTCAATCTAAATTTTCCCCGCTAAAGGTACGAGACGATGAAGATGTTGAAACTCTATTGAGTTATATATTCTGGTTGCAACTCTATTGAGTTATATATTACTCTTCAACCAAGTATACCATCTCGACAATCTCAAATAACTATTCAAGTTGAATCTAATGAATTTGATTTAGAAAAATCAGATGAAGTCGACCTAGAAGCAGAAGCAGAAGTTAATGTCGTTGATAAAGAAGAAGAAGAAACTAAGACACAGGTCGATCATATGTTGAACAACAACATTGAAGATGACGATCATCCAGCGCCATTACCTCCAAGTCATGTCTACAATCCTCCTCAACATATGACAAACATGGATCTGCATGATGATGAAACATCCAACAATGCTTTTTATAACCCGTATCCACGATCAGAGGGTGAGTTAAAAGTGGGAGACATGTTCCACACTAAAGAAGAATGTGTGCGAGATATCAAAAAAGTTCACATGAATAACTTTGTTGATTTCACCGTGAAACACACTGATTTGAGAAGGTATGCCATTGAGTATCGTAGCATCCTTTACAAGTTTCGGTTGGCTGCATCTCAAAAGAAGAGAAGCGAATCTTTTGAGATAGCTTCTATAGACCCACCTCTCAGTTGCATTGCAACTAATGTTGTACAAGATCACTGTAAATTAAGCGCTACATTGATATGTCAAGACATTTTACCGCTTGTTAACAAAGACCCATCAGTGAAGGTGAGTATAATAATATCTCATATCGTCACAGGATATAATTATACTCCATCTTACAAGAAAACATGGATTGCGAGGACAAAGGCTGTTGAACAGGTATTCGACAACTAGGAGCATTCATGCAAAGAACTGCCACAGTTTTTATGGGCACTAAAAACATATGCACCAGGAACTGTTGCAATTATGGAGACATTGCATTTATGTCAGAAGGAACCTGTGTTGCTGGAAATAGAATCTTTCACCGCCTCTTTTGGGCATTTGAACCGTGCATCAAAGGTTTTGCATTCTACAAACCTATTATTCAAATTGATGGAACATGGTTATATGACAAATACAAGGGTACTTTGCTTATGGTTGTTGCACAAGACGGCAACAATAATGTCTTTCACATTGCCTTTGCTCTGGTTGAAGGTGAAACCACTAGTGCTTGGGGTTTCTTCCTTCGACATCTCAGAACATATGTCGCACAACAAACCAATCTTTGTTTGATTTCAGATAGACATGCTGCCATTGAGAGTGCTTATAATAACCATGATAACGGATGACATGATCCTCCTTCTACCCATGTCTATTGCATTATACATATCGCACAAAATTTCATGCGTCCAATCAAAGACAAGAACCTTCGCAAACAAGTGGTGAATGCAGGGTATGCTCTAACTCAGCTGTCATTTCAACATTACCGTAACGAAATTAGACTGTCTAATACAGATGATGGAAGGTGTGTGGATAACATCAGTAGAGCAGTGGACAAGGGCATTTGACAAAGGTTGTCGATGGGGCCACATGACAACAAACCTTATGGAATGCATGAACAACGTATAAGGCATTAGAAATCTACCAATAATCGCATTGGTCAGAACAAACTATTTTAGGTTGGCATCTACTTTCGCAACCAGATGTGAAAGATGGAGTGCAGTGTTAATGTCAGGTCAAATATTCAGTGAATATTGTATGAAAGTGATGAAAGAGGAAAATATCAAAGCTAGCACACACGCGGTTACAGTCTTTGACCGTCATAGGCAAAATTTTAGGGTACAGGAAACAATGGACCACAAATGAGGGGAGGAGAAATTTATCCTATGTTGTCAAACTAAACAAAAGTTGGTGCGATTGTGGAAAGTTCCAGGCCTTCCGTATTCCTTGCTCCCATGTCATTGCGGCATGCGCACATACTCGCCAGGACACTTACAACCATCTATCTTATGTTTACAAGGCCATTGCCATCATGAATGTGTATAACAAAAGCTTCTTAGTGCTACCAATGGAGGAATATTGACCTCCATATGAAGGTGACATAGTTTGGCACAACGATGAGATGCGAAGAAAGAAAAAAGGACGGCCAAACAACACACATATTAGAATAGAAATGGATACGACGGATAAAATGATAAGATTATGTAGTATATGTCGTCAATCCGGGCACAATAAGAACAAATGTCCCAATCTAGGAGCAACATCTACATCATAATTTAGTACCTCCTTTCATTTTTTGTAACCTTAGATTTTTATATACCATTAACTTTTTCTTACAACAAGGTTAACAACAAACATCACTACAACATAAGCACACTTAAAACAGAAGAAGTCAAAATAAACAACACAAAAACCAAACATCGAATACAAATGAAAATACTTAACCATAATATTTAAAAACAATATTTCTAACTAATTACAACAATCAAATTAATGCCATCTCGTCCAAACATCATTTCCCTAGCATCCTTATCAGTTTTTACTTGCACCCAACCAAATATACTATCGAGTCTCTCAATACTTCTAATTTTTTTCCCTTATGGTATTTTTCCATCTAACCAACGAGCCAGTTCCCTCTTCAGTTGATCGAAACTATGGATGTTCCAGAAGAGCATCAACATCGGAGCCTTGTCTCTCAAATAAATCACTTTTCCATAGTAGCGACGAACATCAAACATGTTTGCAATATGGCGAAATGAGATGTGGAAAAATGAATCACACAACACCTCAATTTATAAAAAAAAATTGCACATTACACTGAGGCGCCAGCCAATTGGCGCCTCCTCTTCCAACTTACACATGGACGCCAATTGGATTGACAACATCATGTGTTGTAGCCAATCCAATTGATGCCCCTAGTTAAAACTTAAGGGTAGACACCAATTGATCTGGCACATATATCTTATATATATATATATATATATAATATATATATATATATATAATATATATATATATTATATATATATATAATATATATATATATATATATATTATATATATATTGAAATATTGAAATTGGGGTAGATTAAAAAAAATTGAAAATTGAATTATTTTAGAATTTTAAAAAAAAAATGGAATATTTGAGTAAAAATTTCAAAAATATCATATAAAATTAGAGATAAAGAATGTAATAGCATTTTTTTAATGAAATTAAAAAACATGTGTTAAAAAGTGTTTATTTTTTTTACAAAAATAACCCACTTTTTCAAGGAAACTCCCAAAATACCCCTGGTTTCAAAAAAAATCTCAAACTACCCCACTTTTAGGAGGAGGCGCCAATTCAATTGGCGACTCCTCTTAAATACTTGAATGGAGGCGCCAATTTGATTGGCTAGGGCATGTGCCCTAGCCAATCCAATTGGCGCCCATGTGTATTACTTGAGAGGAGGCGCCAATTGGATTGTCACCTGAGTGTAAAATGCAATTTTTTTGGTAAATGTTATACGTGATAGTTAAATTTGAAATAGGACCAATTGATATTAATAAAAAATTTCGTTTACACAAAAAATCCTAATGGTGATGACCGGGATCACCTAACCGACCTCCGGTCCCACATCCCCTAGCTACCCTAACCCATGGCCCTAACCCATGTTGATCATTCACCACTAGTGTTTGAGCATCTGAGGGGCCAGGAGCGTCACTACCAACTACAGGAGATGGTCTGTTGAGGTAGTCATACAATTCACCATAGTCTTCAGTATGCATCGATGGTGTACCGCCGTAGCTGAGCTCATTACCCATGCCAGAGAAGTTGGGTTGTGGTTGACTCATTGATATGCGACCGAGACGGTTGAAGGGAGACATGGATGTGAATGATGCGTCGAGGAAAGGTTAGAAAGGTTGTTGGGGTGTTTGGTAGAGATAGGGTTGTTGGATGTTTAGGTTTCGTGAGGTTTGCGCTTCTTGGCTATGGTAGGAGGAAGGGTGGTTGGTGTTGAATGATCGTTAGGTGTTCTGGCTAAGGCGACTTTGATAGGGTGATGGGGTGGGTGAGAAGCGATGTTGGGTCTCAGGTTGATGGTCAATTTGTTGGTGGTGGTATGGGGTATGCTCTTGGTATTGGGGTTAGGTGTATGACATGTTTTGGTTGTATGTTTGTATGTTGGTTGAACGGAACGTTTGACAGACAGGGGTTTGTGTGTATCCGATCTGACACTATTGTTGGGGGTTTGATGTTGAGGTGTCAGATGTGTAAGTCATCTGGTGTGGGTCATACAAGTACATATCCTCGACGATAAACTAAAAGCCAACTGATCTGTACCAAGCCATATAAGTACGACTTGGTTTTTCTTCAGTTGGCATGACTGCATCAGTTAAGATATGGTCATGGCGGTGCTTCCATTTGCGACACTCTGATCTTGTGAAGCTTTGCCATGGATTGAAGTTCCATTGGTCGTTAAATTTGCGCATATGTCATTCTCCTAGGCTAGCTGGGGGATCTGGGATGTTTTGGGGCATACCGAACTGCAACTTCACACGATCACTGTTGTGCATCTCCACAGTTGTGAACCGTATTATCGTTGTGCATGCAGTCCATATGGCTGCGTCTTCAGCGTTGACCTCATGGTCATGATCCAAATTAAGGATGAATGCCAAATGAACTAAAATGTGAAAGAAGATAGGATTATAATCTAGGTAGAAGAAGTTAATAAAATATAAGGAAATAATTAAGTTATTACCCTTACGTCTGTCGGTCGAAGGTAATCCAACAGGTTGCGATACTGAGTAATACAGTGTCTTGGACATCTGTTGTAACTCATACCACGTGCAGACCATCTACACCAAAAAGTCAAAAAATATTAGTTAGAGATAATAATCTTTAAAGAAGTAAGTAAAGATATAGCAATTTAAACAACTTACTTTTGTGCATACGGAAATGTGAAAGGGTTGTTGTTGACGGGTGTTAGGGACGATAGTCTTCACCAACCCCGTGCTTGTAGCAAAATAGCACATCCATAAAATGTAGATGCGTCTTTGTATGAGTTTTTGCACAAGGAGCTATAGAGATAGGCTAGACAAGCAGATCCCCAACTGTAACCTCCTATTCTATCTACATGTCTAAGTAAAGGTAAATACATAATATGCATGCTAGAACCACTACCTTCGGGAAATAAAAACGAGCCAATTAATAGCATAATGTAACACCTAGTTTTTATTATTCGAGCATCTTCGATAGAATGCTCATTTAAGTATAAACTATTATAGTACGACTTAAGGCGTGAAGGTAGTATACCTTGACCTCGTGCGTTATCATCTAACAAATCAGTCTCCAAGAGATCCATGCAAATTGAATTTGCATAGTTGGTTTTACCATTAACAGCCTTACCTTCAATGGGCAGTCCCACAAGCATGTAGACGTCTTCTAACGTCACGGTACACTCACAGGTTGGGAACTAAAATGTGTGTGTCTCTGGTCGCCATCTTTCGCATAAAGCTAGAATGAATTTGTTATCTACGGACCAAGTCCGGGACTGGCGAGTTCAACATAAGGTTGAATCATCGGGTCCTTATGGACATATTCGTGAACTCGAGTCCGGAACCTTGATACATCTTATAAAAGAAAGAAAAAAAAACTTGACTAAGTTGGTATGTTAAAATAAAAGGGGGTTGGTGAAGATGAAAGAAAAAAAGTTAACAAAAGAAAAAACTTACATATGTTGCGATGTTTACAACTGTTCCTCTATGTGATTCGCCCATTGTGAGGATAGACATTTTGTCGGGGTGGTGGTGCAGATGAAACTACAAGAAGTTGTTGCAGATGAAATTGTAGAAGAAGTAGTGAGAGTGATGGTATGGAAGAAGTGTTGATGGAGTGGATGTATTTATAGGCAAATGGATGGGAGCATGAAAAGTTGTGCTTGCATGGTGTCTCCAATTGAATTGGAGACCATGTATAACCTTTAAGAGGTATCGCCATTCAAATTGGCGTCTCCATAGGGACATGCATGCAAGACCTAGGTCTGATTGCTTGGTTTCGAGGTCTACATGCATGCTTTGACAAGGTATTGCCAAATGGATTGGCGCCAATGTGCAAGGAATGAATGAGGGCGTCAATTCATTTGGAGTGTGTGTCTGCATGTCTGACACGTGGCTGTCCTCTCTCTTGCATGCTGAACATGTCACTTCTTAGTAGCTTGCATGGTTGACACATCATTTCGTAGTAGCTTGCATGTGCGACACATCACTTCGAACTAGCTTGCATGTGTGACACGTCGCTCCGGACTAGCTAGCATGTGAGACACATCATTTCCATATTTAAGTGTCTTACTATCAACATCCAAGACACTTCACTCATATTCATCTATAGTAAGAAAATAGTTTTCATCTGCACAATGTCATCTTCACCAAAATACAGTGTCAACGTTCACTGCAACGGTGAAACATACGAGTCTGAGTTGTATGGTTTTTGTTTTCGAAACACTGATACCGTTAGACTCACGATCAAGAGAAATGCAACCTTCTTGTATTTGAAAAAAAAGAATACAATCCAGTATAGGATCGTGTATTGTGTCAAAGATCACGTATCAAAATCCAATATTTTTTTAGAATAGTCAATGCAAGTATTTTTTCCTTAAGGTACGAGACGATGAAGATGTTGAATACATGTTTGTTAGTCATGAACATTCAGGCTGCAACTGTATTGAGTTGTACATTACTCTTCAACCATGTATACCATCTCAACAGTCTCAAATAACCAGTCAGGATGAATCTGATGAATTTGATCCACAATGGTCAGATGACGTCAACCCAGAAGCAGAAGCAGAAGTGGATGTCGTTGACAAAGAAGAAGAGGAGACCAAGATACAGGTTGATCACATGCTGAACAACGACATTGACGATGATAATCAACCACCACTAATACCTCCTAGTCATGTCTACAATCTGCCTCAACATATGACAAATATGGATCTGCACGACGATGAAACATCCATTAGTGTTTTCTATAATCCGTATCCGAGATCAGAAGGCGGATTAAAGGTGGGAGACATGTTTCGTACCAAAGAAGAATGTGTTCTAGCTATCAAAAAATTCCACATGAACAACTCTGTTGATTTTACACTGAAACACACTGATTCTAGAAGGTATGTTATTGAATATCGTAACATGCTTTGTAAGTTTCGTTTGGATGCGTCTTACAAAAAGAAAAATGACTCTTGGGAGATCGCTTCAATAGACCCACCTCACAGTTGCATTGCAACTAACGTTGAACAAGATCACCGTAAACTAAGCGCTGCGTTGATATGTCAAGACATTCTGTCGTTGGTTAATAAAGACCCATCAATGAAGGCGAGTATAATTATATCCCATATCATAACAACATATAATTATACTTTATCTTACAAGAAAGCCTGGATTATGAGAAAAAAGGTTGTTAAACAAGTATTCGGCAACTGGGAGGATTCATACAAGGAATTGCCACGATTTTTATGGGCACTAAAAACATATGTCCCAGGAACTGTGACAATTATGGAGACATTGCCAGCGATGATGCCAGACGGAGCCTGTGCTACAAGTAATCAAATCTTTCACCGTCTCTTTTGGGCATTTGACCCGTGCATCAAAGGTTTCGCATTCTGCAAACCTATTATTCAAATTGATGGCACTTGGTTATACGGAAAATACAAGGGTACTTTGCTCATGGCGGTTGCACAAGACGGCAACAATAATGCCTTTCCCATTGCCTTTGCTCTGATTGAAGGTGAAATGGCTGGTGGATGGGGTTTCTTTCTTCGACATCTCAGAACGCATGTGGCTCCACAAGCCAATCTCTGTTTGATTTC
Source organism: Lathyrus oleraceus (assembly GCF_024323335.1). Classification (NCBI taxonomy): domain Eukaryota; kingdom Viridiplantae; phylum Streptophyta; class Magnoliopsida; order Fabales; family Fabaceae; genus Lathyrus; species Lathyrus oleraceus. Next base: position 302,935,631 of record NC_066580.1, on the reverse strand, counting down.
TGATAGACATGCTGTCATTGAGAGTGTCTACAAGAACCATGACAACGAAAGGCATGATCCTCCTTCTACCCATGTCTATTGCATCAGACACATTGCACAAAACTTCATGCGTGCTATAAAAGATAAGAATCTTCGCAAGAAGGTGGTGAATGCTGGGTATGTTCTAACTCAACCGTCATTTCAATATTATCGTGATGAAATTAGACTGTCTAATGAAGACGCAAGGAGATGGCTAAATAACATACCAGTAGAGCAGTGGACAAGGACATTTAATAGAGGTTGTCGATGGGGCCACATGACAACGAACCATGTGGAATGCATGAACGAGGTATTCAAAGGAATTCGAAATCTGCCGATAACCACCTTGGTAAGATCGACGTATTATAGGTTGACTTCTATGTTCGCAACCAGAGGTGAAAGATGGAGTGTGGTGTTAATGTCCGGGCAAGTATTCAGTGAGTGTTGCATGAAGGTCATGAAAGAGGAGAGCATCAAAGCTAGCTTACACGCTGTAACAGTCTTTGACCGTCATAGGCAAAATTTCAGCGTCCAGGAAACAATGGATCACAACGAGGGGGGACCAAATTTAGCCTATGCTGTTAAACTAAACAGAAGTTGGTGCGATTGTGGAAAATTCCAGGCCTTCCGCATTCCTTGCTCCCATGTCATTGCAGCATGCGCTTATACACGTCAAGACACTTACAACCATTTATCTGATGTGTACAAGATCGTCACCGTCATGAATGTATATAATCAAAGCTTCTTGGTACTATCAATGGAGGAATACTGGCCTCCATATGAAGGTGATATAGTTTGGCACAACAACGAGATGCGTAGAAAGAAAAAAGGAAGGCCAAACAGCACACGTATCAGGACAAAAATGGATTGCACAGATAAAATGATAAGATTATGTAGTATCTGTCGTCAACCAGGACACAACAAGAACAACTGTCCCAATCGAGGAGCATCATCTAGGTCTTAAGCTTTTTGTAACATTGTATTTCCGTAACCTTCAATCATTATATATCATTAAGTTTTTGTTACAACGAGGTTCACAACAAACATCAGTACAAAATAAGTTATCTGAAAACAAAAATATTTCTAACTGATTACAACAATCAAATTGATGTCATCTCGACCGAACATCATTTCCCTAGCATCCTTATTAGTCATCATTCGCATCCAACCAAAGATATTGTCGAGTCTCCCAATACTTCTAATATTTTCCCCTTCTGCTATTTTCCCATCTAACCAACGAACCGACTCCCTCTTCAGTTGATCGAACGTAGTGATGTTCCAGAACAACATCAGCATTTGAGGTTGTCTCTCGCATAAATCACCTTTCAGTATCAGCGACGAACACCAAACATGATTGCCAAATGATTAATTGAGATGTGGAACAATGACTCACACAACACATCTATTTATAACACAAAAATTGTATTTTACACTGAGGCGCCAATCCAATTGGTGCCTCCTCTCAAGCTATACACAGGGGCGTCAATTCAATTGACTATGGCACCTACCCTAGCCAATCCAATTGACGTCTGCATTCAATTTTTAAGAGGAGTCGCCAATTGAATTGACGTCTTCTCCTAAAAGTAGGGTAGTTTAGGATTTTTTTTGAAATTAGGAATATTTTGGGATTTTTTTTGAAAAAATGAATTAGTTTTGTAAAAATTTCAAAAGTGTTTTAATTGTAAAAAGTATTTATAGAGATATAAAAAGACTTGTCTATGATTGCATAAAAAGTTGACTTTTCTCCCCACATGCCCCTTTTTTGAAATGAATTTCCCACTATGCCCCAGTCTGAAAAAAAATTCTCAATCTCCCACTTTTTTCTTATTGGGCTCGTTCAATGGTTGGACGAGGGCCTGAAGGCCCAACACGTGCTGTATGGGCTCAACCATTGAATGGCCGAGGGCATGGAGAAGCTATTTTTTTTTATTTTTTAATATTTTAAATACTTTATTAAATAGTAATAATAATTAATATAATTGATTTTTAATTATTAATTCTATATTTAATTAATACAATTGATTTTTTTTAAAATAATAATAATTTTTTTATAAAAATATTTAAAATAAAATGTAAATAATAATAGTTTTTTATGATAATAATTTTTTTTGATATTATTATTTTTAAAATATTAATAATAAAAATGATTATTTTTTAGAATATTAATAATAGAAATAATAATTTTTTTTTCAATTTGTAAAAAATATTCCAAATATAGTTTAAAATCTTTTATAATTTAAGACGGATAAAATATTATTTATCAATTTTTTAAAATTATTTTGGACAAAAAAAATGTCATTTATTAAAAATATTTGAAAATAATACTTTCCATAAATGAGTATATAAGAGAGAAAAAAGAAAAGACCATTCGAATTCGAATAATAAAAATATCTGATATGAAATAATACGAATATTATTGTCATTACGTATGTTTTAATTCATATGAAATATTTCAAATGTAAACTGAAAAAGTCTCAAAATCTTTTTTAATTTAAGACGGAGAAAGTATTATTATTAAAAATATCTTTTATAATTTGAGACATTTATTAAAAATATTTGAAATCTATTAATACTCATTAAAAATATTTGAAATCCATTAATACTCATTAAAAATATCTTTTAGTTCCTACCAGTATATTGTATAGTACTCATGAATGGATTTCAAATATTTTTAATAAATGTCTCAAATTATAAAAGATATTTTTAATAAATAATACTTTCTCGGTTTTAAATTAAAAAAGATTTTGAGCCTTTTTCCGTTTATATTTGGAATATTTCAGATGAATTAAAACCTATGTAATTAATGATATTAACTTTTTTTTTAAAGTTGATTTATTGTTATTATTATTAAGGAAAGAGAAAGTATATTATATATAAGAACAATTCATTTGCTTTTAATACTATTTTTAATGTCATATTATTATTTATTGAATTGTGATAAAAATAATTATTAGGACATTGATGACAAATTATTAAAAACATAACATATTAATTATTATAGATAATGTTAGAAATAACAAATAATTGTCATTATTATAAATAATAATTTTTTTTTATTAAATAAATGCTATATCTAATCATTATTAAATATCAAATACTTTAATTATTTATTATATCTAAAAAAAATTATTACTTATAATAATGACAATAATATTCGTATTATTTCATATCAGATATTTTTATTATTCGAATTCGAATGATCTTTTCTTTTCTGTCTCTTGTATACTCATTTATGGAAAGTATTATTTTCAAATATTTTTAATAAATGACTTTTTTTTTTGTCCCAAATAATTTAAAAAAATTGATAAATAATATTTTATCCGTCTTAAATTATAAAAGATTTTAAACTATATTTGAAATATTTTTTACGAATTAAAAAAAATTATTATTTCTATTATTAATATTCTAAAAAATAATCATTTTTATTATTAATATTTTAAAAATAATAATATCAAAATTTTTTTATTATCATAAAAAACTATTATTATTTACATTTTATTTTAAATATTTTTATAAAAAAATTATTATTATTTTTAAAAAAATTAATTATATTAATTAAATATAGAATTAATAATTAAAAATCAATTATATTAATTATTATTAATATTTAATAAAGTATTTAAAATATTAAAAAAAATAGTTTCTTCATGCCCTCGGCCATTCAATGGCCGAGCCCTTACAGCACGCGTTGGGCCTTCAGGCCCTTGTCCAACCATTGGACGAGCCCAATAAGAAAAAGGGGGCAGATTGAGAATTTTTTTTTCAGACTAAAACGTAGGAAATTCATTTCAAAAAAGGAGCATGTGGGAGAAAAAAGTCTAAAAAGTTACCCACTAGTTTCTATCAAAAGAACCAACAAACTACACTGGTTCTATCTCTAGGCTTCTAGTTATAGTTCTATATAGTACGGCCTAAAGGAACTAGAGATGTAACAGACGTAAGTCAAATAGACAATGGCACGGTCCAAGAAAAATACGTTCGTTTTGTTATTGTCATGAACATGAATTCTAATATTGATATCTTTACCCCTTATTTTTCGGTACTTTATTCTGAGATGTACTTATCTTATTGTATTATTATTGCTAAGATTGGACATTGGATCGGACATGAGATAGGTTTCATGATTTACCTACAGTATCTCTGTAGTACTAGTTTGCTTCTATAGAGAGAGAGTGTCAGATCACAGTTATTTTAGCTTGCCAATCATGTCCTTGTTACCATTTACTCATAATTAAGGTAAAGTTTTGATAGGATTTAATCTGATGTGGTAGGTAGGTTATAAATTTTTTCAATTAAACTTGGATGAATGTACAGTAATTTTAATTCTATTGATTTTTTTTGGATTTGATTGATCTGTTTTGACTCCGTGTCAACATGTGAGTAGTCGCTAAGTCATGCCTTGCGTATACATTTGGATTTTGTTTAAATCATTCATTTTTTATAGTTTTTTTTTTATAAATAAAAGATTACATTAAGTTGAAGCACGAAGAGTGTTTAATCTAAATAGTACAAAAGAAAAAATAAGTAGAATTTTACATTATACAATTTATAGGAAACCCCAACAAAACATCTAAATAGACAATAAGAGAGTCTTTCATCTCTATGGGCCTGATCTCAAACCACTTCCAAGATAACATCTTAGCAAAAAGGATATTTCCACCGTGATTAACCAAATAGACAAAACAGCTGCCAATCAAAACAAAATCTACCATTTCTTTTTTGCGATTCCAACCAAACTAGTTTTGAAGGCCAGTAAATGGTCTAATACCAAAACACGAGAGGGTAACCTGCACAAACCAATCCAAATAAGAATATGATTTCAAAGAGAAGAAACTACCAAATAGGTAATGAAGAGATGATGGTGACTTTCGTTTGGCTCTAAGTATAGGGGACATAAAAGATTATGCTGGCCCGATAAAATAGCAAGTTTGACAAACTCATCTTAGGTCCGCAACAACAACAACAATTAAGTCTTATCCTATTAAGTGAGGTTGGCTACACATATAAACTTTAACCATAATATTCTATCAAGGTCAATGTTTCTATCAAAATCTTTATTTTTGAGATCTTTCTTAAAAACTTCTCTAATAGTCTTTCTAGGTCTTGCCGTTCCTCTAATTGTTTGCCTTCTCTTCATCTGGTATATTCTCCTTACTACAGAATCTACTAGTATTCTCTTTACTTGCTCCAACCACACAAGTCTATTTTTCACTATCTTCTCCACTATAGGTGTTACCCCGACACTCTCTCCAATATTTTCATTTCTAATTCTATCTTATTGAGTCTTACAAACATCCACCGCAACATCCTCATCTCTATTACACTTACTTTATTCGTGTGTTGATTTTTAACCACCCAACATTGTGTCTCGTACAAAATTGCAGGTTTTATCGCAGTCCGATAAAAATTTCCCTTCAACTTGAGTGATATCTTTGCATCACATAAAACACCTGATGCACTTCTCTATTTCAACCACCTATCTTGAATTCGATGGTTTACATCCCCTTCTATTTCTCCATCAATTTGTATTATGCACCCAATATATTTAAACTGTGTTACTTGAGGTATAATATGGTCTATAACTTTCACCTCTAGGTTATAAACGCTTCTTTTTTTGTTGAACTTACATTCCATATACTCTGTCTTACTTCCACTTAGACGAAAGCCATGTGTTTCTAAAGTTCGTCTCAAAGTTTTCAACCTCTCATTTAAATCCTCTTTCGACTATCTAAGAAGAACTATATCATCTGCAAAAAGCATGCACCTCGGTGCTAGCTCTTGGATGTGTACCGATAGTACATCCAAAATTAAGATAAAAAGGTAAGGGTTTAGGGTTGAACCTTGATGCAAACCAATTGTAATGGGAAAATCGTCTGTCTCTCCACCTTATGTCCATACAATAGACGATACCCCTTTATACATATCTTGGATAACTCGAATATATGCAACCCTAACCCCTTTCTTCTATAAGACTTTCCATTAAATTTCTCTAGGAACTTTATCATATGCCTTCTCCAAGTTAATAAAAATTAAGTGCAGGTCTTGTTGGTCCATCTGATATCGCTCAATCACACACCATAATAGATGAATCGCTTCCATGGTCGACCGTCCAAATATAAAACAAAATTGATTATCGGAGACTTGAGTCTCTTTTCTTAATATCCTCTCAATCTCCCTTTCCCATAACTTCATGGTATGACTTATAAGCTTAACCCCCTATAGTTTACATAATTGTTTATATCTCATTTGTTCTTATAGATTGGAACTAAGGTGATTTTTCTCTATTCCCCCGACATGCGCTTTGACCATATAATTTCACTAAAGAGTTTGATGAGTCACTCAAAACCTCTATCTCCAAGAACTTTCCACACTTCAATATGTATGTTATCTCTTATAACCGTCTTACAATTACTCATTATTTTCAACACTTCTGTACCTCTTGTTTCTGGATCCGACGATAGTAATTATTATTCTGATTTGCTTCTCTAATATTGAGTCTGTTAGAATCCAGCGCGATATCATATCCTTCATTAAATAGGTTGTAGAAATATGTCTTCCACTTATCCTTTATATATTTTTCATGAACCAAGACATTACCTTCTTCATCTTTAACACACTTCACTTGATCTAAATCTCTAGTCTTTCTTTCTCTTTCCTTAGCAAGCATATATATAGATTTTTCTCCCTCTTTGGTTCCTATGGGTTGGTATAATTCATCAAAAGCTTGGGTTTTTGCTTCATTCACCACCTTCTTGGTCTCATTCATATCTTTCTTGTACTTTCTTCACGTTTCAATTTTTTTACAACTAGACCAAACTTTAAATGTCTTGATTCACCATGATTATTTATTCCTAGGTCCAAAATCTCTTGATTCACCCAACGTCTCTTTAGCCACTTTTCTAATCTCTTGGTCCATTTTATTCCACATGTCATTTGCACCTCCTTGTGGTTGTCCAAACCCTCCCTCCAAGACCTTGTGTTGGAAAATTCCTTGTTTTCACCCTTCAAATGCCACCACTTGATCATTGGTGCAACCATATGACTTATTATCTTTGTTCTCCCCTTTAATTATTAGATACATAACCAAAAATCTATGTTGGGTAGTCAAGCTTGAAATATGGTCATTCGCATGATAGGTACTATACATGATGTCTAAGACAATGTGTATAACATGTTTAAAACATATTAACGTATAGTAGGAATTCAAATAAAAATTAATAAATAACACACATGATTGTTAACCCAGTTCGGTGCAACATCACCTACGTCTGAGGGGCTTCCCACCCAAGAAAGAAAATTCACTCTCAATAGTATTAGTACAATAGTATTAGATGAACAAACCTTGTTTAATGCCTCTCTACCTAATACTACAAGTGTCTTTCTATTTAGGACTCCTCCTAAACATGAGAATCTTTCTCACTTTCTCTCAATCACTAACTCTAGTGATCAATACATAAAACAAGTTTAAAGATTGTTGAATTACAACTCAACTAACAAAACAACCTCTATGCCTTTGATATGGAAGTTATGCACTATAAATGTGCATAAATAACAACAAAAATAAAGACTGAAAGAACAACCCTAACTCTCCTGATATATAACTCTAAGTGCGTCTCTTCTTTGTTAGTAATGAGTCTCCTTATATAGCAAACCACCTGCTAGGCTTTTCTCTAATGGGCCTTAGATTTAAGAATAACCATATTTGATTTAGATGAAAATTTGATTTTCTTTTTTAAAAACATCCATTAAGAGATTTAATTTGATTTGCAAATTAAATCTTATTTAATTTGATTTGATCATAAACAATCTTTTTAGCAAATCTTCCTAAATAACATAATACTAAACAATAAAATTAATAAACAACAAATCTTCATAGAAACAAACACAATCACACTTAGATTTTATCATGAAATCTAGCTAACAAATTGAGGTCAGATGTTGCACCTCATGCTGGAACATCATGTCCCACATGATGCCTTTGCACAAATTACATCTTGAATTATCCATGTTGTTTTACCTAGAGCAGGCAATCAAAGGAACAACAATCCACCCCTTAGAATTTTTTTGGCTAAAACGACTAAATATCTACAATATGTGCAGGAGTAAATCTTCAAAACATTCACCATCACGAGGATACAAAAACATTACATCACCGAACACGTACACCATAAAACACACCATATAAGAGCATACACAACAACAACAAATAACAAAATCAGAGAGATTGTATCAGAGATCATGCAAAATTAAGGTGATTGTTGCATATCAAGAGATCAAATCAAACACCAAACATGAGTAAGAGCTCACACCATTCCACACAAACAGGCACACATGCATACATGCATGCACACAATATTAAAACATCTCAATACTCCCCCATTTGCCAAAATTGGAAAAGGTATGGAAAGGAATACTAGACCATAGAATAACTGGAATCATTGTCATAGTGCAAAACCATTGTCATTGTTAAAGAGCCATTATAGACCCGATAACACAAAAATTAGAACATGTCCATATACAAGGGAAAAAAAAACTTAACAAAAACAACAACAAAAAAATTACAGTCTACAACAGCCAACCACAACTTAAGCCAAAAGACTACAGTCTTTTGAGTTGTCCTCCTCTTCCTCACTAGCAGTTTCTTCTTCCTCATCACTTCCAGCTTCTTCCTCTTCCTCAACTTCCTTCTCCTTGGTCATTATCTTAATCAAATTATCCATATTTTTCTTCCTAATGGTGCTTGCAATAATTATTTCTTGAAGAGCTTTTGAAACTTCCATGAGATCATGCAACACATCCTTTTTGGTAGGTTTGGATAAGGGAGAAGAGCTCCCAACAACATATTGATCTTGGTGCTTTGTCACCATATTCTTTGGAACATGTGTTCCTACAAACAACATATAATTAAAGGTCAGCGGCACTACCTTTTTGCTTTGAGCTTGTTCATGATGCACAACCTCAGGGTGTTGGTTCAAGATTATACCAGTTATTAAACAAGGAAATATTATGGGTAGCTTTACAACAAAGGAGTCACCATGCTTCATAGTTTTCTCAAACACATATTCTCTAAAATTGAGCTTTTCCTTGGTTTCTATTTGGAAGATAAGTTTGGCCAAAGTATTGATTATACCAGAACTATGATTTATAGGTGCCCCATTTGTTGCACTAATCATATTCTGAACAACATAATTCACACTCAAGCTTCCCTTAGAGATTAAACCTTTCTTGGGCCATTGTTTCACTTAACTACAAGTTATTTCCTTAGAAATCTTGTCAATGGAAGGAGCCTTGTCAAACATTGTTGACTTGCTTTTGCCCAAATAGTCATTAGTGATTGAAGGTTAAAACTTCACACACTTCCCTCTAACATACACCTTCTTATACTTGCTTCATTCAACATTGCATTCAATATATATGTTAACAATAGACTCCTTGACTAGCTTTTTATAGAAACGACCAATATCAAAGACAATTCTCATTAAACCAGTAGCTTTCACCAAATCCATGATTTCTTTGCATTCAAGAGCTTATTTACCTAACTCTCTCTCAGTAGAAATCCTTATTTGGAACATATATTTCCACTTCTAAACACTTGTTTCATAATGGAATGAGACATTATCCATGGGAGGAACATGAACATTCATAGGAATTCTCTTTTCACCAACCTTTCTCTTTACGGTGGACATAATATCTTGGACATCTTCTTCAACATTTGTCTCAGAGTCACTTGATTGAACAAGATTTCTCTTTAGAGACTTTTTCTCAACATCATTTCTTTATACCTTTCTTCTCTTTGACACAAGTTTTCTTTTGGATTTTTGTTCTTCTTAGTCACAGTATCCTTCATGGGGAGTTTAAGAGGTACCTCTTTCTCATTCTTCTTATCTTTTACCCTATCACACTACTAGAAAAACTGTTTTTAGCGTCGGCCATTTACAGACGCTAACGGTGGAAAAACAGACACTAATATGTGGTTAGCGTCGGATTAGCGTCGGTGTCGGGCCTTGAATAAAAGTTGCGAAGCTACTGTGTAACGTCGGCTAAAGATACACCGAGGCTACGTAGCCTCGGGGAGACGGAGGCTAAAGCGGACACTAATGGGACCGACGCTATGTTGTTTCAAAACCATGAAAAGTCAATATTATGTTTAGCGTTGGCCGGTCCGACTCTAAAGTCAACAAAAAAAGTCAACAGATAGCGTCCGTGTCACCGACACTAAAGTCAACATAGATATAATTTTTTAAATAATAAAATAAGATAATCCTAAAGAATCAGAATAACACATGAAAAAAAAAGTAACTACTTTGTTTTGGGAAATAAGTTTTAAAAACAGAAGTGAACTTGCAATATGACTAGAATCATATTGATATTATAATTCTTTTTCCTCCTTCATCGATACAATTCCTCATAACAGAAGGTCATAATGGTTCTTACCGCTGAACAACAGCCTCACAGCTTTTCTGCTAGAACCCTTTACAAACTCACTTCCATACTCTGCAATGGGAATGAAACCAGATCCCCGGACACCGCCGCTATGCTGCATTTTTAGTTTACATAGAAACAACATGATATGTTAGCATATAAATTCTACAGCCTTATAAATATTAATTAATAAACCTAAGTATTGTTGTTGAGGCATACCTCATGCTCTGGTATGTACACAATAATTGGCTGCTTACATAACTTTGATAATACCTGCAAGAATATGGACGACATAAGTCAGTAATTGAGTTATCGTTCGCCGGGTGTTCACATCAGTTCAGATTGCATTCAGTTTTTTGTTTTTTCGCAACAACTCAGACAGTATTTAGTTAACTGTTATCTTTTGAATAATTTTTGTGATTTCATCTGTTGAATCATTGATGCTGAAGCAATACAATGAAGGATATAGAAAGAAGTGTGGTTGATATTAATTAAATTGTTATGTAATTTAGAAATCTACTAAGAAAACTTACATTAAACTTGGTATAAACATCAAATAGAAAACTATTTACTCCTTAGGAGATAAAACGCAAGCAGGACTTTTACAAAGATCACTAACCAATAGTTCCGATTCTCCTCCCCAGAAATCTGGTTGCACAATCCGCCTGCAGTAACTGCAAAATAACACAACCAATCATGGCATTAGATACAAATTCGAAAACTTCAAGATCTTCATTTTCTGTTAATGTTTCAAAGACATACCGTTGTAAAGGCTCATCAACTGTGACAACAATGATGGCTTCTTCATATAATTTCCGATCTCCTACATTTTCACATATAGCTTCTTTGACTGCCATTCTTAATTCATCTGTGTTATCATTGGCAAGTCAAAACATTGAAAAAGAAAAGAAAACAAAGTAAGATGAGCATCTCAGCTTAATAATTGAACCAGCAACACTATCATGCACAAGCTTTGTGTTACATAATGAACGAATGAGTATCTATATCTTCTTGCCAATATATCAGCGCACCTGCATTCTCTCTTTCCTCCCGTTGGTTAAGAGCAACTCCTTTGTTGTAAGCCATTCCTTTCACCTGAAGAGTGGAATTAATTGTCATCATTATAGCTTACATTTGTGTGATACAATAAAACCAATCAGCAAGTAGCTACAAAGAAGGAAGAAAAATGAATCCAGCAATAACAATGACTTCTCTCTATCTAATCTACTCTCCTAACCACATAATCTACATGTCTTCTCTCTAATACCCAAACCATCTAAGTCTATTTTCCACCGTATTAAAATCTAACAGGCATCAAAAGATGGAACTTACGAGCGCACGAAACAGACACCGCCCATCCCCTGTAACCTTGTGAACAGAAAAACGTTCAAGTTTCTTCATTGCTGCCGACTGTCGACCACTATGAAGACATAAGGAGAGACCAAACACATATCGTCAGAATTCTAAACCATTAAGAGTTCAAAACCTGATCCACTATTCATAAAGATGCTTTCTTTAGCCAAAACTACACAACATATTCAGCTGTATCAACCAAATCTGTAATTTTGAAACACATCTACAGTGGCTTAGGCTTTGCGGCAAATAGAAATATCATTTTCCTTTCTAATTACACATTGGTGCAAAAGTAATGAATTTCATTGCATAACATATAAACAAGAATAAACCTGAAAACATATTTCAACCTAATTAACATGAATTACTCACATGGATGAACCAATTCTAGCGAAAAAGAGAGTGCTAGAACTTCCAGCTCCGAAGAAGCTTGAATTGGGATTAAAGGGAGAAACAACGGAGGGAACTGGTGAAGAAACAATCTCAAATTTTGCTGTACCATCTCTCAATTGCTTAAGAATATTATTCTCCTCTGATTCATGTTTCAACAAAAATATTAGCAGTGTTAAAAATTTAGGGTTAGAGTTAGTGTTGAGAAGTTGTGAAGTTACCGTTGAGAAGCTTTTGCGCCATGAAAATTGACAAGGAATTGCAACGGAGAGAAAACGACACTGCACTACACTATTATGTTCACAGATAGAAAAAGAAAATAAAACCAATTTACTACATAAGACAGGAAAATTAAGCAAACCACAGTGGAAGGAGACAGATTGCTATCAACAGTTAAGAAGAGAGTTGGCGAGCTAAAATAATCAAGCTATCAAAGTTACACAAACCATATCAACGAACAAACATTAACAGCAAATACCCTTTATAAGAGGAGAGGATTCCCTCCTACAGCAAGATATCACCGAATAGACAGCCTGGGCAAACAACCACGCACACAAATGTATAAACATCGAAAAGGATTCACGGATTAGGGATTCACCGAATATGCATTACCTTTGATGGTTCAGAAACCCTTTAACGAGGGATTTTGAATTAGGGATTCTTCAATGGATTCACGGATTAGGGATTCACGAATCGGTTCACGAAATTGGGAAAAAACGGATTCACGATTTAGCATGGAATTAGGGTTTTCGTGTTGTGAAATGAAATGGAGGGAGAGTGAAAAATGACGAGGGAAAAGGAAAGAGGGAAATAAGCTGTCGCGCAATTTTTGGTCAGAAATAGAAAATTCCTTAGCGTCCGCCAAGCGGACTCTACTTAATAAATAGAATACTTAAACCTTAAATATATATACATATTATAGATAAATAAATGGAAAAATTATATGTTATAATAATAGCGTCGGCTACGCGGACTCTAAGTAAATAAATACTAATTAAAAAATAATGCTACTAGATAGAGTCGGTCACACCGACTCTAAATAAATTAATCAAACATTCTTCAAAGGTAACATAACAAGTAGTGTCGGTTTTGCCGACACTGATAAAAAAAATAACTTGTCTTAAATGATGTACGTAGATAGAGTCCGTTAGTGTAGGCTTAGCCGACACTAATAGTGTCCGTGTCGGTGGCCGACTCTAAACTAGGAGGCTAAAATGGCTTATTCTAGTAGTGTCAGCAATAGGTCCAACTGTAATCTTCATCATATTAATATGACGTTCTTCATCAGTGTCATTCTCTTCATTCACATCCACCACTTTCTTAGCGTTTTCTTGAGAATCATTATCTTGAGACTTGGTTACATTCTCAATATTTCTCTTCATCGTGTTGGCAATAGAAATGTCACTATCCTCATCAGCTTCCATATTATTTTCACCTTGAACTTTAGGCTCTTCATTTTGAGAGTTCTAATCACTTGCATCTTCATAGGAATCTAGGATTTTATCCAAGATATCAGTCACTTACGTGTCAAAGACATGTATATTAACATGTAGACCATCAACCATTACAGGTTTGTCACCAGGGTTTTCTTTATCATGTGTTTCATCAGTGGATTCAGTGGGAGGTTCAACATGTGGTTAACTGAAATTCTAGCGTAGTCAGAGTTCAGATGTTCTACTGCAAGTCATGACATCTGATCCAACACTGTTACTAATACAGCAAGACAGTTATACAAATTAAAACCCAATACTAATATGCACACATTCACCGATGTCACGACATCTGCTACTATATCACCATAGAATGGAAGAACACCCAGTTCTGTCCATCTGGTACAAAGACACAACAGAGATCAAACATAGCACTTACTTCTGTTGAGCCTGCACAGTTCTCAGCATGATGTCTCAACATTGATTTGAACATCACCTGTTACAGCATTACAGTTAGCTGTACTGTAAAAGATCAACCAGGCTATACTTCAGTATCAGCTGACATAGATAATTGTCATAACATCCAATTAGACATTTAGACAATGGGCCATATGCCAGGTCTGTTATCCTCCTGAAAAACAGACTGAAATAAATACTAAACTTTTACATTGCAGCACTTGGGCCTTGTACTTGTATTTCCTGAAATTAAGGTTAAGCAAGTTAATCTAATTTCCACATATTAGGGTGCTAACAAATAGGCTATTTGTTAGGTTCATTAATTGTAGCTCAGTTGTTAGTTTCCTGGATTTTAGCTCAGCTGTTGGATTCCTGAAGAATAGCCTGAGAAAAATGCTGAAACAGAAAAATTAACCATCCTACAATTTAGCATATGCTGTCACAACATTCAGTTTGACGTCCAGATCATAGACCATATGCTAGGTCTATTATTCTCCTATAAGCAGACTGTACTAAATGCTGTACTGTACAAGACCAACCAGTCTATTATTCAGTATATGCTGTCAATGATGAATGTCATAACATTCTGTTAGACATTCAGACAGTAGGCTATGTACCAGGTTTGTTATTCTCTTGATAAACGGACTGAAATACATACTGAGTTCACAGACAGGAGTATAACATGCAGAAGGTAAAAACACAAGTAATTGTTAACTCAGTTCGGTACAACATTACCTACTCTGGGGGCATACCAAGCCAGGAAGAAGATCCACTATCAGCAGTATTAATTCAGAGTTAAACTCCCCCGTTTACAACTCTTCACTTAATCCATACCCAATGCAATCTATACCTAGGAACTCCTAGATAGAAACCACCAGTTTCCATTCCTATCACTACAATTACAATGTAATGCTAAACAACTTGAACTTGCTTCACAGCTTCGTTCAAGACCATAACAACTCTTACCTACAGGCTTTGAGTTACAAATAATCTCATGCTTTGAGCACTGAGAACCACATGGTAACCTTCCCACAGGTTAGGAGGTTTACCGTACATACACCCCTAATTTTACATGGTTTAAGGCTTGTGAAACCTAGGTTACAATCTGCTATTTATAACCTAAACACCCAACTGGATTTGGGCCTTCAGAAATCGCAACAAACTTCTCCTTTGCTGTTACAAAGCCAGCAGAAAACTTCTGCTACAATCAAGGTCTTCAACCTTTTAGTTCCTAAAATATCTCCATATTTAGAAACTGTATATTCACCAAATATTCTGATTGAGTCTTCAAGACCTCCACAAATAACGCCACATAGGATTCTAACTAATCCCAGAATATTGAATCAGTTAACACATAACAGAATTAGCTAATTCAGTTTTATACACAGGCGCGATGTCACAGTCACGATGTTATGACATCCTACATGACATGTTGGTCCAGATGTTGAACTTCTTCAACCCAACGTATTAAAATGACAGAGGTGATTACATTATTTATTTTACAAAATTAATGCCAATCCTAAGGTACTAACATTAACCAATTGGTTTAAAAGTGGGCTTAGTAGGGGTTTCAATAAATGTTTTACTAGATGGTTCAACATGTGAATCAATGGTGGTTTTAGTAGGTTCAACAACAATATTCTCAGTAGGAGTGGTATTAACTTTATTTGACTCATTTTTATTATCCATATAATCATCAGGCTTATCTAAATGGTCATGCACAGAGGTGACTTTATCAGAGGGATTTACATTTGCTTTCTTCTTCACAACATTCTTTGTACAACATCGTGTATAACATCTTGTTCATCAAGCTCACTTCCTGACTCAGGAAACCTAGTGTTCTTCGATGTCGCTTTCCCCTCCATCTTTACTCCTAGCATTTTGACCCTACATATTGGTAACAAGTTTGAGTCCAAAAGTTTTAGCTTCATTAACTTTTTGACTCAATTTTTAACTATTTTGAGGAACTTAAGGAAGATGAAAAGGAACATTTGTGGTAGAACAATAGAGAGAGACAAGTCATTTTTGCGTGTGCAGATGGAGTAGTTATGAGAAAAATTTGAATTAGCAATGATTTCCCTCATTTTATGTGTTGCAGTGATCACAAGAGAGAGAAACTTTCTTCCTATTCTTGCACACCTCCCCAACATTAATTGCTATAAATTTTCACACATTCAAATACCAAGAGAAGCCATTCACTTTTTAAATTGTGTTTCATCTAAAGATTTAGTGAATATGTTAGCTAGTTGATTTTCAGTTACTACATGCTCAAGATTTACGGTTTTATCTTCCATGGGTTCCTTGATAAAATGATGTCTAATGTTAATATGCTTGGTTCGAATGTGTTGAACATGATTATTTGAAATATTAATAGTAATTAAATTGTCACAATATAATATCATGACATCTTGTTCGACATTTTACTTCTTCAACATTTGTTACATCCAAAGGAATTGGGTGCATCTGCTTCCTATAGCAATGTACTCAATTTATGCAGTAGATAGAGAGGCACAATTCTTGTAAGACCCTAATTTTGACCCTAGCATTGGGATCATACCTTGGCATCCTCCTTACCCCTCCTTCATTGGGTTTGTTTTGGGAGAGATCACCAAGCACTTTGTGATTATATCATACTTTTATTTTATCATTTTACTATCCAAAATACCAAAAATATGTCTTTGTGTTTGCATAAATCTTTTGTAGGTAGGGCATGATCTCCATTGATCTATCAAGTTCACATCTAGGGTTTGAGACCCCCATGAAAAAGAACATAACTATTGAATTGATACAAGAATGGATACGGGCATCATATATGAGTTCCATTTATTAATACATGTCATATTGATCAAGTTTTCTTCAAGAGTTTGAGAGTGATTTGCCTTGGAAACCCTAGTTTGACTGGGTATCTTGAGTAACTTCTCCAACAAGCTATCTCACCAATTGATCAAATTTCTCAAGGGACACTTCAAATTTCATCATCTTATGCATATATGATCTACCATGAGCCCAGAAAGTCAATAGAATTGAAGGCTAGCAAGTTGGTTGATGGTGGTTGGCCAGATGAATTCATATGATCAAAACTGGGTCTTCCTAGACCCTATCTCCTACAATTTTCACCATATGAAAATTATTCCAAGAGAAAACTTACTCTAAATGACATTACAAACAACTTTCATGTTGAGACTTAGAGATATTTTTACTTGGAAAATCATTTTCTATGTTGAAACATTATAGGTCATTTTGTCTAAACCTTAATTTGAAAGTCAACTTTCCAAGGCCATAACTTGCTCAATTTTTATGATATGAAATATTTCCAAGTTGCACAATCAAATTAAAGATGTCTAATTCAATTTTGATGTTTAGAGTGAGAGCTAATTCAACTTTTATGAGCATGTGATATGAGGTTACATTATAGGTCACTTTTGACCTATACCATTGAACAAGTGATTTTTACAAACTTAAAAAATTCATAAATATATCATTTCAAATCCAAATGACATGAAATTTGTGACCATTTTGAATTTCTTTGAAAGAGCTACAACTTTGATGAATACACTTTTCCCATTTTAAGCTCACATAAAAAGTTAAGCAAGGTGGAATATTGAGACATATGGCTTGACACTTAGAAAAATTTTGATATGTTAAAAATTTCCAAATTTCCACCTAAAGTTTGATCATGATACCAGCTCCAAATTAAAAAGTGTTGAACATGAAAGTTGTTCCTCTTGATCTCACCTTACTAAAAAGTCCAAGTTCATCCATTTTGGACAAGAATTGCCAGGGCTGCACATGGCATGAACATTGCATCATCATTTGGCAAGATTATACTTCAAACATCCATGCACAATTGCCTAGCATTCCAACATGATCTCAGACTTGTGTACACTCATTTGTGGACCTAAAGGAATGATTTCATGGGCCTACACACGCCCATTCACCCATGCATCACACATTGCTAAATTTGGAAGTTCACTTCAAGTGTGCAAATATCAATCGAATTGGCTATAAATAGAGACCTCTAGCATCAGAATTTCACACACATTCGCACCAGCTTTGATCCTAAACCTCTAACCCTCTCATTCCAAAGGATAATCCTGAGAATTTCGTTAGAAATTAAGTTTGAATTCTCACTGTTTTGAGATTCAAAACTCCAGGGATCCAAGACCTTTTGTGCATTCTATTCCATTTATGCAAGCATTATGATTGAGATCAAGCACGGGCCAAGGCAAGAACAGTTGAATCCAGACCTAAATTGAAGGTATTTTCCAAAAATTTTCATCTCTTCGATTCTCTCTCAATCTTGCTCAATTCTCTTGATTCTTTGGTTGTCTGAAGTCCTACGAATGTAGGCAAGAAGATTGAGTTGCTTTGAGGCCAAATCGAAGCAACTTAGTTCATGTACCTCAAATTTCAACTCCATGTATCTCTCAATATACTTGGAGTTAGGATGAATTGAGGTCAGATTCGTGCTCTACGCCATTTTTTCTTTTAGATCATGTCCTTATTTTTCATTTTTTTGATGGTGATGAGTGAACCAGTCCGGCCAGGGTCGCCGGAGAAGATGACCGACCTTTAGACGCCGGTGATGTGCTGGCTTGGTTCTGAGCCATTGATCTCATTTGAATTGTTTTAATCACGAGCGTGCATTGTAATTACCTTTCGTGTGGCGCATTGACTCAAGACCATAATGGAACGCGCGCTGGTGGCCACTTGATCTGCCACCTCAATTAATGAGGGAGATCAAGTGGTCCACATTTTTTCTGATTATTTGAATTTCATTTTAATTGCTTTATTTTCATTAATTCATATTAATTTTAATATTGATCAAAAAAATATGAGAGTTTCACCAAAAAATTTCAAATATTTTTCTCTTTCATATTCTGAATTAAAATTATTTTTTGGATCATTATTAATATTTTTCATGATTTAATTGATTTTTCATTTGTTTTTAATTGTTTAAAATACTTTTAAGTCTTTTAAAATTCTGAATTTTTTTCTCCAAGGTCCTTTGACCTTGTTTGACCTATGATAAATCTCATGACCATTTATTTGGTGTTTTGATGAGGTTTTAGGAATTTGACAAACCATATTTAATTTAAATGCCTTATTTTAGTATTTTTAATTGGAATAAATGCTAAATAATTTTGTTGACCAATTGTGATGACTTGTTTGTGTTTGACTCTTATTGTTGGGCCTTGATCAAGGTTGATTTGACTTTGTCAAATTAATATCATTGGATTCAGGGGATTGGTGGAATGTGCATTCCATCTCCCAAAATGAATGAATAATATTAATTTGGTAAAATTCCTCCTTTGATCAATTTGTGATTTCATCCATTCCCCTCCCTCTTCATCTCACCCCCCTTCTTTATGCATTCATCTCATTTGGCCTATGATATCTCAAAGTCCTAATACTAGTTGATTGAAAAATTAACATGAGTATGGATGAGATTAGGCCACACCTTTTACATATTCTTTTTGTGTGTGGTATGTTTCATGAGCATAGTTCATAATACTATGTATCTAACATGCATTAACACCAAAATTCTATTGCCCGACCTCAAATAGTTGTGACTTCTACATAAGTCCAATTACGATTGCTTAACATAGCGCTAAATTTGTGACATAAAAAGGCATAACATTCTAGTTACTGAGATTGTAAGTCTCCCCTCTTTCATGGTATTATGTGGAAACTTGGCCTTTTTCCTTCCTTTGGAAGATGTCTTGGTTCAAGGATCCATGCTTGTGATAAGTGGGTTGAGTGTTATCCAAAGAATATCTTAAAATGAAAAGCAAAACAATACTAACTTCTAACCTATTAACTACTAACTTTTAATTTCAAGCCCTTTATTTTAATGCCATTTAATTCTAGCTTTTATACATTTGTCATTGTTCATATCATTATAATTGTTTATGTTAATGCAATTTTAACTTTGTCCACTTGGACCATATTGTATGATACATTTTGTTTATGTATATTTTGTTTGTTTGTGTGGTCTTTGACCATTAATGTACATAATAACAACAAAAACCCTAAAAAACTTTTGTATGGACTGTTGGCTTGATCTTGGACAAATAGACTTATAACTTAGGCAACATTCCTATGCTAAAGGACTTGGCCAATGCCAACTTGTTGAGAAACCAAGTGCTTGCAATTTGAAACTTCATCTGATACATCATTCAAGATCTCTCTGAGTTCATCTGCAACATGATCATTGTGAAGCTGTTATTTTGAACCTGTGACTTGTGAAAATCATCTGTTACATGGGCTACCTTGAAGAAGATCATGGAATGGATAAGCTTGGATGTGACCATCTTTATTTTGATGCCTTGCTCTTCAAGATAATATAATTATGCATTTGTGTGTTGCTTGATTCTAAAAAGTCCAAGGGAATTCTGGGTTTCTATTGACATTCTTGTCTATTGGATTGCTACCCATTTGGTCAGATCTTTTCAACTCTAAACTTTTAATTTTGTACATAGGATAGTCTCTTCATCTTCTCCTCACTTCTTTAATTTCAAAATCTCTTCCTCTCTTTTTCAAAACCTTCTTTGATTGAACTTATTTTGTTCTAAACTTTGACCACTTTGTAAAAAAGGATAGAAACTTTGGCCTTATGCCATTGCATTTTCAAACTTCTTTTCTTAAATCAAATTTGTAAATAAACTTAACTATACTTGACTTAAAATTTCAAAAAGCCAAAAAGAACTAACTCATTCAAACCATTTTTAGGCCTTTGTGCCTTTCAAACTTAATTTTTGTTAAAAGCAATGCATCCACTTTGAAATTTGTATCACGAACTACGAGGTTTTGATCCCTCATTTTTATGTTGGTACGTAGGCACAAGACCGAAGGTCTTGCCAAACACAAAATTATAATTAATGAATTCTTTTCTCATCCCCCCATTCTATTTGTTTCTAAACATCACTTTGTACCAAATACATATGCACACAAAAAGGGCTCCCTAGGAGTACCTAGGACACTTTGGGTGCTAACACCTTCCCTCTGTGTAACCAACCCCCTTACCTGTAATCTTTGACTTTTTATTAGTTTTGATTTGAAAACTTCTTACTTTTGGGTTTTGTTCGTACTTTTTCCCTTTTCCCTTGGAAACAATAAAAGTGCGGTGGCTACTCTTATTATTTGATCTCTAGCTTATCCATAGTTTGATGATCATGAATTTACCGCTACAATTCTTCTTCTTGCTGAACCATGAAATTAAGTTGTTACCAAGAAATAAACATCCCCCATATGTTCTTTTTTATCATCAGCACGCCTAACCCAATCACCATCAGAATAGCCTACTATAATAGAGTTAGTATCATGAGAATAGAGAATACCATAGTCACAAGTCCCATTTATGTATTTCATGATTCTCTTCACTTGGGTGAAATGACTAGGATTAGGTTTAACTTGTTATCTAGCACAAACACATAAATAAAATGTGATGTTAGGTTTTCTTGTTGTGAAATATAGAAGACTACCAATCATGCCTCTAGATAGACTTTGATCCACACCAACACCATTCTCGTCTCTAGCTAATTTCACACGTATTGCAGTACGAGTTCTCTTATGACTATCCTTTTAAAACTCAAACTTCTTCACTATATTTCTTGCATATTAGCTTTGTGATACAAATCTGATTTCTTGCATTTGCTTTACTTGAAGACCAATAAAGTAGGTGAGTTCTCCTACAAGACTCATTGTAAATTCAGATTGCATTTGATAAACATAATGTTCCACCATCTTATGTGACATTCCACCAAAAACAATGTCATCAACAGAAATCAGGGATATCATGAGCTTTCCTATATCATTACTCACAAATAGAGTTTTATCAGTTCCACCTATATTGTACCCATTGTTGATAAGGAATTCAGTTGATATTTCATGCCAAGCTCTTGGAGTTTGATTTAATCCATATAAAGCTTTCTTCAAGTTGTACACATGATTTCGAAATCTAGGATCAATGAATCCCTTAATAGCTTCTTCATATATGATCTTTTTCATGCTCTTGAGGTTGAGATGACCGAGTTTTAGTGCCATAGTTTGGTCTCATCTACCTTGGACATCAATCATGCTGAGGGTTGATTCTTGTTTTGAGATATCCACATATAACAATTGTATTTGGACCTTGAACCTTTCATTAACACTTATGGATTTTTGCTGGAAACAATGCATTCTGATTTGTTGAAGTTAATATTCAGACCTTGATCACATAACTCACTGATACTGCTCAAGTTAGAATTTAGTCCTTCTACCAGCATCACATCATCAAGGCAAGGGAAACCTGAACATACCAGTTTGCCTATACCCTTAATATTTCCTCTAGCTCCATTACCAAAAGTAACATAACTATTGGAATAGGGTTATAACTTTTCTAGATATTTCTTTTCTCCAGTCATGTTCCCGAAGCATCCATTATCAAAGTATCAATCTTCTCTTGAGGAAACTCTAAGAGATGTACGAGCTATGGGACTTGTGGTTGTTTCTTTGGGTTTCCACACTTTCCTTGCTTGAATGTTCTTGCCTCTTTAGTTGACTATAAGGCTGAAGATATTCATACAATCTATAGCAATAGGGCCTTATATGACCATATCTTCCACAAATGACATTTCCAAGAATAGTTCTTGTTTCCTCTATATTTAGGGAACATATGTCGATCAGGTTGTTGAGACATATGGTCCACCATCATAAACTTAGTTTTCTTCTTAAGGGGAACAAACTTCTTAGTGGGAACTTTTGTTTCTTTGCTCATGGAGTTGTAGTCAAATCCTATTCCCTTCACATTCCTAGACATCTTCCCAACTTCCTTGATTTCATTCAGCATATTTGAACCATTGTACAACATACGAACAAATTTTGTCATATTTTCTTGTTTGAAATTTAATAAGGTGACTTCCTCTTTCATACCAATGATGGTTGAAACAAGTTTCTCTTTTTCCTGAAGGAAACTACTTATAATTTTCTTCTGTTTCTCTCCTACCATGCATGCGTCCTCCCACTTGATGTACACAAATTTGTATGTTTTAGCTAACTCTTATACATAAATGTCTTCTTCACTAGACTCACTACCAGAATCATCTTTTCCAATGAAAGCCATCACCCTATTAGTTGTTTCTTCTTCACTCTCATTTTAATAATTAAACCAAGTGACTGATATTTCCTTTTTCCACTTCTTTTAAAAGGTGGGACATTTAAATTTAATGTGATCAAAACCTTCACATTAATGACATTGTATTCCTTTGCTTTTGTTTGGTCTATCTTCACCTTTGCTCTTGCGTGGGGGACTAATGTTCTTGAAGTTGTCTGACACTTTGTCTTCGACATTTGTCCTAGATCTTTTATCCAATATCTTTATGGCTTTGTTAAACTCTCTACCAAGGAGAGCTATAATAGCTAGGATTCTTTCTTCAGCATCCTTCTCACATTGTCGCAACTAGGGTTTCAACGCGATAACAAAAATCGGGACCTCTTGAACAGAAAGGGTCAGAAGAGTCGCCACATAATTTTATTTGGGTGCCTCTATCAGAGAGATAAGGTGAAATAGTCGATAAAACCCTCAAGAGATAAGCGCGTGGGAAGCGATATAAAAAGGATAAAGAATTGGTTTCGCAACCAAGATTAGGGTTCGGGAGTCGGTTATGCAAGGGGAAGGTATTAACATCCCTCACGTCCATGGTATTCCATGGGAACCATTTGAGTTGTTTATGTACGTGGGGATTTATCTGTTATTGTTTTATTTTCAAAAATAATGTGTGAAAGAGAGGGTTTTGGTTTTTTATTATAGTGCTCGCCAAAGATTGTGTCCCTTGTGCCTACGAATAACTCATCTAGGGATGAGGAATCAGAGATTCGTAGTTCGAAGTAGAAAATGTTTGTGTGTTGCTTGATTTTTCCTTTGAGAAAAGGTTTTCGGGATGGGCGCCCTAAGGCATAAAACTTAGGTTTGATGGGTTGTGTTAATTTTACCTTAAACAAGGGTTCATGAAAAGAGTTTGTGATTAGATTGCACTAAAGTCTATGGACGAAGGTGAATATTCTAGACAATAAGCCAATCGTCTTGCGTCCAAAATAATTAGAGTGAGGGTAGGAATGCTCAATTATCACTCATTCTTCACCACTTAAGGCTCATGGCACACAATACTAATCATAGTTTTACTGAGTTTTAAATTTGATTATGATAATGCCACTTGATGTTGGATCAAGGGTTTGGTTATTTGATTATAAAATTGGGTAATGTGACATGCATGCAAAGTAGCCAACAAGAAAATAAAGGAGCTCATTTAAGGTAGCCCAAGAGAAAGCCTTGTGTGTGCAAGAGTGACCTATGCTAAACAAAGGATAATGGTCTTACAAACATGTCCCCCTAGGGTGGTGCCATGATGCCATTCTTACAACCGGAAAGTAATTACATATGAACCTAAGTGTTTGAAATAAAGTTTCATAAGAATATAATGGAAAAGGCTCAATGCAAAGGTCCTAAATGGGATCCTATATGTCCAAGTTGATTAAGTACCATGGATTGTTTTGGTCTTACAATTTTATCATGTTTTTGTTAACTTTATGAGTATGATAACAATGAAGTGAAGACAATATAATAAACATGGATGATTGAAGTTTATACAATGATAATGTGTACTTGAATATAAATGACATAAAAGTAAATATAATGGATAATGACAATGCTAATAACAATAACATAATGTTAGTAGGGTTAGGTTAAAAAGCAATATGATAAACAAATGAGTATAGAGGGGTTAATGGGTTAGTATAAACCAAATGAAATATAAATGTATCAGATGAATCCAAGCTAACAAAATATGACTTCATCCACAAGTTAAATGACCAAGTTATTTGAAACAGGGGCAAACTATCCATGCTTCAAAGTACCATGGATGAACACTAGATAGTCCAATGGTAGGTTTGAAGTATGGAAGGTTTTAACCAACCCTAATCCAAACATGCCATGACTGAAATGAATTTCATTAGTCATCAAATTCAAGACCTCAAAAGTCCATAAAAAATAATCCAAATGAAATAAAACAAGTCACCATTAAATTCTAGAGGCAAAAATAAAGGGGGTGTATGTTCAACATATTTGCAAAATAATATAAATGAATGGAGTAAAAACTAAATCAAAGTGGAAAGTAAAATGGAAAAATAAATAAATAAAATGACACAAAGTAAAATAAAATGGTCAGGGTGCAGACGTTAGGGTCAAACCCCTGACCTTGGGGTCATGGGGGGATCAACCCCTCACCCACTAGGCCACAAGCCCAATTTTGATATCAAAGCGCATCAATAAAATAAATAATAAAAATGAAAAGTAAAATGAGGTTCGCACGCCCAACAACCAATCAGAGCAGAACACAGACTTGGTTTGAATTTTAATTTGGCGCGAGGCAACGACCACAATGTCGTCTTCAACCTCGAGGTTTTTGAAATTCGAAGGTTGGAAATAAGCAAAACCAATGGGATTTTCTTGTGGAATATCAATGCTTAATCAAAAACAAATCATCCTCCACACTCATGAGCCATTGATTGGATCTGAGTGTGGAGTTCTTCCTTAAAAATAAGAAAAAAAGAATTAACGTAAAACAAAAATTAAACTCTAAAAATAAATTAATCAAAAGTGCAAAGTTGGGGTTAATGATCAAAGATGAATTTCAAGTCAAGTGGGAACTTGTTTTAGAGATGGGGGTGAGTAAAACTAACTGATCAGAAGTTTCTCAGGGGAGTTTTTCGATGATATGGCTCAATTTAGATGAGGCCCAGGAAATGGTGGTTAAGCGTTTGGGAAGCTTGAGTGATGTGTCATGAAGGTTTCTGGGTGGTTGTTTGGGGTTGAAGAGCTCTAGAAATGAAAACCCAATACTATGTTAATGAAGGTTTAGCTCAAATGTTCATAATGTGTTTGGAGACTTTTTCAGCGTGGTTCTGCAGTGGAACACCTTCACCTATTTATAGGGAAGGTGTATGGATGGTTTTGGAGGGAGATTGGAGTGTTTTGCTTCATATTGGCATGTGAGTTGATGGATGCTTGGTGTTGACTTAGGGAACACTGAAACAGATACCTTATGTGCTTGTTTGCACTGCAAGCAAGTAGGTTTTGATCCCTAACATGGATCTGGAACAACCAAGAGCAATGAGAATGCCGCTGTAGGATTTGCCTTTTGCCATTTTGGGCAAAAGCTGATTTTTGCACATGGCATCGAGTTTTCTGTTTGAGGTGGTTTCCATATGCAAGTTGACTTCCAAACCTATCATAATACCATTTGAAAAGTTTTTGTGGACCATTTGTATCATAAGGAATGAGTTTGAGGAGTTGGTGCATTGAAATGCAAATTATGACTAATGTGTATCTGGCTTGTGCATCATGGCAAGTCAGCAAATTTGAACCAAGGCCAAATAAAATTGAATCGTGCATTTTGATTCTCGTTACTTGCCATGAAATTTATTGAATTAAAAAAGAACCAGGTCAAAATGGTTTGTGGTTTGGAAATGGCAATGTGTCAAAGTAGTGGTCATGCCATGATTTTAGGGCATGGTGGACATATTGGACCAATTTGGCCAATAGAAAAATTGAACCTCTTTATCAATGAATTAGGTCTTGGACCTTGAAATAAAGTTGGAGAGGAAGTTATTTAGGACATTTTGCTCGAAGTGGAGTTTAAAAAACTTGAAAATGAGAAAGTTATGATCTTTGGAAGCTCCCATAGGCCATTCTTGCCAAAATGTGGCCAACCAACATGATCTAATTTGGTGATTTTGTGATTCCTTGATTACCAAGGCACAATGATGGATGTTTTGAATTCATATGATCATATCATGATGGGAAATTAAATTTGGACCTTTGTGGAATGATTTTAGGTCAAATTGGTGGGTGGATCAAGCCATGGGAAATTGAAAAATCATGTATGAACCAAACACTTGTAACATGGATTGAATGGATATTTAAATGGTTAATTTTGATTATAATAGACATGAAATGATGTTTAAGGAGTGGTAGAGTGATTGGATGGCAAAAAATGAGCAAGGTAAATGATCAAGTGATCCTTAACACGATCAGAGGATCTTGGAGCTTTGCAGATGAATTCCTTGCCTTGGGATTGTGGATCATTATGGTCACAAAGTACAAATGCATATGAGAGGATGTGTATGAGATGTATGATTAATGTTTAGGGATAAAACATATGATATGGGGTAGGGAAAATTTGAGGGTATGACAGCTGCCCCTATTTAATCTTCTCAGACCTGAAGGTATGGATAACAACAACTTCCAATATATTCATGGTAGGAGGGGATTAAATACTATTAGGAGAGGAGTAGCTAGAAATTTGCTTTGCTAGGAAAAATGGAGATATGAATTAATTTGTTTTAGGGATTATGCAAGGTTGCGATGATTATGCATACAATGTGATGTATGCAACATAAGTATCTTTTGATGTCAAAATCTAGGGAAGATGGAGGGAAGAAACTCCTTCGAGGAATGAGAATCTCGGAAAAGAGAAAGGATGGCTGCCTCTAGCAACAGCTGGGGAGGAAAGAAAGGTAATTCCTAGAAATGGATGGAACACCTAACTCTGGCGGGGAAAATATAGATTCAATGATGATTCCTAGCAATGGATGGAATACCTGATATCTACTAGGGATCAACCAAGTGACTTCAGTGAAGATTCTTAGCGACGACTAGAATACTTGACTCGTATGGGGAATAACAACTAGGTTCAGTGATGATTCCTAGAAATGGATAGAATACCTGAGTTAGCTGGAGATAAAAAAGGTACAGTGACGATTCATAATGACGACTAGAATACCCGACTTTGTGGGGGAAAGAAGTCATTCAGTGACGATTCTCAGCAACGACTGGAATACCTGACTTGACTAGGGATAAACTTCTCAATAAGGTACAATAACAATTCTTAGCAAATGTCATACCCTAATTTTTAACCTTAAGATCCGACATATCATTTGCATCCTTGCACATAAACAAGATCATATCTTGGTCCTTCCCCTATCCATCTTTGGGTTTGCTTCTTGCAGGGATCACCAAGCACCTCTTTGTTGGTTTGTTTTACCTTTGTATTTACATGCTTAATTTCTTATCTAACCACTAATCAAACTAGCAAAAAATATGTTTTATTTTCCTTAAGTTTATGTTGCAAGATAGGGCTTTTCAATCAAGAGCATCTCAAAGTTTTGTGGCTTACTTCTCAAGGAAAGTCAAAGGTTCATGTGTTTATTTCCATGCCTTCTTCAACAAGAAACTTCAACCTTTGAGCAATTTAATCAAGAGCCGATCAAGGATACATTATTTTGACAAAAAATTTAACATTTTGAAATGCAAGAAAAGTCCAAGTACACAAGCTTGTTCTAAGTGGTTTGACCAAAAAGTCAACATTTTGAAGTCAAGGTTCCAAGGATCATAACTCCTTCAATTCTCAACATTTTTGAATGCTTCTTTTTGAATATGACTCTTTTCAACACCTTCTACAACTTATCTTTACATTATAGGAGCCAATTATGCTTGGAGGATCACTAAAAGCTTGGAGACATTATAGGTCATTTGTGGACTTAGTGAAATTTGACCTATTTTCATGTGACTTTTCCCCAACTTTCAAGTATTATAACTTCTTAGATTTTCAACATATGAGGCTGATTCTTTTTGCACAAAGTCATCTGTGATGCCCTCTATAAGTTTACTTCAAGGATCAAAGTCAGAATATGCTTGGAAAGCCATGGACTTCATTGAAACATTACAGGTCATTTTCAACCATGAAACTCTTGAATTTTTCTAAGTTATATGATCAGTTTTTCATGCCAACTTCAACATGACATAACTTTATGCTCAAGCATCCAAATGCAACCTTTCTAGGCACATTGTAATCTTTTCCATGATGTTAACGCATTGTAAAAAGAATGGGATCAAAAGGCCTCTTGTGTAAGGTGCCCCATTGGGTTGGACATGGTAACTTGTAGCTGAAGAAATTGTCATTGCCCGAGTTTTGAACTTCACTAATCTCAATTCCAAGCCAAATTAGCATGTGTTTGGACCTAAACATGTTTAAATAGGTCTCCAAAAGTTAATTGACCCTTAAAATGCATCATTTGGCTGAGTTTTGATTAGTTGCAAGTCATATTTTTCTCACACTCTGATCAAATTCGTTTTGCACGAATTTTGCATCATTCTACATGTATTTGGATCCGATCACATTTCCTATAACCAAAGGAAGCTACTGCATTCATTTCCAAGTTTTTGAGAGCCAAGAAATCCATACTACAGCTTGAAGTTTTTCCAAAAAATCTAACTATCGTGTTTTTTAGTTTCAGCTTGTGTCAATCCAAATTCTTGATTCCATTAGCACCTTCGGCATCCTCTAAAACTTTTTCAATAATTCCCAAGCTCTCAGACTTTCTGAAGTGCATTATTTGAACTCAAATAAGTTACCACAATGTAGTCATTCACTCTCTGATGCTTTTCCCTAACTTATCTGGTGTTGATTGATCATGTTCATCATTTAATTTTACTTTTCGTGGCTTGCTTGTTTTTGGAAATTCTCTAAAATTCCCTTTGCTCAATTTATATAAATGAATTTGGAGCATGATGTTGAATTCAGGATGAGAAGAGGATCACAATGGTGGTGGTCTCGTGTTATGAATTTACCAAACGATAAAGCTCCGGTGAGAGCTAATCGGAGAGGACGACTGTAGTTTTCTCAGGCTATCTGAGTTTGGTCAGACACGTTGGAGGAACCAAATATTCTGATTGGTTGGATTTAAATTGGATCATGTGTATTGCTTGCAACAAGTTCCATCGTGTTCTCTAACACGTGGAGTGTTGGATCTTCCATGTCAATTAATGAGGCGTGATCCAACGCTCTGTGTTTTTTCTTATTTTAATTATTTTTATTTTATTATTTTTAATTACTTTTTCTTTTAAAATTCATAGTAATTCATTTTTTATCCAAAAAATCCAAAAGTAATTTCTAAAATTCTCTTTTATTTTTCTTCATCTTATTTTCATTTTTTCATATTTTATTTCACGGATTTTCTATTTTTCATGATTTTTCTCTTTTCTCCTTTGTTTTAATTGGTTTAAAAATACTTTTATGCATTTTTAAATTCTGGAAAAATTATTATATGCTTGTTATTTTATTTCCAACCTTCTTTAATTTTCTTGACCATTTATTTGGTGTTTTGAAGGACTTTATGAATTTTCCATTTTATTTCTATTTTAAAATTCATTTAAAGATACTTTTAATGAATTTTTATTTCATTTAATTAAATTTTATATTTGTGTGACATTTGTGAACTTCTGTTGGTCTTGGATCATAATGGTTTGGACTTCAAGTCTCATCAAACTCAATGGATCTTGGGTGTTGATGGGGTGAAAACCCTAATCCACCAAAATGGATGATTGATTTTGATGATGGCTTGATCAAACTTTTGGTCCAATTTGGGTGTGACTTCTCTTGTCTCCTCCTTCTTCATCTCCTTCTTTTCCCTTTGATCAATTCGATGGTTAGTGTCCATCTTGTTCATGATATGTGGATTGGTACTTAATAAATTTTCACCATTTTAAATTTACCTTCTAAGTGATCATGTATCATTTAAGGTACTTTGGATTGATGCATAAGTTTATCCTAAGTGTCATGAAGTGTGGATTGAAGTAATAGACCATCCTCTTAACCTTTGTGCTTGACCACCCCCTTTCTTTTTTTGTGTGGCATGACTTTAGGAGAATGATCTATATATTATTTCTCTAGCATGTATTAACACAAACATTATTATTGGCCGACCTCAGATAGTTGTGACTTCTACATAAGTCTAATTATGATTGCTTAACATAACGCTAAATTTGTCCTAAAAGCAAAGACATTTTTATAAGTGAGATTGCAAGTCTCATATTCCTCATGGTATTGTGTGAAAATGCTGCTCCTTTTCAATTTATGAGAGCTAGTGACATACTTTTCAATTTTATCCAAGTTAGAGGCCTTCTTATAAATGATGTATAGGTTCATATTTTTATGCTTGTGGGTGAATAGTTGAGTGTTCTCCAAAAAATGACCAAACAATCCTTCATTATAATTTCTAACCTCATTTACTAACATTTTTACTTGTATTAACTTTTATTTCCAAGTCATTTACTTTATTCTCTTTTATTTTATGCCATTTACTTTATACTTTATGTTTAGAATTTCATATCGTATTATTTATGATTTTGTCTTTTGCTCTTTGTCCATTTGGACTTTATTTTCATATCATTGTAAATAAAACACTAATAAGAAGAAAGAACCTAAAAAGAAACTTGGTTATCCTGACTCATGGACTTGTGGTTACTATCCTTGACATCATTATGGAGTTATGGACTTGGAATTAGGATCTTGACCTTTGCTCTGAGACTTGTGATTTGAGACCCTTGAATTTATCTGATACCTTTGACTTTGGACTTCCTTTTTGAGACTTGGTTGAGTAACTCTGGTTTCATCTGATACATGGATTATTATTTGCTTATTTTGGCTTACTTAAGGCTTAATCTAAAGGAGGGAACTCTTGCTTGAATTATATCGTAAAGCTTGATTTTTCTTTGTTAGATCTTTCCTCCTTGGAGTTTGCTTTATGCTCTAGGATAGTCTCTTCTTCTCCTCCCTTTCTTTAATTTTCAAAATCTTCTCTCTTTTTCAAAACCTTCTTTTTTTTTTAAAACTTGAACCATTTTCTCAATAAACCTTGACTTTTGTCAAGTGATTTTCAAAATCTTTTTCTTAATAAATGCTAATCCATCTTAAGCATATTTAGACCAATTTCAAAAAGACTAAAAAATACCTAACTCACTCAAATCATTTTGTGCCCTTTGTGCACTTTTCCTTTTAAAACTTTTCTCAAGGTATTAGACATAAGTCATTTCCATAGTTGAGATATAATTCTCCTATCACCATAATATTGATGATAATTCTTTTCCATTTATGAGAGCTAGTGGAATACTTGTTGACCCTTATCCAAGTTAGAGTCCTTCTCATGATGATGCAAAGTTCTCATACTTGTGGATGACTAGTTGAGTATTCTTCTTAAAATGACAAAATGTCTTTTCATTAAAAGTGAATCAAAACAAACATATTTGTTATTTTTACCACGAACTATGAGGTTTTGATCCTCTATTCCAATTTGTTGGTACGTAGGTGTCATACCCCAATTTTGGCCCTAAATCGTCGAATCAATGCATTCATCGAACCATTAACATCATATGCATATCATAACATGCATAATGTCCAAATTGTCAGTCAGAATAATTTCTCGGATTTACAGACAGATCGATCAAACTGAATCTGAACTGTGCGTAAAATCAGTGGACGAAAAATTTCAAAATCGAGCTTGCAGACGTCAATTATATTAATCTACGTTTCACATAATTTAACCTGGCGTGCTTGTTTTATTTTTTTTGACTTGTTTTGGTCGCATTTTGATCAGTCTGGGCCTGTACACCGATAAAAATTTATTTCAAAATTAAATCAAACGCTTTATATATCCGAGAAGTTTATTTTACGCTGATCATTTTGGTGCATTCAATTTATTTTTTCGGGCATTTTTGCATCTGACTTTTTTTTATTTAGAGACTTTTATTTTTGCATTTTCTTAGAGTGTCTAGAAAAATTAAATAGAATTATTGGTGTTTTTATTATATTTTTATTTTAGTTATTTTTTAATATTTAATTTTAGTTAATACTATTTAATTTTGTTTCTAAAATAAGCACCAAGGACATTTATGGATTTTCAAAATTATTAGAAAACCCTAATGTGACATGTACATATATTAGTGATGCTGATAGGAGGTGGGACGAAAAAAAATATACAGGAAGCAGCGCACTGAGCAACATTGGTTTTCTCTCTTTTCATTCGTTGATTTTTGAAGTGAGAATAAAGAGAGTCTTCTTTTTTTTTTGTCTTGCTTCTACCACTCACGTTTCAGGAGTATGATAGTTTTCTTTTTTGTTTTTATGAAACTTTGTTTTATTATGATTATTTTGTTTCTTATTTTTTACTGCTTATATTGTTAATTTTCTTTATATATTATATAATTGTTTGTTAGTGTTTTTTATATATTATATATATTTTTGTTTATATAACAGTGGGCATGTACGTGTATATATATATATATATATATATATATATATATATATATATATATTATATATATATATTATATATATATATATATATATATATATATATATATATATATATAGCGCACTGAGCAACATTGATTTTCTCTCTTTTCATTCGTTGATTTTTGAAGTGAGAATAAAGAGAGTCTTCTTTTTTTGTGTTGCTTCTACCACTCACGTTTCAGGAGTATGATAGTTTTCTTTTTTGTTTTTATGAAACTTTGTTTTATTATAAGTGTTTTGTTTCTTATTTTTTACTGCTTATATTGTTAATTTTCTTTATATATTATATAATTGTTTGTTAGTGTTGTTTATATATATATATATTTTTGTTTATATAACAGTGGCCATGTACGTGTGTGTGTATTTATATATATATATATATATATATATATATATATATATATATATATATATATATTATATATATATATATAATATATATATATATATATATTTATAATAAATATATATATATTATATATATATATATTATATATATATATATATATATATATATATATATATATATAATATATATATATATATATATATATATTTGTGTGTGTGTAATAAGGATTTTTATTTTTGTTTTGTTATATTGTTCGGATCTAATCGTATCGATACGCTGTTTGCATATTGATGTGCATGATGTGTGACATTTGTGTTAGTTTGATCCGGTTGTGATGATAACATTCTTGCGTTAGCAACATTGTTGATTTTTTGCTTAGCACATTTAAATTTACTTTGGTTCTAAGTTTCTTTTTTAATAAATTTAGATCCGCACGATTTTGATCCATATTGCGCTGATCACGTTAAGTGTAGCAAGCTATTGGTTGATTTAACGATTTATGTGCGATGTTTTTAATTATATATCATTGTGTTTCGATTTTGTACATGCGTCTGATGGTTTAACATGACGGCGATCCATTTTTTGTATGCTTACTGATTCGCGTTTTGATTTGTAAATTTGTGCTTTAATTTGATTTCTATTATATTATTGTTTCTTAATTCAACTTCCAATGATCGCTTTTCTATTATTATTTGTGTTAAGAAAAACAATGCAAACATCATTATGTTTAGATCATATTTCTTGTGATAGCCTTCGCACGTCTTCGCGTACGCGATTTTGATTCGCGTCTTTGCATCATGATTTTAATCCGTGTGTTTTTCTTTTCACTTTATTTTTTCCGAATCATTTGTTGTGGATGTGTGATGTAAATATTGTGTGTGCTCTTGTATTTTTATACTTTTATCATTGTCGAATGCTTGTATGTATATTCGGATCTTGTGGTGTTTGATTATGAATTGTGCTTGAGTTCATGTAGTTACATTTGAATTCGCATCCCTTTGTGATCCAATTCACACCTTTCGTGTTACCATTTGTATCCATCCTATTTAATCATCGATTTAAATTCATTTCTAGTCACTTATCCAAAATTATTTTCAAAACTATTTTGCAAGGCAAGTCAAAAGCTTGATCCAACGTCAAGCTATTTTCAAAATCATCTCAAAACCAACCCATTTGAAACTTTTCTTTTCAAACCGTTCCCACTATCTCAATTTATCAACCGATTCAAACCATTTTTCAAACCATAAAACCACTTCACTTTTTTTCATAACCATAAACAAACCTCGATCAACATCGAGTGCATTTTCCCAATAAAACTTCAAAATACATAAAAATATTCAAAACATTTTTTTTAATAAAGATGGAAATGGAACAAGGTGAATACCATGAGCTCCTGAGACTAGGATTCGAGATGGATATCTTGCTAATCCAAGCTCTCGCCATCTCCAAAAATACATCAAACTTATTCAAACTTTTTTTTCCTTTTGGCACAACCTAAAACATTTTCAAAAACGAAAGAATTTTGTCTTAAGCAGATGATTAACAATGTTTCATTCGCAACTGTTAAGTTGAGATAAGTGGCGTGAATGTGATTTGTAAATCCATTCAATATGGTGCAAATGTCCGCTCCTTACTTGTTTTGGGTAAAACAATGTTTTTCTTCATTTAATACAAGACAACTTTCACTAAAATTGACCAACAAACAAAACTTTTTTTACCCAGAACTACGTGTGCCTTGACTTCTCTTTTGAGATACGTAGGAGCAGGATTGCGAAATCTTGTCAGGCCCACTAATAAAAAATAAACCTTTTGTCCTCTTATTTACCCTCTTAATAACTCGAGAAGCCTAAATTATAAATAAACACTAACACGTACAACTAACCAAATGGTTCCCGTTGAGTACAACGGACGTGATGGGTGCTAATACATTCCCCTTATGTAACTAACTCCCAAACCCTGATAATGGTTGCGGTGACCTTATCCTTATCCGTATTTAGGGGTTTTATTCGACATTTTCCCTTTCCCTCTATGGGAATAAATAAAGATCGATGGTGACTCTGTTAAGTCCATCCCACGAGCGTGCCATTACACTTCGCTAGGTCGTTCTAATTTTTTGAGGTACGACAGATGGTGACTCTGCTGGGGATTCTCCCATCCCTAAGTGAGTTAGGCCTAGTTAGGTTGTTGTGTGTGCTTATGTTTGTTTACTTATATGGATTTTCTTTACCTTATGCTTTCATTATTTTTATATTATTATATGGCTCTATTGGGTCATTGGTACTTGGATATCTGATTGCAAAACCTTGAGGTAAAGACTTTCTACCAAAGTCTTGAGTGGAAACATAAGATAGGATGATGTTTGAGTAGTACGAACTCACGAGGTGAATACCTCTTAAGGGTAGGCGTGAGAACATCACTTATAGTAGATCCTTTTGAAAATGTTGTTGCGCGGGGTGAATACCTCGTTAGCTTTGATGTTTTCAAAGGGGTCCATGACTCTAAGGACCTTTTAGAACATTGAAACTTTTTGGCCAACTAAGAATGATGGTTGCGTAATATGGATTCACGAGGTGAATACCCCATTAGGATTGATACGAAAACCTCACTCAGAATAGATTCTCATGAAGGAGTTGGTGCACGACAAGAATTTGTCGCAAGCGTCAAGCATACTTGTGAATCCATGACTATGAGAACCATGTCTAGAAACGAAGTTGATGGTTATGTAGTATGGATTTGTGAGGTGAATGCCTCGTTAGGATCGATATGAAAACCTCGCCTAGAATAGATTACCTTGAAAGAGTTGATGCGCAATAAGAATTTGCCGTAAGCGTCAAACATTCTTGTGGATCCGTGACTCTGGGGTCCTTTGTAAAAGCCTTAGATCATACCCGATGAGAACCTATTTTGAAAAACAATCAGATTCATCCGTTACCTCGAACCTTTGAACCTGTATTAAAAAAGCATTGCATTTCATCTACATTCATTGCATATGCATAGAAAGAAAATCTCTTAGTCGTCTTCCATTTGTTTCAGGGATCTAAGTCATTTGCAAGAGAAAATGAATCCTAAAAGAAGAAGCACATTTCAATTCAAGTACAAGAAAGTGGACCTTGACAGTTTGAAGAAGTTGAGTGGCAAAGTGATCAAGCTCACTGAATTCGAGGATGATTATGAGAGGATCCTGAGTATTTTGAATAAAAAGACGGAACCAATGACAACTGTGACTATAGCTCAATTCTACGAACCACCTCTACGTTGTTTCACCTTTTCTGACTTCCAATAAGCTCCTACTTTGGAAGAGTTTGAGAGAACTGTTTCCGAATCTTGACAGTTTCGTGGATCATGTGGCCGTAAGAATCTTCCTCTCTGGTAATCCAGTACCTTTTCTCCTAGTTGATATCTACTATGCCCTCCATGAGCATCATGAGAAGAAAGGGGGAACCCTTTTATGTTGCGAACAGTTGTTTCATGTTTGGTTCAGATCTCACATGCCCGAAAAAGGACCCTACACCTCCAAAACACTCAAACCCTCTCAAAAGTTAACTTCCATTACTGCCAACCATGTCAAATGGTATATCAGAGATTGGGAGACCCCGAATATTATTGTTAGCATTGGAGACTTTCCTAATTTACTTTTAATAAGGACTAGGGGTTGCATCAACTACAACCCTATGTTATCCCTGATGTAACACGATTACTCCATGAACGGACCTCCAAAAGATGAAGCTTTAGAGCCTTTCATTTTGCATGACATTGATGCAGACAACCCAATTGTGAAGAAGATTAAGAATCCTGGAAAACAATATTTAGAAGGGGTAAGGAGTTTGGAAAGAGGAATGTCCTTGTGAAAGAGCCTTACACTCGTTGGGTAAGAGAGAGAGTTCAAGTGGTTAAGCTCCCATTTCCATTGGATCCCTCTATTTTTCCTCCAGTTCCCGAGCCAGAACCTATACTACCTGAAGACGTTGAGAAGCTCAATGCCAAAATTAAGGAATTTGAATTAGAAAACTCTGAGTTACGGCTTAAGCTTAATCGAACCACTTTGGAAAATGAAAATCTGAAGGATGAACATCAAGAGAAGGATCGAGACCTTAAAGCTAGCAACAAGAGAGCAAGAACATTTGAAGACAAGAAGGATGAGCTTGATGGTATTCTCATAGGTACGAAATCTGTGTTAAAAACCAATAATGAGGAGCTCAAAAAATCCAACCTCAAAATTCAAGAGTTGGACAAAATGTTGGAGAGGTCTCTTGTGGAGAAGAGAGAAGCTAAACTCGAATATGAAGCTCAAATCCGTGAACTCAGGGACACTCTCAAGAATTTCAAACATAAGTTGTCTCGTGAGGTCCTTCGGAAAGAGGGAGCTGAGAGGAACTGTCTCCGCCTCGAGTACCAGTTGGGAGAAACTAATAGAAGGATTGCAGGTTTGGAAAACCAAGAAGGTGATGCAACTTACATGATCTTGAAGAATGACTGTGTATATTGGAAGGTGCAGTATATGGAGGCTAGAGCGGCCCTAGACGAAGATCATCATGTCATTAAGAAGCTCAAAGACCTCTATGTTGAATGGAATGGCAAGTTCGTCAACTTTTCTAGATTTTCTAACCTCAACATGCTGGAACTTCTGGAGAAACTCCATGAAGCTAATTGGAGCATGTGCGCAGAGAACACACCTCCTAAAGTTTTCAACTTTGTCAAGTTTTGCAAGCGAATGGTGAAGGGGCTCACCATCGATCTTGCTACGATCAAAAGGGATGAGATGGAAATTAAGTTCACCAGTACTTGAATTTTAATCACTTATACTTGAATTTGAATTTAAATCACT
The DNA here is from genome assembly GCF_024323335.1 of Lathyrus oleraceus. Lineage (NCBI taxonomy): Eukaryota > Viridiplantae > Streptophyta > Magnoliopsida > Fabales > Fabaceae > Lathyrus > Lathyrus oleraceus. The sequence goes on along the minus strand of NC_066580.1, from coordinate 302,897,219 downwards.
TGTATTTGATGTTGAATTTGAATTAATGAAAATTGTCATTCTGAATTTCATTTATTGTTATTTTTATTAGAAAATCTCGCAAATAAAATGTCCTACATTGCTGAAATAGATACCAAAGATAACTAAGAGCTTTGCACAAAAATGCATCCATATATGCATCCATACATGCATCCATGTCATTATTCAAATAAAAGCTCATTCTGCTGTCTTCTTCCAGTTTGAAACTGAGTCTTCAACACCAGTATAACACCAGAGTCGGTGCTCGACAAAGGATGTCAGAGTAGGAACAAGAGTTGGAAAGAGTCAGCTCAGAACTTAAGGATATGTGAGGGAGCGTGGGTCAAATCATGGAGATGCTGCAAGTCATCATAGCCAAGATAGACACACAAAAATAGTTGTTTCAGAGATCGCTGGTCCAACGCTTGAACCCTAACCTGCAAGGATGATACCTTCTACATTTCCTCCTTTTGGTCTACCTTATGGCTTCACACCTCAACCTGAAGTAGTCCCCGATGTAATGCAATCTACTCAACAAACTTTTCCTCTACCATTAGCCACCTAGGCTCACCCTATGGTCCATACATTTGCATCTCCGACTGTTCATACACGCGTGCAACCTTACTTCGAAGATCAACAACATGCTCCAGAAATGTCTGATGAAGAAGAAGAGAGACATACATATATAAAGGGTATTAAAGAGAACTTTCAGATTCTTGAGAAGAGACTAAGGGAAATGGAAAGTGACCAAGTATTTGGTGTTGCCGCTAGGGATATATGCCTAGTATCCAATCTTGTAATTCCTGCGAAATTCAAGACTCCCGATTTTGATAGATATGAGGGACATACATGTCATAAGAGCCATCTTGTTATGTACTATGGGAAAATGGCTTCCCATGTTGAAGATGATAAGCTCATGATCCACTTGTTTCAAGACAGCTTGAAGGGCGCCCCCTCTAAGTGGTACCTAAGCCTCGGTCAGAGTCATATCCGGCGCTTCCAAGACTTGTCTGATGCTTTCATAAAGCATTACAAATACAACATGGATATGGCTCCAGACATAAGAGAATTCTTGAATATGTCTAAAAAAGACAACGAGTCATTCAAAGAGTATGCACAATGCTGGAGAGAGATGGCCTCTCAGGTTGAACCACCTTTGGTAGAAAAAGAATTAGCCGATTGGTTTATGGATACTGTACAACCAATGTTCTATGAGAGGATGGTGGGCAGTGTGTCTGCAAGTTTTTCTGACTTGGTAGTTGTAGGCATTAAAGTTGAACTCAGTTTGAAGAATGGAAAGATGATCAATGCTGCTGGAACTTATAATAACAACAATGCTAAGAAATTTCTTGGAAATTTTCAGAAAAAAAGGAAGGAGAAACGAATGTTGTATCATCTAGTCGAGGAAGGAGTCAATCATGGAGAAAGCAACAACGACAGTTCACTCAACAATAACCAGCATACCCTGTGCAGTATGTTCAACAACCATATGTGGCAGTAATTGGGCCAAATTTCAACCAACAACGAGTATCTGTTTATTAACTAGTTCAACAAACATCAATTTATCAACCCGCTCAGGTTTCTCCTGCATATCAACAAGCGCTTGCGGCCCTAGCATATCAGCAACCAAAAGCTTAAGCTCCTCGTTAGAATGCACCAAGTCAGAACAGAAGACAAGGTGTTAAGCCTCCCTTCAGGCCGATTCCGATGGCATATACTGAGTTATATCCTTCTCTTTTGCAAAAGGGGTTAGTGGTTCCTAGACCTTTGGGTCCACCTCCAGATCCTTTGCCTCCATGGTATAACCCAAATGCTCATTTCCCTTTCCATGAGGGTGCACCTGGGCATGATTTATAAGGATGTTACGCTTTGAAGCATATAGTGTGAGAATTGGTGGAAAAGAAGATTCTTTCATTCAGAGACTTGGGGCCTAATGTCAAGAGTAATCCTTTGCCAGCACATGGAACTGTTAATGCGATTGAAGAAGCATCTGATGGTGATGTGATCAAACATGTTGCAAATATCAAGACTCATTTACTAGCGTTCCATGCGAGACTAGTAGAAACTGGTTTAGTTAGTGCTTGTCATAAAGATTGTGAAGAATGTGCCATTCATCCAGGAGGATGTGAGATGGTACGAAAAGATATCCAAGAATTGATGAACCAGGGAGTGTTACAAGTTAGTAGCCTCGTGAGAAGAGATGGAGTAGTTGTAATTGATACATTTTTCAATTTACCAGAGCCAAGTGAGATAACCTATCAAAGAAAAGATATTGTTCAGTCGGTTAATCACCCATCACCCGTGGTTATCTGCATGCCTAGTCCTTTCCCCTACTTAAGTACTAAGACAATACCATGGAAATATGATACAACTGTCATTGACAAAGAGTCTAAAGAGAGTAGACAATAAAAAAGTTTGAAGGTTGATGGTGCCGATGTCACAAACATCGCAGGGACGAGCCAAATGACTCACAGTGGGTGAATTTACAATCCCTAGTTTAATGTGACCTCTCAAGCACTAAGCAAAGAAACTACAACTGCAGTCCCTTTAGGGAGCAAAATATGGTTCAATCCAATGAAGATGCTGAATTTTTGAAGATCATTAAAAAGAGTGATTACAAAGTAGTTGATCTGCTGCACCAGACTCCATCAAAAATTTCCATTTTGTCCTTGCTTATGTGTTCCCCAGCTCATAGGAATGCATTATTGAAAGTGCTAGCGTAAGCCCACGTCACTCAAGATATAACAGTTGGCCAGTTTGATGGAGTGGTTGCCAATATCACAACTTGCAACACCCTGAGTTTCAATGGTGGATAGTTGCCAAAGGAAGGACAAAATCAGAATCACGACTTGCATGTGTCAGTGAAATGCCAAGAGGATACTCTAGCAAGAGATTTAGTGGATACAAGGTCCTCCCTGAATGTTCTACCAAAGAGGACACTTGCCAAATTAGCTTTTCAAGGATCAGAAATGAGGCCTAGTGCACTGATTTTCAAAGCATTTGATGGGTCCCGGAGGACTTGATTGGTGAAGTGGAGTTACCAATTCTGATTGGTCCATATGTATTTAACATAACTTTCCAGGTCATGGATATCAATCCTGCCTATAGTTTCCTATTGGGGCGACCTTGGATACATGCCGCTGGGGAAGTAACCTCCACTTTGGATCAGAAAATGAAGTTTGTCATCAATAACAAGCTTGTAATCATCTCTGGTGAATAAGATCTCATGGTTAGTCACCTCTCCTCCTTTCGTTACATCGAGGCTGATGAAGATGCCTTGGAAACTTCTTTCCGAGCTTTGGATATATCCAATGCCACTTTTGTGGAAGTGAAGGAATCTGTGGAGAAAGTCATCCCATCATTTGCATATGTGAAAAGTACAAAGACAACTATTGAGAATGGGAGTCCTGAAGGTTGGGGACAAGTTATTGACCTCAGCATGAAGAAAGACCGTTTCGGTTTAAGGTACGAGCCATTCGTTAAAGAAGGATCACCTGTCCCTATAAAGGATTGTATGTGAAGAATTCAAGAAGTATTCCTCAGTGCAAGTTATGTCTATGGAGATCAAGTCTACACAGTTGAAGAAGACACTGAAGATGAAGACATGATAAATCTGGTGTATCAGGGTGAAGCAACTTTGACCAACTGGGAAGCAATTGAGATTTCTGAAGTCATTCCTAAATCAAAGTTATTATTGTTTTCCTTTGGTTTCTAAATTCTTAGCTCTGCCTAAGACTAACAAATCATGTTGTAGGGCCTCTTTTCATTTCCAAAATCATCATGATGAATAAAAGGCATTTTGTTAAATTCTTGTTGTTCATTTTATTGTTTCCTTTTTAGAAAATGGAAATCTTTTCAAAAAATAAAAAAAAACATTTTCCTTTTGCATTTCCCCCACTTTTAATAGAAAAGAAATCATTAAAAAACATGCAGAATAATCAACAAACCTGTTGAATCCAATGACTCTACTCCCTCTCATAACTTTGAGTTCCCTATCTACCAAGCGGAAGAAGAGGGCGAGGAAAATTATGATATCCCCAATGAATTGGCATGGCTGCTCGAGCACGAGTCCAAAGCCCTCCAGCCACATCAAGAGCTGATGGAGATAATCAACCTTGGCATAGAGGAAGAGAAGAAAGAGGTCAAGATTGGAGTCACGCTTGGGGCAAGCATCAAAGAAATATTGGTCAAGCTATTGCAAGAGTTCGCAGATGTGTTCTCATGGTCATACCAGGATAGCCAGGTCTAGACACTGATATTGTTGTGCACAAGCTACCACTTCAACCAGAATGCCCACCAGTGAAGCAGAAACTCCGAAGAGCAAGACTAGACATGGCTCTAAAGATTCGTGAAAAGGTCAAAAGACAATTTGATGTCGGTTTTCTAGCAGTTTCAAAGTATCCTCAATGGGTATCCAATATTGTACCTGTACCCAAAAAGGATGGCAAGGTTAGGATGTGTTTTGATTATAGGGATTTGAACAAAGTTAGTCCAAAGGACGACTTCCCTCTACCACACATTGACACTATGATAGACAACACTACTAAATTTCTTGTCTTCTCCTTTATGGATGGATTCTCAAGCTACAACCAGATCAAGATGGATCTTGATGATATGGAAAAGACCACGTTCACCACCCCTTGGGGAACGTATTGCTACAAGGTCATGCCCTTCTGTCTCAAGAACGCAGGGGCAACCTACCAAAGAGCGGTGTTCACCCTCTTCCATGATATGATGCACAAAGAGATTGAGGTTTATGTCAATGACATGATCGCTAAATCTCAAAGTGAAGAGGACCATATGAACCACTTGCAAAAGATGTTTGAGCGCCTCAGAAAGTTCCGACTACATTTAAACCCTACTAAATGCATATTTGGTGTTTGATCCAGAAAATTACTTGGATTCATTGTTAGTCAACGAGGAATTAAGGTAGATCTAGACAAAGTTAGAGCAATATAAGAAATTCCTGCTCCACGTACCGAAAAAGTAGTAAGAGGTTTCCTTGGACGTTTGAACTACATCTCCAGGTTTATCTCCCATATGACTGCTACGTGTGAGCCCATCTTCAAGATGCTTCGCAAAGATCAAGCAGATTGAATGGAATCTTAATTGTCAAGGAGCTTTTGAGAAAATCAGAAATTACTTGCAAGAGCCTCATATCTTGATTCCACCTATTCAAGGGAAGCCGCTCTTTATGTATTTGACTGTGATTGAAGAGTCTATGGGAGGTGTTCTAAGATAACATGACAAAATTGGCCGAAAGGAGCATGCTATCTATTACTTGAGCAAAAAGTTTATCGATTGTGAAACCAAATATTCACTGTTGGAGAAGACTTGTTGCGCTTTAGCATGGGCCGCCAAACGTATCAGGCAATATATGATTTGTCATACGACTTTGTTGATTTCCAAGATGGATCTAATAAAGTACATTTTTGAAAAGCTTGCTTTAACTGAAAGACTTTCTTGTTGGCATATGCTGTTGTCTGAGTATGACATCCAGTACGTAACCCAAAAGGCCATCAAAGGAAGCGTGTTGTCTGGCTACCTTTCACACCAACCTGTTGAAGACTATGAGTCATTGAAGTTTGACTTCCATGATGAAGATAATATGGCTATAAAAGATTATAAGATCCCAGGCCCTGACGAAGGACCTGAGCCAAGATCTCGATGGAAGCTAATGTTTGATGGTTCCTCCAATTACATGGGGCACAGTGTGGGAGATGTTTTGGTGAATCCAAATGGTGGATATATTCCTTTCATAGCAAGGTTGTGTTTTGAATGCACAAACAATATAGCAGAATATGAGGTGTGCATCCTTGACATTGAAGCTACAATTGACCTTCGAATCAAGATCCTTGAGGTATGTGGAGACTCAGCCCTAGTAATCTACCAAGTCAAAGGTGAATGGGAAACCCGTGATACCAAGTTGATCCAATATCGTGCATACATCATGGAATTGATAAAATACTTTGATGAAGTCACTTTCCGTCATATCCCAAGGACAAAAAATTAAGTAGTTGACGCTCTGGCTATGTTAACCTCAATGTACCAAGTTAGATTTCTCAATGAAGCACCACTCATCCAAATAGAGCGAAAAACTGAGCCAGCTTATTGTCAATTGGTCGAAGAGGAATCCGATGGAAAACCTTGGTTTCATGACATCAGACACTCCCTGTAAAATCAAGAGTATCCAGCAAATGCTATAGCCCTGGATAAAAAGACTATGAGGAAGTTAACATCCAAATTCTTCCTAAGCAATGATGTGTTATACAAGAGAAACCACGACATGGTTTTGCTCAGATGCATGGATAAACACGAAGCATACTTATTAATCAAAGAGATTCATGAAGGATATTTTGGGACTCATGCCAATGGGCATGCCATGGACAAAAAGATTTTAAGAGCTGGTTATTACTAGTTGACCATGGAGTTTGATTGTTTCAACTATGCCAGAAAATGTCACAAGTGTCAAATTTATACTGACAAAGTGCATGTTCCGCCAACGTTACTGAATGTCTTAACATCACCCTGGCCTTTCTCAACGTGGGGCATTGACATGATTGGCGTCATAGAGCCTAAAGCGTCAAATAGTCACCGCTTCATTCTAGTAGTAATTGATTATTTTACCAAATGGGTATAAGCCGCTTCTTACGCAAACGTAACAAAACAGGTGGTTTCTCATTTCCTAAAAAAGGAGATCATTTGCCGCTATGGAATTCCAAGTCGGATCATCACAAATAATGGGACGAATTTGAACAACAAAACAATGAAAGAGTTGTGTGAGAACTTCAAGATTGAGCATCATAACTCTTCCCCATATCGTCCAAAGATGAATGGCACTATTGAAGCCACTAATAAAAACATCAAGAAGATCCTGCAGAAGATGGTGAAAACTTACAGGGATTGGCACAGAATGCTATCTTTTGAACTACATGAATATCGGACCTCGGTGCGTACTTCAACAGGGGAAACCTCTTTCTCTTTAGTATATGGGATGGAAGCAGTTATCCCAATAGAAGTAGAGATACCATCTATGAGAATCTTGATGGAAACCAAGCTGGAAGAAGCTGAATAAGTTCAAAACAGATATGGCCAGTTGAACCTCGTTGATGGGAAGCATATGACCGCTATGTGCCATGGACAGTTGTACCAGAAACGTATTAAAAGTGTGTTTGATAAGAAAGTCCATCTTCGGGAATTCAAAGAGGGAGATCTCGTGCTCACGAAGATTTTGCCTATGCATAAATATTTACGTGGGAAGTGGACTGCTAACTATGAAGTCCCATATGTTGTAAAAGAAATCCTTCTCCAGAGGTACCCTAATTCTTACAACTATGGATGAGGAAGAGCCCACACACCCCGTGAACTCTGATGTAGTCAAAAAATACTATGCCTAACAAAAACCCGCTAAGTCGAAAACCTGAAAAGGCGACTTAGGAAAAAATGGGTATCCCGGTGGATTGAAAACCTGAAAGGGCGATCCAGGAAAAATTTAGGGATAAAATAGAAAAATGACAGCTCGCTAAGTTGAAAACCTGAAAGGGCGACTTAGGCAAAAAAGAGCGTCCCGGTGGACTGAAAACCCGAAAGGACGGTCCAGGCAAAAATTAGGGACTAAAGGCAAAGACTGCATCAGATAGTGCTAATCAACACAAGAAGAGCCAAAGGCGGAAGATCAATCCAACTGCTCTTTTCAAAAGCAAGGTTTTAAGGAGTCATGGTTATTAGGGCTAGTAGTGGTTTTTGGATCCAATGTAAACCCTTTCCCCATTGCCATTTTCAAAATTGTAATATTCAATGGAGTTCCGCCATTTGTGTGCTACTATTCTTTAATAAATACAAAATTTGTCTATCAATACTGTCACCCGTGTTTTTTCTCTGTTATGCAAAATGTCATTTATTTGTTAATAATGAGATTTTGAACTTGAAAAGATTTTTTAACACATATTGAAAGAACACAATTTTTTCTTTGGAATATGGGAAGATTAAAAGGAAATCATTTGTTGTCTCAAAAGTCTCAAGGTTGCAGAAGCACCCCTATATCACCATAACAAAGATCTCCATATGGCATAACTTGTCAACCTTATGGAATGATCTATTGGACAAAAATAACTATCAAGCTTGATGAATTTTTCCTTAGCGGCATCCATCACGGGGCATTTTGGTTGAGTAATTGGTGTTGAGGAATCAAAATCTCCATAAAGAGTCTCCACCAACTCCCAGTCTATGTAGAGTCATCATTTTCACATCATGATCATTCATATATCATGCATAAAAGAAAAATCCAATCATGCATGGTCTGAAGTGTACTCCGTGCTCATTTTGCACTGACCCAGGTCTTGTTGTTGATTGTTGTCCTTTGACCCAAATGATCAGTTGTTACTAGCACTCTGTCCTCAAAGTCCAATTGTTATTGGCATCCTCCCAAAGTCCAGTCATAACCGGCATTCCGTTTGCAAATCCAATCATAATTGGTGCTTGGAGTTTGGTTGTCACCAACATCATTTAAAATTCCAGTTGTAACTAGTACCAATCTGTTAGAAGTTGGTTTGACCCTGAATCGCCAAATCAATGCATTCATCGAATCATTAACATCATATGCATATTATAACATGCATAATGTCCAAATTGTCAGTCTGAATAATTTCTCAGAATTACAGACATATCGGTCAAACGGAATCTCAACTGTGAATAAAATCAGTGAACGAAAAATTTCAAACTCGAGCTTGCAGACGTCAATTATATTAATCTATGTTTCACGTAGTTTAACCTGACATGCTCGTTTTATTTTTTGACTTGTTTTGGTCGCATTTTGATCAGTCTGGGCCTGTTAACCGGTAAAAATTTATTTCAAAATTAAATCAAATGTTGTATCTATCTTAGAAGTTTATTTTACACTGATCATTTTGGTGTATTCAATTTATTTTTTCGGGCATTTTTGCGTCCGACTTTTTTTTATTTAGAGGCTTTTATTTTTGCAATTTTTTCAGAGTGTCTACAAAAATTAAATAGAATTATTGGTGTTTTTATTATATTTTTATTTTAGTTATTTTTTAATATTTAATTTAATTTAGTTTTAGTAATACTATTTAAGTTTGTTTCTAAAATAAGCACCAAGGACATTTGTAGATTTTCAAATTTATTAAAAAACCATAATGTGACATGTATATATATATTAGTGATGCTGATAGGAGGTGGGACGAAAAAAAAAGGAAACAGCGCACTGAGCAACATTGGTTTTCTCTCTTTTCATTCGTTGATTTTTGAACCAAGAAGAAATAGAGTCTTCTCTTTTTGTTTTGCTTCTACCACTCACGTTTCAGGAGTATAATAGTTTTCTTCTTTGTTTTTATGACACTTTCTTTTATTATAATTCTTTTCTTTCTTATTTTTTTACTGCTTATGTTGTTAGTTTTCTTTATATATTATATAATTCTTTATTAGTGTTGTTTATATATTATATATATTTTTATTTATATAGCAGTGGCCACGTACGCGCGCGCGTGTATATATATATATATATATTATATATATATATATTATATATATATATATATATATATATATATAGATATATATATATATATATTATATATATATATATATATATATATATATATATATATATATATATATATTATATATAATATATATATATATATATATATATATATATATATATATATATATATATAGATATATATCTATATATATATATATATATATATTCTATATATATATATATATATATTAATATATATATATATATATCTATATATATTATATATATATATATAGTATGTAATACAAATTTTTATTTTTGTTTTGTTATATTGTTCGGATCTAATCGTATCGATACGCTGTTTACATATTCATGTGCATGATATGTGACATTTGTGTTAGTTCGTTCCGGTTGTGATGATCGCATTCTTGCGTTAGCAACATTGTTGGTTTTTTGCTTACCACATTTAAATTTACTTTGGTTTCGAGTTTTTTTTTAATAAATTTAGATTCGCACGATTTTGATCCATATTGCGATTATCACGTTAAGTTTAGCAAGCTATTGGTTGATTTAATGGTTTATGTGCGATATTTTTTATTGAATATCATTGCGTTTCGATTTTGTACACACGTCTGATGGTTTAGCATAGCGGCGATCCGCTTTTTGTGGGTTTTCCAATTCATGTTTCGATTTGCAAATTTGTGCTTTAATTTGATTTTTATTATATTATTATTTCTTAATTCGAATTGCAATGATCGCTTACGCGTTAGCAATTGTTTTTTTTATTATTTGCGTTAAGAATAACAATGCAAACATCGTTATGTTTAGATCAGATTTAATTTCTTGTGATAGCCTTCGCACGTCTTTGCGTACACGATTTTGATTCACGTCTTTGCGTCATGATTTTAATCCGTGCATTTTTCTTATCATTTTATTTTTTCTGAATCATTTGTTATGGATGTGTGATGTAAATATTGTGTGTGCTCTTGTATTTTTGTACTTTTATCATTGTCGAATGCTTGTATGTATATTTGGATCTTGTGGTGTTTGATTTACGCATTGTGCTTGAGTTCATGTCATTAAATTTGAATTCGCATCCCTTTGTGATCCAATTCACTCCTTCCGCGTTACCATTTGTATCCATCCTATTTAATCATCGATTTAAATTCATTTCTAGTCACTTACCCAAAATCATTTTCAAAACTATTTTGCAAGGCAAGTCAAAAGCTTGATCCAACGTCAAGCTATTTTCAAAATCATCTCAAAACCAATCCATTTGAAACTTTTATTTTCAAACCGTTCCCACTATCTCAATTTATCAACCATCCACATTCAAACCATTTTTCGAACCGTAAAACCACTTCACTTTTTTTCATAACCATAAACAAACCTCGATCAACATCGAGTGCATTTTCCCAATAAAACTTCAAAATACATAAAAATATTGAAAATATTTTTTTAATAAAGATGGAAATGGAACAGGGTGAATACCATGAGCTCGTGAGACTAGGATTCGAGACAGATATCTCGCTAATCCAAGCTCTCGCCATCGCCAAAAAGACATCAAACTCATTCAAACTTTTTTTTCATTTTGGCACAACCTAAAAAGCATTTTCAAAAACGAAAGACATTTTGTCTTAAGCAGATGATTAACAATGTTTCATCCGCAACTGTTGAGTTGAGATAAGTGGCGTGAATGTGATTTGTAAATCCATTCAATATGGTGCAAATGTACGCTCCTTACTTGTTTTGGGTAAAACAAAGTTTTTCGTCGATTAATACAAGATAGCTTTCGCTAAAATTGACCAACAAACAAAACTTTTTTTACCCAGAACTACGTGTGCCTTGACTTCTCTTTTGAGATACGTAGGAGCAGGATTGCGAAATCTTGTTAGGCCCACTAATAAAAAATAAACCTTTTGTCCTCTTATTTACCCTCTTAATAACTCGAGAAGCCTAAATTATAAACAAACACTAACACATACATGTAACCAAATGGTTCCCGTTGAGTACAACGGACGTGGGGGGTGCTAATACCTTCCCCTTGCGTAACTAACTCCCAATCCCTGATATTGGTTGCGGTGACCTTATCCTTATATGTATTTAGGGGGTTTATTCGATATTTTCCCCTTCCTTCTATGAGAACAAATAAAGATCGATGGCGACTCTGTTAAGTCCATCTCACGAGCGTGCGATTACGCTTCACGAGGTCGTTCTTATTTTTCGAGGTACGATAGTAGGCATGAGAATTCAAAAGTCTTCGCAAACACAAAAATTAAGAAAAATTTACTTCTTTTTCCATCTCTCCAATCTTTTGAAAACAACACCCTTTTCAAACCAAAATGTCCATATTTTCAAAGAGGTTCCCATGGAGTACCATGGATGCTTAGGGTGCTAACACCTTGCCTTTGCATAACTAACCCCCAAACCGTTATCTCTTTTATTATTTTTTAAAAAAAAAACTTCTTTGTGTTTTGTTCGTACTTTTTCCCTTTTCCTTTGGAAATAATAAAAGCGCGATGGTGACTCTTGCTTTGCGAGTTAAGTTAATCAATAACTTAATCTCAAAGTTTTATCGCTACAGAAAAGTGGCGACTCTGCTGGGGAGTAGTCCCTAGTGGGTTATGCCCATCCTTGTTTATGTGTATATTATGTTTATTGATGTTTATTACTGTTTATTCTGTCTTGTGCTTGGTGTCTCTGTATGGTTAGATAAATCCTATACCCGGACTTGAGAGATCTTATGATAGAAGGGTGGTATAGTCATGTTTGACTTATGTGGAGTTAATTCTTAATAAGATGACTTGAGATCCCCCACTAAGTAGAGGCCCCTTTGGGAATACTAATGTCACACAGTAGTCGTAGTTGACATTATTTTTTCCGACCTGGGAGCCCGAGAAGCTGAGGACCTTAGAACCCTTAACCCATCTTGGACTTTTAGGATGTAGTGCGATGGCTATTCAGGTGTAGACTTGAATTAGTTGTTACGTGATACTACACTCGGACGAGTTTCTCTTGAGAATGTTATTGGTTGACGAGTAGTCGTCTAAGCCGCTAATATCCAAAAGATGGAATTATGACTTTGGGAAATTTTTAGAACCTTGTTCTACATGTGATTTTTACCCTTAGTACATACATTGTGGGTTGGTTCTTACCCTCGGCTCCATGCTCGTGACTCCGAACCTTTGGACCTTGTTTTTGTGTCTTATGTGATCTTGTTTGTGATTGTTGCATCATGCACTCATGGCATTCATAATTTTTTTAATCAAATTTCAAGGAACTTAGAGACTATTTTTGCGAACATCGCATATATTTTGATCATGGATATTGGAAGTAGGAATACTCAAAAATACAATTTTAGATGTTTCGACCTCATGGAATTAAGGAAGCCAACATATTTTGTGGATGATCCTAAGGGTTTCAGAGACCGTTTAGGAATACTTTTATTTGTTCTATCTAATGATGTTGAGGATGGTATTCTCTGCACTTTGGTTCAGTTCTATGATCCTGTTTACCGGTGTTTCACTTTCCCTGATTACCAGTTGTTGCCTACCATGGAGGAGTATGCTTATCTTTTGGGTATAATAGTTTTTGATAGAGTTCCTTTTAGTGGGGTGGAAGGAATTCTGGTACCTCAAGTTATTACTGAAGCCATTCACCTGAGGAAGTTTGACATAGATGCCAATCTCACTGTCAAGGGAGGTATCCGAGGATTGACTTTGAAATTTTTGATTGAGAAAGCCTTTTATTTTGCTAATGCTGGTAGCATGGTGGCCTTTGACACTATTCTTGCCTTACTCATCTATGGTTTGGTCTCGTTTCCCAACATTGACAACTTTGTTGATGTTAATGCTACGAGGATCTTCTTGATTAGGAATCTGGTTCCAACTTTGCTCGGTGAAACTTATTTCTCCATTCATCATAGAACTTCTAAAGGAGGTGGAACTACTATATGTTGTGAGCCTTTATTTTACAAGTGGTTTATTTTGCACTTACCGTAGTCTCCCATATTCAAAGAAAACAAGGGTTGTTTAAGGAGGTCTCAAAGACTTATGTCTCTCACCAATGATGACATTACTTGGTATTCTTCTGTTTACGATGATGTTGAGATTATTGATAGTTGTGGAGAGTTCTCTAATGTGCCTCTTCTTAGTACACAAGGGGGAGTTAACTACAATTTGACTCTGGCAAGACGTCAACTTGGGTTCACCATTAAGGACAAACCTAATAACACTTTGTTAGAAGATTTATTTTTCCAGGAAGGGAAAGACACTCAAGGATTGAAAGCTAGGATGTACGTGCTTGGCACAATGTTCATAGGAAGGGAAAAAATGAGCTTGGATTGCAGAATTGTATAACTTTAAAGCCTTACACTAGTTGGGTGAAGAAAAGAACAAAGGAATTCAATATGCCATACGCTTATGAAAGACCTATGTCCTTAGTAATGGTCAAATCGCCCACTATTAAAGGCATAAAAGAGTTACAAGATGCTTTGGGTAGAATGAAGCATGAGAGGGATGATTGGGAAAAATAATTCACACCTCACACCTTGAGAAAGTAGAATTGCAGAAGCAGCTAAAGGAAAAGGATGACTTGATATAATTGCTTCAGCAACATGCTGTGAAGCGATCAAGAGACCAAGATGATTTATTTTCCTCAAACAGTTCATCATCTACTCATTTTCCTACTTCCGGAGTTTGGAAAGGCATTGTAGACCAGCTCGTGATAGAGAAGGATGCTATGAAAAGCAGCTACGAAAGAGAGATCAAAAGGCTTCACAAGAAGTATCAGCTTGGAGTTGGGTTGTCATCGGACATGATTCCATAGATCTAGCTTCTTTTCGTTTATGATCATTGAAATTGTATTTCTGATTGTAATCCTTTACACAATTAATGAATTGATATTTTCAGTACATCAAAATGTGTTATTCTGATTATGATGTTTTCAATTTACGTCTTAAAGTTCCTTGAAAAATAGTAATAATAACATTCACATTTGCATATCATGCATCATGTTGCATCTTGGTCTTGCTTTGAGTAAGTTCTCTAGGGGCCTTATTTCTTTCTTGGTCTTCATCCAGACAAGCTATCTCACCAGTATAATACTCGAGCTAATCAGTTGAAGAAGATGGACCGCCTAGAGAAAGAGAATCGTGAACTTCGTAAAGAGGTGACAACCTTAAGGGACAACTATGTGAGGCTTACTACTATAATGGAAGCTTTGGTGGCTGCTCAGAATGAGCCACCTCCTCTTCCTCAGACTCCTCTTTAGAGGACTGTGATTTCCGAAATTATCTCCATGCTTATCTTCGTGGATCCCGTCAGTGCTTCGCAACACCACATGCCTTCTGGTTTCCCTTGGGACATGCCTCCTAACTTTGTGCTTAAGGGGTATCAACCTACTGTTGAAGTTCCTATGACTCAACCTATGATGTCAGTACCACCTCCCGTGGTTCATGCTATTCCTTATGTTGAGGAACCTGTCTTCCATGCTGCCCAAAGCCAGACTGTGGGTGATTATGAAAGAATGGACGAATTCCAAGATCTGTTTCAGGCTATGCAGAAAGAGGTTCAAGCTTTAAGGGGGGAAATATTTGTTTGGGAAGAAACGTCATGATTTGTGTTTAGTTCCTAATATAAAGATTCCTCACAAGTCCAAGGTTCCATATTTCGAAAAGTATAAAGGTAAGTCTTGTCCTCTGAGTCATCTATTGATGTACGCTCGTAAGATGTAGACTTAGACTGACAACCATCAATTGCTGATCCATTACTTTTAGGACAATTTGACTGGTGCTGCTCTGAATTGGTATATGGGGCTCAATAGCACTCATATCCGAACATTCAATGACCTAGGTGAGGCTTTTGCTCACCATTGCAAATATAATGTTGACATGGCACCAGATAGGGATCAACTTCGTGCTATGTCCCAAAAAGATAAAGACACTTTCAAGGAATACGCGCAAAGATGGTGCGATATCGTTGCACAGGTTACTCCTCCATTGGAAGAAAAGGAAATGAAAAAACTACTTTTGAAGACATTGAGTCCGTTCTATTATGACTGGATGGTTGCAAGTGCACCTAGTGACTTTACTAAAATGGTAAATATGGGCTTGAGATTATAGGAAGGTGTCCGTTAAGGATGATTGAAGGAAGGTGGTTCAACCGACAGTTCTAGAAAGTATGGGAATGGGTTACCCAAGAAGAAGGAACACGATGCTAATGCTATCTCGCAAGAGAAACATAAGAGGCTTCTGAGGAACATTCAACGTCATCATCATGTGGCGTTTGTAACTCTAGTTATTAATTATGCTCTGATCGTTCAAGCAACACCGGGTTATCAACCGTGTTTTCAGCAACGAAAGAATCAACAAAACCAACTGAATCGTTCCTAGAGGCCCGCACAATTCCAATGACCTATACAGAGTTATTTCCTGCTTTAATACAAAATAATTTGGTACAAACAAGAACCCCACTAGGTGTTCTGAAAAAGCTTCCGTGGTGGTATAAACCCGATCAACATTGTGCATTCCACCAAGGAGCATCTTGCCATGATATTGAGAATTATTTCGCTTAGAAAGCTGAGGTGAGAAGATTAATACAAAGTGATATCTTGTCATTTGAAGACTCTAGTCACAATGTACAAGCTAACCCATTTCCCAAACATGGCAATGCAGTTGTGAAGATGGTCGAAGGATGTCCAGGAAAGTATCGAGTTTTTGATGTCAATCTAATAAGAAGATCCTTCGTTGAAATGCACACAACTTTATGTGAATTGAAATATTATAAGCATGACCATACTTCTTGCCCTATATGTTCTAGAGATCCCCGAGGATATGCTGTTGTGAAAAGAGACTTATAAGAAATGTTGGATCAAAACCATATTCAGGTTACAAGGGGTACAAATGAAGATGAGCATGAAGTGAACGTCATAGTTCCCCGTTTTAATTTCCCAGAATCGGTTGTGATTGTATATGATGGTCGAAGACTGCTATTTCTCCGCTGGTTATTCATTTGGCAGGTCTTACGCCTTACGAATCTGATAAAGATATGCCTTACAAGTATAATGCTACTATGGTGGAATACGGAAAAGAAGTGCCTATTCATGCCTTCTCGTTTGTTGTGAACATCGCCGACGTAAGTGGTGTGACCTGAAGTGGTCGGGTATTTGCGGCTGTAGCTCCTAAGAGAACTAAAGATGTTGTGATAGAGGAATCAATTCAAGAGAAAACTCATGTTGTGCAAGTCGGACAATCCAGCAGTGTGAATCAGAATGTTGATCAAGATGAAGTGCTGAAATTGATTAAGAAGAGTGATTTCAATGTGGTAGACCAGTTATTGCACACCCCATCAAAGATAACTGTATTATCTTTACTGATGAGTTCAGAAGCTCACTGAGAGGATTTATAGAGGGTCCTAGAGTAGGCCTATGTGGACCACGACTGGACGATTGATCAATTCGATGGCATTGTGGCCAATAATATTAACACATGTAACAATCTGAGCTTCAGTGATGAAGAGCTTCCCGAGAAGGGGAGGAACCACAATTTGGCCCTACATATCTCTATGAATTGTCAGAAAGATTCCCTATTCAATGTGTTGGTGGATACCAGTTCTTCTCTGAATGTTCTGCCTAAGTCCACATTGTCTAAGTGTTGCTTATCAAGGTGCTCTGATGAGATTCAATGGAGTTGTTGTGAAGGCCTTCGATGGCTCAAGGAAGACCGTAATTGGGAAGGTTGATCTCCCAATAAAGATAGGTCCGTGCTTATTTCATATCACTTTTCAAGTGATGGATATTCATCCCACCTACAATTGTCTCTTAGGATGTCCATGGATTCATGAGGCTGAGGCATTTACATTAACTTTACACCAGAAGTTGAAGTTTGTGAGGAATGGGAAGTTAGTGATCGTGGGTGGCGAGCATGCCATGTTGGTGAGTCATCTCTCTTCATTTTCATACATTGATGCTGATGAAGCTCAGGGAACGTCGTTTCAAGCTCTTTCTGTTGATAATATTGCTGTTAAGAAGAGATTTGGGTTTTTCACCTGGTGGAACACGAAGAGATTTGAAGCGAATTCAGAAAGTGTTTTACAGTGTTGGCTTTATTCATTCCAAAGACCAGTCTGATGCTATGATCTTATAAGATGATGATAAGCAAGGAGTGCCAAACTTTGTGACACGTGGATTGATATGCAAAAATTGTATTTCTGTTGACGCTCCTTCTGTTATTCACTTATTGAAGTAATGTGTTTTTTTTGTTGTTATTTTCAAAAATCCTTTCACTATGCCCAAAGTGAAACTGAATCTATGTGGGCTTTGTTTCAAATTTTTTATCATCTTTAGTAAAGTGTTATTTCGTTTATCCGTATTATGTTTTTCGTTTTTTGCTTTTTATGGAAAATGGTAACATAAAAAACAAGATAATGTAGCGGTGTATTCGTCACTTTATGATTTATTGACTAAATCAAAAGCAAAGCATACAAAGATAGAGTCGCCACCACACTTTTATTTATCCAAAGGAATGGCTAAAAAGCGAACAAAAGCCTAAGAAGTTTTACACATAGAAAACTAATGAAAAAGTCAGAGATCTGGGAACGGGGGTAATTATGCAAAGGGAAGGTGTTAGGCACCCAATGCATCCTAGGTACTCCTAGGGAACCTTTTTCACAAATTGTTGCAAAAGATCTTGTTTATGAACATATTTATTGTGCAAACATTGATTGGGAGGATGAGAGAAGAATATACAATTTTTATTAGTTTTGTGTTTGGATGGATAACCATTGCCTACGTACCTTTACAGGATCAAAACCTCGTAGTTCGGCTAAAAGATTTCCAAAAAATAAGTGGATTGATTTTAAACAAAAGCCTTAAGGTCTTTCATTATCCACGGGAGAAAACTCAACCTATACAACCACAAGTCCAGCATGTGAGAAAAGCTTCAACTTGCTAGTGAGGGATCATGCCCTATAATAAGCGAGGAAGTCTTACAATTCAATCATTAAGGACAAAAGGTGAGATTAACATCAACCACTAAGATAATTGAGATCTATGGCTAATGTATGAAAACTTATCAAGAAAGTGGACTTGAGCCACAAAACAATTGAATGAGTGTAATTAGTCAATTAGGATTATTCACAAAAAGATGGTCAAAGTATGATTAGAATTCAATTCAAAAGAAGTATCCTGAAAATGAAGTTTGAAAAAAATCAAAGGCTTAAGGCCTAGGTTTCTAGTTTGAAAAGAAATGAAAATGTTTGCACAAAGTTTTCTGGTTTGAGTTGACATGCAAATGGAGGTCTAAAGAACAAAAGGGTGAGAGGTTAGGGGATGTAAAACTTCTTAGATGTTCACCTCTTGAGATCATATGTAGATGATCCAAGTGATTCCTTTGGAACAGGCAACAAGTGATAATAAATAAACAACATAAATGGATACCGGAGGCCAATCAATGGACCTACACCAATCTCACAAAGCAACAAAATGGATATCGGATGCCAATCAATGGACTTACACCAATCTCACAAAACAAAGAAAACAAATTCAATAAGCAAAAGGAAACAAGTTGCCAATAAATGGTCTTACACTCGACTCCAAGGAAATGGGATGCCAATCAATGGTCTTAGTCCCAACTCCTACCAGATCATAGGAAACAACTGCCAATAAATGGACTTACAATTGACTCCTCAATGGACAAAACAAAAAGTCACAAAGCAATGAACAATGATCATGAGATGATATACAATTAATGTTCAAAGATGAAAGCAATGCACAGAGGCACACACAAACAATTATGCACATATGGGCAAACAAACCAACAAGCAACCAATTAGCACACACTATACACAATCAATGGGCTCAAGCAAGGTTAGGCTTTAGAAACAAGCCAACTGGAATGGGGTGTTTTGAGCTCTTAACCCTAACATTGAGAGTTAGGGTGAAGCAGATGAAATGGAGATGAGGGTTATGCCTCATAGTTCTTATCCCTGGCCTGGGAGAGCTTTAATCAATAGAAAGTGTGGGAGTTCAGAATGAGGGAACTCTTCTCCACATATGATTGACTCTATAAGATCTTGGGTTCTTATTCACAATGCATCAACACATGGTGTGAGCAAAGTGAATGACACAACTGAATAGCAGGGGATGGATTACACATCCCTTTTATCTGCCAATTGCCTCTTAAGAGGACTTTACTTGCTTGGCACAGAATTAAACAAAACAAAAACATGGCCTCTTAAGGAGGGCTTCAGACAGGTGCCTACCAATAACAGTAGGTCTTCCAGACTACATGAAGATCAAGGGATTATACCTAAGTGGTATGCCAACCACAAGCAAAAGCAAAGCAAAGTTCAAATGAACTTAAAGCAACTTAAGTACCTGTGGAAACAACTAAACAAATCAGTACAATACTCAGACAAACAGACAAACAGTCAATAACAAACAGACAATCCCAATGTACAAAGTATAAGCCATAAGGCAAACTCAAATGAGTTAACATCAACCTACAAAACAGCAAATGTTAGCAATCAAAAGCAAATATCAACATTCAAATGATGAAGCATCATCAACCATGGACTATTGGATGCTTAAACCTGAAATTCAAAGCTCACATGTAAGTAACAAACCACTAGGTCAAAACCTAGGGTCAAAGGTGAAGAAAAGATTCAAAACAGGAGCTGAAATTCAACACAATGCAACTTCAAACACATATTAACATGTCCTAAAAAGGATCACATCAAAATCATTAAGCAAAAGCATTTCATGATCAAAAGAAGTCAAAGGCAATTTCAAAGCTCATATTTGGACATCATGAATGAAAATTCCAATTCAAAACAGAAATGATTCAAATAATTCTGAAAAAAAATCATGAGCATTCAACACATCCAATCGAATCATCATACAGAAAATCAGAAGCATCAAAGATCAATTGGCATGGAGATGAAATTGTACAAGTTGAAAAACCAAATGTGTGACACAAATTGTCACACCATGCTAACACATGCATAAAACAGAAATGGTAAATGGGAAAAATACCAAACCAAGCCTAAAACATCCATCAATGTGTCAAGAATCATCATGTAAAATTTCATGTCCATTGGATTAAGATCAAGCATTTCGCAATAAGATGAACAAGGCAAGGTCACAAATGTACACATGATCAAAGATTATAGCACCAATCAAAATCCAGCCATGCACAACTTATGAAATTATCATCATCAAATAGAGGACATCTCGAGGAACAAGTAGCAAAAAACCAGGCATTTTTTGGATCATTTTTCAATTTTATATGAATTTTTAAAGTTGGAGAAAAAAAATGAAATCAAAATGGACATGTACATGGAAAATAGGAGGGAAATGCATAAAACATGAAGCAATTTGAAAATGTGCGCTCGCCAGGAATCGATCCGTGTGGCAATTTGAATGAGCGCGCGCTGACACCAAAACGACACCGTTCCACTGTAAACCATAGCGAAGATCAATTGGACACAAATCCGACGCTAAACCGACGCTACTTCGTCTTCTCCATGAAGACGAAGATGAACAGTGCATGAGCTTCATGCAATTTTCCAGAAATTTTCCAGAAATCAAAAACCAGCACATCAACATGAAGCATTTTCAATGGAGATCACAGATCAACAAACATTTAATCCTAATTCATCATAACAAGAGAGAATCGATAGAAAACATTTTGATGCATCAAACTTTAATCACACATATCTTGCTCAATAATGCACCAATTCACACGATTTTTTCACCAGAATTATCAGCAAACCTAGATCTACAAGAATATATGCATAAATTGCAAAATTAAAAGGTTTGAAAATTGACCTCTTGAAGAGCAGAATCTTTGAAATGCACGATCCACAACTTTGAAGTATTCAAATCCACTCTACAATGCTTGAAATGATGTTTGATGAAGAGATTGAAGCTTGAAAGGTGCTGGATCTAGCTCAAAACAGAATTTCCATTTTCATCTTCATGAGCTTGCTTCACTTGGTTCTTGCTTGAATTCACCAATCTAATGCTTGATCTGCACAGAATCAAAGCCAAGGAACAAGAATATGGCAAGAAAAAGCAATGTTATGAAGAGAAAATTTGAATTATAAATGGAAGAAAATTTTGGAGGGAGAGAGAATTTGGATCTTGAAATGTAAAAAAATGATTAGCCTCTCTCAAATTCTGTTAGATTTAGGTATTTATATGAAGTCCTAATCAACTTGCTAATCCCTTATTAGTTTGGTTAATGAAAATAAGGTGTTTTGCAAAAAATCAAAATTGCATGGTGCATGTAGTAAACCCACGTGAACAGTACCATCTCCTTCATCAAAGTCACTTAAAATTATCTTTTAAACACATTGGCAATGGTAGAAAGTCCATACAATGCACCATTTTTGAATTTTGCAATTTCCCTCCAAAAAAGTCATGAAATAACAAATGATTATATCATGAGATTTTATGTAATGTGATGAATGATTCGGAAATTAGAGGTCAAGAGAAGAATATTGCCAAAAGAACCACTCAATTTGGAGCTATGAATCAAAAGTTATGCCCATTTGAAGTTCCATGCACACTTGGCAATGATTGGACCATATCTCCTCAACCATTCATCAGATGCTCACAATCTTGGACTTTTTGAAAATGGGAGAAAGAGATCTTAAACTTTCATGTTGGACAAAATTTCATTTGAAGCTTATTTGATGTTGGAAAGTTGAGTTGAAGTTGGATCAAAAACTTTCCATTTTTGGAAAGTTGAAATTATAGGTCACTTTCCATTTTTGGAAACTTTTGACTTGACCTCAAATTCTTCAACCTTGATCTTTGAAATGATGAATAAGCATGATTTGGACATGAATGGGATGAAGAAACTCAATTTCCACACTCAAAACCCACAGTTGACTGCATAGGTCCTTAGATGACCTGAAAACATCCTGATGAATTTAGGGCCTTTGCCACTTGGGAATTTGCTCCAAAATGAACCTCTAACTCATATAAGCTAAAAATAATGATCACATGATCCATATCTCAATGGAAACTTCATCTCTCTTTGTACCATGAATTCATCTGATGCCTTGACTGTTTGATTGCTTAGGCTGCAAGTAACAAAGGTTAATGACATATTTTTGAGCATTTTTGTTAGTGATTAAAAGAAAAGCAATGATATACAAATGCAAACAATACTTGGTGATCAAGAACCACTCTCAAAGAATATCCCCCCCACAAGGAAGGAAGCAAGGTGTATAATGATCCTTGAGGCAATGCAATGTTATGATATGATGCCGTGGGGGATCTTAGGGACAAAATTGGGGTCCTATAGATAATAATCACTTTTATATATACATCAAAATGTGTGTTTATTTGTGCATATTCTATAATCAAGCATAAATTCTTTGTGCAGATTAATTGTTAAATCCATTAAAAACAATGACCATATGCCCTCTCCCAACTTTGAATTTCATATGTTCAAAATGGAAGAAGAGGATGATGAAGAGATTCCTTAGTTGCTTGAGCACGAAGAGAAGAACATTCAACCTCATAAAGAGTCATTGGAAGTGATTAATTTGGGTTCTGAAGAGAACAAGAAAGAAGTCAAGATTAGGGCACTGCTTTGCCCAAATGTTAAGAAGAGGATGGTAGAGCTTCTTAGAGAATATGTGGATGTGTTTTCTTGGTCTTATCAAGATATGTCAGGTCTTGATACTGAAATTGTGGAGCATAGACTACCATTAAAGCCATAATGTCCTCCAGTTAAACAAAAGTTGAGAAGAACCCAACCTGATATGGCTATCAAGATTAAAGAGGAGGTGCAAAAGCAGATTGAAGATAGATTCCTTGTTACTACTAAATACCCTCAATGGGTGGCTAACATTGTACCTGTTCACAAGAAAGATGGCAAATTTCGGATGTGTGTTGATTATAGAGACTTGAATAAAGCTAGCCCGAAAGATGATTTTCCTCTTCCACACATTGACATGTTGGTAGATAATACAGCTAAGTTCAATGTCTTATCCTTTATGGATGGGTTCTCTGGTTATAATCATATCAAGATGGCACCTAAGGACATGGCAAAAACAACATTTATTACACCCTGGGGAACATTTTACTATAGAGTGATGCCTTTCAATTTAAATAATGCTGGTGCAACGTACCAAAGAGCTATGACTACCCTTTTCCATGACATGATGCACAAAGAGATATAAGTCTACGTTGATGATATGATTGTTAAATCAAAGACTAAAGAAGATCATGTTGAGTATTTGTTGAATCTGTTTCAGCGGTTGAGAAAGTTTAAACTCTGATTGAATCCGAATAAATGTACTTTTAGTGTCCGTTCAGGAAAGGTATTCAAGTAGATCCTGATAAAGTCAGAGCTATTCAAGATATTCCTGCACCAAAGACAGAAAAGCAAGTCAGAGGGTTCCCCATGCATCTGAATTATATATCCAGATTCATATCTTACATGATTGCCACATATGGACCTATATTCAAACTTCTCCGTAAAGATCAAGATTGTGTTTGGACATAAGACTGGCAAAAAGCCTTTGACAACATCAAGGAGTATCTTCTTGAACCTTCTATCTTGTCTCCTCCGGTGGAAGGAAGACTATTGATTATGTATTTAACTATTTTATAAGAGTCCATGGGATGTGCGCTTGGTGTAGCGGTAAATTCATGACCATTGAGCTATTGGTTAACTCAACATCAATAAAACTAGAATCTCCACCGCACTTTCATTGTTTCCAAAGGAAAAGGGAAAAAGTACGAACAAAACCCAAAGATAAGAAGTTTTCAAATCAAAACTAATAAAATGTCAGAGATTACAGGTAAGGGGGTTGGTTACACAAGGGGAAGGTATTAGCACCCAAAGTGTCATAGGTACTCCTAGGGAGCCCTTTTTTGTGTGCAAGTGTTTTAGTTAAAAATGATGTTTGACAAGAATTCATTAATTATATTTTGTGTTTGACAAAACCTTCGGTCTTATGCCTACGTAACCACATAAAAATGAGGGATCAAAACTGTTAGACGGTGTGGCTAGTGATCGAGAGGGGGGGTGAATAGATCACTTCTTTAAAATTTAACCGATTTAGAGTTTTATCAGAGTTTTTAAAGTTGGCGGAAAAAATCAGTCCCGAATCGACTCCCGTCTATTCTGAACCGCTACTAGAAGACCGGACACACGAGTTTTAATGCTGGATTTTAATAAGAATGACAGAAACAATCCACACCAGAATTTTAGCTAATTGAATGCACTTATCATTAAAGTCTATTTCCAATGAATAAAACCTTGCTAACAATTTTGTCAAACAGTTGGTGTGTATGTGATCAATGATGAGCAGCAGTAGTGTTTAATTGAAATTGTTTTCTTGCCGCTGCTGTCTTGCAAAAGGAACAATCACAACACACACTAACTGAAATTGCGAAAACTGTTTTAAACGTAAAAAGGAGTAAGGTAAGAATACGATACGCAGAGATTTGGTAAGGAAGTTCCCCACGTCGTCCTCGCGTGTGGGTACGTCTCCCTCTCAATTTCAAATGAAATTGAGAACTTTGATTATCAATTATTGCCGAATCCGTTGATACAAGGTTATGATACAAAGACAGAATTCTAAATTCCAAGAACTTCTTCTTGTATGAACCTTCACTTGATCTGAGCACGATCAAGAATTTCCTGCACGAAATTGCAAACAATTCACCGGTTCCACGACCTGCTTGCGAAATCCCCCGATCTCCAAACGCAACGCTGCGGCTGAATCTGTTCTGCAAACGTGACTCCCAAACCCTCAAGAACGCTTCAGTTCTTGAAGGATAAACCAGTAGGTTTTTCCTAGAAACCCCCTTCAATCTTCGACTCAGCTAGATCCTCGATCGTTCCGCTGAAAACCACAGCTAGATCCTTGATCGTACCACTGAACGTTATCTTGATAATCCTTTAATCCAAAGAACAAGAATTATTATGTGTTGATGTTCTTGAAGAAAAGTGATTGAGAAGATGAAGAAGATGAAGTCTCTTTCAGGTTTCTATGTGCTCTCAAACAATTGCTCCAACACTGCTTTTGATCTTGTGTTCAATTGTTTTCCCTCAAAGAATTCGTAATTTGCACTGTTGTCATAACATGTCTTATATATGCAGCAACAACAGAACTGTTAGTGAGCAAAACAGCTTTATGCATTGATACATGAGAGTATGCATCGATGCATACTGTAAGATAAGTGAATTTTTGGTGAAATGGATTAATCATGTATCGATGCATAATTCGTATGTATTATTGCATGTGATTTTTCCACTAGTATGTATCGATGCCTAATGCGTATGCATTGATACACAGGCTGTTTCAATTGGTCATGTATCGATGCAGGGATCGTATGAATCGATGCATAAAGCCTTTTGCCTTTCATGTATTGATGCATGACTCGTATGCATCGATGCATACTGAACAAGAAAGGTTTTGTGATTTATCACATGCTGTATGTATCGATGCAGAGGCTTATGTATTGATGCATACTGACACAAAATGCATTTTAATTGTTATTTTAAGAGAAGTGTTAATGTAGGTCTATATGTACAGTTATGCAACAATAGAGTGGGATGAAAACACCATAAAAACACAAATGTATCATGTAATGTAATGCACAACCAACATTTGGATGATGATCACACAATTTGCTATCATTAAAAATTAATTCAAAGTAAAGAATTCTCTCACAAAACCTCGTAGTTTGTGGTAAAAATTTCAAAGATGGGCGGATTGATTTTAACAAAAGCTTAAAGATCTTTTTTTATCAAAGGGAGAATAATCAACCATACATCCACTAATACTGAGAGCTTTACAACATTTAAGAGGGAGGGCTCTAACTTGGATTCTATCAGCAAGTATGCCACTAACCCCTAATAAATGGAAAGAGTTATAATCAAAATATCATGGAAATGGGAGAATTATATCTTAACCAAATATAACTCAAATCTACATGCTCTCTTTTGATAGTATCAAAGAGTATCTGCTTCAACCTCCAATTCTGTCTCCACCTGTTGAAGGAAGACCGTTGATCATGTATTTGACTGTGCTTGAATAGAGTATTGGTTGTGTTCTTGCTCAACAAGATGAATTTGGAAAGAAAGAATATGCAATATACCACCTCAGTAAGAAGTTCACCGACTGTGATACTCGATATTATATGCTTGAGAAGACGTGATATGCATTGGTTTGGGATGCTAAGCGTCTGCGTCAGTATATGTTGAATCATACTACTTGGTTGATATCCAAAATGGATCCAATCATGTACAATTTTTGAGAATCCTGCTTTAACTGGGAGGATTGCCCTTTGGTTGATGTTTTTATCCGAGTATGATATTGAATACCAATCTTATAAAGCTG
Organism: Lathyrus oleraceus; assembly: GCF_024323335.1. Classification (NCBI taxonomy): domain Eukaryota; kingdom Viridiplantae; phylum Streptophyta; class Magnoliopsida; order Fabales; family Fabaceae; genus Lathyrus; species Lathyrus oleraceus. Next base: position 302,870,351 of record NC_066580.1, on the reverse strand, counting down.
TTAAAGGTAGTGTATTGGCTGACCATTTGGCTCACTATAAGACCCCAATTTTGATCCTAAGATCCATCATGCTATCTCATCATATGCATTGGTATTGGGATCACACATTTGCATCCTCCTCACCTCTTATTCCTTGGGATTGCATTGGGAGAGGTCACCAAGCACATTTTGATTGTATCATACTTTGTCTTTCATTATTTACTAACCAAAATACCAAAAATATATCAATATATAGTTTGTTGTTTTTGTAGGTAGTGTGTATGCTCACATATGCCTAATCAAGAGATAGTTCAAAATGACTATAGACATCATATATGGATCCCCATGGTCTTCACATATCATATTGATCAAGAATTCATCATGAGTTAGAAGCTTGTTTGCCTTGGAAGCCCTAATTCATCTGGGTATCTTGTGTGACTTCCTCAACAAGTTTCTTCACCATTTGATAAAATATTTCAAGGGATACTTCATATTACATCATCTTATGCATATATGATCCTACATGGGTCCCAAAAGTCAAGATAATGTCAAGCTTACAAGATGGTTCATGGTGGTTGACCAAAAAAAGTCAATTGGTCAAAACTGGGGTTCCCTAGACCCTATCTCCTACAATATTTGTCATATACAAATGATTACAAGAGAAAAATTACTAAAAATGACATTATGAACAACTTTCATGTTGAAGTCAAGAGCTAGGTTTGCTTGGAAAGTCATTTTCTATGGTGAAAGATTATAGGTTATTTTGTCTGAACCCTAGTTAGGAGGTCAACTTCCCAAGACCATAACTTGCTCAATTTTTATGAGATGAGAGCCATTCAAATTCCATTATGAAATTCAATATGTCTAATTAGACTTTGATGTTTAAAGGTAGTTCAGATTCAACTTTCAAGTGCATGTACCAAGAGGAAACATTATAGGTCATTCTGGGCCATTACCATTGAGCAAGTGATTTTCCTCAACTTCTAAAATATATAACTCCTTCATGACAAATCCAAATGAGGTCAAGTTTGTGAGAAAATTTAAGCGGTTTGAAATATCTACAACTTTGATGAAGGATCTGTTTCCATTTGAAGTCCATAGCAAAAGTTATTCAAGGTGGAAGAAGTGAACATTTGACTTGGTACTTAGAAAATTTTCAAATATGTTTGATTTTCCAAATTTCCACCTTAAAATTCATCATGATCCGAGCCTCAAATGGAAAATTGTTCAACATTAAATTTGTTCCCCTTTATCTCACCTTTCAAAAAAGTCAAAAATCATCTCATTTGGATCAAAATTGAAGGATTTGCGCATGAGTGCAATGTGTGGTACCATTTGAAAGAATTTCATGATCAAACTCATTCCAACTTCGCATGGATTAATGCAACACTTTAAGCATGACCTATGCATAATTTTGTACCTTTGCAAATGATTGTTTGGGCTTTGTGCACGCACATGCTAGCTCATGAAGAAACTTGCTATTTTTGAACATTTGAAAGAAAGTGTGTGGAAATCAATTGCATTGGCTATAAATAGGAGCGCATTATGATCAGAACATCATCAAGACCTTGCCCAAGCTTTGCCAGACCAATCTAAACCCTCAATTCCATAGAATTTATGAAGATTTCTTTTGAAATCGACCTTGACCTTCATCTTCTGTTTGGAAGTTCAAACTCTAGAAATTCACTTCCCTTTTCATCTCAATTGGTTTCTGCAAGCAAGAGGAAGAGAAAGCAAGAAAATCCAGATCAAGATCAAGTGAATTTGAAGCAACTCGAAGGAGATTTTTCATAAACTTTATATCTTCGATTCTCTCTCAATTCATCACCATTCTTTGTGGTTTTGGTTGGCTGAAGTCCTACTAATGTAGGCAACAAGATTGAGTTGCTTTGAGGTCAAATTGAAGCAACTCAATTCATGATCCTCAAAATTCAAATCCCTGTATCTTTTTATATACTTGGAGTTGGAGAAAATCGAGGCCAGATTCGAGCTCTTGAGCATTTTTTCTTTGAATCCATGTCCTTGTTTTTTTTATTGTGAAAGATTATATGTCATTTTGTCTGAACCCTAGTAGGAGGTCAACTTCCCAAGACCATAACTTGCTAAATTTTTATGATATGAGAGCCATTCGAATTCCATGTTCAAATTCAAGATGTATACTTCAACTTTTATGTTTTAATGGAGTTAAAATTCAACTTGAAAGTGCATGTGCCAAGAGGAAACATTATAGGTCATTTTGGGCCATTACCATTGAGCAAGTGATTTTCCTCAATTTCTAATATGCATAACTCCTTCATGACAAATCTAAATGAGGTCAAATTTGAGACCAAATTGAAGAGGTTTGAAAGCACTACAACTTTGATGAAGGAACATTTTCCATTTGAAGTCCATAGAAAAAGTTATTAAAGGTGGAAGAAGTGAACATTTGACTCGGTACTTAGAAAATTTTCAAATATGTTTGATTTTCCAAACTTCCACCTCAAAGTTCATCATGTTCCAAGCTTCAAATGGGAAAGTGTTCAACATTAAAGTGGTTCCCCTTGATCTCACCTTTCTAAAAAGTACAAAATCATCTCATTTGGGTCAAAATAGAAGGACTTGCACATGGGTGCAATGTGTGGTACCATTTGGAAGAATTTCATGATCAAACTCATTCCAACTTTGCATGGCTTAATGCAACACTTTCAGCATGACCTATGCACGATTTTGGACCTTTGCAAATGATTGTTTGGGCTTTGTGAACGCCCATGCTAGCTCATGAAGAAACTTGCTATTTTTAAACATTTGAAATAAAGTTTGTGGAAATCAATTGCATTGACTATAAATAGGAGTGCATTGTGATCAGAACTCCATCAGGGCCTTGCCCAAGCTTTGCCAGACCAATCCAAACCCTCCATTCCATAGAATTTCTGAAGATTTCTTTTGAAATCGAGCTTGAACTTCATCTTCTGTTTGGAAGTTAAAACTCCAGAAATTCACTTCCCTTTTCATCTCAATTGGTTTCTGCAAGCAAGAGGAAGAGAAAGCAAGAAAGCCCAGATCAAGATCAAGTGAATTTGAAGCAACTCGAAGGTGATTTTTCATAAACTTTATATCTTCGATTCTCTCTCAATTCATCACCATTCTTTGTGATTTTTGGTTGGCTGAAGTCCTACTAATAAAGGCAACAAGATTGAGTTGCTTTGAGGTCAAATTGAAGCAACTCAATTCATGATCCTCAAAATTCAAATCCATGTATCTTTTTATATACTTGGAGTTGGAGAAAATTGAGGCTAGATTTGAGCTCTTGAGCATTTTTTCTTTGAATCCATGTCCTTGTTTTTTTTATTGTGAAAGATTATATGTCATTTTGTCTGAACCCTAGTTAGGAGGTCAACTTCCCAAGACCATAACTTGCTAAATTTTTATGACATGAGAGCCATTCAAATTCCATGTTCAAATTCAAGATGTATACTTCAACTTTTATGTTTTAATGGAGTTAAAATTCAACTTGCAAGTGCATGTGCCAAGAGGAAACATTATAGGTCATTTTGGGCCATTACCATTGAGCAAGTGATTTTCCTCAATTTCTAATATGCATAACTCCTTCATGACAAATCTAAATGAGGTCAAATTTGTGACCAAATTGAAGAGGTTTGAAAGTGCTACAACTTTGATGAAGGAACATTTTCCATTTGAAGTCCATAGAAAAAGTTATTAAAGGTGGAAGAAGTGAACATTTGACTCGGTACTTAGAAAATTTTCAAATATGTTTGATTTTCCAAACTTCCACCTCAAAGTTCATCATGTTCCAAGCTTCAAATGAGAAAGCGTTCAACATTAAAGTTGTTCCCCTTGACCTCACCTTTCTAAAAAATACAAAATCATCTCATTTGGGTCAAAATAGAAGGACTTGCACATGGGTGCAATGTGTGGTACCATTTGGAAGAATTTCATGATCAAACTCATTCCAACTTTGCATAGCTTAATGCAACACTTTCAGCATGACCTATGCACGATTTTGGACCTTTGCAAATGGTTGTTTGGGCTTTGTGAACGCCCATGCTAGCTCATGAAGAAACTTGCTATTTTTGAACATTTGAAATAAAGTTTTTGGAAATCAATTGCATTGACTATAAATAGGAGTGCATTGTGATCAGAACTCCATCAGGGCCTTGCCCAAGCTTTGCCAGACCAATCCAAACCCTCCATTCCATAGAATTTCTGAAGATTTCTTTTGAAATCGAGCTTGAACTTCATCTTCTGTTTGGAAGTTAAAACTCCAGAAATTCACTTCCCTTTTCATCTCAATTGGTTTCTGCAAGCAAGAGGAAGAGAAAGCAAGCAAATCCAAACCCTCGAAGCTGATTTTTCAGAAACTTCATCTCTTCGATTCTTTCTTAATTCTTCATCATTCTTTATGATTTTTAGTTGGCTGAAGTCCTACCAATATATGCAATAAGATTGAGTTGCTTTAAAGTCATATCGAAGTAAATCAGTTCATGATCCTCAAAATTCAAATCCCTGTATCTTTTTATATACTTGGAATTGGAGAAAATTGAGGTCAGATTCGAGCTCCTGAGCATGTTTTCTTTGAATCCATGTCCTTGTTTTTTTATTTTCATGGTGGTTAGTGATGGACCATTCCGGTGAGTTCCACCGGAGAAGAAGACTGGAGCTAGAGCTCCGGTGGTGCGTTGGCGCCCTTCCAACCATCAGATGATGTTGGAATCTTTTAATCTTGGCATTTGGTTTTAATTACGAATGTTGCAACGCGCTGACTTTGGAACACCATGAACATGATTCGTGTGGCCATCAGATTTGCCATCTCAATTAATGAGGGAAATTTGATGGCCCTTGTTTTTTTGAATTTCTTTTTATTTTCTGATTTTCCATTTAATCCATTTATTTTGATTAATTCATAATAATTTCATTTTAAATTTAGGACTTTCACCAAAAATCTTTAAATATTTTCCTCTTTCATTTTCTGAATTAAAATATTTTTTGGATTAATTTTGATATTTTTCACGAATTAAATGTTTTTGTGCATATTTTTAATTGTTTAAAAATACTTCTGACTTTTCAAAAATCATTTTTTTTGTATAAGGTCTTTTGACCTTGTTTGACCTAGGATAAATCGCTTGGCAATTTGTTTGGTGTTTTGAAGAGATTTTAGGTTTTTGACCAAATTAAATTGAATTTAAAGGCATTTTTAATTTGACTTTTAATTGATTAATTGTGTAAAAATTATGTTCAGCCATTTTTATTGACTTGTGATGTTTGACTATGTGTTTGGGCCTTGGTCAAGGTTGATTTGACTTTTGTTAAGTTAAAATCATTGGATTTAGGGGATTGATGAAATGTACATTTCATCTTCCAAAATGAATGAATGATTTTAATTTGATAAAATTCCTCCCATGACCAATTTGTGTTTCTCTCATCTCCCCTCCCTCTTCATCTTCAATCCCATTCTTTCCCATCCCTTTCATTGACCAATGAAATCTCAAAAATCCTAAGGCTAATTGGTTCGTCAATAACCTTGTGTTAGATGAACCAGTACAAGTATGGATGAGATAGGTCCACCCTTTGATCTTTTTTCTTTTAGTGTGAAATGTCTAACACGTATTAGCACCTAAATTTTTATTGTCCGACCTCAGATAGTTGTGACTTCTACATAAGTTCAATTACGATTGCTTAACATAGAGTTAAATTTGACCCTAAAGGCATAACATTCTAGTAAGTTAGATTGTAAGTCTCCCATCTTTTATGGTATTGTGTGGAAACTTGGCCTTTTTTCCTTCTTTTGGAAGATGTCTTGGTTCAAGGATCTATGCTTGTGAATAAATGGTTGAGTGTTCTCCAAAGAATGACTTAATCAATTGAAAAGCAAAACTCCACTAACATCTAATTAACTTTGACTAACACTAACTATTATTAACTTTGCTTTACTTTCAAGTCATTTACTTTATACAATTTAATTTCAAGTGATTTACCATTCATTGCCATTTTCATATCATTTAACTTGTTTATGTTTATGCCATTTTCACTTTGCTCATTTGAGCAATATATCGTGATTGCATATATTTGCTTGTGTATTTTTCTTGTGTTTGTGGTCTTAGGACCTTAAGATACCTAATAAACAATAAAAAACCCTAAAAAATGTTTGGTGGACTGTTGAGCTTGATCTGAACTTTTGGACTTAGGATTAGGCAACATTTCATATGCAAAAGGACTTGGCAAATGCCAACATTCTTGAGACCAAGCATTGTGATTTGAGTTTTCATCTGATGCAAGTATTGAGATCCACTTGAATTCATCTGCTACATGGTCTTGATACAACTGTTATTTCGATCTTGTGTCTAATGCTTTATTCCGAGTTAATCAAGGAGTATTTCATCTGATACATAAGAATATAACGAAGTCTGCTAGCTATGGAATTGCTTGCTTGAATGTGTCTATCTTTATTTGATGCCTTGCTCTTCATATTGCTAATTGCTTGTGGATATTTTTTTGATTCAAAGTCCAAAAGGAAAGTGAGTTTTCTATATGAGATTCTTGTCTATTGGATTGCATCCCACTGGTCAGATCTTTTCAACTCTTAACTTTTAATTTTATGCTTAGGATTAATCTCTTTATCTCCTCCCACTTCTTAAATTTCAAAATCTCCCCCCCTTTTCAAAAACCTTCTTTTCTTGTGATTTCAAAACTTAGACCTTATTCCAAATTAGAAACTTTGGCCTTATGCCATTGCATTTTTTAAACACTTTTCTTAATCAAATCTTGTAAATAAACTTAACAATATTGACTTAAAATCTCAAAAGACAAAAAGAACTAACACTCATTCAAACTTTTGGGCCCTTTGTGCCTCTTTTAAACTTAAATTTTTGTTAAAAGCAATTCACCAACTTTAAAATTTTTACCACGAATTACGAGATTTTGATCCCTCATTTTTATGTTGGTACGTAGGCACAAGTCCGAAGGTCTTGTCAAACACAAAAATATGGTCAATAAATTCTTTTCTCATCCCGACACTCTATTTTTCTCAAACATCTTTTATACCAAAAACATATACACACATAAAAAAGGGCTCCCTAGGAGTGCCTAGGACACTTTGGGTGCTAACACCTTCTCTCTGTGTAACTAACCCGCTTACCTATAATCTCTGGCATTTTATTAGTTTTGATTTGAAAACTTATTATCTTTGGGTTTTGTTCGTACTTTTCCCTTTTCCTTTGGAGACAATAAAAGCACGGTGGAGACTCTGGTTTTATTGACGTTAAACTTATCCATAGTTTAATGTTCATGAATTTACCGCTACAGAAATTAAGTGGCGACTCTACTGGGGAGTAGTCCTCAGTGGGTTTAGCCTACTTTTTTATATGTATGTATTTGTATATTTGATGTCTGTATACTTGTTTGTGTGATATAATCTGCTTGTTGTGCTTGGTGATCTCTAAGTGGTGAGATAAGTTCTAACCCAAACTTGAGTGCAATTAAGGTAGGAGGATGGTATAGTCATGTTCAACTTGTGTAGAGTAGTCCTTAAAAAGTAGGCTTGAGACCCATCTGCTCAGTGGAGACCCTTTTGGAGTTACTAATGTCACATAAGTTATTTGTGGTTAGGCATTACTTTCTCTGATTTGGGGCCCGAGAAGCTGAGGATCGTAGAACATTTAACCCAACTTGGCCTATTTAGGACGTAGTGCGGAGATTGTTCAGGTGTAGACCTGATAACAGTTGTTACACGATACTACACTTAGACAAGTTTCTCTTGAGAATATTATGGGTTGATGAGTCAGTCATCCTAACCTATAATATCCGATAGATGGAATTAAGACTCTTGGAACTTTTTAGAACATGATTTGCAGGTTTTTATCCTTAGTACACTCCTTTGGGATGGCTCTTAACCTGACTCCATGCTCGTGACTCACAACAAACCCTTTGATTCTTGGTTGATCCAATCAAGTCTTGTCAATATCAATGGAACTTAGGTGTTAATAAGGTGAAAACCATAATCCACCAAAATGGATGATTGATCTTGACAATGACTTGATTCATCCGTTGACCTTTATTTGTGTTTGCCTTGTGTGTGATCCCTTGTTTGTGATTGTTGTAGGGGATTCTATGAGAGCTCAAGAACCATTGCCATGTTCATCCAAAGTGAAAGATACAAGATGCCTGAGGATCTCTTAAGAGGCTTGTTTGATTGTTGCTTGAGCTTACTATTATTTTGCTTGCATATTCCAAAGGATGGGAGCTACTTGGATCATCAATATGATCTCAAGAGAGGAACTCCATTTGTGGTCTTGTTTCTTATCCCTTATCTCTTGTATGATTAGGACTTTAGCCTTTCTTCTTCTTCCCTCCACACTAACCCAAGCCAAAACCTTTCATAACCTTTAGCTATTAAGTTTGAGTTATCCTTGTGGTAGATGTAATACTACCTGTGTCCTTTGTGATGGACAATAAGTCTTCCATGCTTATTATAGGGTTAACCCCTCACTAGCATGTTGAAGCTATCCTCACATGGTGGATTTGTGGTTTTAGGTTGAGTTTTCTCCCTTGGATAACAAAAGACCTTAAGGCTTTTGGACCAATCAATTCACCAACTTATTTTGAGATTTTTACCCCGAACTACGAGGTTTTGATCCTAATATTTTTTTAGATGGTACGTAGGCAATGTGTTTATCCATCCAAACACAAAATGTAAATAAACTTGTATATTCTCTTCTCATCTCTTCAATCATGTTTGCACAAATAAATTTTCACAAAATACCAACCTTACAACAAATATGAAAAGGTCTCCCTAGGAGTACCTAGGATGTTTTGGGTGCTTAAAACATTCCCATTGCATAACCAACCCGCTTACCCAGATCTCTGAAATTTTTACTAGTTTTTGATTCGATAAAACTTTTAGGTTTTTGTTCGCTTTCTAACCATTCCTTTGGATAAATAGAAGTGCAGTGGCGACTCGACTTGTATAGTTTACCTTAGATTTAGTCAATATCTCTAAAGGTAACGAATACCCCGCTACAGAAAAGTGGCGACTCTGCTGGGGAACTATTTGCCTAGTGGGTTTTGCCTACTTTTCATATTTGTTGTATTGTTGTGTATATTATTTTGTGACATATTTTTGTGCAATTTGGGATCACTGTATTGTATGTAATAATTGAATTGCTTGAATATTAATTCCTTGTATGCTTGGTGATATTTGTGAGATGAGTTCTATACCCGGACTCGAGTGCACTTAAGATAGGAGAATGGCATAGTCTTGTTGACTTGTGTGGAGTTATTCCTTAGCAAGTTGACTTGCAAGCCCATTCACTTGGTGGAGGTCATGTTGGGATTAATAATGTCACACAAGTAGTTGTGGTTAGACATTACTCTTTCCAATATAGACCTTAGAAGCCAAGGACCTTAGTTTACCAAGCCCATCTTGGCCTATTCTTAGGATGTAGTGCGAAAGTCGTTCAAGTGTAAGATTTGATACGATTGTTACGCGATACTACACTCATAAGAGTCTCTCTTGAGAATATTTTTGAAATACAAGTAGTCGTTTATCCGATAATATCCGAAAGATGGGATATGACTATGGGAACCTCTTGTAGAGCATGTTTGGTAGGTTAAAACCTAGTACACTCCCTTTGGGTGGTTCTTAACCGAGACTCCATGCTCGTGACTTGCAACAAACCCTTGATTCATGGTTGATCCGTTCATGTATCCTTAATATCAATGGAACTTGGGTGTTGATAGGGTGTAAACCATAATCCACCAAAATGGATGATTGATATTAAGGATGATGTGATCCATCCCCTGACCTTTGTTTGGTGTGCTTTGCTTGATCCTTGAGTGTGATTGTTGCATTCATGCATTCATGCACCCATTTGCATCCATATCATCAAAACAATAAGAAAATTTTCAAGGAACTTAAGAGGTCTATTTGCAAATTTTCAGACATGGAAAGACAAAGAAGGAATACAAAGAAGTACAGTTTCAGACAACCCGACTTGAAAGAGTTAAGGAATTTGACATCCTATGTATTAGATCCGTTGGGTTTCAAGGCTCGTTTTGGGAAGCTTCTATCTATTCTAACTACTCAAGTGGACGAAGGATTGATGAGTGTATTGGTGCAATTTTATGATCCCTTGTACCGTTGCTTCACTTTTCCGGATTTCCAGCTTTTGCCTACACTTGAGGAGTATGCCTACCTTGTGGGTATACCCATTCTAGACCAGTTGCCGTTCAATGGCTTAGAGAGTATTCCTACTTCTCAAGAGATAGCTGACATGTTGCATATAGATGAATCTCTAATTGGTGCTCATATGACTACCAAAGGTGGAATTCAAGGTCTCCCTTCTGAGTTCCTCATTGCTCAAGCTACTATGTATGGGAAGGCCATGAGTGCGGACGCCTTTGAAGCCATATTTATACTTCTCATCTATGGGCTAGTATTATTCCCCAACATCGACAAGTTTGTGGTTGTGAACGCTATTAGGATTTTCTCTACTCTTAATCCCGTTCCGACTCTGTTGGGTGACACTTACTTTTCTTTACATATGAGGAATGCGAAGGGTGGGGGTACCATTGTGTGATGTTTGCCTCTGTTGTACAAGTGGTTTATTTCTCACTTGCCGCTGACGGTCGCCTTCAAGGAGAACAAAGGATGTCTATGGTGGTCCACGAGACTTATGTCTCTCATTAGTGATGATATCTGTTGGTATAACCGTGTGTATGATGATGTGCAGATTATTGACTCTTGTGGTGAATTCTCCAATGTACCTCTTCTTGGTACATGTGGTGGGATTAACTACAACCCTGTTTTGGCACGTCGTCAGCTTGGGTTCCCCCTAAAGGATAAACCCAATAACATTCTGTTAGAGGGTGTGTTCTTTCAGGAGAGTAAAGATCCCCAAGGCTTGAAGGGTAGGATGGTCCGCGCTTGGCGCAAGATCTATAGGAAAGGAAGGAAGGAGTTGGGACCGAAGAATTGTATCGCTTTGGAACCTTATACTTCTTGGGTTAGGAGGAGAGCCTCCGAGTACCTCATGCCTTACGAGTATCCGAGACCTACACCTTTGGTTGTGGCTGGGCCTTTAACCCTTCCTGAGCAAGGAGTATAGGAGTTGAGAGACAAAGACCGTTCACGTGCTTGGATCCGTGAACGAGAGGAGTTGCTTCAGCAGATTAAGGAGAAGGATGCTTTGATAGAGTTCCTCGAGCATCAGGTTATTGATGATCCTAATGATGCATGGACTTCTCTGCTTCCTCAGTCTTCCAAATTTTGGAAGAGGAAGTACGATCGACTCGCCAAGGAGAAGGCAAATATGGAGGCAGCCTATGAAGAAGAGGTGAAGAGGCTTCGTGCATCTTATTTTCCAGTCTCTCGAGCTTGAGATGATTGCTTCTAGGGATCCATAGGATGACCATTTCCCTTCTCCCTTGTATTATATTTGGTTACAAAAACTGTACTTCTTCAGTGTAAAAATATTTTCCAGATATTATTGATGAGATATTTCCATATGTGATAAATGTGTAATATTTCCAATATTTGCAAATAGAACTCTAAAGTTCCTCTGATATAAAAACAAATCATATGCACAAGCATTGCATGCATCATGCGCATAAGCAGATTTTACTCCAGGCTTCTTGTCCTATGGTTTAACTCTGTGTTCTTCATTTATTTTGAAGACAAGCTGACTCACCGGTACTACACCAGAGCCAACTCATCGAAACTAATGGATCATTTGGAACAAGAGAACCGCGAGCTGAAGAAGGAAGTAGCCAGATTCAATGCCCTGATGGAGTCATTCATGGATGCCCAAAGCCAGTCTTCTCCGACACCCTCAACTCCTCCCCAGAGGACAGTCATTTTTGAGATCGCAACTTCTACTGTGCCTACTGCAACAACCCACTTTGCGCCATCTATGCCGACCGGGTTCTCGTGGGGAATGCCCACGAATTTTGTGCTAGAGGGTTTTGCTCCTACTCTTGCGTCTTTGCCGGCATCAAGCCCGGTCCTTTCAGTGCCACCTCCTGTTATGCACACATTACCAAGAGTTGAAGATACCATCTACCATTCTGAACCATCTGAGGGTCCAGATGTTTATGAGAAGATGGATGACATGAAAGACCAATTCCTTGAGCTTCGCAAGGAACTGAAGACTCTGAGCGGGAATGACCTTTTTGGTAAAAGTGCCGCTGAGTTGTGCCTTGTTCCCAACGTAAAGATCCCTATTAAATTCAAAGTACCTGACTTTGAGAAGTATAAGGGAAACACATGCCCTCTCAGCCATCTTGTGATGTATGCTCGCAAGATGTCGACGCAAATTGATAATGACCAATTACTCATCCATTATTTCCAAGACAGTATGTCCGGTGCCGCTCTACGGTGGTACATGGGTTTGGAAAGTTTGAACATCCGCTCTTTCAACGATCTTGGCGAGGCCTTCGTCAAGCAATATAAATATAATGTGGATATGGCTCCTGATAGGGACCAATTGAGGGTAATGTCCCAGAAAGAGAAAGAGACCTTCAAAGAATACGCCCAGAGGTGGCGCGAGTTAGCAGCTCAGATAGTACCACCCCTTGAGGAGAAAGAGATGACCAAGATCTTTTTGAAGACCTTGAGTTCATTCTACTATGAGAGAATGATAGCCAGTGCTCCCTCAGACTTCACCGAGATGGTGAATATGGGAATAAGACTAGAAGAGGGGGTCCGTTAAGGACGTTTGACTCGAGATGAAGGCTCTTCAGCAAAGAGATATGGAAACTTTGCAAAGAAGAAGGAGGGAGAGGCACATGTTGTGTCTTCTCATGTCAAGAGAAGACCCTCTATGAAGAGGAAGATTGCCCGCCCCATTAACAACTAGCATCAGGTGGCTCATATAACACCCGTTTTCAGAGAAGCCCAACATTATCAACAACAACAATCTCAGCAATATCAGCAACAACAACATCGTCCACAACAACAGGCCTATCAGCCTCGAAACAACAACAACAATACTAGCACCAGCTATGAGAGGAAGAGGGTCACTTTTGATCCAATTCCGATGACTTATGCTGAACTCTATCCGTCTCTGATTGATAGAAAGTTAATTACTCTACGAGACCCTCCCGCTGTACCTACTAACCCCCAGTGGTGGTACAAGCCTGAGCTTCACTGTGTATATCATTCCGGTGCTCCTGGGCATGACGTGGAGAATTGTTATCCCTTGAAGACCAAGGTGCAAGACCTTATCAGAAGCGGGATTTTGTTTTTCAAGGACGTAGGTCCAAATGTGAAGAAGAACCCATTGCCCGAGCATGGGAAATCTGTCAATATGGTCCAAGGCTGTCCTGGCAAGTACAAGGTCAAATATGTCAGTCATATTCGACAATTGTTGGTTGAGATGCATCGTTTGCTGTGTGATTATAGCCACTATGAGCATGACCACGATAGATGTCGAGTCTGTTCCATTAATCAGAGAGGTTGTCGCCAGGTGCGCAAGGATGTTCAAGAAATGCTGGATGAGGTTGTTATTGAGATCCTTCAAAACAGGAATGTTGACGAAGACGCTGTTGAAGTCAATGTAATTTCTCCGGTATTCCGGATACCTGAGCCTGTTGTCATCAATTATGATGGTAGCAAGCAAAAGGTTTCTCCTGCTCTGACTATTAAGCCAGTCGGCCCTATACCGTATTCTTCTGAGAAGGCGGTCCCCTATCGCTACAATGCTGTAGCATTGGAGAATGGGAAAGAGGTGCCCCTACCCTCTTCGTCTGTTGTTAATATTGCTGACGTCAGTGGCTTGACCCGCAACGGTCGTGTTTTCTCGGCTCCGCAAAAGCCGCAAGCTGACGCTCGAAGGAACAACAATGTTGATTATGTTGAAAGCCCGATTGGGAATGCTGTGAACGCTCCGAATCCGAAACTTGTTGTTAAACCTGCCTCTACGTTGAGAACTCCTACCTCTGTTGGCTCGAGTGGCAATGCGAAAGAAGATTGTGATGAGATGCTAAGGCTCATCAAGAGAAGTGAGTACAACATGGTGGATCAACTTCTACAAACACCATCCAAAATCTCTGTATTATCTTTGCTGGTGAATTCAGAACCACATCGAGAAGCTCTGCAGAAAATGTTGGATGTGGCGTATGTGGATCACAACGTCACAATTGAACAATTTGACAGTATTGTTGCAAATATCACCGCTTGTAATAATTTATGTTTTTGTGATGCTGATCTCCCCGAGGAGGGAAGAGACCACAACTTGGCATTACACATATCTATAAGCTGCAAAGATGACGCTATGTCCAATGTGTTGTGGACACTGGGTCATCATTGAATGTATTGCCAAAATCCACTCTTGCGAAGTTATCATATCAGGGGCCTCCCATGAGGCAGAGTGGGGTAGTTGTGAAGGCTTTCGATGGGTCTCGCAAAACTGTGATTGGAGAGGTTGATCTCCCGGTCAAAATCGGACCAAGTGATTTCCAGATTACCTTTCAGGTTATAAACATTCACCCATCGTATAGCTGTCTCTTAGGCAGACCATGGATTCACGAGGCAGGCGCCGTGACATCCACCCTACGCCAGAAATTGAAGTTTGTGAAGAATAAAAAACTGGTGGTGGTAGAGGGAGAAAAGGCTCTCCTGGTTAGCCATTTGTCCTCCTTCTCATATATAGATGCTGAGGATGAAGTTGGAAATCCGTTCCAAGCTTTATCTATTGCTGAACATATCAAGAAGGGAACTCCTTCATTTGCTTCCTATAAAGATACAAAGTTGGCCATTGAGCATGGTGCAACTGCTGGTTTGGGGCAAATGATTGAGTTGGAAGACAATAAATCCCGGGCTGGCATAGGCTATTCTTCTGGTGTCTTCAACAAGCAAGGGCTGTTCAAGAGTGGTGGATTCATCCACACAGGTCAAGACGAAGAGGCTGCTGCCAAAAGGAGAAGTGATGACATTGTTGGCGCATAAATACAATGATATTTTCATTCAATAAATTCATGTTAAATGTTTGTTTTTCCAATTATTTTCCCTTTTCGCTTTTGCATGAAATTGGTGATCACATAAAACCTTATAAAAAAAAATAAGAATAAAATCAATCTTTTCATCTGCATAATGATTTGTTTTGTTTGAATTCTAAAACCTCTTTTATATCCAAAATCATTATGCAGGTTAATCAAACCCATTGAACATAATGATCCAACACCATCTCCCAACTTTGAATTCCCTGTATTTGAGGCAGAAGAAGATGATGTTGAAGAGATTCCTGGCGAGATTACCCGTCTACTTGAGCATGAAGAAAAGATCATTCAACCGCATCTCAAGAATCTGGAAACAATCAACTTGGGGTATGAAGATTGTGTGCGAGAAGTGAAGATTGGGGCACTCCTGGAAGAATCTGTTAAGAGGAGGTTGATTGAGTTACTACGAGAATATGTCGATGTCTTTGCCTGGTCGTATGAAGACATGCCTGGTCTGGATACAGATATCGTGCAACATTTCCTGCCGTTAAAGCCTGAGTGCGTGCCCATGAAGCAGAAGCTCAGAAGAACTCATCCCGATATGGAAGTAAAGATCAAGGAAGAAGTTCAGAAGCAAATTGATGCGGGGTTTCTGGTGACTTCTACATATCCTCAATGGGTGGCCAATATTGTGCCCGTGCCCAAGAAAGATGGAAAAGTCCGAATGTGTGTGGACTATAGAGACTTGAATAAAGCTAGTCCGAAAGATGATTTCCCTCTACCACATATTGATATGTTGGTAGACAATACAGCTAAATTTAATGTCTTCTCATTTATGGACGGATTTTCCGGATATAATCAGATTAAAATGGCACCCGAGGATATGGAGAAGACAACATTCATCACACCTTGGGGAACATTCTGTTATCGAGCGATGCCCTTCAGCTTGAAGAACGCTGGAGCCACGTATCAACGAGCTATGACTACCTTGTTTCATGATATGATGCACAAAGAGATCGAGGTATATGTTGATGATATGATTGCAAAGTCAAGAACGGAAGTTGAACATGTAGAGCACTTGTTGAAGCTTTTTCAGCGTTTGAGGAAGTATAAGCTTAGTCTGAATCCTAACAAGTGTACATTTGGAGTCCGTTCCGGCAAGTTATTGGGCTTTATCGTTAGTGAAAGAGGTATTGAGGTTGATCCTGCAAAGGTCAAAGCAATACAAGAGATGCCTGCGCCCAAAACTGAGAAGCAAGTCCGAGGTTTTCTTGGCCGCTTGAATTATATTTCCAGATTTATATCCCACATGACTGCCACGTGTGCACCGATATTTAAGCTCCTCCGGAAAGATCAGTCTCACGATTGGACCGAGGATTGCTAGAAAGATTTTGATAGCATTAAAGAGTATTTGTCTGAGCCTCCGATTCTGTCTCCGCCTATGGAAGGGAGATCGTTGATTATGTATTTGACAGTTCTTGAGGATTCGATGGGTTGTGTCCTTGGTCAACAAGACGAATCAGGGAAGAAAGAATATGCTATTTACTACTTGAGTAAGAAGTTTACTGATTGTGAGTCTCGATACTCAATGCTTGAGAAAACATGCTGTGCTTTGGCTTGGGTTGCTAAGCACTTACGCTAGTATATGTTGAATCATACGACTTGATTGATATCCAAAATGGATCCAATCAAGTATATCTTTGAGAAGCCTGCTTTAACTGAGAGGATTTCCCGTTGGCAGATGTTGTTATCTGAGTATGATATTGAGTATCGAGCTCAGAAGGCCATTAAAGGGAGTATCTTAGCTGACGACTTGGCACATCAACCAATCGAAGATTATCAGTCAGTTCAGTACGACTTCCCAGATGAGGAGTATCTGTATTTAAAAATGAAAGATTGCGATGAGCCTACGCTCGATGAAGGGCCAGAACCTAGTTCCAGATGGAGTATGGTGTTTGATGGCGCTGTGAATCAATATGGAAATGGTATTGGGGCAATGATTATTACCCCTCAGGGCACACATTTTCCGTTTACAGCAAGGCTAACTTTCAAATGCATGAATAATATGGCTGAGTATGAGGCCTGTATCATGGGATTGGAAGAGTGCATTGATCTAAGGATCAAGCATCTTGACGTTTATGGCGATTCGGACCTTGTTGTTAATCAGATTAAGGGTGAGCGGGAAACGAATCAGCCTGGCCTTATCCCATATAGAGATTATGTGAGGAGGATTTCAACGTTCTTTACTGAGGTTGACTTCCATCATATTCCTCGAGACGAGAATCGAATGGCAGATGCTCTTGTTATACTTGCTTCGATGATTGTGGTAAGACTTTAGAATGAAGTTCCCAATATCACTGTGATGCGTTTGGACAAACCAGCTCATGTATTTGCAGTAGAGGAGGTGCAAGATGGTAAGCCATGGTATCATGATATTAAGTGCTTTCTTCAGAGCTAGATTTACCCACCTGGGGCATCTGTGAAAGATAGAAAGACTTTGAGGAGATTATCAGGCAGTTTCTACCTCAATGGCGATGTGCTTTATAAAAGAAATTTTGACATGGTTCTGCTCAGATGCGTGGATAGAAACGAAGCAGACCTGTTAATGACTGAGGTCCATGAGGGTTCATTTGGTACTCATTCCAATGGACATGCCATGGCTAGAAAGATGTTAAGAGCAGGCTACTATTGGTTGACAATGGAGTCCGACTGCTGCAAATATGTGAAGAAATGCCATAAATGCCAGATTTATGCGGATAAGATTCATATTCCTCCGACACTTCTGAATGTGATTTCATCATCGTGGCCTTTCTCTATGTGGGGAATCGACATGATTGGCATGATAGAGCCAAAAGCATCCAACAGTCACAGATTTATTCTCGTAGCAATCGATTACTTCACCAAATGGGTCGAAGCGGCATCATATGAAAATGTGACCAGGCAGGTGGTTGTGAAGTTTATCAAGAATCAACTCATATGCCGCTATGGGGTGCCAGATAAGATCATTACTGATAATGGATCCAACTTGAACAACAAGATGATGAAAGAGCTGTGTAGTGAGTTCAAGATAGCACATCATAATTCTTCTCCTTACAGACCCAAGATGAATGGGGTCGTTGAAGCTGCTAATAAGAACATCAAGAAGATTATCCAGAAGATGGTTGTTACATACAAAGATTGGCATGAGATGTTGCCATTTTCTTTGCATGGATATCGTACGTCTGTCCGCACTTCAACAGGGGCAACCCCTTTTTCTATTGTTTACGGCATGAAGGCTGTACTCCCAGTAGAGGTGGAGATCCCATCAATGAGAGTCTTGATGGAAGCCAAGTTGACTGATGCTGAATGGGTTCAGAGTCGTTATGACCAGCTGAACTTGATCGAAGAGAAGAGATTGACTGCCATGTGCCACGGTCAGTTATATCAACAAAGGATGAAGAAAGCCTTTGATAAGAAGGTCAAGCCTCGTGTGTTTTAAGAAGGTGATCTTGTGCTCAAGAAAGTCTTGTCCTTCGCGCCCGATTCCAGGGGCAAGTGGACTCCAAACTATGAAGGTCCATATATTGTCAAGAGGGCCTTTTCAGGCGGTGCTTTGATACTTACAACTATGGATGGGGAGGATTTCACTCGTCCTGTGAATTCAGATGCAGTCGAGAAATACTTCACCTAAAATAAAAAATAGAATAGCTCGCTAAGTTGGAAACCCGAAAGGGCGACTTAGGCAAAAATGAGCGTCTCGGTGGATTGAAAACCC
This sequence comes from Lathyrus oleraceus, assembly GCF_024323335.1. Taxonomy (NCBI): domain Eukaryota; kingdom Viridiplantae; phylum Streptophyta; class Magnoliopsida; order Fabales; family Fabaceae; genus Lathyrus; species Lathyrus oleraceus. Next base: position 302,851,690 of record NC_066580.1, on the reverse strand, counting down.
GAAAGGGCGATCCAGGAAAAAGTTAGAGACATAAAAAATGAATATGTATCCCGCTAGATTGAGTACCTCACCCTGGGGCAATCTAGACAAAAAATAGGGATTTGGCAAGTAACTGCATCCTGACAAGATGGTGTTCTACAAATTGTCATCCGTTAGAGATTCTCGCTCAGTCATCATCAACCGAAGCTTTAAATACATCGGATTCAAAATTGGTGGAGAAATGGTCATTATGTTCAATGTAGCCCTTTTCCAATATATATCACCAATTTCAAATTTGTAAAGATCTATGGAGTCTTTCCATTTGCAAACTACCATTCCATCAAATAAATTCGAGCCTTTATCCAATTATTTACGCTCCTATTTGTTCATATTCAACAAATGTTTTGCATGTTTCAATTGAGAAATATCATTATTGTTTTTTAATAATTAAAATTTTCATAGCTTGTTTTTAAACAAAGTGAACCTTCACAATGATAAAAGGATACTGGGGATGTCTTCGGTGCTCTCCCAAGAATGGTATGATTCTCGACAGGGTAAGACATTTGTTCATATTCCTGGCATGTTTGTATCCTCTTCCTTCGGAGCCTTTTGTGGTTTTCCCTCCAGAGGAGAGTGTTTGATAAAGGTATTCAACGCTCTTTCTCTCTCAGAAGATGCGATCTCGTGGTTAGGGTAGTATTTGGTTGATCTTTGGATGCTTCTGATTGGTGGTTGACCCCCACGAAGATCCATCCTCCCCTTTGATAATTTCCCCGGTTGAGTGGCTTCTACAACGGATTTTATCTCTACCATGATCCTGTTCCCAGTTGGAATGACTGATATGCATTCCCCTGCAGAGATCTTTGTTTCCTGGTACCCCTGATCCCCGGCAGATGAGATGTTCTCCCCTGAGCCTGGCTTTCTCTCTTGATATGTAGTGTCTGATGTTTATTCAATCGATCAGTGGACTTGTTTGTGTTAGATATGTCTGTTCTGTCAGCATTCATCATACCTAAACCATACATATATACACAATTTTAACATTCAAATATTCATGTTGCATTCTTTGCCATATATTTTTGCTTGTTATCACCTGCTAGTTGGAAATATATTCCCCAAGCAGATTGTCTATGTCTGATCTCCCCATGAAGAGTCAACCCCATAAGCAGAAAATGTTTATCCTTTCTTCCATATTCCCCACCGAGTTATGTCCTCGTGGATGATGTTTGTTTATGTTTCCTCCCAACACATATATTGGGATTGAACCCCTCATTGAGTTATATCCTCATAGGGATGAGTCTTGTTTCATTGCGCACCTCTAGTTTGTTCCTAGATTCGGCTTCTGGAGATTATCCTTGCATTTTCCCCGTAGATCAGATGAATGATTGCTCAGTAAACAGTAATTATCCATCTTTTCCGCGGTGGAATCTGTGGTTTTCTACCTTTATACCGGTGGTTGTAAACCTTATTTTTATCCCTTTGGCAGAGTTAACCTCTTTGTTCATCCTAACTGACGCCAGTTACTTTTCCGTGGTTGTCTACCCAATATCTGGTAGATGTAATCCCTTCTTGACGGTTATCATTATCCAATATTCGGTGTTGATAGTCCTTCACCCTTTTTGAGTATGTCTCCCAGATCATTGCCTTTGTCAATGTATCCCCAACGATTCATCTTTCATTTTCCGTTTGTCGGTAATGATCGTTTCTCCCTGTGTTTGTTCATTATTTTATACCTGGTTTTCGGCATCCCCGATGTCCTTTCTTTTCGGTCGATTTATCCTTTATTAACCCAGTAACCGGTTGTGGTAATCTTCCATGCGAGTATGTTATCTAAGTTCTGACGGTAATAGATAATATATCTCATGCACTCGTTGGTCGAAGTCTTTATTCTTCCCCAGTCGAGTAAGATTCGTATCCCCGTTTGTGGAATCTAATGTCCATCCTATAATCGAGTTTGCTTTTTCGGCCCTCTTTTGGATGATGAGTGTCTTGGGAATATTCCCCAATTCACGCCTTGGTCGGTCACCTATTATATGCCCAGTGACAGGTATCCCTGGTGTTCCTTCCTTTCTGCTCCCTATTATGACTTTTTGTCCCCTGTGGAGTCAGATTTCCCTGAGTTGAATATATCCTTTTAGGTTCTCCTCAGATGATTTTGGATGTTTGATATCTCTCACCCTTATACCGGTCTTAGATATTCATTCTCCCCGAGCATGTTGTTCTGTCACCCTTATACCGATGTTCGAATCACATGAGCTTATTACCCAATAACCGGTAATACCTCGCCCTGGTGTTTCCCCGGAGGAGTCCTATATGGATGTTCCCCAGCGAGGTCCCTTAGTGGATTCTCCTCATCTGAGTCCAGATTTTCATCCGAAGTATCCTTGGTGGATAATTCCGCTGTATTGGCATATTCCCTAATACATGCGCCTTTGAGTCAGCTCGGGTCTTTCCATTGATTTTATTCTTTTGGAATTCTGCCCCCCAAGCTTTGAGTCGTGCCCTGTTCACGCGATTTATCCCCTTTTCTATCCCCATAAGAGTCCCAGAGTCTCTGTCCTATTGAGTGTGTTACTCACATGGATTGTCAGTTTCTCCTGATTTCTTTTTCTCTTTGTGGACACATATCCCCACGAAGCATTACCCTTTTTTGCATACATACATCTGCATCAGGAGGTCTCTTAGGGACCAAAATTCGTCTCTTTGTTATTATTTAAGCCCATTCTACCTCGTCGAGACGAAGATTTTAACCTTCATATCTCCGGCTAGAATGACCTTAAATAGGGGCATCTGTAAGACCCCAATTTTGGCCCTAAGATCCCTCATTGCATCATAACATTGCATTTGCAAAGCATCAAGGATCATGAGCATCTTGGTTCTCCTTCCCTTTGGGTGGGGACCTCTTGTGAGTGGTTTGAGATCACCAAGCATGCTTGAACTGTATATCATTGCTTTTCTCATTTTTTTATTCACTAACCAAAAGCACAAAAAGATGTCACTAACATTTCTTGTTTGTAGCTTGAGCAATCACAAGGTCTAAAGCTTCTAAGAGATCCTTTGTGCAATGATATGGTCAAGAGAAGATGAAAGCAAGCATGACAATGGTTTCCAAAGCTCTCATCCATCAAATATGCCTCCCAAGTTTCTCAATTCATCATTTTGATCAAGGCAAGTCAAGGGGTTTGAGTTTTGTTTCCCAAGGAAACCCTAATTCATCTGATCATCAACTGTGCCTTGCTCATGAAGCAACCTCAACCCATGGTCAAATACAATCAAGGGAAGTTCTTTAATTCATCATTCCATGCATATTTGAACTTATTTGAGTGCCCTCAATCATCAATTCATCAAGGTATGAGTTGTGGGCTTGAGAAGTTGATCAGTCAATTCATCTGGCTATCTTGAAATACACTGAGACCTAATATTTTATGTGTTGGTCAAATGGAGATGATCCCAAGAGAAAAAATGTTCTTAAGGACAATATTAACAACGTTTATGTTCATCAAAATTTGAGTTGAAGCTTGGAAGATCATCATCCATTCCAAGACATTATAGGTCATTTTGACTGAAACCCCAATTTTGGGTCAACTTCCCAAGAACATAACTCATTCATTTTTCATGATTATGGGATTATACTTAATGAATTGGAAAGCTTATTGTGTCTACTTCAAATGTTATGTTGAGAAAAATTTCAAAATCTCAAAAGAAATACATGTGATAATGCAAAACATTATAGGTCACTTTGGGTCAAATGCATTGAAATGTAAAAAAGTCCAACTTCAAGTGCCCATAACATCTTCATTAAAAGTCCAAATGATGCAAAATTTAAGTCCAAATTGATTGTCTTGAAAAGACCTACAACTTTCATATTGAAGATTTTATCATTTGGAGCTTGCATCATTAAGACAGAAGGGCTTGAACATTGGCCAAATTTGGAAACTTCACATATGCATGTTTTGTACCCTACACTTCAAGCTCAAATTCCTTCAATTTCCAAGGCCCAATTGGAATTTTGATCAACATATCATTTGTTTCTTATGCAACAAGCTTTCTAACCATTACTCATATGGTAGCATTTGGAGTTTGGAAGCACCATTTTCGAAGGCATGAAGAATTAAGTGCATTTTGTGAAATTCAATTCAATCACCATGCATGAGCTGATTACACTTAATATACACGTCCATTTGCATTTCACATGAACTCAACAAGTTGTTTCAGCCTTCATTGGGCCTTCTGCATGATCACACAAGCCCATGCAATGGAAAATCCATTTGCCATGCACACGAGTTAGCTCATGCATTCAGTTCTCTCCATCTATAAATACCTTGCCATAGCTCTCCAATTCTCCAACCTGAAGGCGCCTGAAATGCTGCAAGATTGAATCCCTAGCCATACCCAAAGGAACAAGTTCATTTTTCTCCAAAAAATTCAGATCTGAAATTCAATTGCATTTGGTTGAACTTCCAGATCTAAAGTTCCTAGACCTTCATCATTTGATCTATTGAAGCTTCTGTTTGCAAAAGGAACCAAAGAGAGTGACTCAATTCTTCACAATCCAAAGGTTTTGATTAACTGATTTATGCTTCGAATCTCGTTATACTTTACTCCATTTGCCTTGATATTGTGTTGTCTGAAGTTCTCTCTATAGAGACATCATTATTGTGTGTTTAATTGTTGGAATCGAGCAAGTTCAGTTGAACACCACCAAACATCCATCTCTGATTTCTCTCTTATTAGGAATCTAGAGTGGAAGTGAGTGGCATAGGAGTGATGTACATCACTTCACCTTTGGAATGGTGCATGGATCGTTCATTTTAGTTAGCATTTGAACCTCTGCATTTTTTGACCTTCACCGGAGCTCACCGGAGAAGACGGTGGCGCTGGCCACCGTCTCATTGCCAGATCAATTGTGAGCCCTTGGATCTGATCTTCGGTTTATATCATAGCTATCAGATCTTATGACTTTATTTAATTCATTATGTTTCTCATTGACCTTGGACTATGGTACGCGCGCAACTCATTGCCATTAGATCCTCCACGTCAATTAATGAGGATCCATCCAACGCACGTGGTTTTTCCTAATTTCTGAATTTTCCATTTTATTTTTTAATTCCATCTTATTTTCAAAAACTCATATCTCTTTTATTATTGGTCCAAAAAATATGGGACCAATAGCATTATTTCTCTTTTAAGTTCTAGTTTCTAAAAATGATTTTTTATTTTATTTTATTTTATCATTTGCTATTTTTTAATAATTTTCTCTTTTCTGGTTATTTTTAATTCATTTTAAATAGTTTTTGACATTCAAAAAATACAAAAATATTTTTATAACTTCTTTGAATGATGATGGATCTATGAAAAATATTCTCATCAATTTATTAATTGATTTGAGATTTTATTTCAATTAGGTTATTTTTCTTCATTTTTTAATTGATTAAAAATAGTTTCTGACTTTAAAAATGCTGAAATTTTTTGTCAAACTTTGTTTGACCTTGTTGAACATGGGATAATTCACTTGGACTTTTCAAAGTTAATTTGAAGTGAATTTGAAGTTTGACCTTTCTTTAATATTTTAATTCAAGTTTATTTTAAAATATTAAAAATGCCAAAAATATTTTGTTTATTTCTTGACCTCCAATCTTCACCTCACCTCTTTCTTTTATGGTTTGACCTTGATCTCCCTATCTTTGGTCAACATTTTATGGATTGGCACATTCCATTTTCACCTAATGCACTTTATTTTCTTCATTTTCATTATCCATCTTCTTCTTCTTCTTTTCTTTTTTTGATCAATGAGTTAAAGGTTGATAAGTTAGCATTGATTAGGGAGGCTTAATCTTCCTTGATTCAAATCTAATTCATCTTGATCAAATGATCAAGTGAATGGCTTTGCATTAAGGATATGTTGCTTTCTAAATCATGCAAAGGACTTAAACCAATACAAGGTCATTTCTCTTCTTCTTTTTGGCATGACAAGTTGTTGGAACTTGGTTCACTAATCAAGACTTCTAACTTGTGTTGTTGCCTACATTATTATTGACCGACCTCAGATAGTTGTGACTTCTACATAAGTCCAATTACGATTGCTTAACATAGTGCTAAATTTGCCTTATGGCACACTAACTACTAATGTAACACCCCGATAAAATAAGATAATTATTTAAATTGAGTTAATAATATATTTATTAATTTAATTAAATAATTGGAATTATTATTATTATTGGAATAATAATTATTGGAATATTATTGGGATTATTATTATTGGATTATTTTTATTATTATTATTGGAATAAAAATAGAAATCAGTAAAAAGGTTCCATTTGGTAAAAAGAGTTATTTTTCACGTGAAAAGGGAAAAGAGACAGAAAGTGGAAAAAGAGAACCAGAGAACAAGGGTTGGAGAGAGGAAGAGCTTGAGGCTTAAAGATTCGCCGGATTAACTCAGGTAAGGGGGGTTTATCATCGTTTAATGGGTATTATGGGATAATATGTAATGGGTAGTGATAAACCATTGATTTACCTCTGATTGGAATAATTATGCTGAAAATTGTGAACTTTTGGGATGAACGAATCTGGATTAAAATTGAAGGAAATTCGTAGGAATTAGATGCAATCGTGTTAGGATTTGTGAAATTGAATAAGATATGATTTGTGTTAGATGATATGAACGAATACTGTGTAAAATTGGACTGTGGAAGGTTGGATCTGAGGAATTTCGTAGCAGAGAAAGCCATTGCAGATCTGGAAATTCTGGTTTCTGGTCATACGCGTATGGCACTAGGCAATACGCGTATGAGATGGTCTGGTACGCGTATGGCACTAGGCAATACGCGTATGGATGAGGAAGATGATGTTTTGAACGTAGTTTGGTCTCTGTTGGTACGCGTATAGGGAAGTGATACACGTAGCATACGCGTATGGGATGGTGTTACGCGTATGGGTTTTGGCTGAGAAATGGGCCATACGCGTATGGGACTAGGCAGTACGCGTATGGGCAGGATTGTGGTTTTTCTGTGCTGTTGTTGTGCAGTTTTTGGTTGTTCAGCTGAGTAATGTGATTTAGCTGATGTACGATATATTAGGGATCATTTCCCGTTGTTTGAGTAGTATAGGTATTAGTAGAGTGCGCTAATACTGTGGTTGTTCTTGGGCATGATATGATATGCTTATGTGATAAAATACTGATGATGTGTGATGGTATGCATGATCCTGTGAATGTATCAGTTATGTGTACATTTGTGAATAGACTGTTTTATGGCTTAGAGTGTGAGCATATGTCTATTTTTGAATTGTGGTTGATGATTTAGCATTGCTAGGTGATTAGCATGCATATTGTGGCCTTTATGGTGGTAGCTAATTCCCATGGTGAGGAATTAGTGAGTTAGTCATTATGGACTGTTGTTGATGTTTGCATGCTAGGTGAATTAGCGTGCATAGCATGGCCCTTGGGGTGGTAGCTAATTCCCATGGTGAGGAATTAGTGAGTGAGTCACTAGGTCTCAAATGAGTGGGACTAGTGGGCTTGGTAGCCGTGCCTGGATTTGGACGGTGAGGTGAACTATATGTTCACAAATAGTCGGTACCGCATGCATGGAGTCTCATTGCATTTGTATTGTATGGCGTATAATATGAATGGATGTATTCCAATATTATACGTGTGTTTTGTGGTTGAGTTGAGTATGATTTTAGTTGATGTTGCCGTTGCTGAATGTATGATCTGATTAGGGTGATGAATGTGTGTAATTACTTGGCATTACATGTTAATTTATAATGCTTATTATATCGATTGAGGAACTCACCCTTACAACTATTTTTCAGGTAACGAGCAGTGATTGAGTAGAAGCTAGTCCTTGGAGTCTAGTGTAGTTCCTTAGTGGGTCATGCTCTGGTAGAGGTAACATCGGGACGGGATGTTTTATTATGTTTTCATTTGATTGTTGAACAACTTTACATGTAATGTATTACATGGTTTGAATATTGTTAGTTTGTATCCGCTGCGTATTATGCGAATGTTTTATTTTGATTAAATAAATGAGCATGACAGGATATTTTGGAAAATGGTGTGAAATGATTGTGTGACACCCTTAGTTGCATAATTACTCTGATTGACATATTGCTATTTTAATTAAATATTTTGGGGTATTTTAGAAGGGTGTTACATTAGTGGTATCAGAGCATAGTCGGTCGAGTCGAGTCGTAATTATTCTATTTCCCCTGTACGGGATAGGTGTTGTGTAACCCTATCAATACTTATTGTTTTAGCTTGTTGGGTTTTCAGAATAGAGATGGCTGGAAGAGGTAGAGATGATGCTGCGATTGCTGAGGCTCTGGGTATGCTAGCTGGAGTACTTGGAGGGAATCCGAATGTTGTGGGAATGGGAGCTGCTCGTCAGCTGAGTGAGTTCCAAAAGAATAATCCTCCAATGTTCAAGGGAGCATACGATCCAGATGGCGCTCAGAAGTGGTTGAAGGAGATCGAGAGGATCTTCCGAGTAACTGAGTGTGCCGATAACCAGAAGGTCAGGTTCGGTACGCATATGCTGTCAGAGGAAGCAGATGATTGGTGGGTTGCTACCCGCACTGAGTTGGAATTTGCTGGGAATGCTGAGATCACTTGGGCTGTGTTCAGAGAGAGATTCCTGAGGAAGTACTTTCCAGAGGATGTCAGAGGAAAGAAAGAGATAGAGTTCTTGGAATTGAAGCAGGGCAATCGGTCTGTTACTGAGTATGCTGCTAAGTTCACAGAGCTGTCGAAGTATTACACTCCCTATAACGAGGCTACTGGGGAATTTTCAAAGTGTGTGAAGTTTGAGAACGGGTTGCGTCCCGAGATTAAGCAGGCTATTGGGTATCAGCGGATCAGAGTGTTTTCTGACTTGGTTGACTGTTGCAGGATTTTTGAACAGGATTCCAAGGCTAGAGCAGAGAGCTATCAGCAAAGGGTTGATAGGAAAGGCAAGAATCAGAATGATCGTGGGAAACCGTATGCAGCTGGCAAAGGTTTCCAGCCACAGAGTGGGATGAAGAGGCCTAGTGGGGGAGACTCCAGTGCCCCTGCTAAGTGTTTCAGATGTGGTCAGGCTGGACATCGTATCCATGAGTGTACCAGTAATGAGAAGAAGTGTTTTAAGTGTGGAAAAGGTGGTCACTTGGCTGCAGAATGCCGGTTGAAGACTGTGACTTGTTTCAACTGTGGAGAAGTGGGTCATATCAGTCCACAGTGTCCTAAGCCGAAGAGAGAGAACCAGTCAGGAGGCAAGGTCTTTGCTTTATCGGGTTCTGAGACTTCTGCAGATGATCGTTTGATCCGAGGTACGTGTTATATTAATGGCTTTCCTCTTGTAGCTATTATTGACACAGGTGCGACTCATTCCTTTATATCTTTGGATTGTGCTGTGAAACTTAAGTTAGAGATATCTGAGATGCATGGAAGTATGGTGATTGATACTCCTGCGAAGGGTTCAGTGACTACTACTTCAGTTTGTTTAAATTGTCCTTTGAGTATTTTTGGTAGAGACTTTGGGATGGACCTAGTGTGTCTTCCACTAGTGCAGATTGATGTTATTCTGGGTATGAACTGGTTGGTGTCTAACCGAGTTTATATCAACTGTTTTGATAAGACTGTGATCTTTACTGAGATTGAGGAAGGAAAGAGTTTGTTTCTATCAGCAGGGCAGGTGAATGAGGCAGTAGTAGATGGAGCAGAGTTGTTTATGCTGTTAGCGACTTTGGAGGCTAAAGATAAACTGGTGATTTGCGATCTAGCCGTGGTGTGTGAATTTCCTGATGTGTTTCCGGAAGAAGTGAATGAATTACCGCCAGAGCGTGAAGTTGAGTTCTCGATTGATTTGGTACCTGGTACTAGGCCGATGTCGATGGCTCCGTACCGTATGTCTGCTGTTGAGTTAACAGAATTGAAGAGTCAGTTGGAGGATCTGTTGGATAAGAAATTTATTCGTCCGAGTGTGTCACCGTGGGGTGCACCAGTGTTATTGGTTAAGAAGAAAGAAGGTACTATGAGGTTGTGTGTAGACTACAGGCAACTGAATAAAGTGACGATCAAGAATCGGTATCCTTTGCCGAGGATTGATGATTTGATGGATCAGTTGGTTGGTGCGAGTGTGTTCAGCAAAATAGATTTGAGATCTGGGTATCATCAGATACGTGTGAAAACGGAGGATATTCAGAAGACTGCTTTCAGAACAAGGTATGGACATTATGAGTATTCTGTAATGCCTTTTGGTGTGACTAATGCGCCTGGAGTATTTATGGAGTATATGAATAGGATTTTCCATCCGTACCTAGATCAGTTTGTTGTGGTGTTTATTGACGATATTTTGGTGTATTCGAAATCTGAAGAAGAGCATATTGAGCATTTGAGAGTGGTGTTAGGAGTTCTACGAGAAAAGAAGTTATTTGCTAAACTATCCAAGTGTGAATTTTGGTTAGAAGAGGTTAGTTTTCTTGGTCATGTGATTTCAAGAGGTGGCGTTGTTGTTGATCCTTCTAAGATAGAAGCGGTATCTAAGTGGGAAGCTCCGAAGTCAGTTTCTGAGATAAGAAGTTTTCTTGGACTTGCAGGTTATTATAGGAAATTCATTGAGGGATTTTCTAAGTTGGCGTTACCGTTGACGATGTTAACTAGAACGGGGCAAGCTTTTGTTTGGGACTCAAAATGTGAAGAAGGTTTCCAAGAGTTAAAGAGAAGGTTGACTACTGCTCCTATTCTGATATTACCGAGTTCGTCGGAATCATTTGAGGTTTTCTGTGATGCTTCATTGTTGGGTTTGGGTGGTGTGTTGATGCAGAATAAGCAGGTTATAGCTTATGCTTCGAGACAGCTGAGGGTTCATGAGAGGAACTATCCGACACACGATTTAGAGTTGGCAGCTGTGGTTTTTGTTCTGAAGTTATGGAGGCATTACTTGTATGGGTCAAGATTTGAGGTTTTCAGTGATCATAAAAGTTTAAAGTATTTGTTTGATCAGAAAGAGCTGAATATGAGACAGAGGAGATGGTTAGAATTTTTGAAGGATTATGACTTTGGTTTGAATTACCATCCGGGTAAAGCAAACGTAGTGGCTGATGCATTGAGTCGGAAATCACTGCATATGTCTATGTTAATGGTTAAGGAATTGGATTTAATTGAGCAGTTTAGAGACTTGAGTTTGGTGTGTGAGAGTACTCACAATAGTGTTAAATTGGGGATGTTGAAGTTAACGAGTGGTATTCTGGATGAGATTAGAGAGGGTCAGAAATCCGATATGCTTTTGGTTGATAAGTTGACTCTAGTGAATCAAGGTCAAGGTGGTGAATTCAGAGTTGATGAGAATGGTGTTTTGAAATTTGGTAATCGGGTGTGTATTCCGGATGTTACCGAACTTAAGAAAAGTATTCTTGAGGAAGGACATCGTAGTGGCCTGAGTATTCATCCTGGAGCTACGAAGATGTATCATGATTTGAAAAAGTTATTTTGGTGGCCGGGAATGAAAAGAGAAATTGCGAGTTTTGTTTATTCTTGTTTGACTTGTCAGAAGTCAAAGATTGAGCATCAGAAGCCGTCTGGGCTAATGCAACCGTTGGCTATTCCAGAGTGGAAGTGGGATAGTATCAGTATGGATTTTGTTTCTGGTTTACCGAGGACAAGTAAGAATTTTGAAGCTATTTGGGTGATTGTTGACAGATTGACAAAATCGGCTCATTTCATTCCGATCAGAATGGATTATCCGTTAGAGAGATTAGCTGAGTTGTATATTGAGAAGATTGTAAGTTTGCATGGTATTCCGTCGAGTATTGTTTCGGATAGAGATCCTAGATTTACATCGAAGTTCTGGGAAGGTTTGCAGAGGGCTTTGGGAACTAAGCTGAGATTGAGTTCTGCATATCATCCGCAGACTGATGGTCAGAGTGAGAGGACGATTCAGTCACTAGAGGATCTTTTGAGGGCTTGTGTTTTAGAAAAGGGAGGTGCTTGGGATTGTTATTTACCTTTGATTGAGTTTACCTACAACAATAGTTTTCATTCGAGCATTGGTATGGCACCGTTTGAAGCTTTGTATGGTAGGAGATGTCAGACACCTTTGTGTTGGTATGAGTCCTGTGAGAGTGTTGTGGTTGGACCGGAGATTGTTCAACAAACTACAGAAAAGATTAAGATGATTCAGGAGAAGATGAGGATTGCTCAGAGTCGTCAGAAGAGTTATCACGATAAGAGGAGGAAGTCACTTGAGTTTCAAGAGGGAGATCATGTGTTTCTTCGTGTTACTCCGATAACTGGGGTTGGTCGAGCTTTGAAGTCGAAGAAGTTGACACCTCGATTTATTGGTCCTTATTAGATTTTGGAGAGGATAGGGGAGGTAGCCTATCGTATCGCTTTACCGCCGTCACTTGCGAATTTGCATGAGGTTTTTCATGTGTCTCAGTTGAGGAGGTACATTCCTGATCCGTCGCATGTGGTCCAAGTAGATGATGTACAGGTGAGAGATAACCTGACTGTTGAAACATCACCTATGAGGATCGAGGATCGAGAGTTGAAGCAGTTGCGGGGTAAAGAGATTGCTTTGGTAAAGGTAGCTTGGGGAGGACCAGCAGGTGGCAATGTGACTTGGGAACTTGAGAGTCAGATGAAGGAGTCTTATCCTGAGTTATTCACTTGAGGTATGTTTTCGAGGACGAAAACTCTTTTAGTGGGGGAGAGTTGTAACACCCCGATAAAATAAGATAATTATTTAAATTGAGTTAATAATATATTTATTAATTTAATTAAATAATTGGAATTATTATTATTATTGGAATAATAATTATTGGAATATTATTGGGATTATTATTATTGGATTATTTTTATTATTATTATTGGAATAAAAATAGAAATCAGTAAAAAGGTTCCATTTGGTAAAAAGAGTTATTTTTCACGTGAAAAGGGAAAAGAGACAGAAAGTGGAAAAAGAGAACCAGAGAACAAGGGTTGGAGAGAGGAAGAGCTTGAGGCTTAAAGATTCGCCGGATTAACTCAGGTAAGGGGGGTTTATCATCGTTTAATGGGTATTATGGGATAATATATAATGGGTAGTGATAAACCATTGATTTACCTCTGATTGGAATAATTATGCTGAAAATTGTGAACTTTTGGGATGAACGAATCTGGATTAAAATTGAAGGAAATTCGTAGGAATTAGATGCAATCGTGTTAGGATTTGTGAAATTGAATAAGATATGATTTGTGTTAGATGATATGAACGAATACTGTGTAAAATTGGACTGTGGAAGGTTGGATCTAAGGAATTTCGTAGCAGAGAAAGCCATTGCAGATCTGGAAATTCTGGTTTCTGGTCATACGCGTATGGCACTAGGCAATACGCGTATGAGATGGTCTGGTACGCGTATGGCACTAGGCAATACGCGTATGGATGAGGAAGATGATGTTTTGAACGTAGTTTGGTCTCTGTTGGTACGCGTATAGGGAAGTGATACGCGTAGCATACGCGTATGGGATGGTGTTACGCGTATGGGTTTTGGCTGAGAAATGGGCCATACGCGTATGGGACTAGGCAGTACGCGTATGGGCAGGATTGTGGTTTTTCTGTGCTGTTGTTGTGCAGTTTTTGGTTGTTCAGCTGAGTAATGTGATTTAGCTGATGTACGATATATTAGGGATCATTTCCCGTTGTTTGAGTAGTATAGGTATTAGTAGAGTGTGCTAATACTGTGGTTGTTCTTGGGCATGATCTGATATGCTTATGTGATAAAATACTGATGATGTGTGATGGTATGCATGATCCTGTGAATGTATCAGTTATGTGTGCATTTGTGAATAGACTGTTTTATGGCTTAGAGTGTGAGCATATGTCTATTTTTGAATTGTGGTTGATGATTTAGCATTGCTAGGTGATTAGCATGCATATTGTGGCCTTTATGGTGGTAGCTAATTCCCATGGTGAGGAATTAGTGAGTTAGTCATTATGGACTGTTGTTGATGTTTGCATGCTAGGTGAATTAGCGTGCATAGCATGGCCCTTGGGGTGGTAGCTAATTCCCATGGTGAGGAATTAGTGAGTGAGTCACTAGGTCTCAAATGAGTGGGACTAGTGGGCTTGGTAGCCGTGCCTGGATTTGGACGGTGAGGTGAACTATATGTTCACAAATAGTCGGTACCGCATGCATGGAGTCTCATTGCATTTGTATTGTATGGCGTATAATATGAATGGATGTATTCCAATATTATACGTGTGTTTTGTGGTTGAGTTGAGTATGATTTTAGTTGATGTTGCCGTTGCTGAATGTATGATCTGATTAGGGTGATGAATGTGTGTAATTACTTGGCATTACATGTTAATTTATAATGCTTATTATATCGATTGAGGAACTCACCCTTACAACTATTTTTCAGGTAACGAGCAGTGATTGAGTAGAAGCTAGTCCTTGGAGTCTAGTGTAGTTCCTTAGTGGGTCATGCTCTGGTAGAGGTAACATCGGGACGGGATGTTTTATTATGTTTTCATTTGATTGTTGAACAACTTTACATGTAATGTATTACATGGTTTGAATATTGTTAGTTTGTATCCGCTGCGTATTATTTGAATGTTTTATTTTGATTAAATAAATGAGCATGACAGGATATTTTGGAAAATGGTGTGAAATGATTGTGTGACACCCTTAGTTGCATAATTACTCTGATTGACATATTGCTATTTTAATTAAATATTTTGGGGTATTTTAGAAGGGTGTTACAACTAACACTAACCATTAACCATTAACATTTACTTTTTGCTCTTTACTTTTATGCAATTTACTATTCTTGTACATATTATTCATTTGCTTTTTCCTTTGCTCATTTTAGGACATGTTTATGTTAATGCAATTTGCCTTTTGCTCACTTGAGCACATAATAGTGTATATATTATTGTGCTTGTGTTTTGATTGTTGTGGATCAAATGCAAAGAAATGGACAAATGGACTTAGTTTCTAGGACTTTCCCTATGCAAATTGGAGTAAAAGGACCTTAATGGTGAAAATGGATTAGAAGGACCAAACCTACAAACTCACTCTTGTCCATTCTTGATTTACTTCATGGAACTTTTGATGTGTGTGTTCTTGTGCTAGGGAATTCTATGAGAGCTCAAAAACCATTGCCATGTTCATCCAAAGTGAAAGATACAAGATGCCTTGAGGATCTCTTAAGAGGCTTGTTTGATTGTTGCTTGAGCTTACTATTATTTTGCTTGCATATTCCAAAGGATGGGAGCTACTTGGATCATCAATATGATCTCAAGAGAGGAACTCCATTTGTGGTCTTGTTTCTTATCCCTTATCTCTTGTATGATTAGTACTTTAGCCTTTCTTCTTCTTCCCTCCACTCTAACCCAAGCCAAAACCTTTGTGCAAACATTTAGCACTTGTTTTCAAACTTTAGAAACCTAAGCCTTATGCTTTTGATTTTCAAACTTTCTTTTCATAACACTTATTTTGAATTGAACTTTTAAATCAACTTTGACCATATTTTGTAAATACTTTTCATTGGTAAATACCACTCATTCAAATACCCTTTTGTGGTTTCAATGGCCACTTTCTTATTAAAAACTTTTCATAACCTTTAGCTATTAGGTTTGAGTTATCCTTGAGGTAGATGTAATACTCACCTGTGTCCTTAGTGATGGACAATAAGTCTTCCATGCTTATTATAGGGTTAACCCCTCACTAGCATGTTGAAGTTATCCTCACATGGTGGACTTGTGGTTTTAGGTTGAGTTTTCTCCCTTGGATAACAAAAGACCTTAAGGCTTTTGGACCAATCAATTCACCAACTCATTTTGAGATTTTTACCCCGAACTACGAGGTTTTGATCCTAATCTTTTTTAAGATGGTACGTAGGCAATGGGTTTATCCATCCAAACACAAAATATAAATAAACTTGTATATTCTCTTCTCTTCTCTTCAATCATGTTTGCACAAATAAATTTTCACAAAATACCAACCTTACAACAAATATGAAAAGGGCTCCCTAGGAGTACCTAGGATGTTTTGGGTGCTTAAAACCTTCCCATTGCATAACCAACCCCCTTACCCAGATCTGTGACATTTTTACTAGTTTTTGATTCGATAAAACTTTTAGGTTTTTGTTTGCTTTCTAACCATTCCTTTGGATAAATAGAAGTGCGGTGGCGACTCGACTTGTATAGTTTACCTTAGATTTAGTCAATATCTCTAAAGGTAACAAATACCCCGCTACAACATGAATATTCATTATTTTCCGCTGCGAACACATATTCTTGTATATTCATGATATTTGAAATGTGTTATTTTAAATGACCAGGTGTATTGTATATTGATGATGAATGATGTTGGTTTTTGAAAGCTTTTAGTTTTTGAAAACGTCGATGTGACGCCCTTTTGTTTATATGCGTGCTTACTCACTCTGATTATATGTTAAGTGTCGCAACCTGAAAAATGGAATGCGAAAAAAAACAACCGGCGAAGAAAGACAGGAGAGTCGCCACCGTGCATTATTTATCCCAAAGGAAGGAAAGGAAACACTCGAAGTAAACCTGGAAAAAGGAAAGGACAAGACAGGGTCTCGCAATCAAATCTTGGGTTCGGGAGTCGATTATGCGAAGGGAAGGTATTAGCACCCCTACGCATCCGTAGTACTCTACGGGATCCACTTTTGTAGTTCTTGTCTAAAGGGTGTGGGTTTATCTAATGTGTTATTTACTAAAAAAAGGGTCAAAAGAAAATGACTCGCACGGATGTCGCATCCACTGCATACGTATCTCATCTGAATATGAGAATCAGAGTCTTCGTAGCTCGGCTACCTAGGGGTTAAGGGTAATTGTGCTCGCTAAGACATCGCGTCTTATGCCTACGTATCTCATCTGGAATGAGAATCAGAGCAAGCCGTAGCTCGGCTAACTACGGGGTTATGGATTGGGTTTTGGACGAACGACGTTACTACGCAATCTACCGGATGCTCGACCTTTGGAGACTTACTCACCTGTAGTAGAAGGAGTAAACGTGTGTTTAGGAGAAGAAAAATCAATGAAGGGTTAGGGTTTGGGATGCCCATGCAAAAAGACAGTCCTTGACGAAGGAACATGTAAAAAAAAACACACAAAAACATTGCCTCCTATCGAGGTCTTCCAGCTAAGAAAGCGGTAAAAATACGGGAAAATGTAAAAGTACCACACGGATAAAAATCCGAAGTAACATAAATTAGAGAGATAAGAAAACCAGAGATCTCTCAAGCTAGCACCATCAAAGAAAGTGAGTCAGTACAGGTAATCGGAATTAAACCTCCAGGCGGTATCCCACAAATAAAGCGGAACACTAGGCAAACCATCTCTGCAAGAGTCATATGAGCCCTCACAAAACAAGACTCAACAAACAGGTTAGGGAAACAAAATAGGGTAATCAAGAGTTGCCCCCAAATCAAAATGTAACCACATGAATCATGCCCTTTCAATTCACAAAAAGCTCACAAAAAGCAACCAAGGGTAGGACGCCTAAACCTCTTGTCAAACACATGCATCAAAAGGGTATCAAATTCACCCATAATACCTCATACATTCAGATGATTCAAATTAAGAGCATAAAATTATGGGAATAAGGAAAACCTGATTGGAGAGCTTGATTGAAATTGAGTTGCACCCGTGAGGTTTACAAAACAATCTTTAGGGTTTATGTGAGGCAGGTGATTCTGTGCAAATGAGTTTCCTTCAGGGTCTGGAGGCTGCTCTGTGTTCTCTGTCAGGTTTCTCTCTAGGTTTTGTCCCAAGGAAACCTCAGAGTGTTTTGCTTCTCTTCCTTTTTCTCAAGTGAAGCCTTGGTATTGAAAGACTGAATTTCATGGCTTTGTGGGTTCAAATGAGAGAGACCCAAGTCCAAAAAATTTTCTGTTATATTTTATTTATTTATTTATTTAATTAATTAATTAATTAAATTTTTTTTTTCGTTTTTTGTTTTGTTTTTTTCGTTTTTTTGTCGTTTTTTTATTTTTTATTTTTAAATAAAGTTTCTTGGATCTGATTCTGATTGACATGATGAAATGCAATATAAAATGTTAAATGACCTAAAAATGAATGCATGAATGAGGAGGGCAAATTTTGGGGTGTTACAGCTGTCCCTATTCAGTCATCAGCTAACCCGAGCAGAATGAAAGTGAACAGCTTATCAGACAAACAGGGTGAGTTGTGATTGAATACCAGAGACAAACCGAAAATTTGCGCTCCGAGAACCACAAAAATGCTGAAATACACCGCGCTATTTATTTCTCTTCCGATCCTCTGGCTGAATCTGAATCAGTCTTCTGACTTAATCTGGAGTTTCGATCCTCTGGTTGAATCTATACTCAATTTAGTCCTCTGGTTGGATGTTGATTTTGATCCTCGGGCTGGATACGGTTTCAATCTTCTGGCTAGATCTTCTTCAATCTTCTGGCTAGATCTTCTTCGATCTTCTGGCTAGATCTCTTTTGTTTCGATTCTCTGGCTGAATCTATTTTCTTTGATTCTCTAGCTGAATCTACTTCGATCTTCTGGCTAGATCTGAATTGTTTCGATTCTCTGGCTGAATCTATTTCCGGTCTTAGGGCTAGACCTGACTTCGATCTTCTAGTTAGATCTTCTTCGATCTTCTGGGTAGATCTCCTTTGTTTCGATTCTCTGGCTGAATCTATTTTCTTTGATTCTCTGGCTGAATCTACTTCGATCTTCTGGATAGATCTGACGTTGATCTTCTGGCTAGATCTGGAATGTTTTGAGGATAAATTCCCATCATCAGGAGCTCGCATCTGGGGCATGCTCCGGTTGACCCTCTTTCGAAATCTACAATCTTCATGTTAGATATGCAGCTTCGGGAATATCTCACTTTTGGGCTTCGTACATATTCTTCAGGCTAGAACATGTTATAACAACTCTTCGATTAGACTTTATTTTTTAAATGCGATCCGCGGGCTGGATCCTCTTGTAGGTTGATTTTTTGTTGAGCTGTCAATCTATTCCTCCAGCTGGCTTGCTGGGGAAACAACGCTCGTAGTCGACTCTCTGGCTGAATCTTCGAAATAACCCTCAGGCTGGATCTCTAGAAAACGATTCTCAGGCTGAATCTTCGAAATGACCCTCATGATGGGTCACACACACACTTGATCCTCTGGCCGAATCTCATGACATTGGCTGTAAAGTAATTTTCAGTCTGCTTTGAAGAACCTGTTTATCAGCTTATGTGTATGTTTGATATGCATGCAAATGCAAATGCAAATGTTATGCATGGTGCAAAAGAAAAAAGAAATCTGCTTGGGGAAGCAACTCTGGCAGGGAGAGGATCGCTGTATCAATCCTTGAATGCTCTATGGGGAACGATCCGTTTGCCGGGACCGGGGAGCCACCGAAAATAAATCGGCTGTTTTTTAAAAGTTGACCTTGCTGGGGAAGTATCAACTATGGAATCTTTGCTTGGCGAGGCTCTGCGAGGAGAGTCTGTGAGGAAAGCACTTCCTGAGGAAATGTCGTAGGAATCGACCTTTGCTGGGGATATGAACTTGCTAATCATCCTCAGGCTGGGGATTAAAACAAATCTGTTAAAAAAAATAATCTGCTAGGGACGAGATGAACACTGGGAACACCACCCTCTTGTCTGTTGGGTATGCGACTACTCCGTTGTTGCTGGGAAGATACAGTCTGGCACTGTCGACTCCGCTGGGGATATACAGTCTGGATACTGTCAACTCTACTGGGGATATACAGTATGGATACTGTCAACTCTACTGGGGAACCTTCTCTGCAGAGGAGAGGCTCAGTCAACCGCTTGGGGGTGAGGATTCATGACCTGGCATCCGGTTCCTGTGACCTGTAACCAAAAAATACACGCATGCCCCGGGGAATTACTCGGTTTGAATTCACCGTCTGGGATTAAGCACATTCAAAGCAATTTTAAATGTTTTCCTGTGCAAATCATCTGCAAAAGCCACCATTATATTCAGATGCAATATGTTTCCTCAAGAATTCAGACATCTTTTGCAAACAAACTGATAAATGAAAAATAAAGAGGCTTTTTAACTGAATTATTAGACTTTTGTTGGTTGAAAAATTTGTGCCAGGAATAGGCGAGTACATCAGGAAGCTGATCCCTGGAAAGAGGCGATCGCTATAAATTGAACAAGAGAAATTATCCTAATGGCAATGTGGAAACGGGGTCCCACTGAGTTTCGACTCTGCTATGGCTCGCATGTCATCAAGACGCTCTGCTCATCTTGCTTTCTGAAGTGGATGATTAGTCGATCTTTAACCTTCGAAGATTGCCGGATTGAATGAAACGGTGATATAACACAGGTGAACTCAGGTTGCAGTCATTCGCTTATTCCCTAACTTTTGCGTGGACCGGCCTTATGGGTTTTCGATCCACTGGGATACCCTCTTTTGCCTGAGCCGCCCTTTCGGGTTTTCGACTCACTGGGTGTACATTTTTTTTGATTTTTATATCCCTAATTTTTGCCCGAACCTCTTCATTCTTTTTTTTGGTTCATCGGGATGCCCCTTTTTTGCCTGGACTATTCTTTTTACTGTCCAGCGGGTCTATTTTATGCGAAGTATTTTTTAACTGCGTCTGAGTTGACAGGCGACGGGAAGTCTTCGCCATCCATGGTTGTTAGCATCAAAGCTCTGTCAGAGAAAAACTCTTTTAACCACGTATGGACCCTCATAGTTCGGTGTCCATTTGCCCCTGTGATCTGTGTTGGGAGGAAGAATTCTTTTGAGTACCAATTCACCGACTTGATACTCCCGAGGGCGCACTTTCTGATCAAATGCTTTCTTCATCCGTCTCTGATATAGCGGGCCATGGCATATAGCTGCTAGTCTCTTTTCCTCAACTAGGCTTAGTTGATTGTATCGAGAACGGACCCATTCTGCTTCGTCCGGCTTCATTGTTGGTGCAGGGAAAAGTTATTCTGGCACAAAATGGCATATGAACCCCCTCCGGTGTGATCAACACTGCACCAACTCTACGACCATTGACGTTGACCGCCCCATCAAACATCATAATCCATTTGGATTCAGGGTCAGGCCCCTCCTCCGGGAGTGGTTCCTCGCAATCTTTCGATTTGAGAAACATGATGTCCTCATCAAAAAAGTCGAACCTCATAGGTTGGTAATCATCAATCGGTTGCGCGGCAAGATAGTCTGACAAGACACTTCCTTTGATGGCTTTTTATGAAGTGTATTGGATGTCATACTCTGTCAGCATCATTTTCCACCTAGCAACCCTGCTGGCTTTTCAAAAATATACTTGACTTGATCCATCTTTGATATCAATAGAATCGTGTGAGTCAACATATACTGTCTTAGTCGGCGAGCAGCCCATGCCAAAGCGCGGAAAGTTTTCTCGAGCAGTGAGTATCTTTGTTCACAGTCGGTAAACTTTTTGCTAAGGTAGTATATTGCATGCTCTTTTCGACCTGACTCGTCATGCTGAGCGAGCACACAACCCATTGACCTTTCTAACACAGTCAAGTACATGATCAACTGTCTTTTCCTCTCGGCCTGTAGACTGGCCCCGATCTTGATCTCTTTCTTGTCGTCTTCGGTACCAATGTTGATGGTCTCAACCACCTCCTTATAAGGTTTGATAGCTCGGTCCTCCTGTTTCAACAACCTGGCTAACTCCTCAGGCAATTCAAAATCTTCCTCAACCCATTCTTCGGCTTGATAGATAGGATTGTCGAAGTCATACTTAGCCATAGCAGTGTCGTTAGCAGTCAGATCCGGGTGATTAGTTTTACGAGGTGTTTTTTGGAAAGAAAAACGAAAAAGAAACATGAAAAAGAAACATTGCCGTTTTTGTAAAAGTAAAAATAATTGAAATAAAGAGAACACAAAATTGTTTGCAAAAGCTGTCCTTTATTGATGATGAAAATAATTGCGAAATGTAACTAAATGGATGGCCCTACAGATGAGTCATTACACCTTGGTCAAAGTGTAAGACTTTGTTATGCATGTGATAAAAGGAAAACAATAAAAATTACTCCTTCAGTAGAGTAAATCGGACGACTTTTTCAGACGACCAATTGTCGAGCTTTTCTCCTGGGACACACGGGCGAATCCAGCTATCTAAGTCACAGTCGCTGTCAGCCTTGTCTTCATCTGCAGCATTGACGGTGTGGGGAGAAACCAAACTCCCGCTGGAGAAAGTACCGACTTCATTCTTCTGAGACCCCAGAGTATACCCCAATCCAAACTTGTCTTCTTTTATGATTGGCTCCGCAAATTTGCCCCAGCCTTGGGCATTACCAGCCTTAACCACTTCAACAGCTTGCTTGTATGAAGAGATAGAAGTCCCGACCTTCTCAGACTCAGGTGAAAAGACAGTTTCGGGCGCGACCTCACTGATGTTTATGGCTTCGAAGCCCTGACACAGCATCTCATGCATCTCGCCATCCATCTCCACATACTTAAATGTAGACAGGTGGCTAACAAAAATATCCTCTTCACCACAAACGGTGACGATCCGACCTTCTAGTCCATATTTGAGCTTCTGGTGGAGAGTAGAAGTAACAGCACCGGCAACATGAATCCAGGGTCGACCTAGCAGACAGATATAGGCAGGCTGGATATCTATCACATAAAAGGTACTCTTGAATACCTGCGGTCCAATCTTAACTAGCAACTCAACTTCGCCAGAAACAACTCGCTTAAAGCCATCAAAAGCCCTTACAACTAAATTACTCGGCCTCAGGGTGGCGTCATCGCGATCCAACTTTGTTAAGGCTTTCTTTGGGAGAACATTCAGAGAAGAACCTGTATCAACCAAAACATGGGAAATCACCGTCCCTTTGCATTCCATTGTGATATGCAAGGCTTTGTTGTGATTCCTGCCCTCAGATGTTAGGTCATAATCGGTGAAACCTAGCGCATGGCTAGTGTGTACATTCGAAACTACTGACTCCAGCTGGTCAACAGTTATCTCTGGGGGAACATAAGCCATATTCAGTACTTTCAATAAGGCTGCTCTGTGTGCCTCAGAGCACATCAATAGTGAGAGAATGGAGATCTTTGAGGGTGTTTGATTTAGTTGGTCGACTACCTTGTAGTCACTTTTCTTGATAATCCTCATAAACTCATCCACTTCCTTCTTGAATGCGGTATTAGGAGGAGCTTCCTCGGTAGTAACCTCTTCGGTGGATACCTATTTTCCTTTAGCCTTGGCAGCTGCCTCAGCTTTAGCATTCATGCGTAATGTTGATGGTGCAAATAGGCGTCCACTGCGAGTGAAGCCACCAATTCCTCCAACATTGTCTACAGCGGAGCTACCAATGTCAATGTCTTCTTCGTTAACTTTCTGCCCCTGGCAGTAGATATCAGCCCCATAGTGCCACGGGATAGCACTGTCTTTCTCATACGCAACAGATCCTGGTACCGTGATGGTGACCGGACCAATCAAAGTCGGTTGAGGGTTGTCAGAGTAAATTGGTGCTGGACTTTCTGGGAAATATATTGTTGTCGGAGCGGGTCTCTCGGGAACATATATTTCTTCAGGAGTGAAATAAAATGTTACTGTCGACACATCATTCTTCACTGGACGAGTCTGATCGAACTGAAGACAACCTTCATCTATCAGTTGCTGAATACCCCTTCTCAAACTATCACATCCGTTCTCGGCGTCTTGACAATTTCTGCACTCTTCCCCACAGCCCGGGAAAATCCGTCCTTTCAAGAGTCGGTCTTTGACCACCGATAGGGAAGTCTTCACTTTAGTCACATCAGAAACCAAATTCAAAGTTTCCCCACTATCAACAGTATTAATCCTCTGCCCGCCGTGTGCTGGCATCGGGTTTTGGATAACATTAGGCACCGGAGAAAAATTGATGGCCTGGGCATCTCTCAAATCTTGTACCTTTAGCTGGAGAGCCTTGCAATTATCTGTAGTATGGCCAGGTGCGTTGGAGTGAAAAGCACATCTGGCGTTGACATCATAACCTCTAGGCAAATTATTGGGATCGACCGGTGGGGCCAGAGTTCTCAACGTAACCAGATTCATGTCAATCAGCTTGGGAAGTAATACAGAATAAGGCATTGGGATTGGCTCAATGACCCGGTCCGCCTTCCTTGGACGTTGTTGATAGGGTCTCTGCTGACTCGGATTACCTCCTTGTTGTTGATTGTTGTACCTGGGTTGCTGTTGCGGATGATACTGCGGTTGAGGAACATGTGTTGGAATAGTGACTGCGGCCACTTGATCTTGATAATAATTAGGGCGTCCTCTGCCCCTGCCTCTGCCGGCATATACAATACTCGTCTCACCTTCTCTTCTTCGCTGACCGTTACCAGCAAACAGTTTCTTGGGAACTGATGAGTTGGAAGCACTGTTGTCTTGAATTCGGCCCATCTTCAACAGACTCTCGATCCTTTCTCCAGCAATCACTATCTCTACAAAGCTGATTGACGGGCAAGCAGCCAATCTCTCGATATAATTGCCTTGAAGAGTGTTCATGAACATGTCCGCCATCTCCCTTTTAGACATAGGGGGTTGGACGGATGCAGCAATCTGTCTCCAACACTGAGCATATTCTTTAAAGGTTTCCTTGGCAGTCTGAGACATTCCTTGCAACAAGGTCTAATTTGGAGCCATGTCCAAGTTGTATTGATATTGCTTGACAAAAGCCTCTGCCAAGTCTTTCCAGCTCTTGATGGTAGTACGAGACAAATGAGAATACCATTCACGAGAAGCTCCAGTTAAACTGTCTTCAAAATAGTACATCCACAGCTTTTCATCTTCAGTGTGAGCTCCCAACCTTCCCAGACAAGATTGGAGATGAGTGCATGGGCAAGAAGCCCCGTTGTATTTCTCAAAAGTAGGGGGTTTGAACTTGTAAGGGATCCTTACTCCCTGAACCAGACCAAGATTGGTGACATCAAAACCTAAGGAATTTTGAGACTCCAAAGATTTGAGCTTCTCAGCAAGCTCATCCATACGCGCGAGTGGTCTCGAGGGCCTCGTCGTGCAAAGAAAATTGATCATACTGACAATCTTTAGTAACGGGGCGCCCGTTAATCCGAATCCCTTGATTCACATTGTACCTTCCGCCAATACCATTCCCAACATTTCCCGTGTTGCCAACATTACCCGGGTTTCCATCAACATTTATGTTACCCGCGTTTCCAGTGTTCACAAGGTTATCAGCGTTCCCAGGGTTACCAGGGTTCCCCTCAGCACTTGGTATTTCCACCTCTGGATCGGGCCTCGGTTGCTCAACCAATTCCTTCAGCTTCGCCTGGCCTTCTGCCATACCAATCATCAATGTCATGAACTGATCCATCCTTTCACGCATATCAGCCAGTTCTTTCTGTATTTGGTCCGTTTCTAGTCGTGGACGGTTTTCCTTTGTCGGGTACCTGTGAACTCGCTTGGGACCAATAACTGCCTGAAACAGGGAACAAACATTAGACACTGCGGTGACACCTGCAAAACAAACAAGGGTTAGTATGCATGGTATGAGATGCACTGCTTATTCGATTTTAAGGCCCTCCATTAAAAAGGGAATACCCTGCAAATGAATAAGCATGAGATGTTGGATGCAAATATGCGAATGATGTTATGCAATGCAATGGCATGTCAATCAGGATGGCTGGATCTGCTTGAACATCTGTCAGGTTATACTGCCTGGAGAGAAATTAAGAGGATCAAGCAAAGCACACCAAACAAAGGTCATGGGATGGATCATGTTATCCTTAATATCACCCATCCATTTTTGGTGGATTATGGTTTACACCTTATCAACACCCAAGTTTCATTGATATTAAGGATACCTGAACGGATCAACCATGAATCAAGGGTTTGTTGCAAGTCACGAGCATGGAGTTTAGGTTAAGAACCACCCAAAGGGAGTGTACTAAAGTTTAAACCTGCCAAACATGTTCTACAAAAGGTTCCCATAGTCATAATCCCATCTTTCGGATATTATCGGAGGAACGACTACTCGTATTCCAAAAATATTCTCCAAAGAGACTCTTATGAGTGTAGTATCGCGTAATAACCGTATCAAATCTTACACTTGAACGACTTTCGCACTACGTCCTACGAATAGGCCAAGATGGGTTTGGTAAACTAAGGTCCTTGGCTTCTAAGGTCTATATTGGAAAAAGTAATGTCTAACCACAACTTACTTGTTTGACATTATTGATCTCAACATGACCTCCACCAAGTGAATGGGCTTGCAAGTCAACTTGCTGAGGAATAACTCCACACAAGTCAACAAGACTATGCCATTCTCCTATCTTAATTGCACTCGAGTCTGGGTATAGAACTCATCTCACAAACAGAACCAGCAGATACAGCAGCCATATGTACACAATGCAATAAAGCAAAATGCTGAAAGATAAATAACTGTACAAAAGAATAAACACCCAATAAACAAACAACCTACAAAAGCTAGGAGGGACTCGCTTAGGGAAACCAGAGACTCTGGGTTCGGTCCCCAATAGAGTTGCCAGCTGTCGCAACCTGAAAAATGGAATGCGAACAAAAACAACCGGCGAAGAAAGACAGGAGAGTCGCCACCGTGCGTTATTTATCCCAAAGGAGGGAAAGGAAACGCTCGAAGTAAACCTGGAAAAAGGAAAGGACAAGACAGGGTCTCGCAACCAAATCTTGGGTTCGGGAGTCGATTATGCGAAGGGAAGGTATTAGCACCCCTACGCATCCGTAGTACTCTACGGGATCCACTTTTGTAATTCTTGTCTAAAGGGTGTGGGTTTATCTAATGTGTTATTTACTAAAAAAAGGGTCAAAAGAAAATGACTCGCACGGATGTCGCATCCACTGCATACGTATCTCATCTGAATATGAGAATCAGAGTCTTCGTAGCTCGGCTACCTAGGGGTTAAGGGTAATTGTGCTCGCTAAGACATCGCGTCTTATGGCTACGTATCTCATCTGGATTGAGAATCAGAGCAAGTCGTAGTTCGGCTAGCTACGGGGTTATGGATTGGGTTTTGGACGAACGACGTTACTACGCAATCTACCGGATGCTCGACATTTGGAGACTTACTCACCTGTAGTAGAAGGAGTAAACGTGTGTTTAGGAGAAGAAAAATCAATGAAGGGTTAGGGTTTGGGATGCCCATGCAAAAAGGCAGTCCTTGACGAAGGAACCTATAAAAAAAACACACAAATACATTGCCTCCTATCGAGGTCTTCCAGCTAAGAAAGCGGTAAAAATACGGGAAAATGTAAACCCAGAGATCTCTCAAGCTAGCACCATCAAAGAAAGTGAGTCAGTACAGGTAATCAGAATTAAACCTCCAGGCGGTATCCCACAAATAAAGTGGAACACCAGGCAAACCATCTCTGCAAGAGTCATATGAGCCCTCACAAAACAAAACTCAACAAACAGGTTAGAGAAACAAAATAAGGTAATCAAGAGTTGCCCCCAAATCAAAATGTAACCACATGAATCATGCTTCTCTTCCTTTTTCTCAAGTGAAGCCTTGGTATTTATAAACTGAATTTCATGGCTTTGTGGGCTCAAATGAGAGAGACCCAAGTCCAAATTTTTTTCTGTTATATTTTATTTTATTTTATTTATTTATTTAATTAATTAATTAATTTTTTTTTCGTTTTTTTTTCCGTTTTTTTTTTTAAAATAAAGTTTCTTGGATCTGATTCTGATTGACATGATGAAATGCAATATGAAATGTTAAATGACCTAAAAATGAATGCATGAATGAGGAAGGCAAATTTTGGGGTGTTACATTAAGTATTTTGGGGTATAAAAAGGGGTGTTAAAAATGCCACCAAACTTCATGCCTGAAGGGTTTTCACCTACCTTTTCTTCTATGCCGACATCTAGCCCGATCATGTCTGTGCCTCCTCCGACTGTTCATACTTTGCCTCGTGTCGAGGACACTATCTACCGATCTGAGCCATCTAAGGGCCCAGATGTTTATGAGAAGATGGATGAAATAAAAGATCAATTACTTGAGTTGCGAAAAGAGTTGAAGACTCTGAGAGGAAAAGACCTGTTTGGGAAGAGTGATGTTGAGCTCTGCATGGTGCCGAATATGAAAATCCTGATGAAGTTCAAAGTCCCTGACTTTGAAAAGTATAAGGGAAATACTTGTCCACTTAGCCACCTTGTCATGTATTCCAGAAAGATGTCAACTCAAATTGATAATAATCAGTTGCTGATTCACTACTTTCAAGACAGTTTGACTGGTGCTGCTCTGAGATGATATATGGGGCTAGACAATGCAAGTGTTCGTACTTTCAACGATCTGGGTGAAGCTTTTGTTAAATAGTACAAGTATAATGTGGATATGGCGCTTGATAGAGACCAGTTGAGGTCTATGTCTCATAAGGATAAAGAGACATTTAAGGAGTATGCTCAGAGGTGGAGGGAATTTGCTGCTCAGATAAATCCTCCATTGGAATAAAAAGATATGATGAATATTTTCCTAAAGACCCTGAGTTCGTTTTACTACGAACGTATGATCGCTAGTGCCCCCAGTGACTTTACCGAAATGGTAAACATGGGGATGAGGTTAGAAGAGGGAGTCCGTGAAGGACGTCTGTCCAAGGAAGAAGCGTCGTCCAATAAGAGGTATGGCAGTGGTTTCTCCAAGAGGAAAGAAGGGGAAACCATTTCAGTATCTGTAGGGAGGCAGAGGAGGCCTCATGCCAGAAGAAGTTCTCAACCGCGCCAGCATCAACATCAAGTTTCGTCAGTAACTCCGATTTTTTTCAATAATTCCAATAGTCAATCAGTTCCGATTCAACAACAACGTCAGCAACAACCGCAACAAAGGACCAACTACAACAACAACAATAATCAACAACAAAACTTTGAGAGGAAGGTCTCCTTTGACTCTATTCCTATGACATATGCAGAATTATATCCATCTTTGGTTCTCAAGAACCTACTCCAACCAAGAAATCCACCTCAAATTCCTGAACCACTTCCATGGTGGTTCAAACCTGAACTCCGTTGTGCCTTTCACCAGGGAGCCCCTGGCCATGACATTGAAAACTGCTATCCGTTGAAGTATGAGGTACAAAAGCTTGTAAAAAGTGGGATGGTGTCCTTTGAGGACCGTGTGCCGAATGTGAAAGCTAATCCATTGCCTTCTCATGGAAATGCTACTATCAATATGGTGGATGGTTGTCCGGGAAATTTTCGAGTCTTTGATGTATGACGTATCCGTAGGTCTCTGGTGGAGATGCATAAAACATTGTGTTTGATCAGTGATTGTGAGCACGACCACGATGGTTGTGCAATCTGTAGTGTGAAAACCCGTGGGTGTATGATCATCAAGAGGGATATCTAGAAGTTGATGGATGAGAATGTAATCCAGATTCAACAGTTGAGAGATATAGATGATGTGAATGTGATCGTGCATTTGTTCAATACCCATGAGGGGGTAGTAATCCAATTTGATAGCAGCAACGACAATAACTTTAATAGATTGGTATCATCGTTTGTAATACGGTTAGCGGGCCCCGTCCCGTATGCATCCGATAAAGTTATGCCTTATCAGTATAATGCTACGATGGTGGAAAATGGTCGAGAGGTTCCTTTGCCTATAACAAATTTTGTGGTGAATTTAGCTGATATTGCAAAGGTGACCCGTAGTGGTCGTGTCTTCGAGCCGGTCTTTCCGAAGGAGGTAGAGGATGTTTCAGCCAGTAAGAAGGTGGATGTTCCTGTGATAAACCCAATTAGTGCTCCAATGTGTTAGTCTGGTGAATCCAGCAAACTGAAGCCTAATGATGGTGATGAGGTACTGCGTTTGATTAAGAGGAGTGAGTTTAATGTGGTGGAGCAGCTGCTCCAAACCTCGTCAAAGATTTCAGTGTTGTCACTGCTGATGAACTCTGAAACACATAGGGAGGCATTGCAGAAGGTACTAGAGCAAACCTATGTTGAGCACGATGTTATTGTGGATCAGTTTGACCACATTGTGGCTAACATCATTTCTTGCAATAATTTGAGCTTTTGTGATGAAGAGCTTCCTGAGGAAGGCAGAAATCACAACCTAGCACTCCATATTTCAATGAATTGCTAGAAGGATGCACTGTCCAATGTGTTGGTTGATACTGGTTCTTCTTTAAACGTGCTCTTGAAATCAACTCTGTCTAGACTCTCTTATCAAGGCGCCCCTATGAGGTACAGTGGCGTGATCGTTAAAGAATTTGATGGTTCTCGCAAAACCGTCATTGGTGAAGTGGACCTGCTAGTTAAGATAGGTCCGAGTGATTTCCAGATTACTTTTCAAGTAATGGATATCCACTCAGCCTATAGTTGTTTATTGGGAAGGCCATGGATCCATGAAGCAGGAGCTGTGACATCTATTCTGCATCAAAAGCTTAAATTTGTGAAGAACGGCAAGCTTGTCGTTATTAGTGGGAAGAAGGTTCTCTTGGTGAGCCATCTGTCATCCTTTTCCTATGTTGAAGATGAGGAGGAGGTTGGAACTTCGTTCCAAGCCTTGTCTATTGCTGAAGTAAAGAAAACTGGGGCCCATGTCGTCTTTCAAGGACGCTCAGAAATCTATTGAGACAGGTAACACTAATTAGTGGGATCACATGGTAGAGATTGCTGAGAATAAGAACAGGGCTAGATTGGGATTTCAATAAGGGTCGTTCAACGTCAAAGCATAAGATATGAAACCGAGTTTTCGTAGTAGAGGGTTCATTCATGGTAATGATTAACACTCAGTTGCTGCGATCGAGAATGATGAAGACGAAGCTTGCGCCAACTTTGTGACGCATAGCCAAACTTACAACAATTGGGTTGCTGTTGATGTTCCTGTTATTGTTCACCGCTCTAAGTAATTTTTTTTTCATTTAAAAAAAAATCCTTCTCCTATGCCTAAGGGAGAAATGAACATTGTTAGGCATTTCAATTATCATCAATGAAATACAATTTTATTCATCCACATCTATGATATTTTATTTTTACTTTTTGCTTTTCTGAAAATGGTAATCACAAAAAACATAAATAAATAATAATTGTCCATCTGCATAATATTTGGTCACAATTCACTTCTCTAAAATCAAAATATCAAATCATTATGCAGGTTGGTCCCAAATCCATTAAATACAATGATCCTACTCCCTGTCCAAACTTCTTTTTCCCTGTGTTTGAGGCCGAGGAAGAAACTGTTGATGAAGAAATATTTGATGAATTATCTCATTTACTTGAGCACGAGGGAAAAGCCATTCAGCCATTTGAAGAGTAGATTGAATTAGTCAACTTAGGTTCCGAAGATGATGTGAAGGAAGTCAAGATTGGGTCTCAATTGTGTCCAGAAGCAAAGAAGGGGTTGATTGATCTTCTTCCAGAATATTAAGATGTGTTTGCTTGGTCCTATCAAGACATGTCTGGTTTAGATTATGAGATTATGGAGCATAGATTGCCGTTGAATCCAGAATGCCCATCGGTCAAACAAAAGTTGAGGAGAACTCATCCTGATATGGTAGTGAAGATAAAAAAGGAGGTGCAAAAACATATTGATGTTGGTTTTCTTGTTACCGCTGAGTATCCGTAGTGGGTGGCCAATATTGTGTTTGTTCCTAAGAAGGATGGAAAAGTCCACATGTGTGCTGATTATAGAGATTTGAACAAAGCTAGTCCGAAAGATGATTTCCCTCTGCCACACATTGATATATTGGTAGACAATACAGCTAAACACAAAGTCTTTTCATTGATGGACAAATTTTCCAGTTATAATCAAATCAAGATGGCACCCAAAGATATGGAGAAGACCACATTCATTACACCCTACGGAACATTTTGTTATAGAGTGATGCCTTTCGGTTTAAAGAATGTTGGTGCAACATACCAGAGAGCTATGACTACTATTTTTCATGATATGATGCATAAAGAGATTGAAGTTTATGTTGATGATAGGATTGCCAAATAAGGTGATGAAGAACAACATGTTGAGCATTTGTTGAAGTTATTCCAGCGTTTGAGGAAGTACAAACTCCGCTTGAATCCCAATAAGTGTACTTTTGGTGTTCGTTCTAGTAAGTTGTTAGGCTTTATTGTCAGTGAGAAGGATATTGAAGTTGATCCTGCCAAGGTCAAAGCAATACAGGAAATGCATGCGCCCAAAACTGAGAAGCATGTCAGAGGTTTTCTCGGCCGCTTGAACTATATCTCAAGATTCATATCGCATATGACTGCCACATGTACGTCTATATTCAAGCTTCTTCGGAAAGATCAGTCTTGTGATTGGACCGAAGATTTCCATAAAGCTTTTGACAGTATCAAAGAGTATCTACTTGAGCCTCCGATTCTATCTCCACCTGTTGAAGGAAGACCTTTGATCATGTATTTGACTGTGCTCGATGAGAGTATAGGTCGTGTTCTTGGTCAGCAAGATGAATCTGAAAAGAAAGAATATGCAATTTACTACCTCAGTAAGAAATTCACCGACTGTTAAGCGTCTGAGCCAATATATGTTGAATCATACTACTTGGTTGATATCCAAAATGGATCCAATCAAGTACATTTTTTAGAAGCCTGCTTTAACTAGGAGGATTTCCTGTTGACATATGTTGTTATCTGAGTATGATATTGAATACCTATCTCAAAGAGCTATCAAATGCGTGATGAATAGGGCTGTTGAAAAGCCTTCTTTGAACAATAACATGGTGGGAGCTCTTTGTAAGAACTTCAAGATTGCACTTCATAATTCTTCTCCCTACAGACCTAAGATGAATGGGGCTGTTGAAGTTGCGAATAAGAATATCAAGAAGATCATTCAGAAGATGGTTGTGACGTACAAGGATTTGCATGAGATGCTCCCATTTGCTTTCCATGGGTACCATACATCCGTCCACACTTCAATAGGGGCAACCCCTTTCTCGCTTGTTTATGGTATGGAAGTTGTGCTCCCGGTAGAGGTTAAGATCCCATCATTATGTGTTTTGATGGAAGCCAAGTTAACAGAAGTTGAATGGTGCCAAACCAGATATGATCAGCTGAATTAAATTGAAGAGAAGAGGTTGATTGTCATGTGTCATGGTCAGTTGTATCAACAGAGAATGAAGAAGGCATTTGATAAGAAGGTCAGAACTCATGTGTTCCGAGAAGGTGACCTTGTGCTCAAGAATATTCTATCTTTCAAACGTGTTGCTAGGGGTAAATGGACTCCTAATTATAAAGGCCCATATGTTGTTATCAGAGCCTTTTCAGGCGGTGCTTTAATTCTTACAACTATAGATGGTGAAGAGTTCGCTCGTCCTCTGAATGCTGATGTAGTCAAGAAATGCTTCTCCTAAAAAGAAAAGAATAACTCGCTAATTTGAAAACCCGAAAGGGTGGATTAGGCAAAAATGAGCGTCTCGGTGGATTGAAAACCCGGAAGGGCGATCCAGGAAAAAATTAGAGACATGAAACAGAAAATTTATCCCGATAGATTGAGTACCCCACCCTGGGGTAATCTGTTGAAAAAATAGGCATTATGGCAAGTAACTACAGTTGATTGATCCCCCGGTCATTGGAGCAGTTTTGAGCAAGTCACCCGGTTCTGATTAATCACTCTCAACCGAAGCCAAGAGCGCATCGGATATTGAAGTCAGTAGAAGGATTAGTGATCATTGTATTCAATGTAGCCCTTTTCCATGGTAATTACCATTTTTAAACTTTTATAAAAGATCTATGGAGTCTTGTCATTTACAGACGACCATCCTATTAAATAAACTTGAGCCTTTTATCTAATTATTTCTACTCTTATTTATTCAGCCAAATAGAATTGAATTTTATGATGATAATTTTGAAATTGAATTAATAAGTAAAAATCATTTTTCTCAACTAATAATGAAAGCAATTACTTTAAAAAAGCAATCAATTAGAGTAAGGAATATCAACAGCAATCTGAGAACAGGTAAGTCCTAAAGTGCGAAGTATTGTTGGTTTCCCCCTAGCGGTTGGTTTGGTAGCCTTTTCCTCCCTAACGGCAAGTTAGTTATCCCAGCTGTGTTTGTAATCACCTCCCCAGCTGAGTTGTAGGCTCACATCCTCAACATTTCGCATGGACCTGACACAGAGCTTTATATTCTGTAAGTCCCCAGCGGAGTTCATTTTTGATCCCCGATAGTATTGATTCTTGAGCAATATTTGATTTGGTCCCCTGCGAGGTTGTCTCATTTGATATGATGTTGACCTAAAATTCCCCGCAGATTTGACAATTCAGGTCCTCGGCAGGTTTGAGATGTTCAGAGCCAGTTGATTCACATCCATTCCCCAACATGTTTCTCTAGTTTGTGTTTCCATCTTGTTGAGATTAGCCGAGTGTTGTAAACGATGATTCAAATCAGTGACATTTGTATCCTTTGTGATTGTTTTGACAACATAATCATCAATCATATACATGCATGTTCATACATCAGATATTTCATTAAGCATGCTATTGCATTTGATTCCTTATTTTCTTATCCTCTACTATGGTGATATTGTTTCTCCATACAGATTTGGTGCGTCTGTCCTCCTTCAATTGTAGAGTGTCATCCCCTTAAGTAGAAAGAATTTAACCTTTCTCACTCCCCACTGAGTCATTTCCTTGTGGATGATTACTATTTCAGTTTCCTCCCCAGTTGATTATCTGGATGGAACCAGCCCCCCTAAGTTATATCCTCATTGGGTCGAGTCTTTGTTTGATCGTTTCTTTCTATCTCTTACCTAGACAGATATCTTTGGTCCCCCGAAAGTCTATTACCCAGTAACTAGTAATATTCTTTTCGATTTACGAGTATTTTATTTTTACCCAATACTTAGTAGGAGTAATTTACCTCCTTTATTTTCTTCAGCGGATTCATTTTCACGTTTCCCCAAGCAGTCTATCCTTGATATGATCATCTTAATTGATGACGGATATTCTCCATTTTTGGTTTTCTATCCAGTAAAAAGGTAGTTGTAATCCCTATTTCATTCCTCAGAGAGTTAATCCTTGATATGTTCATCCTAAACGATGACGGGTTTTCTCCTCTTTGCAGTCTTCTGCCCCGTAACTGGTAGTTGTAAATCCTACTTTCCCCTCTGAGTCTATCCTTGATATCTTCATCCGAACCGATGAAGGATATCCTTTTTTTGGTATTCCTACTTTTTCAGGCAGTCTATCCTTGATATGTTCACCCTAACTGATGACAGATATTCTTCCTCTGAGTCTATCCTTGATATGTTCACTTTAACTAGTGACGAATATTCTCTCCTTTTAGCCTTCTGCCCAGTAACTGATAGTTGTAAATCCTATTTGATATTTTCCCCAGTAGGCTATTCTTACCCATTATTCGATAATGAATATATCTCCTTTTTCCTTAGCGAGTCATCCTTGATATGTTTACCCTAACCAGTAACAGATGCATATCCGCTAGATTATGTTATCTTCCTACCCAGTAACCGGTAATAGATAGTGTAATTCTGGTACTCCTGCGTTGAAGTTCATTATTCCCCAGTTGAGTTTAGGTGCGTATTTCCTTAGTGAAAATACCATTGCCTTGTTTGGTTTAGGTATTTCAGTTTTGTTCTGATCTACCCGTTTCCCCTGCATATTCTTCTTTATCCCCAACCAAGTCCTTCCATTGATTTATTTTCATGGAATTTCCCTCGTGTCTCTAGCAGTTTTTTAAGCCGTAGCATGGCCTACGCACAACTTTTATTCCCCAGAGTCTCTGTCTCCCTAGTGAGTTTTCTTTACGGAATGCATTATGCTCCTATGGACTTTCAGTCTCTCCGGATTTCTTTTCTTTTGTCGCAATATTTTCCCCATAGAGATTATTTTAGAATTTTCATATCATATGCATCATGAGGTCTCTTAGGGACCAAAATTTGTTTCTATATGTTGTTATTTAAGTCCATTATACTAAGTCGATACAAATATTTTAACCTTCACATCCTCAGTTAGAATGTCCTTAAATAGGGGCAGCTATAAGACCCCAATTTTGATCCTACGATCCCTCATGCTATCTCATCATATGCATTGGCATTGGGATCACACATTGGCATCCTCATCACCCCTCATTACTTGGGATTGCATTGGGAGAGGTCACCAAGAACATTTTGATTGTATCATACTTTTTCTTTCATTTTTTACTAACCAAAATACCAAAATTATGTCAATATATAGTTTTTTGTTTTTGTAGGTAGTGTGTATGCTCACATATGCTCCATCAAGCTCATATATATGGTTTGAGACCCTCAATGCAAGGAGACTAATCAAGAGATGGTTCACAATGACTCTACACATCATATATGGATCCCTATGGTCTTCACATATCATTTTGATCAAGAATTCATCAAGAGTTGGAAGCTTATTTGCCTTGGAAGCCCTAATTCATCTAGGTATCTTGTTTGACTTCCTCAGCAAGTTTCTTCACTATTTGATCAAATATTTCCAAGTATACTTCATATTACATTATATTATGCATATACGATCCTCCCTGAGTCCCAAAACTCAATAAAATGTCAAGCTAGCAAGATGGTTCATGGTGGTTGACCAGAGAAAGTCAACTGGTCAAAATTGGGGTTCCCTAGACCTTATCTCCTACAATGTTTGTCATATGAAAATGATTCGAAGAGAAACGTTACTCAAAACAACATTTCAAACAACTTTAATGTTGAAGTCAAGAGCTAGTTTTTCTTGGAGAGTCACTTTTTATTGTGAAAGGTTATAGGTCTTTTGTCTGAACCCTAGTTAGAAGGTCAATTTCCCAAGACCATAACTTGCTCAATTTTTATGAGATGAGAGCCATTCAAATTCCATGATCAAATGCAAGATGTATACTTCAACGTTTATGTTCTAATTGAGTTAAAATTAAACTTGCAAGTGCATGTGCCAAGAGGAAACATTATAGGTCATTTTGGGCCATTACCATTGAGCAAGTGATTTTCCTCAACTTCTAATATGCATAACTCCTTCATTACAAATCCAAATAAGGTCAAATTTGTGACCAAATTGAATAGGTTTTAAAGCACTACAACTTTTAGGAAGGAATTATTTCCATTTGAAGTCCATAGCAAAAGTTATTCAAGGTGGAAGAAGTGAACATTTGAATTGGTACTTAGAAAATTTTCAAATATGTTTGATTTTCCAAACTTCCACCTCAAAGTTCATCATGATCCAAGCTTCAAATGGAAGAGTGTTCAACAAGAAATTTGTTCCCCTTAATCTCACCTTTCCAAAAAGTCCCAAATAATCTCATTTGGATCAAAATTGAAGGACTTGCACATGGGTGCAAGGTGTGGTACCATTTGGAAAAATTTCATGATCAAACTCATTCCAATTTTGCATGGCTTAATGCAACACTTTCAGCATGACCTATGCGTGATTTTGGACCTTTGCAAATGATTGTTTGGGCTTTGTGCATGCCTTTGCTAGGTCATGAAGAAACTTGCTAATTTTGAACTTTTGAAAGAACTCCATCAAGACCTTACCCAAGCTTTGCATTGTGATCAGAACTCCATCAAGACCTTGCCCAAGCTTTTCCAGACCAATGCAAACCGTCCATTCCATAGAATTTCTGAAGATTTCTTTTGAAATCGAGCTTGAACTTCATCTTCTATTTGGAAGTTAAAACTCCAGAAATTCACTTCCCTTTTCATCTCAATTGGTTTCTGCAAGCAAGAGGAAGAGAAAGCAAGCAAATCCAGATCAAGATCAAGTGAATTTGAAGCAATCGAAGGTGATTTTTCAGAAATTTCATCTCTTGGATTCTCTCTCAATTCTTCACCATTCTTTGTGATTTTTGGTTGGCTGAAGTCCTACCAATGTATGCAACAAGATTGAGTTGCTTTGAGATCAAATCGAAGCAACTCAGTTCATGATCCTCAAAATTCAAATCCATGTATCTTTTTATATACTTGGAATTGGAGAAAGTTGAGGCCAGATTCGAGCTCCTGAGCATTTTTTATTTGAACCCATGTCCTTGTTTTTTATTTTCATAGTGGTTGGTGG
Organism: Lathyrus oleraceus; assembly: GCF_024323335.1. Classification (NCBI taxonomy): domain Eukaryota; kingdom Viridiplantae; phylum Streptophyta; class Magnoliopsida; order Fabales; family Fabaceae; genus Lathyrus; species Lathyrus oleraceus. The sequence continues at coordinate 302,813,774 of NC_066580.1, read as the reverse complement.
TGGACCATTTCGGTGAGGTCCACCGGAGAAGAAGATGGGAGCCAGGGCTCCGGTGGTGTGTTGGCGCCCTTCTAGCCATTTGATGATATTGAAATGTTTTAATCTTGACATTTGGTTTTAATTACCAGTGTTGCAACGCGTTGACTTTAGAACACCAAGGACTTGATGCGCGTGGCCATCACACCTGCCACCTCAATTAATGAGGGAGATCTGATGGCCCTTGTTTCTTTGAATTTCTTTTTATTTTCTAATTTTCCATTTAATCAATTTATTTTGACTAATTCATAATAATTTCATTTTTAATCGAAAAAATATGGGACTTTCACCAAAAATATTCAAATATTTTTCCCTTTCATTTTCTGAATTAAAATTATTTTTTGGGTTAATTTTGATATTTTTCATGAAATAAATGTTTTGGTGCATATTTTTAATTGTTTAAAAATACTTTTGACTTTTAAAAAATCATAAAATATTTTGTCTAAGGTCCTTTGACCTTGTTTGTCCTAGGATAAATCTCTTGGCCATTTATTTAGTGTTTTGAAGAGATTTTAGGTTTTTGACCAAATAAAATTGAATTTAAATGCATTTTAAATTTGAATTTAAATTGATTAATTGTGTAAAAATCATGTTGAGCCATTTTTATTGACTTGTGATGTTTGACTATGTTGAGTTAAATTCATTGGATTTAGGGGATTGATGAAATGTACATTTCATCTCCCAAAATGAATGAATGATTTTAATATGATAAAATTCCTCCCATGACCAATTTGTGTTTCTCTCATCCCCCCCCCCCCCCCCCCCCCCCCCTCTTCATCTTCAATCTCATTATTTCCCATCCCTCTCATTGACCAATGAAATCTCAAAAATCCTAAGGCTAATTGGTTCATCAATAACTTTGTGTTAGATGAACCAATACAAGTATGCATGAGATAGGTCCACCCTTTGATCTTTTTTCTTTTAGTGTTTGGTATGTTTTAGGAGTTTGGTTCATTATACCAAATCTCTAACATGCATTAGCACCTAAATTTTTATTGCTCGGCCTCAGATGGTTGTGACTTCTACATAAGTCCAATTATGATTGCTTAACATAGAGCTAAATTTGACCCTAAAGGCATAGCATTCCAGTAAGTCAGATTGTAAGTCTCCCATCTTTCATGGTATTTTATGGAAGCTTGGCCTTTTTTTCCTTCCTTTAGAAGATGTCTTGGTTGAAGGATCCATACTTGTGAATAGATGGTTGAGTGTTCTCCAAAGAATGACTTAATCAATTGAAAAACAAAACTCCACTAACATCTAATTAACTTTGACTAACACTAAATATTATTAACTTTGCTTTACTTTCAAGTCATTTACTTCGTGCAATTTAATTTCAAGTCATTTACCATTCATTGTCATTTTCATATCATTTAACTTGTTTATGTTTATACCATTTTCACTTTGCTCATTTGAGCCATATATTATGAATGTATCTATTTACTTGTGTATTTTGCTTGTGTTTGTGGTCTTAGGGCCTTAAGATACCTAATAAACAATAAAAAACCCTAAAAAATGTTTTGTGGACTGTTGAGCTTGATCTGAACTTTTGGACTTAGGATTAGGCAACATTCTATATGCAAAAGGACTTGGCCAATGCCAACACTTCTGAGACCTAACATTGTGATTTGAGCTTTCATCTGATACAAGTATTGGGATCCACTTAAATTCATCTGCTACATGGTCTTGATACAAGTGTTATTTCGATCTTGTATCTAATGCTTTATTCTAAGTTAATCAAGGAGTATTTCATCTGGTACATAAGAATTCAAAGAAGACTTCTAGCTATGGATTTTCTTGCTTGAATGTGGCTATCTTTATTTGATGCCTTGCTCTTCATATTGCTAATTGATTGTGGATATTTTCTTGATTCAAAGTCTAAAAGGAAAGTGGGTTTTCTATATGACATCATTGTCTGTTGGATTACATCCCATTGGTCAGATCTTTTCAACTCTTACCTTTTAATTTTATGCTTAGGATTAGTCTCTTCATCTCCTCCCACTTCTTAAATTTCAAAATCTCTCCCCCTTTTCAAAAACCTTCTTTGCTTGTGATTTCAAAACTTAGACCTTATTCCAAATTAGAAACTTTTGCCTATATGCCATTGCATTTTTTAAACTCTTTTCTTAATCAAAACTTATAAATTAACTTCACAATATTGACTTAAAATCTCAAAATACAAAAAGAACTAACACTCATTCAAACTTTTTGGCCCTTTGTTCCTCTTTTATACTTAAATTTTTGTTAAAAGCAATTCACCAACTTTGAAATTTTTACCACGAACTACGAAGTTTTGATCCCTCAATTTTATGTTGGTATGTAGGCACAAGTCGGAAGATCTTGTCAAACACAAAAATATAATCAATAAATTCTTTTCTCATCCCCATACTCTATTTTTCTCAAACATCTTTTATACCAAAAACACAAACACACATAAAAAAGAGCCCCCTAGGAGTACCTAGGACACCCTGGGTGCTAACACGTTCCCTCTGTGTAACTAACCCCCTTACCTGTAATCTCTGCATTTTATTAGTTTTGATTTGAAAACTTCTTATCTTTGGGTTTTGTTCGTACTTTTCCCTTTTCCTTTAGAGACAATATGTCGCAACCTGAAAAATACAGTGCGCAAAAAAAACAACCGGCGAAAGAAAAAGACAGAAGAGTACCTAGGACACCCTGGGTGCTAACACGTTCCAAAGGAGGGAAAGGAAACGCTCGAAGTAAACCTGAAAAAAGAAAGGACAAGACGGGGTCTCGCAACCAAATCTTGGGTTCGGGAGTCGGTTATGCGAAGGGAAGGTATTAGCATCCCTACTCATCCGTAGTACTCTACGGGATCCACTTTTGTAGTTTTCGTCTAAAGGGTGTGAGTTTATCTTGTGCTGTTTACCAAAAAAAAAGGGTTAAATGAAAATGACTCGCGCGGATGTCGCATCCACTGCATACGTATCTCTTCTGAATATGAGAATCAGAGTCTTCGTAGCTCGGCTGACCTATGGGTTGGGGGATGTGTGCTCGCTAAGACATCGCGTCTTATGCCTGCGTATCTCATCTGGAATGAGAATCAGAGCAAGCCGTAGTTCGGCTAACTACGGGGTTGTGGATTGGGTTTTGGACGAACGACGTCACTACGCAATCTACCGGATGCTCGACCTTTGGAGACTTACTCGCCTGTAGTAGAAGGAGTAAACGTGTGTTATGGAGAAGAAAAATCAATGAAGGGTTTGTTTGCATTGTAGGAACGCGCATGCAAAAGGGTAATGAGGATAAGACCTCATAGCTCTTAACCCTGGACAAAGGAACCTGCATAAAGTAAACACAAAAACATTGCCTCCTATCGAGGTCTTCCAGCTAGGAAAGCAGTAAAATGCGGGAAAAATGTAAAAGTACCACGCGGATAAAGATCCGAAGTAACAGCAATTAGAGAAATGGGAAACCCTGAGATCCTTCCAAGCTAACATCATCAAAGAAAGTGGGTCAGTACAGGTAATCGGAATGAACCTCCAGGGGTTATCCCACAAATAAAGTGGGAAACCACGCAAGTTATCCCTGCAAAAGTCATGTGAGCCCTCACAAAAACTCAACAAAAGGGTTAGTGAAACACCATAAGCATTTTTTTTCATGGATAACAGTATGGTTTCAGAAACCTCAAATCCTGTGGCATACACTTCAGAAATCATGTGATTAAACATTCAAGGCATAGGTTTCACCCATTCATGCATAATTAAACCCGTGGGCAAAAACATAATGAAATTCATCCAATACCTCATACATTCAGATGATCCAAATGAAGAGCATAAAATAATGGGAATAGGGCAAACCTGATTGGAGAGCTTTATTGAAATTGAGTTGCACCCGTGAGGCCCTTCAGGGTTTGGAGGCTGCTCTGAATTCTCTGTCAGGTTTCACTTCAGGTTTTGTCCAGGGTTTTGTTCCAAGGAAACCTCAGAGTATTTTGCTTCTCTTCTCTTTTTCTCAAGTGAAGCCTTGGTATTTATAGACTGAATTTCATGGTTTTGTGGGCTCAAATGAGAGAGACCCAAGTCCAAATTTTTTTATTATATATATATATATATAATATAATATATATATATATATATATATATATATATTTTATTTATTTATTTATTTTTTTCGTTTTTTTTTCCATTTTTTTTTTCGTTTTTTTTTTTTTTTTTTTCGGATCTAATTCTGATTGACATGATGAAATGCAATATGAAATGCTAAATGAATGCATGAATGAGGAGGGCCAATTTTGGGGTGTTACAGCTGCCCCTATTCAATCATCAGCTAAACCGAGTAGGATGAAAGCGAACAGCTTATCAGACAAACGGGGTGAGCTGTGATTGAATACCAAAGACAGACCGAAAATTTACGCTCCGAGAACACCACAAAAACGCGGAAATACACCGTGCTGTTTATTTTTCTTCCGATCCTCTGGCTTAATCTGGAGTTTCGATCCTCTGGCTGAACCTATACTCAATTTAGTCCTCTGGTTGGATATTAATTTTGATCCTCGGGCTGGATACGATTTTGATCTTCTGGCTAGATCTTCTTCGATCTTCTAGCTAGACCTCCTCCATTTCGATTCTCTGGCTGAATCTATTTCCTTTGATTCTCTGGCTGAATCTATTTCCTTTGATTCTCTGGCTGAATCTACTTCGATCTTCTGGCTAGATCTGAATTGTTGCGATTTTCGATCTTCTGGCTAGATCTTCTTTGTTTCGATTCTCTGGCTGAATCTACTTCGATCTTCTGGCTAGATCTGGATTGTTTTGATGATAAATTCCCATCATTAGGATCCCGCATCTGAGGCATGCGCTGGTTGACCCTCTTTTGAAATCTACACCCAACCTTCATATTAGATATGCGGCTTCGAGAATATTCCACTTTTGGGCTTCGTACATATTCTTCGGGCTAGAACATGTTGTAACGACTCCTCAATTAGACTTGGGCTTGCTGGGGAAATAAAGCTTGTAGGCGACTTCACTGGGGAATCTTCAAATTGAGCCTTAGGCTGGCTTACTGGAACACAATTCTCAGGCTGAATCTTCGAAATGACCCTCAGACTGGATCACTGGAACACGATTCTCAAGCTGAATCTTTGAAATGACCCTCAGGCTGGATCACTGGAACACGATTCTCAGGCTGAATCTTCGAAATGGACCCTCAGACTAGATCACTGGAACACGATTCTCAGGTTGAATCTTCAAAATGAACCTCAGGCCGGATCACTGGAACACGATTCTCAGGCTGAATCTTCAAAATGACCCTCAGGCTGGATCACTGGAAAACGATTCTCAGGCTGAATCTTCAAAATGACCCTCAGGCTGGATCACTCACGCTTGATCCTCTGGCTGGATCTCATGACCTTGGTTGTAAAGTAATTCTTCAGTCTGCTTGGAAGAACCTGTTTATCAGCTTATGTGTATGCTTGATATGATATGCATGCAAATGCAAATGTTATGCATGGTGTAAAAAGAAATATGCTTGGGGAAGCAAACTCCGGTAGGGAACAGATCGCTGTATCAATCCTTGAATGCTCTGTGGGGAATGATCCGTCTGCCGGGACCAATGAGCCACCAAAAATAAATTGGCTGCTTGAAAAGTTGACCTTGCGGGGGGAGATTCAACTATGGAAACTTTGTTCGGTGAGGCTCTGTGAGGAGAGTCTGTGGGGAAAACACTTCTTGGGGAAATGTCGTAGGAAACGGCCTTTGCTGGGGATATGAACTTGCTAATCGGCCTCAAGCTGGGGATTAACAAATCTGTTAAAAATAATCTGCTGGGGAATGAGATGAACACTGGGAACACCACCCTCTCATCTGTTGGTTATGCAACCGCTCCGCTGTTGCTAGAAAGATACAATCTGACACTGTCAACTCCACTGGGGATATATAGTCTGGATACTGTCAACTCTACTGGGGATAGACAGTCTGGATACTGTCAACTCTGTTGGGGAACATACTCTGCTGAGGAGAGACTTTGTCAACCGCTTAGGGATGAGGATTCATGACTTGGCATCCGGTTCCTGTGACCTGCAACCAAAAATATACGTATGCCTCGGGGGAATTACTCGGTTTGAATTCACCGTTCGGGATTAAGCACATTCAAAGCAATTTTAAATGTTTTCCTGTGCAAATCATCTGCAAAAGCCACCATTATGTTCATATGCAATATGTTTTATCAAAAATTTGGACATTTTTGCAAACAAACTGATAAATGAAAAATAAAGAGGCTCTTTAACTGAATTATTCGACTCTTAATGGGGAGAAAATTTGTGCCAGGAATAAGCGAGGGTATCAGGAAGCTGATCCCTGAAAAGAGGTGATCGCTATAAAAAGAGAACTATCCTAATGACAACTGGGATACGGGGTCCCACTGAGTTTCGACTCTGCTATGACTCGTATGTCCTCAAAACGCTCTGCTCATCTTGCTTTCTGAAGTGGATGATTAGTCGATCTTTAACCTTCGAAGATTGCCGGATTGAATGAAACAGTGATATAACACTGATGAACTCAGATCACAGTCATTCGCTTATTCCCTAACTTTTGCCTGGATCGCCCCCTTTTCGGGTTTTCAATCCACCGGGATACCCATTTTTGCCTGAGCCGCCCTTTTGGGTTTTCGACTCACCGGGTGTACTCTTTTTTTTTTATATCCCTAATTTTTGCCCGAACCTCTTTATTCTATTTTTTTTTTGGTTCGTCGGGATGCCCTTTTTTTGCCCGGACTATTCTTTTTATCGTCCAGCGGGTCTATTTTATGCGAAGTATATTTTTTTTAACTGCGTCTGAGTTAATAGGGGACGGGAATCCTTCGCCATCCATGGTTGTTAGCATCAAAACTCCGCCATAGAAAATCCTTTTAACCACGTACGGACCCTCATAGTTCGGTGTCCATTTGCCCCTGTGATCTGTGTTGGGAGGAAGAAATATTTTGAGTACCAATTCACCGACTTGATACCCCCGAGGGCGCACTTTCTGACCAAATGCTTTCTTCATTCGTCTCTGACCGAGATACGTCAATTCTGGGTACGTAGTTCCAGCATAGCACCATTTCCCGTTGGTTTGATTGATGACCAAAGCTGAATCCCCGTATACATCCAGGGTTTTAATCTGTATATTGACGGCTTCCTCAAGTCTTAGGATACAAGCTTCGTATTCGGCTTCATTGTTGGTGCAGGGAAAAGTTATTCTGGCACCAAATGGCATATGAACCCCCTTCCGGTGTGATCAACATTATACCAACTTCGCGACCATTGACGTGGACCGCCCCATCAAACATCATAACCCATTTGGATTCAGGGTCAGGCCCCTCCTCCGGGAGTGGTTCCTCTCAATCTTTCGATTTGAGAAACATGATGTCCTCATCAGGAAAGTCAAACCTCATAGGTTGGTAATCATCAATCGGTTGCTCTGCAAGATAGTCTAACAAGACACTTCCCTTGATGGCTTTTTGTGAAGTGTATTGGATGTCATACTCTGTCAGTATCATTTGTCACCTAGTAACCTTTCCGGTAAGTGATGGCTTTTCAAAAATATACTTGACTGGATCCATTTTTGATATCAATAGAGTCGTGTGAGTCAACATATACTGTCTTAGTCGGCGATCAGCCCATGCCAAAGCGCGGTAAGTTTTCTCGAGCAATGAGTATCTTTGTTCACAGTCGGTAAACTTTTGCTAAGGTAGTATATTGCATGCTCTTTTCGACCTGACTCGTCATGCTGACCGAGCACACAACCCATTGACCTTTCTAACACAGTCAAGTACATGATCAACGGTCTTTCCTCTCGGCCTGTAGACTGGCCCCGATCTTGATCTCTTTCTTGTCGTCTTCGGTACCAACGTTCATGGTCTCAACCACCTCCTGATAAGGTGTAATAGCTTGGTCCTCCTGTTTCAACAATCTGGCTAACCCTTCAGGCAATTCACAATCTTCCTCAGCCCCTTCTTCGGCTTGATAGATAGGATTGTCGAAGTGATACTTGGCCATAGCAGTGTCGTTAGCAGTGAGATCCGAGTGGTCGGCTTTGCATGATGGAGGATTATGCTTTACCTTAGAATGAGAGATTTTTTTTTTTTGAAAGAAAGGAAAAACGAAAAAAGAAACATTGCCATTTTTTTTTGTAAAAAGTAAAAAAAACTGAAAGAAAGAGAACACAAAATTGTTTGCAAAAGCCGTCCTTTATTGATGATAAAAATAATTGCGAAACGTAACTAAATGGATGGCCCTACAAATGAGCCGTTACACCTTGGGCAAAGTGTAAGACTTTATTATGCATGTAATAAAGGAAAACAATAAAAATCACTCTTTCAGCATTGTAACCCGGACGGTTTTTTCAGACGACCAATTGTTGAGCTTTTCTCCCGGGACACACGGGCGAATCCAGCTATCTAAGTCACAGTCACTGTCAGCCTTGTCTTCATCTGCAGCATTGACGTTGTGGGGAGAAACCAAACCCCCGCTGGAGAGAGCACCGGCTTCATTCTTCTGAGATCCCGGAGCATACCCCAATCCAAACTTGTCTTCTTTGATAACTGGCTCCACAAATTTGCCCCAGCCTTGGGCATTATCAGCCTTAACCACTTCAACAACATTAATCTCCTGCCCGCCGTGGGCTGGCATCAGGTTCTGGATAACGTTAGGCACCGGAGCAAAATTGATAGCCTGGGCGTCTCTCAAATCTTGTACCTTTAACTAGAGAGCCTTGCAATTATCTGTAGTATGGCCAGGTGCGTTGGAGTGAAAAGCACATCTGGCGTTGACATCATAACCTCTAGGAAAATTATTGGGATTGATTGGTGGGGCCAGAGTTCTCAATGTAACCAGATTCATGTCAATCAGCTTGGGAAGTAATACTGAATAAGGCATTGGGATTGGCTCGATGACCCGGTCCGTCTGCCTCGGACGTTGTTGATAGTGTCTCTGCTGACCCAGATTACCTCCTTGTTGTTGATTGTTGTACCTGGGTTGTTGTTACGAATGATATTGCGGTTGAGGAACAGGTGTTGGAATAGTGACTGCGGCCACTTGATCTTGATAATAATTAGGGCGTCCTCTACCCCTGCTTCTGCCGGCATACACAACGCTTGCCTCGCCTTCTTTTCTTCGCTGACCGTTACCAGCAAACGGTCTCTTGGGACCTGATGAGTTGGAAGACTATTGTCTTGAATTCGGCCCATCTTCAACAGACTCTCGATTCTTTCTCCAGCAATTACTATCTCTGCAAAGCTGATTGACGGGCAAGCAGCCAATCTCTCAATATAATTGCCTTGAAGAGTGTTCATGAACATGTCCGCCATCTCCCTTTCAGACATAGGGGGTTGGACGGACGCAACAATCTGTCTCCAACGCTGAGCATACTCTCTAAAGGTCTCCTTGGCAGTCTGAGACATACCTTGCAACAAGGTCCGATTTGGAGCCATGTCCAAGTTGTATTGATATGGCTTGACAAAAGCCTCTGCCAAGTCTTTCCAGCTCTTGATGGTAGTACGAGACAAATGAGAATACCATTCACGAGAAGCTCCAGTTAGACTGTCTTCAAAATAGTACATCCGCAGCTTTTCATCTTCCAAGTGAGCTCCCAACCTTCCCAAATAAGATTGGAGATGAGTGCGTGGGCAAGAAGCCCCGTTGTATTTCTCAAAAGTAGGGGGTTTGAACTTGTGAGGAATCCTTACTCCCTGAACCAGACCAAGATTTGTGACATCAAAGCCTAAGGAATTTTGAGACTCCAAAGATTTGAGCTTCTCAGCAAGCTCATCCATACGGCGAGTGGTCTCGAGGGCCTCGTCGTGCAAAGAAAATTGATCATACTGATAATCTTCAGTAACGGGGTGCCCGTTAATCCGAATTCCTTGATTCACATTGTACCTTCCGCCAATACCATTTCCAACATTCCCTGTGTTGCCAACATTACCCGGGTTTCCATCAGCATTTGCGTTACCCGCGTTACCAGTGTTCACAGGGTTATCAGTGTTCCCAGGGTTACCAGGGTTTCCCTCAGCATTTAGTATCTCCACCTCAGGCCTCGGTTGCCCAACCAATTCCCTCAGCTTTTCTTGACCTGCTGCCATACCAGTCATCAATGTCATGAACTGATCCATCCTTTCACTCATATCAGCCAGCTCTTTCTATACTTGGTCCATCGCTAGTCGTGGACGATTTTCCTTTGTCGGGTATCTGTGAACTCGCTTGGGACCAATAACTGCCTGATACAGGGAACAAACATTAGACACTGCGGTGACACCTGCAAAACAGACAAGGGTTAATATGCATGGTATGCGATGCACTGCTTGTTCAGTTTTAAGGCACCCCCGTTTTGAAAGGGAATACCCTGCAAATGAATAAGCATGAGATGTTGGATGCAAATATGCAGATGATGTTATGCAATGCAAAGGCATGTCAATCAGAATTGATGGATCCGCTTGAACATCTGTCAGGTTGCACTTCCTGGAGAGAAATTCACTAAGGAATATAATACAAGACCAAAACTCTGCTCCAGAAAACCGGGTTGGTTGGAGGTTAAGGTTTCCTGAATTTAGCCCACCCCTCACTGGTAGGTTCTAAGAACAGAAGTTCGTCAGCTTCAGCCCTTCAGTCGCGAATAATACGTTTACCACTGAAGGTTTGGCATTATTACGGGATAAAAGACCTCCACTGACTCCCCTCAACAGGACATCCTAAAGCAAGTTCCCAGTCTCGGGGTCCTCGGATTAATCAGCAAGAATGCGCCCACCAGAGCTAACATAATCACGTCTCGGAGGAGAGACCTCGACTGAGTTCTCGGGAAATGGTCACCAGAGTCGACGATTTCTAAAGGAACACCATGTCGTTACGGAACATCCGTAGGACATAATATATCCAAAAGAAACCTCGTCTGGGTGTGGTTCTTCACGAACGACTTAACGTAGCAACATGCCACGCAAGCCTCATGATCATCCATTCTAAAACCTGTGTGTACACTCAAGCCTGGGTAATGGGCTTATCTCTCATAGAACATCCCATCCCAACAAACAAACAAACAGATCCAATAGATACAACAGATGCATGCAAGCAGGTAAGCAAATAAATGTACAAAAGCATGAACACCCAATAAACAAGAAATCACACAAGCTAGGAGGGACTCGCTTAGGGAAGATGGACCAGCAAGAGGTCAACTTCTTAGTCCCCAGCAGAGTCGCCAGCTGTCGCAACCTGAAAAATACAGTGCGCAAAAAAAACAACCGGCGAAAGAAAAAGACAGAAGAGTCGCCACCGTGCGTTATTCATCCCAAAGGAGGGAAAGGAAACGCTCGAAGTAAACCTGAAAAAGGAAAGGACAAGACGGGGTCTCGCAACCAAATCTTGGGTTCGGGAGTCGGTTATGCGAAGGGAAGGTATTAGCACCCCTACGCATCCGTAGTACTCTACGGGATCCACTTTTGTAGTTTTCGTCTAAAGGGTGTGCGTTTATCTTGTGCTGTTTACCAAAAAAAAAGGGTTAAATGAAAATGACTCGCACGGATGTCGCATCCACTGCATACGTATCTCTTCTGAATATGAGAATCAGAGTCTTCGTAGCTCGGCTGACCTATGGGTTGGGGGATGTGTGCTCGCTAAGACATCGCGTCTTATGCCTACGTATCTCATCTGGAATGAGAATCAGAGTAAGCCATAGTTCGGCTAACTACGGGGTTGTGGATTGAGTTTTGGACGAACGACGTCACTACGCAATCTACCGGATGCTCGACCTTTGGAGACTTACTCGCCTGTAGTAGAAGGAGTAAACGTGTGTTATGGAGAAGAAAAATCAATGAAGGGTTTGTTTGCATTGTAGGAACGCGCATGCAAAAGGGTAATGAGGATAAGACCTCATAGCTCTTAACCCTGGACAAAGGAACCTGCATAAAGTAAACACAAAAACATTGCCTCCTATCGAGGTCTTCCAGCTAGGAAAGCAGTAAAATGCGGGAAAAATGTAAAAGTACCACGCGGATAAAGATCCGAAGTAACAGCAATTAGAGGAATGGGAAACCCTGAGATCCTTCCAAGCTAACATCATCAAAGAAAGTGGGTCAGTACAGGTAATCGGAATGAACCTCCAGGGGTTATCCCACAAATAAAGTGGGAAACCACGCAAGTTATCCCTGCAAAAGTCATGTGAGCCCTCACAAAAACTCAACAAAAGGGTTAGTGAAACACCATAAGCATTTTTTTCATGGATAACAGTATGGTTTCAGAAACCTCAAACCCTGTGGCATACACTTCAGAAATCATGTGATTAAACATTCAAGGCATATGTTTCACCCATTCATGCATAATTAAACCCGTGGGCAAAAACATAATGAAATTCATCCATCATACCTCATACATTCAGATGATCCAAATTAAGAGCATAAAATAATGGGAATAGGGCAAACCTGATTGGAGAGCTTTATTGAAATTGAGTTGCACCCGTGAGGCCCTTCAGGGTTTAGAGGCTGCTCTGAATTCTCTGTCAGGTTTCTCTTCAGGTTTTGTCCAGGGTTTTGTTCCAAGGAAACCTCAGAGTATTTTGCTTCTCTTCTCTTTTTCTCAAGTGAAGCCTTGGTATTTATAGACTGAATTTCATGGTTTTGTGGGCTCAAATGAGAGAGACCCAAGTCCAAATTTTTTTTATTATATTTTTTTTTATTATTATTTTTATTTATTTATTTATTTTGTAAAAAAATATTTTTTTTTTGTTTTTTGTTTTTTTTTTTTCGGATCTAATTCTGATTGACATGATGAAATACAATATGAAATGCTAAATGAATGCATGAATGAGGAGGGCAAATTTTGGGGTGTTACACAATAAAAGCGCAGTGGTGACTCTGGTTTTTATTGACGTTAAAGTTATCCATAGTTTGATGATCATGAATTTACCGCTACACTCACCAACCTATTGAAGATTATCAGTCAGTGCAATATGATTTTCCTGATGAAGAGATTTTGTACTTGAAGATGAAAGATTATGATGAACCATTGCCTGAAGAAGGGCCAGAACCTAGTTCCCGTTGGGGCATGGTATTTGATAGAGCTATTAATTTGTATGGTAATGGCATTGGGGCAGTGATTATTACTCCTCAAGGCACTCATTTTCAATTTACAGCTAGATTGACCTTTAAGTGTACAAACAATATGGTTGAGTATGAAGCTTGCATTATGGGGCTTGAAGAGGCCATTGATCTCAGAATTAAATACCAGTGTTGCAACGCGCTGACTTTAGAACACCAAGGACATGATACGCGTGGCCATCACACCTGCCACCTCAATTAATGAGGGAGATCTGATGGCCCTTGTTTCTTTGAATTTCTTTTTATTTTCTAATTTTCCATTTAATCAATTTATTTTGACTAATTCATAATAATTTCATTTTTAATCCAAAAAATATGGGACTTTCACCAAAAATATTTAAATATTTTTCCCTTTCATTTTCTGAATTAAAATTATTTTTTGGGTTAATTTTGATATTTTTCATGAAATAAATGTTTTGGTGCATATTTTTAATTGTTTAAAAATACTTTTGACTTTTAAAAAATCATAAAATATTTTGTCTAAGGTCCTTTGACCTTGTTTGTCCTAGGATAAATCTCTTGGCCATTTATTTAGTGTTTTGAAGAGATTTTAGGTTTTTGACCAAATAAAATTGAATTTAAATGCATTTTAAATTTGAATTTAAATTGATTAATTGTGTAAAAATCATGTTGAGCCATTTTTATTGACTTGTGATGTTTGACTATGTTGAGTTAAATTCATTGGATTTAGGGGATTGATGAAATCTACATTTCATCTCCCAAAATGAATGAATGATTTTAATTTGATAAAATTCCTCCCATGACCAATTTGTGTTTCTCTCATCTCTCTCCCCCCCCCTCTTCATCTTCAATCTCATTATTTCCCATCCCTTTCATTGACCAATGAAATCTCAAAAATCCTAAGGCTAATTGGTTCATCAATAACTTTGTGTTAGATGAACCAATACAAGTATGGATGAGATAGGTCCACCCTTTGATCTTTTTTCTTTTAGTGTTTGGTATGTTTTAGGAGTTTGGTTCATTATACCAAATCTCTAACTTGCATTAGCACCTAAATTTTTATTGCTCGGCCTCAGATGGTTGTGACTTCTACATAAGTCCAATTATGATTGCTTAACATAGAGCTAAATTTGACCCTAAAGGCATAGCATTCCAGTAAGTCAGATTGTAAGTCTCCCATCTTTCATGGTATTTTATGGAAGCTTGGCCTTTTTTTCCTTCCTTTAGAAGATGTCTTGGTTGAAGGATCCATACTTGTGAATAGATGGTTGAGTGTTCTCCAAAGAATGACTTAATCAATTGAAAAACAAAACTCCACTAACATCTAATTAACTTTGACTAACACTAACTATTATTAACTTTGCTTTACTTTCAAGTCATTTACTTCGTGCAATTTAATTTCAAGTCATTTACCATTCATTGTCATTTTTATATCATTTAACTTGTTTATGTTTATGCCATTTTCACTTTGCTCATTTGAGCCACATATTATGAATGTATCTATTTACTTGTGTATTTTGCTTGTGTTTGTGGTCTTAGGGCCTTAAGATACCTAATAAACAATAAAAAAAACCCTAAAAAATGTTTGGTGGACTGTTGAGCTTGATCTGAACTTTTGGACTTAGGATTAGGCAACATTCCATATGCAAAAGGACTTGGCCAATGCCAACACTTCCGAGACCTAACATTGTGATTTGAGCTTTCATCTGATACAAGTATTGGGATCCACTTAAATTCATCTGCTACATGGTCTTGATACAACTGTTATTTCGATCTTGTATCTAATGCTTTATTCTAAGTTAATCAAGGAGTATTTCATCTGGTACATAAGAATTCAAAGAAGACTTCTAGCTATGGATTTTCTTGCTTGAATGTGGCTATCTTTATTTGATGCCTTTCTCTTCATATTGCTAATTGATTGTGGATATTTTCTTGATTCAAAGTCTAAAGGGAAAGTGGGTTTTCTATATGACATCATTGTCTGTTGGATTACATCCCATTGGTCAGATCTTTTCAACTCTTACCTTTTAATTTTATGCTTAGGATTAGTCTCTTCATCTCCTCCCACTTCTTAAATTTCAAAATCTCCCCCCCTTTTCAAAAACCTTCTTTGCTTGTGATTTCAAAACTTAGACCTTATTCCAAATTAGAAACTTTTGCCTATATGCCATTGCATTTTTTAAACTCTTTTCTTAATCAAAACTTATAAATTAACTTCACAATATTGACTTAAAATCTCAAAATACAAAACGAACTAACACTCATTCAAACTTTTTGGCCCTTTGTTCCTCTTTTATACTTAAATTTTTGTTAAAAGCAATTCACCAACTTTGAAATTTTTACCACGAACTACGAAGTTTTGATCCCTCATTTTTATGTTGGTATGTAGGCACAAGTCGGAAGATCTTGTCAAACACAAAAATATAATCAATAAATTCTTTTCTCATCCCCATACTCTATTTTTCTCAAACATCTTTTATACCAAAAACACAAACACACATAAAAAAGAGCCCCCTAGGAGTACCTAGGACACCCTGGGTTCTAACACGTTCCCTTTGTGTAACTAACCCCCTTACCTGTAATCTCTGCATTTTATTAGTTTTGATTTGAAAACTTCTTATCTTTGGGTTTTGTTCGTACTTTTCCCTTTTCCTTTAGAGACAATATGTCGCAACCTGAAAAATACAGTGCGCGAAAAAAACAACCGGCGAAAGAAAAAGACAGAAGAGTCGCCACCGTGCGTTATTCATCCCAAAGGAGGGAAAGGAAACGCTCGAAGTAAACCTGAAAAAGGAAAGGACAAGACGGGGTCTCGCAACCAAATCTTGGGTTCGGGAGTCGGTTATGCGAAGGGAAGGTATTAGCACCCCTACTCATCCGTAGTACTCTACGGGATCCACTTTTGTAGTTTTCGTCTAAAGGGTGTGAGTTTATCTTGTGCTGTTTACCAAAAAAAAAGGGTTAAATGAAAATGACTCGCGCGGATGTCGCATCCACTGCATACGTATCTCTTCTGAATATGAGAATCAGAGTCTTCGTAGCTCGGCTGACCTATGGGTTGGGGGATGTGTGCTCGCTAAGACATCGCGTCTTATGCCTACGTATCTCATCTGGAATGAGAATCAGAGCAAGCCGTAGTTCGGCTAACTACGGGGTTGTGGATTGAGTTTTGGACGAACGACGTCACTACGCAATCTACCGGATGCTCGACCTTTGGAGACTTACTCGCCTGTAGTAGAAGGAGTAAACGTGTGTTATGGAGAAGAAAAATCAATGAAGGGTTTGTTTGCATTATAGGAACGCGCATGCAAAAGGGTAATGAGGATAAGACCTCATAGCTCTTAACCCTGGACAAAGGAACCTGCATAAAGTAAACACAAAAACATTGCCTCCTATCGAGGTCTTCCAGCTAGGAAAGCAGTAAAATGCGGGAAAAATGTAAAAGTACCACGCGGATAAAGATCCGAAGTAACAACAATTAGAGGAATGGGAAACCCTGAGATCCTTCCAAGCTAACATCATCAAAGAAAGTGGGTCAGTACAGGTAATCGAAATGAACCTCCAGGGGTTATCCCACAAATAAAGTGGGAAACCACGCAAGTTATCCCTGCATAAGTCATGTGAGCCCTCACAAAAACTCAACAAAAGGGTTAGTGAAACACCATAAGCATTTTTTTCATGGATAACAGTATGGTTTCAGAAACCTCAAACCCTGTGGCATACACTTCATAAATCATGTGATTAAACATTCAAGGCATAGGTTTCACCCATTCATGCATAATTAAACCCGTGGGCAAAAACATAATGAAATTCATCCATTATACCTCATACATTCAGATGATCCAAATTAAGAGCATAAAATAATGGGAATAGGGCAAACCTGATTGGAGAGCTTGATTGAAATTGAGTTGCACCCGTGAGGCCCATCAGGGTTTGGAGGCTGCTCTGAATTCTCTCAGGTTTCTCTTCAGGTTTTGTCCAGGGTTTTGTTCCAAGGAAACCTCAGAGTATTTTGCTTCTCTTCTCTTTTTCTCAAGTGAAGCCTTGGTATTTATAGACTGAATTTCATGGTTTTGTGGGCTCAAATGAGAGAGACCCAAGTCCAAATTTTTTTTTTATATTTTATTTATTTTTTTATTATTATTTTTTTTTATTTATTTTTTTTGTAAAAAAATATTTTTTTTTTTCGTTTTCTTTTTCCATTTTTTTTTCGGATCTAATTCTGATTGACATGATGAAATGCAATATGAAATGCTAAATGAATGCATGAATGAGGAGGGCAAATTTTGGGGTGTTACACAATAAAAGCGCAGTGGTGACTCTGGTTTTATTGACGTTAAAGTTATCCATAGTTTGATGGTCATGAATTTACCGCTACACTCACCAACCTATTGAAGATTATCAGTCAGTGGAATATGATTTTCCTGATGAAGAGATTTTGTACTTGAAGATGAAAGATTATGATGAACCATTGCCTGAAGAAGGGCCAGAACCTAGTTCCCGTTGGGGCATGGTATTTGATAGAGCTATTAATTTGTATGGTAATGGCATTGGGGCAGTGATTATTACTCCTCAAGGCACTCATTTTCAATTTACAGCTAGATTGACCTTTAAGTGTACAAACAATATGGCTGAGTATGAAGCTTGCATTATGGGGCTTGAAGAGGCCATTGATCTCAGAATTAAATATCTTGACTCCTTTGGAGATTCATCTTTGGTTGTGAATCCGATCAAAGGTGAATGGGAAACAAATCAACCTGGTTTGATACCATATAAAGACTATGCGAGGAGGATATCAACTTTCTTCACAAAGGTTGAGTTTCATCGTATCCCTTGAGATGAAAACCAGATCGCAGATGCTCTTGCAACATTGGCTTCCATGATTGTGGTGAAATTTTGGAATGAGGTTCCTAACTTGATTGTGATGCTTCTTGATAGGCCAGCTTATGTTTTTGTTATTGAAGAAGACAAAGATGAAAAACCATGGTATTTTGATATCAAGTTCTTCCTCCAAAGTCATATTTACCTATCTGGTGATGTGCTTTATTAGAGAAATTTTGACATGGTTTTGCTCAAATGCGTGGATAGACACGAAGCAGACGCATTGATGGCTGAAGTCCATGAAGGTTCCTTTGGTGCTCATTCCGATGGACATGCTATAACAAAGAAGATGTTGAGAGCAGGTTAATGTTAGCTGACAATGGAATCTGACTGTTGCAAGTTTCAGAAGAAATGCCACAAGTGTCAAATTTATGCAGATAAGATTCATGTTCCTCCGACGCTGTTGAACGTTATTTCCTCTCCATGGCCCTTCTCCATGTGGGGAATTGATATGATTGGCATGATTGAGCCCAGAGCTTCAAACAGACATAGTTTTATTCTGGTGGCTATTGATTACTTCACAAAGTGGGTTAAAGCGACATCGTATGCAAATGTAACCAAGCAAGTTTTTATAGGGTTTATCAAGAATCAAATTATATGTCGTTATAGTGTCCCAAGCAAGATCATTACTGATAACGGGTCAAACTTGAATAATAATATGGTGGAAGCTCTTTGAAAAGACTTTAAGATTACACATCATAATTCTTCTCCCTACAGACCAAAGATGAATGGGGTTGTTGAAGCTACGAATAAGAACATTAAGAAGATAATTCAGAAGATGGTTGTGACATACAAATATTAACATACAAAGATTGGCATGAGATGCAACCCCTTTCTCTCTCGTTTATGGTATGAAAGTTGTGCTCCCCGTGGAGGTTGAGATCCCATTATTGCGTGTCTTAATGGAAGCCAAGTTGACAGAAGCTGAATGGTGCCAGACCAGATATGATCAGTTGAATTTGATTGATGAGAAAAGATTGACTGCCATGTGTCATGGTCAGTTGTATCAGCAAAGAATTAAGAAAGCTTTTGATAAGAAGGTCAAGCCTCGTGTGTTCAAAGAGGGGGACCTTATGCTCAAGAAGATTATAACTTTCAAACCTGATGTTAGGGGCAAATGGATTCCTAATTATGAAGGTTCATATGTTGTTAAGAGAGCCTTGTCAGGCGGTGCTTTGATTCTTACAACTATGGATGGTTAAGAGTTCACGCATCATGTGAATACCGATGCAGTCAAGAAATACTTTGCCTAAAAAATAAAAGAACAACTCGCTAAGTCGAAGACCTGAAAGGGCGGCTTAGGCAAAAATGAGCGTCTCAGTGGATTGAAAACCCGAAAAGGAGGTCTAGGAAAAAGTTAGAGACATAAAATAGAAAGTTTATCACAGTAGATTGAATACTCCACCTTGGGGAAATCTAGGCAAAAATTAGGGATTATGGCAAGTAACTTCACTCGGCCGGTTTTGAGCAAGTCATTTGGTTCTGATTCATCATTCTCGGCCGAAGACAAGCACAATGGATATTGAAGTTGGTATGGAAGGTAGTGTTCATTGTATTCAATGTAGCCCTTTTCCATGTAAATTACCATTTTCAAACATTGTAAAGATCCATGGAGTCTCGTCATTTATGGACTACCATTTTATTAAATAAAGTTGAGCTTTTATCCAATTGTTTCTATTCTTATTTGCTCATGTTAAATAAAATTGAATTTTTATGATGATAATTTTGAAATAAATTAATAAATAATTATTTTTCTTAAAAATAAGAAAAACATTCACTTTAAGAATAACCGATTTCAGCAAGGAATGTCAACAACAATCTAAGAACATGTAAGTCTTGGAGTGTGGAGCATTGCTGGTCTTCCCCAAGTAGTTGGTTTTGTAATTCTTTTCCTCCCTAATAGTTCTTCATTTTTCCTCGGCTTGGTCGATGAGCTTCTCCCCGAATAATCTCCTCTCCCTGGTAGATTTGGTGGGTTTTATCCCTAGTTGAGCTGGCGATCGGTCCCCTTTGCAAATCCATATTCCCCAGCTGATGTGCTCATGTTTTGTATCCCCTAATTAGTGATTTGTGATTAGACCTTGGATATACGAAACCTTTATTTAGTTTCCAAATTCCCCATTTGCATTTGTTTATGTTGTGTAACCACGGTAATTTCTCCCCTATGTGGGTCCGACCCGATTATCTTTGCCTTGGAATTGGTTTATTTCACAGTTTCCAAGAAGAATTTGATGATTATTGTGATGGTTCTTTGGTTTTCTCCGGCAAGTCATAACATCCCAATATTCTGCTTGATTCCTCACTCAGAATTTTATCTCTGATATTCCCCGACAGAGTTCGTCTTCTGATGAAAGTTTCTTCTCGACAGAATTTGGTTTTGAGTAGTATTTGATTTTTGTCCCCTACAAGGCTGTCTCCTATTTAACATGGTGTTGACTTAAAATTCCCCGCAGTATTGACAATATGGATCCTTAGTAGATCTTTTCTCTATCCTCAGCATGTTTGATTGGTCATCCTTCAGCAGTGCTCTCTCCCCTCAGAGTTTGCAGTAATTGATCGAAGGCATGTTTTCCATGTCTTTCCCAGCCATAGTTGACTTATTCAGAGCTAGATGATTTATTTTCATCCCTAGAATTTTCTCCAGTTGGTGTTTCCATCTTGTTGAGATTAGCCCAGCGTTGTAGTAATGATTCAAATCTTTGTTATTTGTATCCTTTGTGTTGTTTTGTTAGCATGATCATAATCATACACATGCATTCTCATGCTTAAAACACAACATCAGATAGTTCATTATGCATTTTATCACATTTGATTTTTCTTCTGATCCCCTGCTTCGATGATATTATTTCCCCATGCAGATTTGGTGTGTGTCTGTCCTCCTCCAATTATACAGTGTCAACCCCTTAAGCAAAAAGAGTTTAACCTTTCTCATTCCCCACTGAGTTATTTCCTCGTGGATGACTATTATTTCAATTTCCTCCCCAGATAATTATCTGGATAGAACCACTCCCCTTGAGTTATATCCTCATTGGGTTGAGTCTTTGTTTGACCGTTTCTTTCTAGGTATTACCTAGATAGATATTTTGGTCCCCCGAGAGTCTATTACCCAGTAATTGGTAATCTTCTTCTCAATAATGAGTACATTACTTTTTCCTAATACCCGATAAAATGTAATCTACTTCCTTGGTATTCCCCAGCGGATTCGTTTTCACGTTTCCCCAGTGAGTCTATCCATGACATGTTTATCCTAACTGGTGATGGATATTCTTCCTTTTTGGTTTTCTACCTAGTAAAATGGTAGCTGTAATCCCTATTTTATTCCCTAGAGAGTATATCCTTGACATGTTCATTTTAACCGATGATGGATTTTCTCTTCTCTTTGGTATTCTACCCAGTAACTGGTAGTTATAATTCCTACTTTCCCCTGTTGAGTTTATCCTTGATATGTTCATCCTAACCGGTGACAAATATTCTCTCTTTGGTATTCTACCCAGTAACTGGTAGATATAATTCCTATATCTTCCCGACAGTCTATCCTTGATATGTTTACCCTAACCGGTAACGAATGTTCTTCCTCATTCCCCAGGTGGTCTATCCTTGATGTGTTCATCCTAATCGATGAAGGATCTTCCTCCTTTGAGTTTATCCTTGATATGTTCACTTTAATTCGGTGACGAATACTCTCTCTTTGGTCTTCTGCCCAATAATCGGTAGTTGTAAATCCTATTTGATATGTTTCCCCAGTAGGTTATTCTTACGCAGTTGACTGGTAATGAATACACCTCTTTTTCTCATCGAGTCATCCTTGATATGTTTACCCTAACCGGTAACGGATGTCCCTCTGTCAGAGTGTATTATCTTCCTACCCAATAACCGGTAGTAGATAATATATCTTTTGTACTCCTGTGTTGAAGTCCATTCTTCCCTAGTTGAGTTTGAGTGCGTATTTCCTCAGTGAAATTGCCTTTTCCTGTTTGGTTTGAGTATTTCTGCTTTGTTCTGATCTACCTATTTCCCCTGTAGATTTCCTTGGTTCCCCAACCGAGTCTTTCCATTGATTTATTTTCATGGGAATTCCCTTTGTGTCTCCAGCAGTTTTTAAGTCGTAGCCTGACCTACGCATAACTTTTATCCCTTAGAGTCTCTGTGTCCTCTACTGAGTTTTCCTTACGGAATACATTTTTCTCTTGTGGACCTTCAGTCTCTTTCAGATTCTTTTCCTTTGGGTAAATATATTCCCACACAAAGATTATTTTAACATTCATATCATATGCACCATGAGGTCTCTTAGGCACCAAAATTCGTTTCTAGATGTTGTTATTAAGTCTATTCTACTAAGTTGATACGAAGATTTTAACCTTCACATCCTCAGTTAGAATATACTTAAATAGGGGCAGCTGTAAGACCCCAATTTTGAGCCTAAGATCCCTCATGCTATCTCATCGTATGCATTGGTTTTAGGATCACACCTTGGCATCCTCCTTACCCCTCATTCATTGGGTTTGCATTGGGAGAGATCACCAAGAACATTTGATTGTATCATACTTTGTTTTTCATTATTTACTAACCAAAATCCCAAAAATATGTCTATGTATAGCTTTGTTTCTTTCGTAGGTAGTGTATGCATTCACCAATGCCTCATCAAGCTCATATATAGGGTTTAAGACCCTTAGTACAAGGAGATCAATCAAGGGATGGTTCACATTGGTTCTAAACATCATATATGGGTCCCCATAATCTTCACTTATCATTTTGATCAAGAAATCATCAAGAGTTTGAAGCTTGTTTGCCTTGGAAGCCCTAATTCATCTAGGTATCTTATGTGACTTCCTCATCAAGTTTCTTCCACATTTGATCAAATATATCAATGGATACTTCATATTACATCATATTATACATATATGATCCTCCATGAGTCCTAAAGATCAAGACAACTTCAAGTTTACAAGTTAGTCCAAGGAGGTTGACTAGAGAAAGTCAACTGGTCAAAACTGGGGTTCCCTAGACCTTATCTCCTATAATTTTTGTCATATGAAAATTATTACAAGAGAAAAGTTACTCTATATTACATTACAAACAACTTTCGTGTTGATATAAAGATCTATTTTTGCTTGTAAAGTCATTTTTTTATGGTGAAACATTATAGGTCATTTTGTTTGTGCCCTTGTTAGGAGGTCAACTTTCAAGGGCCATAACTTACCCAATTTTTATGATATGAAGGCCATCCAAAATTCATGATCAAATTCAATATGTCTTCTCAAACTTTTATTCTTGGATAAACCTCAAATTCAACTTGCAAGGGCATGTTCCAAGAGGAAACATTATAGGCTACTTTAGGTCATTACCATTGAACAAGCAATTTTCCTCAACTTCTAAAATGCATAAGTCCTTCATGCCAAACTCAAATGAGGTCAAATTTGTGACCAAATTAAAGAGGATTGAAATAGATACAACTTTTATGAAGGAACTCTTTCCATTTTAAGCTCATAACAAAAGTTAATGAAGGTGGAAGAAGTGGATATTTGACTTGGTACTTAGAAAAAATTCAATTATGTTTGATTTCTCAAACTTCCACTTCAAAATTAATCATGATCCAAGTTTAAAATGGAAAAGTGTTCAGCATTAAAGTTGTTCCCCTTGATGTCACCTTTCCAAAAAGTCCATGATCACCTCATTTGGAAAATATTTGAATGACTTGCGCATGCTTACTCTTCATGGTTCCATTTGGATGAATTACATGATCATTCCCCAATTTCAAATGCATGGCTTCGTGTTATACTTTCAGCATCACTCATGATCATTTTTGGACCTGATCACATCATCTCATGGGCCTATTATACGCCCATGAAAGCATGCACTTCATATTTCTATTTTTGGCCAAAATTCAAAAGGTGTGAAAAGCAACGAACATGGCTATAAATACATGCCCTTGGTGATCAGAATTAGGATCCTCTTGCCCAAGCTTCGTACCCATTCTTTCCCAAACCCCATTGAAAGGATAATCTTGAAGATTTCTTGAGAAATCGAGTTTCAATTCTCATTCTGTTTTGGAATTGAAACTCCAAGAGTCCAAGCTTTTTAATCATCAATATCATCTCCTGGAAGCTTCTAGAGTCAAGCCAAGCCAAATTGGAAGCAAGACCAAGTTGATTTGAAGATCCTCAAAGGTGAGACTTCAGAAACTTTTCTTCTTCGATTATCCCTCATTTCTCATCCATTTTGATTGATTGTTGGTTTGCTGAAGTCCTACCAATGTAGGCAACAAGCTTGAGTTGCTTTGAGGTCAAATCGAAGCAACTCAGATCATTATCCTCAAAATTCAAATCCCTGTATCTTTCAATATACTTGGAATTGGAAGAAATTGAGACTAGATTCGAGCTCCTGATCATTTTTTTCATTTTGGTGATGGTTGGTGGTCATCCAGTCCGGTGAGGTTCACCGGAGAAGATGACCGGAGCCCTTACTCTGATGGTGTGTTGGCGTGGTCCCAACCCTTTGATCCGTTCAAAATGTTTTAATTTTGTCCCTTGGTTTTGATTACCATTGGTGTGACACGTTTGACTTGGTCTATCGTGGATAGAGCGCGTGTGGCCATCAGATCTACCACATCAATTAATGAGGGAGATCTGATGACCCTTGTTTTTTTGAATTTATTTATATTTTCTAATTTTTCATTTAATCCCTTGGTTTTGTTTAATTCATATTAATTTCATTCTTAATCCAAAATATATGAGACTTTCACCAAAAATCTTTAAATATTGTTCTCTTCCATATTTTGAATTAAAATTATTTTTTTGATTAATTTTGGTATTTTTCATGAATTAAATGTTTTTGTGCATATTTTTAAATTGTTTAAAAATACTTCTGACTTTTTAATAAGAGGGGATTTTTTTGTCTAAGGTCCTTTGAGCTTGTTTGACCTAGGATAAATCCATTGGCCATTTATTTGATGTTTTGAAGGGATTTTAGGTTTTGACCAAATTTAAATACATTTTAATATTCTTTTTAATTGATTAAATTTTTAAAAATGTTGTTGAGCCATTTTTATGATCTTGTGATGTTTGACTTTCTGTTTGGGTCTTGGACATGGTTGATTTGATTTTTGTTGGATCAAAATCATTGGATTTAAGGGATTGATGAAAGCTACATTTCATCTTCCAAAATGAATGAATGGTTTTGATTTGATGAAATTCCTCTCATGATCAATTTGTGTTTCTATCTCCCCTCCCCTATTCATCTTCATCCCTATTCTTTCCCATTCCCTCATTTGCCCAATAAAATCTCTAATGTCTAAAGGCTAATTGATTAATCAATGACCTTGTCTCAGATGAATCAATACAAGTATGATTGAGATAGGTCCTTCATTTTTTTAGTGTGTGGTATGTTTTAGGAGTTTCGTTCTTTGTACAAAATCTCTAACATGCATTAACACCTATATTTTTATTGGGAGACCTCAGATAGTTGTGACTTCTATATAAGTCCAATTACGATTGCTTAACATAGAGCTAAATTTGACCCTTAAGGCATATCATTCTAGTAAGTAAGATTATAAGTCTCTTATTCTTCATGGCATTCTGTGGAGACTTGACATTTTTCCTTTCATGGGAGCTAGTGGCATACTTGTTGAATTATCCAAGTTGTAGCTGTAAGACCCCAATTTTGTCCCTAAGATCCCTCATGGCATCATATCATAGCATTGCATAGCCTCAAGGGTCTTTGAGCATCTTGCCTTCCTTTCCTTTGGGTGGGATATTCCTGTGAGTGGTTTTGGATCACCAGGCATTGCTTGCATTGTATATCATTGCTTTTCTTGTTTAATCACTAACCAAAAGTACCAAAAATATGTCATCTAACATTTGTTTTGCAGTCTAAGCAGTCATCAAGCCAGGCAATTCAAGGTTTTCCTTTGTACAAGAGAGGTGATGGTATTTTCTTGGTTTGAGGACCATTTGATACTATATTGAGCTTATTTGAGCTAAGGTTCATTTTGAAGCAAATTCTCCAAGTGGTTGAAGCTCAAATTCATCAGGCATTGTCAAGGTCATCTGAGGACCATATGATCAACTGTGCAATCAATTGAAGGCTTGGAGGTGTGGAAATCGATCTGAGATATCCCATTCATGTTCAAACAAGGCCTATTCATCATGTCAAACATTTACCTTGAAGATTTTGAAGTCAAATCAAAAGTTTCCAAAAAAGGAAAGTGACTTGTAATTTCAAGTTTCCAAAAATGGCAAGTTTTTGGTCCACATTCAACTTGACTTTCCAACATCTAAGAAGCTTCAAATTAATTTTTGGTCAACATGAAAGTTGAAGATCTTTCTCTCCCATTTCCAAAAAGTCCAAGATCATGGTCATCTGATGAATGGTTAAGGAGTTATGATCCAATGATTGCAAAGTGTGCTTGGAACTTCAAAATGCCATAACTTTTGATCCAAAACTCCAAATTGAGTCCCTCTTTTTGCAAAATGCTTCTTATGACCTATATTTTCCAAATCCATCATTGCATTGCATGAAATTAAATCACATGATCATTTGTCCATGCATGAGTATTTTGGAGGGAAAATGCATAATTCAAATTTGGTGCATCATACATGCAAATTTCCAATTCTATCTTGCTCATGAGATGATTTTAAGTGACTTTGAACCCTCACATGGCACTGTTCACGTGTGCCTTGCCATGCATAGGTGTTTTTACTAATTTTGCCATGCACCTCATATTTCATTAATCTTCCATTAACCATTGCCTAATTACATCTCCAGCATGATTAGCACATGGTATATAAGCTTAATTGTAACAGATATTTCAAAACAATCAGATTCTAGATCTAAAATCTCATTTCCCTCCATTTTTGCTCTCAATTGAAACTTCAAATTTATTCATATAATCCATTGATTTTATTGCATAATTGTGTTCATTGATCATCATTGATTACAGATCAAGCCTTGGATTGGAGAATTTGGTGAAGAATTGTGCATACACCAAGCTTGAACATGAACATGGAGGTTCCAAATTAAGCTAGATCCAAGCCTTCTCAAGCATCAATTCGTGTACCAGACCTCATATCAAGGTTGGAGGAGAAGATTTGGAGCTGGAGGGAGCTTGAATCCACTGTTTCATCATACTGTTCTTCCAAAAGGTCAGAAATCAAATCTCACTATTTGCTGTTCTATTGCCATGATTGTGTAGAGTTTTTCTCACTGATAATCCTGATATAAACATAATTGAATTTGGTGAAGAATTGCGTGAGTTATCCTGAGTTGAAGTTTTGGTGTGCATTATGTTTCTGTTCGATTCGCACGATTCATTGAGATTTAGGCTTAGCAAATGTTAGATTCGCGTTCCTTGTGTTGAGAGCTTTCGAATGATGTATGCCATGCGTAATTCTGGAATTTTTTTGATGAAATGCACTGTAGCGTCGCTGGTCTCAACGAGGAAGATGGTGGAAACCACCGTCCTCCACCGCGCATGAATAGTGCTTAGGGTTTCTGGTTCAGCGCTCGCGTTTCACTGTTTGGACGCTTGCAACCTGTGTGTCCGTTCGAATCCCATGCGTGAACGTTTGTGAAATCCATTTAATTTAATTACTTAACCAAACGATGCGTTTTGGATTAGCGCGCTTTGCGACCTTGTGTTCACCAGTTTGATTCCTGCGTTTGCAATTCCTCTGATTTTCAATTATTTTGTTGAACGCGCTTGAACCTTGCCTTCGCCTGTTCGATTCCTGCTGTTGTTATTTTGGAATATTTCATTTGTTTTGTGAAGCGCTCTTGAACCTCATGTATATGAGTTCGAATCTTGCATGGTGCACTTTTGTGATTTTTATTTCCAGCGCCTATTTTGACTGCCTTAACCTGGGTTCGAGTCTTGGTGTGGTTGTTTCCAATTGCATTTCACATATTGTTTCCAATTGATATTCACATTTATTTCATTTTATTCATGCAAATTCAAAAAAATCATAAAAAATAGAAAATGATTCCAAATAAATCCAAACTTTTTTCTACATGTTCATTTGAATGTCTTTTATTTTGTGATGTGAATTTCTGGATTTGTGCCTTGTTGGAATTTTAATTGAGCTTGCTTATTTGAACATGATGCAAAAGTGACATGTTGTGCTATTTGGATTGTGAAATGCTCATTAATTGTCCAATTGCTTTGAAATTTGACATGCTCATTCCTAACATGCTACATGTTTTTTGAGACTTTGTTTGGAATTTTTAGCATATTCCATCTCTGTTTTGGACACATGGATGTTAGGTGTGACAATTTGTGTCACACATTGGGATGTTGCTCTTGTTCATTTTCATATACAGGTCAATTGAGCTTTTCTGATTCCAATTTTTTGCATGATGCTTGTGTTTAACATGTTGTGTGCACATAAATATTTCCATGGTTATTTGATTCATTTCTGTTTTAATGAGGAATTTCTACTCTTGATGTCCAATTGTTTGCTTTGTAATTGCCTTTGCCTTATTTTGTGCTTTAGATGGCTTTGCTTATTGATTTGGATTTGATCCTTTTTAGGACATGTTCTTACTTGATTAAATGTGCTTCATGTTGAACATCAACTTCTGTTTTGACTTTTTGCTTTGCCTTTGACCCTAGTCTTTGCACTAGTGGTTTGTACTCACCGATTGTGTTTGTGTTTCAGGTATTAGCACTAATGATTGGTATGGCCTCATCATATGAGTTGCCAGTTACTTTGGTTAACTATCTTTGATTGTGTTGTAGGTCCTTGGGTGGTGAACACACTTGAGTGATTGCCTTTTAGGATTTGCTTTGTGTACAGATTGGAAACCACTGTTGTAGTTTGTTGGTTGTTTGTCTGAATATCCTACTGATTGTTTTGACTTTTGTACAGGTACCTTAGCCGCTTTTAGCTCATTACTTGAGCTTTGCTTTTCTTGTGGTTGGTATACCACTTAGGTAACCTCTCTAACTCCATGTAGTCTGGAAGCCCTGTCGTTTCTTTTGGAAGGCATTTGGCTGAAGTCCTCCTTAAGAGGCAATGTCTGTGATTGTTTACTTTTGTGATAAAGACCTCCTTGTCGAGGCATGTGACTTAAGTCCTCCTAAGTGAAGAGGCAATTGAAAGATAGAAGGGATTCGCAATCAATCCCCTGTTAATCAGTTGAGTCTTTCATTATGCTCGCACTACGTGCTGATGCTTTTGAATAAACACCCAAAATCTTGTATAGAGTCAGTCATGTGGAATAGGGTCCCTCATTCTGGATCCCCACACATTCTTTGATTCAAGCTCACCCACGCCAGGGTTAAGAGCATGAGGTCTTATCCTCATTTCCCATTCATCTGCTTCACCCTAACTCTCAATGTTAGCGGTTAAGAGCCCTAAACACCCATACAGTTTTGGCTTGTTTGTTGAGGTTGATATGACCCCTTGACTAAAGCCTAACCAATTTGTATGAGCCTCTTGTTTGTGTATAGAGTGTGATACTTGATTGCTTGTTTGCTTATTTGCGCATCTTTCATATGTTTGCTTTTCATGCATGTTTGTTTGTTTGAGGAGTCAGATGTAAGACCATTGATTGGCTATCTGTTTCCTGTTTCTTTTGTGGAGTCAGATGTAAGACCATTGATTGGCTATCTGTTTCCTATTTTTGTTTTGTGGAGCTAGATGTAAGACCATTGATTGTCTATCTGTTTCCTATTTTTATTTTGTGGAGCTAGATGTAAGACCATTGATTGGCTATCTGTTTCCAGCTTGTTTTTAGAGCTAGATGTAAGACCATTGATTGGCTATCTGTTTCCTATTCTTTTTATTTTGTGGAGTTAGATGTAAGACCATTGATTGGCTATCTGTTTCCCAGCTTGTTTTTGGAGTTGGATGTAAGACCATTGATTGGCACTCCGTTTCCAGTTTTTGTTGTTCTCTTATGAGACCCTGCTTATTTGCTTATTGCTTTGTGTTGCCTAACTCCAAAGGAACTTCCTTGGATCATTTCTATGATCTTGAGAAAGCAACTCCTATTTGTGGCTTTGTCCCTTAACCCTTTTGTGCTTAACCTTGAGCCTTGTTTTCATCATTAACCCAAACTAGAAAATCTTTTGTGCAAACATTTTGACTTGTTTTCAAAACTAGAAACCTAGGCCTTAAGCCTTTGATTCTCAAAATCTCTCATTTCCTAATACTCATTGTAATTGAACTTTAATTCATACTTTGACCTCATTTTGTGAATAATGCTAATTGGTTAATTCAACCCACTCAATTGCTTTTGTGGCCCTTGTCCACTCCTTAATCAAGTTTTCATGCATTAGCCATAGATCTGAATTATCTTAGTGGTTGATGTAAATCTCACCTTTGTCCTTAGTGATTGAATTGTAAGACTTCCATGCTTATTATAGGGCAAAACCCTCACTAGCATGTCGAAGCTTTTCTCACATGGTGGACTTGTGGTTGTTCAGGTCGAGTTTTCTCCCTTTGATAATGAAAGACCTTAAGGCTTTTGCTTAAAATCAATCCACTCACTGTCTTGAAATCTTTTAGCCGAACTACGAGGTTTTGATCTTTATCTTTCATGAAAAGGTACGTAGGCAATGGGTTCATCCATCCAAACACAAAAATGTAAATAAACTTGTACATTCTTCTCTCATCTCTTCAATCATGTTTGCACAAAATAATTTCATAAACAATAACCAATGCAACAAGTTGTGAAAAGGGCTCCCTAGGAGTACCTAGGATGTTGTAGGTGCCTAACACCTTCCCATTGCATAACCAACCCCCTTACCCAGATCTCTGACCCCCTTTTACTAGTTTTGTTTGTAAAACTTTATAGGCTTTTGTTCGCTTTCTAGCCATTCCTTTGGATAAATAGAAGTGCGGTGGCGACTCGACTTTGTATGATTTACCTTGGATGTAATTAATATTTCCAATGGTGAGGAATAGACCGCTACAGTAGCCCTTCTCATGGAATATGTTTTGGTTTAAGGATTCATACGTATGAATGAATGATTGAGTGTTCTCCAAAGACTAACTTAATCAATTAAAAATCACCACTAACACTTGACTAAATTTTGACTAACATTTGACTAACTCTTATTAATATTGCTTGACTTTCAATTCATTTACAATTATGCAATTTAAATATAAGTCATTTATCATTTATTTTTATTCACATTTCATATAACTTGTTTATGTTTCAAGTCATTTTCACTTTGCTCATTTGAGCCATATCTTGTGATTGTACATATTGTTTGCTTGCTCTTGGTTTTGATTATGGTCTTAGGACCTTAAAACATTTAATAACAAGAAAAACCCTAAAAAACATTTGGTGGACAGTTGAACTTGATCTGAACTTTTGGACTTAGGATTAGGGAACATTCCCTGTGCCAAAGGACTTGGCGAATGCCAACCTTCTAAGACTGGTCTATATCTGATTTTGACTTCATCTGATGCAAGACCTTGAGGATTTCTCTGATTCATCTGCTACTCTGTCGTGGTGCTTAATTGCTTATTTTGTTATTGCCTATGTATGATGTTTTGTTCTAAGTTGATCAAGGAATAGTTCATCTGGTACATTGGAAGACAATGAAGACTGCTAGCTATTGGAATGGTTGCTTGGATGAGTCCATCTTTATTTGATGCCTTGATCTCATGATGTCTGGATATTGCTTATTCCGTATTGATCATTGCTTGATTAAAGTCCAAAGGAAAATGAGTTTCTATATGACATTCTTGTCTGTTGGATTACATCCCACTGGTCAGATCTTTTCAACTTTTAACTTTTAAATTTGTGCTTAGGATAGCCTCTTCATCTCCTCCCACTTCTTAAATTTCAAAATCTATCCCTCTTTTCAAATACATTTCTTTGCTGGTGATTTCAAATTTAGACATGTTTTAATGATTAGAAACTTTGACCTTATGCAATTGAATTTTCAAACCCTTTCTAAAATCAATCTTGTAAATAAACTTAACCATATTGACTTAAATTTCAAAATACAAAACGAGCTAACAACTCCATTCAAAATTTTGGCCTTTTATGGCTTTTCTTATTAAACTTTTGTCAAAAGCAAGTCGCCAACTTATTTGAAATTTTTACCACGAACTACGAGGTTTTGATCCCTCATTTTTATGTTGGTACGTAGGTATAAGACCGAAGGTCTTGTCAAACACAAACTATAATCAATTAACTCTTTTCTCATCCCTACACTCTATTTTACCAAACATCATTTATACCAAAAACACATGCACAGATAAAAAAGGGCTCCCTAGAAGTACCTAGGACACTTTGGGTGCTAACACCTTCCCTCTGTGTAACCAACCCCTTACTTGTAATCTCTGGCATTTTATTAGTTTTGACTTCAAAATTTCTTATCTTTGGGTTTTGTTTGTACTTTTCCCTTTTCCTTTGGAAACAATAAAAGCGCGGTGGTGACTCTGGTTTTATTTACGTCAAGTTTATCCATAGCTTGATGGTCATGAATTTACCGCTACAAGAGCAACTACTTCCTGTTGCAATATATTCAGCCTTAGGTGTAGATAAGGGCACACTATTTTTCTTCTTTCTAAACCAAGATATAAGATTATTTCCCAAGAAGAAACATCCTCCATAAGTTCTTTTTCTATCATTAGCATTGCCTGGCCAATCTGCATCGTAATGTTCTGTAAGCAAGGAGTTTGCATTGTGAGAATACAACATTCCATATTCACTAGTTCCATTGATATACTTCAAAATACTTTTTACTTGAGTAATATGACTCATTTTGTATTCAGATTGATATCTAGCACAAACTCCTACAACAAATGTAATGTCAGGTCTGCTAGCTGTAAGGTAAAGCAAACTACCATTCATACTCCTATATAGACTTTGATCCATATTTACACCTTTTTCATCTTTAGTCAGTTTCAAATGAGTCGGTGCAGGTGTCCTTTCATAACTAGAATTTTCCATCCCAAACTTCTTCACTATATTCTTGCCAATATTTTCTTTGAGAAATAAAGATAATGCGATCCATTTGTTTGACTTGGAGCCCAAGAAAGTATGTCAGTTCACCAACAAGACTCATTTCAAAATCAGATAGCATCTTCCTGATAAAATGTTGTACCATCTGGTTCGACATTCCTCCAAACACAATGTCATCAACATATATTTGAGCTATCATGAGTTTACCATGCTCTTCTTTAACAAACAGTGTCTTGTCTGTTCCTCCTTTCTCTTATCCATTGTTAACAAGGTACTCAGTGAGCCTTTCATACCAAGCCCTAGGTGCTTGCTTTAATCCATATAGAGGTTTCCTTAGTTTGTAGACATGATCAGGAAAGTTGGGACCTATGACCCCCTTGGGTTATTCAACATAGACTTCGTCATTCAAGTACCCATTCAAGAAGGCACTTTTCACATCCATTTGGAATAGTTTGAATTTAGGTAAAAAAGCCACTCCTAACAATAGTCTTATTGGCTCAAGGCGAGCAACAGGGGAAAAGTTCTCATTAAAATCAACCCCTTCAATTTGAGTGTATCTTTGAGAAACAAGTATGACCTTGTTTCTGGTTACAATCCCTTTTTCTTCAGATTTGTTCTGGTAGATCCACTTTGTGCCAATAACATTCATTCCTTTAGTCCTAGGAACTAAGTCACATACTTCATTTCTTATAAACTGACCTAACTCCTCTTGCATAACATTGATCTAAAATTCATCACTCAAGGCTTCCGTCACATTTTTTGGTTCAAACTTATAAACAAAGCAAGCATTTGAGATCATATCTCTAGATCTAGTGATGACCCATTCATTAAGGTTTCCAATAATGAGATCTTTTGGATGATCTTTTTGAGTTCTGATAAAGGGACCTTTGTTGACTGGGGGTTTTCTGGTTCAGTGCCTCCTGATTCACTGTCTGACTCAATAACTTCCTCATGTTCAAGTGTGTTAATCTGCTGAGATAATGTCCCAACATCTTCCTCAACATCGGTCCATTTTTCTGAGATATTGTCATCCACTACAACATTGATGGATTCCATCGTAACTTTGGTTCTAGAATTAAAAACTTTATAGGCTCTGCTGTTTGCAGAGTATTTCACAAATATACCTACATCACACTTAGGATCCACCTTTCTTATTTGTTCACGATCAACTAGGATGTTGCATTTGCTTCCAAAAACATGAAAGTATTTGATAGTGGGCTTCCTTCCTTTCCATAATTTATAAAGAGTAACTGAGGTACCGGTTCTTAGAGTGACTCTATTATGAATATAACAAGCATTTTCCATTACTTCAGCCCAGAAATGGTAGGGTAAATGCTTGGCATAAAGCATGGCTCTAGCTGACTCTTGTAGAGTTATGTTCTTGCGTTTAACAACACTGTTTTGCTGAGGGGTGATAGGAGAGGAGAACTTTTGACCAATAACTTAAGAGGAGCAAAATTCAGCAAATCTGCTATTTTCAAGTTCCTTCCCATGGTCATTTTGAATCCTGACAATTCCATTTTCCTTCTCTCTTTGAATCCTTTGACATGGATCTTTGAACACGGCAAAGACATATGATTTTTCTTTGATGAAGTTCACCCACGTGAACACTTCAAAAACATCTTATTTTTCTTTGATGAACAACTATATAGGTGTAGATTTTCCCTCCAAGGCTCTCAACCTACATAGGCCCCATTAAATCCATATGAAGAAGTTCCAGAACTTTTGTAGTCGTCTGATGTTGTAACTTTGGATGTGACATCTTGGTTTGCTTCCCAATTTGACACTCACCACAGATTTTACCTTTTTCAATCTTGAGTCTTGGAATACCTCTGATGGCTTCTTTTGACACAATCTTTTTCATGCCCTTCAGATGTAAATATCCAAGTTTCTGGTGCCACAGGTTAACTTCGTCTTCTTTGGATATCAGGCATGTGGAAGTGTAGTTTCTTTCTTTAAAAGACCACAAGTAACAGTTTTCCTTAGACCCGACTCCCCTAATTAGAACTTCATTTTTCTTGTTAGTGACTAGACACTTTAATTTTGTGAAGTTAACTTTATGACCCTCATCACATAATTGACTGATACTAATCAAATTAGTCGTCATACCTTTTACCAATAGGACATTATTAAGACTTGGAAGTCCTGTACATGCTAGTCTTCCAACCCCTTTAATTTCACCTTTAGCCCTATCTCCAAACGTGACATAGCCGGTTGGAAGTCCTGTACATGCTAGTCTTCCAACCCCTTTAACTCCAACCCCTTTTTAAGGAACTTCTTGACACCTGTCATGTGTCTGGAACATCCACTATCAAAATACCAATATTCTAGAGTTGGGGCTCTAAGAAAGGTGTGAGCTATAAGGCTGGTGTTGACAAGCTTGGGTATCCACTCTTTCTCTTTATTAGCCTTGAGTTGTGTTGGATACCTGGGATAGCCATACAATTTGAAATAGAAGGCCTTTATATGACCATATTTTCCATAGTAATGAGATCTCCAGCGAAACAACTTGCCTTTAGTTTGGGAGTTCTGATGACTGACATGATGTTGAGCCATATGTTTAGACATTATAGGTTTAAACTCCCTCTTTGGAGGAAAAAAGTTAGTCACAGAGCTTTCTCCTTGGTTGTGCAGAGATTGATGTTTAAATCCAATCCCTCTCAGATCTCCAGCTGTTTTTCCAATTTTCAAAACTCCATCTAGCATATTAGATCTCTTGTTTAGCATTCTTACACTCTTTGTCATGTTGTCAAGTTTGGAAGTCAACAATTTCACCTTATTTTGGAGATCAGAGATGGTGAATTGGAATCCTTCTTTTTTAGCCTGCATTTGAGATATAATTTTTCACCCAATTGGCACACTTTCTCTCTTCTGATGCAGAGTTCTCTGTAGGATGCAGCTAGTTCCTCATAAGATAATTCATCATAACATGAGTCTTCATCCAACTCATTTCTTCCAAGCAGATCTCTGATGTCATACACAATGTCACAACCTCAGGGTCAACAAATTATCACACCACCCACAATAACAAGATTTAAATAACAGTATGACAGGAAATAACATAATCAGTTGTTAATCCAGTTTGGTGTAACGTCACCTACATATGGGGGATACCACGCCAGGAAGGAAATCAACTATCACATAATCAGTTTGAAGTCCTGAACAACCTCAGATTTTACAGACTTCTCACCTAATCTCTACCCGTGGAAGTTTCTATCTAGGACACTCCTAGATATGAGACCCTATCACTTCCCTTCAACCTTACACCAATTAACAACAAAGAAGAACAATTCACTCTTGCTTAAAAAACTTCTGAAGGATTGACTGTTACAACTTAATACACCAGATCCAATTCAAGTATCAAGGAGATACTCGAATGGCTCACACAAAGCACACATCTGAAATCTTAATTTGAATAATATACTACACTGCTTTGCTGCATTCTTAGGTTTAGAAACTCTCTATAAATAGTAGTGGAATGACATAGGCTTCGGTCTTGATTTGCAGTAGATCCAAGATCTCTGCACAATCTTCTACATATATGATCTCAATCAAATCAGATGTTTCCTAAAATGTCTTGACATCGTTACTTCGTACATAAATCAAGACCCAACAGTCTTATGTTTTATGGAAAATGCTTAACATAATATGTGAACTAAATCTTCAGATAAAACATTAAAGAAACTAAATCTCACAAGATACTTAAGCTAGGTCACTCAACAATGTCGAAACAACATGTCAGGACATCTTGCTTAAAATATGTCAAAAATACTTATTTTTCCAAAATGCAGCCAATCACAATATGTTAGACCTAACACAATGTCAATATCACCTAATCGACTAAATCAAACAAATTATCCTAATTAAATTATGCAATCTTCCAAATAAGGGATCATACACATTGACAATCCTAACCCTAGGGGAAAAATGGTCCACATGCTAAAAGAATTAGTGAAAGATGAAATTAACAAGTCAAGATTAATCCAAAATTACTTCAAACTAACTAAATGATAATTAAAATTAAATGTTAATTTTCATGTTAAAATTATTGAACTTAAAGATCTAAACCTAATATAATCCTAATTATCACCTAAACCAGGAGTCATCCCTAATCAGCATAGTTAACCATATAATTAACAAAATAATCAACTTAAAATATTATTAAGGGCTAGTTTAAGAGAATCGGGTAAGAGGTACATGGGAGATTGTTGGAAGCAAAGTTTGGGCTTTATCCCAAACCACACACAAGCGTCCGAAGATCCGGGTTTAACCATGATTGAAACTCCCAGCACGTGAATCTTCACCTTACCGCAACTAAAATGAAACTTCAACAACATTCTCCCGTTCTTTCACCTTTGTCCCCGATATTCAAATGAAAACGCGACCTGTACGAAATCCGAAAAAAAATCGTAATCACCACCACTGGGACCCCCTTTAACTCAATTTCACTATCATCTTCCATGAATCAGAATTGCAGAATTCAACACTAAAAACGAATCGTAACCAAATCGCATCTTGCCGTGAATTGATAAGGAAACTTGGATCTTGTGGATTGCGTTCAAAGAAAAATTCCGATGGTTGAAGAAAGGGATAGAAGCACAACTTACCAATGTAGAGGCTCTTTGGAAATGACAGGTATCATATTCCTTTTCCTTTCCTTCTACAACTTCTTCAATTCCTCCCTTATTCTTCTTCTCTTCTTTGTATTGTGAGGCTTGACTCAATATTCTGTAGTGTGAAGAGGGTTTTCCCTGCGATTTTGATTTGTCCTGATCTTGGATGAGTGTGCTTTGGATGAGTTTAGGAGATGATGATGGTTCTCGTTTGCTTGTCGGGATTGTAAAAGTTCATAGCCCAGTGAAGAGAGTCATGATTGTGTATTGGTGATGAAGGGGTGTGTGTGTGTGGGGGGGGGGGGGGACGGAGCTTATCAGATTCCCCTAAAGGTGCAACTTTTTTGATTTATTTTATTGAATCTTTCTGATTTTTTGTTTGATCAAGTATCAATGAAGATATGTTTTTTTGGTTTTTTTCCCTCAAAATGAATGCACTTTTCTCTTTTTATCCCCTCAAAGTGAAGCCCAAAATTCCCTTATAGCATCCCTAAGTTCTATTATTTATGTTTGGTTCTTAGGGCTTGGTGAGTTTGTTAGGTTGTTAGAGAGTTGGAAATAATTATGAGTGGTTTGGAAGCAGTTAGTGAAGGTAGAGAAAAACAAGAAAGGGGGGTTTGAATTTTTTTCACAGGTAATAAAAACTTTTGCAAACAAAACACACACGAACGATAAAGTAATCAATACAGAAGTTTATCCTGGTTCGCTTGAAATTCAAAGCTACTTCAGTCCACCAGACCAAGGTGATTTTGCCTTCAACAAGGACTTAATCCAATAATCTTGAAGGATTACAACAAAAGCGTCTAAGAGAGTAAAGATCTCTTAGCCCTCTCAAGTCTATAAACTTCACAAGTCACTTGAGGAAATATTCAACAACTATTTTAGAATTACAAGGAAGTGTTTAGTTCTTCTAGGTAAGCAGGATTAACACAATAGAAACAGTAAGAATTCACACTTAGAGTAATAACTCGTGTGAACAGATTTGAACAAGAATGAATGAGAATATAGAATTAAGTTTTCAGTATTCTTGTGTGATTGCTTTATGCTTGGCATGATGATGATTCTGCCTATATATAATGCTTTGAGTATGAGACCGTTGGTTGAGGCATTAATGTAGTATCTTGGCAATGATGGAACATAATTGACATTAATTTTGTTGTCCTTTCCATAGCAAGTTTGGAGAGTGTTTATTCTTTTCCAAATAAGGATTCATACCAAATATGGAATACTTCATTATTAAGTTTTGTGGTTGATCTGCTAGACTTGAATCAGAGTGCACGAAATCTAGATCTTCTTGTTCAGCATGTATTCTTCAGATAGTTGCTTGGAGTTGATTTTCTTCAGAAGTTATTGATATGTTTTCTGTAGAGCCTTCTTCGGAGTATGAATCAGCAGAGTAGCTATTTGTAGAAAACTTCAGATTTAGAGTACACGAGTCTTCAAATGTCATATTTTGTGACCGTCGTTTTCTTCAGAGTTAGAGTGACCGCTTCATTTGATTCTAAGTTATATGTTACTAGACTTTTTTGATGTCAAATGTTATCAATCAGATCCATTTTCTGTTAGAGTTCTGCATACTTAGATGAATTCGTTAGGGTACCAATTTGTTTCATCCTTTATTATCATCAAAACTTAGAGATGTATTGTAGACCCAGAATCTTGTTCTAATAGTTAGGAGGTAGTTAAGTTCTGTTAGTATCCTATGTTCAGTAAACAGAAGTTAACTACTTATTGAACCTTGTTAAAAAATTA
This sequence comes from Lathyrus oleraceus, assembly GCF_024323335.1. Taxonomy (NCBI): domain Eukaryota; kingdom Viridiplantae; phylum Streptophyta; class Magnoliopsida; order Fabales; family Fabaceae; genus Lathyrus; species Lathyrus oleraceus. Next base: position 302,774,532 of record NC_066580.1, on the reverse strand, counting down.
CCGGAAAAGATAATGAACAAACTATCACATTTCCCTGTTAATTAATCTGTCCATTTCGATAAGGAATTAATTAGGGTCATGTTGATTAATGTTGAATTGCTTTTTAATTCTTGATGTCGAACCATTAATGTTGAATTTTTGAATTGTTGGTAGATGGTGTTGTTGCATTTTGTGAAATTTGTTTGGGGTGTTTGGCCGGTTTATACCTCTGCTATGTTGTTGATGAAGTGCTTGCTAATGGCTTTGTTAGATATCACTGTAAATGTGAATTTTCTACGTGACTAGATTGCTGCCAGTTAGTTTGCTTATGGTTATTATGATGATGTGTTGCTAGCTTGTTATGATATGGAAAGTGTGGATGTTTTATGGAAATGTTTTAATGTGTATTGATTGGAAAATTATGTTGAATTTGAATGTGTATAGTTTATGGAATTGGATTGGGAATATGTATGTGAAATGTATTGAATGTGTGCTATTTGAAAATGTAATTTTTGGTTTCTTTTTGTAATGAATCAATGTATTCCTTTGATGAATGAATGAAAACTAAAATGTTTGGACGAAATAAAACATGATTGTATGTGAATCAAGACTTGACCCTTAAAAAAACAACTTGACTTTATGAATGAAACTAATCCTTTAATCCATTGAATCATAAGGATAACGAGTATATGATAACACATGAACCAAATGGATCAATATACATGGATGAAATAAAGACTTAATGACCTATAATGCCCTATGAATCATAATGGAATCAATGGAAAATAATGGACCACAATATCCAAGACCAATGCTATTGTGAATCATGCACCAAAGACCATGGATTTGAAAGCACTATAAGGTCCTAAGATCACAAATAAAATAAAAATGCACAAATAAATATATACAATCACAAGATATGGCTCAAATGAGCAAAGTGAAAATGGCATATATAAACAAATTAAATGAAATGTAAATGGCAATGAATGATAAATGACAGAAAATTAAATTGCATAAGGTAAATGACTTGAAAGTAAAGCAATACTAAAAAGAGTTAGTCAAATGTTAGTTGAGTGTTAGTGGTGTTTTGCTTCTTAATTGATTAAGTCATTCTTTGGAGAACACTCAACCATCCATTCACAAGGATGGATCCTTGACCCAAGATATCTTCCATAGGAAGAAAAATGTCCAAGTTTTCACAAAATACCATGAAGGATGAGAGAGTTATAATCTCACTTACTAGAATGATATACCTTTAGGGTCAAATTTAGCTCTATGTTAAGCAATCGTAATTGGACTTATGTAGAAGTCACAACTATCTGAGGTTGGGCAATAAAAATTTAGGTGTTAATGCATGTTTGAGATTTGGTATAATGAACCAAACTCCTAAAACATACCACACACTAAAAGAAAAGATCAAGAGGGATGGACCTATCTCATCCATACTTTTATTGATTCATCTGACACAAGGTCATTGGTGAACTAATTAGCCTTAGGATATTTGAGATTTCATTGGTCAATCAAAGGAGTGGAAAAGAATAGGGATGAAGATGAAGAGGGAGGGTAATAAGAGAAACACAAATTGGTCATGGGAGGAATTTTATCAAATTAAAATCATTCATTCATTTTGGGAGATGAAATGTACATTACATAAATCCCCTAAATTCAATGATTTTAATCCAACAAAAGTCAAATCAACCTTGACCAAGGCCTAGACAAATAGTCAAACATCACAAGACCATAAAAATGGCTCAACATAATTTTTACATAATTAATCAATTAGAAATCAATTTAAAAATGCATAAAATTCAATTTAACTTGGTCAAAACTTAAAATCTCTTCAAAACACCAAATAAATGGCCAAGAGATTTATCCTAGGTCAAACACGGCCAAAGGAACTTAGACAAAAAAATTCATCATTTTTGAAAAGTCAGAAGTATTTTTAAACAATTAAAAATATGCACAAAAACATTTAATTCATAAAAAGAAATTAATATGAATTAAACAATATAAAGAAATTAAACATAAAATCAGAAATTAAAAGGAAATTCAAAAAAATAAGGATCGTCAGATCTCCCTCATTAATTGAGGTGGCATATCTGATAGCCAAAAGCACGCATTCCACCAACACTTCAGTCAACGCGTGTACACGCGCGATATATAAAAGCAAGGGCTAAGATTAAAACGTTGGAACCAGATCAGATGGCTTGGGACTTGCCAAGACACTACCGGAGCCCTAGCTCCGGTCATCTTCTCCGGGGATCACCACCAGACTGGTCCAACCTCAAGTTAATGAAAAATGAAAAATAAGGACACTATTTAAAAGAGAAAATGCTCAGGATCTCGAATCTGGCCTCAATTTTCTCCAATTCCAAGTATATAAAAAGATACAGGGATTTGAATTTTGAGGATCATGAACTGAGTTGCTTCGATTTGACCTCAAAGCAACTCAATCTTGTTGCCTACATTGGTAGGACTTCAGCCAACCAAAAATCAACCAAAATAATTGAGAAATGAGGGAGAATCAAAGAAGAGGAGTTTCTGAAATTTCACCTTCGAGTAGCTTCAATTCAACTTGATCTTGATCTGAATTTGTTTGATTCTTCTTCCTCTTGCTTGCAGTAATCAATTGAGATGAAAAAGGCAATGAATCCTTGGATTTTGAACTTCAAAACAGAAGGTGAAGTTCAAACTCGATTTCAAAGAAATCTTCAAGGAATTATGTGGTGTGATGTTCTGAGTTCTCTTGGAAAAGCCTGGGCAAGGTGTGTCTGTCATTTCTGAGGCCATGAGCTTGTTTAAATAGGCAAGGGAATTGATCTTGCACCACTTAAAATTTTGCTAAAATTGGAAACCAAGGTGCATGGATGCATGGGCAATGGTTTGGGCCTAAATAATGATGCAATACATCTCTAATTCGTGCACAAAGAGTACTGAGGTCATCACATAGAAGCATGCAAAGAGGAATGGTCATTTGAATTCAAATGTTGCCAAAACAAACCCAACAAAGTAATCATGCGCAAGGCCCTCAATATTGGTCCAAATGAGGTGATCTTGGACTTTTTGGGAAGGTCAGATCAAGGGGAATAACTTTTATGCTGAACATATGTCCATTTGGAACTTGGATCATGATTAATTTTGAGGTGGAAGTTTGAAAAATCAAACATATTTGAAAATTTTCTAAGTACAAAGTCAAATGTTCACTTCTTCCACCTTGAACAACTTTTGTTATGGTCACAAATTTTACCTCATTTGTATTTGGCATGAAGGAGTTATGAATTTTAGAAGTTGAGGAAAATCACTTGTTCAATGGTAATGGCCCAAAATGACCTATAATGTTTCCTCTTGGCACATGAATTTGAAAGTTGAATTTGAACTTATTCCAAACATCAAAGTTAGAAAGGACATATTGAATTAGATCAATGAACTTGAATGGATTTCATTTCATAATAATTGAGCAAGTTATGGTCCTTGGAAGTTGACCTCATAACTAGGGTTTAGACAAAATGACCTATAATGTTTCACCATAAAAAATGACTTTCCAAGAAAAATGATCTCTTGAATTAAACATGAAAGTTGTTTGGAATGTCATAAGGAGTAAAGTTGCTCTTGTAATCATTTTTATAGGACAAAAATTGTAGGACATAGGGTCTAGGGAACCCTAGTTTTGACCAGTTGACTTTCTCTGGTCAACCCCCATGAACCATCTTGCAAACTTGACATTCTCTTGATGTTTGGGACTAGTGGAGGATAATATATGTGTAGGATGATGTAATATGAATCATCCCTTGAAATATTTGATCAAATGATGAGGAAACTTGCTGAGGAAGTCACACAAGATACCCAGATGAATTAGGGATTCCAAGGCAAACAAGCTTCAAACTCTTAATGATTTCTTGATCAAAATGATATGTGAAGAACATGGAAATCCATATATGATGTATAAAACCAATGTAAACCATCCCTTGATTAGTCTTCTTGCATTGAGGGTCTTAAACCCTAGGTATGAGCTTGATGGAGCATGGGTGAACACACACACTACCTACAAAAGCAACAAACTATATATTGACATATTTTTGATATTTGGGTTAGCGAATAATGAAAAACAAAGTATGATACAATCAAATGTGCTTGGTGACCTCTCCCAATGCAAACCCAATGAATGGAGGATAAGGAGGATACCAAAGTGTGATCCCAAAGCCAATGCATATGTTGAGAGAGCATGAGGGATCTTAGGGTCAAAATTGGGGTCTTACAGCTTCCCCTATTTAAGGATATTCTAACTGAGGATGTGAAGGTTAAAATCTTCGTATCAACTCAGTAGTATGGAGTTAAATAACAACATATAGAAACAAATCTTGGTCCCTAAGAGACCTCATGATGCATATGATATGAAATGTTAAAAGTAATCTTTGTGGGGGAAATATTGCCATAAAGGAATAGAATTCGGAGATACTGAAAGTCCACAAGAGCATAATGCATTCCCTAGGGAACACTCACTGGGGACACAGAAACTCTGAGGGATAATCGGTTATGAGTAGGCCATGCTATGACTTAAAAACTATCGGGGATACAAGAGGAATTTCCATGAAAATAAATAAATGGAAGGACTCGATTTCGCGAAATGAGGAAAAATCTGTGGGGGAAATGGGTAAATCAGAACAAAGCTGAAATAGTCGAACCAAACTCAACTGGGCAAGAATGATCTTCAACACAAGAGTATCAGAAGGATATTATCTATTATCGGTTACTGGATAGGGAGATAATATAATATGACAGAGGAACATCCGTTACCGGTTAGGGTAAACATATCAAGGATGACTCAATGAGAAAAATGAGGTATATTCGTTACCGGTTACTGGGTAAGAATGACCTACTGGGGAAAAATATCAAATAGGGTTTACAACTACCGGTTACTGGGAAGAAGACCAAAGAGAGAATATCCGTCACAGGTTAAAGTGAACATATCAAGGATAGACTAAAAGGAAGAATATCTGTAATCGGTTAGGATGAACATATCAAGGATAGACTGCCGAGAAAAAATAGGAATTACATCTATTAGTTACGGGATAGAATACCAAAGAGAGAATATTCATCATCGATTAGGATGAACATATCAAGGATAGACTCAGCAGGGGAAAACAGGATTTATAACTACCGGTTACTGGGCAGAAGACCGTAAAGAGGAGAAAATTTGTCATCGATTGAGATGATCATATCAAGGATTAACTCTCTAGGGAATGAAATAGGGATTAAAACTATCTTTACTGGGTAGAAAACCACAAAGGGAGAATATTCATCACCGGTTAGGATGAACATATCAAGGATAGACTACCTGGGGAAATGTGAAAGCAAATCCGCTAGGGAAAACAAAGGAAGTAGATTTTGTTTTATCGGGTATTGGGCAAAAGTTATGTAATCAAAAAACGAGAAGAAAATTACCAGTTACTGGATAATAGACTCTCAGGGGGCAAAAATATCCAACTAGGTAGTAACTAGAAAGAAACGGTCAAACAAATGACTCAACCCAATGGGGATATATCTCAAGGGGGTGGTTCGATCCAGATATTTAACTAGGGAGGGAACTGAAATAATGATCATCCACGAGGAAATAACTTAAGGGGGAAAGGAGAAAGGTTAAACTCCTTTTGCTTAAGGGGTTGACACTCTATGATTGAAGGAAGACAGACACACCGAATTTGCATTGGGAAAAAACATCACCATAGCAGGGGATCAGAAATAAGAAATCAAATGCGATAAAAATGCATAATGAAATATAAGATGCATGAATATGTATGTATATGATCATGCTGACAAAACCATCACAAAGGATACAAATATCACATATTTGAGTCATCATTATAACACTCGGCTAATATCAACAAGATGGAAACACCAAATGGAGAAAAATGTTGGGGATGAATACAAATAATCTGGGTTTGAATATCTCAATCTTGGTTGGGGAAAGAGAAAAGATTTGCTGAGGATCCAAGTTGTCAACTCGGCGAAGAATTTAAGGTCAACACCATATCAAATGGGAGACAACCTCGTAGGGGACCAAATCAAATACTACTCAGAATCAACACTACCGTATCTGAAGATGAACTCCACCAGGGAGAACAAGAGACAAAACTTTGCACGGAGGATCTAGGAAAACTGCTGAGGATGTGAGCCTACAACTCAGATGGGGGAAAAGATCTGCAAAAGAGATTGATCAACAACTCCACTCTACTAAGGATAAATGATGAACTGATTAGAAAAAATCACCAAACCAACTTCTTGGGGAACACCAACAAGACTTCGCACGTCAAGACTTACCTATTCTCAAACTGCTGTTGATATTCCTTGCTGAAATCGAGTGTTCTTAAAGTAATTGCTTTTCTGTAGCGGGGTATTCGTTACCTTTAGATTTATTGACTAAATCAAAAGTAAATCATACAATCCGAGTCGCCACCGCACTTCTATTTATCCAAAGGAAAGGTTAGAAAGCGAACAAAAACCGAGAAGTTTTATCAAGTCAAAAACTAATAAAAATGTCAGAGATCTGGGTAAGGGGGTTGGTTATGCAATGGGAAGGTTTTAAGCACCCAAAACATCCTTAGTACTCTAAGGGAGCCCTTTTTACAAATGTTGTATGGTAGGTTGGTATTTGTGAAAAGATATTTGTGCAAACATGATTGGGGAGATGTGAAAAGAATATACAACTTATTTACAATTTTGTGTTTGAATGGATAAACCTGTTGCCTACGTACCATCTTAAAAAGGTAGGATCAAAACCACGTAGTTCGGGGTAAAAATCTAAAAAAGAAGTTGGTGGATTGATTGATCAAAAGCCTTAAGGTATTTTGTTATCAAAGGGAGAAAACTCAACCTAGAACCACAAATCCATCATGTGAGGAGAGCTTCAACGTACTAGTGACGGGTTAACCCTATAATAAGCATGGAAGACTTATAATCCATCACTAAGGATACAGGTGAGTATTATATCAACCTCTATGATAACTCAAACCTAATAGCTAATGTTTATGAAAAGTTTTAACACCAATGGTCATTGGAACCATAAAAAACAATTTTAGTGAGTTGTATTTATAAATGAAAAGTATTCACAAAATAAAGTCAAAGTTGACTTAAGATTCAATTCAAAATAAGTGTTATGAAGAGAGTTTGAAAAATCAAAGACATAGTGCCTAGGTTTCTAATTTTGAAAACAATGTTAATGTTTTCACAAAAAGTTTGGCTTGGGTTAGAGTGGAGAGAAGAAGAGAAGGGCTAGGTCCTAAACATGCAAAGATGAGGGAAGAGAAATAAAACCACTTGGAGTTCCCTTCTTGAGATCATAAAGATGATCCAAGTTACTCCATTCCTTTGGACTTAGAAATCAATAAGCAATTAACTCAAGAAACCAAGCAAATATTCAATCAAGCTCTTAGGAATCTTCCAATTGGCTTTTGTCTCTCTCATTTTGGATGCTCATGACAATGGTCCTTCTAAGTAACTCAAGTTTGGGATTCCTATCACAAGAACACACAAATCAAAGAGTTCCACAATGCAATAAAAAGAATTGACAAGAGTGAGTTTAGAATTAGGAGTCCTTTCAATTCATCTTCAAGATTAGGCATTCTAAAGGCATGAGGCCTAGTTGCTCTTTGACAATTTTGGCATTCTAAAGGCATGAGGCCTAGTTTCTTTTCAAACTCCATTTAGCATAGGTAAGGTCCTAAATCTAAGTCCTTTCTCCATTTTGCATTGGTTTCACACAAACAAAAACAAAACAAGCACAAGGCAATAGTATATACACAATAATGTGCTCAAGTGAGCAAAAGGAAAATGGCATAAACATAAACATGAGCTCAACTGAGCAAAGGGCAAAGACAAATGGATTAATGAGCAAGAAATTAAATTGAATTAAAGTAAATTGCAAGAATTAAATGCTTGAATTAAAAGTTAGTAATTAGTAGTTAGTGTTAGTGTGCCATAAGGTAATTTAGTGCTATGTTAAGCAATCGTAAGTGGACTAATGTAGTAGTCACACCTATCTGAGGCCGGTCAATAAAACTATAGGCAAACAAACACAAGTTAGAGACCGTGACTAGTAAGCCAAGCTCCTACAACTTGCCATGCCAAAAGAAAAGAACAATGACCTTGTATGGATTTAGGTTTTTTGCTTGACCAAGAAGCAACCTATCTTTAATGCAAAGTAATTCACTTGATCTTTGATCAAGATGAATTTGATTTGGATCAAAGAAGGTTAAGCCTCTCATGTGTCAAGGATAACCACCAATCATTAGCTCATTGGTCAAAAAGAAAAAGAAGAAGAAGAAGAAGATGGAAATGGAATGTACATAATTGAAATTCAAATGACATAACCAAAACACATTGACCAAACATGAATGGAATCAACATCAATTAATGGTAAACAGAAGTGAGATGAAGCTTAGAAGTCAAGAAACAATAAAAATATTTTTGGTATTTTTTTGGAATTAAAATAATACTTGAAATATATGGACGAATAAAGGTCAAACTTCAAATCCAATTCAAATCAACTTGGAAAAGTCCAATTGGATCATCATAAGTCTAACATGGTCAAACAAGGTTTGACAAAAAAATTCATCATTTTTTGAAAACAGAAACTAATTTTAAACAATTAAAAATGAAGAAAAAGTAACATAATTGAACTAAAATCTCAAATAAATCTCAAATCAATTAATAAATTGATGAGAATATTTTTCATAGATTCATCATCATCCAAAGATGTTAAGAAAATATTTTTGGAATTTTTAAATATTGAAAAGTATTTTAAATGAATTAAAAATAAACAGAAAAGAAATAATTCACAAAAAATATTAAATGGAATCACAAAAATAATTAAAAATCATTTTTAGAAACTACAATTTAAGAGAATTTTTTTGCAATTGGTCCCATATTTTTTTGATTCCAAATAAAATGGAATAAAAGAAAATTAAAACAGAAATTAAAAATAGCAAAAATCCACAAGGCTTGGATCTTGGTTCATTAATTGACGTGGCGCATCAAACAACCAGGAAGTGCGCGCGCATGATGTACCTCAATCAACAGCGAAGCACAAAGCATTTAAAATAGTCAATCAAACCAAGAGCCAAGATTAGATTTGAAGCAATGGATCCAAGGGCCAGGAACTCATCCACGTGGGAACGGTGGTGGAAACCTCCGTCTTCTCCGGTGAACCTCACTGTTTCCGGCCAGAGTTGCAGGTTTCTCAACCTCAACCAAAACTCACGATCCATATACCATTCGAAAGCTGGGGTGATGTACATCACCCTTGTACCCTTAATTTCTACTCAAGATCCCTATAGAGAAAGAAATCTGAGATAGAACAATGAGGTGTTCAATCTGAACTTACTCGATTCATAAAATTAAAAGCATAAATCAATTGCCTCTCACATGAGGACTTTAGAGGTACCAATCAAACCAAGCAATGCACTATATTAAGAGAGATTCGAATCAAAACAGTTTGAATATAAACCTTTGAAGTGCGGCTTTCAATGGCACGATCTAATCAATTTCTTCAGTGCAACTTGATCTTGAAGTAACAAGGAAGCAAGGCTAAGGAATTGAAGGTCAAAGATCAACCAATGAAGTTGAAATTTGAACTTGAAAATTGTAGAGAAAAATAAAAATTCCTTTAATGGAGGGTTGGGGATTCACTTGTGTAGAGCTTCAGGCGCCTTTAGATTGAAGTTTGAAGTAAACCAAGCATTCTATTTATAGCCAAGGGTGATGCAATGCCATGAAGAATTCATGTGTGCATGAGCTTGGGTCCTCCATGAATGGGCTTGTACAGGCGCATGTGAGGCCCGAACTCAATTGGTTTTACATGCTGATAATCAAACAAATGAATTTGGACGTGTAAATGGCAATGCATAAGCTTGTGCATGGAGTTTTATCATGTTATGCACAATTGAACCTAAAACTTCACCTCTTCGAAAATGCCATTTGCAAAAGTGAAACATAGGCATGTGGATAATGGTTAGAAAGGTCTTGACATGAGGAACAAATTTTTTATTGAAAAAAAATCCATTTGGAATTGGGAAATTTGTGAAAACAGGTCATGAAGTTCAATGTGCAAAACATGTATATGGAAATTTTTCCAAAATGGACCAACTTCAAGCCCTTATGTTTCAAGGATGCAAGCATCAAATAACAAAACCTTCAACATGAAAGTTGTATATATTTTCAATACAATCAATTTGGACTTACATTTTGCATCATTTGGATTTTGTATGAGAGAGTTATGGGCACTTGAAGTTGGACTTTTTCACATTTCAATGGCTTTGGTCCAAAGTGACCTATAATCTTTTGTATTATCACATGTGTTTATTTTAGGATTATGTAATTTTGTCCAACATAACAATTTAAGTAGACATCTCAAACGTTCCAATGAAGTTTGTCCCATCTCAAAATCAAGAAAAATGAAAGAGTTAGGTCCTTGGGAAGTTGACGCAAAATTAGGGTTTCAGTCAAAATGACCTATAATGTTTTGAAATGAATGATGACCTTACAAGTTTCAAATGGATTTTTAATGAACATGAAAGTTGTTCATATGGTTTTTAAAAAAATTGTTTCTCTTGGGGTCATCTTTATTTGATAAACACATCAAAAGTTAGGTCTCAATAGATTTCGAAATAGTCAGATGATTTGACTGATCAACTTCTCAAAGCCAAACTTCAAAACTTGATGAATTAATGATTGAGGATACTCACATAGGCTCATATATGCATAAAATGATGAATGAAAGAACTTTCCTTGATTGTATTTGATCATAGATTGAGGTTGCTTCATGAGCAAGGCACAGTCAATGCACAGTTGAATTAGGGTTTCCTTGGGAAACAATCCTCAAGCCCTTTGGTTTATCTTGATCAAATTGACAAATTGAGATACTTGGGAGGCATATATGATGATTGAGAGCTTTGGGAACCATTGTCATGATTGCTTTCACTTTCATCTGGGCACTTCAATGGGCATAGGAGCCACCTAGGAGCCTTGGATCACATGACTGCTTAAGCTTCAAAACAAAACAAGTTAGTGACATATTTTTGTGCTTTTGGTTAGTAAACAAAATAAGAAAAGTAATAATATACAATTCAAGCATGCTTGGTGGTCTGAAACCAAATCACACAAGTCCCACCCAAGGGTTAAGGAGCCAAGATGCTATGATCCTTGAGGCAAACGCAATGTGCAATGATATGATGCCAAGAGGGATCTTAGTGTCAAAATTAGGGTGTTACAGATGCCCCTATTTAAGGTCATTCTATCCAGAGATATGAAGGTTAAAATCTTCGTCTCGACGAGGTAGAATGGGCTTAAATAATAACAAAGAGACGAATTTTGGTCCCTAAGAGACCTCATGATGCAAATGTATGTACACAAAAATTAATACTTTATGGGGATATACGTCCACAAAGGAAAAAGAAATTAGGAGAAACTGAAAATCCATATGAGTAATACACTCATAAATGGGACAGAGACTCTGGGGACTTTACTGGGGAATAAAAGGGGATAAAAATGCGCGAGCAGGTCACGACTTAAAACTTGCTGAGAGACATGAAGGGATTCCATGAAAATAAATCAATGGAAAGACTCTAGCTGACGCAAAGATGCATGTATTGGGGAATATGCTAATACAACAAACTATCCACAAAGGATACTTCGAATAAAAAATCCGGACTCAGGCTGGGAATGTCCATAAAGGACTCAGTTGAGGAAACGACAAAATGAGGTATTATCGGTTACTGGGTAATAAACTCAAAGAGACATGTGATTAAGACACCGGTATAAGGGTGAGAGAACAACACGTTCGGGGAAAAAGAATATCTAAGACCAGTATAAGGGTGAGAGATATCAATCTTCTAAAACATCTGAGGACAATCTAAAAAGGTACATTTCAACTCAGGAAAATCTGACTCCACAGGGGACAAAAAGTCATAATAGGGAGTAAAAAGAAGGAACACCAAGGATACCGGTTACTGGGCATAGAATAGGTGACCGACCAGGCGTGAATTGGGGAATATTTCCAAGACACTCATCATCCGAAAGGAGGGCTGAAAAAGCGAACTCGATTACAGGATGGACATTTGATTCCATAAGGACATACGAATCTTACTCGAATGGGGAAGAACAAAGCCTTCGACAGAAGAGCGCATGAGATATATTATCTATTACCGTTAGAACATAGATAATATACTCTCATAGAAGATTATCCACAATCGGTTACTGGGTTAATAAAGGATAAATCGACCGAAAAGAAAGGACATCGGGATACCGGTTACTAGGTATAAAATGATGACCAATCAAGGGGAGAAACAATCATTACCAAACAAGGATAAATGAGAGATGACTCGCTGGGGAATAAATTGCTTTATCGGAGCAATCATCCAAGAGATATATCACTGGTTACTGGGTGGTATTCTCAAAAACTAAGGAATATCAATACCGAATATTGGATAAAGATAACCAACAAATAGGGGATTACATCTACCGGTTACTGGGTAGAAAACCACAGAAGAGAATACCCGTCGTCAGTTAGGACGAACAAAATCAGGGATTAACTCTGCAAGGGGAATAAAATGGGGTTTACAACTACCGGTTACTAGGTAGAACCCACAGAAATAGGACTTACAACTACCGGTTACTGGGTAGTAAACCACAAAAATAGGACTTACAACTACCGGTTACTGGGTAGAAGGCCACAGGAATAGGACTTACAACTACCGGTTACTAGGTAGAAGGCCATAGAAATAGGAATTACAACTACCGGTTACTGGGTAGAAGGCCACAACATCCGCTGGGGAGAGAATGAACAATTACTGTTTACAGAGTAGTTGATCATCTGAACCACAGGGAACTGCAGGGGAAATAACAAGAGTAGTCAATCTAGGAATAAACTAGAGAGACACAATGAAACAAGACTCAACCTAATGAGGATACAACTCAGGGGAGTAATTCCATCCCAATACATATTTAGGGAGGAATTGAAACAAAAATCATCCACGAGGACATAACTCAGTGGGGAATATTGGAAGAAAGGATAGACACTTTCCGCCTATGGGGCTGACTCTATATATATGGAGAGATCAGACACAAACATCTGCTTGGGGAAATATGTATCACCAAATACCAGGGAATAACAAGCAAAGATATATGGCAAAGAATGCAACATGAATATATGAATGTTATAAATATGCATGTATATACGTGGTTTATGTATGATTAATGCTGACAAACAGACATATCTAACACAAACAGGTCCAAGAGTCAATGGACAAACATCTGGTACAACATCTGAAAAGAGAAAGCCAGACCCGCAGGGGAACATCTGATCTGGTGGGGGCAACAAATACCAGGAAACCAATCACCACTAAGGGTAGAGCAGGGTTGCTGCCAGGGACAAAGACCACTGCTAGGGAAACAAGCAGAGTCCACTGTCGGGGATTAGAGACCGCTGTTGGGAATAAGCAAAGGGTTACAAATACCAAAGATGGGGATCTTCCAACAGTACGCAGAGACAAGGATAAGATCAGTCATAGAAGAACTCTACTAGGGATCTTATCAGGGGGTGATGTGGAATTATGTGGGGAACCACCACTAAACAGAAGCACATCAAACAACATTTAACTTCTAACCAAAGAAGGAGCATCTCTGTTGCGGATAAGGAGAACCAGTCACTCCATTGGGGAAAAAACCAAGGAAAGATATGAAACTCTGTGGGGGAATAACCACCAAACATAAGTTCCAATAACCATCACATTTCCTCACAACGCTGGAGAAACAAGTCTCTACCGAGGAGAAGAGAAACAACGCTCCGCTGGGGATAGAAAATATTTTCATCACCCACTCTTCTAGGAGGAAGCTATAGATGATCAGGTGGAGATAAACTGCTGGTGACCAAACTGAGGCAGTCTAATGTGAGCAACCCTGCTGAGGATGAACAGGAGGCAAACCTGCTGGAGATCAATGAATGCGAATCCACTGGGGATAAGCTACAAACCAACTTGTTGAAATTTTCAAACAAGTTGGGATTTCCTGCTCATTCTGGAGGAGATTTCCAATCTGAATGAGGGAAGACCGGCTTCCTCGAAAAAAGATAGCATGTCAATTTATCAATCTATAATGGATTTTAGGTCAATCCACACAAGGGATGACAACTATATAATTGATAAAACACAGATGCTAAGATCCAGACTCACTGGGGAGCTAGAAGACCGAGGCCAAAACTCCGGACTTTCTGGAGACTTTGGTAGTGTATCACCCTTCTCTGCGCTCTCTGAGGAGATAACCTGAAAGATGATGAAGATGATATAAATGTGCTAGGAACAATGACCAAATTCCTTACCCTTTTGGAGATCATACTATCCTTGGGAGAGCAGGGAAGACGTTCCAATTATCCTTTGAGTCATTGTGAATATTCACTTTGTTTAAAAACAGTTTATAAAAACTGTATTTATTTAAAACAATGATATTTATCAATTAAAACATGCAAATATTTATTGAACAAATAAGAGTGCAAAGAATTGGATAAAGGTTCAAATTTATTTGATGGAATGGTAGTCTGCAAGTGGCAAGACTCCATGGATCTTTACAAATTTGAAATTGGTGATATATATTGGGAAAGGGCTACATTGAACATAATGACCATTTCTCCACCAACTCTGAAACCAATATATCTGAAGCTTCAGTTGACGATGACTGAGCGAGAATCTTTGATAGAAGACGATTGAAAAACAAAGTCTTGTCGGGATTCAGTTACTTGCCAAATCCCTAATTTTTGCCTAGATTTCCCCAGGGTGAGGTACTCAATCTAGCGGGTTATATATTCATTTTTTTATGTCTCTAACTTTTTCCTGGATCGCCCTTTCAGGTTTTCAATCCACTGAGACGCTAATTTTTGCCTAAGTCGCCCTTTCGGGTTTTCAACTTAGCGAGCTATTCTGTGTTTATTTTAGGCGAAGTATTTCTTGACTGCATCTGAATTCACAGGACGAGTGAAATCCTCCCCATCCATAGTTGTAAGTATCAAAGCACCGCCTGAAAAGGCTCTCTTAACAACATATGGACCTTCATAGTTTGGAGTCCACTTGCCCCTGGAATCGGGCGCGAAAGACAAGACTTCCTTGAGCACAAGACCACCTTCTCGGAACACACGAGGCTTGACCTTCTTATCAAAATCTTTTTTCATCCTTTGCTGATACAACTGAGCATGGCACATGGCAGTTAATCTCTTCTCTTCTATTAAGTTCAACTGGTCATAACGACTCTGAACCCATCCAGCCTCAGTCAACTTGGCTTCCATCAAGACTCTCATTGATGGGATCTCAACCTCCATGGGGAGCACAACCTCCATGCCATATACAAGAGAGAAAGGGGTTGCCCCTGTCGAAGTGCGGACAAAAGTACGATAACCATGCAAAGCAAATGGCAACATCTCATGCCAATATTTGTACGTAACAACCATCTTTTGGATAATCTTCTTGATGTTCTTGTTAGCAGCTTCAACAACCCCATTCATCTTGGGTCTATAAGGAGAAGAATTATGATGTGCAATCTTGAACTCACCGGAAAGCTCTTTCATCATCTTGTTGTTCAAGTTAGATCCATTATTAGTAAGGATCTTATCTGACACACCATAACGGCATATGAGTTTATTTTTGATAAACTTCACAACCACCTACCTGGTCACATTTGCGTACGATGCAGCTTCAACCCGCTTGGTGAAGTAATCAATTTCTACGAGAATAAACCTGTGATCGTTGGACGCTTTTGGCTCTATCATGCCAATCATGTCAATTCCCCACATAGAGAAAGGCCATGGTGATGAAATTACATTCAGAAGTATCAGGGGAATATGAATCTTGTTCGCATAGATCTGACACTTATGGCATTTCTTCACATATTTGCAGCAGTCAGACTCCATTGTCAGCCAATAGTAGTCCTCTCTCAACATCTTCTTTGCCATGGCATGTCCATTGGAATGAGTACCAAATGAACCCTCATGGACTTCAGTCATTAACAGGTCTGCTTCGTGTCTACCCACGCATCTAAGCAGAACCATGTCAAAATTCCTATTATAAATCACATCTCCATTGAGGTAGAAACTGCCAGATAATCTCCTCAAAGTCTTCTTATCTTTAAAAGATCCCTAAGGATGGTAGATCTGACTTTGGAGGAAGCATTTGATACCATAATACCATGCCTTATCATCTTTCACTTCTTCAACTGCCAACACATGAGCTGGTCTATCCAAGCGCATATCAGTAATATTGGGGACTTCATTCCAGAATTTCACCACAATCATCGAAGCAAGCATAGCAAGAGCATCTCCCATCTGATTCTCATATCGAGGAATATGATGGAAGTCAACCTCAGTAAAGAAAGTTGAAATCCTCCTCGCATAATCTCTATATGGGATGAGGCCAGGCTGATTCGTCTCCTATTCACCCTTAATCTGATTAACAACAAGGGCCGAATCACCATAAACATCAAGATGATTGATCCTAAGATCAATACACTCTTCTAAACCCATAATACAGGCCTCATACTCCGCCATATTATTCGTGCATTTGAAAGTTAGCCTTGCTGTGAAAGGAAGATGTGTGCCCTGAGGAGTAATAATCACTACCCCAATATCATTTCCATATTGATTTACAGAGCCATCAAACACCATGCTCCATCGGGAACCAGGCTCTGGCCCTTCATCGAGCGTAGGCTCATCGCAATCTTTCATTTTCAAATACAAAATCTCCTCATCAGGGAAGTTGTACTGAACAGACTGATAATTCTCAATTGGTTGATGTGCCAAGTGGTCAGCCAAGATACTACCTTTAATAGCTTTCTGAGCTCGTTACTCAATGTCGTGCTTATACAACAATATCTGCCAATGGGCAATCCTCCCAGTTAAAGCAGGCTTCTAAAAATTATACTTTATTGGATCCATACTGGATATCAACCAAGTCGTATGATTCAACATATACTGGCGTAAGTGCTTAGCAGTCCAAGCCAAAGCATAACACGTTTTCTTAAGCATTGAGTATCGAGACTCACAATCAGTGAACTTTTTACTCAGACAGTATATAGCATACTCTTTCTTCCTCGATTCATCTTGCTGACCTAATACACAACCCATAGAGTCTTCAAGAATAGTCAAATACATAATCAAGGGTCTCCTTTCCGCAGGCGGAGACAGAATCAGAGGCTCGGAAAGATACTCTTTGATACTGTCAAAGGCCTTTTGGAAATCCTTGTCCAATCATGACGTTGATCTTTCTGGAGGAGCTTAAATATAGGCGCACATGTGGCAGTCATGTGGGATATAAATCTGGAAATATAATTCAAGCGACCAAGAAAACCTCGGACTTGCTTCCCAGTTTTGGGCGCAGGCATCTCTTGTATTACTTTGACCTTGGCAAGATCAACTTCAATACCTCTTTCACTGACAATAAAGCCCAATAACTTGCCGGAACGGGCTCCAAATGTACACTTGTTCGGATTCAGACGAAGTTTATACTTCCTCAAATGCTGAAAAAGCTTCAACAAGTGCTCTACATGTTCAACTTCCGGTCTCGACTTCGCAATCATATCATCAACATACACCTCGATCTCCTTGTGCATCATATCATGAAACAAGGTAGTCATAGCGCGTTGATACGTGGCTCTGGCGTTCTTCGAACTGAAGGGCATCACTCGATAACAGAATGTTCCCCAAGGTGTGATGAATGTTGTCTTCTCCATATCCTCGGGTGCCATTTTAATCTGGTTATATCCAGAAAATCCGTCCATAAATGAGAAAACATTGAATTTAGCTGTATTATCTACCAACATATCAATGTGTGGTAGAGGAAAATCATCTTTCAGACTAGCCTTATTCAAGTCTCTATAATCCACACACATTCGGACTTTTCCATCTTTCTTAGGCACGGGCACAATATTGGCCACCCATAAAGGATATGTAGAACTCACCAGAAACCCTGCATCAATTTGCTTCTGAGCTTCCCCTTTAATCTTCACCGCCATATCGGGATGAGTTCTTCTGAGCTTCTGCTTCACAAGCACACACTCAGGCTTCAAAGGCAGGAAATGTTGCACGATATCAGTATCCAGACCAGGCATGTCTTCATATGACCAGGCAAAGACGTCGACACATTCTCGTAGCAACTCGATCAACCCCTTCTTCACAGGTTCTTCGAGAAGTGCCCCAATCTTCACTTCGCGAACACAAACCTCAGACCCCAAGTTGTTTATTTCCAAATTCTCAAGATGCGGCTGAATGATCTTCTCTTCGTGCTCAAGCAGACGGGTGATCTCATCAGGAATCTCTTCAACATCATCTTTTTCGCCCTCAAATATAGGGAACTCAAATTTGGGAGATGGTGTTGGATCATTATGTTCAATGGTTTTGATCAACTTGCATATTAATTTTGGATATAAAAGAGATTTTAGAATTCAAAAAAGGCAAATCATTATGCAGATGAAAAGATTGATTTTATTCTCTTTTTTAGGGTTTTTTGTGATCACCGATTTCATGCAAAAAGCAAAAAGTGAAAATAATTTGAAAAACAAATATTTAACATGTAATTATTGAATGAATATCATTATATTTATGTGCCAACAATGTCATCACTTCTCCTTTTGGCATGGGAGAAGGGTTTTTAAACAAAATGAACATTACGTGGACTTATGGACAATTGTTGGAACATCAACAGTCACCCAATTATTACAGACTCCTCCAGGGATGACAAAGTTGCCTGAATCTTCCTCTGCATCATCCTCCACTATAGCAGCAGCTTCCTGGTCTTCGACTGTGTGGATGAAACCACCACTCTAAAACAAACCGCGCTTGTTGAAAGTGCCTGAAGAGTACCCTATGTCAGCTCGGGATTTATTGTCTCCAGCTTAATCATTTGTTCTAAACCTGTAGTTGCGCCATGTTCAATGGCCAACTTTGCATCATTGTAGGATGCTGTAAGACCCCAATTTTGGCCCTAAGATCCCTCATAGCATCATAACATTGCATTTACAAAGCCTCAAGGATCATAAGCATTTGGGTTCCCTTTGTCTTTGGGTGGGACCTCTTGTGAGTGGTTTGAGATCACCAAGCATGCTTGAATTGTATATCATTGCTTTTCTCATTTTATTTATTAACCAAAAACACAAAAATATGTCACTAACAACTTTTGTTTGTAGCTTGAGCAATCACAAGGTCTAGAAGCTTCTATGAGATCCTTTGTGCAATGATAAAGCCAAGAGAAGATGAAAGCAAGCATGGCAATGGTTCCCAACGCTCTCATCCATCAAATATGCCTCCATAGTATCTCAATTCATCATTTTGATCAAAGAAAGTCAAGGGTTTTGAGGTTTGTCTCCCAAGGAAACCCTAATTCATCTGATCATCAATAATGCCTTGCTCATGAAGCAACCTCAGCCCATGGTCAAATACAATCAAGGGAATTTCTTTAGTCCATTATCCCATGCATACTTGAACTTATTTGAGTGCCCTCAATCATCAATTCATCAAGATTTGAGGCATGGACTTGAGAAGTTGGTCAATCAATTCATCTGACTATTTTGAAATGCACTGAGACCTAACTTTTAATGTGTTGGTCAAATGGAGATGATCCCAAGAGAAAAACATTTCTTAAGGACAATATGAACAACTTTCATGTTCATCAAAATTTGATTTGTAGCTTGGAAAGTCATCTTCCATTCCAAGACATTATAGGTCATTTTGATTGAAACCCTAATTTTGGGTCAACTTCCCAAGAACATAACTCATTCATTTTTTATGATTTTGAGGTGGAACTAAGTGCATTGGAAATATTATTGTGTCTAATTCAAATGATATGTTGAGCAAAACTTCAAAATCTCAAAATAAATACATGTGATAATGCAAGACATTATAGGTCACTTTGGACCAAAGTCATTGAAATGGAAAAAAGTCCAACTTCAAGTGCCCATAACTTCTTCATTAAAAATCTAAATGATGCAAAATTTAAGTCCAAATTTATTGTCTTGAAACTATCTACAACTTTTATGTTGAAGGTTTTATCATTTGGATCTTGTATCATTAAGACAGGAGGGCTTGAACATTGGCCAAATTTGGAAACTTCACTCATGCATGTTTTGCACCCTACACTTTAAACTCAAAATTCACTAATTTCCAAGGTCCAATTGAAATTTTTATCAACATATCATTTGTTCCTTATGCAAAAAGCTCTCTAACCATTACTCATAAGGTGGCATTTGGAGTTTGGAAGCACCATTTTCGAAGACATGAAGATTAAGTGCATTTTGTGAAATTCCATTCAAATTGCCATGCATGAGCTGTTTACACTTAATGTGCACGTCCATTTGCAATTCACATGAACTTAGCAGGTCATTTCAGTCTTCATTGGGCCTTCCACATGATCACACAAGCCCATGCAATGAAAAATCCATTTGCCATGCACACGAGTTCCTCACTTGCTTGCATCCATTTCAGCTATAAATACATGTGCTATGCTTCATAATTCTCCAACCTGAAGGCGCCTGAAATGCTGCAAGATTGAATCCCTAGCCATACCTAAAGGAACAAGTTCATCTTTCTTCAAAAATTTAGATCTGAAATTCAATTGCATTTGGTTGAATTTTCAGATCTAAAATTCCTAGACCTTCATCATTTGATCTATTGAAGTTCTGTTTTGCAAAAGGAACCAAGGAAAGGGACTCAAATCTTCATAATCCAAAGGTTTGGATCAACTGGTTTTTTCTTCGAATCTCCTTATTCTTTGATCCATTAACCTTGATATTGTGTGGTCTGAAGTCCTCCCATAGAGGCATTATTATTGAGTGCTTAATTGTTGAAATCGAGCAAGTTCAGTTGAATATCACCAAACTTCCATCACTGATTTCTCTCTTAATAGGAATCTAGAATGGAAGTGAGTGATATAGAAGTGATGTACATCACTTCACCTTTTGAATGGTGCCTGGATTGTCCATTTTATTGAGCATTTGAGTCTCTGCATTTTTTGACCTTCGCCGGAGCTCACCGGAGAAGACGGTGGCGCTGGCCACCGTCTCATTGCCAGATTCAGTATGAGCCATTAATCTCAACCTCCAGATCTAATCTCCACGCTCCATTGTTATGACTCTTTTTAATTCAATATGTTTCTCAGTTGACTAATGACTATGGTACGCACGCGCTCCTGATCCATTGGATGTTGCCACATCAATTAATAAAGTCATCCAACGCTTCCTGATTTTTCTATTTTCTTTAATTTCTGTTTATTTTCTTTAATTTCATTTTATTTCAAAAATTCATAACTCTCTCATTTTAATTCCAAAAAATATGGGACCAATTGCATTATTTCTCTTTTTAATTCTAGTTTCTAAAAATGATTTTTAATATTTTTTATTTTATAATTTGATATTTTTTGTGAATTTTCTCTTTTCTGGTTATTTTTAATTCATTTTAAATAGTTTTTGATATTCAAAAAATACAAAAATATTTTCTCAACCTCTTTGAATGATGATAGATCTATGAAAAATATTCTCATAAATTTATTAATTGATTTGAGATTTATTTGAGATTTTAGTTCAATTAGGTTAGTTTTTCTTCATTTTTAATTGATAAAAAATAGTTTCTGACTTTTAAAAATGCTGAAATTTTTTGTCAAACTTTGTTTGACCTTGTTGAACTTGGGATAATTCACTTGGACTTTTTAAAGTTGATTTTCGGTGATTTTGAAGTTTGACCTTTCTTTAATATTTTCATTCAAGTTTATTTTCAAATATTAAAAAATGCCAAAAATATTTTGTTTATTTCTTGACTTCCAATCTTCAACTCATTTCTGATTTTGAGGGTTTGACCTTTATCTTCCCTATCTTTGGTCAACATTTATGGATTGGTACATTCCTTTTCATTGGATGCACTTTATTTTCTTCATTTTCTATTATCCATCTCCTTCATTTTCTTCTTCTTCTTTTCTTTTTTTTGATCAATGAGTTAAAGGTTGATAAGTTGGCATTGATTAGGGAGGTTTAATCTTCTTTGATTCAAATCTAATTCATCTTGATTAAATGATCAAGTGAATGGCTTTGCATTAAGGATAAATTGCTTCTTAAATCATGCAAAGGACTTAAACCAATACAAGATCATTTCTCATCTTCTTTTTGGCATGGCAAGTTGTTGGAACTTGGTTCACTAATCAAGACTTCTAACTTGTGTTGTTGCCTGCATTATAATTGATTGGCCTCAGATAGTTGTGACTTCTACGTAAGTCCAATTACGATTGCTTAACATAGCGCCAAATTTTCCTTATGACACACTAACTACTAACATTAACCATTAACAATTAACATTTACTTTTTGCCCTTTACTTTTATGCAATTTATTATTCTTGTACATATTCATTTGCTTTTTTTTCTTTGCTCACTTGAGCACATGTTTATGTTAATGCAATTTGCCTTTTGCTCACTTGAGCACATATTTGTGTATATATCATTATGCTTGTGTTTTGTTTTGATTGTTGTGGACCAAATGCAAAGAAATGGACAAAATGGACTTAGACTTTAGGATTTTACCTATGCAAATGTGGAGTCAAAGAGCAACTAGGCATTAGGCCTTTAGAATGCTATAAATGTTGAAGAGAACTTTGAAAGAACCAATCTCTAAAACTCCTTCTTGTTCATTCTTGATTGTTTTATGGAACTTTTTAATGTGTGTGTTCTTGTGCTAGGGATTCCCAACATTGAGCCTAAGTGAGGAACCATTGCCATGAGCTTCTAAGAGAGAGAGATATAAGAGCCATTGAGGAACTTTCCTTGAGCTAAATTGATTGTTGATTGCTTGAGCTTACTATTATTTTGCTTGCATATTCCAAAGGATGGGAGCTACTTGGATCATCAATATGATCTTAAGAGAGGAACTCCATTTGTGGTCTTGTTCTCTTATCCCTTATCTCTTGTATGTCTAGGACTTTAGCCATTATTCTTCTTCCCTCCACTCTAACCCAAGCCAAAACTTTTGTGCAAACATTTAACATTTTGTTTTTAAACATTAGACACCTAAGCCTTATGCTTTTGATTTTCAAATTCTTTTCATAACACTTGTTGTGAATTGAATCCTTAAATCAACTTTGACCATATTTTGTACATACTTTTCATTGGTAAATATAACCCATTCAAATGCCTTTTTGTGGTTTCAATGGCCACCTTCTTAATCAAAATTTTCATAACCCTTAGCTATTAGGTTTTAGTTATCCTTGAGGTAGATGTAATACTCACCTATATCCTTAGTGATGAACAATGCGTCTCCCATGCTTAATATAGGGTTAACCCCTCACTAGCATGTTGAAGCTATCCTAACATGGTGGATTTGTGGTTTTAGGTTGAGTTTTCTCCCTTGGATAACAAAAGACCTTAAGGCTTTTGGACCAATCAATTCACCAACTCATTTTGAGATTTTTTACCCCGAACTACGAGGTTTTGATCCTAATCTTTTTTAAGATGGTACGTAGGCAATGGGTTTATCTATCCAAACACAAAAATGTAAATAACTTGTATATTCTCTTCTCATCTCTTCAATCATGTTTGCACAAATAAACTTTCACAAAATACCAACCTTACAACAAGTGTGAAAAGGGCTCCCTAGGAGTACCTAGGATGTTTTTGGTGCTTAAAACCTTCCCATTGCATAACCAACCCCCTTACCCAGATCTTTGACATTTTTACTAGTTTTTGATTCGATAAAACTTTTAGGTTTTTGTTCGCTTTCTAACCATTCCTTTGGATAAATAGAAGTGCGGTGGCGACTCGACTTGTATGGTTTACCTTGGATTTAATCAATATCTCTAATGGTAACGAATACCCCGCTACAGATGCAAATGAAGAAGTTCCTTTCCTTGAAGGCTCAGCAATAGACAAGGCTTGTAACGGCGTCCCAACCTCATCCTCAGCATCAATATAAGAAAAGGAAGACAAATGGCTTACCAAGAGAGTCTTCTCTCCCCCTACCACCACCAACTTCTTGTTCTTCACGAACTTTAACTGTTGGTGTAGGGTGGATGTCACGGCGCCTGCCTCGTGAATCCATGGTCTGCCTAACAAACAGCTATATGATGGGTGGATATCCATGACTTGAAAGGTGATATGGAAATCACTAGGTCCTATCTTGATTGGGAGCTCAACCTCGCCAATCACAGTCTTTCTGGATCCATCAAAAGCCTTGACTACCACTCCACTCTGCCTCATGGGAGGCCCCTGATAAGAAATCTTGGCCAGAGTGGATTTTGGCAACACATTCAGCGATGATCCTGTGTCTACCAGCACATTAGACAAGGCATCATCCTTGCAATTCATGAAAATGTATAGTGCCAAATTATGGTCTTTTCCCTCCTCGGGAAGATCAGTATCGTAGAAGCTCAGGTTGTTACAAGCAGTAATATTTGCAACAATGCTATCAAACTGTTCTATTGTGACATCTTGATCCACATATGCCACGTCCAACACCCTTTGTAATGCTTCGCGGTGTGGCTCGGAGTTCATCAACAAAGACTTCAAAGATATCCTTGAAGGCGTTTGTAGCAGCTGATCTACAACATTATACTCACTCCTCTTGATGAGCCTCGACATCTCATCAAAATCCTCTCTTAACATGCCATTCTGGCCAACATGGACAGGAGCTCTAGAAACAGCGACAGGTCTGTCAACAGCCAGTGCCAGATTCATAGGAGTAGAAGATTTCCCCACAGGATGGGCAGCACTATCAACATCATCAGTTCTTCTGGTGTCAACCTGGGGTTTCGGCGGTGCCGAGAAAACACAACCACTACGGGTCAATCCACTGACGTCAGAAATATTGGTAACAGAAGTGGAGGGTAGAAGCACCTCCTTCCCATCTTCTAATGCAACCGTATTATATCGATAAGGAACAACCTTGTCTGAAGAGTATGGAACAGGGCCAGCTGGCTTAATCATGAGAGTAGGATAGGCCTTCTGCTTGCTGCCATCATATCTAACAAGAACAGGCTCAGGTATTCTAAATATAAGGGATATATCATTGACTTCATCCTCATCACGATTCTGAAGTATCTCGATCACACCTTGATCCAGCATTTCTTGGATGTCTTTGTTGACTTGGCGACATCCTCTCTCATTGACAGTGCATACACGATAGCTGTCATGGTCATGCTCATAATAACTGTATCCACATAATAGTCTATGCATCTCGACCAAAGATTGTCTGATATGGCTGACATATCTGACCTTGCATTTTCCAGGGCAACCCTGAACCATGTTGACAGCAGATTTCCCTTGCTCGGGCAATGGGTTCTTCTTTACATTAGGACCTACGTCCTCGAAAAACAAGATACCGCTTGTAACAAGGTCTTGAACCTTGGTCTTGAGAGGGTAACAATTCTCCATATCATGTCCGGGAGCACCAGAATGATAAACACAATGAAGCTCGGCTTGTACCACCACTGAGGGTTAGTAGGTACAGCAGGTGGGTCACGTGGAGTAATCAATTTCCTTTTAATCAGTGAAGGATATAGCTCTGCATAATTCATTGGAATAGGATCGAAAGCGACCCTCTTCCTATCATAGCTAGTGCTAGTTTGATTTTGTTTCGAGGCTGCTAGGCCTGCTGTTGCGGATGATGCTGTTGTTGTTGATACTGTTGATGTTGCTGTTGCTGATTTTGATGCTATAATGTTGATTTTCCCTGAAGGCAGGTGCTATATGAGCCACCTGGTGCTGGTTACCGGCGGGACGCACAGTCTTCCTCTTCACAGAGGGTCTTCTTGGTTTGACATGGGAGGACACGACATATGCCTCTCCATCTTTCTTCTTGGCAAACACCCCATAACGTTTGGCAGAAAAGCCTTCTTCTCTGGTCAGGCGCCCTTCCCTGACTCCTCCTTTTAGTCGCATCCGTGTTCACCATCTCGGTGAAGTCAGAAGGAGCGCTAGCAATCATCCGCTCGTAGTAGAAAGAGCTTAAAGTCTTGAGAAATATCTTCGTCATTTCCTTCTCTTCGAGCGGGGGCCAATTTGTGCAGCCAATTCACGCCACCTCTGGGCGTACTCCTTGAATGTTTCCTTCTCCTTCTGGGACATAGCCCTCAGTTGGTCCCTATCGGGACCCATATCAATGTTGTACTTGTACTGCTTGACGAAAGCTTCGCCAAGGTCGTTGAAGGAGCGGATGTTTGCACTATCCAGACCCATGTACCATCTCAATGCGGCACCGGACAGGTTGTCCTGGAAGTAGTGGATGAGGAGTTGATCATTGTCAGTCTGAGTCGACATCTTGCGTGCGTACATCACAAGATGGCTGAGCGGGCAAGTGTTTCCTTTGTACTTTTCAAAGTCAGGCACTTTGAACTTGATAGGAATCTTGACATTAGGCACAAGGCATAGCTCAGCAGCAGATTTGCCGAAGAGGTCCTTCCCTCTTAGAGTTTTAAGTTCCTTGCGCAGCTCAAGGAATTGATCATTCATAGCGTCTATTTTCTCATACACATCTGGGCCCTCAGATGGCTCAGAGTGATAAATGGTGTCATCAACTCTCGGCAAAGTATGCACGACTGGAGGTGGCACAGCGAGGAACGAGCTAGATGCTGGCTGAGAAGTAAATGTAGGGGCGAGACCCTCCGGAACAAAATTAGCGGGCATCCCCCCAGGGAAACCCCGCTGGCATAGCAGACGGAGCAAAGTGAGCATTGGAAGCAGGTACGGTAGAGGCAGCAACCTCTGAATGACCGTCCTCTGGGGAAGAGATGAAGGCGTTGGATAAGACTGACTTTGGGTGGCAAAGAATGACTCCATCAGGGCAGTCAATCTTGCCACTTCCTCCTTGAGTTCTCTGTTTTCTTGCTCGAGGTGATCC
Organism: Lathyrus oleraceus; assembly: GCF_024323335.1. NCBI lineage: Eukaryota > Viridiplantae > Streptophyta > Magnoliopsida > Fabales > Fabaceae > Lathyrus > Lathyrus oleraceus. Next base: position 302,747,660 of record NC_066580.1, on the reverse strand, counting down.
ATTAGCTTTGATGAGTTGGCTCTGGTATAGCATCGGTGCATCAGCTTGTCTTAAAAATAAATGAAGAACACAGAGTTAGACCACTAATCAAGAAGCCTGGAACAAAACTTGTTTATGCATATGATGCATGCAATGCTTGGTGCATATGATTTTATTTTTAATCAGAGGAACTTTTAGAGATCTATTTGCAAATATTTGGAAATATTAATCATTTAGATTAATAATGGAATGATCATATCAATAATATCTGGAAAACTTTTTACACGAAAGAAGTACAGTCTTGGTAACCAAATACAATACAAGAGAGAAGGAAAATGAACATCCTATGGAACCCTAAAAACAATCGTCCAAAGCTCTCGAGACCGGAAGATAAGCTGCACGAAGCCTCTTCACCTCTCTCTCATAGGCTGCCTCCATATTCGCCTTCTCCTTGGCGAGTCGATCATACTTCCTCTTCCAAAACTGGATGATTGAGGAAGAAGAGAAGTCACCAAATCATCAGGCTCGTCGATAACCTGATGCTCCAGAAACTCTATCAAAGCATCCTTATCTCTAAGTTACTGAAGTAGCTCTTCTCGCTCACGGATCCAAGCACGTGAATGGTCTTCGTCTCTCAACTCCTCTACTCCTTGGTTAGGGAGGGTTGAAGGCCCAACCATAACCATAGGTATAGGTCTCGGATAGTCATAGTGCATGTGGTACTCAGAAGCTCTCCTCCTCACCAACGAGGTGTAGGGTTCCAAAGCAATACAATTCTTCGGACCAAGCTATTTCCTTCCCTTCAAGTTTTTGGGATCTTTATCCTCTTGAAAGAATACACCTTCTAACAAAATGTTATTAGGTTTATCCTTTAAGGGAAACCCAAGTTGACGACGTGCCAAAATTGGGTTGTAGTTAATCCCACCACATGTACCAAGAAGAGGCACATTGAAGAATTCACCACAAGAGTCAATAATCTACACACCATCATATACACGGTTATACCAAAATATATCATCATTAGTGAGAGACATAAGTCTCGTGGACCACCGTAGACATCCTTTGTTCTCATGGCCTTCCCAAACATAGTAGCTTGAGCAATGAGGAAATCAGATGGGAGACCTTGAATTCCACCTTTGGTAGTCATATGAGCACTAACAACAGATTCATCTATATGCAATAGATCAACAATCTCTTGGGAAGAAGGAACTCTCTCCAAGCCACTGAACGTCAACTGATCATTCATAGCATCCATTTTCTCGTACATATCTGGGCCCTCAGATGGCTCAGAGTGATAAATGGTGTCATCAACGAGGACCGGGCTAGATGCAAGCAGAGAAGAAAATATAGGGGCGAGACCCTTCGGAAAAAAATTAGCGGGCATCCAATAGGGAAACCCAAATGGCATAGCAGACGGAGCAAAGTCAGCACTTGCAGCAGGTACGGTAGAGGAAGCAACCTCTGAAATGACCGTCCTCTGGGGAAGATTTGAAGGCGTTGGAGAAGACTCTATCAAAGCATCCTTATCTCTAAGTTGCTTAAGTAGCTCTTCTCGCTCACGGATCCAAGCACGTGAACGGTCTTCGTCTCTCAACTCCTCTACTCTTTGGTTAAGGAGGGTTGAAGGCCCAACCATAACCATAGGTATAGGTCTCGGTGTTGGTGTAAGCCCTAGAGGCCAATACTTTTGGTACTTGTATCGAATTATTTATTAATTAATAAAAACACTTCTCCTTTATTATGGTTGATTAATAAAGACCCTGGAATAGATAGTCTGTTTAATGTATTAAGTGTGACTTAATCATGAGAGCACATTAAACATAAGGACATTATTCTTAAAGTATCCGTAGTCGAGCTTTAGTGTGAAGTGGGATAACATTAAAGCATTAAGACTATTATGTTTGTAGACTGATGATCACATCTCATGGATCATGGATAAAGAGTTATCAAGTCTTAAACATAGGTACGAATATTAAGAGTAATATTTATACCGGATTGACCCGCTATGAGAATACTATATAGAAAGTTATGCAAAGTGTCATAAGATATTCTCATGGTGATAATGGTGTATACCACTCTTCGACCTGAAACCACTATGGATCCTAGATGTAGAGTCGAGTGCTTTATTGCTGATCCAACATTGTCCGTAACTGGATAACCATAAAGACAGTTGATGGACACTCCACAACGCATGCTGAGGGACATGAGTGTCCTAGATGGAATTTGCCCATCCTGTGTAACAGGATAAATGTCTATGGGCCTAATATTGAACTGGACAAGGATGACACGGTCTATACCTTGTGTTCAATATAGACATAAGGGCAAAGGGGTAATTATACACATAATCATTATCACATGAGGTTTTGTCAGATCACATGACATTTTCGTGTCTTGGGTAGCAATGATGTGTTGCTAGATACCGCTCACTTTTTATTATGTTAAATGTGTGATTTAATATAATTTCCAACGTCGCAAAAACCTATAGGGTCACACACAAAGGACGGATTGATGAGAGATAGAATAATTAAGGAATACCGTAATGTATGGTGCCCTTAAGTAGAATACGAAATATGGTAAGGTACCAAATACTTAAGCGATTTTGGCATATTATGAGATATGGGCAAAATGCACTTAAGTGGGCTTTTTGGCTTGAAGCCCACACAAATGGTTCTATAAATAGAACTCTTGTGCAGAAGCATTGTATGGGAATACAACACAACTGAAGAGTTGGAATTTCGTATCTCTCTTTCTCTCACTCAAAGCCTTCATTCATAACAGCTAGCACTGCGATTGAAGGAATCCGTTCGTGTGGACTGAGTAGAGACGTTGTCATCGTTCAACGTTCGTGATCGCCACAAGAGGTAACGATTCTATCACTGATCATGCCCATTCGTAAGGATCACTAAATGGAGAAAATTTTAAATTCCGCTGCGCCTTGGATGGCAATTCTCTTTCACTCGGATAATCATAGGGCATGCGGTACTCAGAAGCTCTCCTCCTCACCCACGAGATGTAGGGTTCCATAGCAATACAATTCTTAGGACCAAGCTCTTTCCTTCCCTTCCTATGAATCTTGCGCCAAGCGCAGACCATCCTGCCCTTCAAGTTTTTAGGATCTTTACCCTCTTGAAAGAATACACCTTCTAACAAAATGTTATTAGGTTTATCCTTTAAGGGAAACCCAAGCTGACGACGTGCCAAAATAGGGTTGTAGTTAATCCCACCACATGTACCAAGAAGAGGCTCATTGGAGAATTCATATGAGCACTAACAACAGATTCATCTATATGCAATAGATCAACAATCTCTTAGGAAGAAGGAACTCTCTCCAAGCCACTGAACGTCAAGTGATCATTCTTAGCATCCATTTTCTCGTACATATCTGGGCCCTCAGATGGCTCAAAGTGATAAATGGTGTCATCAACTCTCGGCAAAGTATGCACGACTGGAGGTGGCACAACGAGGACCGGGATAGATGCAAGCATAGAAGCAAATATAGGGGTGAGACCCTCCGGAACAAAATTAGCGGGCATCTCCCAGGGAAACCCAGATGCCATAGCAGACGGAGCAAATTGAGCACCGGCAGCAGGTACGGTAGAGGAAGCAACCTCTGAAATGACAGTCCTCTGGGGAAGAGTTGAAGGCATTGGAGAAGACTGGCTTTGGGCGACAAAGAATGACTCCATCAGGGCAGTCAATCATGCCACATCCTCCTTGAGTTCTCTGTTTTCTTACTCGAGGTGATCCATTAGCTTTGATGAGTTGGCTCTGGTATAGTACCAGTGCGTCAGCTTGACTTCAAAATAAATGAAGAACACAGAGTTAGACCACTGATCAAGAAGGCTGGAACAAAACCTTCTTATGCATATGATGCATGCAATGCCTGGTGCATATGATTTTATTTTTAATCAGAGGAACTTTTAGAGATCTATTTGCAAATACTTGGAAATATTAATCATTTAGATAAATAATGGAATGATCATATCAATAATATCTGGAAAAAATTTTACACCAAAGAAGTACAATCTTGGTAACCAAATACAATACAAGAGAGAAGGAAAATGAGCATCCTATGGAGCCCTAGAAACAATCGTCTAAAGCTCTCGAGACCGGAAGATAAGCTGCACGAAGCCTCTTCACCTCTTTCTCATAGGCTGCCTCCATATCCGCCTTCTCCTTGGCGAGTCGGTCATACTTCCTCTTCTAAAACTGGATGACTGAGGAAGAGGAGAAGTCACCACATCATCAGGCTCGTCGATAACCTGATGCTCCAGAACTCTATCAAAGCATCCTTATCTCTAAGTTGCTGAAGTAGCTCTTCTCGCTCACGGATCCAAGCACGTGAACGGTCTTCGTCTCTCAACTCCTCTACTCCTTGGTTAGGGAGGGTTGAAGGCCCAACCATAACCATAGGTATAGGTCTCGGATAGTCATAGGGCATGCGGTACTCAGAAGCTCTCCTCCTCACCCACGAGGTGTAGGGTTCCAAAGCAATACAATTCTTCGAGCCAAGCTCTTTCCTTCCCTTCCTATGAATCTTGCGCCAAGCGCGGACCATCCTGCCCTTCAAGTTTTTGGGATCTTTACCCTCTTGAAAGAATACACCTTCTAACAAAATGTTATTAGGTTTATCCTTTAAGGGAAACCCAAGCTGACGACGTGCCAAAATAGGGTTGTAGTTAATCCCACCACATGTACCTAGAAGAGGCATATTGGAGAATTCACCACAAGAGTCAATAATCTGCACACCATAATATACACGGTTATACCAAAATATTTCATCATTAGTGAGTGACATAAGTCTCGTGGACCACTGTAGACATCCTTTGTTCTCATAGCCTTCCCAAACATAGTAGCTTGAGCAATGAGGAAATCATATGGGAGACCTTGAACTCCACCTTTGGAATTCATATGAGCACTAACAACAGATTCATCTATATGCAATAGATCAACAATATCTTGGGAAGAAGGAACTCTCTCCAAGCCACTGAACGTCTGTAAGACCCTAATTTTGTCCCTAAGATCCCTCATGGCATCATAGCATTGCATTGCATAGCCTCAAGGATCTTTGAGCATCTTGGCTTCCTTTCCCTTTGGGTGGGACCTCCTTGTGAGTGGTTTGAGATCACCAGGCATTCTTGAATTGTATATCATTGCTTTTCTTGTTTTATTCACTAACCAAAAGCACAAAAATATGTCATTTACTCTTTTGTTGTAGCTTAAGCAAGCACCAGGTCAAGAGCTTCAAGAAGATCCTTGGTGCATGAGATGAAGTATTTTCTTGAGATGAAGACCACATGATCATTACAAACATCTTACATGAGCTAGGGTTCCATTTTGGAGCAATTTCATCAAGAGATAAAGGCTCAAGTTCATCAAGGCATTTCAAGGTCATCTGAGGACCAAAAAGTCAGCTGTGCAGTCAACTGAGGGCTATGAGATGGGGAAATGAGTTGACACACCTCAATCATGTTCAAATGAGGCCTATTCATCATTTTAAACATCCATCTTGAAGATTCAAAGGTCATGGCAAAAGTTACTAAAAATGGAAAATGACATGTAATTCAAAGTTTCCAAATTTGGCAAGTTTTTGGTTCACATTCAACTTGACTAGTCAATGTCAAAGAAGTTTCAAATGGATTTTTAGTGAACATGAAAGTTGTATATCTTTGTCTCCCCTTTCCAAAAAGTCCTAATTCATGTCCATATGATGAATGGTTGAGAAGTTATGGTCATTTCATCACAAGGTGTGAATGGAAATTCAAAATGGCCTAATTTTTGATGCAAAGCTCCAATTTGGTCCATTCTTTTTGCAAAATGCTCCTCATGTTCAAGACATTTCAAATGAACCATTGCCATGCATGGGAAAAGTGTGTATACGCATCATTTCTCATGTGATCATTTTGGAGGGAATTTCCATAATTCAAATTTGGCTTATGATACAAGCAAAATACCATTTCCATCATGACCATTGGTTGATTTTGAGTAAATTTGAAGCTTAACATGGAGCTTATCACGTGTAGCATGTGCATGGGAGCTCAATGTGCAATTTTGCAAGATACTCCAATTCTCACTAATCATGTTTAGCCAAGGCCTAATTTGGATTTCAGTGTGATTAGCATGCCATATAAATACCAAACCCTAACCATAATCACACCAGAATAGAAAATTTCAGATCAAAAATTCAAGAATTCTCTCAACTTTCTCTCACTTCGAATTTCATTTTTCTCCACATAAACACCAAATCTCTTTGCATATTCTTGTTCCTGGTGCAATTCTGAGAAAGATCCATCCACTACTTGAATCAATTGAGCAAGATTTCGTGCAGATTCATGAGCATCCACATGTTGATGGAACTTGAAAATTGAAGAAGATTCTAGTGGTTTCAGCTGATTCTCTTTGTATAAAGCTTCAAGGCAAGGATAGTGGAGTAGATCTGGAGCTGTAGAGAGCTTGAGGACACGATTTCAACTACTTCCAATTTCAGGTTCTAATTGATGTGCTTGAGCTCATGAGTGCTTGAGCATTGTTCATTGAGTTGTGTAACTGTGAATGGTTCCACTGTTTGTCTGTTGGTTTTCTGACTGAAATATTAACTGTTTAGCTTTTGTACAGGTACCTTAGTTGCTTGCTTTTAGCTCTTGCTTGAGCTTTGAATTATGGTTGATACACCACTTAGGTAGTTATCTTATTACTCCATGTAGTCTGGAAGTCCTGTCACCTTTTTGGCAGGCATTTTGCTGGCAAGTCCTCCTTAAGAGGCTCTGTTTGTGTTTGTTTACAATTGTGCCAAAGACCTCCAAGATGAGGCATGTGCTACTTGATAAGACCTCCAATAGTTGAGGCAATTGACGGATAGAAGGGATTAGTAGCCAATCCCCCGTTATTCAGTGAGTCGTTCATTATGCTCGCACGACGTGCTGATGCTTCTGAACATGTACCCAAGATCTTTGTCCAGTGTATGTCCATGATCTAAAGAGAGGAACTCCTAGTGTGGTTTTTATTCCATAACCATCACCTTTTGTCTTCTTCATTTCTCCACCCTAACCCAAGCCAAAACCTTTTGTGCAAACATTTGAATGTGTTTACAACATTAGAAAGCTAAGCCTTAGGCTTTTGATTTTCAAACTTTCTTTTCATAATACTCATTGTGAATTGAATCTTTAAGTCAACTTTGACCATTTTTTTATATATTTCTAATTGGTAAATATAACCCATTCAAATGTTTCTTTTGTGATTTCAATGTCCATTTCTTAATCAAATTTTTCATAACCTTTAGCTATTAGGTTTGAGTTATCTTTTGGGTAGATGTAATACTCACCTTTATCCTTAGTGATGGACAATGAGTCTTCCATGCTTATTATAGGGTTAACCCCTCACTAGCATGTTGAAGCTATCCTCACATGGTGGACTTGTGGTTTTTCAGGTTGAGTTTTCTCCCTTTGATAACAAAAGACCTTAGGGATTTTGGACCAATAAATCCACTCATTTGTTTTGAATTTTTTTACCCGAACTACGAGGTTTTGATCCTAATCTTTTCATAAGAGGGTACGTAGGCAATGGGTTTATCCATCCAAACACAAAATGTAAATAAACTTGTATATTCTTTTCTCATCTCTTCAATCATGTTTGCACAAATAAAATTTCACAAAAACAATAACCTTTGCAACAAGCGTGAAAAGGGCTCCCTAGGAGTACCTAGGATGTTTTGGGTGCCTAACACCTTCCCATTGCATAACCAACCCCCTTACCCAGATCTCTGTTTCTTTTACTAGTTTTGTTTGTAAAACTTTTAGGTTTTTGTTCGCTTTCTAACCTTTCCTTTGGATAAATAGAAGTGCGGTGGCGACTCGACTTTGTATGATTTACCTTGGATTTAGTTAATATCTCCAATGGTAACGAATATACCGCTACAGAAAAGTGGCGACTCTGTTGGGGATAAAACATTCTTAGTGGGTTTTACCAACTTTTCACACTTGTTGTATTATATTGTTTGTGACATATTTTTGTGCAATTTGGGATTACTGTATTGTTTGTAATGATTGAATTGCTTGATATATCAATTGCTTGTGTGCTTGGTGATCTTTGTGAGATGAGTTCTATACCCGAACTCGAGTGCACTTAGGATAGGAGAATGGCGTAGTCTTGTCGACTTGTGTGGAGTTATTCCTTAGCAAGTTGACTTGCGAGTCCATTCACTTGGTGGAGGTCATGTTGGGATCAATAATGTCACACAAGTAAGTTGTGGTTAGACATTACTTTTTCCAATATAGACCTTAGAAGCCAAGGACCTTAGTTTACCAAACCCATCTTGGCCTATTATTAGGATGTAGTGCGGAGGTCCTTCAAATGTAAGATTTGATACGATTGTTACGCGATACTACACTCATAAGAGTCTCTCTTGAGAAGATTTTTGGAATACGAGTAGTCGTTTCTTCGATAATATTCGAAAGATGGGATGATGACTATGGGAGCCTCTTGTAGAACATGTTTGGCAGGTTTAAACCCTAGTACACTCCCTTTAGGTGGTTCTAACCGAGACTCCATGCTCGTGACTCGCAATAAACCCTTGATTCATGGTTGATCCATTCATGTATCCTTAATATCAATGGAACTTGGGTGTTGATAAGGTGTAAACCATAATCCACCAAAATGGATGATTGATATTAAGGATAATATGATCCATCCCATTACCTTTGTTTGGTGTGCTTTGCTTGATCCTTGAGTGTGATTGTTGCATTCATGCATCCATGCATACATTTGCATCCATATCATTAATAAAAGGAAATTTTCAAGGAACTTAAGGGGTTTATTTGCAAAATTTTCAGACATGGAAAAACAAAGGAGGAATGCAAAGAAGTACAGCTTCAGACAGCCTGATTTGAAAGAGTTAAGGAATCTGACATCCTATGTATTAGATCCCTTGGGTTTCAAGGCTCGCTTTGGGAAGCTTCTTCCCCTTCTGACTACTCAGGTGGATGAAGGTCTGATGAGCGTATTGGTGCAGTTTTATGATCCCTTGTACCGTTGCTTCATGTTTCCGGACTTTCAGCTTTTGCCTACCCTTGAGGAGTATGCCTATCTCGTGGGTATACCTATTCTGGATCAGTTGTCGTTCAGTGGCTTGGAGAGTATTCCTACTTCTCGAGAGATAGCTGACATGTTGCACATAGATGAATCCCTGATTGGTGCTCATATGACTACCAAAGGTGGAATTCAAGGTCTCCCTTCTGAGTTCCTCATTGCTCAAGCTACTATTTATGGGAAGGCCATGAGTGAGGATGCCTTTGAAGCCATATTTGTACTTCTCATCTATGGATTGGTATTGTTCCCCAACATCGACAAGTTTGTGGATGTGAACGCTATTAGGATTTTTTCCACTCTTAATCCCGTTCCGACTCTGTTGGGTGATACATATTTCTCTTTGCATATGAGGAATGCAAATGGTGGTGGCACTATTATGTGCTGTTTGCCTCTGTTGTATAAGTGGTTTATTTCTCACTTACCTCAGACGGTCGCCTTCAAGGAGAATAAGGGATGTCTACGGTGGTCTACGAGACTCATGTCTCTCACTAATGATGATATCTCTTGGTATAACCGTGTATATGATGGTGTGCAGATTATTGATTCTTGTGGTGAATTCTCCAATGTACCTCTTCTTGGTACATGTGGTGGGATTAACTACAACCCTGTGTTAGCACGTCGTCAACTTGGGTTCCCCCAAAGGATAAACCTAATAACATTCTGTTAGAGGGTGTGTTCTTTCAGGAGGGTAAAGATCCCCAAGGCTTGAAGGGCAGAATGGTTCGCGCTTGGCGCAAGGTTCATAAGAAAGGAAGGAAGGAGTTGGGTCCTAAGAATTGCATTGCTTTGGAGCCATACACTGCTTGGGTAAGGAAGAGAGCATCTGAGTATCTCATGCCTTACGAGTATCCGAGACCTACACCTTTGGTTGTGGCTGGGCCTTCAACCCTCCCTAACCAAGGAGTAGAGGAGTTGAGAGATGAAGGCCTATCACGTGCCTGGATCTGTGAAAGGGAAGAGTTGCTTCAGCAGATTAAGGAGAAAGATGCTTTGATAGAGTTTCTTGAGCATCAGGTTATTGATGATCCTAATGATGCATGAACTTCTCTACTTCCTCAGTCTTCCAAGTTTTGGAAAAGGAGGTATGATCGACGCGCCAAGGAAAAGGCAGATATGGAGGCAGCTTATGAGGGGAGGTGAAGAGGCTTCGTGCAGCTTATCTTCATGTGTCCCGAGCTTCTAGGGATCCATAGGATGATTATTTTCCTTTTCTCTTGTACATGATTGACAATGTTGTACTTCTTTTCCTCGAAGTTATATGATGAGATATTTCCATATGCGATAAAATGCTTAATATTTCCAAAATTTGCAAATAAAACCCTAGAGTTCCTTTGAAATAAAAAAAATCATATGCACAAGCTTTGCATGCATCATATGCATAAGCAGGTTTTGTTCCCGGCTTCTGGTCCAGTGGTCTAACTCTGTGCTCTTCATTTATTTTGAAGACAAGCTGACTCACCGGTACTACACTAGAGCCAACTCTTCCAGACTGATGGATCATTTAGAGAAAGAGAACCGTGAACTCAAAGAGGAAGTCGCCAGACTGAGTGCTTTGATGGAATCGTTCCTGGCTGCCCAGAGCCAGTCTTCTTCAACACCTTCAACTCCTCCCCAGAGGACAGTCATCTCTGAGATTGTTTCCTCAACTATGCCTGCAGCCAGTGCACATTTTTCTCCGACAGCTATGCCAACCGAGTTTCCGTGGGGGATGCCTCCCAATTTCATGCCTGAGGGCCCTGCTCCGACTTTTGCTTCTATGCCGGCATCTAGCCCGGTCCTTGCTGTTCCTCCTCCTGTCGTGCATACCATGCCTAGGGTAGACGACACCAGCTATCATTCTGAGCCATCTGAGGGCCCAGATGTTCATGAGAAGATGGATGCTATGAATGATCAATTTCTTGAGCTGCGCAAGGAATTGAAAACTCTTCGAGGAAAGGACCTCTTTGGCAAGTCTGCTTCCGAATTATGCTTGGTTCCCAATGTGAAGATTCTGTTGAAATTCAAGGTCCCTGACTTTGAAAAATACAAAGGGAATACTTGTTCTCTCAGCCACCTGGTCATGTACGCCAGGAAGATGTCAACTCAGACTGATAATGACCAGTTGCTCATCCACTACTTTCAGGACAGTTTGTCCGGTGCTGCCCTGAGATGGTATATGGGGCTTGACAGTGCGAACATCCGATCTTTCAATGACCTTGGCGAGGCCTTTGTCAAGCAATACAAGTACAATGTGGATATGGCTCCCGATAGAGATCAGCTAAGGGCCATGTCCCAGAAGGACAAGGAAACGTTCAAAGAGTACGCCAAGAGGTGGTGAGAGTTGGCAACGCAGATGGTGCCTCCGCTGGAAGAGAAGGAAATGACCAAGATCTTTTTGAAGACCTTGAGTTCATTCTATTATGAGCGGATGATTGCTAGCACTCCTTCTGACTTCACCGAGATGGTGAACATGGGGATGCGTCTAGAAGAAGGGGTTAGAGAAGGACAGCTAAATAAGGAAGAAGGCTCTTCTGCCAAACGATATGGGGCGTTTGCGAAGAAGAAATATAGAGAAACACATGTTGTGACCTCCCATGTGAAATCTAGAAGACCCTCTGTGAGGAGGAAGACTGTGCATCCCGCCAATAATCAGCATCAGGTGGCTCATATAGCACCTGTTTTCAGAGATAACCAATAGTATCAGTAACATAATAACAATCAACAATCTTCTCAGCAATATCAGCAACAACAGCACCGTCCTCAACCGCATGCCTACCAGCCTCGCAACAGTAATCAAACCAGCACAAGTTATGAGAGGAAGAAGATTACTTTTGATCCTATTCCGATGACATACGCAAAACTATATCCCTCTTTGATAGAGAGGAAGTTGATTACTCCGAGAGACCCACCGGCTATACCTGCTAACCCTCCATGGTGGTATAAGCCTGAGTTGCATTGTGTTTATCACTCTGGTGCTCCCGGCCACGACGTGGAGAATTGTTTTCCGTTGAAGACCAAGGTTCAAGACCTTATGAGGTGTGGCATTTTGTGCTTTGAGGACGTAGGTCCTAATGTTAAGAAGAACCCATTGCCCGAGCATGGGAAATCTGTCAACATGGTCCAGGGCTGCCCTGGCAAGTACAAGGTCAAATATGTCAGTCATATTCGACAGTCTCTGGTTGAGTTGCATCGTTTGTTGTGTGATTACAGTCACTATGAACACGATCATGATAAATGCCGAATTTGCCCTGTTAACAGGTTGGGTTATCGCCAGGTGCGCAAAGATCTTCAGGAGATGCTAAACGAAGGAGTTATTGAGATCCTTCAGAATAGGAATGTTGACGAAGATGAGCCTGAGGTCAACGTGATTTCCCCAGTGTTTCGGATACCTGAACCTGTTATTATCAAATACGATGGTAGCAAGCAGAAGGTTTCTCCTTCCCTGATCATCAAGCCTGCCGGTCCAGTGCCTTATTCTTCTGAAAAGGCAATTCCATTCCGATACAACGCTGTTGCTGTAGAAGATGGGAAAGAGGTGACTTTGCCATCCTCCTCTGTTGTGAATATTGTTGATGTAAGTGGTTTGACCCGTAGCGGTCGCGTGTTTTCAACACCACCGAAGCCCCAGGCTAAGGCTGATTTTGTTGAGCGCCCGATTGGGAATGCTGTGAGCACCCCGAATCCGGCACCTGTTGTTAAATCCTCCTCTGTACAAAAAACTCCTACTTCTGTTGGCCCTAGCGGCTATGTGAATGAAGACTGTGATGAGATGCTGAAGCTTATCAAGAAGAGTGAGTACAATGTTATAGACCAGCTTCTACAAACGCCATCCAAGATATTCGTGTTATCTTTGCTTCTGAATTCAGAACCGCATAGAGAGGCTCTGCTGAAAGTTTTGGATGTGGCATATGTAGATCATGATGTCACAATAGAACAGTTTGATAGCATTGTTGCAAACATTACTGCTTGTAACAATTTGAGTTTCTGTGACTCTGATCTCCCTGAGGAGGGAAGAGACCACAACTTGGCTTTACACATATCCATGAATTGTAGAGATGACGTCATGTCCAATGTGCTGGTGGACACTGGGTCATCCCTGAATGTATTGCCAAAATCTACTCTTTCCAGACTGTCTTGTCAAGGGCCTCCCATGAGGCAGAGTGGAGTTGTTGTGAAAGCTTTCGATGGGTCGCGTAAGACTGTGATTGGGGAAGTTGATCTCCCAATCAAGATTGGACCGAGTGATTTCCAGATTACCTTCCAGGTTATGGATATTCACCCATCGTACAGCTGTCTCCTAGGCAGACCATGATTTCACGAGGTTGGCGCTGTGACATCCACCCTACACCAAAAGCTGAAATTTGTGAAAGATAAGAAACTGGTAGTGGTAGGGGGAGAAAAGGCTCTCCTGGTTATCCACTTGTCTTCTTTCTCATACATAGATGCTAAGGATGAAGTTGGAACTCCTTTCCAAGCTTTATCTATAGCTGAGCCTGTTGAGAAGAGAACTCCTTCATTTACTGCCTATAGAGATGCGAAATTGGCCATTGAATGTGGTGCAATTGCTGGTCTAGGAAAAATGATTGAGCTGGAAGACAATAAGTCCCGGGCTGGCATTGGCTTTTCTTCGGGGGTCTTCCATGAGAAAGGGATGTTCAAGAGTGGAGGTTTTATCCACACCGGTTAGGAGGAAGAAGCTGCTGCTATCTTGGAAGAGGATGCAGAGGATTCTGACAATTTTGTCATCCCTAGAGGGATCTGCAACAATTGGGTCGTTGTGGATATTCCTACAGTCATTCACAAGTCAAAGTAATAATAACTATGTTTAAAAACCCTTCTCCCATGCCAAAAGGAGAAGTGATGACATTGTTGGCAACATAAATACAATGATATTTTCATTCAATAAATTCATGTTAAATGTTTGTTTTTCCAATTATTTTCCCTTTTCGCTTTTTGCATGAAATTGGTGATCACATAAAACCCTAAAAAAGAATAAAATCAATCTTTTCATCTGCATAATGATTTACCTTGTTTGACTTCTAAAAGCTTTTCATATCCAAAATCATTATGCAGGTTAATCAAACCCATTGAACATAATGATCCAACACCATCTCCCAATTTTGAGTTCCCTGTATTTGAGGCGGAAGAAGATGATGTTGAAGAGATTCCTGATGAGATTACCCGTCTACTTGAGCATGAAGAGAAGATCATTCAGCCGCATCTCGAGAATATGGAAACAGTCAACTTGGGGTCTGAGGATTGTGTGAGAGAAGTGAAGATTGGGGCCCTCCTTGAAGAATCTGTTAAAAGGAGGTTGATTGAATTGCTACGAGAATATGTTGATATCTTTGCTTGGTCGTATGAAGATATGCCAGGTCTAGATACAGATATTGTGCAACATTTCGTACCTCTAAAGCCTGAGTGCGTGCCTGTGTAGCAGAAGCTCAGAAGAACTCATCCTGATATGGCAGTGAAGATCAAAGAGGAAGTTCAGAAGCAAATTGATGCGGGGTTTCTGGTGACTTCTACGTATCCTCAATGGGTGGCCAATATTGTGCCCGTGCCTAAGAAAGACGGAAAAGTCCGGATGTGTGTGGATTATAGAGATTTGAATAAAGCTAGTCTGAAAGATGATTTCCCTCTACCACATATTGATATGTTGGTAGATAATACAACTAAATTCAATATCTTTTCATTTATGGACGGATTTTCCGGATATAATCAAATTAAGATGGCACCCCAGGATATGGAGAAGACACCATTCATCACACCTTGGGGAACATTCTGTTATCGAGTGATGCCCTTCGGTTTGAAGAACGCTGGAGCCAAGTATCAACGAGCTATGACTACCTTGTTTCATGATATGATGCACAAGGAGATCGAGGTATATGTTGATGATATGATTGCTAAGTCAAGAACATAAGTTGAACATGTAGAGCACTTGGTGAAGCTTTTTCAGCATTTGAGGAAGTATAAGCTTCGTCTGAATCCCAATAAGTGTGCATTTGGAGTCCGTTCTGGCAAGTTATTGGGCTTTATTGTCAGCGAAAGAGGTATTGAGGTTGATCCTGCAAAGGTCAAAGCAATACAAGAGATGCCTGCGCCCAAAACTGAAAAGCAAGTCCGAGGTTTTCTTGGCCGCTTGAATTACATCTCCAAATTCATATCCCACATGACTGCCACATGTGCGCCGATATTCAAGCTCCTCCGGAAAGATCAGTCTCATGATTGGACCGAGGATTGCCAGAAAGCTTTCGACAGTATCAAAGAGTATCTGTCTGAACCTCCAATCCTATCTCCGCCTGTAGAAGGAAGACCTTTGATCATGTATCTGACAGTTCTTGAAGACTCGATGGGTTGTGTCCTTGGTCAGCAAGACGAATCAGGAAAGAAGGAGTATTCCATCTACTACCTGAGTAAGAAGTTCACTGATTGTGAGTCTCGATACTCAATGCTTGAGAAGACATGCTGTGCTTTGGCTTGGGCCGCTAAGCGTTTACGCCAGTATATGATAAATCATACAACTTGGTTGATATCCAGAATGGATTCGATCAAGTACATATTTGAGAAGCCTGTTTTAACTGGGAGGATTACCCGTTGGAAGATGTTGTTATCTGAGTATGATATTGAGTATCGAGCTCAGAAGGCTATTAAAGGTAGTATCTTGGCTGACCACTTGGCACATCAGCCGATCGATGATTTTCAGTCAGTTCAGTATGACTTTCCAGATGAGGAGATTCTGAATTTGAAAATGAAAGATTGTGATGAGCCTACACTTGATAAAGGGTCAGAGCCTGGTTCCAGATGGAGTATGGTATTCGATGGCGCTGTAAATCAGTACGGAAATGGTATTGGGGCAGTAATCATTACTCCTTAGGGCACACATATTCCTTTTACAGCAAGGCTAACTTTCAAATGCACGAATAATATGGCTGAGCATGAGGCCTGTATTATGGGATTGGAAGAATGCATTGATCTAAGGATAAAACATCTTGATGTTTATGGTGATTCGGCCCTCGTTGTCAATCAGATCAAGGGTGAATGGGAGACGAATCAGCCTGGTCTTATTCCATATAGAGATTATGCGAGGAGGATTTCAACATTCTTTACTGAGGTTAACTTCCATCATATCCCTCGAGATGATAATCGGATGGCGGATGCTCTTGCTACGTTTTCTTCGATGATTGTGGTTAAATATTGGAATGAAGTTCCCAATATCACCGTGATGCGCTTGGATAGACCAGCTCATGTGTTTGCAGTTGAAGAAGCGAAAGATGATAAGCCATGGTATTATGACATCAAGTGTTTCCTCCAGAACCAGGTTTACCCGCCTGGGGCATCTGTGAAAGATAGGAAAACTTTGAGGAGATTGTCAGGCAGTTTCTACCTCAATGGCGAAGTGCTTTACAAGAGAAATTTTGACATGGTTCTGCTCAGATGCGTGGATAGACACGAAGCAGACCTGTTGATGACTGAGGTCCATGAGGGTTCATTTGGTACTCATTCCAATGGACATGCCATGGCTAGAAAGATGTTGAGAGCAAGCTACTATTGGCTGACAATGGAGTTTGACTGCTGCAAATATGTGAAGAAATGCCATAAGTGTCAAATTTATGCGGATAAGATTCATATTCCCCCGACACTTTTGAATGTGATTTCATCACCATGGCCTTTCTCCATGTGGGGAATTGACATGATTGGCATGATTGAGCCGAAAGCGTCCAATGGACACAGATTTATTCTCGTAGCAATTGATTACTTCACCAAGTGGGTTGAAGCGACATCATACGCAAATGTGACCAGGCAGGTGGTCGTGAAGTTTATCAAGAATCAACTCATATGCCGGTATGGTGTGCCAGATAAGATCATTACTGATAATGGATCTAACTTGAATAACAAGATAATGGAAGAGCTGTGTAGCGAGTTCAAGATTACACACCATAATTCTTCTCCTTACAGACCCAAGATGAATGGGGCTGTTGAAGCTGCTAATAAGAATATCAAGAAGATTATCCAGAAGATGGTTGTTACGTACAAAGATTGGCATGAGATGCTGCCATTTGCTTTGCATGGATATCGTACATCTGTCCGCACTTCAACAGGGGCAACCCCTTTCTCTCTTGTTTATGGCATGGAGGCCGTACTCCCAGTAGAGGTGGAGATCCCATCAATGAGAGTCTTGATGGAGGCTGAGTTGACTAATGCTGAATGGATTCAGAGTCGTTATGACCAACTGAATTTGATAGAAGAGAAGAGATTGACTGCCATGTGTCATGGTCAGCTATATCAGCAGAGAATGAAGAAAGTTTTTGATAAGAAGGTCAAGCCTCGTGTGTTCCGAGAATGTGACCTTGTGCTCAAGAAAGTCTTGTCTTTCGCGCCCGATTCCAGGGGCAAGTGGACTCCAAACTATGAAGGTCCATATGTTGTTAAGAGAGCCTTTTCAGGCGGTGCTTTGATACTTACAACTATGGATGGGGAGGATTTCACTCGTCTTGTGAATTCAGATGCAGTTAAGAAATACTTCGCCTAAAAATAAAAACAGAATAGCTCGCTAAGTTGAAAACCCGAAAAGGCGGCTTAGGAAAAAATGAGCGTCTCAGTGGATTGAAAACCCGAAAGGGCGATCCAGGCAAAAGTTAGAGACATAAAAAATGAATATATGCATCCCACTAGATTGAGTACCTCATCCTGGGGCAATCTAGGAAAAAATTAGGGATTTGGCAAGTAACTGCATCCTGACAAGACTGCGTTCTACAACTGTCATCCGTCAGAGATTGTTGTTCATTCGTCTTCAAACAAAGCTTCGAATACATCAAACTCGGAATTGGTGGAGAAATGGTCATTATGTTCAATGTATCCCTTTTCCAATATATATCGCCAATTTCAAACTTGTAAAGATCTATGGAGTCTTGCCATTTGCAGGCTACCATTCCATCAAATAAATTTGAGCTTTTATCCAATTATTTGCACTCTTATTTGTTTCTACTCAACAAGTGTTTTGCATGTTTTAATTGAGAAAATATCATTGTTTTAAATAAATGAATTTTTCACAAATTGTTTTAAACAAAGTGAACATTCACGATGATGAAAAGATACTTAGGGGATCCTCAGTGCTCTCCCAAGGGTGGCATGATTTCTAACAGGGTAAGACATTTGTTCATATTCCTGGCATGACTGTATCCTATTCCTCTGGAGCCTTTTTTGGTTTTCTCCCGAGCAGAGTGCTTGTCGAGGTTTTTCACCTCCCCTCCCTTCAGCAGAGCAGTGGTTTTCCCTCCTCAGCAGATGTGTTTTCTTTGGAAGGTCCGGTATTTGGTGGTTGATCCCCAGAATTCCTTCACTTCCTCAGATAGATCACCAGCGGAGTTGTTGGTGTGTTGGATCTTATCTATGATGATGTTATCTTCCTCAGATAGATCCCCAACGGAGTTGTTGGTGTGTTGGATCTTATTTATGATGATGTTATCTTCCTCAGATAGATCCCCAACGGATTTGTTGGTGTGTTGGATCTTATCTATGATGATGTTATCCCCTGCGGAGATATCCTTGGTGAGTTTGGTACTTGGTGTCGGATCACCAGTTCCTCTTATATCCCTCAGATGGATTTCCCAGTAGAGTTGCTTTTGTGGCAGTTTCTGCCTATCCAATGATCTTTGTTACTCAACTGAGACTGATGATTCATCCCTGCAGAGGTGTTGTTGTGTCTGATCCCCGGCAGATTGGATACTCTCCGGTGATCTTGGCTTTCTCTCTTGAGATGTAGTACCGGGTGGTTGATTCTTGGGCCTGTTTGTGTTAGATATGTCTGTTTGTCAGCATTCATCAAACATAAATCACGCATATACATGCATAATTATAACATTCAGATATTCATGTTGCATTCTTTGCCATATATCGTTGTTTGTTGTCTCCTGCTATTTGGTGATATATATTTCCCCAAGCAGATGTGTATGTCTGATCTCTCCATATAGAGTCAGCCCCATAAGCAGAAAGTGTTTATCTTTCCTGCCATTTCCCCACTGAGTTATATCCTCGTGGACGACGGTTGTTTCCCTTTCCTCCCAACACATATATTGGGATGGTTTCCCCTATTGAGTTATATCCTCATTAGGATGAGTCTTGATTCAGTTTGCCTTTTTGGTTTGATCCTAAATTGGCCTTCTCATGACTATCTCTGGTGTTTCCCTGTGGTAAATGAATAATTGCTCAGTAATCAGTAATTATTCACCTTATCCTCAGCGGAGTTTGTGGTTTGCTACCCTTGTACTGGTAGTTGTAAATCCCATTTTTTCCCTCCCCAACGGGGTCTGTGGTTTTCTACCCAGTATCCGGTAGTTGTAAATCCTACTTTCTTCCCCTAGCGGAGTTTGTGGTTTTCTATCCTTGTACCGGTAGTTGTAAACCCTATTTTTCCTCCCCTCGCAGAGTTAATCATTGTTGTTCATCCTAGTTGATGATGGTTACTCTTCTGTGGTTTCCTACCCAGTATCCGGTAGGTGTAATCCCCTCCTTGGTGGTTATCTTCATCCAGTATTCGATGTTGATATTCCCCCTTGTTCCTAGATAATTGCCTTGTGCTCACAATTTATACTCGGCGAGTCATCTTTCGTTTACCCTGTTGTTGTTGGTAACGATTGTTTCTCTCCTGAATTGGTCATCATTATATACCTAATTTTGGTATCCCGATGCCTTTTCTCTTTCGGTCGATTTATCCTTTATTAACCCAATAACCGGTTATGGATAATCTTCCATGTGAGTATACTATCTATGTTCTGACGGTAATAGATAGTATATCTCATGCACTCTCTGGTCGAAGCCTTTTGCCTTCCCCAGTTGAGTAAGATTTTTCCCCCTTTTGCAGAGTTAACCATTGTTGTTCATCCTAGTTGATGACGGTTACTCTTTTGTGGGTTTCTACCCAGTATCCGATAGATGTAATCCCCTCTTTGACGGTTATCATTATCCAATATTCGGTATTGATATTCCCTCCCTCTTTCGGATAATTGCTCTGATTAAGCAATTTTATCCCCAGTGGGTCCTCTTTCATTTACCATTTGCCGGTGATGTTTGTTACTCCCTTTTTTGAGCATATCTCCCAGTAACCAGTGATATGTCTCCTGGATCGTTGCCTTTGTCAATATATCCCCAGTGAGTCATCTCTCATTTATCCTTTGTTGATAATGATTGTTTCTCTCCTGAATTGGTCATCATTATATACCTAGTTTTGGTATCCCGATGTCGTTCTCTTTCTGTCGATTTATCCTTTATTAACCCAGTAACCGGTTGTGGATAATCTTCCATGCGAGTATATTATCTATGTTCTGACGGTAATAGATAATATATCTCATGCACTCTTTGGTCGAAGCCTTCTGTCCTTCCCCATTCGAGTAAGATTCGTATTCCCTTTGCGGAATCGAATGTCCATTCTGTAAGTTGAGTTTGCTTTTTCAGCCCTCCTTTTTGGATGATGAGTGTCTTGGGAATATTCCCCAATTCACGCTTTGGTTGGTCACCTATTATATACCCAGTAACCGGTATCCCTGGTGTTCCTTCCTTCTGCTCCCTATTATGACCTTGGTCCCCTATGGAATCAGATTTTCCTGAGTTGAGATATACCTTTTTAGATCTTCCTCAGATGATTTGGTTGATTGATATCTCTCACCCTTATATCGGTCTTAGATATTCATTCTTCCTGAGCTTGTTGTTCTCTCACCCTTATACCGGTGATCAGATCACATGCCTCATTGAGCTTGTTACCCAGTAACCGGTAACACCTCATCCCGCTGCTTCCCCAGGAGTGTCTTTTTTAGACATCCCCAGCGAAGTCCCTTAGTGGATTGTTTTGTCCGTATTTTTATCCGAAGTATCCATTGCGGATAGTTTTGCTGTGTTGGCATGTTCCCCAATACATGCATTTTCCCCGGCAGGGATATTTTGTTCAAATCTTTCCCCAGCCTGAGTCCAGATTTTTATCCGAAGTATCCATTGCGGATAGTTTTGCTGTGTTGACATATTCCCCAATACATGCATCTTTGAGTCAGCTCGGTGTCCTTCCATTGGATTTATTTCCCTTTGGAAACTCTTTTCCCCAGTGTCAAGTCGTGACCTGCTCACGCAGTTTCAGTCCTTTACTCCACTAGTTCTGAGTCGTGACCTGCTCACGCATTTCTTTTCTTAATCCCCATAAGAGTCCCCGTTGGAGTCTTTGTTCCCTAGTGAGTGTATTACTCCTATGGATTGCCATTTCTCCCAATGTCTTTTCTTCTTTGTGGACACATATCCCCACGGAGTTTTGTTTGTTTTGCATACATACATTTGCATTATGAGGTCTCTTAGGGACCAAAAATTTGTCTCTTTGTTATTATTTAAGCCCATTCTACCTCATCGAGATGAAGATTTTAACCTTCACTTCTCCGGCTAGAATGACCTTAAATAGGGGCATCTGTAAGACCTTAAATAGGGGCATCTGTAAGACCCTAATTTTGTCCCTAAGATCCCTCATGGCATCATAGCATTGCATTGCATAGCCTCAAGGATCTTTGAGCATCTTGGCTTCCTTTCCCTTTGGGTGGGACCTCCTTGTGAGTGGTTTGAGATCACCAGGCATGCTTGAATTGTATATCATTGCTTTTCTTGTTTTATTCACTAACCAAAAGCACAAAAATATGTCATTTACTCTTTCGTTGTAGCTTAAGCAAGCATTAGGTCAAGAGCTTCAAGAAGATCCTTGGTGCACGAGATGAAGTGTTTTCTTGAGATGAAGACCACATGATCATTACAAAGAGCTTACATGAGCTAGGGTTCCATTTTGGAGCAATTTCATCAAGAGATAAAGGCTCAAGTTCATCAAGGCATTTCAAGGTCATCTGAGGACCAAAAAGTCAACTGTGCAATCAACTGAGGGCTATGAGGTGGGGAAATGAGTTGAAACACCTCAATAATGTTCAAATGATGCCTATTCATCATTTTAAACATCCATCTTGAAGATTCAAAGGTCATGGCAAAAGTTACTAAAAATGGAAAATGACCTGTAATTCAAAGTTTCCAAATTTGGCAAGTTTTTGGTTCACATTCAACTTGACTTGTCAATGTCAAAAAAGTTTCAAATGGATTTTTGGTGAACATGAAAGTTGTATATCTTTGTCTCCCCTTTCCAAAAAGTCCTAATTCATGTCTCCCCTTTGCATGGAAATTCAAAATGGCCTAATTTTTTATGCAAAGCTCCAATTTGGTCCATTCTTTTTGCAAAATGCTCCTCATGTTCAAGACATTTCAAATGAACCATTGACATGCATGGGCAAAGTGTGTATGCTCGTCATTTCTCATGTGATCATTTTGGAGGGAATTTCCATAATTCAAATTTTGCTTATGATACAAGCAAAATACCATTTCCATAATGACCATTGGTTGATTTTGAGTAAATTTGAAGCTTAACATGGAGCTTATCACGTGTAGCATGTGCATGGGAGCTCAATGTGCAATTTTGCAAGATACTCCAATTCTCACTAACCATGTTTAGCCAAGGCCTAATTTGGATTTCAGTGTGGTTAGCATGCCATATAAATACCAAACCCTAACCATAATCACACCAGAATAGAAAATTTCAGATCAAAAATTCAAGAATACTCTCAACTTTCTCTCACTTCGAATTTCATTTTTCTCCACATAAACACCAAATCTCTTTGCATATTCTTGTTCCTGGTGCAATTCTGAGCAAGATCCATCCATTACTTGAAGCAATTGAGCAAGATTTCGTGCAGATTCATGAGCATCCACATGTTGATGGAACTTGAAAATTGAAGAAGATTCGAGTGGTTTCAGCTGATTCTCTTTGCATAAAGCTTCAAGGCAAGGATAGTGGAGTAGATCTGGAGCTGTAGAGAGCTTGAGGACACGATTTTAACAACTTCCAATTTCAGGTTCTAATTGATGTGCTTGAGCTCATGAGTGCTTGAGCATTGTTCATTGAGTTGTGTAACTGTGAATGGTTCCACTGTTTGTCTGTTGGTTTTCTGACTGAAATACTAACTGTTTAGCTTTTGTACAGGTACCTTAGTTGCTTGCTTTTAGCTCTTGCTTGAGCTTTGGATTGTGGTTGATACACCACTTAGGTAGTTATCTTTTTACTCCATGTAGTCTGGAAGTCCTGTCACCTTTTATGCAGGCATTTTGCTGGCAAGTCCTCCTTAAGAGGCTTTGTTTGTGTTTGTTTACAATTGTGCCAAAGGCCTCCAAGATGAGGCATGTGCTACTTGATAAGACCTCCAATAGTTGAGGCAATTGACGGATAGAAGGGATTAGTAGCCAATCCTTCGTTATTCAGTGAGTCGTTCATTATGCTCGCACTACGTGTTGATGCTTCTGAACATGTACCCAAGATCTTTGTCCAGTGTCTGTCAAGTGGAATAGGATCTCACTTTCTGGATCCCCACTCTTTCTTTGTCATGAGCTCACCCATGCCAGGGTTAAGAGCATGAGGTCTCATCCTCATTACCATTTTGATAAGTTTCACCCTAACTCTCAATGTTAGTGGTTAAAAGCTCACTTGATTACCCATTACAGTTTGGCTTGTTTGTCGAGGTTGATATGACCCCTCTTGACTAAAGCCCACCCATTTGTTTGAGCCTCTTGTATGTATTTAGATTGTGATGTTTGCTTTTGATGTCTTTACTTTTGATGTTTGTTTGTTATGGTTGGGAGTCGGATATAAGTCCATGTATTGGCATTCTGTTTCCTTTTTGTGGTTAGGAGTCGGATATAAGTCCATGTATTGGCATTCTGTTTCCGTTTTATTGTTAGGAGTCGGATATAAGCCCATGTATTGGCATTCTGTTTCCGTTTTGTTGTTAGGAGTCGGATATAAGTCCATGTATTGGCATTTTGTTTCCTTTTATTGAGGATCTCTTTTGAGACTTGTGTGATCTGCTTATGCTTTGTGCTTGCTTATTCCAAAGGATCTTAGTTGGATCATCTATATGATCTTAAGAGAGGAACTCCTTGTGTGGTTTTTATTCCATAACCATCACCTTTTGTCTTCTTCATTTCTCCACCCTAACCCAAGCCAAAACCTTTTGTGCAAACATTTGACTATGTTTTCAACATTAGAAACCTAAGCCTTAGGCTTTTGATTTTCAAACTTTCTTTTCATAATACTCATTGTGAATTGAATCTTTAAGTCAACTTTGACCATTTTTGTATATACTTCTAATTGGTAAATATAACCCATTCAAATGTTTCTTTTGTGGTCTCAATGTCCACTTCTTAATCAATTTTTTCATAACCTTTAGCTATTAGGTTTGAGTTATCTTTGTGGTAGATGTAATACTCACCTTTGTCCTTAGTGATGGACAATGAGTCTTCCATGCTTATTATAGGGTTAACCCCTCACTAGCATGTTGAAGCTATCCTCACATGGTGGACTTGTGGTTTTTCAGGTTGAGTTTTCTCCCTTTGATAACAAAACACCTTAGGGCTTTTAGACCAATCAATCCACTCATTTGTTTTGAAATTTTTTACCCGAACTATGAGGTTTTGATCCTAATCTTTTCATAAGAGGGTACGTAGGCAATGGGTTTATCCATCCAAACACAAAATGTAATTAAACTTGTATATTCTTTTCTCATCTCTTCAATCATGTTTGCACAAATAAAATTTAACAAAAACAATAACCTTTGCAACAAGCGTGAAAAGGGCTCCCTAGGAGTACCTAGGATGTTTTGGGTGCCTAACACCTTCCCATTGCATAACCAACCCCCTTAACCAGATCTCTGTTTCTTTTACTAGTTTTGTTTGTAAAACTTTTAGGTTTTTGTTCGCTTTCTAACCTTTCCTTTGGATAAATAGAAGTGCGGTGGCGACTCGACTTTGTATGATTTACCTTGGATTTAGTCAATATCTACAATGGTAACGAATACACCGCTACAACTTCAAGTGATCATTCATAGCATCCATTTTCTCGTACATATCTGGGCCCTCAGATGGCTCAGAGTGATAAATGGTGTCATCAACTCTCGGCAAAGTATGCACAACTGGAGGTGGCACAACGAGGACCGGGATAGATGCAAGCAGAGAAGCAAATATAGGGGCGAGACCCTCCGGAACAAAATTAGCGGGCATCCCCCAGGGAAACCCGGATGGCATAGCAGACGGAGCAAAGTGAGCACGGGCAGCAGGTACGGTAGAGGAAGCAACCTATGAAATGACCGTCCTCTGGGGAAGAGTTGAAGGCATTGGAGAAGACTGGCTTTGGGCGACAAAGAATGACTCCATCAGGGCAATCAATCTTGCCACTTCCTCCTTGAGTTCTCTGTTTTCTTGCTCGAGGTGATCCATTAGCTTTGATGAGTTGGCTCTGGTATAGTACCAATGCGTCAGCTTGTCTTCAAAATAAATGAAGAACACAGAGTTAGACCACTGATCAAGAAGCCTGGAACAAAACCTGCTTATGCATATGATGCATGCAATGCTTGGTGCATATGATGCATGCAATGCTTGTTGCATATAATTTTATTTTTAATCAGAGGAACTTTTAGAGATCTATTTGCAAATATTTGGAAATATTAATCATTTAGATAAATAATGGAATGATAATATCAATAGTATCTGGAAAAAAATTTACGCCAAAGAAGTACAGTCTTGGTAACCAAATATAATACAAGAGAGAAGGAAAATGAACATCCTATGAAGCCCTAGAAACAATCGTCCAAAGCTCTCGAGACCGGAAGATAAGCTGCACGAAGCCTCTTCACCTCTCTCTCATAGGCTGCCTCCATATCCGCCTTCTCCTTGGCGAGTCGGTCATACTTCCTCTTCTAAAACTGGATGACTGAGGAAGAAGAGAAGTCACCACATCATCAGGCTCGTCGATAACCTGATGCTCCAGAAACTCTATCAAAGCATCCTTATCTCTAAGTTGCTGAAGTAGCTATTCTCGCTCATGGATCCAAGCACGTGAATGGTCTTCGTCTCTCAACTCCTCTACTCCTTGGTTAGGGAGGGTTGAAGGCCCAACCATAACCATAGGTATAGGTCTCGGATAGTCATAGGGCATGCGGTACTCAGAAGCTCTCCTCCTCACCCACGAGGTGTAGGGTTCCAAAGCAATATAATTCTTCGGACCAAGCTCTTTCCTTCCCTTCCTATGAATCTTGCGCCAAGCGCGGACCATCCTGCCCTTCAAGTTTTTGGGATTTTTACCCTCTTGAAAGAATACACCTTCTAACAAAATGTTATTAGGTTTATCCTTTAAGGGAAACCCAAGCTGACGACGTGCAAAAATAGGGTTGTAGTTAATCCCACCACATGTACCAAGAAGAGGCATATTGGAGAATTCACCACAAGAGTCAATAATCTGCACACCATCATATACACGGTTATACCAAAATATATCATCATTAGTGAGAGACATCAGTCTCGTGGACCACCGTAGACATCCTTTGTTCTCATGGCCTTCCCAAACATAGTAGCTTGAGCAATGAGGAAATTAGATGGGAGACCTTGAATTCCACCTTTGGTAGTCATATGAGCACTAACAACAGATTCATCTATATGCAATAGATCAGCAATCTCTTGGGAAGAAGGAACTCTCTCCAAGCCACTGAACGACAACTGATCTAGAATAGGTATACCCACAAGATAGGCATCCTCCTCAGGCGTAGGAAAAAGCTGGAAATCCGAGAAAGTGAAGCAACGGTACAAGGGATCATAAAACTACACCAATACACTCATCAGACCTTCATCCACCTGAGTAGCAAGAATAAAAAGAAGCTTCCTATGGCGAGCTTTGAACTCTAAGGGGTCTAATACATAGGATGTCACACTCCTTAACTCTTTCAAGTCGGGTTGTCTGAAACTGTACTTCTTCGTATTCCTTCTTTGCTTATCCATGTCTGAAAATTTTCAAATAGACCTCTTAAGTTCCTTGAAAATTTTCTCATTGTTGATGATATGGATGTGTATGAATGCATGAATGCATGGATGCAACAATCATACTCAAAGATCAAGCAAATCACACCACACAAAAGTCACGGGATGGATCAAGTCATCCTTAATATCAATCATCCATTTTGGTGGATTATGGTTTACACCTTATCAACACCCAAGTTCCATTGATATTAAGGATATACTAAAATGGATCAACCATGAATCAAGGGTTTGTTACAAGTCACGGGCATGGAGTCTCGGTTAAGAACCACCCAAAGGGAGTGTATTATGGTTAAACCTGACAATCATGTTGTACAAGAGGTTCCCATAGTCATCATCCCATCTGTCAGATATTATCGGATAAACGACTACTCGTATTCCAAAAATATTCTCAAGAGAGACTCTTGTGAGTGTAATATCGCGTAACAATCATATCAAGTCTTACACTTGAACGAATTTCGCACTACGTCCTAAAAATAGGCCAAGATGGGCTAGGTAATCTAAGGTCATTGGCTTCTAAGGCATATATTGGAAAGAGTAATGCCTATCCATGACTACTCGTGTGACATTATTGATCCCAACATAACCTCCACCAAGTGAATGGACTTGCAAGTCAACTTGGTAAGGAAAAACTCCACACAAGTCAACAAGACTATGCCATTCTCCTATCATAATGGCACTCGAGTTCGGGTATATAACTCATCTCACAAGAGACCACCAAGCACACAAGTAATTGATATATCAAGCAATTCATACATTACAAACAATACAGTCATCCCAAATCTGCACAAAAATATGTCACAAGATTAATATAAACATACAATACAACAAAGGTAAAAAATAGGCAAAACCCACTAGGCAAATACATCCCCAGCAGAGTCGCCATTTTTCTGTAGCGGGGTATTCGTTACCTTTAGATTTATTGACTAAATCAAAAGTAAATCATACACTTCGAGTCCCCACCACACTTCTATTTATCGAAAGGAAAGGTTAGAAAGCGAAGAAAAACCGAGAAGTTTTATCAAGTTAAAAACTAATAAAAATGTCAGAGATCTGGGTAAGGGGGTTGGTTATGCAATGGGAAGGTTTTAAGCACCCAAAACATCCTTAGTACTCTAAGGGAGCCCTTTTTACAAATGTTGTATGGTAGGTTGGTATTTGTGAAAAGATATTTGTGCAAACATGATTGGGGAGATGAGAAAAGAATATACAAGTTATTTACAATTTTGTGTTTGAATGGATAAACCCATTGCCTACGTACCATCTTAAAAAGGTAGGATCAAAACCTCGTAGTTCGGGGTAAAAATCTAAAAAAGAAGTTGGTGGATTGATTGATCAAAAGCCTTAAGGTTTTTTGTTATCAAAGGGACAAAACTCAACCTAGAACAACAAATCCACCATGTGAGGAGAGCTTCAACGTGCCAGTGAGGGGTTAACCCTATAATAAGAATGGAAGATTTATAATCCATCACTAAGGATACAGGTGAGTATTATATCAACCTCTATGATAGCTCAAACCTAATAGCTAATGTTTATGAAAGGTTTTAACACCAATGGTCATTGGAACCATAAAAAACAATTTGAATGAGTTGTATTTACAAATGAAAAGAGTTCACAAAATAAGTTCAAAGTTGACTTAAGATTCAATTCAAAATAAGTGTTATGAAGAGAGTTTGAAAAATCAAAGACATAATGCCTAGGTTTATAATTTTGAAAACAATGTTAATGTTTGCACAAAAAGTTTGACTTGGGTTAGAGTGGAGAGAAGAAGAGAAAGGCTAGGTCCTAAACATGCAAAGATGAGGGAAGAGAAATAAAACCACTTGGAGTTCCCTTCTTGAGATCATAAAGATGATCCAAGTTGCTCCATTCCTTTGGACTTAGCAATCAATAAGCAATTAACTCAAGCAATCAAGCAAATATTCAATCAAGCTCCTAGGAATCTTCCAATTAGCTTTTGTCTCTCTCATTTTGGATGCTCATGACAATGATCCTTCTAAGTAACTCAAGTTTGGGATTCCTATCACAAGAACACACAAATCAAAAAGTTCCACAATGCAATAAAAAGAATGGACAAGAGTGAGTTTAGAATTAGGAGTCCTTTCAATTCATCTTCAAGATTAACCATTCTAAAGGCATGAGGCCTAGTTGCTCTTTGACAATTTTAGCATTCTAAAGGCATAAGGCCTAGTTGCTCTTCAAACTCCATTTAGCATAGGTAAGGTCCTAAATCTAAGTCCTTTCTCCATTTAGCATTGGGTTCACACAAACAAAAACAAAACAAGCACAAGGCAATATTATATACACAATAATATGCTCAAGTGAGCAAAAGGAAAATGGCATAAACATAAACATGAGTTCAAGTGAGCAAAGAGCAAAGACAAATGGATTAATGAGCAAGAAATTAAATTGCATTAAAGTAAATTGCAAGAATTAAATGCTTGAATTAAAAGTTAGTAATTAGTAGTTAGTGTTAGTGTGCCATAAGGCATTCTAGTGCTATGTTAAGCAATCGTAAGTGGACTAATGTAGTAGTCACACCTATCTGAGGCCGGTCAATAAAACTATAGGCAAACAAACACAAGTTAGAGACCGTGACTAGTAAGCCAAGCTCCTACAACTTGGCATGCCAAAAGAAAAGAAGAATAACCTTGTATGGATTTAGGTTTTTTGCTTGTCCAAGAAGCAACCTATCTTAAATGCAAAGCAATTCACTTAATCCTTGATCAAGATGAATTTGATTTGGATCAAAGAAGGTTAAGTCTCTCATGTATCAAGGATAACCAACAATCATTAACTAATTGGTCAAAAAGAAAAAGAAGAAGAAGAAGAAGATGGAAATGGAATGCACATAATTGAAATTCAAATGACATAACCAAAACATATTGACCCAACATGAATGGAATCAACATCAATCAATGGTAAACAGAAGCGAGATGAAGCTTAGAAGTCAAGAAACAATAAAAACAAATTTGGTATTTTTTTGGAATTAAAATAATACTTGAAATAAAATGATGAATTAATGATTGAGGACACTCACATAAGCTCAAATATGCATAAAATGATGAATGAAAGAACTTCCCTTGATTCTATTTGATCATGGGTTGAGGTTGCTTCATGAGCAAGGCAAAGTTAATGCACAACTGAATTAGGGTTTCCTTGGGAAACAATCCTCAAGCCCTTTGGTTTGTCTTTATCAAATTGGCAAATTGAGATACTTGGGAGGCATATATGATGATTGAGAGCTTTTTGAATCATTGTCATGCTTCCAGCCCTTTAATCTGGCCATTTCAATGGGCATAGGAGCCTCATAGGAGCCTTGGATCACATGATTGCTCAAGCTACAAAATAAACAAAGTTAGTGACATATTTTTGTGCTTTTGGTTAGTAAACAAAATAAGAAACGAAATAATATACAATTCAAACATGCTTGGTGGTCTTGTCAAAATTAGGGTCTTGTCAAAATTAGGCTCAAATGACAAGACCCTAATTTTGACCCTAAGATCCCTCATGGCATCATATCATTGCACTTTGCATTTGCCTCAAGGATCATAGCATCTTGGACCCTTAACCCTTGGGTTGGGACTTGTGTGAGTTGGTTTGAGACCACCAAGAAAGCATGACAATGGTTACCAAAGCTCTCAATCATCATATATGCCTCCCAAGTATCTCAATTTGTCAATTTGATCAAGATAAACCAAAGGGCTTGAGGATTGTTTCCCAAGGAAACCCTAATTCAACTATGCATTGACTGTGCCTTGCTCATGAAGAAACCTCAATCTATGATCAAATACAATCAATGGAAGTTCTTTAATTCATCATTTTATGCATATATGAGCCTATCTGAGTGTACTCAATCATTAATTCATCAAGTTTTGAAGTTTGGCTTTGAGAAGTTGATCAGTCAAATCATCTGACTATATTGAAATCCACTGAGACCTAACTTTTTATGTGTTGGTCAAATGAAGATGACCCCAAGAGAAAACATGTTCTTAAGAACCATATTAACAACTTGCATGTTAATTAAAAATCCATTTGGAACTTGGAAGGTCATCATTAATTTCAAAACATTATAGGTCATTTTGACTAAAACCCTAATTTTAGGTCAACTTCCCAAGGACCTAACTCCTTCATTTTTCATGATTTTTAGGTGGGACCAAATTCATTGCAAATTTTAAGGTGTCTACTTCAATTGTTATGTTGGAAAAATTTCATAATTCTAAAATAAACACATGTGATAATACAAAATATTATAGGTCACCTTGGACCAAAGCCATTGAATCTTGAAAAACTCCAACTTCAAGTGCCCATAACTTTTTCATCCAAAATCAAAATGATGCAAAATTTAAGTCCAAATTGATTCTCTTGAAACGATATACAACTTTGATGTTTAAGGTTTTGTCAGTTGGAGCTTGAATCATTCAAACAGAAGGGCTTGAAGTTTGTCCATTTTGGCAAAATTCTCATACACATGTTTTGCACATTGAACTTTATGGCCTGTTTTCACAAGTTTCCCAATCCCAAATGGATTTTTGTTCAACATAACAATTGTTCCTCATGTCAAGACCTTTCCAACCGTTATCCACATGACCATGTTTCTATTTGGAAAAGTTCATTTTCGAAGAGGTGAAGATTTATGCTCATTTATCGAAACCATGTCAAAACTTTATGCACAAGCCAATGTAATCAAAACTGCACGTCCAAACCTGATCCATTACACTTTAGCTTGCATTTGCAATGGATTTTGGGCCTCACATGCGCCTGTACAGGCCCATGCATGGCGGCCCTCATTTCACATTCCCACGAGTTTGGCAAGGCTTACATCATCTCATGCTATAAATACAGGTGCTTGGCTTCATTGATTTCCAACCTTAAGGCGCCTAACACTCTACAGAATTGAAATCCCACGTTTCACTCAAAGGAATTTTTCATTTCTTCTTCAATTTTTCAGTTCAATTTTCAACTTTCTTGGTTGATTAGTGAGCTTCAATTCCTAAGCCTAGCTACTTTGCTACCTCAAGAATACACTGCAACAAAGAATTTGAAGAGATCGTGCCTTGTAGAGCTGCACTTCAAAGGTTGTTGTTCAAACTTGTTCCATTCGAATCTCCCTGGATCTTGCTCATTTCTTGTGTTTGTTGGCTCCTCTGAAGTCCTCATGTGAGAGGCAATTGATTTGTGTATTTAATTTCATGAATTGATCAAGTTCAATTTAAACACCATGAATTTCTAGCTCAGATTTCTCCTTCCATGAGAGTCTAGAGTAGAAACCAATGGCACAGGGGTGGTGTACATCACCCCAGCTTTCCAATGATATGAGGATCGTACGTTTTGGTGAGGTTTTCAAAACCTGCAACTATGGCCGGAGCTAGCTTGCTCGTCGGAAAAGACGGTGGTGTACACCACCGTCCCCCACGCGTGGATGCATCTGGACCATTGGATGTTGTTTCCAATTTTAATCATAGCCTTTGGATGTTATGACTTTTTTAAATGCATTAAGTTTCTCTTTTGACCAAGGCCTTTGGTGCACGCACGCTTATCCACCATTTGATCATCCACCTTATTTGATGAACTTGAATCAACGCGCCAGGCTTTTTCTTTATTTCTGAATTTCATTTTATTTTCTTTTATTTCCTTTTATTTCAAAAATTCATATCTTCTTCATTTTAAATCCAAAAAATATGGGACCAATTGCGTTATTTCCCTTTTTAATTCTAGTTTCTGAAAATAATTTTTAATATTTTTTATGAGTTCATTTAATATTTTTTGTGAATTTTTTATTTTCTGGTTATTTTAAATTCATTTAAAATAGTTTCCAATATTCAAAAATGCCAATAATATTTTCTTAACATCTTTGAATGATGTTGAATCTATGAAAAATATTCTCATCAATTTCTTAATTGATTTGAGATTTATTGGAGATTTTATTTCAATTATGTTATTTTTTATTCATTTTTAATTGTTTAAAAATAGTTTCTGGTTTCCAAGAATGGTGAAATTTTTTGTCAAACTTTGTTTGACCTTGTTGAACTTAGGATGATCCATTTGGACTTTTTCCAAGTTGATTTGAAATGGATTTGAAGTTTGACCTTTATTTGTTTATTTTAATTAAAGTATTATTTTAATTTTCAAAAATACCAAAAATATTTTTATTGTTTCTTGACTTCTAAGCTCCATCTCACTTCTATTTACCATTGATTGATGTTGATTCCATTTACATTTGGTCAATGTATTTTGCTTATGTCATTTGACTTTCAATTATGCACATTTCCATTTCTTCTTCTTTTTCTTCTTTTTCTTTTTGATCAATGAGTTAATGGTTGGTGGTTAGCCTTCACATATGAGGGGCTTAACCTTCTTTGATTCAAATCTAATTCATCTTGATAAAAGATCAAGTGAATGTCTTTGCATTAGAGATAGGTTGCTTCTTGGTCAAGCAAAAAACCTAAATCCATAAAAGATCATTCTTATTTTCTTTTGGCATGGCAAGTTGTAGGAGCATTTAATTCTTGCAATTTACTTTAATGCAATTTAATTTCTTGCACATTAATTCATTTTCTTTTTCCTTTTGCTCACTTGAGCTCATGTTTATGATAATGCAATTTGCCTTTTGCTCACTTGAGCACATTATTGTGTATATACTATTGTGCTTGTTTTGTTTTGATTGTGTGGACCCAATGAAAATGGAGAAAAGGACTTAAATTTTAGGACCTTACCTATGCTAAATGGATTCAAAGAGCAACTAGGCCTCATGCCTTTAGAATGCTAACCAAAGAAGAAAATTGTCAAAGAGCAACTAGGCCTCATGCCTTTAGAATGCTTAATCTTGAAGATGAATTTAAAAGGATCCTAATTCTAAACTCCCTCTTGTCCATTATTTCTATTATATTATGGAACTTTTTGATGTGTGCGTTCTTGTGTGCTAGGGATCCTAAACTTGAGCCAAGTAGAAGAACCATTGTCATGAGCATCCAAAGTGAGAGATACAAAAGCCAATTGGAAGATTCATAGGAGCTTGATTGTTTATTTTCTTGATTGCTTGAGTTATTTGCTTATTGATTGTCAAATCCAAAGGCAGGAGCAACTTGGATCATCATTATGATCTCAAGAATGGAACTCCATATGGTTTTGTTTCTCTTCCTTCATCTTTGCATGTTTAGGACCTAGCCATTCTCTTTTTCTCTCCACTCTAACCCAAGTCAAAAAATTTGTGCAAACATTAACATTGTTTTCAAAATTAAAAACCTAAGCACTATGCTTTTGATTTTTCAAACTTCTTTTCATAACACTTATTTTGAATTGAATCCTAAGTTAACTTTGACCTTACTTTGTAAATACTTTTCATTGGTAAATACAACTCACTCAATGTTTTTTTTGGTTTCAATGGCCACTTCTTGCCAAAGCTTTTCATAAACATTAGCTATTAGGTTCGAGTTATCCTAGAGGTAGATATAATACTCACCTATATCCTTAGTGATGGACTATAAGTCTTCCATGCTTATTATAGGGTTAACCCCTCACTAGCATGTTGAAGCTCTCCTAACATGGTGGATTTGTGGTTTTAGGTTGAGTTTTCTCCCTTTGAAAACAAAAGACCTTAAGGCTTTTGACCGATCAATTCACCAACTTACTTTGAGATTTTTACCCCGAACTACGAGGTTTTGATCCTACCTTTTTAAGATGGTACGTAGGCAATGGGTTGATCCATTCAAACACAAAATTGTAAATAACTTGTATATTCTTTTCTCATCTTCTCAATCATGTTTACACAAATTTTTTTATTTACAAATACCAACCTACCTTACAACATTTGTAAAAAGGGCTCCCTTAGAGTACTAAGGATGTTTTGGGTGCTTAAAACCTTCCCATTGCATAACCAACCCCCTTACCCAGATCTCTGACATTTTTATTAGTTTTTGATTTGATAAAACTTCTCGATTTTTGTTCGCTTTCTAACCATTCCTTTGGATAAATAGAAGTGTGGTGGAGACTCAAATTGTATGATTTACTTTTGATTTAGTCAATAAATCTAAAGGTAACGAATACCCCGATACAGAAAAGTGGCGACTCTACTGGGGAAATTTTCCTAGTGGGTTTTGCCTACTTTTTACCTTTGTTGTATTGTATGTTTATATTATTTGTGACATATTTTTGTGCAATTTGGGATGACTGTATTGTTTGTAATGTATGAATTGCTTGGTATATCAATTGCTTGTGTGCTTGGTGGTCTCTTGTGAGATGAGTTCTATACCCGAACTCGAGTGCACTTATGATAGGAGAATGGCATAGTCTTGTTGACTTGTGTGGAGTTATTCCTTAGCAAGTTGACTTGCAAGCCCATTCACTTGGTGGAGGTTATGTTCGGATCAATAATGTCACACGAGTAGTCATGGGTAGGCATTACTCTTTCCAATATATGCCTTAGAAGCCAAGGACCTTAGATTACCTAGCCCATCTTGGCCTATTTTAGGATGTAGTGCAAAGATCATTCAAGTGTAAGATTTGATACGATTGTTATGGGATACTACACTCATAAGAGTCTCTCTTGAGAATATTTTTGGAATACGAGTAGTCGTTTATCCGATAATATCCGAAAGATGGGATGATGACTATGGGAACCTCTTGTAGAACATGATTGTCAGGTATAACCATAGTACACTCCCTTTGGGTGGTTCTTAACTGAGACTCCATGCTCGTGACTTGCAATAAACCCTTGATTCATGGTTGATCCTTTCTTGTATATCCTTAATATCAATGGAACTTGGGTGTTGATAAGGTGTAAACCATAATCCACCAAAATTAATGATTGATATTCAGGATGACTTGATCAATCCCATGACCTTTGTATGGTGTGATTTGCTTGATCCTTGAGTGTGATTGTTGCACCATGCATTCATGCATTCATACACATCCATATCATCAACAATGAGAAAATTTTCAAGGAACTTAAGAGGTCTATTTGCAAATTTTCAGACATGGATAAACAAAGAAGGAACACAAAGAAGTACAGTTTCAGACAACCCGACTTGAAAGAGTTAAGGAGTTTGACATCCTATGTATGAGATCCCTTGGAGTTCAAGGCTCGTCATGGGAAGCTTCTATCTATTATTGCTACTCAGGTGGATGAAGGTCTGATGAATGTGGTGGTGCAGTTCTATGATCCCTTGTACCATTGCTTCACTTTTCCGGATTTCCAGCTTTTGCCTACGCTTGAGGAGTATGCATATCTTGTGGGTATACCTATCTTAGATCAGTTGTCGTTCAGTGGCTTGGAGAGAGTTCCTACTTCTCAAGAGATTGATGATCTATTGCATATAGATGAATCTATTGTTGGTGCTAATATGACTACCAAGGGTGGAATTCAAGGTCTCCCATCTGATTTCCTCATTGCTCAAGCTACTATGTTTGGGAAGGCCATGAGTGAGGACGCCTTTGAGGCCATATTTGTACTTCTCATCTATGGGCTAGTGTTATTCCCCAACATCGACAAGTTTGTGGATCTGAACGCTATTAGGATTTTCTCTACTCTTAATCTCGTTCCTACTCTGTTGGGTGACACTTATTTCTCTTTGCATATGAGGAATGCAAAGGCGGGTGGTACCATTGTATGTTGTTTGCCTCTGTTGTACAAGTGGTTTATTTCGCACTTGCCATAGACGGTCGCCTTCAAGGAGAACAAAGGATGTCTACGGTGGTCCACGAGACTTATGTCTCTCACTAACGATGATATCTTTTGGTACAACCGTGTATACGAAGGTGAGCAGATTATTGGCTCTTGTGGTGAATTCTCCAATGTGCCCCTTCTTGGTACATATGGTGGGATTAACTACAACCCTGTTTTGGCACGTCATCATCTTGGGTTCCCCTTAAAGGATAAACCTAATAACATTATGTTAGAAGGTGCGTTCTTTCAAGAGGGTAATGATCCTCAAGGCTTGAAGGGCAGGATGGTCCGTGTTTGGCGCAAGATTCATAGGAAGGGAAGGAAAGAGCTTGGTCCAAAGAATTGTATCGCCTTGGAACCCTATACCTCATGGGTTAGGAAGAGAGCTTTTGAGTACCTCATGCCTTATCATTACCCGAGACCTACGCCTATGGTTGTGGATGGGCCTTCAACCCTCCCTAACCAAGGAGTAGAGGAGTTGAGAGATGAAGACCGTTCGCATACTTGGGTCCGTGAGCGAGAGGAGCTACTTCAGCAACTTAGAGATAAGGATGTATTGATAGAGTTTC
Organism: Lathyrus oleraceus; assembly: GCF_024323335.1. Taxonomy (NCBI): domain Eukaryota; kingdom Viridiplantae; phylum Streptophyta; class Magnoliopsida; order Fabales; family Fabaceae; genus Lathyrus; species Lathyrus oleraceus. The sequence goes on along the minus strand of NC_066580.1, from coordinate 302,710,460 downwards.
TTGAGCATCAGGTTATCGACAAGCCTGATGATGTGGTGACTTCTCTTCTTCCTCCGTCTTCCAGATTTTGGAAGAGGAAGTACCATCGATTCGCCAAAGAGAAGGCAAATATGGAGGCAGCCTATGAGCGAGAGGTGAAGAGGCTCCGTGCAGCTTATCTTCCAGTCTCGAGAGCTTTGTACGATTGTTTCTAGGGTTCCATAGGATGTTCATTTTTCTTCTCTCTTGTATTGTATTTGGTTACCAAGACTATACTTCTTTGGTGTAAATTTTTTTTCTAGATATTATTGATATGATTATTCCATTATATGTCTAAATGCTTAATATTTCCAAATGTTTGCAAATAGAACTCTAAAGTTCCTCTAATTAAAAAAGAAAAAAATCATATGCACAAGCATTGCATGCATCATGTGCATAAGCAGGTTTTGTTCCAGGGCTTCTTGTTCAGTGGTCGAACTCTGTGTTCTTCATTTATTTTGAAGACAAGCTGACGCACCGGTACTACACCAGAGCCAACTCATCAAAGCTAATGGATCACTTAGAGGAAGAGAACAGAGAACTGAAGGAGGAAGTGGCAAGATTGACTGCCCTGATGGAGTCTTTCTTGGCCACCCAAAGCCAGTCATCTCCAACGCCTTCAACTCCTCCCCAGAGAACGGTCATCTCAGAGGTTGCTTCCTCTACCGTGCCTGCTGCCAGTGCTCATTTTGAGCCTTCCGCTATGCCAGCAGGGTTTCCCTGGGGGACGCCCGCAAACTTTTCTCCAGAGGGTCTCGCCCTAACTTTTGCTTCTCTGCCGACAGCTAGCCCGATCCTTGCTGTGCCACCTCCAGTCGTGCATACTTTGCCGAGAATAGATGACACCATTTACCACTCTGAGCCATCTGAGGGCCCAGATGTGTATGGGAAAATGGACGCTATGAACGATCAATTCCTTGAGCTTCGCAAGGAACTCAAAACTCTCAGAGGGAAGGACCTCTTTGGAAAATTTGCTGCTGAGCTTTGCCTTGTTCCTAATTTCAAGATTCCTGTCAAGTTCAAAGTACCTGACTTTGAAAAGTACAAAGGAAACACTTGCCCGCTCAGCCATTTTGTGATGTATGCACGCAAGATGTCGACTCAGACCGACAATGATCAACTCCTAATCCACTACTTCCAAGACAGCATGTCCGGTGCCGCTTTGAGATGGTACATGGGCCTTGATAGTGCGAACATCCGCTCCTTCAACGAACTTGGCGAAGCCTTCGTCAAGCAGTACAAATATAACATTGATATGGCTCCCGATAAGGACCAATTGAGGGCCATGTGTTAGAAGGATGAGGAAACTTTTAAGGAGTACGTCCAGAGGTGACGAGAATTAGCTGCACAAATTGTGCCCCCGCTCGAAGAGAAGGAGGTGACGAAGATCTTTCTCAAGACTTTATGCTCATTCTACTATGAGCGGATGATTGCTAGCGCTCCTTCTGATTTCACCGAGATGGTGAACATGGGGATGCGTCTAGAAGAGAGAGTCAGGGAAGGGCGCCTGACTAGAGAAGAAGGCTCTTCTGCCAAACGTTATGGGGCGTTTGCTAAGAAGAAAGATGGTGAGGCACATGTTGTGACATCCCATATTAAATCAAGAAGACCCTCTATGAAGAGGAAGAATGTGCGTCCAGCCAGTAACCAGCACCAGGTGGCACATATAGCACCTGTTTTCAGAGAAAATCAGCATTACCAGCATCATAATCAGAACCAACAACAACAACATCAACAGTATCAGCAACAACAACATCAACAGTATCAGCAACAACAGCATCGTCCTCAACAGCAGGCCTACCAGCCTCGAAACAACAATCAAACCAGCACAAGCTATGATAGGAAGAGGGTCACTTTTGATCATATTCTAATGACTTATGCCGAGCTGTATCCTTCATTAATTGAAAGAAAATTAATCACTCCACTTGACCCACCTGCTATACCTACCAACCCTCAGTGGTGGTATAAGCCCGAGCTTCACTGTGTTTATCATTCTGGTGCTCCCGGACATGATGTGGAGAACTGTTACCCTCTCAGTACCAAGGTTCAGGACCTTGTTAGAAGCGGTATTCTGTTTTTTGAGGACGTAGATCCTAACGTTAAGAATAACCCATTGCCCGAGCATGGGAAATATGTTGTTAACATTGGTCGAGATGCACAGACTATTATGTGGATACAGACATTACGAGCATGACCATGACAGTTGTCGTGTTTGCACTGTCAATGAGAGAGGATGTCGTCAAGTTAGAAAAGACATCCAAGAAATGATGGATCAGGGTGTAATAGAGATACTTCAGAATCGTGACGAGGATGAAGTTAATGTGATATCCCCTATCTTCAGGATACCTGAGCCTGTCGTCGTCAGATATGATGGCAGCAAACAGAAGGTTTCTCCCTCTCTCATCATTAAGCCAGTTGGCCATGTTCCTTACTCTTCCGACAAAGCTGTTCCCTATCGTTATAATGTTGTAGCATTAGAAGATGGGAAGGAGGTGCCTCTACCCTCCACTTTTGTTGTGAATATTGCTGATGTCAGTGGCTTGACCCATAGTGGTCATGTTTTCTCGGCACCGCCGAAACCCCAGGCTGACACTAGAAGAGCTGATGTTGCTGATAGTGATGTTCGTCCCGTTGGGAATTCTTCTTCTTGTCCGAATTCGGCACTTGTTGTTGACAGACCTGTCGCTGTTACTAGAACTCTTGTCCCTGCTGGCCAGAATGGCATGATAAGAGAGGACTGTGATGAGATATTGAGGCTCATCAAGAGATCTGAGTATAATGTTGTAGATCAGCTGCTACAAACGCCTTCAAAGATATTTGTGTTGTCTTTATTAATGAACTCTGAGCCATACCGTGAAGCATTGCAGAAGGTGTTGGACGTGGTGTACGTAGATCATGACGTCACTATAGAGCAATTTGATAGAATTGTTGCAAACATTACTGCTTGTAACAACCTGAGCTTCTGTGATGTTGATCTCCCTAAGGAGGGAAGAGACCACAATTTGGCACTACACATCTCCATGAATTGCAAGGATGATGCCTTGTCTAATGTGCTGGTAGACACATGATCATCGCTGAATGTGTTGCCAAAATCCACTCTGGTGAAACTTTCTTACCAGGGGCCTCCCATGAGGTAGAGTGGAGTGGTCGTCAAAGCTTTTGATGGATCCCGCAAGATAGTGATTGGTGAGGTTGAACTCCCAGTCAAGATAGGACCTAGTGATTTCCAGATCACTTTTTCAGGTCATGGATATCTATCCATCATATAGTTGTTTGTTGGGCAGGCGCCGTGACATCCACCCTACACAAAAAGTTGAAGTTAGTGAAGAACAAAAAGTTGGTGGTGATAGGGGGAGAGAAGGCTCTCTTGGTTAGCCATCTATCTTCCTTTTCTTATATCGATGCTGAGGATGAGGATGGGACATCGTTCCAAGCCTTATCTATTGTTGAGCCTTCTCAGAAAGGAACTTCTTCATTTGCGTCATACAATGATGCGAAGTTGGCCATTGAGCATGGCGCAACTACTGGTTTAGGACAAATGATCAAGCTGGAAGACAATAAATCCCGGGCTGGCATATGGTACTCTTCAGGCACTTTCAACAAGCACGGTCTATTTCAGAGTGGTGGTTTCATCCACACGGTCGAAGACCAAGAAGCTGCTGCTGTTGTGGAAGAAGATGCAGAGGAAGATTCTGGCAACTTTGTCATCCCCAGAGGGGTCTGCAATAATTGGGTCGCTGTTGATGTTCCAACAGTTGTCCATAAGTCCACGTAATGTTCATTTTTGTTTAAAAACCCTTCTCCCATGCCAAAAGGAGAAGTGATGACATTGTTGGCACATAAATACAATGATATTCTTTCAATAAATTCATGTTAAATGTTTGTTTTTCCAAATTATTTTCACTTTTTGCTTTTTTGCATGAAATTGGTGATCACATAAAACCCTAAAAATAAAATAAAATCAATCTTTTCATCTGCATAATAATTTTCCTTGTTTGAATTCTAAAATCTCTTTTATATCCAAAATCATTATGCAGGTTGATCAAACCCATTGAACATAATGATCCAACACCATCTCCCAAATTTGAGTTCCCTGTATTTGAGGAAGAAGAAGATAATATTGAAGAGATTCCTGACGAGATTACCCGTCTGCTTGAGCATGAAGAGAAGATCATTCAGCCACATCTTGAGAATCTGGAAACAGTCAACTTGGGGTCTGAAGATTGCGTTCGTGAGGTAAAGATTGGGGCACTCCTGGAAGAATCTATGAAGAAGGGGTTGATTGAGTTGCTACGAGAATATGTCGACGTATTTTCCTGGTCATATGAAGATGTGCCTGGTCTGGATACTGATATCGTGCAACATTTCCTGTTTTTGAAGCCTGAGTGTGTGCCTGTGAAGCAGAAGCTTAGAAGAACTCATCCTGATATGGCAGTAAAGATTAAAGAAGAGGTTTATAAGCAAATTGATGCGGGGTTTCTGGTGACTTCTACATATCCTCAATGGGTGGCCAATATTGTGCCCATGCCTAAGAAAGATGGAAAAGTCCGAATGTGTGTGGACTATAGAGACTTGAATAAAGCTAGTCCAAAAGATGATTTTCCTTTACCACATATTGATATGTTGGTAGATAATACAGCTAAATTCAATGTCTTCTCATTTGTGGATGGATTTTCGGATATAATTAGATCAAGATGGCACCTGAGGATATGGAGAAGACAACATTCATCACACCTTAGGGAACATTCTGTTATCGAGTGATGCCCTTAGGTTTGAAGAACGCCGGAGCCATGTATCAACGCGCTATGACTACCTTGTTTCATGATATGATGCACAAGGAGATCGAGGTATATGTTGATGATATGATTGCAAAGTCAAGAACGGAAGTTGAACATGTTGAGCACTTGTTGAAGCTTTTTCAGCGTTTGAGGAAGTATAAACTCCGCCTAAATCTGAACAAGTGTACATTTGGAGTCTGTTCTGGCAAGTTATTGGGCTTTATTGTCAGTGAAAGAGGTATTGAAGTTGATCCTGCCAAGGTCAAAGCAATACAAGGGATGCCTGCGCCCAAAACTGAGAAGCAAGTCCGAGGTTTTCTTGGTCGCTTGAATTATATTTCCAGATTTATATCCCACATGACTGCCACATGTGCACCGATATTCAAGCTCCTCCGGAAAGATCAGCGTCATGATTGGACCGAGGATTTCCAGACGGCCTTTGACAGTATTAAAGAGTATATGTCCGAGCCTCCGATTCTGTCTCCGCCTGTGGAAGGGAGACCCTTGATTATGTATTTGACTGTTCTCGAAGACTCTTTGGGTTGTGTACTAGGTCAGCAAGATGAATCTGGGAAGAAAGAATATGCCATCTACTATCTGAGTAAAAAGTTCACTAATTGTGAGTCTCGATACTCAAAGCTTGAGAAAACATGATGTGTTTTGGCTTGGGCTGCTAAGCGCTTACGCCAGTATATGTTGACTCATACGACTTGGTTGATATCCAAAATGGATCCAATCAAGTATATCTTTGAGAAGCCTTCTTTAACTGGGAGGATTGCTCGTTGACAGATGCTATTGTCTAAGTATGATATTGAGTATCGAGCTCAGAAGGCTATTAAAGGTAGTATCTTGGCTGACCACTTGGCACATCAACCAATTGAGCATTATCAGTCAGTTCAGTACGACTTCCCTGATGAGGAGATTCTGTATTTGAAAATGAAAGATTGTGATGAGCCTACCCTCGATGAAGGGCCAGAGCCTGGTTCCCGATGGAGTATGGTATTTGATGGCGCTGTAAATCAATATGGAAATGGTATTGGGGCAGTGATTATTACTCATCAGGACACACATTTTCCTTTTACAGCAAGGCTAACTTTCAAATGCCCGAATAATATGGCGGAATATGAGGCCTGTATTATGGGTTTAGAAGAGTGTATTGATCTTAGGATCAGGCATCTTGATGTTTATGGTGATTCGGCCCATGTTGTTAATCAGATTAAGGGTGAATGGGAGACGAACCAGCCTGACCTCATCCCATATAGAGATTATGCGAGGAGGATTTCAACATTCTTTACTGAGGTTGACTTCCATCATATTCCTCAAGATGAGAATCGGATGGCAGATGCTCTTGCTACGCTTGCTTCTATGATTATGGTGAAATTCTGGAATGAAGTCCCCAATATTACTGTGATGCACTTGGATAGACCGGCTCATGTATTCGCAGTTGAAGAAGTGAAAGATGATAAGCCATGGTATTATGACATCAAATGTTTTCTTCAAAGTCAGATTTACCCGTCTGGAGCATTTGTTAAAGACAAGAATACTTTGAGGAGATTATCTGGCAGTTTCTACCTCAATGGCGATGTGCTTTATAAGAGGAATTTTGACATGGTTCTGCTCAGATGCATGGATAGACACGAAGCAGACCTGTTGATGAATGAAGTGCATGAGGGTTCATTTGGTACTCATTCCAATGGACATGCCATGGAAAAGAAGATGTTGAGAGCAGGCTACTATTGGTTGACAATGGAGTCTGACTGCTGCAAATATGTGAAGAAATGCCACAAGTGTCAGATTTATGCGGATAAGATTCATATTCCCCCGACACTTCTGAATGTGATTTCATCACCATGGCCTTTCTCTATGTGGGGAATTGACATGATTGGCATGATAGAGCCAAAGGCGTCCAATGGTCACAGATTTATTCTCGTAGTAGTTGATTACTTCACCAAATGGGTTGAAGCGGCGTCGTATGCGAACGTGACCAGGAAAGTGGTTGTGAAGTTTATCAAGAATCAACTCATATGCCGTTATGGTGTGCTGGACAAAATCATTATTGATAATGGATCTAACTTGAACAACAAGATGATGAAAGAGCTGTGTAGCAAGTTCAAGATTGCACATTATAATTCTTCTCCTTATAGACCCAAGATGAATGGGGTTGTTGAAGTTGCTAACAAGAAAATCAAAAAGATTATCTAGAAGATGCTTGTTACGTACAAAGATTGACATGAGATGCTGCCATTTGCTTTACATGGATATCGTACAACTGTCCGCACTTCAACATGAGCAACCCCTTTCTCCCTTGTATATGGCATGGAAGTTGTGCTCCCCGTGGAGGTTGAGAACCCATCAATGAGAGTGTTGATGAAAGCCAAGTTGACTGAGGTTGAATGGGTTCAGAGTCGTTATGACCAGTTGAACTTAATAGAAGATAAGAGATTGACTGCCCTGTGCCATGGTCAGTTATATCAGCAAAGGATGAAGAAAGCCTTTGATAAGAAGGTCAAGCCTCGTGTGTTTTGAGAAGGTGACCTTGTGGTCAAGAAAGTCTTGTCTTTCGCGCCCGGTTCTAGGGGCAAGTGGACTCTAAATTATGAAGGTCCATATTTTGTTAAGAGAGCCTTTTTAGGCGGTGCTTTGATACTTACAACTATGCATGGGGTGGATTTCACTCGTCATGTGAATTCAGATGCAGTCTAGAAATACTTCTCCTATATTAAAATAGAACAGCTCGCTAAGTTGAAAACCAGAAAGGGTGGCTTAGGCAAAAATGAGCGTCTCGGTGGATTGAAAACCCGAAAGGGCGATCCAGGCAAAAGTTAGAGACATGAAAAAATGAATATATATATACATATATATATATATATATATATATATATATATATATATATATATATATATATATATATATATATATATATATATATATATATATATTCTGCTAGATTAAGTACCTCACCTCGAAGCAATCTAGGCAAAAATTAGGGATTTGGCAAGTAACTGCATCTTGACAAGACTTTGTCAAACCGTCTTCTGTCAGAGGTTCTCGCTCAGTCATCGTCAACTGAAGCTTCAAATACATTGGATTCAGAGTTGGTGGAGAAATGGTCATTATGTTCAATATAGCCTTTTTCCAATATATATCACCAATTTCAAATTTGTAAAGATCCATGGAGTCTTGCCATTTGCAGATTACCATTACATCAAATAAATTTGAGCCTTTATCCAATTCTTTGCACTCTGATTTGTTTCTGTTCAACAAATGTTTGCATGTTTTAATTGATAAATATCATTGTTTTAAATAAATAAAGTTTTTATAAACTGTTTTTAAAAAAAGTGAACATTCACAAATGACTCAAAAGATAGTTGGGACCTCTTCAGTGCTCTCCCAAGGATAGTATGATCTCCAAAAGGGTAAGACATTTGTTCATATTCCTGGAATATTTATATCCTCTTCATTATCTTTCAGGTTGTCTCCTCAGTGAGCACAGAGAAAGTGTTACACCACCCAGATCCCCAGAGAGTCTGAAGTTTGGTCCTAATCTTCTAAGCTCCCCAGTGAGGATGGATCTAGCATCTGTGTTATCAATTATATAGTTGTCATCCCTTGTGTGGATTGACCTAAAATCCCTTATAGATTGATAAATTGATATGCTATCCTCTTCAAGGAAGTTGATTTTCCCTCATTCAAATTGGAAATTCCTCGCAGAGTGAGCAGGAGCTCTCTTCATGAGCAGTTAGTTTGTAGCTTAGCCCCTATGGATTCGCCTACATTGATCTCCGGCAGGTTTGCCTTTTGTTCATCCTCAGCAGGGTCGCTCACATTAGACTTCCCCAGTTTGGTCCTCAGCAGTTGTTTCCTTAGTAGAGTTTCTTGCTCAAGGTCTGATTGTTGTTGCTTCCTCCTTCTTGGATAATTTTCCTCCTAGCGGAGCGGGTGATGAAATTTTTTATTTTCCTATCCCCAGTGGAGCAGTGTTTCCTCTTCTCCTCGGCAAAGATTGTTTCTCCAGCAATATGAGGAAATGTGATGGTTATTGGAACTTTTGTTTGGTGGTTATTCCCCACAGAGTTTCATATCTCTCCTTGATAATTTCCCCAGTAGATTTCTTCTCTGTTTGATCTTATCCTTATTTCTGCATGTTGTCGGAAGATCCCCAACATTGGTGATTTTGAACCCTTGCTCATTCCCGACAGCGGTCTCTGATCCCCGGTGATTCTGTTTGTTCCCCTAGCAGTAATCTTTATTCCCGGCAGCGACTTCGCTCGATCCCCAACTTTGGTCTTTACCCCTGTAGAGATCAGTGTTTCCTGGTATTTGTTACCCCCACCAGATTGGTTGGTCTCCAGTGGGCCTGGCTTTATCTTTTGAGATGTAGTACCGGATGTCTGCCCATTAGTTCTTGGACCTGTTTGTGTTAGATATGTCTGTTTGTCAGCATTAATCATACATAAACCATGCATATACATGCATAATTATAACATTCAGATATTCATGTTGCATTCTTTTACATATAACTTTGATTGTTGTCTCCTGCTAATCGGTGATATATATTTCCCCAAGTAGATGTTTGTGTCTGATCTCTCCATATAGAGTCAGCCCCATAGGCAGAAAGTATTTATCCTTTCTTCCATATTCCCCACTGAGTTATGTCCTCGTGGATGATTATTATTTCAGTTTCCCCCCAAAACATGTATTGGGATGGAATTTCTCCCCTGAGTTATATCCTCATTGGGTTGAGTCTTGTTTCATTGTGTCTCTCTAGTTTGTTCCTAGATTGACTCCTCTTGTTATTTCCCCTGCACTTCCCTGCGGTTCAGATGAATGATTGCTCAGTAACCAGTAATTGTCCATCTTTTCCCCGGCGGAGTTTGTGTGGCCTTCTACCCAGTAACCGGTAGTTATAAGTCTTATTTTTGTGGTTTACTACCCAGTAACCGGTAGTTGTAAACCCCACGTTATCCCCTTGCAGAGTTAACCCTTGATTTTGTTTATCCTAACCAATGACGGTTACTCTTCTGTGCTTTCTACCCAGTAACGGTAGATGTAATCCCTTCTTTGTTGGTTATCTTTATCCAATATTTGGTATTGATATTCCTTCATTTTTGAGTGTACCACCCGGTAGCCGGTGATATATCTCTTGGTTAATTTCTATGATCAAGCAATTTATCCCCAGCAAGTCATATTTCGTTTACCCTTGTTTGGTAATGATTGTTACTCCCCTTGATTGGTCATCATTTTATACCCAGTAGTTGGTATCCCGATGTCCTTTCTTTTAGGTCGATTTATCCGTTATTACCCCGTAACCGGTTGTGGATAATCTTCCATGCGAGTATCTTATCTATGTTCTAACGGTAATAGATAATATATCTCATATGCCTTTCCGTTGAAGTCTTTTTCTTCCCCAGTCGAGTAAGATTCGTATTTCCTCATGGAATCGAATGCCCATCCTGTAGTCGAGTTTGCTTTTTCAGCCCTCCCTTCCGATGATGAGTGTCTTGGAAATATTCCCCAATTCACGCCTGGTTGGTCACCTATTATATGCCCAGTAACTAGTATCCCTGGTGTTCCTTCCTTCTGCTCCCTATTATGACTTTTTGTCCCCTGTGGAGTCAGATTTCTCTGAGTTGAATATACCTTTTTAGGTCTTCCTCAGATGTTTTGGATGATTGATATCTCACCCTTATACCGGTCTTAGATATTCTTTTTCCCTGAGCGTGTTGTTCTCTCACCCTTATACCGGTGTTTCGATCACATATCTTTTTAAGCTTATTACTCAGTAACCGGTAATACCTTGTTTGTTTCTTCCTCAACTGGGTCCTTTGTGGATGTTCCCAACCTGAGTCCTGTAGTGGATTTTCCCCATCTGTGTCCGGATTTTTATCCGAAGGATCTGTTGGTGTAAGCCCTTGAGGCCAATACTTTTGGTACTTGTATCGAATTATTTTTTAATAATAAAAGGCTTTTTCTTTATTATGTTTGTCTAATAAAGTCCCTAGAATAGATAGTCCGTTTAATGTATCAAGTATGACTTAATCATGAGATCACATTAAACATAAGGACACTATTCTTAAAGTATCCGTAGTCGAGCTTTATTGTGAAGTGGGATAACATTAAAGCATTAAGACTATTATGTATATAGACTGATGATCATATCTCATGGATCATGGATAAGGAGTTATCAAGTCTTAAACATAGGTATGAATATTAAGAGTAATATTTATACTGGATTGACCCGCTATGAGAATACTATATAGAATATTATGCAAAGTGTCATAAGTTATTCTCATGGTGATAATGGTGTATACCACCCTTCGACGTGAAACCACTATGGACCCTAGATGTAGAGTCGAGTACCTTATTGCTGATCAAACGTTGTTCGTAATTGTATGAGCATAAAGACAGTTGATGGGTACTCCACGAAGCATGCTAAGGGACATGAATGACCTAGATGGAATTTGCCCATCTTGCGTAACATGATAAATATCTATGGGCCCAATATTGAACTGGACAAGGATGACACGGTCTATGCCTTGTGTTCAATATAAACATAAGGGCAAAAGGGTGATATACACATAATTATTATCACAGAAGGATTTGTCAGATCACATGACATTTTCGTGTCTTGGGTAGCAGTGATGTGTTGCTAGATACCGCTCACTGTTTATTATGTTAAATACATGATTTAATATAATTGCCAATGCCGGGAAAACCTACAGGGTCACACACAAAGGACGAATTGATGAGAGATAGAGTAACTAAGGAATACCGTAATGTATGGTGCCCTTAAGTGAATTGTAGAACATCGTAAGGTACGATGTACTTAAGTAGAATAAGAAATATGGTAAGGTACCACGCGCTTAAGTGATTTTGGCATATTATAAGATATGGGCCATATACACTTGAGTGGGCCTTTTAGCTTGAAGCCCACACAAGTGGTTCTGTAAATAGAACCCTTGTGTAGAAGCATAAGAGCAGTTGCAATTTCGTTTCTCTCTCTCTCTCTCTCTCTCTCTCTCTCACTCAAAGCCTTCATTCGTAGCAGCTAGCACTGAGATTGAAGGAATCCGTTCGTGTGGACTAAGTAAAGGCATTGTCATTGTTCAATGTTCCGTGATCGCTCGTAGATCTGCATCAAAGGTTACAATCGCCAAAAGAGGTAACGATTTTATCACTGATCATGCCCATTCGTAAGGATCATTAAAGGAGAAATTTTAAATTCCACTGCATTTTGGATCGCCCTTCTCCTACAGTATCCTTGGTGGATAGTCTTGTTGTATTGGCATATTCCCCAATACATGCATCTTTGCGTCAGCTCGAGTCGTTCCATTGATTTATTTTCATGGAATCCCTTCGTGTCTCTCAGCAAGTTTTAAGTCGTGACCTGCTCACGCATCTTATCCCCTTTATTCCCCAGTAAAATCCCCAGAGTCTCTGTCCTATTTATGAGTGTATCGCTCATATGGATTTTTCAGTTTCTCCAGATTTCTTTTTCATTTGTGGACATATATCCCCACAGAGCATTAACGTTTGCATATATACATTTGCATCATGAGGTCTCTTAGGGACCAAAATTCGTCTCTTTGTTATTATTTAAGCCCATTCTACCTCGTCGAGACGAAGATTTTAACCTTCACTTCTCCGACTAGAATAACCTTAAATATGGGCATCTGTAAGACCCTAATTTTAACCCTAAGATCCATCATGGCATCATATCATTGCACTTTGCATTTGCCTCAAGGATCATAACATCTTGGCCCCTTAACCCTTGGGTTGGGACTTGTGTGAGTTAGTTTGAGACCACCAATCATGCTTGAATTGTATATTATTTCTTTTCTTATTTTGTTTAGTAACCAAAATCACAAAAATATGAAACTAACTTTGTTTGTTTTGTAACTTGAGCAATCATGTGATAAAAGGCTCATAGGTGGTCCCTATGCTCATTGAAATGGTCAGATGAAAGTGAAAGCAAGCATGACAATTGTTCACAAAGCTCTAAATCATCATATATGCCTCCCAAGTATCTCAATTTGCCAATTTTATCAAGAAAAACCAAAGGGCCTGAGGATTGTTTCCCAAGGAAACCCTAATTCAGCTGTGCATTGACTGTGCCTTGCTCATGAAGCAACCTCAACCCATGATCAAATACAATCAAGGTAAGTTATTTCATTAGTCATTTTATTCATATTTAAGCTTATGTGAGTGTCCTCAATCATCAATTCATTAGGATTTGAAGTTTGGACTTGAGAAGTTGATCAGTCAATTCATCTAACTATTTTGAAATCCACTGAGACCTAACTTTTTATTTGTTTGTCAAATGAAGATGACCCTAAGATGAAAACTGTTCTTAAGAACCATATGAACAACTTTCATGTTCAACAAAAATTGATTTGAAACTTGGAAGGTCATCATTTATTTCAAAACATTATAGGTCATTTTGACTAAAACCCTAATTTTGGGTCAAATTCCCAAGGACCTAACTCACTCATTTTTCATGATTTTCAGGTGGTATCAAATTTATTGGAAATTTTAAGATGTCTAATTCAATTTTTATGTTGTACAAAATTTCATAATCCTAAAAGAAACACATGTGATAATACAAAACATTATAGGTCACTTTGGACCAAAGCCATTGAATCTTGAAAAAGTCCAACTTCAAGTGCCCATAACTTTCTCATAAAAAATCCAAATGATGCAAACTTTAAGTCTAAATTGATTTTCTTGAAACGATATACAACTTTTATGTTGAAGGTTTTGTCATTTGGAGCTTGCATCATTGAAACAGAAGGGCTTGAAGTTGATCCATTTTGGTAAAATTCTTATACACATGTTTTGCACATTGAACTTCATGGCCTGTTTTCACAAATTTCCCAATCCCAAATGGATTTTTGCTCAACATAACAATTGTTCCTCATGTGAATACCTTTCCAACCATTACCCACATGACCATGTTTCAATTTGGCAAAGTGCATTTTCGAAGAGGTGAAGATTTATGGTCATTTATGGAAACCATGTCAAAACTTTATGCACAAGCCAATGTAATCAAAACTGCACGTCCAAACATGATCCATTAAACTTCAGCTTGCATTTGCAATGGATTTTGGGCCTCACATGCGCCTGTACATGCCCATGCATGAAGGCCCTCATTTCACATGCACACGAGTTTGGCAAGGCTTGCATCATCTCATGCTATAAATACAGGTGCTTGGCTTCATTCATTTCCAACCTTAAGGCGCCTAACACTCTCCAGAATTTAAATACCACCTTTCACTCAATGGAATTTTGCATTTCTGCTTTAATTTTTCAGTTCAATTTTCAACTTCCTTGGTTGATTATTGAGCTTCAATTCCTAAGCCTAGCTACTTTGTCACCTCAAGAACACACTGCAACAAAGAATTGGAAGAGATCGTGCCTTGTAGAGCTGCACTTCAAAGGTTGTTGTTCAAACTTTTTCCATTCGAATCTCCCTGGATCTTGCTCATTTCTTGTGTTTGTTGGCTCCTCTGAAGTCCTCATGTGAGAGGCAATTGATTTGTGTATTTAGTTTCATGAATTGATCAAGTTCAGTTTGAACACCATGAATTTCTAGCTCAGATTTCTCCTTCCATGAGAGTCTTGAGTAGAAACCAATGGCACAGGGGTGATGTACATCACCCCAGCTTTCCATTGATATGAGGATCGTACGTTTTGGTGAGGTTTTCAAAACCTGCAACTCTGGCCGGAGCTGGCTTGCTCGCCGGAGAAGACGGTGGTATACACCACCGTCCCCCACGCGTGGATGCATCTGGACCATTGGATGTTGTTTCTAGTTTGAATCATAGCCTTTGGATGTTATGACTTTTTTAAATGCAATGTGTTTCTCTTTTGACCAAGGCCTTTGGTACGTGCGCGCTTATCCACCATCTGATCATCCACCTCATTTAATGAACTTGATCCAACGCGCCAGGCTTTTTCTTAATTTCTGAATTTCATTTTATTTTCTTTTATTTCCTTTTATTTCAAAAATTCATATCATCTTCATTTTAAATCCAAAAAATATGGGACCAATTGCATTATTTCCCTTTTTAATTCTAGTTTATGAAAATGATTTTTAATATTTTTTATGAGTTGATTTAATAGTTTTTGTGAATTTTTTATTTTCTGGTTATTTTTAATTCATTTAAAATAGTTTCCAATATTCAAAAATTCTAAAAATATTTTCATAACATCTTTGAATGATGATGAATCTATGAAAAATATTCTCATCAATTTCTTAATTGATTTGAGATTTATTGGGGATTTTAGTTCAATTATGTTATTTTTTATTCATTTTTAATTGTTTAAAAATAGTTTCTGGTTTCCAAAAATGGTGAAAATTTGATTTGGACTTTTTACAAGTTGATTTGAAATGGATTTGAAGTTTGACCTTTATTTGTTTATTTTAATTCAAGTATTATTTTAATTTTCAAAAATACCAAAAATATTTTTATTGTTTCTTGACTTCTAAGCTCCATCTCACTTTTGTTTACCATTGATTGATGTTGATTCCATTTACATTTGGTCAATGTATTTTGCTTATGTCATTTGACTTTCAATTATGCACATTTCCATTTCTTCTTCTTCTTCTTCTTTTTCTTTTTGATCAATGAGTTAATGATTGGTGATTAGCCTTGACATATGAGGGGCTTAACCTTCTTTGATTCAAATCTAATTCATCTTGATCAAAGATCAAGTGAATGGCTTTGCATTAGAGATAGGTTGCTTCTTGGTCAGGCAAAAAACCTAAATCCATACAAGATCATTCTTCTTTTCTTTTGGCATGGAAAGTTGTAGGAGCTTGGCTTACTAGTCATAGTCTCTAACTTGTGTTTGTTGCCTATAGTTTTATTGACCGGCTTCAGATAGGTGTGACTACTACATAAGTCCACTTACGATTGCTTAACATAGCGCTAAATTGCCTTATGGCACACTAACACTAACTACTAATCACTAACTTTTAATTGAGGCATTTAATTCTTGCAATTTACTTTAATGCAATTTAGTTTCTTGCACATTAATTCATTTTCTTTTGCCCTTTGCTCACTTGATCTCATGTTTATGATAATGCAATTTTCCTTTTGCTCACTTGAGCACATTATTGTGTATATACTATTGTGCTTGTTTTGTTTTGATTGTGTGGACCCAATGCAAATGGAGAAAAGGACTTAGATTTTAGGACCTTACCTATGCTAAATGGATTCAAAGAGCAACTAGGCCTCATGCCTTTAGAATGCTAACCAAAGAAGAAAATTGTCAAAGAGCAACTAGGCCTCATGCCTTTAGAATGCTTAATCTTGAAGATGAATTTGAAAGGATCCTAATTCTAAACTCCCTCATGTCCATTCTTTCTATTGCATTGTGGAACTTTTTTATGTGTGTGTTCTTGTGTGCTAGGGATCCTAAACTTGAGCTAAGTAGAAGAACCATTGTCATGAGCATCCAAAGTGAGAGATACAAAAGCCAATTGGAAGATTCCTAGGAGCTTGATTGTTTATTTGCTTGATTGCTTGAGTTATTTGCTTATTGATTGCCAAATCCAAAGGAAGGAGTAACTTGGATCATCATTATGATCTCAAGAAGGGAATTCCATGTGGTTTTGTTTCTCTTCCTTCATCTTTGCATGTTTAGGACCTAGCCATTCTCTTCTTCTCTCCACTCTAACCCAAGCCAAACTTTTTGTGCAAACATTAACATTGTTTTCAAAATTAGAAACCTAAGCACTATGCTTTTGATTTTTCAAACTTCTTTTCATAACACTTATTTTGAATTGAATCTTAAGTTAACTTTGACATTACTTTGTAAATACTTTTCATTGGTAAATACAACTCACTCAATGTTTTTTTGGTTTCAATGGCCACTTCTTGCCAAAGCTTTTCATAAACATTAGCTATTAGGTTTGAGTTATCCTAGAGGTAGATATAATACTCACCTATATCCTTAGTGATGGATGTAACACCCCAAAATTTTCCCTCCTCATTCATGCATTCATTTTTAGGTCATTTAACATTTCATATTGCATTTCATCATGTCAATCAGAATCAGATCCAAGAACCTTTATTTAAATAAAAAATGAAAAAAAAAACGAAAAAAATAAATTAATTAAATAAATAAATAGATAAATAAATAAATAAATAATATATAATAGAAAAAATCTTGGACTTGGACCTCTCTCATTTGAGCCCACAAAGCCATGAAAATCAGGTTATAAAAGAGGGAGAACAGACAGAAAAAGGAAGAGAAGCAAAACACTCTGAGGTTTCCTTGGAACAAAACCCTGGACAAAACCTGAAGAGAAACCTAGACAGAGAGAGTGAGAATTAATCTGCAGCAACCTCCAGGCAACTCTGAAAGGTTCATTCTGACTCACACACTTTCAGCTCAAGCAAACCCTTACATTGGTTTGCAAATCCAGCCGTGCCATTTGATTTCAACCGATCTCTCCAATCAGGTTTGCCCTATATCCATCATCTTTATGCCTTTAATTTGAATGCTCTAAATGTATGAGGTATTATGGGTGAATTTGATACCCTTTTGATGCATGTGTTTGACAAGAGGTTTAGGCCTCCTACCCTTGGTTGCTTTTTGTGAGATTTTTGTGAATTTTAATGGCATGATTCATGTGGTTACATTTTGATTTGGGGGCAACTCTTGGTTACCCTATTTTGTTTCTCTAACCTGTTTGTTGAGTTTTGTTTTGTGAGGGCTCATATGAGTCTTGCAGAGATGGTTTGCCTGGTGATCCACTTTATTTGTGGGATACCACCTGGAGGTTTCATTCCGATTACCTGTACTGACTCACTTTCTTTAATGGTGTTAGCTTAGGAGGATCTCAGGGTTTCCTTGTTCCGTTAATTACTGTTACTTAGGATCTTTATCCGTGTGGTACTTTTACATTTTCCCGTATTTTTACCGCTTTCTTAGCTGGAAGACCTCGATAGGAGGCAATGTTTTGTGTGTTTACTTTATGCAGGTTCCTTCGTCTAGGATTTCCCTTTTGCATGAGCATCCCTAACCCTACCACTCATTGATTTTTCTTCTCCTAAGAACACGTTAACTCCTTCTACTACAGGCGAGTAAGTCTCCAAAGGTCGAGCATCCAGTAGATTGCGTAGCAACGTCGTTCGTCCAAAACCCAATCCATAACCCCGTAGTTAGCCAAACTACGGCTTGCTCTGATTCTCATTCCAGATGAGATACGTAGGCATAAGACGCGATGTCTTAGCGAGTACAATTACCCTTAACCCCTAGGTAGCCGAGCTACGAAGACTCTGATTCTCATATTCAGATGAGATACGTATGCAGTGGATGCGACATCTGTGCGAGTCATTTTCTTTTGACCCCTTTTTTTTAGTAAATAACACATTAGATAAACCCACACCCTTTAGACAAGAACTACAAAAGTGGATCCCGTAGAGTACTATGGATGCGTAGGGGTGCTAATACCTTTCCTTCGCATAATCGACTCCCGAACCCAAGATTTGGTTGCGAGACCCTGTCTTGTCCTTTCCTTTTTCCAGGTTTACTTCGAGCGTTCCCTTTCCCTCCTTTGGGATAAATAACGCACGGTGGCGACTCTCCTGTCTTTCTTTGCCGGTTGTTTTTTTTCGCATTCCATTTTTCAGGTTGCGACAGCTGGCGACTCTGCTGGGGACCCGGTTTCCCTAAGCGAGTCCCTCCTAGCTTTTGTAGGTTGTTTGTTTATTGGGTGTTTATTCTTTTGTACAGTTATTTATCTTTCAGCATTTACCTGCTTTATTGCATTGTGGACATATGACTGGCGTATCTGTTGGTTTTGTTTGTGAGATGAGTTCTATACCCGGACTCGAGTGCAATTAAGATAGGAGAATGGCATAGTCTTGTTAACTTGTGTGGAGCTATTCCTTAGCAAGTTGACTTGCAAGCCCATTCACTTGGTGGAGGTCATGTTGAGATCAATAATGTCACACAAGTAACTTGTGGTTAGACATTACTTTTTCCAATATAGACCTTAGAAGCCAAGGACCTTAGTTTACCAAACCCATCTTGGCCTATTTGTAGGACGTAGTGCGAAAGTCGTTCAAGTGTAAGATTTGATACGATTGTTACGCGATACTACACTCATAAGAGTCTCTCTTGAGAATATTTTTGGAATACGAGTAGTCGTTCCTCCGATAATATCTGAAAGATGGGATTATGACTATGGGAACCTTTTGTAGAACATGTTTGGCAGGTTTAAACCTTAGTACACTCCCTTTGGGTGGTTTTTAACCTAAACTCCATGCTCGTGACTTGCAACAAACCCTTGATTCATGGTTGATCCGTTCAGGTATCCTTAATATCAATGAAACTTGGGTGTTGATAAGGTGTAAACCATAATCCACCAAAAATGGATGGTTGATATTAAGGATAACATGATCCATCCCATGACCTTTGTTTGGTGTGCTTTGCTTGATCCTCTTAATTTCTCTCCAGGCAGTGCAACCTGACAGATGTTCAAGCGGATCCAGCAATTCTGATTGACATTCCATTGCGTTGCATAACATCATCTGCATATTTGCATCCAACATCTCATGCTTATTCATTTGCAGGGAATTCCCTTTTTAAGGGGGGCCTTAAAATCGAATAAGCAGTGCATCGCATACCATACATACTAACCCTTGTTCGTTTTGCAGGTGTCACCGCAGTGTCTAATGTTTGTTCCCTGTTGCAGGTAGTTATTGGTCCCAAGAGAGTTCACAGGTACCCGACAAAGGAAAACCGTCCACGACTAGCAATGGACCAGATACAGAAAGAACTGGTTGATATGCGTGAAAGGATGGATCAGTTCATGACATTGATGACTGGTATGGCAGAAGGCCAGGCGAAGCTGAAGGAATTGGTTGAGCAACCGAGGCCCGACCCAGAGGTGGAAATACCAAGTGATGAGGGGAACCCTGGTAACCCTGGGAACGCTGATAACCCTGTGAACACTGAAAACGCGGGTAACGCAAATGTTGATGGAAACCCGGGTAATGTTGGCAACACGGGAAATGTCGGAAATGGTATTGGCGAAAGCTACAATGTGAATCAAGGCATTCGGATTAACGGGCGCCCCGTTACTGAAGATTGTCAGTATGATCAATTTTCTTTGCAGACGAGGCCCTCGAGACCACTCGCCGTATGGATGAGCTTGTTGAGAAGCTCAAATCTTTGGAGTCTCAAAATTCCTTAGGTTTTGATGTCACCAATCTTGGTCTGGTTCAGGGAGTAAGGATCCCTCACAAGTTTAAACCCCCTACTTTTGAGAAATACAACGGGGCTTCTTGCCCACGCACTCATCTCCAATCTTATCTGGGAAGGTTGGGAGCTCACACTGAAGATGAAAAGCTGTGGATGTACTATTTTGAAGACAGTTTAACTGGAGCTTCTCGTGAATGGTATTCTCATTTGTCTCGTACTACCATCAAGAGCTGGAAAGACTTGGCAGAGGATTTTGTCAAGCAATATCAATACAACTTGGACATGGCTCCAAATTGGACCTTGTTGCAAGGAATGTCTCAGACTTCCAAGGAAACCTTTAGAGAATATACTTAGCGTTGGAGACAGATTGCTGCATCCGTCCAACCCCCTATGTCTGAAAGGGAGATGGCGGACATGTTCATGAACACTCTTCAAGGAAATTATATCGAGAGATTGGCTGCTTGCCCGTCAATCAGCTTTGTAGAGATAGTGATTGCTGGAGAAAGGATCGAGAGTATGTTGAAGATGGGCCGAATTCAAGACAACAATGCTTCCAACTCATCAGTTCCCAAGAAACCGTTTGCTGGTAACGGTCAGCGAAGAAGAGAAGGTGAGACGAGCGTTGTATATGCCGGCAGAGGCAGGGGCAGAGGACGCCCTAATTATTATCAAGATCAAGTGGCCGCAGTCACTATTCCAACCGCTGTTCCTCAACCGCAGTATCATCCGCAACAACAACCCAGGTACAACAATCAACAACAAGGAGGTAATCCAGGTCAGCAGAGACCCTATCAACAACGTCCAAGGCAGGCGGACCGGGTCATTGAGCCAATCCCAATGCCTTATTTTGTATTACTTCCCAAGCTGATTGACATGAATCTGGTTACGTTGAGAACTCTGGCCCCACCGGTCGATCCCAACAATCTTCCTAGAGGTTATGATGTCAACGCCAGATGTGCTTTTCACTCCAACGCACCTGGACATACTACAGATAATTGCAAGGCTCTCCAGCTAAAGGTACAAGATTTGAGAGATGCCCAGGCCATCAATTTTTCTCCGGTGCCTAATGTTAGCCAAAACTCGATGCCAGCTCACGGCGGGCAGAGGATTAATGCTGTTGATAGTGGGGAAACTTTGAATTTGGTTTCTGATGTGACTAAAGTGAAGACTTCGCTATCGGTGGTTAAAGACCGACTCTTGAAAGGACGGATTTTCCCGGGCTGTGGGGAAGAGTGCAGAAATTGTCAAGACGCCGAGAACGGATGTGATAGTTTGAGAAGGGGTATTCCGCAACTGATAGATGAAGGTTGTCTTCAGTTCGATCAGACTCGTCTAGTGAAGAATGATGTGTCGACAGTAACGTTTTATTTCACTCCTGAAGAAATATATGTTCCCGAGAGACCCGCTCCGACAACAATATATTTCCCAGAAAGTCCAGCACCAATTTACTCTGACAAGCCTCAACTGACTTTGATTGGTCCGGTCACCATCATGGTACCAGGACCTGTTCCGTATGAGAAAGACAGTGTTATCCTGTTGCACTATGGGGCTGATATCTACTTCCAAGGGCGGAAAGTTAACAGGGAAGACATTGACATTGGTAGCTCCGCTGTAGACAATGTTGGAGGGGTTAGTGGCTTCACTCGCAGTGGACGCCTATTTGCACCATCAACATTGCGCACGAAATGCCGAAGCTGAGGCAGCTGCCAAGGCTAAAGGAAAACAGGTATCCACCGAAGAGGTTACTACCGAGGAAGCTCCTCCTAAGACCACATTCGAG
This sequence comes from Lathyrus oleraceus, assembly GCF_024323335.1. Taxonomy (NCBI): domain Eukaryota; kingdom Viridiplantae; phylum Streptophyta; class Magnoliopsida; order Fabales; family Fabaceae; genus Lathyrus; species Lathyrus oleraceus. The sequence continues at coordinate 302,688,664 of NC_066580.1, read as the reverse complement.
AAGGAAGTGGATGAGTTTATGAGCATTATCAAGAAAAGTGACTACAAGGTAGTCGACCAGCTAAATCAGACACCCTCAAATATCTCCATTCTCTCACTATTGATGTGCTCTGAGGCACACAGAGCAACCTTATTGAAAGTACTGAATATGGCTTATGTTCCCCCAGAGATAACTGTTGACCAGCTGGAGTCGGTAGTTTCGAATGTACACACTAGCCATGCGCTAGGTTTCACCGATTATGACCTAACATCTGAGGGTAGGAATCACAACAAAGCCTTGCATATCAAAATCGAATGCAAAGGGACGGTGCTTTCCCATGTTTTGGTTGATACAAGTTCTTCTCTGAATGTTCTCCCAAAGAAAGCCTTAACGAAGTTGGATTGCGATGACGCCACCCTGAGGCCGAGTAATTTAGTTGTAAGGGCTTTTGATGGCTCTAAGTGAGTTGTTTGTGGCGAAGTTGAGTTGCCAGTTAAGATTGGACCGCATGTATTCAAGAGTACCTTTTATGTGATGGATATCCAGCCTGCCTATAGCTGTCTGCTAGGTCGGCCCTGGATTCATGCTGCCGGTGCTGTTACTTCTACTCTCTACCAGAAGCTCAAATATGGACTAGAAGGTCAGATCGTCACCGTCTGTCGTGAAGAGGATATTTTTTTTAGCCACCTGTCTACATTTAAGTATGTGGAGATGGATGGCGAGATGCATGAGATGTTGTGTCAGGGCTTTGAAGCCATAAACATCAGTGAGGTCGCGCCCGAAACTGTCTTTTCACCTGAGTCTGAGAAGGTCGGGACTTCTATCTCTTCATACAAGCAAGTTGTTGAAGTGGTTAAGGCTGGTAATGCCCAAGGCTGGGGCAAATTTGTGGAGCCAATCATAAAAGAAGACAAGTTTGGATTGGGGTATACTCCGGGGTCTCAGAAGAATGAAGCCGGTACTTTCTCCAGCGGGGGTTTGGTTTCTCCCCACACCGTCAATGCTGCAGATGAAGACAAGGCTGACAGCGACTGTGACTTAGATAGCTGGATCCGCCCGTGTGTCCCAGGAGAAAAGCTCGACAATTGGTCGTCTAAAAAAGTCGTCCGGTTTACTCTACTGAAGGAGTAATTTTTATTGTTTTCCTTTTATCACATGCATAACAAAGTCTTACACTTTGACCAAGGTGTAATGACTCATCTGTAGGGCCATCCATTTAGTTACATTTCGCAATTATTTTCATCATCAATAAAGGACATCTTTTGCAAACAATTTTGTGTTTTCTTTCTTTCAATTATTTTTACTTTTACAAAAACGGCAATGTTTCTTTTTCATGTTTCTTTTTCGTTTTTCTTTCCAAAAAACACCTCGTAAAACTGATCACCCGGATCTCACTTCTAACGACACTGCTATGGCCAAGTATGACTTCGACAATCCTATCTATCAAGCCGAAAAAGGGGTTGAGGAATGTAAGAACAAAAATTGTTCTACAACAGATTCCAGGATTTTGATGATAATAAAGGATGAAACCAAAAATGGCACTCTAACGAAAAGTTTCTAAGTGTGCAGGATTCTAAACAAGAAGAAAGGAATTTGATTACGTCATCAAATACAGAATCAAATCAGATACAAATTATCAGAAGATCAGAAGCATATGAAGTAGAAACGCGCTCTAGAAGTTCTGACTCTGAGTAAAACAGCATATCAGAATATCAGAAGCATCTGAAGAAGAAGCGCGCTCTAGAAGTTCTGACTCTAAGCAACGGTACATCAGAACTCCAGACATCTCAAGATCATCTGAAGTCAACACTGGATATCTAAAAGATGAGGACTATCAGAAGCTCTGAAGCCACATCTCAAGATCTCAGTCTAACAGAGTAACGCAGACTCTGATAATGGATTTCCCTATCCAGAAAGAGTAACGGCAACTTCAACTTCAAATGGAAAGAAACTATTTTTGGAAAGAAGTTATTCAGGGAGACAAACTTGTTCTGGCAAGAAACAAAGAAGTTATGGCATTAAACTCTCATCAAGACTAAATATTTGCCATTACTACAAACGGTCGTTTTCACCTCTATATAAAGAACGACGAACCTCATTGAGAGATACATCTGAACAAACTGAAATATTCTCTCTCTCTCAATCCTTCACGAGCTTTTTCTCAGAACGTGAAATATTCTATTTGCTCTTACTGCTATAATACTTGCTTTATCCTAGAAGCACTCTAGATTACAAACTCTGTTTTTATCTAAGTTGTTTTATATTCCTCAAGTGACTCTGCGCAGTCTGTATACTTGAGAGGACTAAGAGATCTTTCAAGATTAGTGGATTAAGTCCTTGTTGAAGGCAAAATCACCTTGGCCGGGTGGACTGGAGTAGCTTTGTGTTATAAGCGAACCAGTATAAAATCCTGTGTGATTTTATTTTGCAAAAACGCTTATTTTCCAAAACAATTCAAACCCCCCTTTCTTCTTTTTCTCACCTTCAATTGGTATCAGAGCTTTGGCTCTGTTATTGATTTTCCAATCAAACACTTAACCGTGTAGAGAGATCCAGAACGAGAAAAACTATGGCCCAGACAAACGAAAGAGACAGTTACAATGCTAAGCCTCCTGTCTTTGATGGAGAGAAATTCGATTACTGGAAAGATAGAATTGAAAGTTTCTTTCTAGGCTATGACGCTGATCTCTGGGACATTGTCACAGATGGATACACACCTCCTGTAACTAATGCTGGAGTTGAAGTTCCCAGATGTAAGATGACAGATGATCAGAAGCGCATATTCAAGAATCATCACAAAGCCAGAACGATACTTCTCAATGCCATATCCTATAATGAGTATGAAAAAATCACCAACAGGGAAACAACTAAAGATATACTTGATTCTCTGAAGATGACTCATGAAGGAAACTCTCAGGTCAAAGAAACAAAGGCTCTGGCTCTAATCCAGAAGTATGAAGCCTTCAAAATGGAGGATGACGAAGCAATAGAGGTAATGTTCTCTAGATTCCAAACTCTGATTGCAGGTCTCAAAGTTCTAGACAAAGGATACACAACTGCAGACCACGTTAAAAAGATAGTCAGAAGCTTGCCAAAGAAGTGGAGACCCATGGTCACTGCTCTGAAGCTGTCAAAAGATCTGAACAACATGAGTCTTGAAGAGCTTGTCAGTTCCCTTAGAAGCCATGAGATAGAACTAGAGGAAGATGAGCCTCAGAAGAAGATCAAGTCTGTAGCATTAAAGTCCAGATCTGAAAGACGCAAATCTGACAGAAACAAAGCATTCCAGGCCGAAACAGAAGATGCGGATGACTCTGAACAGGAAGATTCTGATGATGAAGAAGAATTGTCCCTCCTGACCAGAAGAGTTAAACAACTCTGGAAAAAGAGGAACAACAACTTCAGAAGACCAAGACCCAGAGGGGATCGATCAGAATCAACCTCAAAAGGTAAAACTAACAAAGATATTACTTGTTATGAATGTAAAGAAACAGGTCACTACAGGAATGAATGCCCCAAGTGTAGCACCTCAAATTTGCACCTATCTTGTGTACATACATTTTCATCATTTAGTTCATTAACATAACATAGTCCATTGCATAGCATTGCATAGCCATTTGCCCAAGTGCAAGTCCAGCTGACAAATTAGGTCAAACTAGTTAGGAGATCAGGTCAAACAAGCAAGCATGTGCCATTGCCATTGGGACAAAGCCCTAGGGTTGATTTATCAAGTTCATATGGTCTAAGGATCATTTTGAAGTGATTTGGCCAAAGATTGGATGCTCAGAAGTCATCAGTCAGGCTGAATTTCAGCTGAAACCCCATAAAGTCAATTGTGGTCAACTGTGGTCAACGGTGCCTGATTTTATGGATTGGAAGGTGTGAGATGGTTTGAAAGGCTTCATTCATGTCCATATAAGTCTCATTTGACATTTCAAAGACCAAGGTTGAAGAATTGGAGGTCAGACAAAAAGTTTCCTAAAATGGCAGGTGACCTGTAATTTCAGCTGCCCAAAATGGAAAGTTTTGCTCCTCAAAATTACTTCATCATACAAGCTTCAAATGGAATTTTGTCCAATATGAAAGTTGAAAATCTTGTTCTCACCATTCCAAAAAGTCCAAGAACATGCAATTCCCATGTGTGGTTGGCAAGATATGGTCCATTCATTTTCAGAAAATGCCTAAATTCAAAGTGCCATAACTTTCACATGGAAAGGCCAAATTGATTGATTTTTCTTTGAGCAAACCACATTTCACATGAACTTTCATGGTGCATTACTACATTTCATCAAAAACCATCATAGCAAAATGGCATTTTTCAAGTGGATTAATTTGCATTTTTGGTGTGAAATGGTGATTTTCAAAATTACCAGCCATATGCACTTGGGACCAATTGCAACACATCCAAAATATCATTTAGAACTTGCTTGAACTGATTTTTGACTGATACATTGGCTGCATAAGAAAAAGGGCATTTTGGCCAAAGATCATAAAAATGCATTTTGTACTAATCATTCTAATTTGCCTAATTGAGATTAACAAGTGGATTAGTGTGAGGTATAAAGTCTTAATTGTAACAAAAACAGATAATCACAATCATTCTTTCAGATCCAAAAGCAAAAATCTCACAATTCTCTCATTTTCTCACAATTTCACATACACTATCTTTCATCATTTCATCAATAATTCATCAATACTCGTGGCTTTTCTTGGTTGAATCTTCATCCGCAGGTGTATTAGGAGTGCTGTTTGAAGCAATTGGAGCAAGAATCGTGCATAATCGCCAACTGTTGCAAGCTTACTCTTCCATGGCAGTTGGCGAATTCACCTTCCTCAAGCATTGTTGAGCTGAGAAATCGTCCCCAATCATCTTCCTGAGCACTATACACCGTCTGTTTTTACAATTCGAGGCAAAACGAGCAAGGATTCCACAGCTGCACATCAAGAAGGTTGGAATTCAAACTCTTTAATTATTGCAATCAACATGTGGCTTAGATAGATCCTTGAACATAGAATAGAATGGCGTTTGAATCGTGCAATTTCATCCATTAATCATCAAGATATCTTGATTTATAGTTTGTGCACCAAAACATTTCTTGATGAAATCTTTGTGTGTGATAACTTCTGGACAAATCCATTACCATATCCATGATCCTCGTTGCATGCTGTTTCCAACGGTGTATGATTTTTATATTTTCGTGCAAAAATGTTCATAACGAATTCTGGTAGTGATGAACATTGATGATGTTCTTGAGTTTTCTGGAAAAAGAACGTGTAGATCTTGCCTTGCCTGTTTCCGTTTTGAATTCGTGTTTGGCGCGCGAGCGGACCAATAGCATGACGCCACCGTTTAAATGAAAACGGCGCGTTTTGATCCTGGCTATGGATAATTACAATAGTGTCACTGCGCTTCATTAATTCATTTTTTAAACTTAAATAATTATTTCATTTCACCAATAAACTTCAAAAAATCATAATTGAATCATGGACTATCCAAATTGGATGGGGATTTTTGTGTTGATCTCCAAATTTTCTCTAGTTTGTTTAGGTATGATAGTCAAAGTTGTGCCTGGTGAATTTTTTGACTTTGTCTAATACCTTTGATTTGTGTGCTTTATGTGTATGTTTCACCATTTTAATCATGAAATCTTAATGCCTTGTCCAAAATGAATGAAATTTTACATGGCTGTTCTTGACTCTTTCCGGGTGATTTTGGTATATAGTTTGCTATTTTTGAGTCCCTGGTTAGAGAGATATGATGTGATCTTCATGAGTGTGACAATGTGTGTCACACTATGTTATGCCATGTTCCTGATTTTATTTTCCATGCTTATGCTATGCCTATGGCTCTGAATTTTTGCATGTGATATCATATGTATGTCTAGTTTCACCATGATGTTTTGTGGATTTGATTGATCCATTTCCTATTTGATTGGGATTTTTGTTGGCTGTTTAGTCATTTTAGGGTTTTTCTTGAGTAGTTCACTTACATATCTTGTGAAATCCTCATCCCTTATCATATGAAGATGAAATTTGGTGGAGTGTTTCTTGACATGTTTAGCTTCACTTTGGCTTTGGTCCCATTCATTTCTCATTTGTTTTCACTGTTTTACAATTGATTGAAGTTTACATATGGGTTGTGACCTAGTTTGGATTGATTTTTGCATGTCCTGACTTCTTGAATTTAATTTCCCTACTTCCTCTGGTCCAAATAGCATGAAATTTGATATGATGCTCATTGAATGTGTTCTGTTTAGACTTGAATATTTGTGGAATTTATTGAGCTGTTTTGGTATTTGTTTGATGGTGATCATTCTGTTTTCTCATATGTGGTCCACACTTGCCTAGTTTGACTTAAATTGTGCATGAAAGGAATTTAGTGCATAGTTTTGATGTGAGACCAATTGGATTCTCTTATTAATTGATTTATCTTGGTTTTGATCATTTTTCACTTGCTGTTTTGGATTTTTCATCTCCTTTTGACCCTAGTCTTGGACTAGTGGTTTGTGATCTCACTTTTAAGTTGTGTTTCAGGTTAATAGCACAAATGGCCTATGCTTGATGATGTGCTTCCATTGGAGTTGACTTGTGACTTGTGTATAGCTAATTTTGACTTTGTTTTGCAGGGTTTGATATTTGAGTTTGAGCCTTAGTGGCTTGCACCTTGGTGCATTGGCTTGTGTTTGTCTGTGTATAATTAATTGTGAACCATTTGCTGTTTAGTTCTGTGATTGGTATACTGATTGTATTTGATTGATTTCAGGTACATTAGTTGCTAATATTGCTTTGCTTTGCTTGATAAGCAATTTGCACTGAGGTATAACATTCTTGTCTCCATGTAGTCTGGAAGACCTGGCCTGTTACTTGGCCAGGCACCTGTCTGAAGTCCTCCTTAAGAGGCGATGTTTGTGCTTGTTTACTTTTGTCCCCAAGCAGGTAAAGACCTCTATGAGGCAATTGGCGGATAAAAGAGATAAGCAATCTATCTCCCGCTATTCTGTTGAGTCATCCCTCTGCTCACACCACTGTGTTGACGCATTGAGGACACTAACCCAAGATCTTGTACAGTTGTACAGTTGAGTCCGTATCTTGAGTGTAGAAGGGTTCCCACTTCCTGGACCCACACTTCATTGTCTATAGCTCTCCCTGGCCAGGGATAAGAGTTGTGAAGTCTTATCTTCAATCACCTTTCATCTGCTTCACCTTGGCTCTCAATGTCAAGGTTAAGAGCAAAACTCACCCTGTACAGTTGGCTTGCTCTTGCAGCCCCACCCTTGTTTGAGCCTCACTTGTATGCATATAGTGTGTGCTGTTTGTGATTGTTTGCTATTGCTTGTGCTTTAGGATAGGCTTGCTTCCTGTGCAAGTTAGCAAGAAACCTTGACCTAGGGATGATTTTGCATAATAACATCTAGGCTCGAGTCGTAGTCTCCCTAGTTGTGTCTCCCTCTGTTATCTGGTTAGGCTAGTCCTGTGTCCCTCCGTAGGGGAACTACGTCGCCCTGATCCTCATACCAGATGAGGTACGTAGGCAGGAGATGAGCAGATCTCTCCGGGCGCCTGTGTCTCTGTTTTGTCTTGTTGTGTGCTTGGAAGCTGATGTAAGTCCATCGAGTGGCATTCGGGTTCCAGTGTGCGTGTGTTTGGTTCGGAAGCTGATGTAAGTCCATCGAGTGGCATTCGGGTTCCAGTGTGCGTGTGTTTGGTTCGGAAGCTGATGTAAGTCCATCGAGTGGCAATCGGGTTCCATGTTTGCCCGTGTTTGAGTGGTTTTGTGTGCGTGTTAGCCGAGCTACGAATGCTCTGATTCTCCTTCGTCCAAAGGAGATATGTATGCATAGGATGCGACATCCTAGCGAGCATGTGTTTTTCCCCGGTCCGAACTACTTCGACTCTGATGTCTATGCCTGATAGACTAAGTAGGCCCAGGATGCGATGTCCTGCCGAGTCAGTCTCTTGTTTTCTTGTGTCTCTTTCAGCCAGTGTGTGTGTGTGTGTTTATGAGCAGTGTTTTAGCAACCATTTTCCTTCCTATTGTGCGTGGATCCCGTCGAGTACGACGGATGCGTAGGGGTGCTAATACCTTCCCTTCGCATAACCGACTCCCGATCCCATTCTCTTTGGTCGCGAGACCATGCTTTTTCCAGGTTTACTCTGAGCATTTCCTTTCCCTCTCTTGGGATAAATAACGCACGGTGGCGGCTCTGTTATTCTTGTTTCCCGCCGGTTTTTCGCGTAATGCGACAGCTGGCGACTCTGCTGGGGATCTTTTAGAGAAGTTGACCTCTTGCTGGTCCATCTTCCCTAAGCGAGTCTCTCCTAGCGCTCTCTAGGTTAGGGTTTTGGTTGCTATTTGTTGTTATTTATTGTATGCATGATTATTATGTTGTATATATGTGCATATATGTTTGCATGCATCATTCTGTCATTGAGCTGTCTTCTGTACAGGTGGTTCTTCTGTTTGGGGTGGGTGTTCTAAGTGGGGCTAAAACCCAGGCCCGAGTATACACCTAGGATTAGTGTGGTCTCATGTTGCCTCCTTCATGTTAGGTCAACATGTGTTTGGCAACGTGATGTACTACAAGCCCGACGAGGTTCTTTTGAGGGAACTCTTCCTTTGTGGGGTACTCCACTCTGGTTGAGTCACCTCATCTGAACTGTTGACTTCGGTGACCGTTCTTTCCCGGATCTTTGATTGAGACGATCTTAAGAGAGCTACAATGGCACACCCGAAAGGGCAAACCCGTTGAGTATCTTTGCCCGATTGTCGAGATCATTGTCCCCTTAGGATAACCTGATTAGAATTTACCTGTGAGGGGAGGGTTGATTCTTACAGATGCATGTTCTGATGGTGACATTGTTAGTGACTATTGGTTGATCAGAGTCCTATTTATGAGTCGGATTTATGGATCTATTTCTGGACGCCGGAGGTTTGATCCTGGCATTGATCAGCGGGTTCCGTTTATTTCGGATCCCCAGGTTGAATTTGAGAGTACCTGTTCAGAGGATCTGGCTGTCATCCGTTCAGTGGATGTTCCTATGATAATGATATAATCTCCGGTTCCGTTTATTTCGGAACTCCCCAAGTCGGATTTATGGTGACTCAGTTGACTGTGACTGGTTCAGAGAATGGGTCTTCAGATGATTTGGTGGCACAGTGGCTTGCATTCATGCATTTGCATCATCCCATTTCACATTAATCTGCATTCAACCCATGTCTATCCGTACTCAGGGTCCATTTTTGATTAAGATTCTGGTTGAGAGACATCCAGATGTCAGAATGTTATTAATGAAAAATTATTTGTCTCTGTGATGCTAGAATCAAAGGACAGATATTCCTGGTACGGGTAGACACTGCATGCGTGAGTCATACTAACCCATTTGCTGTTTTGTAGGTGTCAACCGGTACGTATAGCTCTTCCGCTCAGACATCCAGTCAGACTCAACAAATCCAAACTGATGGATCCTCCCAACGCCGACATCATCGAACTGAAAGAGATGGTGAGGGAATTGTTTAGTGTTGTGCAAGGGCTTGCCTTGGGGAAGAAAGCCATGACTGAGAGATTGGAAAAGATTGAGAAGTGGCTGATAGTGGAGAAAGTTCAGGAGAAGTCTCTGTCAACTGAAGTGAACAAACCTTCTAGCACTGTAGCCAAGAAACCCTCTAACGGTGGTCCGCTCGAGAAGGAGGTTGACTCAAGTGGTGTGCCAGCAAAGAAAGAACGCAGTAAGGATCGTTATCATCCTTATGCTGCTGCTTTAACCACTCCTGTTGGTAATCCACTTGTACCATCGCAACAACCACCACCTCAACAGAAAGCACCGAGAGTTAGGAGCCAAGTGAAGAAGAAAAAGGAGGAGCGTCAGTTTGAGGAACCACCTGTGACCTACACCCTTCTGTTCAGGAGATTGAGGGATTTGGGGTTAGTCCGGCCAAGGATTTTGATTCCCATAGCACAACAGAGGAGGCCCGCACACTATGATGAGAATGTCAGGTGCGAGTTCCATTCTGAGGCACCCGGGCACAGTGTTGAGGGTTGTAGGGCTTTCAAGCATGTCGTCCAGGACATGGTAGACTCCAAGACCATCAGCTTAGCACAGATCATGGATGGGGATGTCAACCCTGTACCCAGGAAGGGTCCTGTAAAGATGAAGATGGTGAAAAAGGTCAAGAGAGGAATGGGGGTGACTGAGGAAGATCAGTTAAAGGTTCCAATAGCTGTGGTCCCAAAACCTCTGATGCAGGATGGAGTTCTCCCTGTTGTTGATGATTGTTGTGCTGCCATCGCCACAGAGGGGTGTGTAGGAATGAAAGATACGACCCAGGGGATGAAAGAAGGGGAAATGGACATTGAAAAATTTGAAATGCCCAGTCAAGCAATCGAAACCATCAAGGTGGAGAATGTTGTTGTTGAGAAAGAGAAGTAGCTGTCCATTTCTTCTTATAAACAAGCTCTAGAGGTGGTGAAGAACAAAGAGGCCCGAGGTTAGGGCAGGATCATTGACATAGTGGTAAAGGCAGACATGTTCGGGAATTGTTATCCAGATCAAGAGTCGTCTAGACCAAACAGAGGACGTCGTCCGCCGTACATCTTTGTCAGTGCAGGGATGCTGGATTCTGATCATGCTAGTTTAGTGAATGAAGAGACCGATCGCGACCGCGAGCTCGAGTTATGGATAAAGTCGTGCGTACCAGGCAACTGGAAGGCCTCCAAAATCACCACTGTCACTCATCCTGAGGTGTAGGATTTCTGGTTTTATTTTGTTTGCATGAAAGCCATACGTTTTGCCCGAAACGTACTGGTCCATTGTAAGGGCCATCTCATGTGTTTCATTGTGCAACATTTTGCATCAGTAATAAATGGATGTTTTTGTGATTAAAAGCGGTGTTCCCTGTTTTTCACTTTTTTGCAGTTTTAAAAAATAAAAATAAAAATGGCAATGTTCTTATTCTCTTTCCTTTTGATTCATTTGGTTCCGACCTCAAAAGTGATTATCCTCGTGATCTCATCGATAACAATTTGGTTACACCTCTGTATGACTTCGACAATCCGATCTATCATGCCGAAGAAGAAGGCGAAGAAGATTGTGGTCTGCTGGAATTAGCCAGGTTGTTGAAATAAGAGGAGAAGGTGATTCAAGCACACGAGGAGCGAGTCAAGATTGTCATCCCAAGTACCGCCGAGGTCAGAAGGGAAATGAAAGTTGAGGCCGCTTCAGAGGCGAGTCGAGAACAGAATGGTAGCCCTGTTGAAAGAGCAAGTTGATGTCTTCACCTGGTTGCATCAAGATACACCAGGTTGGAATACCCATGTTGTGGGGCACGAGCTACCATGGAGAGAAGGCTGTCCTCCAGTGAGGCGGAAACCGGTGCTAAAAGATGAGAATGTGTGTGGACTATCGAGACGTGAATAGAGCTAGTTCGAGAGATGAATTCCCGGTACTTCACATTGATGTATTGGTTGATAGTACAACTCAATTCTCGGTGTTTACCTTCATGGATGGCTTTCTGGCCAAAACCAAGTGGAATCGTCGCCAGATGATATGGAGTAAACAATGTCCATCACACCAAAGAGTACCTTCTTGTTGTAAGGTGAAGAAGAAGGCCGGTGCCACGGATCAAAGGGCTACGGTGACTTTGTTTCATGATATGACTCATCGTGAAAGCGAATGCCATGTTGATGGCATGATGACAAAGTCCCAAGCGGAAGAGGGGCATCCGGTGGATCTGGGGCAAATTGTTTGACCGGATCGAAACTACTCAGACTGAGGTTGAGTCCGAACCAGTGCACTTGTGGAGTGCTGTCCGGTAAGTTGCCGAGGCTTATTGTGAAGGAAAGAGGAATCGAGGTCGATCCTGCAAAAAAATAAAAAAGAAAAAAAAAAAGAAAAAACGATACAAGAAACGCCTGAACCGAAAACAAAAAAATCAAATGGTCAGGTAGAATAATGATTGCCAAGGGGTATGGAAAGATGAAAGAATAAGTTGCAGGAACCTCCGAATCTAATGCCTCCTGTGGAAGAAACAACTGTTAATCTGGTATTTGACAGCCCTCAAGGGGTCTATGAGGTGTGTATTGGGTCAGCATGACGAGTCTTGTCGAAAAGAGCATGCAATTTACCTAAGCAAAAAGTTTATTGACTGTGAAACAATACACTCACTGCTCGAGAAAACTTGATGTACTTTGGCATAGGCCGCTCGCCGACTGAGACAGCATGCTGGTTCATACCACTTTGTGGATGTCCAAAATGGATCTGATTAAGTACGTGCTTGATAAGTCAGCATGGACCGGACGGGTTGCGAGAGGGCAAATGGCGTCGACTGAATACGATATTCAGTATACCTCCCAGAAAGCAACCAAGAGGAGGGTATCGTATGGTTATCTCGCCCGGCAACCCATTAAAGATTATCAACCAAGGAAGTCTGAATTCCCTGATGAGGACATCTCGAGGTACTCAAATCGAAAGATTGAGAGTGACCGATCCCGGAGGAGGGGCCTGACCCTGAATCCGAACGGATTCTGATGTCTGATGGGGAGAGTTTAAAGTGAGTGAGCTAGTGCTTCCCCGATAACATTTGAATGCACCAACGATGGTGGCTGAGTACGAAGTTGGTATCCTGAGTGTCGTACTTCGGTACGTACGGCTACTGGGGCAATGCCTTTCTCACTCAGATATGGGTGGTACTACCATTTGAGACTCAGGTTTCGTCATGGAGTCCCGTTGGACGTAAACCTGAAGAAGGATGAGTGGATAAGGACTCAGTATGACATGTTGAGCCTGACCGAGGAGAAAAGGGCCGACAGTTACTTGTCATGGGGCAGTTGTACCCGGTAAATGAAGCGTGTTGTTAACCGAGAAGTGCGACCTCGTGGGTAGCATGGAAGAGATGTGGTGTTGAAAAGGATCCTTCCTCCTCGAGACGATCGTGGGGCAAGTGGATATACAGTCATGAATCCCCAACATGGTCAAGAAGGCTTTCTTCGACAGAGCTTTGTTCCTGACGACCACGAGTGGCGAGGATTTTCCATCCCCTGCAGATGCGGACGCAGTTAAAAGATACTTCGTGAAAAATTGACCCGCTGGACAAAAGAAAAGGTCCAGGCAAAAAAGGGCATCCCGGCGAACCAAGAAAAAGAGAAAAGGTTCGGGCAAAAGTTAGGGATAATAAAAGAAAAGAACTGTACACCCGACAAGTCGAAAACCCCGCAAGGGCAACTTGGGCAAAAAAGGGTATCCCGGTGGACTGAAACCCGAAAGGGCGGTCCAGGCAAAAGAGGGATTGAAACGAACAACTGCGTCCAGCGTGATCGTTTGTGCTTGAGATATGACTTGGATAATATCCGACAGAGATCGATCGGAAGCGTCTGGTTCAGAAGGCCGAAAGGGCGGTCCAGGCAAAAGAGGGATTGAAACGAACAACTGCGTCCAGCGTGATCGTTTGTGCTTGAGATATGACTTGGATAATATCCGACAGAGATCGATCGGAAGCGTCTGGTTCAGAAGGCCGAAAGTGCGGAAAGTCTTGAGGACATATGTGGTGTAACCGAGTTGGAACCCGATGAGATCACGGTTTCACATTGCCATTAGGATAGATTTTTCCTTTTGTGCGCAATCACCTCTTTCCAGGGTTTGCTTCTTGTGTGTTGCTCGATTCTGAGCCACTCTTTTTCAGTCAATAAATACGTGTTCAGTCAAATAATTTTGTTTTTGTTTTCATTACCGCTTTGATTACGAAAACATCCGTTCATTTTTGATAAGAATATTTGCATTTTGAAACATAGAGGTCCCTTCCGATGCTTGCTTATAAGATTGAAATCTGGAAATCTTATTCGGAAGTTTGAGCGACCAAGATGCTGAAGTGTTGGCACGCCTGGGGCACGCTTTTATCTAACAATCTCTTGTGCAGGTGCTGTTAGATATCTTCATTCGCTGACAGGTGGTGATATGAAGCCTTTTGAAAAAAGAGAAATCCCCACAGAGTCCAACCAGGGGCAAGGGGTAGACGAACAATGAAAGGACGGTGAAGGATTACGACGACGATCCTGGAGGGTTAATCAAGAAGACTCTTCAAAGTCTGAGGACTGGGAAGTTTGTATGAATCCCAGGAATTCGATCCTCATGGGATGAATCAAAAGAGTTCAAATGAGTCTGAGAGTTCTCAAAAGTGGAAAGTCAACGCTGTGGTAGGATGGTGAACACCAGTGTTCGACGAATCGAAGGACGGCCCGTGTCCGATAGGCCGTATTTCCCCAATGGGTTTGAGAGTGTCATCTCCCTAGGAGATTCGAGATCCGTGCCTCCTCAGCAAGCCTGAAGGTTACCATATCCCCAACGGAGTTGTGATTGTTTTCCAAGTCTGAAGCTGTCCTCCCAGCAGAGGTTGTGTTGATAGTTTTCCCTCAGCAAGGTCCACAAGCGGATCGGGTTCGGGGAAAATCATCCCCGGTAGAGATAAGCATGGGTTGCCTCCCCTAGCAGGGTAATCTCCAAGCGGATCGGGTTCGATGGAGGTCATCCCCAGCAAAGTTTATCGTTCCCCGGCAGGGTGGAAATTGACGTGGTAATGAGATCCTCAGCACAGTTCCTGGAGTTCCCCGGTGTTGTCTTTGGAGGAGACGTGTGTTTTATGCATTCATCATTTAGATAAGCATAGCATATTGCATCACTAGTGCGTAGCATTTCCATGATCATGGGGCATTGCGCTAAAAAAAAAAACTCTCATGCATCTGCATTGCAAGCATATCCATTAGCCCTTAGCCATGGTGACCGAGAATGGATTGTTGGAAAGAGTTTAGCATCGCTTGGATCGATTTCAGAATTGGGTTCCCCAGCAGGGTCGAGAGAAGTGTTTCCCCAACAAGTGACTCTTTAGTCGAGTGGGTATCCCCAGCATTGTTACTCCAGAAGTTTGCAGCATCTTGCAAACCTGGATCCATTCCCCCAGCAGATGCGGGTGTGTCTGATCTCTCCATATAGAGTCGACCCCTTAGGCAGAAAGTGTCGTTTTCTTCTGCATTTCCCCACTGAGTTATATCCTCGTGGATGACGGTTGTTTCCGTTCCCTCCCCTTGGGATGGGTTTTCCCTATTGAGTTCTTTCCTCATTAGGATGTCTTGATTCAGTTTGCCTTTTCGGATCGATCATGAATTGGCTTCCTTGTGGCTGTCTCTTGTGATTCCCTGTGGTATAAATGAATAGTTTCTCACTAACCGGCACTCATTCATCTTATCCTCAGCGGGGTTTGGGGCTTCTACCTACTAACCGGTAGTTGTAAGTCCTATCTTTGTGGTTTTCTACCTACTCCTGGTAGTTGTAAAATCCCACTTTCATCCCCTAGCAGAGGTAACCTTTGTGGTTTATTCTGATTGTTGGTGGATTTTGCGGTCTTCTACCTACTACCCGGTAGTTGTAAATCCTTTCTTCTCACTCTGTCTCCCCCAGCAGATTGTTTGTTGGCCTCTACCTACAACCCGGTAGTTGTAAGTCCTATCTTTGTGGTCTTCTACTTGTCAACCGGTAGATGTGAATCCTCTGTTCTCCCTTTCGTGGAGTCAACCATTTGTGCTCATCCTAGCGATGACTGTTACTTTTCTGTGGTTTTCTGCCTACTAACCGGTAGATGTAATCCCCTCTTTGTGGTTATCATTATCCTGTCTCGGTATTGATATTCCTTTCACCTTTTGGATGCTTGCTCCGAGTAAGTAATTTTATCCTGTTTTGATTGGTCATCTTTTGCATACCTATTCCTGGTACCCCGATGCCTTTCTGTTCGGTCGTTTATCCATCTAACAACCTACAACCCGGTTATGGATAATCTTCCATGCGAGTATGTTATCTACGTTTTGACGGCTATAGATAATATATCTCATGCGCTCTTGGGTCGAAGTCGTCCTCCCCAGTTGAGTAAGATTCGTATTCCTTTGTTCGGAATCGAATGTCCATCCTTTAACAAGTTTGCCTTTGCTCTCTTCAGGATGATGTCGGTCGATTTATCCATCTAACAACCTACCACCCGGTTATGGATAATCTTCCATGCGAGTATGTTATCTACGTTTTGACGGCTATAGATAATATATCTCATGCGCTCTTGGGTCGAAGTCGTCCTCCCCAGTTGAGTAAGATTCGTATTCCTTTGTTCGGAATCGAATGTCCATCCTTTAACAAGTTTGCCTTTGCTCTCTTCAGGATGATGTCGGTCGATTTATCCATCTAACAACCTACAACCCGGTTATGGATAATCTTTCATGCGAGTATGTTATCTACGTTTTGACGGCTATAGATAATGTATCTCATGCGCTCTTTGGTCAATCTTTTGATTGTTTTCACCAGCTGAGTAAGATTCGTATTCCTTGTGGAACCGAATGTCCATGTCCATCCTTTAACGAGACTGCTTTTCTAGCCCTCTTCAAGAAGTTGAGTGCTTTGGAACACAAACCAATTCACGCTTTGGTCGGTCACCGGTTTTCATGCCTACAACCCGGTATTCTTGGTGTTCCTTCCTGTTTGCTCGCTGTCGTGACCTTGATCCCCAGTGAGACTCCAGCAAGTGTGTAGCCTTGCCTTGACATGTGTAGATGTCGTCCTGTCAGCACCCGCGCGTGTTGTCTTCTTTGGTGTCGGTAAACACCATCTTTCGGTGCTTTCCCAGTCATGCGTAAGTGTCTGGTATGCTTTGGTGTCGGTAAACATCATCTTTCGATGTTCGTAACGTCGTCCTTCTTCCCTAGTGAAGCATTCCTCCTCTCCGTTGGTGTCGATAAACGTCGAGTTTTTCCTATGCGTCCGTTGGCGTATAGTTGATATCTTTCCCCACAGGGTCGTCCCTAGTTGAACCTCCTCTCCGTTGGTGTCGATATACGTCGAGTTTTTCATATGTGTCCGTTAACGTATAGTTGCTTATTCCCTACAGATCATTTGGTAATACCATATCGTTCCCCTCAGAAGATTCCTCCTCCCCGTTGGTGTCGATAAACGTCTAGTTTTTCCTAGTCGTCCGATGACGTCTAGTTGTACCCTTCCCCATGCGGATTTACCTCTCCGTTGGTTTCGGTAAACGTTGAGTTTTTCTCAGACGTCCGTTGACGTCTGATTGTATACCCTGTTCCCAGTCATTCATTAATGTCTGGTTGATTCCCAGCCAGAATCCCCAGTAGACGTCCTATTCGGTTTCTGATTGTGGTACCTTTCCCTCGTGAAGTGGCTTTCTCCTTCTCCGTTGGTGTCGATAAACGTCGAGCTTCTCCCTTTCGTCCTATGACGCCTGGTCGAGTCTTCCCAGTTCATCCGTCGTCCGTTGATGTCTGGTCTCCTTCTCCGTTGGTGTCGATAAACGTCGAGCTTCTCCCTTTCGTCCTATGACGTCTGGTCGAGTCTTCCCAGTTCATCCGTCGTCCGTTGATGTCTGGTTACCTCTCCGTTGGTCTTGGTAAACGTTGAGTTTTTCCCATGTCGTCCGTTGACGTATGGTTGTATCCTTCCAGTATTTCACCGATGATTGACTTACCTCTCCGTTGGTTTTGGTAAACGTCGAGTTTTTCCTAGTTGTCCGTTGGCATCTAGTTGTGATTTCTGTTCCCATTCATTGTCGTTGTGATGTCTGGAGGTGGTTGTGCCTTTGAGAAGAAGAAACAGAAAAATCAAAATTTCCAGTAATAAGTATCAGATCCCAATGGACGTTTCCGTTGGTGGATCCCCGCAGTGTGCAAATTTCTACGGTTCTTGGTATTCAATCCCTGTTTACCCTGAAAGTCTGACAGTCGTTGCTCTCATCCATTCGGGTTCCCAGTCGATTGAATAGGGGCAGCTGTAGCACCTCAAATTTGCACCTACCTTGTGTACATACATTTTCACCATTTAGGTTATTAACATGACATAGTCCATTGCATAGCATTGCATAGCCATTTGCCCAAGTGCAAGTCCAGCTGACAAATTAGGTCAAACTAGTTAGGAGATCAGGTCAAACAAGCAAGCATGTGCCATTTCCATTGGGACAAAGCCCTAGGGTTGATTTATCAAGTTCATATGGTCTAAGGATCATTTTGAAGTGATTTGGCCAAAGATTGGATGCTCAGAAGTCATTAGTCAGGCTGAATTTCAGCTGAAACCCCAGAAAGTCAACTGTGGTCAATTGTGGTCAACGGTGCCTGATTTTATGGATTGGAAGGTGTGAGATGGTTTGAAAGGCTTCATTCATGTCCATATAAGTCTCATTTGACATTTCAAAGACCAAGGTTGAAGAATTGGAGGTCAGACAAAAAGTTTCCTAAAATGGCAGGTGACCTGTAATTTCAGCTGCCCAAAATGGAAAGTTTTGCTCCTCAAAATTACTTCATCATACAAGCTTCAAATGGAATTTTGTCCAACATGAAAGTTGAAGATCTTGTTCTCACCATTCCAAAAAGTCCAAAGACATGCAATTCCCATGTGTGGTTGGCAAGATATGGTCCATTCATTTTCAGAAAATGCCTAAATTCAAAGTGCCATAACTTTCACATGGAAAGGCCAAATTGATTGATTTTTCTTTGAGCAAACCACATTTCACATGAACTTTCATGGTGCATTACTACATTTCATCAAAAACCATCATAGCAAAATGGCATTTTTCAAGTGGATTAATTTGCATTTTTGGTGTGAAATGGTGATTTTCAAAATTACCAGCCATATGCACTTGGGACCAATTGCAACACATCCAAAATATCATTTAGAACTTGCTTGAACTGATTTTTGACTGATACATTGGCTGCATAAGAAAAAGGGCATTTTGGCCAAAGATCATAAAAATGCATTTTGTACTAATCATTCTAATTTGCCTAATTGAGATTAACAAGTGGATTAGTGTGAGGTATAAAGTCTTAATTGTAACAGAAACAGATAATCACAATCATTCTTTCAGATCCAAAAGCAAAAATCTCACAATTCTCTCATTTTCTCACAATTTCACATACACTATCTTTCATCATTTCATCAATAATTCATCAATACTCGTGGCTTTTCTTGGTTGAATCTTCATCTGCAGGTGTATTAGGAGTGCTGTTTGAAGCAATTGGAGCAAGAATCGTGCATAATCGCCAACTGTTGCAAGCTTACTCTT
The DNA here is from genome assembly GCF_024323335.1 of Lathyrus oleraceus. Taxonomy (NCBI): domain Eukaryota; kingdom Viridiplantae; phylum Streptophyta; class Magnoliopsida; order Fabales; family Fabaceae; genus Lathyrus; species Lathyrus oleraceus. Next base: position 302,669,592 of record NC_066580.1, on the reverse strand, counting down.
CCATGGCAGTTGGCGAATTCACCTTTCTCAAGCATTGTTGAGCTGAGAAATCGTCCCCAATCATCTTCCTGAGCACTATACACCGTCTGTTTTTACAATTCGAGGCAAAACGAGCAAGGATTCCACAGCTGCACATCAAGAAGGTTGGAATTCAAACTCTTTAATTATTGCAATCAACATGTGGCTTAGATAGATCCTTGAACATAGAATAGAATGGCGTTTGAATCGTGCAATTTCATCCATTAATCATCAAGATATCTTGATTTAAAGTTTGTGCACCAAAACATTTCTTGATGAAATCTTTGTGTGTGATAACTTATGGACAAATCCATTACCATATCCATGATCCTCGTTGCATGCTGTTTCCAACGGTGTATGATTTGTATATTTTCGTGCAAAAATGTTCATAACGAATTCTGGTAGTGATGAACATTGATGATGTTCTTGAGTTTTCTGGAAAAAGAACGTGTAGATCTTGCCTTGCCTGTTTCCGTTTTGAATTCGTGTTTGGCGCGCGAGCGGACCAATAGCATGACGCCACCGTTTAAATGAAAACGGCGCGTTTTGATCCTGGCTATGGATAATTACAATAGTGCCACTGCGCTTCATTAATTCATTTTTTAAACTTAAATAATTATTTCATTTCACCAATAAACTTCAAAAAATCATAATTGAATCATGGACTATCCAAATTGGATGGGGATTTTTGTGTTGATCTCCAAATTTTCTCTAGTTTGTTTAGGTATGATAGTCAAAGTTGTGCCTGGTGAATTTTTTGACTTTGTCTAATACCTTTGATATGTGTGCTTTATGTGTATGTTTCACCATTTTAATCATGAAATCTTAATGCCTTGTCCAAAATGAATGAAATTTTACATGGCTATTCTTGACTCTTTCCGGGTGATTTTGGTATATAGTTTGCTATTTTTGAGTCCCTGGTTAGAGAGATATGATGTGATCTTCATGAGTGTGACAATGTGTGTCACACTATGTTATGCCATGTTCCTGATTTTATTTTCCATGCTTATGCTATGCCTATGGCTCTGAATTTTTGCATGTTATATCATATGTATGTCTAGTTTCACCATGATGTTTTGTGGATTTGATTGATCCATTTCCTATTTGATTGGGATTTTTGTTGGCTGTTTAGTCATTTTAGGGTTTTTCTTGAGTAGTTCACTTACATATCTTGTGAAATCCTCATCCCTTATCATATGAAGATGAAATTTGGTGGAGTGTTTCTTGACATGTTTAGCTTCACTTTGGCTTTCGTTCCTTTCATTTCTCATTTGTTTTCACTGTTTTACAATTGATTGAAGTTGACATATGGTTTGTGACCTAGTTTGGATTGATTTTTGCATGTCCTGACTTCTTGAATTTAATTTCCCTACTTCCTCTGGTCCAAATAGCATGAAATTTGATATGATGCTCATTGAATGTGTTCTGTTTAGACTTGAATATTTGTGGAATTTATTGAGCTGTTTTGGTATTTGTTTGATGGTGATCATTCTGTTTGCTCATATGTGGTCCACACTTGCCTAGTTTGACTTAAATTGTGCATGAAAGGAATTTGGTGCATAGTTTTGATGTGAGACCAATTGGATTCTCTTATTAATTGATTTATCTTGGTTTTGATCATTTTTCACTTGCTGTTTTGGATTTTTCATCTCCTTTTGACCCTAGTCTTGGACTAGTGGTTTGTGATCTCACTTTTGAGTTGTGTTTCAGGTTAATAGCACAAATGGCCTATGCTTGATGATGTGCTTCCATTGGAGTTGACTTGTGACTTGTGTATAGCTAATTTTGACTTTGTTTTGCAGGGTTTGATATTTGAGTTTGAGCCTTAGTGGCTTGCACCTTGGTGCATTGGCTTGTGTTTGTCTGTGTATAGTTAATTGTGAACCATTTGCTGTTTAGTTCTGTGATTGGTATACTGATTGTATTTGATTGATTTCAGGTACATTAGTTGCTAATATTGCTTTGCTTTGCTTGATAAGCAATTTGCACTGAGGTATAACATTCTTGTCTCCATGTAGTCTGGAAGACCTGGCCTGTTACTTGGCCAGGCACCTGTCTAAAGTCCTCCTTAAGAGGCGATGTTTGTGCTTGTTTACTTTTGTCCCCAAGCAGGTAAAGACCTCTATGAGGCAATTGGCGGATAAAAGAGATAAGCAATCTATCTCCCGCTATTCTGTTGAGTCATCCCTCTGCTCACACCACTGTGTTGACGCATTGAGGACACTAACCCAAGATCTTGTACAGTTGTACAGTTGAGTCCGTGTCTTGAGTGTAGAAGGGTTCCCACTTCCTGGACCCACACTTCATTGTCTATAGCTCTCCCTGGCCAGGGATAAGAGTTGTGAAGTCTTATCTTCACTCACCTTTCATCTACTTCACCTTGGCTCTCAATGTCAAGGTTAAGAGCAAAACTCACCCTGTACAGTTGGCTTGCTCTTGCAGCCCCACCCTTGTTTGAGCCTCACTTGTGTGCATATAGTGTGTGCTGTTTGTGATTGTTTGCTATTGCTTGTGCTTTAGGATAGGCTTGCTTCCTGTGCAAGTTAGCTAGAAACCTTGACTTAGGGATGATTTTGCATGATAACATCTAGGCTCGAGTCGTAGTCTCCCTAGTTGTGTCTCCCTCTGTTATCTGGTTAGGCTAGTCCTGTGTCCCTCCGTAGGGGAACTACGTCGCCCTGATCCTCATACCAGATGAGGTACGTAGGCAGGAGATGAGCAGATCTCTCTGGGCGCCTGTGTCTCTGTTTTGTCTTGTTGTGTGCTTGGAAGCTGATGTAAGTCCATCGAGTGGCATTCGGGTTCCAGTGTGCGTGTGTTTGGTTCGGAAGCTGATGTAAGTCCATCGAGTGGCATTCGGGTTCCAGTGTGCGTGTGTTTGGTTCGGAAGCTGATGTAAGTCCAGCGATTGGCAATCGGGTTCCATGTTTGCCCGTGTTTGAGTGGTTTTGTGTGCGTGTTAGCCGAGCTACGAATGCTCTGATTCTCCTTCGTCCAAAGGAGATACGTATGCATAGGATGCGACATCCTAGCGAGTGTAGCGGTGTATTCGTCGCTATATGATCTATCGATTAAACCATAAGCTAAGAGATACATTGAAATTTCGAGTCGCCACCGCACTTTTATTTATCCAAAGGACTGGCTAAAAAGCGAACAAAAGCCTAAGAAGTTTTACACGTAGAAAACTAATAAAAAGATCAGAGAGTCTGGGTAAGGGGTAAATTACGCAATGGGAAGGTGTTAGGCACCCACTACGTCCTAGGTACTCCTAGGGAGCCCTTTTCACACTTGTTGTATAAAATTGTTATTTGTTATGACAAAAATATTGTGCAAACATGATTGGGATGATGAGAAAAGAATATACAAGTTAGTTATTTTTGTGTTATTGGGTTATTGGGTTCGAACGGATGAACCCGTTGCCTACGTACCTTCCATCAAAGGTAAGGATCAGAACGCCGTAGTTCGGCTAAAAGATTTCCAAAAGTTGGTGGATTCAGTTTTAAACACAAGCACTGAGGCTTTTCATTATCAATGGGAGAACACTCGACCAAAAACAACATCCACCATGCGAGGATAGCTTCGACGTACTAGAGGGGTTAGCCCTGTTTGAAGTACGGAAGTCTTACTGTCGACTCACTAAGGATAGGCAAGATTTACATCAACCACAATGATAATTGAAACCTATGGCTAATGTGAAAAGATTAATGGACAAAGCCAAAACAAGTGAATGAGTGAAGTTAATTGATTGTGATTATGAAAAGTGAAGTCAAAGTATGATTAAGATTGATTTGAAAGAAGTATTATGAAAATGGAGTTTGAAAAAAGTCAAGGACTCGAGTCCAGGTTTTTAGTTAGAAAACATGAAGATGTTTGCACAACACTTATGTCAAGTTTGAAAGATAAAGTGTGAAAAGGTTTAGGACATAATGAATGATGAATGGATGGAGATGGATAGTAAAACTTCTTAGAAGGTTCACTTCTTGAGATCATATAGCAGATGATTCAAGTGTGTCCTTTGGAATAGAAATAAGCAATAACACACAAACAAAGTAAGAAAGACGGATACCGGATGCCAATCAATGGTCTTATACCAATCTCCTAAAACGAAATGGGATATCAGAGGCCACTCAATGGTCTTACACTAATCTCCACAGGCAAAGAAATAAAAAGCGGATACCGGATACCAATAGATGGATTTACACCAGTCTCCTAAAACAGAAATGGATATCAGATGCCACTCAATGGTCTTATACTAATCTCCTCAAAAGAAAAACAAAGATGAAATGTGGAAGTCAACTGCCAATCTATCTGGACTTAGGTTAACTCCACAGTATGGTCCTAGGAAATCCAATGCCACATTACAGGGACTTACAATGGATCCTCACATACAAGAACAAAACAGCATGAGGAATTTCTGGACAGAAATAGGGTTCAATACAACAGTGCATTCATCATTCAATGTTCAAACATGGAAATTTCGAAATGTCCAGAAATCCAAATCAAGCATACCACTAGCATCAACATGCATCATACAACCTAAATATGCTATTCATTTTCATCAAATCAGCCTGAACAAACCAAATCGATAGGAAACACATTTGTACATGAAAATGAGATTTCAGATTTAAAGCAATATAGTCAACCATTTAACATGATTCAAGCTACAATGGAACAAACATGGGAAGGACTACAAGACACATGGCATGTTTTGATGAAAAGAGAAGGTCGAGGGCTTACTTGTTTTTGAAAAAAAACTGGAAATAGTGATGGAATGATGTTGCTGTGCTTGAAAAGATGCAGGTCCAAGTTGGTAATGATGATTGTTTGAAGCAACTTGACTTAATCAGCTCAAATCCGGCTCGAGTTCACAAATGCCATGGCTGATGCTTGGTACAAAACAGAGTGAGAAAATGAAGCTCCAGCTGGTGATTAAAGACCCAAAAGGTTTCCAAAGGTTGGTAGGATGTTGAAGGATACAAGGGAACTCGTGGTCTTTGAGGGTTTCTTTCAAATCGAGCCAAAATGCAAAGTTGCAAGAGAGTAGAGAATGGAGTTTTTCTGTTTGGTGGCTGTGATTCCCTAGGGTTCAAATGACAGAAAACTTCCCTTATGTAGTCTGTTTAAAGCCCTTTAATCAAATGGTAAGCTAGCTTAGTGTAAATGAAACATTTTGCCAATTTGCTAATTTGTACCAAAGTGGATAATGGAGGTGTGTTTGTGGTCGAGTTGGGCTTGGAATGAGCTGCTAGCAGACCAAAACTCTGCTGTTTGTTGCTGCTTCATGAATTGCTGGCTTGTACTCTCACTTATGAAGCCATTTGCATATTTGTCCATTTTGCAATAAGTGAAAGAAGGGGTGTGATGGCTTGGTCGAATGGGCCTGAAATGAGCAGAAAAAGACTTTCCAATTTGCTGTTTGTGGTTTGTACATGAACTGCTGTACTTGATTTTACTCAATGAACCAAAATGCATAAAAATGCCAACTTTGTACCTTGGTCCAAAATGGTAGTAAAATGGTGATATGCTGATGGTTTAGGGTTTGGAACAAATCACAAATGATATATGGAACATTTCCCAATTGGCCAAATCAAGAAAAAGTCAAAGAATCAAAAAGTCAAAGTTTGGTCAAACTTTGAATTTAAATGAAAAAGGTCCAAAAATGCCATTTTGATTGGCAAGGTTTTAGGTCATGAAATTTATATTTTTGGAAAGAGGATGAAAAATGTGGTTTGTAGGAAAAAACCCCACCAAATTTGGCCTTATGGTTTGAGAGATATGGCTTGTTGAAGTTCAAAAATTGGTGAAAATGATTTGGTCATATCTTGACAACCACACATGGGATTTGAGAGTTCTTGGACTTTTTGAAAATGGGAGAACAAGATCTTCAACTTTCATGTTGGGCAAAAAATTCATTTGAAGCTTGTATCATGATGTAAGTTTAAGATCAAGAAGTTTCCATTTTTGGCAGTTGAAATTACAGGTCCACTTTCTATTTCTGGAAAATTTTCTGATTCTACTTGATTTTCTTCCATGATGAGGTTGAACATGATAGATGAGACTTGTACAAGCATGAATGAGCTCCTTCAGATCAATTCTATCCATCAAATCCTTGATTAAATCCACAGTTGACCAAGTTTGACTTTTCTAGGGTTTTGGATGATTGGACCACTTCTGATGATTTCCAAACCCTAATTTCTTGAGAACTTGACTTCAAATGATGTCCCAAGATGTATGAACTCTTGATTGTTGATCATGGTGCCCAAATTCTGCAAGAATGGCCACCATCCACTACTTTGACTGACTGTTGACTGTCTTTGACCTAATTGCTTCATCTGCAATCAACAAGGTTAGACTGACAATATTTTTGTACTTTTTGGTTAGTAAATATATGAAAAGCAAGAATATACAAATGCAAAGTATGCTTGGTGATCAAGAAACAACCCACAAGGCAACCAACCCACTAGGAGGGAAGCAAAGGCATGCAATGATCCTTGAGGTTATGATATGAATGATATGGGCCATGAGGGATCTTAGGGCCAAAATTGGGGTCTTACAGATGCCCCTATTTAAGGTCATTCTAGCCGGAGAAGTGAAGTTTAGAAATCTTCATCTCGACGCGGTAGAATGGGCTTAAATAACAGTAATGAGACAAATTTTGGTCCCTAAGAGACCTCATGATGCAAATGTATGCATGTAAAAGACACAAATTCTGTGGGGAGTATGATTCACACAGAAGAAAAGACGATCCATCGGAGTAGTACACTCACCAGGAACAGAGACTCTAACAAGACTCTATGGGGATAATAAAAGAAAAAGAAATGTGTGAACAATACACGACTCCAAACTGGGGAAGATAAAACTGACATAACGTGATCAAAACACGACTCGGATTAGGGAATACGGAAAAAAGATTGGAGAACTCACTGGGGAGTGAAGGACTCACACTGGGAAAAGATTTCCAAATGGAAAATAAATCCATTGGAGAGACACAAGCTGACTCCTGAGGGGAAGCAAAAGAAAAACTCCACTGGGGAAGTAACACGCAAAATGAGATGTTACCAGGCATAAGGGTAACAAACTCAGGAAGGAACACCAAGGATACCGGGTTGTAGGTATGTAACAGGTGACCGACCAAAGACGTGAATTGGTGTGTGTTCCAAAACACTCATCATCCTGAAGAGAGCGAAAGCAAACTTGTTTATAGGATGGACATTTGATTCTGTAAAGAATGCAAATCTTACTCAGTTGGGGAAACAAACAAAGTGTTTGACAAGAGAGTGCATGAGATATATTATTCATAGCCGTCAAAACGTGAATAATATACTCGCATGGAAAGTTATCCTGAACCGGTTTGTAGGTTGTTTATAGGATAAAATCCGAAATCGTGAATTGGTTTGTGTTCCAAGACACTCATCATCCGAAAGAAAGCGAAAGCAAACTTGTTTAAAGGATGGACAAAAAAGCGTGAATTGGTGTGTGTTCCAAAACACTCATCATCCGAAAGAAAGCTAGAACAGCAGACTTGTTTAAAGGATGGTCAAAAAACGTGAATTGGTGTGTGTTCCAAAACACTCATCATCCGAAAGAAAGCTAGAACAGCAGACTTGTTTAAAGGATGGACAAAAAACGTGAATTGGTGTGTGTTCCAAAACACTCATCATCCAAAACGCAAACTGGTTAAAGGATGGGCAAAAAACGTGAATTGGTGTGTGTTCCAAAACACCCATCATCCGAAAGAAAGCTAGAACAGCAGACTTGTTTAAAGGATGGACAAAAAAGCGTGAATTGGTGTGTGTTCCAAGACACTCATCATCCAAAACGCAAACTGGTTAAAGGATGGATAAAAAGAACGTGAATTGGTGTGTGTTCCAAAACACTCATCATCCAAAACGCAAACTGGTTAAAGGATGGGCAAAAAGAACGTGAATTGGTGTGTGTTCCAAAACACTCATCATCCGAAAGAAAGCTAGAACAGCAGACTTGTTTAAAGGATGGTCAAAAAACGTGAATTGGTGTGTGTTCCAAAACACTCATCATCCGAAAGAAAGCTAGAACAGCAGACTTGTTTAAAGGATGGACATTCGATTCCACAAGGAATACGAATCTTGCTCAGCTGGGGAAAATCAACAAAGGATTCCAACTAAAAAGCGCATGAGACATATTATTCATTACCGGCAGACCGTGAATAATAAACTCGCATGGAAGATTATCCTTAACCGGGTTGTAGGTTGTTTAAGGATAAAAATCCGAAAAGAAAGGCATCGGGATACCCGAATAGGTATATAATGATGACCAATCAAAAGGAGCAACAGACATTACCGACAAAAGGGTAAATGAAAGGTGATCTGCTGAGGATAATTTGCAAGCATCCGGCAATCATCGACAGAAGACTAGCTGGGGATGCATTGATAAAGAATCAATGATCCAGGGAACAAATCACTAGCATACGGTGAAAAGACCCACTGGGGATAAAATTGCTAGCATACGGCAATTATCCACAAAAGACTAGCCGAGGATATAAGTGCTGATCTGAGCAACTTATCCAAGCAAAGGAAAATCAACATCAAGAACTAGATGAAGATAACCACAAAATTAGGGTTTACATCTACCGAATACGGGGTAGAAGACCAACAACTCCGCATGGGGATAGAACAAATCACAAATCCGCACGGGAAACCAAAATAGGGTTTATAACAAACCACCCACTGCTGAAGAGCAGGAACATAGGATTTACAACTACCGGGTAGTAGGTAGAAGACCAAAAACTCTGGCTGGAGAATAAAAGGTGTATAACCACAAATTCTGTTAAGGAAGCCAGGAAAAGTAGGACTTACAACTGCTGGTTTGTAGGCAGAGGCCCAAAATATTCCGCTGGGGAACAACCCACTGGGAAGCACAAGATATCTGACAAATAGTCGATTCGGGAATGATCCGAAAAGACAGACTGAATCAAGACGCGTCCTAATGAGGATGTAACTCAAATAGGAAAATCCATCCCAATATATGTGTTGGGAGGAAACGGAAGAAACCGTCATCCACGAGGATATATCTCAGTGGGGAACTGCAGAAGGAAAGACAAACATTTTCTGCTTATGGGCTGACTCTATATGGAGAGATTTTGAACACCCGACATCTGCTTGGGGAGATCTATAAAGAGATCTATATCACCAAAGCAGGAGACACGACAAACAAAAGATACATGGCAAAAATGCAACATGAATATCTGAATGTTTCATGAATATGCATGAATATGCGTGATTTATGTTTGATGAATGCTGACAAAACAGACAATTCTAACACAAACAGGTTCAGGAACCAACGTCCGGTATTATACTTCCAGGGGAATAACCAACTGGAGAGCCAATCTGCGGAGATCCACATGCTGTAAAGCAAAGATCTGCAAGTACTGCTGAAGAAGCAGAGAATCAGAGATATCAGGAAACAACCTAATCAGGGTACAGAAAGTCACAACGGGCGAAACAGCCACCAAGACGAATCTGTAGGGGAACAAGAGAAGTCCCAGAGTATCCGCAGGGGATCCCAGTGTTAACTGAGAACAAAGGGTGCGTTGCACGAGCACAAACTGCTGTAGAAGCAAATCCACACAACTCCGCTAGGGAACAACCCACTGAGGGAGAATGATATCATCCAAATAGAATGTAACTGCATAAGCAACTCTACTAGGGAAGAACTGTCGGCTACTCTCTTGGGAATAAACCACTGAGGGAGGACAGATCAAACGAGTAGATTTTGCAACAAACCACTCCACTTGGGGAGAATACGCAGCAAACTGATCACAACAAGTAGATTCTGCAATACAAGCCACTCTACTGGGGATCACAAACAGTCAGGAAATCAATCCGTTCACTGGAGGTTAGAGCCATCATCCGACCATATTGGGGATTGAAAGAGTATTCAACAGGCGAAACTGCCACAACAAACATTCTGCAGACTAAGCTGAGGAAAAGATGGTTGTAATACGGGGATGTCAACCCAAATCAACCACGGAGTAGGAAAATAAATCCTGCTCTGCTGAAGAGAATAACTCTGATGGAGAGATAGCAACAATTCCACAGACGACTTCGCCGGGGAAAGGGTAAAGTACCGGGTATCAAACCACTGACTTACCGAATCTTCAAAAAAGAAAGCGATCATGCTGAGGAAACAGAAAGTTCCGCTGGCACACTGCATGGGGAAAAGCGGTAACAACTCCACTTGCAACCCTGGTGGGGATGTTAACAGACAGCTCTACTCGCGACTCCAAGGGGAGTATCAATCAATCAGTTATATTCATGACTGTGCTGAGGAGACAAATAAAGTCTGGGGCATACGTCCCACTGGAGAAAGTGACGGGGCATCAGGATGACAAACCATTAACTGCCGAAACTTCTATAAGGAAAACACCCATGCTAGGGGAAACTGCTGCTGGAGAGAACAAAGTCTTCAACAACAAATCACTTACGACTGTACTGGGGAACAGCCCCAACAACAACTCTGTCTGAGGAACAACCCCAACAAAGATCTGAAGAAAGAAAATACAACCAAACCAGGAATATGAACCAATGCCTTACCTGTTGGGAATCATGCCACCCTCGGGAGAGCACTGAGATATTCTTGAGTATCCTTTCAGTCTTGTGAATGTTCACTTTGTTTAGAACAAATTTTTTTGAAAAATTTGATTTGTTTAAAACAATGACATTTTATCAATTTAAAACATGCAAAACATTTGTTGAATTGAAACAAATAAGAGTGCAAATAATTGGATAAAAAGCTCAAATTGATTTGATGGAATGGTAGTCTGCAAATGGCAAGACTCCATAGATCTGTACAAATTTGAAATCAGTGATATATATTGGAAGAGGGCTACATTGAACATAATGATCCTTTCTCTACCAATTTGAATCTCGATATATTCGAAGCTTCGGTTGACGACGAATCGAGAATCTTCTGACAAAATGACGACTGATGAACCAGAAAGTCTTGTCAGGATGCAGTCACTTGCCAAATCCCTAATTTTTGCCTAGATTGCCCCAGAGTGAGGTACTCAATCTAGCGGGATGCAAATATATTACTTTTTTCAAGTCTCTAATTTTTGCCTGGATTACCCTTGCGGGTTCTCCACCGAGACGCTCATTTTTGCCTAAACCGCCCTTTCGGGTTTTCAACTTAGCGAGCTATTCTGTTTTTTTTCATTCTTTGCATATACTCTTTTTTTTTAGGCAAAGTATCTCTTAACTGCATCTGAATTCACCGGACGAGTGAAATCCTCCCCATCCATTGTTGTAAGCATCAGAGCACCGCCTGAAAAGGCTCTCTTAACAACATATGGACCCTCGTAGTTTGGAGTCCACTTGCCCCTGGAATCGGGCGCGAAAGACAAAACTTTCTTGAGCACAAGGTCACCTTCTCGGAACACGCGAGGCTTGACCTTCTTGTCGAATGCTTTCTTCATTCTCTGCTGATATAACTGACCATGGCACATGGCAGTTAAGCGCTTCTCTTCGATCAAATTCAGTTGGTCATAGCGACTCTGAATCCATTCAGCATCAGTCAACTAGGGACTTGAGGGTATAATTTTTCTTTTTTCCTTTGGAAAAATTTTAAAAAATTTTTGCTGATTTTTTTGATTTTTCATCTTTTTTTTTTTTTTTTTTTTACCCTCTTTTTTCTTTTCTTTTTTCTTTTTTTTTTTTTTTTTTTGATCCCCAGTTTGACTGTCTTGCTGATTCTCATGATACAGCTGAATGAGCTCCTTTGGTGCTCAAGAAGGCGGGTAATCTCGTCAGGAATCCCCTTCAACATCATCTTCCTCTGCCTCAGATACAAGGACTTCAAGATTGGGAGATGGCGTTGGATCATTATGTTCAATGGGTTTAGAAGTCCCTGCATAATGATTCTGGATAATGAAAAGCTTTTGATATTTTAAACAAGCAAATCATTTATGCAGATGAAAATGTTGTTTTTGTTTTTCAGGGTTTTTTGTGATCACTGATTTCATGCAAAAGCAAAAAGTGAAAACAAAGGAAAAACAAATGTTTGACAATGCATTAATTGAATGAAAACATCATTGTATTAAATGCTGCCAACAATGTCATCACTTCTCCTTTTGGCATGGGAGAAGGGTTTCAAACAAAATGAACAAATCACGCTGACTTATGAATGACCGTAGGAACATCCACAGCGACCCAATTGTGGCAGACACCACCAGGAATGACGAAGTTGTTCAGCTCTTATGCGTCTTCTTCAAAGATAGCAGCAGCCTCTTCTTCAGGTTGATCAGCATGGATGAATCCTCCACTTGTGAACAAACCATGCTCATTAAGTGCCCCAGAACAGTAGCCAATGCCAGCCCGGGATATATAAACCAGGAATAAATCCATCAACAGGAATAAATCCATCAAAAGCACTTAGGCTGGCAAAATCCTCCTCGAGTTCACAGCTCTCTTGCTCAGGATGATCCATCAATCTGGCAGAGTTGGCTTTGGTAAAATACCGGCGAGGTGCGTCTTCAAAATAAATGAAGATCGCAGGGTCAGGCCACAGGACGGGAGACCGGAACAAAACACCTGTTTATGCAAATGATGCATGAAGTGTTTATGCATATGCTTGTTTTTTTTATCAAAGGAACTCGAGGGTTTTATTTGCAAACTTTGAAATATTTAAGCATTTTGATCTTACATGAGAATATCTCATCAGATATATCAGGTGAAAAAATTTTCCCGGTTTTTTCATGTTTTGAAAATTTTTGCAAATAAACTCCTTTGAGTTCCTTGAAAATTCTCTTTTTTTTTTTTTTTTTGATGATATGGATGTAGATGAATGCATGAATGCATGAATGTAACAAACACACTCAAGGATCAAGCAAAGCACACCAAACAAAGGTCGTGGGAAAGCTCTATGTATCCCTAATATCAATCATCCATTTTGGTGGATTTAGGTTTTCACCTTATCGACACCCAAGTTCCATTGATATTAACGGTACATGAACCGGTTCAGACATTCTTAATATCAACCAGCCGCTTTGGTGGATTTTAGGTTTTTACACCTGATCCGGGATCCATTGATATTAACAATGTTTGAACGACTCAACCACGAATCACGGGTTTGCTGAGAGTCACGAGCATGGAGTCTCGGTTAAGAACCACCCAAAGGGAGTGTACTAGGGTTTAAACCTGCCAGACATGTTCTATCAGAGGTTCCCATAATCATCGTTCCATCTTTCGAATATTATCGGAGGAACGAATACTCGTATTCCAAGAATATTCTCAAGAGAAACTCTTATGAGTGTAGTATCGCGTAACAATCGCATCAGAACTGACATCTGAACGACCTCCGCACTACGGTCCTAAAAATAGGCCAGGATGGGTTTGGTAAACTAAGGTCCTTGGCTTCTGCGGCACATGATTGAAAGAATAATGCCTAACCACAAATAACTTGTGTGACATTATTAGTTCAACATGACCTCCACCAAGTGAATGGGCTCGCAAGTCAACTGGCTAAGGACTACTCCACACCAGTCAACAAGACTATGCCATTCTCCTATCCTAGAGAGCACTCGAGTTCGGGTATAGAACTCATCTCACAGATCACCAAAGCAAACAGCAATGTATATCAAGCAATTCACACATTACAATCAATACAGTTATCCCAAATTGTACAAAAATATGTCAAATAACAAATAATAATATAGCACAACAAGGGTGAAAAGTAGGCAATACCAACCAGAGATTCTGGGTTCGATCCCCAGCAGAGTCGCCACTTTTCTGTAGCGGTGTATTCGTCGCTATATGATCTATCGATTAAACCATAAGCTAAGAGATACATTGAAATTTCGAGTCGCCACCGCACTTTTATTTATCCAAAGGACTGGCTAAAAAGCGAACAAAAGCCTAAGAAGTTTTACACGTAGAAAACTAATAAAAAGATCAGAGAGTCTGGGTAAGGGGTAAATTACGCAATGGGAAGGTGTTAGGCACCCACTACGTCCTAGGTACTCCTAGGGAGCCCTTTTCACACTTGTTGTATAAAATTGTTATTTGTTATGACAAAAATATTGTGCAAACATGATTGGGATGATGAGAAAAGAATATACAAGTTAGTTATTTTTGTGTTATTGGGTTATTGGGTTCGAACGGATGAACCCGTTGCCTACGTACCTTCCATCAAAGGTAAGGATCAGAACGCCGTAGTTCGGCTAAAAGATTTCCAAAAGTTGGTGGATTCAGTTTTAAACACAAGCACTGAGGCTTTTCATTATCAATGGGAGAACACTCGACCAAAAACAACATCCACCATGCGAGGATAGCTTCGACGTACTAGAGGGGTTAGCCCTGTTTGAAGTACGGAAGTCTTACTGTCGACTCACTAAGGATAGGCAAGATTTACATCAACCACAATGATAATTGAAACCTATGGCTAATGTGAAAAGATTAATGGACAAAGCCAAAACAAGTGAATGAGTGAAGTTAATTGATTGTGATTATGAAAAGTGAAGTCAAAGTATGATTAAGATTGATTTGAAAGAAGTATTATGAAAATGGAGTTTGAAAAAAGTCAAGGACTCGAGTCCAGGTTTTTAGTTAGAAAACATGAAGATGTTTGCACAACACTTATGTCAAGTTTGAAAGATAAAGTGTGAAAAGGTTTAGGACATAATGAATGATGAATGGATGGAGATGGATAGTAAAACTTCATAGAAGGTTCACTTCTTGAGATCATATAGCAGATGATTCAAGTGTGTCCTTTGGAATAGAAATAAGCAATAACACACAAACAAAGTAAGAAAGACGGATACCGGATGCCAATCAATGGTCTTATACCAATCTCCTAAAACGAAATGGGATATCAGAGGCCACTCAATGGTCTTACACTAATCTCCACAGGCAAAGAAATAAAAAGCGGATACCGGATACCAATAGATGGATTTACACCAGTCTCCTAAAACAGAAATGGATATCAGATGCCACTCAATGGTCTTATACTAATCTCCTCAAAAGAAAAACAAAGATGAAATGTGGAAGTCAACTGCCAATCTATCTGGACTTAGGTTAACTCCACAGTATGGTCCTAGGAAATCCAATGCCACATTACAGGGACTTACAATGGATCCTCACATACAAGAACAAAACAGCATGAGGAATTTCTGGACAGAAATAGGGTTCAATACAACAGTGCATTCATCATTCAATGTTCAAACATGGAAATTTCGAAATGTCCAGAAATCCAAATCAAGCATACCACTAACATCAACATGCATCATACAACCTAAATATGCTATTCATTTTCATCAAATCAGCCTGAACAAACCAAATCGATAGGAAACACATTTGTACATGAAAATGAGATTTCAGATTTAAAGCAATATAGTCAACCATTTAACATGATTCAAGCTACAATGGAACAAACATGGGAAGGACTACAAGACACATGGCATGTTTTGATGAAAAGAGAAGGTCGAGGGCTTACTTGTTTTTGAAAAAAAACTGGAAATAGTGATGGAATGATGTTGCTGTGCTTGAAAAGATGCAGGTCCAAGTTGGTAATGATGATTGTTTGAAGCAACTTGACTTAATCAGCTCAAATCCGGCTCGAGTTCACAAATGCCATGGCTGATGCTTGGTACAAAACAGAGTGAGAAAATGAAGCTCCAGCTGGTGATTAAAGACCCAAAAGGTTTCCAAAGGTTGGTAGGATGTTGAAGGATGCAAGGGAACTCGTGGTCTTTGAGGGTTTCTTTCAAATCGAGCCAAAATGCAAAGTTGCAAGAGAGTAGAGAATGGAGTTTTTCTGTTTGGTGGCTGTGATTCCCTAGGGTTCAAATGACAGAAAACTTCCCTTATGTAGTCTGTTTAAAGCCCTTTAATCAAATGGTAAGCTAGCTTAGTGTAAATGAAACATTTTGCCAATTTGCTAATTTGTACCAAAGTGGATAATGGAGGTGTGTTTGTGGTCGAGTTGGGCTTGGAATGAGCTGCTAGCAGACCAAAACTCTGCTGTTTGTTGCTGCTTCATGAATTGCTGGCTTGTACTCTCACTTATGAAGCCATTTGCATATTTGTCCATTTTGCAATAAGTGAAAGAAGGGGTGTGATGGCTTGGTCGAATGGGCCTGAAATGAGCAGAAAAAGACTTTCCAATTTGCTGTTTGTGGTTTGTACATGAACTGCTGTACTTGATTTTACTCAATGAACCAAAATGCATAAAAATGCCAACTTTGTACCTTGGTCCAAAATGGTAGTAAAATGGTGATATGCTGATGGTTTAGGGTTTGGAACAAATCACAAATGATATATGGAACATTTCCCAATTGGCCAAATCAAGAAAAAGTCAAAGAATCAAAAAGTCAAAGTTTGGTCAAACTTTGAATTTAAATGAAAAAGGTCCAAAAATGCCATTTTGATTGGCAAGGTTTTAGGTCATGAAATTTATATTTTTGGAAAGAGGATGAAAAATGTGGTTTGTAGGAAAAAAACCCCACCAAATTTGGCCTTATGGTTTGAGAGATATGGCTTGTTGAAGTTCAAAAATTGGTGAAAATGATTTGGTCATATCTTGACAACCACACATGGGATTTGAGAGTTCTTGGACTTTTTGAAAATGGGAGAACAAGATCTTCAACTTTCATGTTGGGCAAAAAATTCATTTGAAGCTTGTATCATGATGTAAGTTTAAGATCAAGAAGTTTCCATTTTTGGCAGTTGAAATTACAGGTCCACTTTCTATTTCTGGAAAATTTTCTGATTCTACTTGATTTTCTTCCATGATGAGGTTGAACATGATAGATGAGACTTGTACAAGCATGAATGAGCTCCTTCAGATCAATTCTATCCATCAAATCCTTGATTAAATCCACAGTTGACCAAGTTTGACTTTTCTAGGGTTTTGGATGATTGGACCACTTCTGATGATTTCCAAACCCTAATTTCTTGAGAACTTGACTTCAAATGATGTCCCAAGATGTATGAACTCTTGATTGTTGATCATGGTGCCCAAATTCTGCAAGAATGGCCACCATCCACTACTTTGACTGACTGTTGACTGTCTTTGACCTAATTGCTTCATCTGCAATCAACAAGGTTAGACTGACAATATTTTTGTACTTTTTGGTTAGTAAATATATGAAAAGCAAGAATATACAAATGCAAAGTATGCTTGGTGATCAAGAAACAACCCACAAGGCAACCAACCCACTAGGAGGGAAGCAAAGGCATGCAATGATCCTTGAGGTTATGATATGAATGATATGGGCCATGAGGGATCTTAGGGCCAAAATTGGGGTCTTACAGCGAGCATGTGTTTTTCCCCGGTCTGAACTACTTCGACTCTGATGTCTATGCCTGATAGACTAAGTAGGTCCAGGATGCGATGTCCTGCCGATTCAGTCTCTTGTTTTCTTGTGTCTCTTTCAGCCAGTGTGTGTGTGTGTTTATGAGCAGTGTTTTAGCAACCATTTTCCTTCCTATTGTGCGTGGATCCCGTCGAGTACGACGGATGCGTAGGGGTGCTAATACCTTCCCTTCGCATAACCGACTCCCGATCCCATTCTCTTTGGTCGCGAGACCATGCTTTTTCCAAGTTTACTCTGAGCGTTTCCTTTCCCTCTCTTGGGATAAATAACGCACGGTGGCGGCTCTGTTATTCTTGTTTCCCGCCGGTTTTTCGCGTAATGCGACACCAAGCTAAAGAAAGACATCTCCAAAAAAGAAAGCTTCAAGAAAAATTCCCTCAGAACCAAGAAGGGATTAATGGCTACCTGGGATGATAGTGAATCTGACTCATCAGAATCTGACGCTGATGAACAGGCCAATGTGGCGTTCATGGCCACCACATCCAGGAACAGTTCAGATGAAGAATCTGAATCAGAAGAGGTATTCACTGAACTCTCTCGATCTGATCTAGAATCATGCTTGTCTGAAGCTCTTAACTCATATCAGAAACTAAAACAAAAATTTAAAGCAATAAAAGGCTGTCTTGAAGAAAAATTTGAAGAATGTGGCAAACTTGAGATTACAATTCTAGAACTCAAAGATGAAAACAAAGTTTTAACATCACTAAAAGATGCAGCAAAGAAAAATTGCTTGAAACTAGAAGAAGCGTTATCTCAAGCTCCACAAACCTCAAATACGATAATTTATAAATACGAAAAAGCCTTTAAAAAGTTTCTGATAAATGGGATAGGAAGGAGTGTAATGGCATCCATGATTTATGGAGTCAGCCAGAACAATAGAAAAGGAATTGGTTATGATCCTAAGGAAGATAAAACTTCTACTAGTGACCAACTTAAATCTCCATTTTCATATCACTATACACACACACAAGAGCAAAAATTTGAAAATGCTAGAAAACCCAAAGTGATAAGAAACTCTGGGAAAACTAATCAGAAAGGACCCAAGAGACTCTGGGTACCAAAAGATAAGATTGTTTATGTTGCAGATATCTTATACAGCAAAGTTCAGACACCAGTCATGGTACCTGGACTCTGGATGCTCGCGACACATGACGGGAAGAAAGTCTATGTTCCAAAGCCTGGAACTTAAAGACGCTGGATTCGTAGGTTTTGGAGGAGATCAGAAAGGAAGGATCAGAGGCTCCGGAACTATTGGTAATGGTACTCTTCCCTCTATATCTGATGTCCTTTACGTAGAAGGATTCATGCATAATTTGTTATTCATAGGTCAATTAAGTGATAACGGTTATGATGTGATCTTTAATCAAAAAACATGTAAAGCCATAAATCAAAACAATGGTTCTGTCCTATTCACAGGCAAGAGGAAAAACAATATTTATAAAATTAATCTTTTTGATTTAAAAGAACAAAATGTGAAATGTCTGATGTCTGTTCACGAAGAGCAATGGGTATGGCATAGACGCTTGGGCCACATTAGCATGAGGAAACTATCTCAGCTAAATAAACTCGAGTTAGTCAGAGGCCTACCTAAACTGAAGTTCTCTTTAGATGCTCTATGTGAAGCATGTCAGAAAGGAAAATTTTCAAAAACATCTTTCAAAAAGAAAACTATTGTTACTACCTCTAAGCCTCTGGAACTTCTTCACATTGATTTATTTGGTCCTGTGAAAACAGCATCAGTCAATGGAAAGAAGTACGGACTAGTCATTGTTGATGATTTTAGTCGTTGGACATGGGTGAAATTCCTTAAACACAAGAGTGAGTCTCACTCTGTATTCACTAGTTTCTGCTCCAAAGTGCAAAAAGAATTTGACTCTAAAATTATCAGAGTCAGAAGTGATCATGGTGGGGAATTCGAAAATAAATCCTTTGAGGAATTATTTGACTCTAATGGAATATCCCATGATTTCTCCTGCCCTAGAACTCCACAACAAAATGGAGTTGTAGAGAGGAAGAATAGGACACTCCAAGAGATGGCCAAAACTATGATCAACGAAACTAATGTGGCTAAGCACTTTTGGGCCGAAGCTGTAAATACAGCGTGTTATATTCATAATAGAATCTCCATAAGACCTATTCTGGAAAAGACTCCCTATGAACTGTGTAAAGGAAGAAAACCAAACATTTCATATTTTCATCCATTTGGATGTTCTTGCTTTATTTTAAACACTAAAGAACATCTGAACAAGTTTGATTCCAAAGCACAGAAAGGTATTATGTTAGGATACTCAGAACGCTCTAAAGGCTACAGAGTATACAATACAGAAACCAAAATTGTGGAAGAATCAATTCATGTCAGATTTGACGATAAGCTTGACCCTGAAAAGTCAAAGCTAGTTGAAAATTTTGCAGATTTAGAAATCACTCTTGCAGGATCTGATAAAGCTCCAGAAGCAACTACCTCTCAGTATTCTGAGGAAATTAATCCTCCATTAATTCCAAAGAGAGCTAAAAGTTGCCTCAACATATCTGAAGAATTGATTCTGGGCAACAAAGAAGAACCTGTCAGAACCAAATCTACCTTCAAGACCTCTGAAGAGACTCCTATAGGACTAGTGTCTCTGATCGAGCCTACGTCCTGTGATGAAGCACTTCAAGATAACGACTGGGTTTCAGCCATGCAAGAAGAGTTAGATCAATTCACAAAGAATGATGTATGGGATCTTGTTCCCAAGCCCAGAGGTACTCACGTTATCAGAACCAGATGGGTATTCAGAAACAAGCTGAATGAGAAAGTAGAAGTCGTCAGAAACAAACCTCGACTGGTAGCTCAAGGTTACAGTCACCAAGAAGGTATTGACTACAATGAAACCTTTGCTCCAGTCGCAAGGTTAGAATCTATTCGTCTTCTTGTATCTTTCGCTATAAACCATTCTATTAAATTATATCAAATGGATGTCAAGAGCGCATTCCTTAATGGTTATATATCAGAAGAAGTGTATGTCAACCAACCTCCAGGTTTTGAAAATCCAAATTTTCCAGAACATGTTTTTAAACTTAAAAAATCTTTATATGGACTTAAACAAGCTCCCAGAGCTTGGTATGAACGTTTAAGTAATTTTCTTCTGGAACACAATTTTATCAGAGGGAAAGTTGACTCCACACTCTTCTGTAAGAACCTTAACAATGATCTCATGATATGCCAGATATATGTTGATGATACTATTTTTGGTTCTGCTAACGCCTCTGTTTGTCAAGAATTCTCTGAGTTAATGCAGGCAGAATTTGAAATGAGCTTAATGCAAGAACTAAAGTTCTTTCTAGGAATTCAAATTAACCAAACTTCAGAAGTCACGTACGTTCATCAAAGCAAATACATAAAAGATGTTCTGAAGAAATTTGACATGGCTGAATGCAACTCTGCAAAAACTCCCATGCATCCAACATGCATTCTTGAAAAGGAAGAAGTCAGTAAAAAGGTTTGTCAGAAGCTCTATCGTGGTATGATAGGCTCCCTTCTCTATCTGACTGCTACATGACCTGATATTCTCTTTAGTGTCTATCTATGTGCTTGATTCCAATCAGATCCTAGAGAAACTCACTTAACAGCAGTTAAGAGAATTTTCAAATATCTGAAAGGAACTCCTAACCTGGGCCTGATGTATGAGAAAACATCAGAGTATAGACTTTCGGGTTACTGTGATGCAGATTATGCAGGAGATAGATTGGAACGAAAAAGCACATCTGGAAATTGTCAGCTCTTTGGAAACAATCTGATATCCTGGGCCAGCAAAAGACAGTCAACTATCGCTCTATCAACTGCAGAAGCAGAATACATCTCAGCATCACTGTGCACAACTCAGATGCTCTGGATGAAGAATCAGTTAGAAGATCTGCAAATCTTCGAGAGTAACATTCCTATCTTTTGTGATAATACTGCTGCCATTTGTTTAAGTAAGAATCCCATTCTACACTCCAGAGCCAAGCACATTGAAATAAAACATCATTTTATCAGAGACTATGTTCAGAAAGTGATAGTAACATTGAAGTTCATTGATACAGATCATCAATGGGCAGATATCTTTACTAAGCCTTTAGCTTAAGATAGATTTCTTTTTATCTTAGAAAATCTGAACATTCAAAATTTCCCTGAATAAATTGTGCCTCTGAAGATGTAAAATGAGACTCTGACATAAACAAGTGAACTTCTGCCTCTGACTCTGATACTTCTACCAAGTTAAGAAGATATCTGAGTTAGAAATCTCCAGGAACCATTCGTTTGGTATTCCTGAAGATCAGATAAAGCAAACACGTGGAGTGAATTGCGTCTAACCTTGGAACTTCTAGACAACTGTCCAGAAGTAAATCAAAGGACAGACGTTTGAGATCTCCTCGAGCAGTGTGCATACTGTTGGGATTAGACATTCATTAATGAGCCATAATCATTTCTCCCTCTAAACGTGCTAACTTGGTTTTTGTGCTATCTCTGATTTGCGTGTCGTTTTGCATGCGTTTCTTTTGGGGTATTTAAACACTCCTCTCACACTTCACACACACTTCACTCTCACTCACTTGTTCAAACCTAGTTCTCTCAGGCATTTCTGCAAACAGTTCATCTTCATCTCAGCTCCTCATCAACAATGGATTCTCAACAACAATCTGTATTCAACTATGCTCAGCAAATGAACTCCAGCAACGCAGCTCAAAGCACATCTACTCCAACTGTTACAGGCGTTACTACAACACTAGTTTACAAGGAGCCTCACATTCTTGACCGTGAGCCCCATATAAATCTTGCAACTCCTTTTGAGAAATTGGACGTGCTGTGTGAATCCCTGGTGGATTTTAACAACATGAAGAGAAATGGCGTAGACCTCACTGAAGAACTTTATCAACAAGGTTGGGGAAACTACTTTCAACGCCTCTACGGTCCTGTGTACCCAAACCTTATTAAGGAATTCTGGAGGTTTGCTGATGCTGATGATCACTTCATCGTCTCCTACGTCTTGGGTGTCAAAATTGTGATAACTGAAAAGTCAATTGCTGCCCTGCTGAACATGGAAAAAGCTGGAGGAAGAAGAATTTACAACATAAATCCCAGAGCCAAATACATTGCTCATGAAATCAACCTAACAATCTTCAAACTCAACACAGAAGGAAATCCCTCAAAGAACAAGGAACTACATCAAAATCTCCGGGTGTGGCTCAAAATCATTCTGGGAACTATTCATCATCGCCCAGCATCAAACTCATCAGATTACATCAATACAGATCAAAAATGTATTCTGTATTGTATTCATAAAGGTCTGAAGCTTTGCCTCCCAGCGCTCCTCTTCAAATACCTCAGAGATTCTGTACGGGAAACCAGGAATAACATGAAACCCAGAACCTACATTCCTCTGGGAAGACTCCTCTCAGACGTGCTGATAGAAAATGGTCTCGTGGACCATCTGATTAAACACAAACTCATGGAAGACTTGGCAATAGAAACTGGAAGGCCTCTGAATTCCAGGAATTTGAAGAGCATGGGGATTCTGGAGAAGATTCACGTTAAACCTACTCTGGACACTTCTTGGGAAGCCTTAAAAGATCAGAGGGATATGCCAAATGGTCTATGTAAGTTCTACAGGGATGAACCCAAAGAAGCAATTCTCCACTATCTCCAACGTCTGAAGGATGAAGGAGTGGACATATCTGATTTCAGACTGAGCGATCTGCCAGATTCAGCTCCAGACTTCGTGAGGTTTAAAAGAGGTCCATCTGAGAAGGCATCGAAGGCGAAGAAAGCAAAGCTAGGTGAATCCTCTGAATCAAGACCTCCAGCACCTCTGCAAGAGTCTTCTGGTAAGTCTGCCTCTACTGATCCCTCTGTACAGCAATTTGCTTCTTCTACTCCTCTACCAACACCCATCTACACCACATTTGAAACCCCTCCTTCCACAACCAGAACATCTCAACCACTACTCAAATTCAACCTTGACAATACTTCCTTACCCCTTTCTGAAGCTGAAGAAATGAATCAAACCACTTCCTCATCCTCAACCCCAGAATCACCTCCCTATTTTGTCCTTTCTTCTGACAGAGAACCCTCGTACCCCGATTCTCCCACTCTAGCCCAACTTCAAACTCTAAACCGAAATTCACAACAACCTCCACCTGAACCTGAAGTAACTTCACCACCCACAGAACAACCAACCGTCACTCCATCTGAAGATCATCCCTCTAACCTTAATACCTCTGACATTACCCCTCCCAACACTTCCACTGAACCTCCATCTCTCAACCTAAGCCCTCCAAACTCTCCACCTCAACCATCTGAACCAGAACATTCCCTGCCAACCCTAGAGGAAGCAATTATGTTGTTTGCAGGAGCATCAGTTGAAAAGGTCAAGTCTCTGACCATCAACTCTGGTATCAGTGATGATTCTGACTCTGTTAGGACACACTGGATAAGATTCATTGGCTGGATGACTTCTAAGGCCTTTAAACTGCAGCACATCTCTGAGCAAGTCAGAAACGACTTCATCAGAGACGCTGAGGCAAGACTACAGGAGCGCTTGGCTAGAGAAGCTGAAGAAAAGGCCAGAAGGGAAGAAGAAGAAAGAGCCAGACAAGAAGAACTTCTGAGGATAAGGGAAGATGAAGCCAAAGCACTAGTCGACACTGTTGCTGCTGCTGAAGCTAAAGCCGCTGCTGAAGCACAGGATGCTCTGACTCAGGGGGAGTCCTCCACTTTTGCCCCTCTGGTTCTCAGAACCCTTGAGGAGCTTCAGAAAGAGAAGAAGGAAGTCCGAGCCAGACTGGATCAACAGGACACAGTCAACGCCAACATCCAGAACCTGCTGACTCAACTGCTTCAGAGAATGCCTCCTCCTCCCAACCCTTAGGCACTTAGGATTTTTTGCTTGTTGCTTTGCTTGTCTTTGTTTCTGATGTCTTTTTCTTGTCATCATCTCTGATGTTTTGTTTCTCTTATCTGAATATATTTCTTTTTCTTCCTGCTTACTATTTTGCTTAAGTCTTTTTGATTCTGACAAAAAGGGGGAGAAATCAAATAGCTCCGATGAAAAATTGCCTAATACCTTAAGCACTCTGCAAACATACTATTCTCTAAAATAAATTCATCTAACACTGGACTTAAGAAATTGCAGAAGGTATCGAGAACTTCATTGCTTGGAAGCTCTGGTAAGAACTTCTGACTCCCTAGCCTATCTCAGGGGGAGCTCATTTCTATCTGATATGATAAACTCTAAAAAAATTTAATGTTTCATCTGTCATTTGAGTTTGTTTTGTCATCATCAAAAAGGGGGAGATTGTAAGAACAAAAATTGTTCTACAACAGATTCCAGGATTTTGATGATAACAAAGGATGAAACCAAAAATGGCACTCTAACGAAAAGTTTCTAAGTGTGCAGGATTCTAAACAAGAAGAAAGGAATCTGATTACGTCATCAAAGACAGAATCAAATCAGATACAAATTATCAGAAGATTAGAAGCATCTGAAGTAGAAACGCGCTCTAGAAGTTCTGACTCTGAGTCAAACAGCATATCAGAATATCAGAAGCATCTGAAGTAGAAACGTGCTCTAGAAGTTCTGACTCTGAGTAAAACAGCATATCAGAATATCAGAAGCATCTGAAAGAAGAAGCGCGGTCTAGAAGTTCTGACTCTGAGCAACGGTACATCAGAACTCTAGACATCTCAAGATCATCTGAAGTCAACACTGGATATCTAAAAGATGAGCACTATCAGAAGCTCTGAAGCCACATCTCAAGATCTCAGTCTAACAGAGTAACGCAGACTCTGATAATGGATTTCCCTATCCAGAAAGAGTAACGGCAACTTCAACTTCAAATGGAAAGAAACTATTTTTGGAAAGAAGTTATTCAGGGAGACAAACTTGTTCTGGCAAGAAACAAAGAAGTTATGGCATTAAACTCTCATCAAGACTAAATATCTGTCATTACTACAAACGGTCGTTTTCACCTCTATATAAAGAACGACGAACCTCATTGAGAGATACATCTGAACACACTGAAATATTCTCTCTCTCTCAATCCTTCACGAGCTTTTGCTCAGAACGTGAAATATTCTATTTGCTCTTACTGCTGTAATACTTGCTTTATCCTACAAGCACTCTAGATTACAAACTCTATTTTTATCTAGGTTGTTTTATATTCCTCAAGTGACTCTGCGCAGTCTGTATACTTGAGAGGACTAAGAGATCTTTCTCTTAGACGTTGGTTGTAATAATCTTTCAAGATTAGTGGATTAAGTCCTTGTTGAAGGCAAAATCACCTTGGCCGGGTGGACTGGAGTAGCTTTGTGTTATAAGCGAACCAGTATAAAATCCTGTGTGATTTTATTTTGAAAAAACGCTTATTTTCCAAAACAATTCAAACTCCCCTTTCTTGTTTTTCTCACCTTCAAGGAAGATTGTGAATTGCCTGAGGAGTTAGCCAGGTTGTTGAAACAGGAGGACCGAGCTATCACACCTTATCAGGACGTGGTTGAGACCATCAACATTGGTACCGAAGACGACAAGAAAGAGATCAAGATCGGGGCCAGTCTACAGGCCGAGAGGAAAAGACTGTTGATCATGTACTTGACTGTGTTAGAAAGGTCAATGGGTTGTGTGCTCGGTCAGCATGACGAGTCAGGTCGAAAAGAGCATGCAATATACTACCTTAGGAAAAAGTTTATCGACTGTGAACAAAGATACTCACTGCTCGAGAAAACTTGCCGCACTTTGGCATGGGTTGCTCGCCGACTAAGACAGTATATGTTGACTCACACGACTCTATTGATATCAAAGATGGATCAAGTCAAGTATATTTTTGAAAAGCCAGCATGGTTGCTAGGTGGCAAATGATGCTGACAGAGTATGACATCCAATACACTTCACAAAAATCCATCAAAGGAAGTGTCTTGTCAGACTATCTTGCCGCGTAACCGATTGATGATTACCAACCTATGAGGTTTGACTTTCCTGATGAGGACATCATGTTTCTCAAATCGAAAGATTGCGAGGAACCACTCCCGGAGGAGGGGCCTGACCCTGAATCCAAATGGATTATAATGTTTGATGGGGCGGTCAACGTCAATGGTCGCGGAGTTGGTACAGTGTTGATCACGCCGGAGGGGGTTCATATGCCATTTTGTGGCAGAATAACTTTTCCCTGCACCAACAATGAAGCCGGACGAAGCAGAATGGGTCCGTTCTCGACACAATCAGCTAAGCCTAGTTGAGGAAAAGAGACTAGCAACTATATGCCATGGCCAGCTATATCAGAGACGGACGAAGAGAGCGTTTGATCAGAAAGTGCGCCCTCGGGAGTATCGAGTCGGTGAATTGGTACTCAAAAGAATTCTTCCTCCCAACACAGATCACAGGGGCAAATGGACACCGAACAACGAGGGTCCATACGTGGTTAAAAGAGTTTTCTCTGGCGGAGCTCTGATGCTAACAACCATGGATGGCGAAGACTTCCCGTCCCCTGTCAACTCAGACGTAGTTAAAAAATACTTCGCATAAAATAGACCCGCTGGACAGTAAAAAGAATAGTCCAGGCAAAAAAGGGGCATCCCGACAAACCAAAAAAAAGAATGAAGAGGTTCGGGCAAAAATTAGGGATATAAAAATCAAAAAAATGTACACCCGGTGAGACGAAAACCCGAAAGGGCAGCTCAGGCAAAAAAGGGTATCCCGGTGGATTGAAAACCCAAAAGGGCGTCTTGAGGACATACGAGCCATAGCAGAGTCGAAGGTAAAAGATCGACTAATCATCCACTTCAGAAAGCAAGATGAGCAAAGCGTCTTGAGGACATACGAGCCATAGCAGAGTCGAAACTCGGTGGGACCCCGTTTCCACATTGCCATCAGAATAGTTTCTCTTGTTCAATTTATAGCGATCGCCTCTTTCCAGGGATCAGCTTCCTGATGTACTCGCCTATTCCTGGCACAAATTTTTTAACCAACAAAAGTCGAATAATTCAGTTAAAAAGCCTCTTTACTTTTCATTTATCAGTTTGTTTGCAAAAGATGTCTGAATTCTTGAGGAAACATATTGCATCTGAATGTAATGGTGGCTTTTGCAGATGACTTACGCAGGAAAACAGTCAAAATTGCTTTGAATGTGCTTAATCCCGGACGGTGAATTCGAACTGAGTAATTCCCCGGGGCATACGTGTATTTTTTGGTTACAGGTCACAGGAACCGGATGCCAAGTCATGAATCCTCACCCCTAAGCGGTTGACAAAGCCTCTCCTCTGCAGAGCAGGTTCCCTAGTAGAGTTGACAGTATCCAGACTGTATATCCCCAGTAGAGTTGACAGTATCCAGACTGTATATCCCCAGCGGAGTCGACAGTGCCAGACTGTATCTTCCCAGCAACAGCGGAGTAGTCGCATACCCAACAGACAAGAGGGTGGTGTTCCCAGTGTTCATCCCATTCCCCAGCAGATTATTTTTTTAAACGAATTTGTTTTAATCCCCAGCCTGAGGATGATTAGCAAGTTCATATCCCCAGCAAAGGTCGACTCCTACGACATTTCCCCAGGTAGTGCTTTCCTCACAGAGTCTCCTCGCAGAGCCTCGCCAAGCAAAGTTTCCATAGTTGATACTTCCCCAACAAGGTCAACTTTTCAAAAAAGGCCGATTTATTTTCGGTGGCTCCCCGGTCCCGACAGACAGATCGTTCCCCACAAAGCATTCAAGGATTGATACAGCGATCCACTCCCTGCCAGAGTTGCTTCCCCAAGCAGATTTCTTTTTTCTTTTGCACCATGCATAACATTTGCATTTGCATTTGCATGCATATCAAACATACACATAAGCTGATAAACAGGTTCTTCAAAGCAGACTGAAGAATTACTTTACAACCAAAGTCATGAGATCCAGCCAGAGGATCAAGTGTGTGTGTGACCCAGCATGAGGGTCATTTCGAAGATTCAGCGTGAGAATCGTTTTCCAGAGATCCAGCCTGAGGGTCATTTCGAAGATTCAGCCAGAGAGTCGACTACGAGCGTTATTTCCCCAGCAAGCCAACTAGAGGAATAAATTGACAGCTCAACAGAAAATCAACCTACAAGAGGATCCAGCCCGCGGATCGCATTAAAAAAACAAAGTCTAATTGAAGAGTCGTTATAACATGTTCTAGCCTGAAGAATATGTACGAAGCCCAAAAGTGGGATATTCTCGAAGCTGCATATCTAACATGAAGACTGTAGATTTCGAAAGAGGGTCAACTAGCGCATGCCCTAGATGCGAGATCCTGATGATGGGAATTTATCATCAAAACAATTCAGATCTAGCCAGAAGATCGAAGAAGATCTAGCCAGAAGATCTAAGTCAGGTCTAGCCCGAAAACCGAAAATAGATTCAGCCAGAGAATCGAAACAATTCAGATCTAGCCAGAAGATCGAAGTAGATTCAGCCAGAGAATCAAAGAAAATAGATTCAGCCAGAGAATCGAAACAAAGGAGATCTAGCCAGAAGATCGAAGAAGATCTAGCCAGAAGATCGAAGTCAGGTCTAGCCCGAAGACCGGAAATAGATTCAGCCAGAAAATCGAAACAATTCAGATCTAGCCAGAAGATCGAAGTAGATTCAGCCAGAGATTCAAAGAGAATAAATTCAGCCAGAGAATCGAAACAAAGGAGATCTAGCCAGAAGATCGAAGAAGATCTAGCCAGAAGATCGAAGAAGATCTAGCCAGAAGATTGAAACCGTATCCAGCCCGAGGATCAAAATTAACATCCAACCAGAGGACTAAATTGAGTATAGATTCAGCCAGAGGATCGAAACTCCAGATTAACTCAGAAGACTGATTCAGATTCAGCTAGAGGATCGGAAGAGAAATAAACAACGCGGTGAATTTCAGCATTTTTGTGGTGTTCTCGGAGCGTAAATTTTCGACCTGTCTTTGGTATTCAATCACAGCTCACCCTGTTTGTCTGATAAGCTATTCGCTTTCATCCTGCTCGGGTTAACTGATGATTGAATAGGGGCAGCTGTAACACCCCAAAATTTGCCCTCCTTATTCATGCATTCATTTTTAGGTCATTTAACATTTCATATTGCATTTCATCATGTCAATCAGAATCAGATCCAAGAAGCTTTATTTAAAAAAATGAAGAAAAAAAAATTAATTAATTAAATAAATAAATAGATAAATAAATAAAATATAATAGAAAAAATCTTGGACTTGGACCTCTCTCATTTGAGCCCACAAAGCCATGAAAATCAGGTTATAAAAGAGGGAGAACAGACAGAAAAAGGAAGAGAAGCAAAACACTCTGAGGTTTCCTTGGAACAAAATCCTGGACAAAACCTGAAGAAAAACCTAGACAGAGAGAGTGAGAATTAATCTGCAGCAACCTCCAGGAAACTCTGAAAGGTTCATTCTGACTCACACACTTTCAGCTCAAGCAAACCCTAACATTGGTTTGCAAATCCAGCCGTGCCATTTGATTTCAACCGATCTCTCCAATCAAGTTTGCCCTATATACATCATCTTTATGCCTTTAATTTGAATGCTCTAAATGTATGAGGTATTATGGGTGAATTTGATACCCTTTTGATGCATGTGTTTGACAAGAGGTTTAGGCCTCCTACCCTTGGTTGCTTTTTGTGAGCTTTTTGTGAATTTTAATGGCATGATTCATGTGGTTACATTTTGATTTGGGGGCAACTCTTGGTTACCCTATTTTGTTTCTCTAACCTGTTTGTTGAGTTTTGTTTTGTGAGGGCTCATATGACTCTTGCAGAGATGGTTTGCCTGGTGATCCACTTTATTTGTGGGATACCACCTAGAGGTTTCATTCCGATTACATGTACTGACTCACTTTCTTTGATGGTGTTAGCTTAGAAGGATCTCAGGGTTTCCTTGTTCCGTTAATTACTGTTACTTCGGATCTTTATCCGTGTGGTACTTTTACATTTTCCCGTATTTTTACCGCTTTCTTAGCTGGAAGACCTCGATAGGAGGCAATGTTTTGTGTGTTTACTTTATGCAGGTTCCTTCGTCTAGGATTTCCTTTCTCCATGAGCATCCCTAACCATACCAACTCATTGATTTTATTTCTCCTAAGAACACGTTAACTCCTTCTACTACAGGCGAGTAAGTCTCCAAAGGTCGAGCATCCAGTAGATTGCGTAGTAACGTTGTTCGTCCAAAACCCAATCCATAACCCCGTAGTTAGACGAATTACGGCTTGCTCTAATTCTCATTCCAGATGAGATACGTAGGCATAAGACGCGATGTCTTCGCGAGCACAATTACCCTTAACCCCTATGTAGCCGAGCTACGAAGACTCTGATTCTCATATTCAGATGAGATACGTATGCAGTGGATGCGACATCCGTGCGAGTCATTTTCTTTTGACCCCTTTTTTTTAGTAAATAACACATTAGATAAACCCACACCCTTTAGACAAGAACTACAAAAGTGGATCCCGTAGAGTACTACGGATGCGTAGGGGTGCTAATACCTTCCCTTCGCATAATCGACTCCCGAACCCAAGATTTGGTTGCGAGACCCTGTCTTGTCCTTTCCTTTTTCCAAGTTTACTTCGAGCGTTTCCTTTCCCTCCTTTGGGATAAATAACGCACGGTGGCGACTCTCATGTCTTTCTTCGCCGGTTGTTTTTTTTCGCATTCCATTTTTCAGGTTGCGACAATGGACTATAAGTCTTCCATGCTTATTATAGGGTTAACCCCTCACTAGCATGTTGAAGCTCTCCTCACATGGTGGATTTGTGGTTTTAGGTTGAGTTTTCTCCCTTTGATAACAAAAGACCTTAAGGCTTTTGACCAATCAATTCACTAACTTATTTTGAGATTTTTACCCCGAACTACGAGGTTTTGATCCTACCTTTTTAAGATGGTACGTAGGCAATGGGTTTATCCATTCAAACACAAAATTGTAAATAACTTGTATATTCTTTTCTCATCTCCCCAATCATGTTTGCACAAATATTTTTTTTTACAAATACCAACCTACCTTACAAAATTTGTAAAAAGGGCTCCCTTAGAGTACTAATGATGTTTTGGGTGCTTAAAACCTTCCCATTGCATAACCAACCCCCTTACCCAGATCTCTGACATTTTTATTAGTTTTTGATTTGATAAAACTTCTCGGTTTTTGTTCGCTTTCTAACATTTCCTTTGGATAAATAGAAGTGTGGTGGCGACTCGAATTGTATGATTAACTTTTGATTTATTCAATAAATCTAAAGGTAACGAATACCCCGCTACACCACCCACTACGGATACTCAAAGGAAACAAGAAAACCCGCATCGATCTGCTTCTTCACTTCTTCTTTGATCTTAACTACCATATCAGGATGACTTCTTCTCAACTTCTGCTTGACCGACGGGAATTATGATTTCAACGGTAATCTATGCTCCACAATCTTAGAATCCAACCCAGGCATGTATTGATAGGACCAAGCAAACACATATGAATATTCTCGAAGAAGATCAATCAACCCCTTCTTAGCTTCTGGATATAGTTGAGACCCAATCTTGACTTCCTTCACATCATCCTCAGAACCCAAGTTGACTAATTCAATTTGCACTTAAAATGGCTGAATGGACTTTTCCTTATGATCAAGTAAACGAGATCATTCATCAGATACTTCTTCATCACCAGTCTCCTCCTCAACCTCAAACACAGGGAAGTCAAAGTTTGGATAGGGAGTAGGATCATTGTATTCAATGGGTTTAAGAACCAACCTGCATAATAATTTGATATTTTGATTTTAGAGATGTGAATTGTGAGCAAATATTATGCAGATCGAAGATTATTATTTATTTATGTTTTTTGTGACTACCATTTTCAGAAAAGTAAAAAGTAAAACCAAAACATCATAGATGTGGATGAATAAAATTGTATTTTATTGATGATAATAGAAATTCCAAACAATGTTCACTTCTCCCTTAGGCATAGGAGAAGGATTTTTCTTTAAAATGAAAAAAAAATGACTTAGAGCCATGAATAACAGTAGGAACATCAACAAAAACCATATTGTTGCAAGTCTTTCCATGCGTCATAAAGTTGGTGCAAGCTTCGTCTTCATCACCATCATCCTCAATCACGGCAGCTGAGTGTTGATCATTCCCATGAATGAACCCTGCACTATGGAAACTGGGTTGCACATCTTCAGTTTTGATGTTGAACGGCCCTGGTTGAAATCCCAATCCAGCCCTGTTCTTGTTCTCAGCAATCTCTACCATACAGCCCCATTGGTCAATGCTGCTAGCCTCGATAGGATTTTGCTCATCCTTTAGAGAGGATATAGGTGCCCCGGTTTTCTTCTCCTCAGCAATAGACAAGGCTTTGAAATACGTTCCAACCTCCTCCGCAGCTTCAACATATGTAAAAGATGACAGATGGCTCACTAAAAGTGCTTTCTCTCCACCAACAACGACAAGCTTGTCATTCTTCACAAATTTTATCTTTTGGTGTAGAGTGGACGTCACTTCTCCTGCCTCATGAATCCATGGCCTTCCCAATAGACAACTGTAGGCCGATGGATATCCATTACTTGGAAGGTTATTTGGAAATCACTCGGACCTATCTTAACTGGAAGGTCCACTTCACCAATGACAGTTTTACGAGAACCGTTGAACACTTTAACAACCACACCGTTATACCTCATCGGGGCACCTTGATAAGAGAGTCTTGATAAAGTTGATTTCGGAAGGATATTTTAACACGAACCAATGTCGACCAACACATTAGAAAAAGCGTCCTCCTTGTAATTCATAGAAATATGTAACGCCAAATTGTGATTCCTGCCTTCCTCAAGAAGCTCTTCATCACAAAAGCTTAGATTATTACAAGAAGTGATGTTGGCAACAATATGGTCAAACTGATCCACAGTAACATCATGCTCAACATAAGCTTGCCCGAGCACTTTCTGCAATGCCTCCCTATGTGCCTTAGAGTTCACCAAAAATGACAGCACGAAGATCTTTGACGGGGTTTGGATCAACTTCTCCACCATATTAAACTCACTTCTTTTTATCAATTTTAACACTTCGTCATCATCACTAGCCTCCAGCTAACTGGATTCACCAGACTAACACATAGAAGTGTTAACCGGATTCGCTAACTGGTTACAACATCTTCTACCTCCTTCGGAAAAACCGGACCAAATACACGACCACTACGAGTCACCTTTGCGATGTCAACAATATTTACCACGGAGTCTGCAACTTGTAAAGGAACATCTTGACCACTTTCTACCATTGTGGCGTTGTATTGATATGGCACAACTTTATCGAACGCATATGGGACAGGGCCCGCTAACCGTATAACCAACGGTGGTACCGATCTATTAACATTGTTGATATTGCTTCTATAGAACTGAATAACTACCCGCCCAGGGGTCTTGAATACTGACACGATTACATTCACATCATATATATCTCTCAATTGTTGAATCTGGATTACATTCTCATCCATCAACTTCTACATATCTGTCTTGACAATCATACACCCACGAGGGTTCACACTATAGATTGCACAACCATCATGGTCGTGCTCATAGTCACTGATCAAACACAAGGTCCTATGCATTTCCACCAACGACCTACGGATACGTCGTAGATCGAATACCTGGAAATTCCTTGGACAGTTGTCCACCATGTTGACAGTAGCATTACCATGAGCAGGAAATGAATTAGCTTTCACATTAGGTGCTCTGTCCTCAAAGGACACCATCCCACTCTTCAGAAGCTTTTGTACTTCATACTTCAACGGGTAGCAATTTTCTATGTCGTGACATAGGAATAGGGTCAAAGGAGACCTTCTTCCTCTCCAAGTTTTGTTGTTGATTATTGTCGTTGTTGTAGTTGGTTCTTTGTTGCAGTTGTTGTTGACGTTGTTGTTGTTGAATCAGACTAGGTTGATTGGAATTCTTGGAAAAAACTGGACTCACTAGAGAGAAACTTGATGTTGAGGTTGACGAGGTTGAAAACTCTTTCTAACATAAGGCCTCCTCTGCCTCCCCATTGACACTGAATTAGTTTCTCCCTCCTTCCTCTTAGAGAAACTACCCCCATATTTCTTGCAAGACAATGCTTCTTCTTTGGAAAAATGTCCTTCACGGACTCCTTCTTCTAACCTCATCCCCATGTTTACCATTTCGGTAAAGTCATTGGGGGCACTAGAAACCATACGATCGTAGTAAAACGAACTCAGTGTCTTCAAGAAGATCTTCGTCATTTCTTTCTCATCCAATGGTGGGCTTATATGGGCAACAAGCTCTCTCCACCTCTGGGCATACTCTTTGAATGTCTCCTTATCTTTCTAAGACATAGACCTTAGATGGTCTCTATCAGGCACTGATCGGTAAAATAGCAAGTGTACTATTTGCACCAATATAGTAATAAAATGGGAGTTATCCCGAGTACCGATCTCGAGGACTACGTTGTAAGTACCAATATTTATAATAATTCAATTGAACAAAAGATCATATGGGGTTTGATGAGTGTTTTAAAAAATAATAAGAACGGAAATAAAAATATTAAGCGTATAAAAACTGTTTAACCGATATGAGAAAGCATGCTAGGGCCAGATGTATGAATTGCTTTGTAATAAACTTCTTCCATATTATATAACATCTATGTTGTAATAATTCAAAATCGTTTCTCAAGAATTTTTTTCTCTAATTCCTTAGCCGAAAGCCATTAACAGTCAATTTCAATCCTAATTCTTTAGTTATTCAAATTGTTGTTATGAAATATGCAATTGATCAAGAATTAACGGTGACCACTATTTGATCCTCATTCCTAAGTGATTAAACTTGGGTTTTATTATACAACAAGCGATAAGGCGGTTTGTCCGACCTAAACCTTAACCAGAGATCATAATTTCATTTGTCCGATAAAGTAAAGCATTAAGAGCGTTGTATAATAATTTGAATTAAAAAAACATCGATGATTATAAGAACATAGATAAAGTATTCATACAGTAGCAATTTAGGGAAACCCCCTAGCATTGGGGGGTTTAGCTTCTCATAATACTCAAAATCAGTAAATTACAAATTAGAGACATTACAATTTGTTGTTGCTGAAGGTTGATCTTCAATCTCTTCCGATCTTGAAGATCTCTTATCCTCTAAACACTTTGCAAGCTCACTTCTTCTTTCTGTCTTTTTCTTCTACGACCAAAAATTGCTTTTCTCTATGCCAAAATTCAGACTAAATAACTTCCAAACAGCTAAAAACATTGTGAAATGCCCAAACTGCCCTCCGGACGTACAAAGGGGTTAACAGATGAAAAATCAACAAATGGGGCGAAATGGCCAACACGGGTCGTGTCAGGTGACACGGCTGCCCGTGTTAGCCTCACTGTAAGTCCAAACTTCACCCTTTGCTGACACGGGCAGTGTCAGCTGACACGGGCACCCGTGTCACCCTTTGTCTTTTTTTGCTTCGCATGATGTCTTTAACCTCCATTCTTCCGGTATGCACTTTTCAGACTTGTTAGTTAACCTAGAAACGAAACAGTACTACACAGAAACGCATAAAATGCGACAAAAAGAGAAGAACTACTAATGCAACATAAAATAAGCGGAAATTTCTAAAATGCGATAAACTTAAGAAATCACTAAAATAAAGAGAAAAATGTTACCGATTCTTGAAGATTCAATGCTGGATGGATGATGAAAACTAAGTGTAAATGGTGACCGATCACAACCCCAAACTTATCTCATTGCTTGTCCTAAAGTGATGTAAGAGATAACGCGGAGGTCAACCATGGATTCTATTCTTTCCACAACACAGTTGATGCTATTCTCAACTTATCTTTCTCCTTTCCGATTAAGCTTCTGGTTTACCCATTCGAACTTATCCACTGCCTTATCATTTCAGAGTGTTCTTTTACCTACAAACTTCTTCACACTACTCACCAAATCTCTCGGGGTTAAGGTGTTTAGCAATCAAAATATCAAGATATGCAATATCAACTCTTACTTTTTGAATAGATTCTATGTTAACTACACAAACACAATTTCACACACTTTAAGAGGTCTTCTGGGTTGTAACAGGGCTTAGGTACGAAGGGAGAGTAGACAAAAAATGGATGACAAAAGGTTTTATAACTCGGCATTCATGTTGTTGTTTTTCTTTGTGCAAGAATTCTTTTATGGGGTGTCGTCCAAACTTGACTCTTTTTCACTCGAATTTTTCTTTAGAGTATCACATTAATGCATGAGTCTATTTCCAAGGCAAGTGCTTATTCTTTATTTCTCTATTTTTTTCATTTCTTTTTCTCTTTTTTTTCTTCCGGTAGAAGCGGATGTTTCTACATAGTTTTTCTTTTTCTTTTTCTTGCACTTGCCCTTTTTCCAACATTTCTTCTAAGGATTACCACCCCAAACTTATCTTTTTGCACAAATTTTACACTACAACAGTCATGCCGAGCGAGGGTAGGAAGTGTTTGGCTTATGGTTAACATGACGATTTACACAAACAAGGGGATACAGGCTCAACGGGGTTAACAACGGATGAATACAACATTATGGATGGCTAGAAGGGAAAAAAGGGTGAAAACAAACAACGTGCCTCAGTGTGCGTCTTTGTATTGTGTTGTATCAATAGAACTTACGCAAAATTAGAGAGATAAAGTCATACCTGAATGCGCTCTTTTGTGTTTGGTTAAGTTGAAATCTCACCCTGTTGGATAAGCTTGCATGCTCCAAACCACTCTTTATGACATACAACTTCTTTTTCAGCTTGGGCTTACCTTCTCCTCTTTCGGTCTAGAGTTTCCAAGTTGCATCCAGCATTTTGTTTCTCAGCTGTATCACCTTCCAGGTTGCCTCGGGAGCAAATCAGGGGTTACGTCTTTCCCTCACTGTCCACTAGTCTATCATTTCTCCAGCATAATCCACTTTCATTTGTAACTTAAAAAATGTAAAACAACCACACAACGACAAACAAAGTAACACAACAGACACAACTAAAAATAAAATATAAAGCAATTAAACCCCCCCCCCCCCCACACTTGAACCAAACATTGTCCGCACTGTTTAATATCAAGATAAGAGGGGTACTTACAGTCTTTACTGTGGAGGTGAGGGCGGGTACGGATAATGCAACATCATGCGTTGCATCATCGCGTTCATCTAATCAAAAACCGTCCCTTGACGGCGTTGTTCGACTCTGAACCTGGTGAGCTCATCACTTACCTGGATTGCTTTGTGCGAAGGTGACCAATCTCATCCTGATCCAACCCCATTGGTCTTGCAGCATGGAGTAAGACCCTAAAGCTTGAGTAGGTTCCTGCGGTTGCTGGTAAAAAGGCTCCTCGGTGCTCGGTGCACCTTCCATAGGTTCATCTGTAGGCAAAGAGTCAAAAAAATCTTGGTCCCCCTCATCCAGGTCGGCACCGTCATAGAGCCAGTTGGCTCTGTTAGTAATACTAATGAAATCGTAAGCAGGTAAAGAAAGGACATGGACTTTTTGGCAAATAAGAGAGTAATAATCTTGTTTTACCGCAATCATGCCTTGTTGGATCAAGGCGGCCATGTCCAGTTTGTTTTTACCTGGCACCTGTGGAGAGTCAGCCAGTGCAGCACCAAATCCAAAATGATCGGCAATCTGTGTAATCATGCCGCCAACAGAGATGTCGCCTGAAGTAGCGCGACCAACTCTACCTAAGTAGTCAGTTGCAAAAGCTGCTACGTTGATTGGAGTTTGTGATGCCATACAATACAAAAAGAACAGCTCCCTTTGAGTGGTGACACCGGTGATGTCTCCGCGACTAAACATGATGTATGCCAACGCCTTCTGTGCGTACCTGAAACACGGTTTATGGATACCCGATGCTTTTGCCCCTTTGGAAACATATTTAATGTTACCTGTTATGGCGGTCCAAAATTCAGCCGGGACAAACGTATCGGGCACCGCTCCAGGGCCTACGATTGGGAGTTTTAAGATCCTCCCTAACTCATCCACAGTCAATTCCATATCAGTATTAAATAATTGAAACTGCAACATACCGTAGTATTCTTTTTCCGTTCCATTCCACCTATTTTTCAGCTTAAATTCAATGGTACTCAGGAATTCAAGCGTAATGCGCGCGAAAGTTGGCGCTTCCAGCTGCATGAATTCTAGCATTCCTAAGGTGTGGAACACACGGTGAACCTCAGTTTGCAATCCCAATTCCTGCAGAGTGCCGTTACACATGTACCTCGTGGGGGTTAGTGTTCTTTTAAGATGAACCGCATACCTCTTCTGGTGTTCCAGGTTCTCGAACACAATGTCGTCCTCATTCATGGTTCTTCTCACCCTTTGTCGTTGACGGGATGATTCCGTCACATTTTGGCTTTTTTCTACTCGGCGAGACATATTCGTACCTGCACACAACAAAAAGAAACAAGAAATTGAAAACAGAGATTAGGCGAAAATATTACCGTAGGAAGGTCGAGGATGGAGAATGGTAGAACTTTTGTGAAAACGGATGGAGAAATGATGGAGATATGAGGTGAAAGTAGAGAGCTTTAAGTGAGAAAGATGGAGGTTTTTAGGTATTTTTGAGAGAAAGAGATATGAAGGTGAGAGAGTATGAAGGAGATAAGGTAAATGAGGAGAGAATGGATGATAAAGTGAATTTATTTGGTGAAATTCGGAGGTGGGCCCATGCTCTAACGGTTAGATTTTCAAAAAAAATCACCACTGCGCTAGCTGACACGGTCGTGTCAATGCAATACTCCTCAAGGACACGGGCCGTGTCCGTCCAAAAAGCACTTTTTTTTAGCTTATTCCACGCAGGGGCTGACACGGGCCGTGTCACCTGACACGGGCACCCGTGTCAGGCCCTTGGAAACCCAATTTTTGACACCTTCTTGGCACATCCTGACACGAGCGACCGTGTCAGGCCCCTGATTTCTCATTTTCCTTGGTTTCCTTTCTCAAGTTGTTCCCGGTTTCTGCTTCCGAATTTTTAGAGACTTTTTGCGACCGCTATCTTTAACTCCTCTAGCAAACATTGTTCACACCTTCAAGTAAATAACATACAACCAAACAAAGATAAGAATTAAATCCAAAAGCGTGGGTTGCCTCCCACGTAGCGCTTCGTTTAATGTTGTTTGGCTCGACGGTTGCGCATCTTATCAGACAAGATGAACAACATCAATTTGGCCCACTTCTTGCTCCATATTGTAAGGCTTAAATCTTTGGCCATTCACTTTAAAAATGTCCCCATTGGATGGATTTTTTATTTCGACTGCTCCATGGGGATATACCTTGTGTACCACAAACGGACCCGATCATTTTGATCTCAGTTTTCCAGAGAACAACTTCATCCTTGAATTAAACAATAGAACCATTTGTCCTTCCCAGAATTCCTTCCTTTGGATTCTTCTATCATGCCATTTCTTAGTGTGATCTTTGTAGATTTATGCATTTTCATATGACCGGTTCCTAAATTCTTCTAACTCATGGAGTTGAAGGATTTGGGATTCTCCCGCTTTCACAAGATCCAAGTTAAGGAATTTTGAAGCCCACAAAGCTTTGTGTTCAAGTTCCAAGGGTAGGTGAGATGCCTTACCATGTACCAATTGACACGGGGACATATCAATCGGTGTTTTGAAAGCAGTTCGGTATGCCCAAAGCACATCATCAAGCTTACTCACCCAATCCTTGCGAGAAGCATTAACCGTCTTATCCAGGATTTGTTTCAGCTGCCTATTTGACACTTTAACTTGACCACTTGTTTGCGGGTGGTACGGAATGGCTATCCGATGTTTTACATTATACTTCAAGAGTAGCTTCTCCATTAGGTGATTTAAGAAGTGAGTTCCTTCATCACTTATTAGAGCTCTTGGCACTCCAAATCTGACAAATATGTTTTCTTTCAGAAACATGACCACCACTTTTGCATCATTTGTTGGTAGAGCAACTGCTTCTACCCACTTGGATACATAATCCACCGCCAACAAAATGTAATTCTTTCCAAATGAAGGAGGAAACGGTCCCATAAAGTCAATACCCCAAACATCAAAGAGTTCAACTTCCAGCATGGGGTTTTGCGACATCTGATTTCTTTTCGAGATGTTTCCCATCCTTTGACACTTATCGCACTCTTTGATTACTTGCTGAGCATCTTTGAAAAGTATCGGCCAGTATAAGCCTGACTGAAGGACTTTGGCAGCGGTTCTATCGCCACTAAAGTGTCCACCATAGTCAGAATCATGACAAGCTTTCAGAACATGCCTTTGTTCTTCTTCGGGAACACATCTTCTGACCAACCCATCTACTCCTTTCTTGTACAAGAATGGGTCATCCCACAAATTGAACCTGCAATCATGCACAAACTTTTTCTTTCGTTTAGAGTCTAATTCACTAGGGATCACCTCGCCTACTAGATAGTTCGCGTAGTCTGCGAACCAAGGCATTGCAATAACAGCAAGGATGTGTTTGTCAACAAACTCATCCTTTATTGGACGCTTTTCCTCATTCTCCTCTATGGGGGACATCCGGGAGAGGTGGTCTGCCACAGTATTTTCACACCCTCTTTTGTCACGAATTTCCACATCAAACTCTTGGAGGAGCAAGATCCATCGCAACAGTTTTGGCTTAGAGTCCTGCTTAGCAAATAAATACTTCAAAGCAGCATGGTCAGTATAAACAATGACTCTAGAACCCAAAAGATATTGCCTGAATTTATCAAAGGCATAGACCACAGCTAGCAACTCCTTTTCGGTAGTCACGTAATTCATCTATGCAGGGTTCAACACATGACTAGCATAATATATGACATGCAACCGTTTATCTCTATGTTGCCCAAGAACTGCTCCTACTGCAATGTCACTCACATCACACATGATCTCAAAAGGTAGAGACCAATCAGGAGCAATGACAATAGGTGTCATCACCATTTTATTTTTTATAGTTTCAAAAGCAACGACACAGTCTTTATCAAAAATGAAAGCCTTGTCCTTAACCAACAGGGTAGTTAAGGGTTTAGCTATCTTGGAAAAATCTCTTGTGAACCTGCGGTAGAAACCCGCATGTCCTAAGAAACTTCTTATACCTTTTTCGTTCATAGGAGGGGGTAGCTTTTCTATTACCTCAATCTCGGCTTGGTCCACTTCTATCCCTTTGTGAGAGATTTTGTGACCCAAGACTATTCCTTCTCGCACCATGAAGTGACACTTCTCCCAGTTGAGAATCAGATTGGTCTGTTGGCATATTTCTAACACAAGGGAAAGGTTAGTTAAACAATTATCAAAAGAAAAACCAAATACCGAGAAGTCATCCATGAAGACCTCCATATGCTTTTCGAGCATGTCCGCAAAAATGGAGGTCATGCATCTTTGAAATGTGGCTGGTGCATTGCATAACCCGAATGACATTCTTCTGTAAGCAAAAATACGATAGGGGCATGTAAAAGCTGTTTTCTCTTGATCTTCCGGTGCAATCTCTATCTGATTGTATCCAGAGTATCCATCAAGGAAACAATAGTACTCATAACCTACCAACCTTTCCAACATCTGATCAATGAATGGTAACGAAAAATGATCCTTTCTGGTCGCCAAATTCAACCTCCTGTAGTCGATGCACACACACCACCTCGTGACCGTCCTTGTAGGGAGTAACTCATTTTTCTCATTCCTTATAACTGTAGTCCCTCCTTTCTTCAGGACCACATGAACAGGACTCACCCAAGAGCTATCAGATATGGGGTCAATTAACCTAGCATCTAATAATTTAACAACCTCTTTCCTAACCACTTCCTTAATTGCGGGAATTAGTCTTCTTTGTAGTTGCACCACTGGTTTGTGACCATCCTCCATGAGAATTTTATGCATACACACCATAGGGCTAATTCCCTTCAAATCTTCTATCACCCATCCCATTGCACTTTTGTGCTTCTTCAGAACCTTGACAAAGCTTGTCTTCTTGAGAAACTTCTAGATTAGAGCTTATAATAGCCGGACATTTCCTTTCGGGATCTAGAAAAACATACTTGATATTTTCAGGCAATTGTTTCTACTCAGCCACTTTCTTGGTCTCATCTTTCTTTTCCTCAACTTGAGGTTCCCTTAAGTTTTCCCATCGGAGTGATCGGGATCCCTTAAAGGGAGGTTGTGTTGCCATCATAGTTAACACTTCCATCTCCTTTTCATCAACTTCTTGAGTGTCTTCAGAGATTGATAGACTTAGAACTCTCTGTAGCGGGGTATTCGTTACCAATAGAGATATTGACTAAATCCAAGGTAAACCATACAAGTCGAGTCGCCACCGCACTTCTATTTATCGAAAGGAAAGGTTAGAAAGCGAACAAATACCGAGAAGTTTTATCGAATCAAAAACTAATAAAAATGTCAGAGATCGGGGTAAGGGGGTTGGTTATGCAATGGGAAGGTTTTAAGCACCCAAAACATCTTAGGTACTCCTAGGGAGCCCTTTTCACACTTGTTGTAAGGTGGGTATTTTGTGGAAATTTATTTGTGCAAACATGATTGAAGAGGTGAGAAGAGAATATACAAGTTATTTACAATTTTTGTGTTTGGATGGATAAATCCATTGCCTACGTACCATCTTAAAGAAGATTAGGATCAAAACCTCGTAGTTCGGGGTAAAAATTTCAAAACAAGTGGGTGGATTGATTGGTCCAAAAGCCTTAAGGTCTTTTGTTATCCAAGGGAGAAAACTCAACCTAAAACCACAAATCCACCATGTGAGGATAGCTTCAACATGCTAGTGAGGGGTTAACCCTATAATAAGCATGGAAGACTCATTGTCCATCACTAAGGATATATGTGAGTATTACATCTACCTCAAGGATAACTCAAACCTAATAGCTAAAGGTTATGAAAAAGTTTTGATTAAGAAAGTGGCCATTGAAACCACAAAAGTATTTGAGTGAGTTATATTTACCAATGAAAAGTATTTACAAAGTATGGTCAAAGTTGACTTAAAGATTCAATTCAAAATAAGTGTTATGAAAAGAAAGTTTGAAAATCAAAAGCATAGGCTTAGGTTTCTAATGTTTGAAAACAAGTGTTAATGTTTGCACAAAAGTTTTGGCTTGGGTTAGAGTGGAGGGAAGAAGAAGAATAGCTAGGTCCTAAACATGCAAGAGATGAAAGATAAGAAACAAAACCACAAATGGAGTTCCTCTCTTGAGATCATATTGATGATCCAAGTAGCTCCCACCCTTTGGAATATGCAAGCAAAATAAGTGTAAGCTCAAGAAATCAACACAATCAAACAAGCTCTTAGAAGATACCCCATGGCTCTTGTATCTTTCACTTTGGATGAACATGGCAATGGTTCCTCAACTTGGCTCACATAGGATTCCCTAGCACAAAAGCACACACATCAAAGAGTTCTATGAAGCAAATCAAGAATGGACAAGAGTGAGTTTATAGAGTTGGTCCTTCTAATCCATCTTCAACATTAAGGTCCTTTTTCTCCAATTGTGCATAGGGAATGTCCTAAAAACTAAGTCCATTTGTCCATTTTTGCATTTGGTCCACAACAATCAAAACAAAACATGAGCACAATAATATATACACAACTATGTGCTCAAGTGAGCAAAAGGCAAATTGCATTAACATAAACATGTGCTCAAATGAGCAAAGGAAAAAGCAAATGAATAATATGTACAAGAATAGTAAATTACATAAATGTAAAGAGCAAGAATCAAATGTTAATGGTTAATGGTTAGTGTTAGAGTTAATGTGCCATAAGGAAACTTAGCGCTATGTTAAGCAATCGTAATTGGACTTATGTAGAAGTCACAACTATCTTAGGCCGATCAATAATAATGTAGGCAACAACACAAGTTAGAGATTTTGATTAGTGAATCAAACTCCAACAACTTGCCATGCCAAAAAGAAGATGATAAATGATCTTGTATTGATTTAGGTTCTTTGCATGATTAGGAAGCAACCTATCCTTAATGCAAAGCCATTCACTTGATCCATGATCAAGATGAATTAGATTTGAATCAAGGAAGGTTAAACCTCCATGTATCAATGCTAACCACCAATCTTTAACTCATTGATCAAAAAAAGAAAAAGAAAAAGAAGATGAAGATGAAGAATTAAAGTGCATTAATAGAAATGGAATGAGATAATCAACAAGCATTGACCAAAGATAGAGAAGATCAAGGTTAAACAATAAAAAACAGAAGCAAAATGAAGATTAGAAGTCAAGAAAGGTCAAACTTGAATTAAAATAAAACTTGAATTAAAATAATAAAGAAAGGTCAAACTTCAAACTCACTTCAAATCAACTTTGAAAAGTCCAAGTGAATTATTCCAAGTTCAACAGGGTCAAACAAAGTTTGACAAAAAATTTCAGCATTTTTAGAAGTCAGAAACCATTTTAAATCAATTAAAAATGAATAAAAAATAACCTAATTGAACTAAAATCTCAAATAAATCTCAAATCAATTAATAAATTGATGAGAATATTTTTCATAGATCTATCATCATTCAAATAGGTTGGAAAAATATTTTTGTATTTTTCGGATATCAAGAACTATTTTAAATGAATTAAAAATAACTAGAAAAGAGAAAATTACTACAAAATATCAAATGCTAAAATAAAAAATATTAAAAATCAATTTTAGA
Organism: Lathyrus oleraceus; assembly: GCF_024323335.1. Classification (NCBI taxonomy): domain Eukaryota; kingdom Viridiplantae; phylum Streptophyta; class Magnoliopsida; order Fabales; family Fabaceae; genus Lathyrus; species Lathyrus oleraceus. The sequence goes on along the minus strand of NC_066580.1, from coordinate 302,624,623 downwards.
AAGTAAAAATTAAAAGGAGAAAAATGAAATTGGTCCCATATTTTTTGGACCAATAATGAGAGAGATATGAACTTTTAAAAAGAAATGGAATTAAAAGAAATAAAAGAATTAAAAATTAGAAATTAGAAAATAAGGAAATACGTGGACCGCTTGATGAAGCTTCATTAATTATGTGGATCATCACACGGCTAAGAAGCGCGCGTTCACCATATGCGTGAGTCAAATGAAATACACCATGCCATTAATAAAGTCATAAGGTTGGACGTGTGAGATTGCATATGGAAAAAGGAATGGACGATCCAGATCAAATCAGGAGACCAGACGGTGGCCAGCGCCACCGTCTTCTCCGGCCAAGCTCCGGCCAAGTCCAAATTTGCAGAGATTCAAATGGTAACCAAAAGACACGATCCAGGCATCAATCGAGAGCTGGGGTGATGTACATCACCCCTGTACCAGCCAAATCCATTCTAAATATCTATATTGAAAGAAATCAGAAGTGGAAGATCTGTGGTGTTCATATGAACTTCATGATTTTTGAAAATTGAAAGCACAATAATATTGCCACTATGCAGAGGACTTCAGATCACACAACAATAATGAGAAATAAGCACTATGCAAGATGATTCGAAGAAAATAACAGTTGAGGTAAACCTCTGATTTGCAGGGCGCTGAGTCACAATTCTTGGATGCTATTGCTTATAGTCCACACTATAGATCAAGGAGAAGAAGGTTTAAGAACTTTAAGATCTGAAAATTGATCGAGGAAACCAAAGTTCAGATCTGAAAATTGAGAGAAAAGTGAGCTAGTTCCTTTAGTGAGGGTTGTGATTTCAGTTTAGCAGCATTTGAGTGCCTTCAGGTTGAGGAATTATGAAGCTATGGCATTGTATTATAGGCAAGGCAATGCTGAATGCATGATCTCAAATTTGCATGAATGGAAAGGGCCTCCATGCATGGGCCTGTACAGGCGCATGGAGGGCCCAATTCCAACTGGATTTGGTAGCTTATGCATGATGAAAGTAAATTGGACGTGCAGATTGGATGGTAATAGCTCATGCAATGCAAATTAAATGATTTTCCAAAATTGCATTATTAGGTTCAAGCCTTCGAAAATGCTATGCCAAAAATAGAAACACCACCTTATGAGTAATGGTTGGAAATCTTATTGCATAAGGATCATTTGTTATGTTTCTCAAAACTCCATTTGGGCCTTGGAAATTGATGAAAATTGGACATGAAGTGTAGGGTGAAAAACATGCACATGTGAGATTTTCAAAATTGGCCAAAGTTCAAACCCTTCTATCTCAATGATTCAAGTTCCAAATGAAAATATCATCAACATAAAAGTTGTAGAACTTTTCAATTCAATCAATTTGGGATTAAATTTTGCATCATTTGGATTTTTTATGAAGAAGTTATGGGCACTTGAAGTTGGACTTTTTCACATTTCAATGCATTTGGTCCAAAGTGGCCTATAATGTTTTGCATTATCACATGTATTTATTTTGAGATTTTGAAATTTTTCCCAACACAACACTTTAAGTAGACATCTTAATATTTCCAATTCATTTGATCCCACCTCAAAATCATGAAAAATGAAGGAGTTATGTCCTTGGGAAGTTGACCTAAAATTAGGGTTTCAGTCAAAATGACCTATAATATTTTGGAACGGATGATGACTTTCCAAGCTTCAAATAAATTTTTGATGAACATGAAAGTTGTTCATATGGTCTTTAAGAACATTGTTTCTCTTGGGGTAATCTCCATTTGACAAACACATCAAAAGTTAGGTCTCATTGTAATTCAAAATAGTCAGATGACTTGACTGATCAACTTCTCAAGTCCAAACCTCATATCTTGATGAATTGATGATTGAGGACACTCAAATAAGTTCAAATATGCATGAAATATTTAATTAAAGAACTTCCCTTGATTGTATTTGATCATGGGTTGAGGTTGCTTCATGAGCAAGGCACAGTTGATGAACATATGAATTAGGGTTTCCTTGGGAACCAACTCTCAAACCCCTTGATTTGCTTTGATCAAAATGATGGATTGAGACACTTGGGGGAATATTTGATGGATGATATATTTGGGAACCATTACCATGCTTGCTTTCATCTTCAATTGGCTGTATCAATGCACATAAGATCTCCTAGAAGCTTTTAGACCCTGTGACTGCTTAAACCACAAACAAGAGGTGTTAGTGACATATTTTTGTGCTTTTGGTTAGTAAATAAAAATGAGAAAAGCATTAATATACAATTCAAGCAAGCTTGGTGACCTCAAGCCAACTCTCAAAAGATCCCACCCAAAGGTAAGGAGCCAAGATGCTTATGATCCTTGAGGCAATGTAAATGCAATGTTATGATGCCATGAGGGATCTTAGGGTCAAAATTGGGGTCTTAAACTCTCTCCAAGGGCAATTTTTGTTCACCTAGAGGATTTTCTTTCAGAACCATTTGATCAATCACCTCTATGTGTTGACTGGTGGCCACATCATCTTTGTACTTCATGGTGTTACGCACATCAATTTTTAACTCTTCGTCATAAACTTTTAGAGTCATGGTGCCCTCTTCTATATCAATAAAACATCTCCTGGTCTCCAAAAATGGTCTACCAAGAATGAGCGGTATCTCTTCATATTTCGGCATTTCTAAGATCACAAAGTCTACCGAAAACACAAACTTATCAATCTTCACAAGAACATCTTCCACCACTCCATAAGGTCTCTTCACAGAGTGGTCAGCAAATTGAAGTGTCATTCTGGTATCTTGCACTTTTCCAATCCCCAACCTCTTGTAAATGGATAACGGCATGAGACTCACACTTTCCCCCAAGTCTATAAGGGCCTTTTTGAAAGATCTATCCCCGATAGTGCAAGGGATAGTTACCGAGCCTCGATCTTTTTTCTTTACCAGAATCTTCATACCTTGCAAAATAGCACTACATGTTTCGGTTAGTACAATACAGTCAGTGTCAGTGCTCCTCCTTTTTGAAATAATATCCTTCATGAATTTAGCATAAGATGGAATTTGCTCAAGTTCCTCCAAGAACGGAATGTTAATCTCAAGCTTTTTGAACATCTCTAAGAATTTATCGAAGTTCTTCTCATGTTGCTCTTTCTTCTTATTTCTTGTGGGGAAAGGGAGTTTAAAAAATGGCTTTGATTCACTAACTTTTTCTTTAACCACTACTTTAGGTAACGTCACCTCTTCACTAACAACCTCATTTTCTTTCATCTCCAAATCAACTTCAAGCAATTGGTCTTCTTGGTCGTCATCTTTTTCAGGGACTTCTTTTTCCTTACCACTCCTTGTGGTTACCGCACTCACATTATTATGCTCTCGTGGATTTGTAACTATAGCATTCGGTAATTCACCTGGTGTTTGTGAACGCGCGAGTTGTTGAGCAATCTAACTCATTTGCACTTTTAGATTTTTTATTGAAGCACCAGTGTTTCTCAGATTACTTCTAGTCTCCTCTTGAAATTGTGAACTTTGAGTTGCCATTTTTTCAATGGCAATATCCCAATCTGCTTTTCTTGGAACCTGTTGTTGAAATTGTTGTTGGGATTGGTGAAACTGCTGCTGGTAAGGTTGTTGTTGTTGTGGTCGATACTGTTGTTGTGGTTGGCTTTGATACTGGGTGGGCTCTTGCTTCTGATCATTTCCTTGCTGGTCCTTTCAGGAAAAATTTGGATGATTTTTCTATCCTGGATTATACATATTGGAGTAAGGATTGTTCTGCTTCAGAAAATTAATCTCTTCTACCTGTTGTGCAGTTGCCACACAATGCATGGCGAAGTGAGGTCCTCCACAAATTTCACAACTAACAGCTTGAATAGGTTGGACCGGTTGCACTTGTGCCACCGTTTGAGTATCAAGAGTCATTTTCTTGAGTCTTCTCTCTACTTCAGCTGTTATTTGATCTTCCATCTTCACAACTTGATTTGCTAGCTTGAGATCAATGATACCTTCAGGTTGACTCACACTGCGGTCATAGAGTTCCAAATGCTCATTTGCTGCAATGGCTTCAATGATTTTCTTTATTCCAGTGGCTGTTGTAAAATTTGTTGAGCCACCAGCAGCTGTGTCTATGAGTTGCTTGGTCTTCATTCTAAGTCCATTCACAAAATTTTACATCTGTTCAGTTGCATCCATGTTATGAGTAGGACATGCAACCAACAATCGCTTGAACCTCTTGTAAGCGTCTCCGAGTGACTCTCCTTCCTTCTGTTTGAAATTAACAATGTCATATCTCTTGCGGATATACACAGAAGCAGGGAAGTAATCATTCAAAAATGTTGTTTCCATTTGTTGCCAAGTTGTTATGCTTCCCGCGGATAAAGAGTAAAACCACTCTTCGGCATCTTCCGACAGTGTAAATGGAAACATCACGAACTTTTTAGCTTCCTCTGAGTGTCCCTCAATTTTTAACGATGTCGTCATGGTCATAAATCTTTGTAAATACTTGTTGGCATCTTCATTGATTTTTCCGGAGAACAGTCTCCTTTCTAGTTGACGAATCGTTGAAGGGTGTAGCTGAAAGTGATCAACATTTACCGGTTGGTTCACAATTGTTAACCTTACAGTAGGAGCATTTGCACCTCCATAATCACCCAAAAGTCTTTCCGTAGGAGGTGGTGGAGCTTCAGCCATTGGTTCAGAAACGGCTTCGGATTCTTCCGAATGAACTGAAATAACTTCTTTTTCAGACTCAAAAACAATAGGGGTTGCTTCTGAAAGTTCCAACCTAGCTTTTCGTCGTCTTGCACGCAATAATCTTTCTGGTTCTGCGTCAAAAAGAAATTCAGCTAAGGCCTTACCTCGCATACACAGATTAGACAATTATTAGAATAAACAATAATACAAAACAAATTTAGCTGCAGAGCAACAAAATTCCAATTGAATTATTTTTCAACTTATACTTTGGCAGTGCCCGGCAACGGCGCCAAAAACTTGATCGGTAAAATAGCAAGTGTACTATTTTCACCAATGTAGTAATAAAATGAGAGTTATCCCGAGTATCGATCTCGAGGACTGCGTAGTAAGTGCCAATATTTATAATAATTCAATTGAACAAAAGATCATATGGGGTTTGATGAGTGTTTTCAAAAATAATAAGAACGAAAATAAAAATATTAAGCGTATAAAAACTGTTTAACCGATATGAGAAAGCATGCTAGGGCCAGATGTATGAATTGCTTTGTAATAAACTTCTTCCATATTATATAACATCTATGTTGTAATAATTCAAAACCGTTTCTCAAGAATTGTTTTCTCTAATTCCTTAGCCGAAAACCATTAACAGTCAATTTCAATCCTAATTCCTTAGTTATTCAAATTGCTGTTATGAAATATGTAATTAATCAAGAATTAATGGTGACCACGGTTTGATCCTCATTCCTAAGTGATTAAACCTAGGTTTTATTATACAACAAGCGATAAGGCGGTTTGTCCGACCTAAACCTTAACCAGAGATCAAAATTTCATTTGTCTGATAAAATAAAGCATTCAGAGCATTATATAATAATTTGAATTAAGAAAACATCGATGATTATAAGAACATAGATAAAGTATTCATATAATAGAAATTCAGGGACACCCCCTAGCATTGGGGGGTTTAGCTTCTCATAATATTCAAAAACAGTAAATTACAAATTAGAGACATTACAATTTGTTGTTGATGATGGTTGATCTTCAATCTCTTCCGATCTTGAAGATCTCTTATCCTCTAAACACTTTGCAAGCTAGCTTTTTCTTTCTGTCTTTTTCTTCTAAGATCAAAAAGTGCTTTTCTCTATGCAAAAATTAAGACTAAATAGCTTCCAAACAACTAAAATTATTGCGAAATGCCCAAACTGCCCTCCGGACGTACAAAGGGGTTAACACATGAAAAATCAACAAATGGGGAGAAATGGCCAACACGGGTCGTGTCAGGTGACACGGCTGCCTGTGTTGGCCTCACTGTAAGTCCAAACTTCACCCTTTGCTGACACGGGCCATGTCAGCTGACACGGGCACCCGTGTCAGCCCCCTATTTTCTGGGTTTCCACTGTTTTTGTCTTTTTTCGCTTTACATGATGTCTTTGACCTCCATTCTTCCGGTACGCACTTTCCGGACTTGTTAGGTGACCTGGAAACCAGACAGTACTACACAGAAACGCATAAAATGCAACAAAAAGAGAAGAACTACTAATGCAACATAAAACAAGCAGAAATTTATAAAATGCGATAAACTTAAGAAATCACTAAAATAAAGAGCAAAATGTTACCGATTCTTGAAGATTCAATGCTGGATGGATGATGAAAACTAAGTGTAAATGGTGACCGATCAGGCACCATATCAATGTTGTACTTGTACTGCTTAACAAAGTCTTCACCCAAGTCATTGAAAGTACGAACATTTACACTATCTAGACCCATATACCATCTCAAAGCAGCACACGTCAAACTGTCTTGGAAGTAGTGAATCAACAACTGTTCATTATCCGTTTGAGTAGACATCTTTCTGGCGTACATCACAAGGTGGCCCAACGGATAAGTGTTTCCCTTATACTTTTCAAAGTCAGGGACCTTGAACTTCATCGGGATTTTCACATTAGGCACTAGGCAGAGCTCAGCAACACTCTTCCCAAACAAGTCTTTTCCTCTCAGAGTCTTCAACTCTTTACGCAACTTGAGGAACTGATCCTTCATTTCGTCCATCTTCTCATACACGTCTGGGGCCTCAGATGGCTCAAAATGGTAAATAATATCCTCAATATGAGGCAGAGTATGAACAATTGGAGGTGGGACTGACATGACCGACTAGATACCGACAGAGAGACAAAAGTGGGTGTATACCCTTCAGGCATAAAGTTGGATGGCATCCCCCAAGGGAATCCAACAGGCATGGAAGGACCAAATTGTCTTGTAGGATCAGGAACAATCGAGGTAGCAACCGTAGAAATGACAGTCCTCTGGGGAGGAGTTGCAGGAGTTGGTGAAGTATGGTTCTGTGTAGTAATAATGGATTCCATCAATGCTGTTAACCTGGCAATTTCATCCTTCAACTCTCTGTTCTCTTGCTCTAAATGCTCCATGATCCTAGGTTGATTAGCGTGAGTGTTGTATCCATGAGTCAACTTGGATGAAGCACAAAAGAATAACCGATAAGACATCTGGCGGAAGAAAACCTGTTATGCAAATAATGCATTCAATGCAATGTTTTTGTTTGTTTAATTTCAAGGAACATGTGAAGTTCTATTTGCAAATATTAAATAATAATAGTAACAATTTGATTGACCATAAAATATCTTTTTATTCATGAAATTTGGAAGGATTACACTAAGTACAATTTCAGAAACCAAAAAATACAAATATAAGAGAAAAGGAAACTAATCATCCTAAGGATCCCCTAGCAACGGTATCAGATCATCTGGTTGCAAGCACGTACTTCCTTCGGATGCGTCGAATCTCAGACTCGAAATATGTCTTCATCTAAGCCTTCTCAAGGACAAGCTGATCAACAATATTCTTCCAAGCACCGGAAGGTTGAGGCATACTAGAGGAAGGTAGACCCTCTGGCTCTCTTTATCTCTTCACTGCTCGGTATTCAAGAAGTTCAATAAGTGCATCCTTGTCTTTCGACTCAAGTTGCAACTCCTCATGATTTCGACTCAAAGCATGGAACCGCTCTTCCCATATCTCTCTCTCTTGCTTCATCTTGATGAGTGCGTCTTCCAACTCCTCTACATCTTGGTTAGGGAGAGTTGATGGCTCAACCACAACCAAAGAAATAGGTCTTTCACAAGCATACTGCATCTTCAGCTCCAAATCTCTATTCGTCGCCCCAAATAGTGTAAGCCTCAAAGTTACATAGTTGCACGGACCAAGCTCGGATCTTCCCTTCCTATGCACATTATACCAAGCATGTATCATCTTCTACTTCAAATGTTGGGGATCTTTACCCTCTTGATAGAAAAAACCTTCTAACTGAGTGTTATTAGGTTTATCTCTCAAGGGGAACCCAAGTTGATGATGAGCCAAAGCAGGGTCGTAGTTGATTCCTCCTTGTGTACCAATGAGAGCACATTAGAGACCACTATAGACATTGTTTGTTCTCCAATAAAGTAGGTGTCTAAGGCAAGTGCGAAATAAACGACTTGTACAAAAGAGGAACACAACACACATTAGTCCCACCACCTTTAGAAATCCTCAAATGCAAAGAGAAATACATGTCACCTAACAAAGTAGGAACATGATTCCCAATCAAGAAGATTCTAATGGAGTTAACATCAACAAAATCGTCAATGTTAGGGAACAAAGTTAGACCATAGATGACCAATACAAAGATGGCTTCAAAAGCATCCGCACTACCGGCTTGAGCAAAGACATTAGCTTTACCAATGAGGAACTTAGAAGTCAACCCCAATATACCTCTTTTCTTAACCAAATGAGCATCAACATCATATTTCTTCAAATGAAGAGCTTCAACTATGATATGAGATCTGGGAATCTCCTCAAATCCACTAAAGGGTACCTTGTCAGATACGGGTATTCCCAAGAGATCGGCATATTCCTCTAACATAGAGAGGATCATAGAACTGAACCAACACACTCAGAAGTCCTTCAACTACATCAGCAGATAACACAGAAAAAGGACATCTGAAACCGTACTTCTTAGTTTTCCTTCGTCCACAATCCATTGTCTGAAAACATTTGCAAATAAGACCTCAGTTCCTTGAAATTTATCTTTCTGTGATGAATGTCATGATGCACATGTATGCATGAATGCAACAATCACAAACAAGGGATCACACACAAGGCAAACACAAACAAAGGTTAAGGGATGGATTAAGTCATCATCAAGATCAACCATCCATTTTGGTGGATTATGGTTTTCACTTTATCAACACCCAAGTTCCATTGATATTGATGAGACTTAATCAGATCAACTAAGAATCAAAGGGTTTTTTGTGAGTCACGAGCATGGGGTCGGGCTAAGAACCATCCCAAAGGAGTGTACTAAGGATAAAAACCTGTAGATCATGTTCTAAAAAGTTCCCAGTGTCTTAATCCCATCTATCGGATATTACATGTTAGGATTACTGACTCATCAACCCAAAATATTCTCAAGAGAAACTCGTCTGAGTGTAGTATCCCGTAATAACTGTTATCAGGTCTACACATGAATAGTCTATTCATTACGTCCTAAATAGGCCAATTTGGGTTAAATGTTTTATGGTCCTCAGCTTCTCGGACCCCAAATCAGAGAAAGTAATGCCTAATCAGAAATGACTTGTGTGACATCAGTAACTCCAAAAGGGTCTCCACTAAGTAGATGTGTCTCAAGCCAACTTGTTAAGGACTACTCCACAGAAGTTGAACATAACTATACCATCCTTCTATCTTAATTGCACTCATGTTCGGGTTAGAACTAATCTCACCACTCAGAGATCACCAAGCGCAACACACGGATTATATCATACAAGAAAATATACAAAAATCAAATATATACACATAAAAAAGTAGGCTAAACCCACTGAGGACTACTCCCCAACAGATTCTCCACTTGATTTCTATAGCGGTAAACTCATGACCATCAAGCTATGGATAAACTTAACATCAATAAAACCAGAGTCGCCACCGCGCTTTTATTGTTTCTAAAGGAAAAGGGAAAAGTACGAACAAAACCAAAAGATAATAAGTTTTCAAATAAAAACTAATAAAATGCCAGAGATTACAGGTAAGGAGGTTGGTTACACAAATGGAATGTGTTAGCACCTAAAGTATCCTAGGTACTCCTAGGGAGCCCTTTTTTATGTGTGCATATGTGTTTGGCATAAAAGATGTTTGAGAAAAATAGAGTGTGGGGATGAGAAAAGAATTCATTTATTATATTTTTGTGTTTGACAAGACCTTCAGACTTGTGCCTACGTACACACATAAAAATGAGGGATCAAAACCTCGTAGTTCGTGGTAAAAATTTCAAAGTTGGTGAATTGATTTTAACAAAAATTTAATTGAAAAGGGGCACAAAGGGCCAAAAATTTGGATGAGGATGTTAGTTATTTTTGTATTTTGAAATTATAAGTCAATATGATTAGATTTATTTACAAGTTTGATTTAAGAAAAAAGAAGTTCAAAAATTCAATGGCATAAGGCCAAAGTTTATACTTGAAATAAGTTCTAAGTTTGAAATCACAAGCAAATAAAGTTTTTGAAAAGGGGGAGAGATTTTGAAATTTAAGAAGCGGGAGGAGATGAAGAGGTTATCCTAAGCATACAATTAAAAGTTAAAGGTTGAAAAAATCTGACCAATGGGATACAATCCAACAGACAAGAATGTCATATAGAAACCCATTTGCCTTTGGACTCTGAATCAAGCAATAATCAACAAACAATTAGCTATATCAGACATCACGAAGATCAAGGAATCAAATAAAGATAGCCACATCCAAGGAAGAAAATCCCATAGCTAGCAGTCTTCTTTGTCTTCTCATGTATCAGATGAAATATTCTTTGATCAACTCAGGAGAAGGCATCAGACATAAGATCAAAATAACAATTAGCATCAAGACAAGGTAACAGATGAAAACAGGGTCCCAAGACTTGCATCAGATGAAGGCTCAGTTCACAATCACTTGATTTCAAAATGTTGGCATTGGCCAAGTCCTTTTTGCATAGGGAATGTTGCCTAATCTTAAGTCCAAAAGTTCAGATCAAGATCAACAGACCACCAAACATTTTATAGGGTTTTTGTTGTTTATTAAGTGTTTTAAGGTCCTAAGACCACAAACAAAATCAAAATGCACAAACAAATATATACAATTACAAGACATGGCTCAAATGAGCAAAGTGAAAATGGCATAAACGTAAACAAATTAAATGATATATAAATGATAATGAATGATAAATTACTGAAAATTAAATTGCATAAGGTAAATGACTTGAAAGTAAAGCAATATTAATAAGAGTTAGTCAAATGGTAGTTAAGTGTTAGTAGTGTATTGCTTCTTAATTGATTAAGTCATTATTTGGAGAACACTCAACCATCCATTCACAAGCATGGATCCTTAAACCAAGACATCTTTCATAGGAAGGAAAAAAGGCCAAGTTTCCACACAATACCATGAAGGATGGGAGACTTACAATCTCACTTACTAGAATGATATGTCTGCAGGGTCAAATTTAGCTCTATGTTAAGCAATCGTAATTTGACTTATGTAGAAGTCACAACTATCTGAGGCCGGACAATAAAAATTTAGGTGTTAATACATGTTAGAGATTTGGTATAATGAACCAAACTCCTAAAACATACCACACACTAAAAGAAAAGATCAAGAGGGATGAACCTATCTCATCCATAATTGTTGAACATTTTTCCATTTGGAGCTTGGATCATGATGAAGTGTGAGGTGTAAGTTTGAAAAATCAAACATATTTGAAAATTTTCTAAGTACCAAGTCAAATGTTCACTTCTTCCACCTTGAACAACTTTTGTTATGGACTTCAAATGGAAAACGTTCCTTCATAAAAGTTGTAGATCTTTAAAATCTCTTACATTTTGTCATAAATTTGACGTTATTTGGATTTGGCATGAAGGATTTATGTATTTTAGAAGTTAAGGAAATCACTTGTTCAATGGTAATGGCTCAAAATGATCTATAATGTTTCCTCTTGGCACATGCATTTGAAAGTTGAATTTTAACTTCTTCCAAACCTCAAAGTTGGAAATGACATATTTAATTTGATCATGGAACTTTAATGTCTTTCATATCATAAAAATTGAGCAAGTTATGGTCCTTGGAAGTAGACCTCCTAACTAGGGTTTACACAAAATGACCTATAATCTTCCACCATATAAAATGACTTTCAAAGCAAAACTAGATCTTGAATTTAACATGAAATTTGTTTGTAATGTCATAAGGAGTAACGTTTCTCTTGGAATCATTTTCATATGACAAAAACTGTAGGAGATAGGGTCTAGGGAACCCCAGTTTTGACTAGTCAACTTTCTCTGGTCAACTACCATGAACCATCTTGCAAACTTGACATTCTCTTTATATTTGGGACTCATGGAGGATCATATATGTGTAGGATGATGTAATGATAATATCCCTTGAAATATTTGATCAAATTATGGAGAAACTTGCTGAGGAAGTCACACAAGATACCTTGATGAATTAAGGCTTCCAAGGCAAACAAGCTTCAAACTCTTGATGATTTCTTGATCAAAATGATATGTGAAGACAATGGGGATCCATATATGATGTATAAAACCAATTTAAACCATCTCTTGATTAGTCTCCTTGCATTAAGGGTCTTAAACCCAAGGTATTTGCTTGATGGAGCATGGGTGAACACACACACTACCTACAAAAGCAACAAACTATATATTGACATATTTTTGATATTTGGGTTAGTGAATAATGAAAAACAAAGTATGATACAATCAAATGTGTTTGGTGATCTATCCTAATACAAACCCAATGAATGGTGGAGAAGAAGGATACCAAAGTGTGATCCCAAAGCCAATGCATATGATGAGAGAGCATGAGGGATCTTAGGGTCAAAATTGGGGTCTTACATAGACCTTTAACAAAAATGGACACTTCAAGCAAAACCCCCAAAGAAACAACCAAAGCTGCCAAGGTTTCTATCCAACACACAAGGTACCCAAAAAAGATCTCAGGCCTCCCTCCTTTTGCCATACTTCCTGGTCCAGTGATGATGGGTAACCAACAATAGATTCCTGAACCAAAGAATGAAGAACAATGAAGAATCTATGAATCTCGGGTACTCATTCCCATAACTGTTTTTGGAAAAAATCATGCTTTGTTTAGCCCTTTACATAATCTGAATGTTGAACCTAGCAGACTTTGGGACTTTTTTTACTACTTATCATAAATGTAAACCAATAGGCCAAGCAAAAATACATAGGGCTGAAAGAACTGCTACTACTGAGGAATCCCAGTCTTTGGCATATGAAACTATAGACCTAAGGTTTATGAATAATGACTTTAGAGTCTTTCGAACGACCTCTTCATTTAACGACCCAACCGACTATCTAAACTGGTTAAACAAGAGAGAAAAAGCTAATTCTCAAATTTGGAAGGACATGGGAATTTATGACTTAATCATGATGTCGAAGGTAGAACTAGATTACAGTTCGACCTTACTAGTTTCCTCATTATATTTTTCGGACAACATTCACTATACCTTCCACCTCCGTTGTGGGATGGTAACACCCACTCTTTTTAACATAGTCGCTATCACATGGCTAAATCCAACTAAGAATACTTATGACCCAAATGTAGAATCGGATTACTCCATAGCCTTCTCCACCTTGAGGGCTGCCTATTCGATCCACATATCACACTATCATGACAAAGAGACTGACACCGTTTTCGACGTAGAACACATCGCCTTCTTGCCTTTATGGTTATCCCACTGCATCTTCTGCTCGAAGTCACTCCAGGTTGCTAATAATTATCTCACTCTGGAGAACCAACTTCATTCTAGTCACGACGTCTTTCTGAGCAAAATGATCCTGGCTAGCCTTTACGAATCATTGAGTGACGGTGTTACTCAACTCAAGAATCTGGGAGAGAAAGGAAATCTCCTCCTTTCTGGTCTTTTCTGGTCCTTTCTAGTTTTTGCAACCCTGGCTAAATGCCACCTTCGAGGCAACCCTTCCCAACAAAAACCCCGTCGACGAAGAAGCTAAGGATTTCAGAAATAGGAGGGTCGAAGGAATCCATTTGGCTCAGTTAACCCCAAGTGACAAAGGAAAAGCCCTTCGACCAACATTCATGAGTTGTGTCATGATGTTTGCAAGACGTCATGATTTTACGTCGAACATGGCCCCTCTCACCACTAGAAAATATGGTCCAAAATGGTTCACAAGACCCTTCCCATCTCCCACCAGAAACTAGGAAACAAAGTCTCTTTTAATCTGGGACACTTTTCTAACCCTAAAACTCATAACCCTTAGGTTAAATTCGTCGAAGAGTCAGCTTACCCGAATTTCTTATCAACCAAACCTCGTGGCTCCATAATTTAGGTTGATTCAGATTCTCCCAAAATGCCTTTATGATAGAAGAAGCACCATCCTTCTCTATAATGCAAGTCACAACGAAACCACCACTCTCAAACAGATAGCTCAATATACTGACAAGACGCACCTCACTACAATTAGCTTCGAGCCAAGTTTCCTTTGTACCCCAGAATTTGGGAAATGGTCGTCACAGTATTATGCTGAAGAATTTGATGATGTTCCTTCATTCATTCCGCACTTTAACAAAGCTTTCCTCTCTATGCAGGAAAAAAATTAAGAAAGCTACTTATACACACATCAAAGCAATCCAGGCATTCCAAAACTACTTTAAAACTGCCTATAGGCCTGATGATATTAGTCGAATCTTCCGTGAGGCAGCTGTCACGCTAAAGGAAATTTTTTCAAAGAAATGGAGAACTTAAAAATCCCTTCGTACGTTCCTCCTGAGAAACAATATGAAATGGCTTTCAAAATGTTTTCTCTTAAATGTCCTCGACTGCCAAACGCTGATTTTGGAGTGGCCTTTGCCCCTCCATTCCCAAACTGGTTTATCTGTGGGGATTCTATAAAAATCCTTCGACAACAATCACAGAAAAAAGCCCAGCGGGTGGTTGCAACTAAGCATACTCTAGAGAGTTTCAAAGGTCATCTTCATATAGGGATAAAAAATGTTCGCATCGAATCAGATATATATGAAGATGTAGAGTGGGAGGTTTTCGGAACCAGATCTCTCTATTAGGATATTTGCTCTTGACTCTTAATAACTTATTTTATGTTCTTTTCTTTTAGCTACCAGAGTTCCACCTAAAACACCAACGGTCAAGAAGGCAGTCGAAGCAAAGGTTGAGGGAAGTAGCATGACTATAAAGGTACACCTTTACTTTGCCCATTAATTTTGTTATTCATAATGATAATACTAACAATTTAATTTTTTCATTCAAGGTGCTCGAAAACCTCCCCCTACTCCTCAAAAAATCAAAACGAAAGCAGTTGGAGTTTCTGTGGTGATAGAGTCAGACGAAGAGCATCTATCTCCTGTCCTAGTCTTACTCGTAGGAAAAGCAAGAAGCAGCCAAAGGTTGTCGAAGCCTCTAGTCATCCTCAGGCAAATATTGCCAGAGTTATAAAATGACCTGCTGCCCTTTCCATTCTGGAGCCTACTCCTGAAGAACTGTCGAAGATAGCAGTAGCGCAAGTTGAAAGTGATAAGTCCAGCCCTGGAGTCGAAGGGGACAAGGTAAAAGCCTACATGACTTTGCTTCCTTCGATTTATTGTCCTCTAATACTTTGACTAACTTATCCTTTGATTTTGGCTTTCAGGGCGCTACTACACAAATGGCGACCAAATCTCCCTCTGTACCAGTCCTTCTTAACAGTGTTGGAAAACCCACCTACCATCTAACATCTGCAAGAGGTTCAGAGAAAATCTCAATGAGCGAAATAAACCAACCAATTTTTGAGGAGCATGAGACTTCACCACCAAAAATCACCACCCAACATTCCCATACCAATGGTTCTGATCATGAGGTCGACCTAAGTAGGGAAGCCCAAACTAAAGTCAACAATTATGATATGACGGTAGATAAAGAAGTCCATGACTCTGAAGGTGGCTCGCCTAATGTCGATGGTACAGACACTGCTGCTTTTGGAGGTGATGATGCTCAAGATGAGGAGCCGAGATAAGATGAAGAAGAATACCAACCATTATTCCATGATGGCCCTGTTGGTGAGGAAGACGAAGACCTTGAAGAACAAGATACCAATAACGAGGGGAACAATGATGATAATGTCGATACGAACAAAGGACAGTCTCGAAGTCTAACTACTTCTACTCCAATAGTTGATGTTGTTCCTGAAGGGATCAAAGCTTCGACATGAACAACTGGAGGTCTTTCTTCAGAAGAACTAGCGGCTTTGAAGCAAAATCAACCTCTCGATTATCTGAAGGCTATGCTGAGTAGAAGGGAAAGTTCATTTGAAAAAATTCTTACGCTTCTACAGCCTCTGAGGATCAACATTTGAGCAAACCTGTGGATGAGGCTCTCTCGAAAATCAAAGAAAAAATCTTCAAGGGTGATCTATTCCTACTCCTGCTGGCTGATCCTTCTGCCCCCTTATCTTTTAAGACACTCCCCAACCAAGTCAATTTACTGGAAGCTTCTCCCGGGGTTTCCAACGTCATCTTGGAATTGGGAATTACGATCGAACAAATTGTTATTGATCATAAGTCATTACCTCAAATCACTAAGGAAATTGAGAAAAAGGCTGGTGAAGAAGCAGCTGCTTGGGATGCAGCTACCGAATTGACCAAAAAAGTAATGGAGTTGGAGCACACCAAAGGGAAAAACAAGGCAGAGATCGAAATCCACGACCGTGACGTTGCCTCTTGGGAAGCTCAAATAAAGGAACTGCAGGCCAAGATCTCTAGAGCCAAAAAACGCAAAGATGAGCTTTTGAAGTTTGATGATGCTTCCATGGCTAAGGAGCTAGATTTTGGTCTGGAGTTTATTGAAAAGGCGCGAACATTAGAAGCAGAGCTCATAACTCTTCGATCGAAAAGATCACTATGTGAGAAACGCTTGGAGCTTCACAAAGCAATATATCTCCATATGAAGGCTCATCTCCTCTTTTAGCTTTAGTCTCTTTTCCATTTATTCCTTCAGGACTTTTTGGTTTCGATTGTACTGATTATTAACCCCTTGGGTCGTTGTAATGAAGTTAAGCCATGTTGGCAACATTTTATCACCATGTTGGCTTCGACCAATTCGCATGCAATTATTCGTTCATTATTATTATCTCTTGGAGTGCTGGCTTATATTTCTTAAATATTTTCCATTCACCCTTAAGATTATTTTATCTTTGTTAAGCTCCTCGATCTCATAAGCACTGTTAGAGAATACTTTCATAATTTTAAAAGGACCTTCCCATTTAGGGGACCATTTCCCTAAGGCCTTATCTTTTCGATCCATTGGAAGGATCACTTTCCAAACCAAGTCTTCAGGCATAAACATCTTAACTTTAACCTTCTTATTGTAAGATTTCTCTACTATCTTCTTCTGCCTTTTCAATAATTTCAAGGCATTCAATCTTTACTCATCTAGATCAACTAACTCATCAAGCATCAAGTTCCAATATGGTTTTGATGGAATTTCATGATGCCTCTTGTAGCGGTAAATTCATGACCATCAAGCTATCTATAAGCTTGACATCAATAAAACTAGAGTCGCCACCGCGCTTTAATTGTTTCCAAAGGAAAAAGGAAAAGTACGAACAAATCCCAAATATAAAAAGTTTTCAAATCAAAACTAATAAAATACCAGAGATTACAGGTAAGTGAGTTTGTTACACAGAGGGAAGGTGTTAACACCCAAAGTGTCCTAGGTACTCCTAGGGAGCCCTTTTTTATGTATGTATGTGTTTTTGGTATAGAAGATATTTGATAAAAATAGAGTGCGGGGATGAGAAAATAATTCATTGATTATATTTTTTGTGTTTGACAAGACCTTCAGACTTGTGCCTACGTACCAACATAAAAATGAGGGATTGAAACCTCGTAGTTCGTGGTAAAAATTTCAAATAAGTTGGTGAATTTCTTTTAACAAATGTTTAATAAGAAAAGGCACAAAGGGCCAAAAGTTTGAATGGAGTTGTTAGTTCTTTTTGTCTTTTGAAATTTAAGTCAATATGGTTAAGTTTGTTTATAAGTTTGATTTTAAAAAGTTTGAAAAATCAATGGCATCAGGCCAATGTTTCTAATCATCAAAACATCTCTAAGTTTGAAATCCTAAGCAAAGAAATTTTTGAAAGGGGGGATATATTTAGAAATTTAAGAAGTGGGAGGAGATGAAGAAGCTATCCTAAGCACAAATTTAAAGATTAAGAGTTGAAAAGATATGACCATGGGATGCAATCCATCAAACAAGAATGTAATATAGAAACCCATTTGCCTTTCGACTTTAATAAAGCAATAATGAATAAGCAATGAGAAATTATCCAGACATCATGAAGACCAAGGCATCAAATAAAGATGGCCACATCCAAGTAAGCAATTCACATAGCTAGCAGTCTTCATTATCTTTCCATGTATCAGATGAAATATTCCTTGATCAACTCAGAGCAAAGCATCAAACACAAGATTAAAATAATAATTAAGAACAAAGACAGAGTAGCAGATGAATTCAAACAAATACCAAAGCTTGTATCAGATGAAGGCTTAATGCATAATAGCTCAGTCTCAAAATGTCGGCATTGGCCAAGTCTTTTTTGTACAGGGAATGTTGCCTAATCCTAAGTCCAAAAGTTCAGATCAAGTTCAACAGTCCACCAGAGTCTTTTAGGGTTTTTTTTATTGTTATTAGTTATTTGAAGGTGCTAAGACCGCAAAGAAAATCAAAATACAGAAATAAATATATATAATCATAAAATATGGCTCAAATGAGCAAAGTGAAAATGACATAAACATAAACATGTTATATGAAATGTAAATGGCAATGAATGATAGATGACTAAAATTTAAATTTCATAAAGTAAATGAATGGAGAGTAAAGCAATATTAACAAGAGTTAGTCAAATGTTATTCAAAAGTTAGTCAAGTGTTAGTGGTGATTTTAATGGATTTAGTCATTCTTTGGAGAACACTCAACCATTCATTCACAAGTATGAATCCTTAAACCAAGAAATCTTCCATGAGAAGGGCTCCAACTTGGATAATTCAACAAGTATGCCACTAGCTCTCATGAAAGGAAAAAAGGTCAAGTCTCCACACAATGCCAAGAAGAATAAGATAATAACAATGTCACTTACTAGAATGGTATGCCTTGAGGGTCAAATTTAGCTTTATGTTAAGCAATCGTAATTAGACTTATGTAGAAGTCACAACTATCTGAGGTCGGGCAATAAAAAATTTAGGTGTTAATGCATGTTAGAGATTTGGTATAAAGAACCAAACTCCCAAAACATACCACACACTAAAAGAAAAGATCAAGGGGGAGAGACCTATCTCAGTCACACTAGTATTGATTCATCTGACACAAGGTCATTGATGAACCAATTAGCCTTTAGACATTAGAGATTTCATTGGTCAAATGAGGGAATGGGGAAGAATGGGTATGAAAATGAAGAGGGAGCAGAAGATAAAAACAAAAAATTAATCATGGGAGGAACTTCATCAAATCAAAACCATTCATTCATTTTGGAAGATGAAATGTATATTTCATCAATCCCCTAAATCCAATGGTTTTGATCCAACAAAAGTAAAATCAACCTTGACCAAGGCCCAAACAGAAAGTCAAACATCACAAGACCATAAAAATTCCTCAACAACATTTTTAAAAATTTAATCAATTAAAAATCAATTTAAAAATGAATAAAAATACATTTTAATTTGGTCAAAACCTAAAATCCCTTCAAAACACCAAATAAATGGCCAAGGGATTTATCCTAGGTCAAACAAGGTCAAAGGACCTTAGACAAAAAATTTCACAATATTTAAAAAGTCATAACTATTTTTGAACAATTAAAAATATACACAAAAATATTTAATTCATGAAAAGCTTAGGTATCCAATAGAGGGCAAGATTGTCACTGTGTGTGGAGAAGAAGAGTATATTGTCAGTAGTGTGCATACCTTCAGATACATCGAGATGGATGGTGAATTCTTTGAGACTCCTTCTCAGTCATTTGAATTAGTTCCTCCGACCAGTCCTGTCCTTAAGCCAACTTCCCGTGTGCCCAAGGTTATTCGTGCTCCTCCTGCTATGATTTCTCTGAAAGATGCTCAATCCGTGGTTGAAGATGGTGGTCGTACTGGCTGGGGTCAACTGATCGATGTACCGTACAAGTCTGATAAATTTGGCCTGGGGTTTAGCTCTGAAAAGATAGTCGAAGATCAGATTAATGTTGTAGAAGATGCTGATAGGGATTGCGACTTGGATAGCTGGATTTTCCCAACAATTGGTGACGGACTCAATAATTGGAAGGCTGAAGACACTATCCCGATTTCGTTTAGTCAGGAGTAATTGTTATTGCTTATTTTAGTGTTTTAAATTTTGTAATTTTTATTATGAACAATTGAACTTCTTAAAGCATTGTGTCTATGCCCGGGGCACAATAGCTAATTTGTTAAGGGTTTTGTCATTTTCATAAGCATATTCACATTCAATAAATCAATGGACTTTTTGGATTCAAATATTGCGCTCTTTATCTTTCTTGTCATCTTTCAAATAAGCTATGTTTTCTTACACACACTCACGTAACAAATTGCAGATTCATATCCACTCTGGATCCTGTTGATAATAATTCTGCTACTGTTAATTATGGCTTTAAAAATCCGATCTACCAAGCCGAGGATGGAAGTGAGGGAGATTGTGAAGTTCCTGGAGAGCTTGCCAGACTGTTACTGCAAGAAGAAAAGACTATACAACTGCATGAGGAATCAATTGAAATAGTAAATCTGGGTACTGAAGTAGACAAGAAAGAAGTCAAAATAGGAGCAGGCTTGGAAAACAGTGTCAAAGAAAGATTGATTCAGATGTTACATGACTATGTAGAGATTTTTACTTGGTCTTATGAAGACATGCCAGGATTGGATACTGATATAGTAGTACATTGTTTGCCGATGAAGGAAGATTGTCATCCTGTTAAGCAAAAGGTTCGTCGCATGCGTCCTGAAATGTCTGAGAAAATCAAAGCCGAGGTTATGAAACAATTTAATGCAGGTTTTCTAGCTGTTACTTCTTATCCTCAATGGGTTGCTAATGTGGTACCAGTGCCAAAGAAGGATGGTAAGGTGCGAATGTGTGTAGATTACAGAGATTTGAATAAAGCAAGTCCCAAAGATGACTTTCCACTTCTGCACATTGATGTTATGGTAGATAACACCGCTCAACACAAGGTATTCTCATTCATGGATGGATTCTCGGGTTATAACCAGATTAAGATGGCACCTGAAGACATGGAGAAAACTACGTTTGTGACGCAATGGGGCACTTTCTGTTACAAAGTAATGCCATTCGGTTTAAAGAATGCAGGGGAAACATACCAGCGTGCTATGATGGTGTTGTTCCATGATATGATCCATCATGAAATAGCGGTATATGTGGATGACATGATAGCCAGATCTCATACTGAAGAAGAACATCTCGATCATTTATACAAAATGTTTGAGAGGTTGAAGAAATACAAGTTGAGATTGAACCCGAACAAATGCACCTTTAGAGTAAGATCCGGTAAACTCTTGGGCTTTATTGTCTGTGGTAAAGGAATTGAGGTCGACCCGGCTAAGGTGAGAGCTATTCAAGAAATGCCAGTTCCCCGTACAGATAAAGAAGTCAGAGGTTTCTTGGGACGCTTGAATTACATTGCTCGATTTATCTCCCATTTGACTGCTACTTGCAAACCCATCTTCAAATTACTGAGGAAAAATCAAGAGATAATATGGAATGATGAATGTCAAGAAGCTTTTGACAAAATCAAGAAGTATCTCCAAGAACCTCCAATTCTGATGCCACCAGTTGAAGGAAGACCTCTAATCATGTATTTGACCGTGTTAGAAAATTCAATGGGGTGTGTGCTAGGGTAACATGACGAGTCTGGTCGAAAAGAGCATGCAATATACTACCTTAGCAAAAAGTTTACCGACTGTGAAACAAGATACTCACTGGTTGAGAAAACTTGTTGTGCTTTGGCTTGGGCTGCTCGCCGACTAAGACAGTATATGTTGAATCATACCACTTTATTGATTTCTAAGATGGATCCTATCAAATATATATTTGAGAAACCTGCTCTCTCCGGAAGAATAGCAAGATGGCAGATGATTTTAACAGAGTATGATATCCAGTATACTACCCAGAAAGCAATCAAAGGAAGCGTGTTAGCTGATCATTTGGCTCATCAAGCAGTTGATGATTACCAATCTATGAATTGTGAGTTCCCTGATGAGGATGTTATGCTTGTTACTGATTATGTAGAACCTGGACCGGAGGAAGGACCCGAACTGGGATCCCGATGGACTATGGTTTTTGATGGATCTTCTAATGCATTGGGCAATGGTGTTGGTGTTGTAATTATTTCTCCCAAGGGTTGCCATACACCTTTCACTGCTAGACTATGTTTTGATTGTACCAATAATATGGCTGAATATGAAGCATGTATTTTGGGACTCAGAGCTGCTATAGACCTGAGAATCATGTTTTTGAGTGTGTACGGAGACTCAACCTTAGTAATCAGTCAGATCAAAGGAGAATGGGACACTAAACATCCGAATATCATCCCTTATCGAGAGCGGGTGTTGACATTAATCCCATACTTTGAAGAGGTTACGCTCGAACATATTCCACGAGAAGAGAATCAGTTGGCAGACGCATTGGCTACCATGTCATCTATGTTCAGAGTCAGATGGGACAGTGAAGCTCCCATGATCACCATTGAACGATTAGATGAACCAGCATATTGTTATGAACTTAATGCTGATGAAGTAGAAGAGAAACCTTGGTTCCACGAAGTAAAAAGATATTTAGAAACTCAGGAATACCCTGAAGGGGAATCCATCAATGACAGAAAATTTCTGAGGAAGTTCTCCGCTAAATTCTTTTTGAGTAATGAAGTATTATACAAACGTAATCATGATTCGACTTTGCTTCGCTGTATGGATAAAAAGGAAGCAGAAAAGATTATGGAAGACATGCATGACGGTATTTTTGGGACTCATTCTAGTGGACATACGATGGCCATAAGATTCTGAGATCAGGGTATTATTGGTCTACCATGGAAGCTGATTGCCACCATCACTCCAGAACTTGTCACAAGTGCCAGATCTATGCGGACAAAGTACATATACCTCCTGCTCCATTGAACGTGTTGACAGCCCCTTGGCCCTTTGCAATGTGGGGCATTGATATGATTGGAGAGATTAAACCTACTGCTTCTAATGGACATCGTTTCATTCTTGTTGCTATTGATTACTTTACGAAGTGGGTAGAGGCAACCTCATTTGCTTTTGTCACCAAGAATGTGGTAGCACGGTTCATCAAGAATAGTCTTATTTGTCGGTATGGCATCCCTGAAAGAGTTATCACTGATAATGGTACTAATTTGAACAACAAGATGATTATTGAACTCTGCACTTAGTTCAAAATAAAACACCATAACTCTTCTCTGTACCGGCCAAAGATGAATGGCACCGTAGAAGCTGCTAATAAGAATATTAAGAAGATTATACAAAAGATGACAGTAACATACAAAGACTGGCATGAGATGTTACCATTTGCTCTTCATGGTTGTCGCACTTCAGTACGCACTACGACAGGGGAAACTCCTTTCTCTTTAGTCTACGGAATGAAAGCCGTTTTACCAGTGGAAGTCCAGATTCCCTCTCTAAGAATTATGAAAGATGCAGGCTTAGATGAAGATGAATGGATTCAGACTCGACTCGATCAGATAAGTTTGATTGATGAAAAGAGACTTGCGGCTGTTTGTCATGGGCAGATATATCAGAAGCGCATGACCCATGCATTTAATAAAAAAGTCAAGAGACATGTGTATCAAATTGGCGACTTGGTGATAAAGCTTATCATTCTACCACAAGGTGATCCTAGAGGCAAATGGACTCCCACATACGAAGGGCCATTTGTAGTTAAGAAGGTGTTCTCTGGTGGAGCCATGATGCTTGCTACAATGGATGGCGAAGATTTCCCGCATCCCGTGAACGCGAACATAATTAAAAAGTATTAGGCATAAAAGAGACCCGCTAGGTCGACATATCTAGGCAAAAGTTAGGGCATCCCGGCGAACCAAAAGGGTTCGGGCAAAAATTAGGGATAAACATATAAAAATGTACACCCGGTAAGTCGAAAACCTGAAAGGCGGCTTGGGAAAAAAAGGGTATCCTGGTGGACTGAAAACCTGAAAAGGCGGTCCAAGCAAAAATTAGGGATTAAAGCGTATGACTATGTCCCGTTCTCGGTCAGCTTCACCAAAGTCAAAGAGACTGAACAAGCCAATCACTTCTATCCGACAGCAAGAGATGAGATGCTTGAAGACATAATAGCAGTAGTAGAATTAAAATCAATAGGACTTTTTATTCATAGCTGTTTTTTCTTTGCTTTCTTGACAATTTCCTCTTACTAGGATTTCTGTCTCCTTGTATTAAAATTGCTTGTTTATAGGCCCTCTTTCAAAATCAATACAATTTTATTTCCAAAAAGATACTTTTGTTTTACTTTCTCCGTTTTGTTTGCATAAACGTCCATTGATTTAATTCGAATTAATATATGCATTTGAATATGATTGATGTTTACCGAAAATACATGCATAAAATAGAAATAGCAATTACTAAAAGACTTTAGGATCAAGGATAAGGTTTAACCATGCGTTCTAAAAAATCCGGTTGCAAATCCTATTCCCCAGCAAAACCAGTTATTCCCAGAAGAAATTGGCACTACTAGACAGACTGGTCATCTCTTTTATCCCTAGTCAGGTTCTGTTGAATATTTCTACCATCAGACAGAAATCAAATATCCCCAGCTAAGAAAGGATCATCAACACAAATATCTCCAACCAGAATATCGGGATTTATTTTCCCATGGCAAAAATTTTCAGACGCATAATTCATTCATGCATCATTTCACAGCATATACATGCATGCAATGTTCGCATTTATTTTCAAGCGCATAAAACATCTCATGCATCATGACATGGCATGAGGCTAACTCTTTTTTTCCAGGTTAATTATCCTACCGATACAGTCAAAATAAAGATTCATTCAAACGGATATCTTTATCAATTACATTCAAGATTCAGATACATCTTTCAGATATAATCCATATGAATATTCATTCTGACAAGCATTCTGATATCCTCCTAATGATGGCATCTTTAAGCCCATCCCAGACATTTATTGCAAATACAACATATACAAATATTATCAGATAAAGCCTAACGTACGGCTCATTCTGACTCAGCCGAACGTATGGTTCCTTCAACTGTTCCAACACGGTCTAGCGTACGACCCATTTGGATATTCATCCCCTCAGATACTACCTAGCATACGGTACATTCTGAAATGTAGTCTAGCGTATGACTACCCCTTTTATCATCAGATACAGCCTAATGGACGGCTCATTCTGCTACTTAGATACGATCTAGCCTATGATCCATTCTGATCTTTTATCCTCAGATACAACCAAATGGACGGCTCATTCTGCAACTCAGATACGGTCTAGTGTACGACCCAATCTGGCTCTTCTCATCAGATACTACCTAGCGTACGACACATTCTGAAATGTAGTCTAGCGTACGACTACTTTTTATCGCCAGATACAGCCTAACGGACGACTCATTCTACTACTCAGATACGATCTAGCGTACGATCCATTCTGATCTTTATTTCTCCAGATACAGCCTAACGGACGGCTCACTCTGCTACTCAGATACGGTCTAGCGTATGACCCATTCTGATCCTTATCTCATCAGGTTCAGCTCACCCTAATATCACCTAATTGGATGACTTATTATACAGTCTAGCGTATGACCTAGTGTGACACCCATGTCTTCAGATACGGTCTAATGTACGACGCACTCTGAAGCTCTCATCATCAAACCTTCTGGATGGCATCTTTAAGCCCATCTCCATCAAGACTATCTTTTAATTAACAAGTGCAAATTTTTGGGGCATTCTAAGTGTTCAATAATCTTCCACCTCCAGATCACGAATAGCGTACATACCATTCTAATTCTCTCGGTTTAAGAATATTGAACAGGGGCAGCTGTCATACCCCAAAACTTGCCTGTTAATTTTTATGATAAATTGATTAATGCATGGCATTCATTTCACATTTGCATTCATTCATAAGCATACATTCTCATATAAATTATAAATTTTAATTTATTTATTATGTGATCCAGATATAAAAAATAATAATAATTTTGGTTATCTGTATGATATAAATAAATTATATATATATAAATAAAATAGTTTTAATTTAATGATAAATAAAAATAGATTTTAATTTTAATTGTATAATTAAAATTTTATATAATAAATTTTATTTGTTTAATAATTATATTATAATAACTATTTTTTTTAATTTAAGTGACTCATGTTTCATTTATTCATTATTTATAAATAGTAATAATTTAGTGACTCATGTTCCATTTTACTTAATAAAATTTATTTATAAGAGTAACATTTTTTAAGCCCATAAATTATGAAATAATTTTGGTTGATATAAGTAAGAATAATTTTTTTTATTTTTTTTAAATGATGAAAGTAAAAATAGAAATAGGTTTAAATTTTAATTCAATTATGCAACTAAAATTTAAATTAATTTTTATTTAAATTATTCATTATTTATAATAATATTTGTATTTAATAAATATTTAGCAAGGTTAAACCCTAACTCTCCTAAAGTATAGGAAGGGATCCAAATATTTAGCAAGGTTAAACCCTAATCCACACCATTATAAATACTTCATATGGCTGCAGCGAGAGGGAAGAGACGAAAAAAGGAGGAGAGATACAGGAGAAGAAGATACACAAGGCAAGGCAGAAGCAAGAAGATTCACGGGAAGGGAAAAGAGAAGCAACCATAAAGCACTCATAACCTGAATAAGAACAACACACATACAGTGAGCAAGCTAGAAGAATCAAATCCCCAGTAAGTGTTCATTATGGAATTTGCATCCAGCATGATTACCTTGCAATACTCCTTAATTCATGCATGAATAATATTGGTTTAATATATATATTGAGATGATGTATTCATGGTTTGGTGGATGTTGATATTGCTTTATTCAAGTATGCATCTGTTCTTGATATGTCATAGCATGTTGGAGAAATTTTGTTTGCATGATTAAAGAATTATATCTGCCATTTAATTATTATTATATGAGTGTTGTTTCTAGCATGATTATGTTTATTTCACATGTTGTTATTACATAATAATGATGATGATGATATAACGGTGATAATATAAATCCTTGGTTGTCTTTAACATGTATGTGTAAGGTTTGTTTTATCATTATCACTTGCAGTAAAGAGAACTAATACATGAGTAAAATAATATAAGCTTCTTGATTTGTTCATGGCTATTTTTATTATTGCATGATGATTACATATGATCTTATTTTATGTGTGTGCTTTGATATAAGATGAAGTTACAGGTTTGTTGTATTCACATGAAAGAAACAACATGAGAAAAAATAAAGTAGCTTGCCGTAAGAGAGAAAGCTGTAACATGCATGGTGGTGTTGTGTCAAAATGGAAAAATCCATGTAGAATTAATATATATTTTAATGAAGGCGAGTAAATAACGAATGGACCAACATGACTCGTTGGTAGCTCCCCCCTCACTGCAACGTAGAGGTCCTGAACCCAGGACCAATTTTTTAGCTTTTCAGTGTTTTTACTATGTTTACTCTCTTTCCACTATAATTAATTGACCACTATTTTTCTATTATTAAAATAAAACCCATTAATTAATTTTCTAATTAATATATTATATTAGTTATTTAAACTAGGATATAATTTAATCTAGTTTATTAATTAAATTTTCATATATCACTTAATTAATTAAAATGGGCTATTTTGAATAATAAAAATCTAATTATATTTTTTTTCTCTTTTCTTTTAAAATTTCTATCAATGTAGTCTAAGTTTTCCCTTAAATTCATAAAAAAAAGGTTTCTATTATTATAGACTAAAAATATTCTTAATTCATTCTTAAATTTTTTTTTTCTTTCTTTTTAGTTTAATTAGGTTTTATTATTTTGTATGCCCTTTTAATTTTGTACTCGTTAATTAAGATTTAGATATTTTATATCCCCTTTTAAATTATGTACCCCCCATCCCGAAGCCATGTAATAGCGTAGTCTTATTTTTCGCACTTTAATTTTTCCATACTGTGAATATAACTGTCTACATGTATGCTAATAGGATTGCATGGAAAGATAAATAATCGAACTTAGATAAATTAATTCAAGATAATATATCCGAATCCAATCATTTCCACACTTGCACCTCTAGGGTAACCCTCTCTTTGTTGCCTTACGATATTACGGTCATGTCCCGCGAATGTGGGGATACCCTTAGCAAAGACCCTTTCGATTAAATCATCATCATCCATAAACAGATAAGTCATAGTCCCTTCGATCAAAAGGTCAATGTCCCTACAGGATAAATCGACGACCCTTCGTTGTAGCCTACGATTAAATGATGATCGTCTCTTCGAATGATAAGGTATCCTTACAAATGTTGCCTTCAATGGCCAATCGACGACCCCACGATGTCCCTTTACATCCAAAGGATAAGACTACTTACTTCTCAATAGTAAGGACAGTTTTACCCTCCTAAGGATAGGAAATACCGATAAAGACCTTGGTTAGGTATAACTCTTAAATGCTTGCTCACAGCTTAAAATACTTTCACACCTCACACTTTTCAAAACATCTTTTAGAAAATCACCACTTGGTATACATTCGCACCAGAATCATCGCCGAGTTATATTTTTCTAAACATCTTTCAAAATCAAACGAGATAAACACTTTGTATACATTCGTACAAGAATCATTACAAAGTTAAACTCTCCTTTCAAAATATTTTCTAAACACACCATATTTCTCAAACACTTTCTCAAACAAGGAAAACATAAGCGAGTTAAGCAATTAAGAGCCCATGCATAACCATGGATACAAAGGGTGCTAACACCTTCCCTTTGTATAACGTACCTCCCGAACTCAAAATCTAATCAAGGTCTTTCCTGTTCTTTTCCGCCTTTCCTTATTGGATAAAAGAAAAGTCGGTGGCGACTCTTGCTATCCGCAACATTGCTTTTCAAAGCAAAAAACACAAAGTCAGTTCACCGTATCACAGCTGCAATTGCAAATGAGCCTTGCTTGGTCTCCCACTCACCCCTTGCTTTCCTATATTCCCTCCCATGAATTAAGAAACTTTCTCATGGCATTTTAGGATTTTGAAACATTATAAATAGTTGTTTTATTTCACTTTTTGAATGATCCAAGTTTAGCACAAACATAATCCATAAAGTTTAGTATCATTAGCGCTTTAACTCTTTACATCAAACGGTTATCGCATTTTGTTCGTGTGTCAAGTTTGGAGCACCGTTATTTTAAAGTTATTTATTTTCCCGCATTTACATTCCGTCAAAGTTTATTTCTGTCTACTTGCATTGTAGTAGATTCAAGTATATGATTTGAGCAGGTTCTTATTTAATTTAACTTTATTTACATTTTAATTGTCTTGTCTATTTAGTTTCCTCGCTTTACTTTCCTCACATTTTATTTCTCGTAATTTATTTTCCCTTAATTAATTTCCTCCCTTTTTAAACCATTTTTATTAAATTTGTAATTATGTTTAATTCTAAATCCAAACCAATTGCCTATTCGTTTATCGTAATTATATCCAGCTAACTTATTGATACTGGAATGTAAGGATCGTCATTTGGCAGTACTCTAAACTGTTGTTTCTTTAGGTTTCCAATTGTGGGTTGTTTTGGTTTAAACATAATTTTTCTGAACTTAATCTAATATTTTACTACGAAAGTAGGATATTGATAATGTCAGGTAAGATCGAAAGCCGTTTGACACTAAAGATTAAAATTAATTTATTTTGGGTTAGTAAATACCGCGAAAGCACTTTATTAATTACTTAGGAAATTTAATATTTCTAGAAGGTGGTTTGAAAACTATTTACGAACGCGCGTGCTTGTAGGATTAGGATCTGGTCGCTTGAGCGGAAGCTGGGGACCCTTTTTATTTAAACTTACCAATCAAAATCACTTTTCAACTGACTAAAGAGTCTAATTCCTTAGAATAGGTTTTACTACTTTAACGCAATAAGTGCCGGTCATAGGTGACAGTGGATGGTCTAAATTAAGGAGTAAAATCTGGTACTAAATACGTGAAAGCGACAATTTCTGTTTAGTTGAGTTCTTTTCAACGTAGGAAATATTGCCCCATAAAGTAAACTTATCCAGTAATAATAAGAGCACCATTAATAGATGTGAACCACATTCTAGTATTATTTATCTGAATTCATTAAAGTTTATTATTTCATCTTTTCCCATTCTTAATTCATTTTCCTTAGATAAGCACCGTGATAATTAGGAATGATAGATTTGACTATTGGTCTTTGTGGGATCGATATCTCTTAAAATTATGCGATAGATTGTACACTTGCAGTTAGGTAATCCGATAGACTCATAAAATTACGATCACTCATCAACCTATGAAGGGTTACCATCCGATCAAGTTTGACTTTCCCAATAAGGACATCATGTTCATCAGAGTCTGCAATACTCTTGTCCCTAACAAAGGAGCCAAACCAGGAGCGTGATGGACGCTCGTGTTCGACGGTGCCTCTAATGAAAAAGGCCATGGAATAGGAGCAGTTAGTACATCATTGACTAGTTTCCATATTCCATTCATCACCAAATTATGTTTTGACTGCACCAACAATATGGCAGAATATGAATCATGCATCTACAGTATCGAAGCAGCCATCGACTTAAGAATCAAGATTCTTGAAGTGTTTTGAGACTCTACTTTATTAATCAGTCAACTCCGAGGAAATTGAGAAACTCGGGATAAGAAGTTGGTTTCGTACAGATAACACATCGTAATGTTAATTCTTATTTTGATGAAATCACTTTTCATTATATTCCAAGAGAAGAGAACCAATTAGTCGATGCTCTTGCTACTTTTTCATCCATGTTTAAAGTCAAGTGGAAGAATGAAGCACTTTTCATCCATATTGACCACTTGGGTGAACCAGCATATTGTCTAGCAAAGGAGGCCGAATCTGACGATAAGCCTTAGTTCTACGACATCAAGAGATATCCGGAAAGACAAGAGTATCCCGAGAAAGCATCCATCACAGATAAGACGGCTTTGAGAAGGTTCTCTATTAAGTTTTTCTTTAATGGGGATGTTTTGTACAAGAGGAATTATGATTCTGTGTTACTCTGATGTATGGATAGACATGAAGCAAGCATGATCATAAGATCCATACACTAGGACTACGAAGGTGTACATGTTAAGGGTCCTGCTATGGCTAAGAAGATTCTTCGGGCTGGGTATTATTGGACTTCAATGGAGGTCGATTGTTACAACTTCTTCAAGAGGTGTCACAAGTTCCAAATCTTCGGTGACAAGATGCATGTTCCTCCGGCTCCATTGAACGTCTTGACTTCTCTTTGGACTTTCTCTATGTGGGGCATTGATATGATTGGTATGATAGAGCCAAAAGCTTCCAACGGTCAAAATTTCATCCTTATTGCGATTGACTACTTCAAGAATTGGGTTAAAGTTGCTTCATATGTAAACGTCACGATATAAGTGATTACAAGATTTATCAAGAAAGAAGTAATTTATCACTACGTTGCTTTTAAAAAGATTATTCCTTACAATTCCAGTAACTTGAACAACAAGATGATGAGTGAGTTATGCCAAGAGTTTAAGATCAAGAATCACAACTCTTCATCGTACCAGCCCAAGATGAATGGCGTCGTTGAAGCAACTAACAAGAATATCAAGAATATTATCCAGAAGATGGTCAAGACATACAAGGATTGGCATGAGATTCTTCCATTTTCTTTGCATGGCTACAAAACTTTGGTGCATACTTCTACTAGGGCAACTCCTTATTCGCTAGTATATGGGATGGAGGTTGTCCTGCCTCTTGAAGTTGGAATTCCCTCTCTAAGGGTCATCATGAAGGAAGACCTCGATGAACCCGAATGGGTACAGTCCATATATGACCAGCTGAATCTCATTGAAGAGAATTGCTTGACGTCCGTTTTCCATGGTCAGTTGTACCAACGACACCTCAAAAGAGCTTTTGATAAGAAAGTTCTTCCTCACTCTTTCCAAGCTGGTGAGCTTGTGCTCAAACGACTTTCTCCTATACACTTTAATCCTCGGGGAAAATGGACTCCCAACTATTAAGGACCCTTTTTTAAAAAAAGAACTTCTCATGACGGGCTCTCATTCTCACCATAAAGGATAGGGATGACTTTCTAATGTCGGTTAACTCAGATATAGTCAAAAAATATTATGTTTAGAAAATAAAATGAATACAAAGCATGTTAAATTGGAACAAAAAATGGCTATCCCGGTGGACCCAAAAAAGGAAATGTCCATGTAAAAGTTAGGGATTGAACAAAAAATATATAAGCCCGCTAAGTTGAAAACTCGAAAGGGCGACTTAGGCAAAAATGGCATCCCGGTGGACAAAAGAATAAAAAATTCCACACAAAATTTAGGGATAAAAGCATTTACTATATCTTGATGTTGTTTTTTAATCACACTCTCACCCTTAGCTTGACCTCATTGGTATCAGATCAGTTCAATCATCGTCAACAGAAGCAAAGTATTGAAGCTCAGTGCTACAACGAATGACAACTAATGTTGTGATCAGTGGAAAGTCAAACAAATTTCCCATTTCCATTTAATTTATTTTTCAATTTTTCAATTGCCTCTTTAAGGATCTTTTCATCTTTGTACACACTCTATATGTACAAAATTTCCACTATCAATAAAATTTCATCGTTATTCAGTAAATTCTTCTCTTTTTATTTTTTCGCATTTTGTTTGCAAAATACTACCAATCTTGATTGCATAATGCCATAAAACTTCGAGAATAATAAAAACCTAAGTCAAAAGGAAAAAATCTATGCATTGTTTTTATTTTTGAAAACGCCCTAGTGGATTGTCAGTAGTCTACAATAAGCAATTTTTGTTTATTTGTATCTATTATTACTTAGACGGGTCATGCATTCTTTTTCCCCAAGCGGAGTCAAATGGTAGTCCTCAGCCAGCAGGATTTTCCACGGTAGTGGTAGCAATTCGGAAGCTTTCCCTTTCTCTGATGTAGCTACCGACAAGTCAAAGTCTATCTTTCATCTAACCACTTTCCCCTATTATCCAATATTGCATTGTACTCGCATCATAAATAAACAGTCATGCATTGAAATCATGCATATCAAGCATTCATCTTGCAGCTGATCTATTTCCCCAACAGAATATTTTAGTTTATCCCTAGTAGATCAAACCAACCAGTTTATCTGTTTGCTCTTTGCAACCTCCCTTTCTCAGTCATTACTCCTCTTTTACCTTGAACACCCGAAAAGCTAAGGCAATTCACACCTTCAGGTTAAAGATGATTAAATAGGAGAAGCTGTCATTCCCTAAAATTTATCTTCCCTTTTTATTTGGTTGCAAAAACATTTGCATACATCAAATCATCTCATGCATGACCACTGCATTTGGTAATTGAATTACAAGCATAGCCATATTGTGATTTGTATCCTAGTACTAGGGTTTCACCTTGTTTTTCTTGTCAAGTAACCCTAATTTCATGGAGATTTGGTACTTGTTTTTTCTTGTTACTCATGTAGGTGATCATGCTTCAAATCAAGGCAATACAAAGGTCTTTTGGCCAAGGGAAATGTATGTTTGTTCATGTGGAGTCAAAGGTGGTTCATGTGTTTATTTGCATGCCACATCACTTAATATTCAAGCTGCCTACAATTTCACTCAAGATTTCATCAAGTGATGCTTATTTCGTCATTATCATGGCTTGAAATGCAAGAAAACATCAAGTTTGCAAGAGGTGTGCAATTTGGTTTGACCTAATTTGCAAGTATGCCATGCCTCTGGTCCAAACTCCATAACTTCCTTAATTTTCATCCAAAATACATTATTCTTTTATCCAAATGTGCCTTTTGGTATTCTCTACAACTTTTGTTCAAGGGTCAAACATTAAATAATCCATTAAGGACCTCATTCGTGCAAAGGACCAAATTGCCAAAATGGGCCAAAACCTTGCCATGACCCTTGCTTTCCACCCTTTCCATTTTTAGATCAAGCATTCTTTTGACCCCATTCCTTTTACATTTTTTCAAGCTCATATCAAAGAAAATTTGGCCTAAGTTTGGCTCAAAATCCACGAGGGAATCAAAAGTTATGGCATCATGAACAAATGACCTCAAATTTACCAAACATACTGCAAAGTGCTTGACCAATTGCCCAACCCAATTTTCAAGTCACGGTCTCAACTGCACAAGCCTACAAATTTCACCTCAAAGATACTTTTGGATTGATTCTTTATACATCTTTTTCTACTCCATGAAGTGATCATTTGTCTAAAAGAAAATCACAAAACGCACATGTAGATTGGATTTGGCCTAAGCTTGAACATGGTGACCTAAACTCTATTTTGGTCAGTGACCATTGTTGACTTCTGAAGCTTCATTCGAACAGGTAGATACAAGTTAAAACCTTGGGTAAACAAGTTACCACACTCTTCGCCTTGTCTCCCTGTATCAATTTCTCTAATACAAGGAGACATGAACAATGAAGTGTTTAGCACTTGAATCCATGCTTGGTTCATGTTAAAAACTCGAGTTCATGAAGTTGCAAAATCGAAATCTGGAGGTTGAAGATGAAGTTGTGCATGCGCCTTGTCCCATAGCCGTTGTGTTTGAATTATTTTCTTTTTAATTTTCTTTTCTTTTATTTCCTTTTCTTTTAAAATTTATTTTAAATAGCTCCTTTAATATTTTTAATCCATTTTTCTCTCCATAATTCCATAAAAATATTTTCTATCACATACCATTTTTTGCATTTTTTTAAAAATCATTTTTATATTTGTTTCATATTTTATTTTATTTTCCATTTAATTTTATTTTTTCATTTTTTATTTTAACCATTTTTAAAAAAATTGATCCCAACTTTTGAGGTCAAATCATTTGTATTTTTGTTGATCTTCCATATTTTTCTTGGACTTATGTTTGGTGTTTTGACCCCTCTTTGACATTTCCCTTTTATTTTATTTATTTAATCAATATTAAATCATTATTAATTGATTTTAATTTGATTTTTGTTGATCACTTGATGTTTTGAGTTGAAGTGATTACTTGGTTGATGATTTCTTCCTCATCTCAAATCATTGATAAATGGACTTGAGATTGATCAACCTTCTTTGATCTAAAACTATTGATAGATGATTGTTAATCATATTTAATACTTTTCATCAATTATAACTTAACCCTCTATGCTTCATATTTTGAATCCTTCAATTTGAGGATAAAATGATTCCTATGTGATTGATTTGATTCTCCCTCTCTTTCTTTCCATCTTCATCTCTTTCTTTTACTTTGATAATTGAGTTGCATGTTGTAGGGGATTGACTTTGTGTTAATTCTCTAACATGTCTGACACGTACATTGTTTTGACCGACCTCATATAGGTATGACTTCTACATAAGCCTACTTACGATTACTTAACATAATGCTAAAATATCCTAACACAATTGACTAACCATTAACTCCTAACATTAATTCTTGCTCTTTACTTTATTGTCATTTAATTCAAGTCATTTAAGTTTATGTCATTTACCTAATGCACTTTATCTTTATGTCCCATTATCATCATATCATACTTTGTTCATATTGCTATATTCATTTGTTGCTCTTATCTTGTTTGGTTGCTTGCTTGTTAATCTTAATGAATCAAAACATGATAAAATAACTTGGATATAATCTTCATCATATGCTTGATCTGG
The DNA here is from genome assembly GCF_024323335.1 of Lathyrus oleraceus. Lineage (NCBI taxonomy): Eukaryota > Viridiplantae > Streptophyta > Magnoliopsida > Fabales > Fabaceae > Lathyrus > Lathyrus oleraceus. Next base: position 302,589,000 of record NC_066580.1, on the reverse strand, counting down.
AGTATTAAAGACCTTTTGGACTTTGGACTTTGACTTAGGATTTAGGCCTTTTTCTTGACTTGAAGTGATCTTGGCCCCTGAGACCTTGTGGACAATTGACTTGCATTTTATTCTTCTTGAACACTTAAGCTTGTGTTTGGTTTCATCTGATTTACGGCTCTTGCATTCATCTGCTTAGGCTTAGCACACTCTTACACACACATGGCTTTCTCTTGGGCTACCTAACAATGAGACATTACTTTAGCTTTATATGATTAAGCATCTTTGTTTGTTCATCAATCCTTCCCTTTAGTTGGCTTGATCAAATTCCCTTTGATGAACTACATCCTTTCATCTTTTACATTTCCTCTTTATCTTTGTTATGTGACCATAAGTCTCTTGGTCACTTGATGAGACTTTCCTCAGTCACCTTGGAGCTTCATTCTCCCCAACAATTTCAAGACCCTAAGTAGAGTACAACTTTCCAAAGCAATCATTCATCTAACTCATCCCCACAAGCATCTTGAACTTACTTCAACAACTTGTTGGTCATTGACTAGGCTTGTGTGCCATGAGCCTTAAGCAATAGAGAATGATGAGAGGGGATTTTACCTACACTTGTCTAGAATATCTCTGAGTACGGGACAAATGACCCAGTTGGTCATAGTATTTTTTCTATTCATAGACTTTAGTGTAATTATAGTCAAGTCACTGTCCAGTCTTCCCTATAGCCTATGTGGCTCCTTTCTTTATCTCCTTTTGGTTTAAACACCATTGCAATTTCCTTTTAGAGTTAACACCTTCATGGTTATTCCATGGGTTTACAACTTCATGGTTATTCCCTTCTTTTGGTTTAAACATCATTGCAATTTCCTTTTAGGATTGACACATTCATGGTTATTCCCTGGGTTGACACCTTCATGGTTATTCCCTCTTTTTGGTTTAACCACCATTGCGATTTCCTTTTAGGGTTGACACTTTCATGGTTATAACCTAGGTTGACACCTTCATGGTTATTCTCCTGTCTTAGTTTAAACACCTTTTTCTTACCATGTTAGACCTAGTGCTTTGGTAAGACCCTTGTCATGTGAGTCTCTGGCTTTGACAAGTTCCTGCTTTTCTTCCTTACCATGTTAGACCAAGTGCTTTGGTAAGACCCTTGTCATGTGAGTCTTCTACTTTGAAAAGTTTCCTTTCTGTTGGTTTAAACACCATTGCAATTCCTTTTATTTTGGGACACGTATTTATGGTTAACCCCTTATCCTTTTCTTTTGGTTTAAACACCACCCATAATTATCTTTTTCTCAGTCTTTGTCCTCCTAACTACGGATCTATGACTTTTTCATTACCTATGATGATATGTAGGCACGAGTATGTGAATACTTAGCGATCACCTTTCTCCCTCCTTCTTTACTCTTCCCCCTTTTTAGTCTTTGTTCTCATAACTACGTTGCTCTGACTTTCTCATTGCACTATGAGAATACGTAGGCATGATGGCCTCAATCCTCCTTGAGCCTTTTTTCTAACCCTTTTCTATTTTGCAGGTACATGAAGATAGTAATACTCATCATAGCAAGAGCATTCAAGATGGTTCCATGGAGTACCATGGATGTGAGGGGTGTTGATACCTTCCCCTTGCATAACCGATTCCCTTACCCATTTCTCTATTTCTTTTCCCTTGGGTTTTCTCGATGTTTTCCCTTCCCTCTTTTGGAATAAATAAAGTTTGGTGGTGACTCTGGTGTACCTTCGAGTGTTCGATGCATTCGGTGGGCATATTTCAACTAGCTTCATTAGGCAACAACAAACCTACTGGGAGAAGACTCAGAAAAAGGTTAGCTAACAACCGTTGGTTGAACAACCGTGTCAATAGGATGCATCACAACAAGAGTTGTGTCAGCAGCAGAAGTCACCATAGTAGCATCAACTTGATTGACAACAGTAGCGTTGTCTCTCTGAGTCTGCAGATGTTCCAAGATGGTACCCATCTAACCTTGGAATAGAGCTAGAGCCTCATTTGTTGTAGCATTCCCTTTTTCAAAATCAGACATAATTCTCTATTTGTTGGCTCTGGTGAAGTATCGGTGAGTCGCTGTCTTTCTGAAGAGGATGAAGACGGATGTAAGCATTTGGTTTTCGGATAAAACATGCATATGAATGAATATTTTGTTATGCAAAAAGATTTTTGATTATTATTTTTCCAAAGAATTCTCGAGTCTTTATCTATCGGCAAGTAAGCATAAAGCATAGAAAATAAAAGCGCAAGAGAAAAATGATAATGAAAAAACCCTTTTATATTCATAATAATGACACAAAGAGTACAATTATTACAATTTTCCCCCACGGGCTACATCAAGTGTGTTCAAAAGACAAGAATGACCCCCCCCAAAGATAACTAAGCATCCACTAAAACTAGGTCAACTACCACTGTGTATCCTTGAAGGCACATACTGAGTTGGTCTACTAAACAGGTCTAGTAGCACAACCTCCTTTCGCTCCAAAAGAACTTGCAAATGATGAATGCTCCTTTCCCAATGTGTAGCTTCTTGCTGAAGTTGATCATTATCTTCTCTACTTTGATGTGCTTGATCATTCAACCCTCGAATCTCCTCAAACCGCTTGTCAAGTTGGGCCTAGTGTTGAGATAAAGAAACCTCCAACTTCTTAGTATGAATTATTTGTTCCTTTAACTCCTTCTTGCAACTCTCTAACTATTCTCGAAGTTATTTCTTCTTAATGAAAAACTGTTAGTAGTCCCCTTAAAAGTGTTACCTACTTTCTTCCTTTTGAATTGCTCCTCTTGGGCTTCCTCCACCGCTTGGGATGTCATGGATCTCTTGTGGTTGAGGTTAGGCTCCAAGTCTTCTTTCTCCCTTGTAAGCCTACCAAGGTTAGATCAGAGATCAACATTCTCTTTCTCTAATTTCTTGATAGTCTTTTTTAGTTTCGCAACCTCAGAGGTGGGAACAACTATAAGCATAGGCTATAGGATGTTCATAGCTGGCTCAAACGGAAACGATAACAGAATATCTTCAACCCTATCCTTAACCCATTATATGTAAGCTTCCTTGGCAATAAAATTCTTCTTCCCTAACTCGGACCTTCCTTGAGGACGGCCCTCCCTCCAAGCTCTGACGAACTTCTTTAGCAACTCCGAGTTATCAATCCCTTAGGTCAAAACAAACTCCTCCACATGCACCGAATTTGGCTTGTGCAACAACGAGTAACTTAACTGATGTAAAGTTATCCTTTGATTTTAGTTAATTCCATCCTTTGTACCTATGAGAGGCACATTAGGGAAACTTCTACAATTAAGGATAATCTTGACATCACCATAGACTCTAGAGTACCACATAATATCATTAGCGGTCAGAGACATGATCCTTTGAGACCATTTGAGATTACCCTTGTTCTCGATGAAAAGACCCTTACTGGGTAGGTGCGAAATAAACCACCTATACAGCAGAGGAACACAACACACAATAGCACCCTTCTTCTTCTGTGTCCTTATATGAATCTAGAAATAAGCATCCACAAGGAAACAACAAAATCCCATATATAAGCAAAGTGAAAACAATGTTGAAATCTACCCAACTCCCAACATCAGCACACGCAATGGCCTTCTCAACCAAAAATTTAGAGTAAAACCATGATTTCTACCCTTAGGCCTAAGATTAAGCTCCACTTCCTTCTTCTCCAAATGCAAAGATTAGGCTACAAGATGAGACTCAGGTAGTTCCTTGGTACTGACAAAAGGATCCTGATCCTTAATTTCCACCCCTAAGATATGTGAGTATTCTTCCAACGTCGGAGCCAACTGATAATCCCAAAAAGTGAAACACCTCAAGGGAGGATCATAGAACTGCACCAGTGTATGGACTGCTGTAATGTTCACTTCAGTGTTGAGAATACCTAGGAGATTCCCATAGGCCTTCTTGAAATCCTCTTTGTGATCCGCATCCAAACGGGTTCCTAGACCCTTCAAAGCTTTCAACTAGGGTTCCACAAACTTGTAACTAAACACACTTCTTCTTCCTGGATTCATGCTATCTCGGAGTACTCAATGACAAATTAGGCTTTCGAATTCCCTGGAAATGCATATGCAAAAAGAGTTATATGATGTAATGATGTTTTGTGATATACAAATGATATGCAATAGCATGACCATATTCTAGATAATCTGAACATTTTGCTTGAATTAAGATCAAAAGTTTGCCATTACAGGATAAACAAAGGGTATGTAGGAGCTTGGTTTTCTACAGAAACCCATTATCTCACTCCCAGGTATGAACTAGTCTTCAAAAGGTGATCCTAAAAAGGCTTCCCATAGTCATGGAATCAAGTGAAAATGCTTTGCAGTAGTGAATTATCATAGAAAAAAAGTACCCCCAAGTGAATCTAGTTTGGGTGTGGGTCTCGTGCCAACCTAATTCGTAAAATGTCGATCGACATGACTATCCACGAGTCTATCCTGTGTGTATACTCAAGCTCAGGTGTAGAGATTCTCTCAAGTAACAAAGCCCAACCCAACAACAAGAAAAGACAAAAATCCAGAATGGGGTTAGAAAAAATGCAATATCGAAAGCAATAAAAGTACATGCAATATAAAACTAAAAGCAGGAAATCACAAACATAAACACCCAAGCAAACAAGAATAAACAAAACTAGGCTCAACTCCTTCTAGCAACTAGGTTGCAAGAGTGTCCACAGCAGAGTCTCCAGCTAAAGCTAGATGAACTATGCCCACCGAACGCATCGCACGCTCGAAGGTACAAAAGAGTCGCCACCAAACTTTATTTATCCCAAAAGAGGGAAGGGAATTTTTTGATAAAACCCAAGGGGAAATAGATAAACGGGTAAGGAAGTTAGTTATGCAAGGGGAAAGTATTAACACCCTCATGACTATGTATTATCATAGTGCAATAATAAAGTCAAAGCCTCGTAGTTTGCACAACTAGATAAAGAAAATGGGGAAGAGGAAAGAAGGATAGAGAAAGGTTCTCGCCAAGGATTCGCATCCTCGTGCGTATGTATCCTCATAGTACAATAAGGAAGTCAGGCCTCCATAGTTCGGAGGACAAAGACTAAAAAAAGAGATAATTAGGGGTGGTCTTTAAACCGGAAAGAAAAGGGTTAAAGTGGTGCCAAAACCAAGAAAGGATGGTTAAACATAAAGGTGTGTCCCAAAAGAAAAGGATATGCGGTTAACCATACAGGTGTGTCCTTGAAAAGGTAGGGGGTTAACCATAAATGTGTGTCTCTTAAAAGGTAGGGGGTTAACCATAAAGGTGTGTCCCTGAAAGATAGGGGGTTACTTGTAAGACCCTAATTTTGACTATGAGATCCCTCATGCTATCTCATCATTTGCATTGGCTTTAGGATTACACCTTGGCATCCTCCTCACCCTTAATTCATTGGTTTTGTATTGGGAAAGATCACCAAACACATTTGATTATATTTGTAGTGGTAAATTCATGACCATTAAGCTATGGATAAACTTAACATCAATTAAAGCAGAGTCGCAACTGCGCTTTTATTGTTTCCAAAGGAAATGGGAAAAGTACGAACAAAACCCAAAGATAAAAAGTTTTCAAATCAAAACTAATACAAAGCTAGAGATTACAGGTAAGGGGGTTGGTTACACAGAGGAAAGGTGTTAGCACCTAAAGTGTCCTAGGTACTCCTAGGGAGCCCTTTTTTATGTGTGTATGTGTTTTTGGTATAAAAGATGTTTGCAAAAAATAGAGTGTGGGGATGAGAAAAGAATTCATTAATTATATTTTTGTGTTTGACAAGACCTTCGTACTTGTGCCTACGTACCAACATAAAACTGAGGGATCAAAACCTCGTAGTTCGTGGTATCAATTTCAAAGTGAGTGAGTTGCTTTTAACAAAAAATTAAGTTTAAAAGAGGAACAAAAGGCCTAAAAGAGTTTGAATGAGTTTTAGTTCTTTTTGTATTTTGAAATTTTAATTCAAGTATGGTTAAGTTCATTTACAAGTTTGATTAAGAAAAAGAAGTTAAAAAAATACAATGGCATAAGGCCATAGTTTCTAATTTGCAATAAAGTCTAAATTTAAAAATCACAAGCAAATAAGATTTTGAAAGAGGGGAGAGATTTGAAATTTAAGAAGTGGAAGGAGATGAAGAGCCTAATCCTAAGCAAAAATTTAAAAGTTAAGAGTTGAAAATATCTGACCAAATGGGATGCAATCCAATAAACAAGAATGTCATATAGAAACCCATTTTTCCTTTGGACTTTAAAATCAAGAAATATCAATAAGCAAGCAAGGTGAAGAGCAAGGCATCAAATAAATATAGGCACATCCAAGCTAGGAACTTCATACTCTTCTTCATAATCTCCCATCTATCAGATAACTTGCTCCTTGAATGGCTCAGTAATCGACATTAGACACAGGTTCAAAGTAACATTTTCATCAAGACCAGGTAGCAGATGAACTAAAAAGGGATCTCAATACTTGCATCAAATGAAAGTTCAATTCATAATGACTTGGCTTCAGAAAAGTTGGCAATGACCAAGTCCTTTTGCATAGGGTATGTTGCCTGATTCTAAGTCCAAGTCTCAGATCAAATCCAACAGTCAACACAAAAAAATTTTAGGAATTTTTTGGTTGTTATTATGTACATTAAGGTCCTAAGACCATAAACACAAACAAAATACTCACACAAGAATATACAATCACAATATATATTCACAAAACATGGCTCAAGTGAGCAAAGTAAAAATGGCATTAAAATAAATAAGTTAAATGATATGAATAATGGAAAATGATAAAAAGGCTTGAATTTAAAGTGCATAACGTAAATGACTTGAAATTAAAAGTTAGTTAAATGTTAGTTGATTAGATGTTAGTATTGTTTTTGCTTTTCAATTGTTTAAGTCATTCTTTGGAGAACACTCAACCCTCTATTCACAATCATTGATCCTTGAACTCAGACATCTTCCAAAGGAAGGAAAAAATGCCAAGTTTCCACATAATACCTGTTAGGGACCAATTAGTACTACTTTTCATATAATTTTATTGGTCCCTTTTACCAATTTTTGATGTAATTACACACTTTTATTCTCACAATTTTGTATAAATGCAATTAAGTATAATTGATGTTGTTTTGAGTAGTTATTTCACGTATTTGTTTGTTTTGTAGAGTTTTTGGACAAGAGAGCTTCGGAGTGCATAAGCATAATTTGGAAGAAGTGTTGAATGCAATTTGGAAGCATAATTTTGAAGATTAACACTTGGGAGAATTATTGCATGAAGCTTGCAAGGCAAGGAAGCTGAATTAACTTCAGTTCACGTCGCGACCAGGGATGGCGCCGCGAACCTTGCGAAACTAGCAAGCTGTTTGTTTGGGCCAAGTGTTCTGTTTTTAAGCCAGCTGTATTGTGACAGTTTTGTATCTGTTTTAGGGTGCTTTTCAGTTTTAAATGAAAATGAACATTTTAGGAAAGGTTCAACTCTTTAAGAAAACAGAATGGAAAATAGTCATTCATTCATTCCTAGATACACATTTTATAAGAGAAAAACATAGTTTATTCTACCATTGCATTTTGCTGTCCAAAATGATGATGAGGAGCTAAACCCCATTTTGTCAAGATTGGAGGTAGTAGCTATTCGTATTTGTTTATGTATTTCATTTGAGTCTTATATAGGATAAAAGGTTATTGATGTATTGAATGATATTTTTGCCCTAAGTTGAATATTAGATTTGAGTAGTTATTGAAAGAGATTATTTAAGTCTTGACATAAAATATATTTTTAAGTAGTGAATAAGTTGTAGAAATAGATTTATTCACTACTCTTCTTTTGTATCAACCATTAAAGATTGCTATATTGATAGTTAGGTGGAGAAATCATCTAAAGATTAATATAGTGATTATCACAATATTATTTAGACATAAATGATATTGAGAGGATACTTGAACATCATCAATAATCTTAAGTCTATATAGTTATCATAAGGAATCATATGCAATTTGAATAGTGAACTCCAATCTTGCCAAACCTTTTACATTTGATTAAAACTATTTTATTGTTTTAGTGACATTTTACTCAAAAGACAACTTTTCAAACAAAACAACTTGGTTACATTTTGAATTTAAAACAATTTGGATTATAGAACGGCGGTAATAACAACCAATCTCTGTGGATAAGATATTAAAATATTTGCCAAAATAATACTTTTCAACAAATTGGCGTTGTTATCGAGGATTTGTGTACTATCACTTTTGTGTTTCACTTGGTTTGTTAGTTTTGTAGATTCTAGTGCATGCGAGGAAAAGCTACCGAGGAGCAATTTCAATTTGATCCCGAAATTGAAAGAACACTTCGAAAGCTCAATAGCAAAACACGAAGAAGAAGGAAACTAGCCGAAGAGAGGAACCGGAGAGAGGAAGTATCTACTTCTTCACTTGTTCAAATCGAAGAAGTGGTTGTAGAGACTTGTCAAGGAAACATGGCGGATGAAATTCCTACCGAAATGGACCATGAAGATCAGTATACCCATCTCATCAAATTCTATGAGATTGCGGGTTCTACGGGAATTGACGAAACGGGTGAAGAAGCATTATTCAAGAGGATGCTCCCACACTCCTTAGTGAGAAAGGCAAAAGAGCGGTACCTTGATCAAGCACCAAGAGTGATGACGGATTGGAATTTGTTAGAAGAGAAGTTTTTAGAAAGATATTTTCCTCAATCCCGATTCATGAAAGCCAAAACGGCTATTGCGGTATTCACTCAAGGAAGCAACGAGTCTCTAAATGAGGCTTGGGAAAGATTCAAGTCCATGTTGAGAAAATGAAAAGGCCATGGTTTTGATGAGCTCACTCAAATCCATATTTTTCTAAATGGGCTCCAATCAACTCACAAGACACTTTTGGATGCTACCGCGGGTGGCTCTCTTATGTCAAAGAATGCGGAAGAAGCAAAAGTCATTATTGACCGGATGGCACTCAATGATCGTCAAAGTCAACATGACCGTAGTCCTTCACAACGTAAACCGGGAGTTCTTGAGTTAAATACCAATGATGTCATTCTTGCTCAAAACAAGCTACTTTCTCAACAAGTGGAGCTGCTCACTCAACAAATGGCCAAGCTTCCACAACAAATGAAGGAAATTCAAGGTTCTCAAGTTCGACTTCAAGTAGTGTGTTGCGAATTATGTCAAGGAGATCATCCAACCGGTTTTTGTCCTCCATTAGAAGAAGTGAGTTATGTGAACAATCAAAATCAAAGTTATCAAAGACAACCTCCACCTCACAACAACTCATATCCAAGAAACAATCAAGGTTATCAACCATCAAGGTTCAACATTCAAAATTTTCAGCAGCAAAGTCCTTATCAACACCCAAATTCTCAAGGACAACAATCGCAAGGAGGAAATTCAAAGTTAGAGGACACTCTTCAACAATTCATGCAAGCCTCCATGGCAAATCCGAAGAGCAACGAGGCAGCAATTAAGAATTTGGAAAATCAAGTAGGCCAACTTGCGAAGCAATTGTTGGAACAAAACGTGGGATCTTCATTCTCTGCTAACACTCAAACCAATCCAAAGGAGCATTGTAAAGCAATTGTTACGAGAAGTGGTAAAGAGTTAACAAGTGAAAAAGTGAGGAGATTGCAGTAGAAAATGATATGGATGTTGGACATGAAAATGAGGATGTGGCTTGTGGAAAGGAGAAAGTGGCAGAAACTCTTCAGTTCGCGTCGCGATCTCCCTTCGCGCCGCGAAAAGAGCAGGATCAGCAAATGACAACAGAACAACAGGGTGAGGTGGAAAGGAAGAAGGAAGCCGAGCCAAGAAAGAAGAAGAAAGGAGACAAAGGCGTGAGTGTCATTCCAACTCAACATCTACCTTATCCGCATGCACCATCAAAGAAGGACAATGCTAGACATTATGCACGGTTTATGGACATATTCAAACAACTTCAAATAAATATTCCATTTGCCGACGCATTAGAGAAAATGCCACGGTATGCAAAGTTCATGAAGGATATTCTCACAAAGAAAAGGAGACATGTGGAAGACGAGACAATCTTGCTTGATGCACGTTGTAGTTCCATCATTCAAAAAACTCTCCCAAGGAAGGAATCCGATCCGGGCCGAGTCGTTTTACTGGTAACCATTGGAGGCACCTACATTGGTAATGGCTTGATTGACTTGGGATCTAACATCAATTTAATCCCCCTATTCATTGTTAAAAGATTGGGAAATGTTGAGATCAAATCTACAAGGATGACTTTACAACTAGCCGATAAATCTACCACTTCACCATATGGAGTTGCTCAAGATATGCTAGTGAAGGTGGACAAATTCTTGTTTCCGGTAGATTTCGTTATAGTGGAGATGGATGAGGATCGTGATGTTCCTCTAATTCTTGGAAGACCATTCATGAAAACAGCCCGGATGATGATTGACATTGATGATGGATTAATGAAAGTAAGAGTGCAAGATGAAAAGGTAACTTTCAATCTTTTTGAAGCCATGAAGCATCCTAATGACAAACATGATTCCTTCCAAATCGATGCCACCGATGAGGAAATAGTGGAGGTCACAAACCAAGTTCATGTTTCTAATTCATTAGAAAGATGTCTTATCGGAGCCTACAATGTTTTGATCGAATATGAAGAAAAAGAGATTGAAGCAATGTTACATGAATTAGAATCTTGTGGAGAGCTTGCTTATCATGAAGAGACAAATGAAGATTTGGATGTGACAAAGAAAGTGGAAGAACCAAAACTAGACTTGAAAATGCTACCTTCACACTTGAAGTATGTGTTCCATTAGCAATACCTTGTCCACAAAAGAGGAGCACAAATTGATACAAGTGCTGAAAAAGAATGAAGGTGCAATAGGGTGGGTATTATCCGACTTAAAGGGTATTAGTCCAGCCTATTGTATGCATAAGATTATGATGGAAGAAAACTTCAAACCCATTGCACAACCTCAAAGGCGCTTAAATTCATCAATGAAAGAAGTAGTTCGGAAAGAAGTTGTCAAACTCTTGGAAGCCGGAATGATTTATCCTATCTCCGATAGTGAATGGGTGAGTCCGGTGCAAGTAGTTCCAAAAAAGGGTGGCATGACGGTTATCAAAAATGATAAAAATGAGTTGATTCCAACTAGAACAGTAACCAGGTGGAGGATGTGTATTGAATATAGAAGGCTAAACCAAGGTACAAGGAAAGATCACTTCCCACTTCCTTTCATGGACCAAATGTTAGAAAGGTTGGCCGGCAAAAATTTCTATTATTTCTTGGATGGTTATTCGGGTTACAACCAAATTTCGGTCATTCCGGCGGATCATGAGAAGACGGCTTTTACATGTCCTTTCGGCATCTTTGCTTACCGAAGAATGCCTTTTGGGTTATGTAATGCACCGACAACATTTCAACGGTGTATGCAAGCGATATTCTCGGATTTAATAGAAGAATGCATTGAGGTGTTCATGGATGATTTCTCCGTTTATGGATCGTCTTTTGATTTGTGCTTGAAACATCTTGATGTAGTTTTGGGAAGATGTGTGGAGACCAACTTAGTGCTCAATTGGGAAAAATGCAATTTTATGGTCACCGAATGTGTTGTACTCGGTCACAAGATCTCCTCCGAAGGGCTAGAAGTTGACAAAGCAAAGGTGGAAGTCATTGAGAAATTACCACCTCCAACAAATATAAAAGGAATAAGGATCTTTTTCGGACATGCCGGTTTTTACCGGAGATTCATCAAAGATTTTTCAAAGATAGCAAATCCATTGAGTAATTTGCTCAACAAAGGTACGCACTTTCTTTTCGATGAGTCGTGTCTAAAAGCTTTCCTTGATTTGAAAGAAACGTTAGTCACCGCACCCATAATCGTTGCACCAAATTGGACACTTGATTTTGAACTTATGTGTGATGTAAGCGATTATGCGGTTGGTGCGGTGTTGGGTCAAAGAAGAGATAAACTTTTTCATGTTATCCACTATGCTAGTAAAGTTTTAAATGAGGCGCAAGTCAATTATGCGACAACCGAAAAAGAATTACTAGCTATAGTGTATGCATTGGAAAAGTTTAGAGCTTACTTGATAGGGTCTAAAGTTGTAGTCTACACCGACAATTCGGCAATCAAATATTTGTTAACCAAGCCGAATTCCAAACAAAGATTAATTCGTTGGATTCTCTTATTGCAAGAATTTGATTTGGAAATCCGGGATAAAAAAGGTTCCGAAAACTTGGTGGCGGATCATTTGTCTCGTTTGGTTAATGTGGACATTACAAACAAAGAAGAGGAAGTAAGAGAAGAATTTCCGGATGAAAAACTGTATGCGATTCAAGTGAGGCCTTGGTTTGCCGATTTTGCTAATTGCAAGGCAACTGGTTTAACACCGGAAGACCTCACTAGTAATCAAAGAAGGAAATTCTTGGCGGATGCAAAATATTATGTTTGGGATGATCCATATTTGTTTAAAGTGGGTGTAGACAATATTTTGATAAGGTGTGTAACAATTGAGGATTCGAAAGACATCCTTGGGCATTGTCATAACTCTTCGTATGGAGGTCACTATAGCGGTTTGAGAACAACCACTAAAGTGCTCCAAGCGGGCTTTTATTAGCCGTCTATGTTTAAACATGCATATGAACACGCGAAGAGTTGTGATACATGCCAACGGAGTGGAGGAATTGGCAAACGGGATGAAATGCCTCTAACCAACATGCTAGAAGTTGAAGTTTTTGATTGTTAGGGTATTGATTTCGTTGGCCCATTCCCCTCTTCCTTCTCAAATGAGTATATCCTCGTGGCCGTTGACTATGTTTCGAAGTGGGTGGAAGCAATAGCTTCACCTAAGGCTGATGCCAAAACAGTGATTAAATTTTTAAAGAAAAACATATTCTCACGTTTTGGTGTGCCTCGGGTGTTGATAAGTGATGGAGGATCACACTTTTGCAATACACCTTTAGAAAAAGTTTTACAACATTATGGTGTAAAGCATAAGGTGACCACTCCCTACCATCCACAAGCGAATGGTCAGACGGAAGTTTCTAACCGGGAAGTCAAGTGGATCCTTGAAAAAACAGTCTCGAGTTCAAGAAAAGGTTGGTCTTTAAAACTGGATGAAGCTTTGTGGGCGTATCGTACCACCTACAAAGCACCTATTGGACTAACTCCATTTCAGATGGTGTATGGGAAGACTTGTCATCTTCTGGTGGAAATGGAGCATAGAGCATTATGGGCTCTCAAATTCTTGAACTTTGACTCCACTTTAGCTGGAGAGAGAAGAAAAGGGAAGCTCCATGAATTGGAAAAATCAAGGAACAACGCTTACCATTCGAACAAACTTTACACGGAAAAGGTAAAAGCATACCATGATGGAAAGGTCTATCATAAAGAGTTTAAAGTTGGACAAATGGTACTGCTTTTCAACTCAAGAATGAAGTTGTTCCCTGGTAAGCTGAAGTCAAAGTGGTCAGGATCGGTTGTTGTCAAGGAGGTGCGCAACTATGAGGCCATTGTGGTTGAGGATCCAAAGTCACAGGAGAGCTGGACTCTAAATGGACAAAGACTCAAAGTCTACCACAGTGGCGAAGTGAATCGGGATGTCTGTGTCATTTCCCTAACCGGATTGAGCTAATCATTGAACCGTCGAGCTCAAAACGATGTTAAACAAAACGCTTGTTGGGAGGCAACCCAACGTTGTAAGTCTGCATTTTAAATTTTGTCAATTCTGTTGTTATGATATTCTGTTGTGTTTCTTTTATGAGAAAATTGAGTTTTGTCCACTGCCAACAATTTTTCAAAAAAATTTCCTTCAGTTCGCCCCGCGAATAAGATTCGCCTCGCGAACTGAATGGAAAAATTAAGTTTGCGCCGCGAACTGAGCATGGCAGAACCATTTAAGTTTTGTTTAGGTTATTTTCATTTCACTCTTATTTTCACAAACTTAATATTTTCTTCGACAATCTCACTGCCCCACTTCCAAATTTCAAAACTATTTCTCTCCACTCCCAAATCCCAACTTGTTAACAAAGAACCAAGTCAATTTCAACAAGGTATGTGTGCTCTCTTCCCGTTCCTTTTTGTTTCTCACTTAGGTAAGATAGGGTTTTGCAAATATTGGAATTAGATGTTAGAGATAACCTTGCATGTCTAAAGTGGATTCAAACTAGGATTAGGTTAGGGATTATGGTTATGATTGCTGAAAGGTGTAAGCATTAGGAACCCTAGAAGGCACCTGGAATTTTCCTGGTTCGCAGGGTTCACGCCGCGAACGAGCTATCGCGCCGCGAACTGGGAAATTCCAGTCTCATATTTTAGGCTTTTGAATACTAACTTCTCTTCTGGTTTTTTGCGTGGTTGTTCTGATTTTTTGTTGCAGATGTCAAAGAGAACAAAAACCACAAGTGTCGGTCCTTCGTGTTCCGTGCGACGATTCACAAGCGAGGAGCATGAAGAGAGATTTGAAAAATTAATCAAACGAACCATTCTACCGGAGAGATTTATCCGCTTGTCGCCAGGTGGAACTTATCGGAAGTTGGTGTCGAATTTTGAGAGAAGAAGATGGAGTAAGCTTTGTGCACCGGAGACGGAAATTAATTATGACATTGTGCGTGAGTTCTACGCCAATGCTCTTCATCTGGAAGAGGGAGTGGCATATCATTATCAGACAAAAATGATAGGAAAGATCATTTCTTTCAGTAGAGACGCAATTAACGCGTATTTAGGTAATTCTCTCACCTTTGCGGAGAATGGGCGGTGCGAGTACCGTGCTAAAGAATTGGCCAACGATTGGGATCTTCCGACTGTGAGCGCTACCTTATGCCTTGAAGGAAGGACGTATGATTTAAATGATTAGGGATTCCCAAAGTCATGGAAGAGAGAAAGTTTGAATTTGGAGGCAAGGGCATATTTGGTGCTACTTTTGAATAATATCCAGACAAGGAGCCACATCACCACTATTCCCTTGGATGTAGGATGCCTATTGTAATACATCATGATCGGTAAATTTGTAGATGTGGCATCCATTATTGCGGGGGAAATGCGCAAGGTGGCTACTAGCGGAACGAAGTTCGATGGTAAAGCGGGTGTTCTTACATATCCGGGGCTGATTATGGGACTTTGCCGAAGGGCAAATGTTCCCATTCCAGATGAGGTACATTTGTCTATCACTAGTGTTATTAATGATGCTTATCTGAACAGGTTTTGCCAGAGCCAGATGGACAGGGCCGAAGGAGATGGGAGTTCGTCCTCTAGACCCCGAGCCCGCACTACTCAAGCATTCAATCAGATGGCGTTCGCTAATTATTGTTGTGAGAGCTTTGAGGCCTCTAGGAGGTCTCAATCATTCATTTTTGATGCTATGCAGCTGCAATTTCATAACACCTTCCTTGCACATGAAGCCCGCACATTCCCTTCCCAGGCGGAGTATGTTGCTTATGCTAATTGGCCTGAGGGCAGGCCAACTTTTATGGGGGGTGCAGGAGGTGGTGCGAACCATGACGATGAGATGGAGGATGTCCTTGGATCCGTTGGTGGTGGCTATGAGGAGGAAGATTGAGGAGTTTGTTGAATTAGAGTAGTTTTTATTTTGAGGTTTTTGTATTATTATTGCTTTTGTTTAATCATGATTGTACTTTTGGTGGCTCTAGTTTCACCATAACTTTGGGTTGTTAATTTGTTTTGTCAATTGCATGAATATTCTGTTAGAACTAAGTGTCTTACGATGAATTTGGTATACCAACATTTGTTTGTTTAATTGTTCTTATTCTTAAGTCAAGCTTAAAGCAACCAAGAAATGTTCGCAAAGAAGGAAGCATAGGACACTTCGAGTGGTGATGATAAGAATTAGTGTCGGCATTTCAAGGTACACTTTATCACTTTCTAGACTTAACATGAGTAGTTTGATGGTGTGTTGCAAATTCCATATCATAAATTCATTGAAATACATGTCATTTTTGAATCAAAATAGGACTTAACCAATTGTGAGGAAGCTTTCCATTATACACTAAAATGCGGGAAACCGAACATTATTTCAACTCATTCTTATCATGCTAAATCATGCATTAATCTATTTTTGTGTGAAAATATTGAAAATGATAGAGGCATTGTTTGTTATGAGAAAAACCACTTGACCAAAAAGTTTTGAATCAACTAACCTTGTGAGGAGTGATCCTTAGTTAACCCCCTTTGAGCTTGCTTTAGGATTTGTAAGACCCCAATTTTGTCCCTAAGATCCCTCATGGCATCATATCATATCACATCATTGCCTCAAGGATCATTGTGCACCTTGCTTCCCCTCCTTGTGGGTGGGTTGTCTTTTGAGAGTGGTTCTTGATCACCAAGCATGTTTAGCATTTGTATATCATTGCTTTTCATTTGTTTACTAACCAAAAGTACAAAAATATTGTCATCTAACCTTGTTACTTGCAGATGAAGCAAAACTAGGTCAAGCCAGTCAAAGGCATTCATTGAGCCATAGATGGTGGTCATTCTGAAGAATTTGGGCACCATTGATCATTCACAAGAGTTCATATAAGTTGTGACATCATTTGGAATCAAGATTTCAAGTGGTAGAGGCTTGAAATTCATCAAAGCATTGTTCAGTCAACCAAAACCCTAGCAAAGTCAACTGTGGTCAACTGTGCATAAAGTCAGGGATTTGATGGTGGGAAATGGTTGGAGAGGTCTCATTCATGCCCATACAAGCCTCATATAACATTTCAAAGATCATCATTGAAGGATTTGAGGTCAGACAAAAAGTTTCCAAAAATAGTAAGTGACCTGTAATTTCAAACTGCCAAAAATGGAAAGGTCTTCTCCTCAACTTTACATAATCAAGCAAGCTTCAAATCAAATTTTGTCCAACATGAAAGTTGAAGATCTTGCTCTTACCTTTCCAAAAAGTACAAGAACATCCATTTCTCATGTGTGGTTGGCAAGTCATGATCAAATCATTGGCAAGGAATTTTGAACTTCAAGCTTGAATAACTTTCACACCATTTGGCCAAATTGAGTGGGGTTTTTTGCTACAATCTCCATTTGACATGCTCTATCATAATCATTCATCACATTTCATCAAAAATCATCACACAAAAAGTGCATTTTTCAAGTGAATTTATTTTGAATTTTGGTGGGAAAAAGTGATTTTGAAAAGTATGCACAATTTTCACTCCAAACCAATTGCAATGGCCTTAAAACAGAATTTTGGACTTGCTGCAATTGAATTTCGCACTGTTCCATTGGCACATGATCATAAGGGTGGTTTTGACATTTTGGCATAACATGCTTATTTTCACTAATCCATTTACATTTTGCTAATCATGTTTAACAAACTGGATTAACAGGAAGTATAAAGTGTTAATCATAACAGAATTCTGCATCAACAATTCACAATTTCAGATCCAAACTCATTTTCATCTCAAATTCTCTCAAATTTTTCTCAACTTCTTCCATCGATTTTCATCATTTTTCTTGCTTGCTCCTTGCTCTAATCATCATATGCAGGCATTGTGAAGATCTGTTGAAGAAGAATTGTGAAGAATTCTTGAAGATCGTGGCTGTTGAAGGTTGAAGATTCACATGGCAGTTGGAGATTTCTGCGAATTCAAGCTGTATTGAGCTGAAGTTTTGCTTCCATTCTTTTCCCATCTTCCCATTCATATTTGCACAATATGTCATAAACAAATAAACTTTTTCTTATACAACAAGTGTGAAAAGGGCTCCCTAGGAGTACCTAGGACGTTTTGGGTGCCTAACACCTTCCCATTGCGTAATTTACCCCTTACCCAGATTCTCTGATCTTTTCATTAGTTTTCTATGTGTAAAACTTCTTAGGCTTTTGTTTCCTTTTTAGCCAGTCCTTTGGATAAATAAAAGTGCGGTGGCGACTCGATTCTTTGTATACTTTGCTTATGGTTTAATCAATAAATCATATAGCGACGAATACACCGCTACAGGATTCATTTGATTGATAAGTGTAAAATCAATTGAAAATTTTGTGAATAAATGAATCCTAATTTCTTTTGTGTCAATTGAACCCTCAAACCGAGTTGTTTGCAAATTTTGCCTTTTGCTTATGTCTAAGTAGGGAGCATTATTGAATAAATTTGGTTTTGGAATCTAAAGTTGGGGAGAGTAAAGTAAAAAGAGTTGATTAGAAACTTGGAAAAGTGAGTTTTTATGAAAGGGTGAAAGTATGATAAGAAACAAGAAAAATAAATCAACCTTGAAACCATAGAGCAAAGAAAAAGAAAAGAAAGAAAAAACAAAGAAAAGACTCATGGTTGTGTGGATGTAAAAAACAATAAGAAAAGAAAAAAGACGGGGATCAAAGAAATGGAAATTGTGTAGAGTTGAATGTATGGGAATGCTCCCTTAAGATAGGCATTTTTGTTGAATTCTCTTAATCATATCCTTTCTTGTAACCCAAGCCACATTACAACCCTTGAAAGACCTCTTGATTCTCATTTTTCACATGATTTGGTATTTGTTTTGATGACCGCATGATTTGAGTTGTTGTTGATTTAATTGCTTGGATGAATGAAAGTAAACCTTCATGTTTATTCATCATTATTATGATGTGTGTGTAAGTTTGATTCGATTTTGACATATATGGCTTTGAATTCCTTGGTATGATTTTTGCTCCCAACCATTGCTCTTATTCATGTCTTGTCTAGCAATGAGATATGTGGATTGAGAAAGTGCCATACACTTTTGAACCATTTGAATGTCCTTGGTTAATCCTTGTTTCAATCTTTTGTGTCATTGCTTTGGTTGTGTTGGTGGAAACTTTTGTTTAGGGACAAACAAAAAGATAAGTTAGGGAGAGTTGTTATGGACCAATTAGT
This sequence comes from Lathyrus oleraceus, assembly GCF_024323335.1. NCBI lineage: Eukaryota > Viridiplantae > Streptophyta > Magnoliopsida > Fabales > Fabaceae > Lathyrus > Lathyrus oleraceus. The sequence goes on along the minus strand of NC_066580.1, from coordinate 302,570,182 downwards.
ACTACTTTTCATATAATTTTATTGGTCCCTTTTACCAATTTTTGATCTAATTACACACTTTTCTTCTCACAATTTTGTATAAATGCAATTAAGTTTAATTAATGTTGTTTTGAGTAGTTATTTCACGTATTTGTTAGTTTTGTAGAGTTTTTAGACAAGAGAGCTTCGTAGTGCATAAGCATAATTTGGAAGAAATGTTGAATGCAATTTGGAAGCATAATTTGGAAGATTAACACTTGGGAGAATTATTGCATGAAGCTTGCAAGGCAAGGAAGCTGAATTAGCTTCAGTTCGCGCCGCGACCAGGGATGGCGCCGCGAACCTTGGGAAACCAGCAAGCTGTTTGTTTAGGCCAAGTGTTCTGTTTTTAAGCCAGCTGTATTGTGACAGCTTTGTATCTCTTTTAGGGTGCTTTTCAGTTTTAGATGAAAATGAACATTTTAGGAAAGGTTCAACTCTTTAAGAAAACAGAATAGAAAATAGTCATTCATTCATTCCTAGATACACATTTTGTAAGAGAAAAACATAGTTTATTCTACCATTGCATTTTGCTGTCCAAAATGATGATGAGGAGCTAAACCCCATTTTGTCAAGATTGGAGGTAATAGCTATTCCTATTTGTTTATGTGTTTCATTTGACTCTTATATATGATTAAAGGTTATTGATGTATTGAATGATATTTTTACCCTAAGTTGAATATTAGATTTGAGTAGTTGTTGAAAGAGATTATTTAAGTCTTGACATAAAATATATTTTTAAGTAGTGAATAAGTTGTAGAAATAGATTTATTCACTACTCTTCTTTTGTATCAACCATTAAAGATTGCTATATTGATAGTTAGGTGGAGAAATCGTCTAAAGATTAATATAGTGATTATCACAATATCATTTAGACATAAATGATATTGAGAGGATACTTGAACATCATCCATAATCTTAAGTCTATATAGTTGTCATAAGGAATCATAAGCAATTTGAATAGTGACCTCCAATCTTGCCAAATGATTATGTAACCTAATTACTATGTCCATAAATAATTAAGTTCATACTCAAGCATTCGAATATCAAGAATTACCGGTCAGATAGAAAATCCCTAGTCCTAGGTTATTTTTACTATCCAGAATTCTTATACATATCAATGAATAATTGTTGTCCAGCTTAAACTATTCATATTAATCATCATTCGTTGGTCCGACGAATAAAGCATAAAGAACGGTAATAAGAACAAATCAATGGAAAAGAAGAAATAGTCAATGCACTCATAAACATAAAATCTGTCACATTCAGAATCAGGGTCACCCCCCTAGCAATGGGGGGTTTAGCTACTAAAAATCGAAAGAAAAACAAAGATTAACATTGTTGTCATTACAGAATTTCGTGAGGAATCAATCTTCAATCGTCGGAAAACTCTTGAACATGTGAATCCTCTGATAATCGTAGAGTCTCCAGCTCTCAAAACGCGTCTTTTTTCTCTCCAAAATCGTCCAACCCCTGGAAAATCGTGTTCTGCCCTCTAAATAGCTATTCAGTTGGACTTTTCCTGATTTTGGGCTCCATACGCGTATTGCCCAATCTCATACGCGTATTGCCTAGTCTCAAACGCGTACTGCACGTAAGACAGCCTCTGATACGCGTATTGCCCAGGCTGGTACGCGTATTGCCCAGTCTGGTACGCGTATTGCCCAGTCTGGTACACGTATCACCAGAAGCTTGTCTTTTGGCTAGATTTTCCATCCCTCTGGTCATATACGTATGCTACGCGTACTGGGAAGGTCCATACGCTTATCATGTAAGGCCATACGCGTATGGACAGCAGGTTCTCCAAAAACTGATTTTTTATTCCGTTTTCTTGCTCGGGCTCAATTTCGCATCTGACGTTTGATTCCCTGAGCTTCCAAACTAGTTTTTTACCTGCTAACATACCCAAAAGTGTAAAATATCCTCAAGAAACTCATAAGTAACAACACACTTTATATTATAGAATTGAGCTTATATCTAACTAAAAATGCTTCAGTTTACACAGTTTACCTGACTTATTTACGGTTAAATAGTGGAATGTCTAGCATAAATGGTGACTGATCACAACCCCAAACTTAGCTTGTTGCTTGTCCTCAAGTAACATTTTATTACCATCAAAGATCATGTCACCCTAAACTTACTGTAAAACAGTTCTTACCACAATACTGCTGAAATCTTTCGCACTGGACCTCTTGATGTTTTTTCAGGTTTTCTGATTCTTCCACATAGCCAACGAGCTAGAAACTCTTTCCCTCAGAGATATGACTTTACCTGTCAGCTTATATCACACTCTCACAAAGTCTCTTTGGGTTAAAGTGTTATCACTCTCAAATCACAATATGCAATATCAAATCAGAAGTTTGAATAAATTCTCTCATCCTATCAACATGTACAATCACACACACTTTTTGAGGTCTTTTTGGGTTGTAACGGGGCTTTGGTTTAGGTAGGGTATGAAATTAGAACACGGTTTTTTGGGTCTTTTGGTTTAGAGTACATGAAATCATTCTCTCACTACGTTTCTTTCCTATTATTCCTGTAGGGTTTTGCAATCCTCTTTTCCTTTTATCTATAGTGAATGTAGCATTTTTCAAAAGCTGTTCTTTTATTGTTTTTCGCTTTTCTCTTTCTTTCTTTTCATGTTGTTGTTGTTTTTCTTTTTTTTTCTCTTTTTTTCTTGTTTTTTTCTTCTTTTTTTTTCTTCTTTTTTTTTTCTTTTTTTTTTCTTTTATACGACATTCACTTACTATTCACGTACTGCAAAGCTACCCCAAACTTAAAGGTTGTTATTCCAACAGCAACCCCAAACATAGATAGAAACGTAGAGATGAAATCAATCCTCACATACTCTGAACATGGTAGGATAGGTACAAGGTCATGGCTTTAGAAAAAACGGGTATATCAGAAATAAATGATTAACAGGCTCAACAGGGTAGGATAGGTACAAGGTCATGGATTTAGAAAAAAAAACGGGTATATCAAAAATAAATGATTAACAGGCTCAACAGGGTAAAACAATGGATAATAATAATAATGGGATGGCTAGAAAGGCTCTAGGTGATAAACAAAAACATGCCTCAGTGTGTGTAGTCGTACAACTAATAATAACAAAAGAATATACGCAAACCAAGATTGATAAAGACATACCTGATATCTCTCATATGATGATAAATGTTTGGCTTTTTCTGATCTCACCAGGACGGGTTAAGCTGACTTGTTCTATCATACCTCTAAGTTCAAAGCTCATGCTCGTGGTTCTGATGTTAATCTTAACCAGTGCGTCCAATCATAAACAACAATATCTACAGTCAGGGGACTGAAAGAGAGGATGCCCAAGTATTTGGTGTGATCAAGAAAACCAATAGCCAGACATAGTCACATATCTAACGAAATAAACAGGAAAATGGAGGTAAACCAAATCAAATTCATTAGATTAAGCCAACCCATAATAGGTGATTACATCAAACCAACAGAAATTAAAACTGAATAAATAAATAAAAAACAAAACAAAAATTACACAAAGAAAACCAAAAGTACAAAAAACATAATCAAAGTCAATCACCCAGTCCACCGTCCTGCATATGGGTATCAAAGTCAATCTCATCTGTCGGATCCAACATAGTGTGCCCTCGTGCGAAGGCAGAGATAGGCGTCAACGTCTCTGTGTGGCCTGACGGAGTATGTTGCTGCTGAGGTGGTGTCTGGTGCGGTGGCTGCTGCGAAATCTCTCCCCTATCTGAACTGGCTGGTTCCACCAAGGAAAGGTGAACTGGCCAAAGTGAGGTGCTGGAGGCGGTCCGGAGAATCTATCTCTAAAGCGCTGTGCCTCCTCCCAAAGATCTGTCTGATGAGTAAGAACTCTCCCTGACAGTCCATACTGAAAGCAGAAGTCCTGCATAACACAAAACTGTGACATCTGCATCCGGTACTCTCTAGAGTTCTCATCAATCGAAGGAGGCTGAGGTGGCTGTGTCTCTGTAGCAGTCAGCTGAGCCTCCTGGCGCGGAGCACTGGTGCTGCCCTCCCTGTCACGTGGTCGCCTCAGAGGTCGGGGCGGATCATCTATGACCGTCCTCTCCTTCATCCAATGGGCGTTCAGCGGTGCAGCCGGTCGCAACATAAGTGAATCAGAGAAATCCGGAACACCAGCTTTCTTGCACAGCAGGTAAATCACAGTCGCATGGCCTAAAGATTTCTTTGGCGACTGAGCAATCTCATCCATATCAGCAGCGATGATTCGTCCAATATTCACCTGCTTCTTTTGTAGGATCTGATGAAGAAGTAGGGCACGCTCTGATATCAATTCCGACCAGCTCCGATTAGTGCTCAAATTGTGATGAATGAAATATGCCAATGCCTTAGGAATCAGAGCTAGATCAACAACCATAATCTTCGCCGGAGAGATTTTTGAAGTCGGTGCCCAATCATGACCTGGCCTAATCAGTGACTCATTCATATCATTGTATGGCCAGTAGTTTTTGTCAGAACGCTTCAACTCAACAAAAGGGCAAACAGAATCATAGAATTTACATTTCAAGACACTGTTGATAGTTTTCGAATCATATTTAATCACCTTTCCTCTTACCCATGTAACGAAAGCTTCATTCCCTGTTGGGTCTTCTTCATCAGAGGTCACCCGTTGCGCGTTTGCATAAAATTCCCAAATCAAATCCAGCGCAACAGTTTGGATTTTATCATTAAAAAAGATTAACTTCTGCTTTTTGAGAAGATTAGTGACTTCTGGATATGTTTCATTTTGATACATCCAATGCTTCTCTTCAACCACATTTCGGCTCTTGATCTGATCATATCTTTCTTCATGGTAGGAGGTGCGGAATATCTTGACCTCTTCTGGTGATTGAGACATTATAGGATCTGTAGACTGAGTGAAAGAGAAGAAAACAGAGAAAAATTAAAGCAATACGCACAAAACACGTAACAAAAACAGTGAGAAAATGAAGTTCGTACGGACAAAAACTATATAAGCATGCCCACAAAATGATACGCGTATGATACGCAGCCAATACGCGTATCTGGCTCCCATACGCGTACCATACGCTTATTAATCTGCCTTACGCGTATGATACGTTGCTGAAACCAGTGCAAAAAGTGATCTGCGTAACAGATCACGTATCAGAATGTGATACGCGTATTGCCTGGTCCAATACGCGTATCATACGCGTATTGTTCTCTTGTACGCGTATCATACGCGTTTCACCAGAGGAGCGCAATATTGTGGTCCAATACGCGTATCATGAGGTCCATACGCGTATTGGCAGTTTCTCATATTTCATTTTCATTTTTTTTCTATTTTTTTTTTCTTTTCTTAAAAAAAAAACCGACTCGGCACAAATCAAATAACAAAACCAATCAAACCTCCCTTGGGTTGCCTCCCAAGCAGCGCTTCGTTTAACGTCGCATGGCTCGACGGGACACCTCATACTCAGATGAGTTTAACAGTTTCAATTGGTCCCCCTTCACCGGGATTGTATGGTTTCAACCTCTGACCATTAACTTTGAAGGTGTCGCCATTCTTCTCATTTTTAAGCTCTATTGCTCCATGAGGAAGTACTTTGTTAATGACGAACGGTCCAGACCATCTTGACCTCAATTTCCCTTGGAACAGCTTCAACCTGGAATTAAACAACAGTACAAGTTGTCCCTCCCGAAATTCCCTCTTCTGGATCTTTTGATCATGCCATTTTTTTGTTTGTTCTTTGTAAATTTTGGCATTTTCATAAGCTTGATTCCTGAATTCTTCTAACTCATGAAGTTGAAGAATTCGGGACTCACCAGCTTTGAAAAGATCACAGTTAAGGAATTTGGAGGCCCAGAAGGCTCTGTGCTCGAGTTCGAGTGGTAAATGACAAGCCTTACCGTAAACTAGTTGATAGGGGGACATACCTATTGGTGTTTTAAATGCAGTCCTGTATGCCCATAATGCATCATTCAGCTTTACTGACCAATCTTTCCGAGAAGCACTTACCGTCTTTTCTAAGATCTGCTTTATTTGACGGTTGGATACTTCCACTTGCCCACTCGTCTGGGGGTGATATGGTGTGGCTATCTTATGTTTGACATTATACTTCTTCAACAGATTCTCCATGATTTTATTTATAAAATGCGTACCTTGGTCACTAATTAAAGCCCGTGGTACCCCAAACCTGGAGAAGATGTTATGCCTCAAGAACTTCACCACCACTTTAGCATCATTTTTTGGTAATGCCACAACCTCTACCCACTTTGACACATAATCGACCGCAACCAATATGTAATTCTTACCAGATGATGGCGGAAACGGTCCCATAAAATCAATACCCCAAACATCAAACAGCTCCACTTCTAGCATGGAGTTTTGCGGCATCTGATTCCGCTTTGTAATGTTACCTATTCGTTGGCACCTATCATATTCTCGGACTATAGAATTTGCATCCTTGAATAGCGACGGCCAATACAAACCCGATCGGAGGACTTTTGCTGCAGTTCTATCTCCACTGAAGTGTCCACCATACTCCGAATTATGACAAGCTTTCAGAATGTCGGCTTGCTCTCTTTCTGGAACACATCTTCTGATCAAACCATCCACTCCCTTTTTATAGAGAAATGGATCATCCCATAGGTATAACCTGCAATCATAAAGAAACTTTTTCTTTTGGTGAGAATTAAAGTCATCAGGTATAACCCCACCTACCACATAGTTCGCATAGTCAGCAAACCATGGTATCTCCTGAACATCAAGTATTTGCTCATCAGCGAATGTGTCCTGAATAGGATGTTCTTCCTCAGTTTCTTTGATTGGGGACATGCGAGATAAGTGGTCCGCAACCGTGTTCTCGCACCCCTTTTTGTCTTTGATTTCCAGATCAAACTCCTGAAGAAGGAGGATCCATCTCAAAAGTCTCGGCTTTGATTCCTGTTTAGCAAACAAATACTTTAAAGCAGCATGATCAGTATACACAATGACTTTTGAACCAAGCAAATATGATCTAAATTTGTCAAAAGCATAAACCACGGACAACAACTCCTTTTCGGTAGTTGCATAATTCATTTGGGTCGGGTTAAGGACATGACTAGCATAATAAATCACATGCAATAATTTGTCCTTTCTCTGTCCTAGGACAACCCCCACAGCAAGGTCACTTGCATCACACATTATTTCGAAAGGCAAGGACCAATTGGGGGCGATTACAACAGGTGCATTGATCAACTTACTCTTTAAAGTCTCGAAAGCTACCATGCAGTTTTTATCAAAATTAAATTGCTTGTCCTTGACTAGCAAATCAGTCAATGGTTTGGCAACTTTTGAGAAGTCTCTGATAAACCTGCGATAAAAACCTGCATGACCCAAAAAACTCCTTATCCCTTTTTCATTCACCGGAGGTGGGAGGTTAGCTATCACCTCCACTTTGGCTTTGTCCACTTCAATTCCTTTGTGGGAAATCTTGTGTCCTAGCACAATTCCTTCCTGCACCATGAAATGACATTTCTCCCAATTGAGAATAAGGTTAGTTTCCTGACATCTTTTCAAAACAAGAGACAAGTTAGCTAAACAATTATCAAAAGAAGAACCAAACACAGAGAAATCATCCATAAACACCTCCATATACTTTTCAAGCATGTCGGAGAATATAGATGTCATACACCTCTGAAAAGTAGTTGGGGCATTGCATAGTCCAAATGGCATCCGTCTGTAAGCGAAAATACCATAAGGACATGTAAATGCAGTTTTTTCCTGATCTTCCGGGGCTACAGCAATTTGATTGTATCCCGAATATCCATCCAGAAAGCAATAATATTCATGACCTGCAAGTCTTTCTAACATTTGATCAATAAAAGGGAGAGGAAAATGATCCTTTCTTGTTGCAGTGTTCAGTCTTCTGTAATCGATGCATACTCGCCACCCTGTCACTGTGCGAGTTGTGATCAGTTCATTCTTTTCATTTAAAATTACTGTGGTTCCTCCTTTCTTTGGTACCACATGCACTGGACTTACCCACGAGCTGTCAGAAATGGGGTAAATCATTCCCGAATCTAACAACTTTACAACCTCTTTCCTTACCACTTCTTTCATTGCTGGGTTTAACCTCCTTTGTGGTTGTACTACTGGTTTCTGATTATCCTCCATCAGTATCTTATGCATGCATACTGTGGGGCTAATACCTTTTAAATCCTCAATGGTCCACCCAATAGCACTTTTATGTTTCTTTAGTACCTGTATCAACTTTTCCTCATCTATGGCATTTAGCTCAGAACTGATAATAGCAGGATAATTTGTTCCAGATCCTAGAAAGACATATTTAAGGTTTACAGGTAATTGTTTTAATTCAAAATTTATACCTGGTTTACTTACCTTTTCATCTTCTAATTCTGGTGAAGATCTCAGATCCTCCCACCTGCGTGGTTTGGATTTCATCCAAAGAGGTTGTGTATCCAGCATGGCAAGCACTTCTTTTTCTTTTTCATCATCATTCTCTTCAATCTCTCTGACCGACAGACTAAGAACTCTTTCCAACGGTAATTCAGGAAACTTTCTTTGCATTCTGCTAGTTACCATTTGATCAATTACTTCCACAGAGTGGTTTGTACACATATCCTCTTTATGTTTCATAGTATCTCGGACATCAATTCTGAGCTCTTCATCATATACCTTTAGGGTCAAGGTACCTCCCTCAATGTCTATCATGCATCTACCTGTTTCTAAGAAAGGTCTGCCCAGAATTAGAGGTATCTCTTCATCTTCTGGCATTTCCAAAATTACAAAATCAACAGGAAAAACAAATTTATCAACTTTGACCAGAACATCCTCAACTACCCCAAAAGGTCTCTTCACTGAGTGGTCAGCAAATTGAAGTGTCATTCTGGTATCTTGAACATTTCCAATTCCTAGCTTCTTGTAAATAGACAAAGGCATAAGGCTAACACTAGCCCCCAAATCAATCAGCGCCCTTTTAAAAGACCTATCTCCAATGGTACACGGGATGGTCAAAGAACCTCTATCTGGCTTCTTTACTGGAATCTTCATACCCAGCAAAATAGCACTATAAGTTTCAGTTAGTATAACAGGGTCAGTGTCAGTGGTGCGCTTCTTGAAGATGATGTCTTTCATGAATTTCGCATAGATAGGCATCTGCTCGAGTGCCTCAGAGAATGGAATATTGATTTCTAATTTCCTGAACAACTCCATGAATTTCTGAAAAATTTTCTCATCTTGCTTCTTCTTTTTGTTTCTTTGTGGGAATGGAAGCTTAATGATGGGTTTTGGTTCAGGTAGCTTTTCTTGTACCACCGGCAGTGTCACACTTTCTTCCTCAGGTGGTGTCTTGTTTTCTAAGATTTCCAGGTCCACTTCAAGCAATTTATCTTCTTCTTCATCCTTCTTCTTAAGATCTTCAACAGATTTTCCGCTTCTTGTTGTTACCGCACTCACATTATTGTGCTCCGTCGAATTTGTCACTGTTGCACTAGGTAATCCGCCTGGTATTTGGGAATTTGTTATCTGTTGTGCTATCTGACCCAATTGAATCTCCAGATTTTTAATGGATGCATTGGTGCTCTTCTGATTATTCCTGGTTTCTTCCTGAAATTGCATACTCTGAGTTGCCATCTTCTCTATAGCAATCTCCCAATCCGCTTTCTTAGGTACTTGTTGCTGATAATGTTATTGTTGCGGCAAATATTGTGGTTGGTAAGGTGGTTGTTGTTGTGGAGGTCCTTGCTTCTGAATATTACCTTGCTGATCTTTCCAAGAGAAATTAGGATGATTTTTCCATTCCGGATGATATGTATTTGAGTAGGGATTATTCTGCCTCAGGTAATTTATAGCTTGCACTTGTTCTGCGGTTGCAACACAATGCATGGCAAAGTGTGGTCCACTACAAATCTCACAAATCATGGTCGGAACCGGTTGAACTTGAGCAACAGTCTGGGTACCTAAATTCATAGCTTTCAATCTTCTTTCAACCTCAACAGTAATCTGGTCTTCCATTTTCACTACCTGATTTGCTAATTTCAAGTCAATTTTTCCCTCCGGCTGATTCACAGTACGGTCATATAATTCCAAATGCTCATTCGCTGCAATAGCTTCGATGATCTTTTTGATACCGGTTGCTGTTGAAAAATTAGATGAGCCACCAGCAGCTGTATCAATGAGTTGCTTAGTTCTCATCTTCAGCCGGTTTACAAAATTCTGCATTTGTTCAGTTTCATCCAGATTATGTGTAGGACATGCAACTAAACATCTCTTGAATCTTTTGTATGCATCTCCAAGTGTCTCTCCGTCTTTCTGTTTAAAATTCACAATGTCATACCTCTTACGGATATACACAGAAGCAGGAAAATACTCGTTCAAGAATGCTGTTTCCATTTGCTGCCAAGTAGTAATACTTCCTGCGGGTAGGGAATAGAACCATTCCTCAGCGTCCTCAGATAACGTGAATGGGAACATGACCAATCTCTTTGCCTCTTCAGAATGCCCATCAATTTTTAATGATGTAGTCATAGTCAGAAACCTCTGCAGATGCTTGTTTGCATCCTCATTGAGGGGTGTAACTGGAAGTGAGCAACATTAACAAGTTGGTTAACAATGGTCAACCGCACTGCTGGGTTATTCTGTCTGCCATAGTCACCTAAAAGTCTTTCCGCTGGGGGTGGGTCTGCAGCCATGTTTACAGTGTCTGGATGTGAAGCTGTGTCTGACTCAGATTTTTCGGAGTGAGCAGAGACTGGTGTGACAGGTGTGGCCGGTTCATCGGTGTCAGAGTTTGCCAGTTTCTTTCTTCTAGCTTCTCTGAGCTTTGCGCGCAATGTTCTCTCTGGTTCTGCGTCAAAATGAAAATCAGTTGAGGCCTTACCTCGCATACACAGATTAGACAGAAGTTAGTTATAATAATAATGAAAATAAAATTAACAGTAAATAAAATTTTGGATGCAGAGCAACAAAATTCTAATTGAAAATAAATTAATAAACTCTATTATCTTTGGCAGTCCCCGGCAACGGCGCCAAAAACATGATGGGAAAATAGCAAGTGTACTATTTTTCTCACTGTAGTAATAAAAGGGAAATTCCCCGTTTGTCGATCTCAAGGACTGCTTGACGATACAGAGTTTATAGATTGTTTCAATTAGACAAAAGCCTTTGGTTTTTGTGTTGTGAGTAATTATACTACCAATTGCAAATAAATAAAATAAGTAAAAGGTTGAACAAGAGACAAATGAGAGAAGATTGCTAGGGTTCGGTGAATGAAACTTCTTGTAACAGATATAATTTATGAAGGCTTAGACAATAATTCTGTCCAATTAATTCCGGTCCTCAAGGGTATCTATTCCTAATTTCTTAGTGAAAAGACCTTTGATTATGTAACCTAATTACTATGTCCATAAATAATTAAGTTCATACTCAAGCATTCGAATATCAAGAATTACCGGTCAGATAGAAAATCCCTAGTCCTAGGTTATTTTTACTATCCAGAATTCTTATACATATCAATGAATAATTGTTGTCCAACTTAAACTATTCATATTAATCATCATTCGTTGGTCCGACGAATAAAGCATAAAGAACGGTAATAAGAACAAATCAATGGAAAAGAAGAAATAGTCAATGCACTCATAAACATAAAATCTGTCACATTCAGAATCAGGGTCACCCCCCTAGCAATGGGCGGTTTAGCTACTCATAATCGAAAGAAAAACAAAGATTAACATTGTTGTCATTACAGAATTTCGTGAGGAATCAATCTTCAATCGTCGGAAAACTCTTGAACATATGAATCCTCTGATAATCGTAGAGTCTCCAACTCTCAAAACGCGTCTTTTTTCTCTCCAAAATCGTCCAACCCCTGGAAAATCGTGTTCTGCCCTCTAAATAGCTATTCAGTTGGACTTTTCCTGATTTTGGGCTCCATACGCGTATTGCCCAGTCTCATACGCGTATTGCCTAGTCTCAAACGCGTACTGCACGTAAGACAGCCTCTGATACGCGTATTGCCCAGGCTGGTACGCGTATTGCCCAGTCTGGTACGCGTATTGCCCAGTCTGGTACGCGTATCACCAGAAGCTTGTCTTTTGGCTAGATTTTCCATCCCTCTGGTCATATACGTATGCTACGCGTCCTGGGAAAGTCCATACGCGTATCATGTAAGGCCATACGCGTATGGACAGCAGGTTCTCCAAAAATTGATTTTTTCTTCCGTTTTCTTGCTCGGGCTCAATTTCGCATCTGACATTTGATTCCCTGAGCTTCCAAACTAGTTTTTTACCTGCTAACATACCCAAAAATGTAAAATATCCTCAAGAAACTCATAAGTAACAACACACTTTATATTATAGAATTGAGCTTATATCTAACTAAAAATGCTTCAGTTTACACAGTTTACCTGACTTATTTACGGTTAAATAGTGGAATGTCTAGCATAAATGGTGACTGATCACCAAACCTTTTACATTTGATTAAAACTATTTTATTGTTTTAGTGACATTTTACTCAAAAGATAACTTTTCAAACAAAACAACTTGGTTACATTTTGAACTTAAAACAATTTGGATTATAGAACGGAGGTAATAACAACCAATCTATGTGGATACGATATTAAAATATTTGCCGAAAATATACTTTTCAACAAATTGGCGTTGTTGTCGGGGATTGGTGTTCGATATTGCAAGCATTGCAATAATTCATTGTTCTAAGTTTTGTACTTACTATCACTCTTGTGTTTCACTTGGTTTGTTAGTTTTGTAGATTCTAGTGCATGCGAGGAAAAGCTACCGAGGAGCAATTTCAATTCGATCCCGAAATTGAAAGAACACTTCGAAAACTCAATAGCGAAACACGAAGAAGAAGGAAACTAGCCGAAGAGAGGAATCGGAGAGAGGAAGTATCTACTTCTTCACTTGTTCAAATTGAAGAAGTGGTTATAGAGCTTTGTCAAGGAAACATGGCGGATGAAATTCCTACCGAAATTTTTTGGCAAATATTTTAATATCGTATCCACAGAGATTGGTTGTTATTACTGCCATTCTATAATCCAAATTGTTTTAAGTTCAAAATGTAACCAAGTTGTTTTGTTTGAAAAGTTATCTTTTGAGTAAAATGTCACTAAAACAATAAAATAGTTTTAATCAAATGTAAAAGGTTTGGCAAGATTGGAGTTCACTATTCAAATTTCTTATGATTCCTTATGACAACTATATAGACTTAAGATTATTGATGATGTTCAAGTATCCTCTTTCCAAAGGAAGGAAAAAATGCCAAGTTTCCACATAATACCATAAAAGGGGAGAGACTTACAATCTCACTTACTAGAATGTTATGCTTTTGGGTCAAAATTTAGCGCTATGTTAAGCAATTGTAATTAGACTTATGTAGAAGTCCCAAATATCTGAGGCCGAGCAATAGAAATTTTAGTGTTAATACATGTCCGAGATATGGTATAATGAATCATACTCCTAAAACATACCACAGTTAAAAAGAAGATGACAAAAGGGTGAAACGAATCTCATTCATACTTATATTGGTTTATGAACCAATTAACCTTAGGATATAGAGATATCATTGGTCAATGAAATGGATGGGATAGAATGTGATTGAAGATGATGAGGAAGGGGAAATGAGACAAACACAAATTGGTCATGGGAGGAACTTTATCAAATTAAAATCATTCATTCATTTCGGGAGATGAAATGTATTTTTCATTAATCCCCTAAATCCAATTATTTTAATCCAACAAAGTCAAATCAACCTTGACCAAGGCCAAACATAATAGTCAAACTTCACAAGTCAATAAAACTAGCTCAACACAATTTATTCACAATTAAACAATTAAAAAAATCAATTAAAAATGCATTAAATTAAATTATGTTTGATCAAAAACCTAAAATCTCTTCAAAACACCAAATAAATAGCCAAAAGATTTATCCTAGGTCAATGAAGATCAAAGGACCTTAGACAAAAAATTTCAAATTTTTTCGAAAGTCAAAGGTATTTTTAAATAATTAAAAATATGAATAAAAACAATTAAATCATGAAAAATGTTAATATTGATCCAAAATATAATTTTAATTCAGAACATGAAAGAGAAAAATATTTAATTTTTTTTGGTGAAAGTCCCATATTTTTTGGATCAATATTAAAATTAATATGAATTAATGAAAATAAAGCCATTAAAATGAAAATTAGAAAATAAAAATAAACGTGGACCATCTGATCTCCCTCATTAATTGAGGTGGAAGATCAAATGGTCCAAAGCGCGCGTTCCATGTGATCTATAGTCAACTGCGCAACACACTTGGTAATCACAACCAACGCTGAAGATTAAAACATTTTGAATGGATCATGTGGTTCAGAGGCTTGCCAACGCATCTCCGGAGTCAGAACTCCGGTCTTCTTCTTCGATGGACCTCACCGGACTGGTCCACCTTCGACCATCATCAAAATGAAAAAGCAAGACATGGATTTAAATAAAAAATGCTCAGGAGCTCGAATCTGGCCTCAATTTAGTCTAACTCCAAGTATATATGAAGATACAGGGAGTTGAATTTTGAGGATCATGATCTAAGTTGCTTCAATTTTACCTTTAAGAAACCCAATCTTGTTGCCTACATTGGTAGGACTTCAAACAACCAAAAATCAACAAGAATAGTGGAGAAATAAGAGAGAATCGAAGAGTGGAAAAATATGGAAAATCACCTACAATGGAGCTTCAGATTGGCACGATCTTGCTCTTAATTATGCTTGGCCTTGCTTCATATGCTTGATGGAATATAAATGGATCAAGGAAAGGGATGACCTCTTGGAGTTTCAATCTCAAAAATAGTGGGAGATTCAAACTCGATTTTCAAAGAAAATCTTCAAGCTTATCCTTTAATGGTGATGGTTTAGGGTTGTTGAAACAAAGTTTGCGCGCCAGGTCCCCATTTCTGAGCAAGAGAGCTTGTATTTATAGGCCAATGGGATTGATAATTACACACTTCCATTTTTGGCAAAACTTGAAAATCTCTCTTGCATGCTTGCATGGGCGTGTGATAGGCCCATTAAGTGATGAAATAAGTTCCAAAATTGAGTGTAGCCATGCTGAAATCATGTTGTCAAGCCATACATTCGTGCATGAAAAGTGGAACTTGATTTTATCCAAATGGTCCTTCAACTTTAACCTATGCGCAAGTCATTCATCCTTTGTCCAAATGAGATGATTTTGGAATTTTTGGAAAGGTTAGATCAAGATGAAAAACTTTTGATGTTGAACACTTTTTCATTTGAAGCTTGGAGCATGATGAATTTTGAGAAGAAAGTTTGGAAATTCAAACATATCAACAAATTTTATAACTACCAAGCCATATGTTCACTTCTTCCACCTTGAATAAATTTTTCTATGGGCTTAAAAAAGAAAAGTTCCTTCATAAAATTTGTATTTCTTTCAAACCTATTCAATTTGATCACAAATTTGACCTAATTTGGATTTATCATGAAGGAGTTATGCATTTTAGAAGTTGAGGAAAATCACTTGTTCAATGGTATTGGCCCAAAATGACCTATAATGTTTCCTCTTGGCACATGCATTTGCAAGCTGAATTTGAACCTCCTCCATACTTCAAAGTTGAATTAGACATCTTGAATTTTATAATTCAATTTGAATGTATTTCATATCATACAAAATAATCAAGTTATGGTCTTGGGAAGTTGACCTCCAAATTAGGGTTTAGACAAAATGACCTATAATCTTTCACCATAAAAAATGACATTCCAAGCAAAAATAGCTCTTGACCTAAACATGAAAGTTGTTTGGAATGTCCTTTAAAGTAACGTTTCTCTTGGAATCATTTTCATATGACAAAAATGGTAGTAGATAGGGTCTAGGGAACACCAATTGTGACCAGTTGAATTCGTCTAGTCAACCACCATGAACCAACTTGCTAGCTTGATATTCTCTTGACTTTTGGGACTCATGGAGGATCATATATGCATAAGATGATGAAATGTGAAGTATCCCTTGAAATATTTGACCAATAGGTGAAGAAACTTGTTGAAGAAGTCACACAAGATACCTAGATGAATTAGGGTTTCCAACGCAAACAAGCTTCAAACTCTTAATGATTTCTTGATCAAAATAACATGTGAAGATCATGGGGATCCATATATGATACTTAGAGCCATAGTAAACCATTTATTAATTGAGCTCCTTGCATTGAGGGTCTTGAACCCTAGATATGAGCTTGATAGATCAAAGGTGAGCATACACACCATCTACAAAAGCAGTTAAACTATACAATGACATATTTTTGGTATTTTGGTTAGTAAATAAAGAAAAATGAAGTATGATACAATCAAATGTGCTTGGTGATCTCTCCCAATGCAAACCCAGTGAATGAGGGGTAAGGAGGATGCCAAGGTGTGGTCCCAATGTTAATGCATATGATGAGAATAGCATGAGGGATCTTAGGGTCAAAATTAGGGTCTTACAGCTGCCCCTATTTAAGGACGTCCTAGTTGAGGATATGAAGGTTAAAATCTTCGTATCGACTCAGTAGAATGGACTTAAATAACAACATATAGAAACAAATTTTGGTCCCTAAGAGACCTCATGATGCATATGATACGAATGTTAAAATATTCTTTGTGGGGAAAATGTTACCACAAAGGAAAAGAATCCAGAGAGACCGAAAATTCGCATGAGTATAATGCATTTCGTAAGGAAAACTCATTGAGGAGACAGAGACTCTGGGAGGAAAAAAGGTTGTGCGTAGGCCAGGCTACGACTTTAAAACTGCTGGGGGACTCGAGGGAATCCACGAAAATAAATCAATGGAAAGACTTAACCGAGGAATAAAAGGAACACCTGTAGGGGAAACGGGTAGATCAGATCAAAGCTGAAATACTCAAACCAAATAGGAAATGGCGATCTCACTGATGAAATACACACTCAGACTCAACTGGGGAAGAAATAATCTTCAACACATGAGTAATAGAGGTATATTATCCACTACCGGCTATTGGGTAAAGGGATAACATAATCTGTCAGAGAGGACATTCGTCACCGGTTAGGGTAAACATATCAAGGATGACTCACTGAGGAAAGAACCAAATCAAATATGATTTACAACTACCAGTTACTGGGCATAAGACCACAAAGAAAGAGAATACCCGTCACTTGTTAAAGTGAACATATCAAGGATAAACTCAAAGGGAAGAATATCCGTCATCGATTAAGATGAACATATCAAGGATAGACTCACTTGGGGATATTAGGAAGAATATCCGTTACCGGTTAGGGTAAACATTTCAAGGATAAACTTTCTGAAAAGGTAGGAATTATATTTATCGGTTACTGGATAGAATACCGGAAAGAGAATATCTGTCATAGGTTAAGATGAACATATCAAGTATAAACTCCGAGGGGAGAAATAGAATTACATCTATCAATTACTGGATAGAATACCGAAAAGAGAATATTCTTCATCGATTAATGTAAGACCCTAATTTTGACCCTAAGATCCCTCATGGCATCATAACATTTCATTTGCATAGCCTCAAGGATCATAAGCATCTTGGTTCCCTTTGCCTTTGGGTGGGATCTCTTGTGAGTGGTTTGAGATCACCAAGCATGCTTGAATTGCATATTATTGCTTTTCTCATTATTATTATTAACTCAAAAGCACAAAAATATGTCACTAACATTTCTTGTTTGTAGCTTGAGCAATCACATGGTCTAAAGGCTTCTAGGAGATCCTATGTGCAATGATGTGGTCAAGAGAAGATGAAAGCAAGCATGGTAATGGTTCCCAAAGCTCTCATCCATCAAATATGCCTCCCAAGTATCTCAATTCATCATTTTGATCAAGAAAATCCAAGGGCTTGAGTTGTGTTTCCCAAGGAAACCCTAATTCATTTGTTCATCAATTGTGCCTTGCTCATGAAGAAACTTCAACCCATGGTCAAAAACAATCAAGGGAAGTTCTTTAACTCATAATTTTATGCATATTTGAACTTATTTAAGTGTCCTCAATCATCAATTCATCAAGATATGAGGTGTGGACTTGAGAAGTTGATCTGTCAATTCATCTAACTATTTTGAAATGCACTGAGACCTAACTTTTTATGTGTTGGTCAAATGGAGATGACCCCAAGATCAAAAATGTTATCAAGGACAATATGAAAAACTTTCATGTCCATCAAAATTTGATTTGAATCTTGGAAGGTCATCATCCATTCCAGGACATTATAGGTCATTTTGACTGAAACCCTAATTTTGGGTCAACTTCCCAAGGACATAACTCCTTCATTTTTCATGATTTTAAGGTGAGACTTAATGCATTGGAAAGCTTAATCTGTATAATTCAAATGTTATGTTGAGAAAAATTGCAAAATCTCAAAATAAATACATGTGATAATGCAAAACATTATAGGTCACTTTGGACTAAATGCATTGAAATGTGAAAAAGTCCAACTTCAAGTGTCCATAACTTCTTCATCAAAAATCCAAATGATGCAAAATTTAAGTCAAAATTGATTTTCTTGAAAAGTTCTATAACTTTCATGTTTAAGATTTTATCATTTGGAGCTTTCATCATTGAGACAGAGGGGCTTGAACATTGGCCAAATTCGGAAACTTCACATATGCATGTTTTGCACCCTACACTCAAGCTCAAATTTCACTAATTTCCAAGGCCCAATTGGAGTTTTGATCAATATAGCATTTGTTCCTTATGCAACAAGCTTTCTAACCATTACTCATAAGGTTGCATTTTGAGTTTGGAAGCATCATTTTCGAAGACATGAAGAATTAGGTGCATTTTTGGAAGTTCATTTCAAACACATTGCATGAGCTGTTAACATTCAATCTGCAAATCCATTTCTCATTTGGTGATGTATAACAATCAATTCCAATCAGAATTGGACCCTCCATGCGCCTGTACATGCCCATGCATGGAGGCCCTCTTCTCCCATGCACACTTTGTTCATGCACTTTTAGATGGCTTTGGCTATAAATACATGGCATGTGAGCTCTCATTATTCAACCTAAAGGCGCCTAAACCTCTGCTGAACTTAAAACCTAACCCTCACCAAAGGAACTTTTCACTTTCTTTCAAAAATTTCAGATCTGAAATTCAATTGCATCGATTGAATTTTTAGATCCATAGTTCCTAGACCTCTTCACCTTGATCCATTGAAGCTTCTGTTTGAAAAAGGAATCAAAGATCATGACTCAATTCTTCACAATCCAAAGGTTTTGCTCAACTGCATTTTGCTTCGAATCTCCTCATACATTGCTCCATCTGCCTTGATTTTGTGTTTTCTGAAGTCCTCTACATAGAGGTATCATCATTGTGTTCTTAATTGTTGAAATCAAGCAAGTTCAGTTGAACACCACCAAAGTTCCATCTCTGATTTCTCTCTTAATAGGGATCTAGAGTGGAATTGAGTGGCATATGAGTGATGTACATCACTTCACCTTTCGAACGGTACTTAGATCGTGCGTTTTCATGCACATTTGAATCTCTGCAATTTTTGGCTTTCGCCGGAGCTAGCCGGAGAAGACGGTGGCACTGGCCACCGTCTGGTCTCCAGATTGGATCTGAGCCGTCCATCTCAGTTTCTAGATCTAATCTCCTCCACACATTCTTATGACTTATTTTAATACCGCGTGTGGTTGCATTGACTTTGGATCACGTTGGATGCGTGCTTGTGGATGCTTGGATCTGCCAGCTCAATTAATGAGCTCAGATCCAAGGGATCACGCTTTTCCATCTTTTTTAATTCTGATTTTAATTTCTATTTTATTTCTTTATTCCATTTCATTTTCTAAAATCCATATCTCTTTCATTATTGGTCCAAAAATTATGGGACCAACTGCATTATTTCTCTTTTAATTTCTAGTTTCTAAAAATGATTTTTAATATTATTTATTTTATCATTTGCTATTTTTTAATAATTTTCTCTTTTCTGGTTATTTTTAATTCATTTTAAATAGTTTTTGATATTCAAAAAATACAAAAATATTTTCTCAAACTCTTTGAATGATGATAGATCTATAAAAAATATTCTCATCAATTTATTAATTAATTTGAGATTTATTTGAGATTTTAATTCAATTAGGTTATTGTTATGCATTTTTAATTGATTTAAAATAGTTTCTGACTTCTAAAAATGCTGAAATTTTTTATCAAACTTTGTTTGACCTTGTTGAACTTGGGATAATTCACTTGGACTTTTCAAAGTTGATTTGAAGTGAGTTTGAAGTTTGACCTTCCTTTAATATTTTAATTCAAGTTTTATTTTAAATATTAAAAATGCCAAAAATATTATGTTTATTTCTTGACTTCCAATCTTCATCTTGCTTCTGTTTTCTATTGTTTGACCTTGATCTTCCCTATATTTGGTCAACATTTGTTGATTGGTAAATTCCATTTCATTTAATGCACTTTAATTCTTCATTTCTATTCTTCATCTTCTTCTTCTTCTCCTTCTTTTCTTTTTGATCAATGAGTTAAAGGTTGATGGTTAGCATTGATTAGGGAGGTTTAATCTTCCATGATTCAAATCTAATTCATCTTGATCAAATGATCAAGTGAATGGCTTTGCATTAAGGATAGATTGCTTTCTAAATCATGCAGAGGACCTAAATCAATACAAGATCATTTCTCATCTTCTTTTTGGCATGGCATGTTGTTGGAACTTGGTTCACTAATCAAGACTTCTAACTTGTGTTGTTGCCTGCATTATAATTGATTGGCCTCAGATAGTTGTGACTTCTACGTAAGTCCAATTACGATTGCTTAACATAGCGCCAAATTTGCCTTATGGCACACTAACTACTAACACTAACCATTAACCATTAACATTTACTTTTTACTCTTTACATTTATGAAGTTTACTATTCTTGTACATATTATTCATTTGCTTTTCCCCCTTTGCTCATTTGAGCACATGTTTATCTTAATGCAATTTGCCTTTTGCTCACTTGAGCAGATAATTGTGTATATGTTATTATACTTGTGTTTTGTTTTGATTTTGGTGGACCAAATGTAATGAAATGGACAAATGGACTTAGTTTCTAGGACATTCCCTATGCAAATTGGAGTAAAAGGACCTTAATGTTGAAGATGGACTAGAAGGACCAAACCTCTAAATTCACTCTTGTCCATTCTTGATTTTACTTCATTGAAACTTTTGATGTGTGTGCTTTTGTGCTAGGGAATCCTTCAAGAGCTCAACTTGAAGAACCATTGTCATGTTCATCCAAAGTGAAAGATACAAGATACATTGAGGATCTCCTAAGGAGCTTGTTTGATTGTGTTGATTGTTTGAGCTTATTATCATTTTGCTTGCATATTCCAAAGGATCGGAGCTACTTGGATCATCAATATGATCTCAAGAGAGGAACTCTATTTGTGGTCTTGTTTCCTTTCCCTTATCTCTTGTATTATTAGGACCTTAGCCATTCTTCTTCTTCCCTCCACTCTAACCCAAGCCAAAACTTTTGTGCAAACATTTAACATTTCTTTTCAAACATTAGAAACATAAGCCTTATGCTTTTGATTTTCAAACTTTCTTTTCATAACACTTATTTTGAATTGAACTTTTAAATCAACTTTGACCATATTTTGTACATACTTTTCATTGGTAAAATACCACTCATTCAAATACCTTTTTTATGGTTTCAATGGCCACCCTCTTAACCAAATTTTCCATAACCTTTAGCTATTAGGTTTGAGTTATCCTTGAAGTAGATGTAATACTCTCCTATATCCTTAGTGATAGACAATGAGTCTTCCATGCTTATTATAGGGTTAACCCCTCACTAGCATGTTGAAGCTATCCTAACATGGTGGATTTGTGGTTTTAGGTTGAGTTTTCTCCCTTGGATAACAAAAGACCTTAAGGCTTTTGGACCAATCAATTCACCAACTCATTTTGAGATTTTTATCCCGAACTACGAGGTTTTGATCCTAATCTTTTTAAGATGGTACGTAGGCAATGGGTTTATCCATCCAAACACAAAATGTAAATAACTTATATATTCTCTTCTCATCTCTTCAATCATGTTTGCACAAACAAATTTTCACAAAATATCAACCTTACAACAAGTATGAAAAGGGCTCCCTAGGAGTACCTAGGATGTTTTGGGTGCTTAAAACCTTCCCATTGCATAACCAACCCCCTTACCCCGATCTCTGACATTTTTACTAGTTTTTGATTCGATAAAACTTTTAGGTTTTTGTTCGCTTTCTAACCATTCCTTTGGATAAATAGAAATGGGGTGGCGACTCGACTTGTATGGTTTACCTTGGATCTAGTCAATATCTCTAATGGTAACGAATACCCCGCTACAGTTAAGATGAACATATCAAGGATAGATTCCACAAAAAGGGGAAGCAGGATTTACAACTACCGGTTACTGGGAAGAATACCGCAAAGAAAAGGAAATCTGTCACGGGTTAGGATGAACATATCAAGGATTAACCTTTTGGGGAACAAAGGAGGGATTACAACCACCTTTCTACTGGGTAGAAAACCAAAACGAGAGTATCCATCATCGATTAAGATGAACATATCAAGGATAAACTTAGAAGGGAAAGAGTATATGTCATCGGTTAAGATGAACATATCAAGGATAACTTCCTAGGAGACGTGGAAACAAATCCGCTGGGGAGAAAAATGTTACTTTTGCCGGGTATTGGGGGAGAAGTGAAATACTTGCAAATTGAGAAGAATATCACCTTTTACTGGGTAATATACTCTTAGGGGACCAAAAACATCTATCTAGGTAAGATCTAGAAAGAAACGGTCAATCAAAGACTCAACCCAATGAGGATATAACTCAGGGGGAGTGATTCCATCCAGATAATCAACTGGGGAGGAAGCTAAAATAATGGTCATCCACGAGGAAATAACTCAGTGGGGAATGAGAAAGGTTAAATTCTTTTT
Source organism: Lathyrus oleraceus (assembly GCF_024323335.1). Classification (NCBI taxonomy): domain Eukaryota; kingdom Viridiplantae; phylum Streptophyta; class Magnoliopsida; order Fabales; family Fabaceae; genus Lathyrus; species Lathyrus oleraceus. Next base: position 302,547,246 of record NC_066580.1, on the reverse strand, counting down.
GCTTAAGTGGTCGACACTCTATAAATGAAAGAGGACAGACACACCAAATTTGCATGGGGGAAAGGATACCACCGTAGTAGAGGATCAGAGATACAAAGAATCACAAAGTGCATTATTAGTGCCATGATGAAATCTATGAATGTATATGTATATATGATGATTATGCTGACAAAACGATCACGAAGGATACAAGTGTCACTGGTTTGTATCACCAATATAATACTCATCCAATCCTTACAGGAGGGAAGCATCTGCTGGAGAGAAAAAGTAACAAAGGAGTAAAGAGGAATCATCCACCTCGAAGGCCCAACCCTGGCTGGGGACAAGGAAAATGTTTGCCGAAAAATATACACTATCAGCTTTGCGGGGAATTTTAGTAGGAGACAACCTTGTAGAGGATTAAAAATTCCGCTCAAGAATCAGGGCTAACCGGAGTCAGGGACAACTCCGCTGGCGACTTGAGGGGAAACAAAATATGTGGAATCTATGCAACCTGTTGTGTTAATGCGCCTACAACTCAAGGGAGGCAATTACGAACTCAGTTGGGGGAACCAACAAAACTCGGCTGGAGATACCGCAATGCCGTTGGGGAAGAAATAGAAATCCCACTAACCGCTATGGATATTCCTTAAATGAATTTGATTGCTATTTTAAAAAGTAATTGCTTTTATTATTTAAGAAAACATGATTTTTTATTTAAAACTTTAATTTCAAAATGATCACAATAAAATTTAATTCCATTTAGCTGAAAAAATAAGAGTAGAAACAATTGGATGAAAAGCTCAACTTTATTTAATAGGATGGTAGTCTGTAAATGACAAGACTCTATAGATCTTTACAAAAGTTGAAAAATGGTAATTTACATGGAAAAGGGCTAAATTGAATACAATGATCACTAATACTTCTACCGCCTTCAATATCCATTGTGCTCTTGGCTTTGGCTGAAGATGAATCAAAACCAAACATTGTGCTCAAGAAAGTTTTCAAGACTGAAGATTAATAAGATGCAGTTACTTGCCATAATCCCTAATTTTTGCATAAATTGCCCAAAGGTGGGGTACTCAATTTATCGGGATAATTTTTCTATTTTATGTCTCTAACTTTTGCCTGGATCGCCCTTTCGGGTTTTCAATCCACCGAGACGCTCATTTTTGCCTAAGCCTCCCTTTCGGGTTTTCAACTTAGAGAGTTGTTCTTTTCTTTTTTAGGCGAAGTATTTCTTGACTGCATCGGCGTTCATAGGACGAGCAAACTCTTCACCATCCATAGTTGTAAGAATCAAAGCACCCCCCAAAAAGGCTTTTTTAACAACATATGGGCCTTCATAATTAGGAGTCCATTTGCCCCTAGAATATGGTTTGAAAGATAGAATTTTCTTAAGTACAAGGTCACCTTCTCTGAACACACGAGGTTTGACCTTCTTATCAAAAACTTTCTTCATTCTCTGTTGGTATAACTGACCATGACACATGACAGTTAACCTCTTCTCTTCAATCAAATTCAAATGATCAAGTCTGGTCTGACACCATTCAGCTTCAGTCAACTTGGCTTCCATCAGCACGCATAATGATGGGATCTCAACCTCTACCGGGAGCACAACCTCCATCCCATAAACAAGTGAGAAAGGGGTTGCCCTTGTTGAAGTGCGGATGGATGTACAATATCCATGTAAACGCAAATGGGAGCATCTTATGCCAATCTCTACACGTCACAACCATCTTCTGAATGATCTTCTTGATGTTCTTGTTTGCAGCTTCAACAACCCTATTCATCTTAGGTCTGTAGAGAGAAGAATTATGGTGTGTAATCTTGAAGTCTTTGCAGAGAGCTTCCAACATATTATTATTCAAGTTAGATCCATTATCAATAATGATCTTACTTGGCACACCATACCGACATATAATCTGATTCTTGATAAACCTCACAACAACTTGCTTGGTTACATTTGCATACGATGTCGCTTCAACCCACTTTGTGAATTAATCAATTGCCACCAAAATGAAACGATGTCCATTCGACGCTTTAGGCTCAATCATGCCAATCATATCAATTCCCCACATGGAGAAGGGCCATGGGGAGGAAATAACGTTCGATAATGCCGGAGGAACATGAATCGTATCTACATAAATTTGACACTTGTGGCATTTCTTCACAAACTTGCAATAGTCAGAGTCCATTGTTAGCCAATAGTAACCTTCTCTTAACAACTTCTTATCCATATTGTGTCCATTGGAATGGGTACCAAAGGAACCTTCATGGACTTCAGTCAACAATAGGTCTTCTTCGTGTCTATCCACGCATCTGAGCAGAACCATATCGAAGTTTCTCTTGTAAAGCACGTCACCATTCAGGTAGAAGTTGCTAGCTAATCTTCTCAAAATCTTCTTATCTTTCAAAGATGCCTCAGGCGGGTAAATCTGACTTTGGAGAAAACACTTGATATCAAAATACAACGACTTCTCATCCTTGATCTCTTTAACAGTAAACACATTAGCTAGCCTATCAAGACGCATCACAGTCAAATTAGGAACTTCATTCCAATACTTCAACATAATCATTGAAGCCAACGTTGCCAGAGCATCTGCCATCCAGTTTTCATCTCGAGGGATATGATGAAATTCAACCTTTGTAAATAAAGTTGAAATCCTCCTCGCATAATCTCTATATGGTATCAAACCGGGTTGATTCGTCTCCCATTCACCTTTGATCTGATTCACAACCAAAGCTGAATCTCCATAGACGTATAAATACTTGATTCTGAGATCAATGGCCTCTTCAAACCCCATAATGCAAGCTTCATACTCAACCATATTGTTTGTACACTTGAAAGTTAATCTAGCTTTAAACGGAAAATGAGTGCCTTGAGGAGTAATAATCACTGCCCCAATGCCATTACCATACTGATTAACAGCTCCATCAAATACCATGCCCCAACGGGAACCAGGTTCAGGCCCTTCTTCAAGCAATGGTTTATCACAATACTTCATTTTCAAGTACAAGATCTCTTTATCAGGAAAATCATATTGCACTGACTCGTAATCTTCAATTGGTTGGTGAGCCAAATGGTCAGCCAAGACACTACCTTTAATTGCTTTCTAAGATCGGTACTCAATATCATACTCTGATAACAACATCTGCCAACGGGAAATCCTCCCAGTTAAAGCAGGCTTCTCAAAAATATACATGATTGGATCCATTTTGGATATCAACCAAGTGGTATGATTCAACATATATTGACGCAGACGCTTAGCAGCCCAAGCCAATGCACAACAAGTCTTTTCAAGCATAGAATACCGAGTCTCACAGTCGGTGAACTTCTTACTGAGGTAGTAAATAGCATATTCTTTCTTTCTAGTTTGGTCTTGCTGACCTAGAACACAACCCATATTTTCCTCAAGCATATTTAGATACATGATCAATGGTCTTCCTTCAATAGGTGGAGACAAAATTGGAGGCTCAAGCATATACTCTTTGATACTGTCAAAAGCTTTTTGGCAATCTTCGGTCCAATCACAAGACTAATCTTTTCGAAGAAGCTTGAATATAGGCGGACACATGGCAGACATGTGCAAAATGAATCTTGAGATATAATTCAAGCGACTGAGAAAACCTCTGACTTGCTTCTCAGTTTGGGGCGCAAGGATCTCTTGTATTGCTTTGACCTTGGCAGGATCAACTTCAATACCCTTCTCGCTGACAATAAAGCCCAAAAACTTACCAGAACGAACACCAAAAGTACACTTATTGGGATTTAAGCAGAGTTTATACTTCCTCAAATGTTGGAATAGCTTAAACAAATGCTCAACATGTTCTTCTTCATCACTAGATTTATCAATCATATCATCAACATAGACTTCGATCTCTTTATGCATTATATCATGAAAAAGAGTGCTCATTTCTCTCTGGTAAGTTGCACCAGCATTCTTTAAATCGAAAGGCATCACTCTGTCACAGAATGTTCCCTAGGGTGTAATGAATGTGGTCTTCTCCGTATCCTCGGGTGCCATTTTAATCTGATTATAACCGAAAAATCCGTCCATAAATGAAAAGACTTTGAATTTGGTTGTATTATCTACCAACATATCAATTTGTGGTAGAGGGAAATCATATTTTGGACTAGCTTTGTTCAAATCTCTATAATCGACGCACATATGGACTTTTCCATCCTTCTTCGAAATAGGCATAATGTTGGCCACCCGTTGCGGATACTCAACAGTAACAAGGAAACCAACATCAATCTGCTTTTGCACTTCTTCTTTGATCTTTACTTCCATATCAGGATGAGTTCTCCTCAATTTCTCCTTGACTGGAGGGCATTCTAGCTTCAACGGTAATCTGTGCTCCACAATCTCAGAATCCAAACCAGGCATATCTTGATAAGACCAAGCAAACACATCTAAATACTCTCGAAGAATATTAATCAACCCTTTTTTAACCTCTGGACATAATCGAGATCCAATCTTGACCTCCTTCATCTCATCTTCGGAACCCAAGTTGACTAACTCAATCTGCTCTTCGAATGGCTGAATGGCTTTTTTCCTCGTGCGCAAGTAGACGAGACAATTCATCACACACTTCTTCATCAATTTCTTCCTCAGCCTCGAACATTAAGAATTCAAAGTTTGGAGAAGGAGTAAGATCATTGTATTCAATGGGTTTAGAAACCAACCTGCATAATTATTTAATATTTTGATTTTAGAGAAGTGAATTGTGACCAAATATTATGTAGATGGACAATTTATTATTTATTTATGTTTTTTGTGATTAACATTTTCAGAAAAGCAAAAAGTAAAAAATAAAAACACCATAGATGTGGATGAATAGAATTGTATTTTATTAATGATCAAATTGAAAGATGCCCTATAATGTTCACTTCTCCCATAGTCATAGGAGAAGTATTTTCAAAAATAATAAAACAATTACTTACAGCGATGAACAAGAACATGAACATCGACAACGATCTAATTGTTACAAGCTTTTCCATGCGTCACAAAATTGGTGCAGTCTTCATCTTCATCATCCTCGATTATAGCAGCTGAGTTTTGTTCATTTTTATGGATGAACCCTCCGCTACAGAAACTAGGTTGCACATCTTCAACTTTGATCAAAGACGACCCTGGCTGAAATCCCAAACCAGCACGATTCTTGTTCTCAGAGACCTCTACCATCTGGCCCCACTGATCAGAACTACCATCTTCAACAATCTTCTGAGCGTCTTTAAAAGAGGACATAGGTGCCCCGACTTTCTTCTCTTCAGCAATAGATAGAGCTTGGAACGGAGTTCCAATCTCATCCTCAGCTTCCACATATGAAAAATACGACAAATGACTCACCAACAACGTTTTTTCTCCATCCACAATGACGAGCTTACCATTCTTCACAAATTTCAATTTTTGATGCAGAGTGGATGTCAGAACTGCTGCCTCATGTATCCATGGCTTTCCTAACAAGCAACTATAGGTTGGGTGGATATCCATTACTTGAAAAGTAATTTGTAAATCACTCGGACCTATCTTCACTTGAAGGTCCACTTCACCAATAACCATCTTGCGAGAACCAACAAAAGCTTTGACGATCACGCAACTGTATCTCATCGGAGCTCCTTGGTAGGATACTCTTGACAGAGTTGAGTTGGGGAATACATTCAAAGAAGAGTCGATATCAACCAATACATTTGACAACACATCCTCCTTCCAGCTCATCGATATATGCAATACCAAATTGTGATTCCTACCCTCCTCGGGGAGTTCTTCATCACAGAAGCTCAGATTATTGCAGGAAGTGATGTTAGCCACAATATGGTCAAATTGATCCACTGTCACATCCTGTTCCACATAGGCTTGCTCCAATACCCTTTGCAATGCTTCTCTGTGTGCTTTAGAATTCATGAGCACAGACAATACTAAAATCTTGGAAGGAGTCTGGAGCAGCTGCTCCACCAGAATGAATTCACTCTTCTTAATCAAACGAAGCACCTCATCATCATCAATAGGCTTCAAATTTATGGATTCACCATACTGACACTTTGGAGCACTAACCGGATTTGCTTCAGGTACCTCAACCTTCTTACCAAGATCCTCTACATCCTTCAGGAAAACAAGACCAAACACATGACCGTTACGGGTCACCTTTGCTATGTCGGTAATATTCACAGTAAAATTAGTCGTAGGCAAAGGGACCTCTTGACTATTCTCCATCATTGTTGCATTATACTGGTATGGAACAGCTCTATCGGATGCATACGGGACGGTGCTCGTTAACCGTATCACTAATGGCGATACCGATTTATTGACGTTGTTACTACTACTGCTATCGAACTGAATTACCACCCGCTCAGGCGTCTTAAAGACTGGTACTATCACGTTAACATCATCTATATCCCTTGACTATTGAATCTGGATTACATTCTCATCCATCAACTTCTGGATATTTCTCTTGACAACTAAACACCCACGGGGATTCACACTGCAGATTGTACAACTTTTGTGGTCGTGTTCACAATCCTTAATTGTACACAGGGTCTTGTGCATTTCTACCAAATATCGACGAATACGTCGCACATCAAACACTCGAAAACTCCCTGGACAACCATCTACCATATTAACAGAGGAATTACCATGAGAATGCAGTGGGTTTTCTTTAACATTCGGCACACGGTCCTCAAAGGACACCATCCCACTCTTCACTAGCTTCTGGACCTCGTACTTCAACTGGTAGAAATTCTCGATATCATGTCCAGGAGCCCCTTGATGGAAGGCACAATGGAGTTCTGGCTTATACCACCATGGAAGTGGTTCTGGAATTTGTGGCGGATTTCTTGGTTGGAGTAGGTTCTTGAGAACCAAAGACGGATATAGCTCATCATAGGTCATATGAATAGGGTCAAAAGAGACCTTCTTCCTCTCAAAATTTTGTTGTTGTTGTTGTTGTTGTAGTTGTTTGTTCTTTGGTGCGGTTGTTGTTGACGTTGTTCTTGGACTGACATATATTGATTATTGGAAAATACTAGAATAACTAATGAAACCTAACGATGATGCTGATGTGGTTGCGGACTTCTTCTGACATGAGGCCTCCTCTTCCTCCCTACTGATACCACATTGGTTTCACCTTCCTTCTTCCTAGCAAAACTGTTACCATATTTCTTGCTCAAAGATACCTCTTCCTTAGACAAACTTCCCTCGCGGATACCCTCTTCTAATCTCATCCCCATATTTACCATTTCGGTAAAGTCATTGGGGGCACTAGCAATCATTCGTTCATAATAAAAAAAAACTCAGGGTATTAAGGAAAATCTGTGTCATCTCTTTTTCTTCCAACAGAGGGTTGATCTGAGCAGCAAGCTCTCTCCACCTCTAGGCGTTTTCTTTGAATGTCTCTTTGTCCTTCTGAGACATCGACCTCAGCTGGTCCCTATCTGGCACCATATCAACGTTGTACTTGTACTGTTTCACAAAGGCTTCACCCAAATCATTGAACGTGTGAACACTTGCACTATCCAATCCCATGTACCACGTTAGAGCGGCACCAGTCAGACTGTCCTGAAAGTAGTGAATCAATAACTGATCGTTATCAGTTTTCATCGACACTTTCCTAACATACATGACGAGATGGCTAAGTGGAGAGGTATTTCCCTTATACTTTTCAAAGTCAGGGACTTTGAACTTCATTGGGATCTTGACGTTTGGCACTAATCAGAGTTCAGCAGCAGTCTTACCGGACAGATCTTTTCCCCTCAAGGTCTTTAACTCCTTTCACAACTCAAGGAATTGGTCTTTCATCTCATCCATCTTCTCATAAACATCAGGGCCCTCAGACGGCTTGGAATGGTAGATGGTGTCCTCAACACGAGGCAGTGTGTGAACAACTGGAGGTGGAATAGACATGTCCAGGCTAGATGTCAGCATGGAAGCAAAGGTAAGCGCAAAACCTTCGGGCACAAAGTTCGGCGGCATTCCCCACGGGAATCCGGCAGGCATAGCAGGCGCAAACTGAGTGGCAGGCATGATTGAAGTAACAACCTCTAAAATGACAGTCCTCTGAGGAGGAGGAGTTGCATGCATTGGGGAAGAATGACTTTGAGAAGCAAGGACAAACTCCATCATTGTAAGACCCGAATTTTGACCCTAAGATCCCTCATGAAATTTCATCATAAGCATTAACATTGGGATCACACCTTGGCATCCTCCTTACCCCTCATTCATTGGGTTTGTTTTTGGAGAGATCACCAAGCACTTTGTGATTATTTCATACTTGTATATTATCATTTTACTAACCAAAATACCAAAAATATGCCTTTGTATCTATCTAACTCTTTTGTAGGTAAGGGACATGATTTCCCTGATTCATTGATCACATCTAGGGTTTGAGACACTCATGAACAAAGAACACAATCAAGAATTGATTCAATAATGGTTATATTTATGAGTCCAAATTACTTCTACATGTTATATTGATCAAGTTTGTTTCAAGAGTTTAAGGGTGATTTGCCTTGGAAACCCTAGTTTGACTGGGTATCTTGAGTAACTTCTCCAACAAGCTATCTCACCAATTGATCAAATTTCTCAAGGGACACTTATAAATTTAATCATATTAGGCATATATTATCTACCATGAGCCAAGAAAGTCAAGATAATTGGAAGTTAGCAAGTTGGTTGATGGTGGTTGGCCAGATGAATTCATCTAATCAAAACTGGGTCTCCCTAGACCATATCTCCTACAATGTTCACCATATTAAAATTATTCCAAGATAAAACTTACTATGAATTACATTATAAACAACTTTCATGTTGATACCTAGAGCTAGTTTTGCTTGGAAAATCATTTTCTATGTTGAAACATTATAGGTCATTTTGTATAAACCCTAATTTGAAAGTCAACTTCCCAAGGCCATAACTTGCTCAATTTTTATGAGATGAAAGATTTACAAGTTGCACAATCAAATTCAATGTGTCTACTTAAACTTTGATGTTTGGAGTAAGACAAAATTCAACTTCTTTGAACATGTGATATGAGGCTACATTATAGGTCATATTTGACCTATACCATTGATCAAGTGATTTTGCCAAACTTCAAAAATGAATAACTCTATTATTTAAAATCCAAATGACATGAAATTGGTAACCATTTTGAAGTTCTTTTAGATAGATACAAGTTTTATGAATACACTTTTCTCATTTGAAAATTTTTGATATGTCAAATTTTTGATACATCTAGCTTGACACTTAGAAAAATTTTGATATGTCAAATTTTTCCAAACTTCCACCTCAAATATCTCCAAGTTCCAAGATCCAAATGAAAAAGTGTTCAACATAAAACTTGTTCCTCTTGATCTTACCTTTCCAAAGAGCTAAAATGCATGCATTTTGGATGAAAAATGCATAGGATGCACATGGCTTAAACAGGCTAGTATCATGTGGCATGGATTAAACTTCAAACAACAATGATCAATTGCCTTGCAATACAATCCATCTTCAATGCATCTGAACTTCATTTTGGAATTTTGGACAATCATTTCATGGGCTTATGCGCGCCGATGCAGCTTGCGTACATCATTTTTCCAAAATTTGAAAGTTTAATGAGTGTGCAAATATCATTTGAATTCCTCTATAAATTGAAGCTCTTGTGATCAGAATTACCACACACACTGTGCAAGATTTGATTCCCCACAGAAAGCCCTTCATACCAAGAGGATAAACCTGAAAAATTCAGTTGAATTTGAGCTTGAATCTCCACTGTTTTGGAATTCAATTCTCCAGGAGTCCATTGATTCTAAGCCTTTCCGTTCCTCTTCTGAAAGCAATTGAAGTGAAGCAAAGCACGATTCAGATCAAGATCTAGCAAGCTCAGACCTCCATTGAAGGTAATTTGCAGAAAATTTGATCTGTTCGATTCTCCTTGTTTCTTGCTCAATTCCACTGATTATTGTGTTGGCTGAAGTCCTACCAATTTAGGCAAGGTGTTTGAGTTGCTTTAAGGCTGAATCGAAGCAACTCAGATCATGAACCTCATTTTTCAATTCTACATATCTCTCAATATAGTTGGAATTGGAAGAAATGGAGGTGATATTCGTGCTCAGTGATGTTTTCTCTTTAAAATAATGTCCCTGTTTGAAATTTTGGTAATGGTTGATGATGACTAGTCCGGCGAGGCTCACTGGAGAAGACAACCAGAGCTCTGGCTCCGGTGATGATGTGTTTGTGGTCTAGACCGTGTGATCCGTTTCTCATGTTCTAATCTTAGCCGTTCCTTTTGATTAACATGTTTGCAGCGCAATTGACTCACATGTAGGTGGAACGCGCGCTGTGGATCATCAGATCTGCCACCTCAATTAATGAGGGAGATCTGATGGTCCACATATTTTTGCATTTTCTTCAATAATTCATAATAAATTTAATATTGATCCAAAAAATATGGGACTTTCACCAAAAAAAATCAAATATTTTTCTCTTTTTCATATTCTGAATTAAAATCATTTTTTTGGATGATTATTAATATTTTTCATGAATTAATTGATTTTTCATTTGTTTTTATTTGTTTAAAAATATTTTTAAGAGTCCAAAAATTATGAATTTTTTTATCCAAGGTCCTTTGACCTTGTTTGACCTATGATAAATCACATGGCCATTTACTTGGTATTTTGATGTGATTTTAGGATTTGGACAAAACATATTTGAATTTAATTTATTATTTTAATATTTTTAATTGAATAAATGTCATTTTAATTGTGTTGACCATTTGGATTGACTTATTTGAGTTTCTCATTTGTTGTTGCACCTTTGTTAAGGTTGATTTGACTTTGTCAAGTTAATATTATTGGATTTAGGGGATTGATGGAATGTACATTCCATCTCCCAAAATGAATGAATAATATTAATTTGGTAAATGTCCTCCTTTGACCAATTTGTGATCTCATTCACCCCTTCCCCTCTTCATCTAATTCCCCTTCTTCATTCATTCATTTCAATTGGCCAATGACATCTCAAAGTCCTAATGCTAGTTGACTGAAAGATTAACATGAGTATGGATGAGATTAGGCCACACTTTTGCATTTTTTTGTATGTGGTATGTTTAATGAGCATAGTTCTTAATACTATGTCTCCAACATGCATTAACACCAAAAGTTTATTGCCCGACCTCAAATAGTTGTGACTTTTACATAAGTTCCACTACGATTGCTTAACATAGCGCTAAATTTGTGACACAAAAGGCATAAGCATTCTAGTTAGTGAGATTGTAAGTCTCCCCTCTTCCATGGTATTGTGTGGAAACTTGGCCTTCTCTCATTCCTTTGGAAGATGTTTTGGTTCAAGGATTCATGCTTGTGGCAAGTGGGTTGAGTATTCTCCAAAGAATGTCTTGAAATCAAAAAGCAAAACAAAACTAACTATTAATTTACTAACCATTAACTTTTACTTTCAAGCTTTTACTTTTAATGCAATTTACTTTTATCGTTTTATATCATTTGTCATTGTACATATCATTCTAATTGTTTATGTTTATGCAATTTTCACTTTTTCCACTTGGACCATATTGTGTGATATACTTTGTTGCTTTGTTTGTTTGATTGGTCTTTGACCATTAATTTACATAATAATAACAAAAACCCTAAAAGACATTTGAGTGGACTGTTGGTTTGATCTCCCCAATTGGACTTGGAACTTAGGCAACATTTCTTTGCTAATGGACTTGGCCAATGCCAATTTGATGAAGAACCAAGGGCTTGCAAGTTTGAATTCATCTGATACATCATTCTAGATCTCTCCAAATTCATCTACAACATTGATCATTGTTAACCTGTTATGTTGAACCTGTGACTTGTGGGATTCATCTGCTACATGGGCTATTCTGAAGAAGATCATGAAGTGGATAAGCTTGGATGAGGCCATCTTTATTTGATGCCTTTGCTCTTCAAGATTGATATAATTGTGCATTTGTGTGTTGCTTTATTCTGAAAAGTCCAAGGGAATTCTGGGTTTCTATTGACATACTTGTCTATTGGAATGCTCCCATTTGGTCAGATCTTTTCAATTTTAAACTTTTTAAGTTTTTGTGCATAGGGTAGTCTCTTCATCTTCTCCCCATTTCTTTAATTTCAAAATCTCTCCCTCCATTTTCAAAACCTTCTTTGTGTGAACTATTTTGTTCTAAGTTTTGACCATTTTTACAAAAAGGTAGAAACTTTGGCCTTATGCCATTGCATTTTCAAACTTATTTTCTTAAATAAAACTTGTAAAGAAACTTAATTACACTTGACTTAAACTTTCAAAAAAGCTAAAAAGAACTAACTCATTCAAACCATTTTTAGGCCTTTGTGTCTTTCAAGCTTAATTTTTGTTAAAACCAACACACTCATTTTAAAATTTATAGCGCGAACTATGAGGTTTTGATCCCTCGTTTATACGTTGGTACGTAGGCACAAGACCGGAGGTCTTGTCAAACACAAAAATATAATTAATGAATTCTTTTCTCATCCCCCCATTCTATTTGTTTGTAAACATCACTTTGTACAAAATACATATGCACACAAAAAGGGCTCCCTAGGAGTACCTAGGACACTTTGGGGGCTAACACCTTCCCTCTGTGTAACCAACCCCCTTACTTGTGATCTCTGATTTTTATTAGTTTTTATTTGAAAACTTCTTACTATTTGGGTTTTGTTCGTACTTTTTCTCTTTTCCCTTGGAAACAATAAAAGCGTGGTGGTGAATCTTGTTAATTGATCTTTAGTTTGTCAATAGCTTAATGATCATGAATTTCCCGCTACAATCATGGAAGTCAAGCGGGCAATCTCGTCCTTCAACTCTTTGTTCTCTTGTTCCAAGTGTTCCATGATTCTTGGATGATTGGTGCCAGTATTGTATCGATGAGTCATCTTGGCTGAAGCACAAAAGAATAACCAATAAGACACCTGGCAGAAGAAAAACTTATTGTGCAAATGATGCATGAAATGCAATGCTTTGATTGTTTTTATTTTCAAGGAACATACTATTTTACTTGCAAATATATAATAATTACAATTGTAACAATTTGATTGACCATAAAAATCTATTTTATTTATATAATTTGGAAGGATTACACTGAGTACAATTTCAGAAACCAAAATACAAATACAAGAGAAAAGAAGACTAATCATCCTAAGCAGGCGTGTACTTCCTTCGGATGCGTCGGATTTCGCACTCAAAAGAAGTCTTCATTTGAGCCTTCTCGAGGACAAGCTGGTCAACAATATTCTTCCAAGCACCGGAAGGCTGAGGCATACTAGAGGAAGATGGACCCTCTGGCTCTCCTTGTCTTTTCACTACTCAGTCTTCAAGAAGTTCAATAAGTGCATCTTTGTCTTTAGACTCAAACTGCAACTCCTCATGCTTTCTTCTCAAAGCATGGAACCTCTCTTCCCATATATCCTTCTCTTGCTTCATCTTGGCGAGTGCGTCTTCCAACTCATCTACATCTTGGTTAGGGAGATAGGTCTCTCAAAAGCATAAGGCATCTCCAATTCCAAAGCTCTCTTCTTCACCCCAAAGAGTGTAAGCTTCCAAAGCTACACAGTTGCGTGGACCAAGCTTGGATCTTCCTTTCCTATGCACATTATGCCAAGCGAGAACTATCTTCTGCTTCAAAAGTTGGGAATCTTTACCCTCTTGATAGAAAAGACCCTCTAACTGAGTGTTATTAGGTTTGTCTTTCAAGGGGAACCCAAGTTGACGACGAGCCAAAGCAGGGTTGTAGTTAATTCCTCCTTGTGTACCAGTGATAGGCACATTAGAGAATTCACCACAACTATCAACAATCTCCAAGCTACTCAATGAAGAATCATACCAAACTATATCATCATTACTGAGAGACATAAGTCTGTGAGACCACCGTAGACATTGTTTGTTCTCCACGAAAGCAAGCGTCTGAGGCAAGTGCAAAATAAACCACTTGTACAGAAGAGGAACACAACACACAATAGTTCCACCACCTTTAGAATTTATTAAATGCAAAGAGAAGTACATGTCACCCAACAAAGTAGGCACATGATTCCCAATCAAGAAGATTCTAATGGCGTTAACATCAACAAAAACGTCAATGTTAGGGAACAAACCAAAACCATAAATGAGCAATATAAAGACGGCTTCAAAAGCATCCACACTACCGACTTTAGCGAAGTCAGTAGCTTTCCCTATAAGGAAATCAGAAGTCAACCCAAAGATTCGTTATTTCTTCACTCAATAAGCCTCAATCTCAGACTTCTTCAAGTGATGAGCTTCAAATATAATATGAGATTTGGGAATCTCCTTCAATCCACTAAAAGGCATCTTATCAGAAAAAGGTATCCCCAAGAGATGGGCATACTCCTCCAACATAGGCACGAGCTGATAATCAGGAAAAGTGAAGCAACGGTAGAGAGGATCATAAAACTGAACCAACACACTCAAAAGTCCTTCGACCATATCAGTATATAACACAGATAGAAGCTTCCCATGGCGTTGCTTATAGTCCAAGGGATCTAATACAAAAGATGACAGCTTTCTTAACTCTTTCAAATCTGGACATCTGAAATTGTACTTCATAGTGTTCCTTCGTCCACAATCCATGGTCTGAAAATATTTGCAAATAAAACCTCAGTTCCTTGAAGCTATTTTTCGTGTGATGAATGTTATGATGCGCATGAATGTATGAATACAACAATTACAAGTAAGGGATGACACACAAGGAAAACAAAGGTCAAGGGATGAATCCAGTCATTGTCAAGATCAATCATCCATTTTGGTAGATTATGGTTTTCACCTTATCAACACCCAAGTTCCATTGATATTGACAAGACTTGATTGGATCAACCAAGAATTAAGGGTTTGTTGTGAGTCACGAGCATGGAGTCAGGTTAAGAACCATCACAAAGGAGTGTACTAAGGATAAAAACCTATAGATCATGTTCTAAAAAGTTCCCAGAGTCTTAATTCCATTTATCGAATATTACAGGTTAGGATGACTGACTTATCAACACATAATATTCTCAAGAGAAACTCGTCTGAGTGTAGTATCGCGTAACAACTATTATCAAGTCTACACCTGAACAGTCTCTGCACTACGTCCTAACTAGGCCAAGTTGGGTTAAATGTTCTACGGTCCTCAGTTTCTCGGACCCCGAATCAGAGAAAGCAATGCCTAACCACAAATAACTTGTGTGACACTAATAGCTCCAAAAGGGTCTCAAGCCAACTTGTTAAAGACTACTCCACACAAGTCGAACATGACTATACCATCCTCCTATCTTAATTGCACTCAAGTACGGGTTAGAACTTATCTCACCACTCAGAGATCACCAAGCACAACAAATAGATTGTATCACACAAACAAATATACAAACATCAAATAATAAGTTATATACACATAAAAAAGTAGGCTAAACCCACTAAGGACTACTCCCCAGCAGAGTCGCCACTTAATTTCTGTAGCGGTAAATTCATGACCATTAAGCTATGGATAAACTTAACGTTAATTAAACCAGAGTCGCCACCGTGTTTTTATTGTTTCTAAAGGAAAGGGGAAAAGTACGAACAAAACTCAAAGATAACAAGTTTTCAAATAAAAACTATTAAAAAGCAATAGATTACAGGTAAGGGGGTTGGTTACACATAGGGAAGGTGTTAGCACCCAAAGTGTCCAAGGTACTCCTAGGGAGCCCTTTTTTATGTGTATGTGTTTTTGGTATAAAAGATGTTTGCAATAAAACAGAGTGTGGGGATGAGAAAAGAATTCATTAATTATATTTTTGTGTTTGAAAATACCTTCGGACTTGTGCCTATGTACCAAAATAAAAATGAGGGATCAAAACCTCGTAGTTCGTGGTATCAATTTCAAAGTGAGTGAGTTCCTTTTGACAAAAAAATTAGTTTAAAAGAGGCACAAAAGGCCTAAAAGAGTTTGAATGAGTGCTAGTTCTTTTTTTCTTTTGAAATTTTAAGTCAAGTATGGTTAAGTTCATTTACAAGTTTGATTAAGAAAAAGAAGTTTAAAAAAATACAATGGCATAAGGCCATAGTTTCTAATTTGCAATAAAGTATAAATTTAAAAATCACAAGCAAAGAAGATTTTGAAAGAGGGGAGAGATTTGAAATTTAAGAAGTGGGAAGAGATGAAGAGAGTAATCCTAAGCAAAAATTTAAAAGTTAAGAGTTGAAAAGATTTGACCAAATGGGATGCAATCCAATAGACAAGAATGTCATATAGAAACCCACTTTTCCTTTGGACTTTAAAATCAAGAAATATCAATAAGCAAGCAATATGAAGAGCAAAGCATCAAATAAAGATAGCCACATCCAAGCTAGCAACTTCATAGTCTTCTTCATAATCTCCCATGTATCAGATGACATGCTCCTTGGATGGCTCAGAAATAGGCATTAGACACAGGTTTGAAGTAACATTTGCATCAAGACCATGTAGCAGATGAACTCAAAAGGGATCTCAATACTTGCATCAGATGAAAGTTCGATTTTCAATGACTTGGCTTCAGAAAAGTTGGCATTGGCCAAGTCCTTTTGCATAGGGAGTGTTTCCTTATTCTAAGTCCAAGTCTCAGATCAAATCCAACAGTCCACACAAACATATTTTAGGAGTTTTTTGGTTGTTATTATATACATTAAGGTCCTAAGACCACAAACACAAACAAAATACTCAAACAAGTATATACAATCACAATATATATTCACAAAACATGGATCAAGTGAGCAAAGTAAAAATGACATTAAAATAAACAAGTGAAATGATATGAATATTGGCAAATGATAAAAGGGCTTGAATTTAAAGTGCATAAGGTAAATGACTTGAAATTAAAAGTTAGTCAAATGTTAGTTGATTAGATGTTAGTATTGTTTTTGTTTTTCAATTGTTTAAGTCATTCTTTGGAGAATACTCAATCCTCTATTCACAAGCATGGATTCTTGAACCAAGACATCTTCCTAAGGAAGGAAAAAAGGCCAAGTTTCCACACAATACCATGAAAGGGGGGAGACTTATAATCTCACTTACTAGAATGCTATGCTTTTGGGTCAAAATTTAGCGCTATGTTAAGCTATCGTAATTGGACTTATGTAGAAGTCACAACTATCTGAGGTCGGGCAATTTAAATTTTAGTCTTAATACATGTTAGAGATATGGTATAATGAATCATACTCCTAAAACATACCACACTTAAAAAGAAGATAACAAAAGGGTTGACCTAATCTCATCCATACTTATCTTGGTTTAAGAACCAATTAGCCTTAGGATATAGAGATATCATTGATCAATGAAATGGATGGGATAGAATAGGATTGAAGATGAAGAGGGAGGGGAAATGAGACAAACACAAATTGGTAACAGGAGGAACTTTATCAAATTAAAATCATTCATTCATTTTGGGAGATGAAATGTATATTTCATCAATCCCCTAAATCCAATGATTTTAATCCAACAAAGTCAAATCAACCTTGACCAAGACCCAAACATAATAGTCAAACTTCACAATTCAATAAAAATAGCTCAACACAATTTATTGACAATTAAAAAATTAAAAAAATCAATTAAAAATGCATTAAATTAAATTATGTTTGATCAAAAACCTAAAATCTCTTCAAAATACCAAATAAAAGGCCAAGAGATTTATCCTAGATCAATGAAGGTCAAAGGACTTTAGACAAAAAATTTCACAATTTTTGGAAAGTCAAAGGTATTTTTAAACAATTAAAAATATGCATAAAAACAATTAAATCATGAAAAATATTAATATTGATCCAAAATATAAGTTTAATCCAGAACATGAAAGAGAAAAATATTTGAAATTTTTTGTTGAAAGTCCTGTATTTTTTGGATCAATATTAAAATTAATATGAATTAATGAAAATAAAGCCATTAAAATGAAAATCAGAAAATAAAAAAAAACGGGGACCATCTGATCTCCCTCATTAATTGAGGTGGCAGATCAAATGGTCCAAAGCACGCGTTCCATGTGATCTCTAGTCAACTGCGCAACACACGTGGTAATCACAACTAACGCTAAAGATTCAAACATTTTGAATGGATCATGTGGTTCAAAGACTTGCCAACACATCGCCGGAGCCAGAGCTCCAGTCTTCTTCTCTGGTGGACCTCACCGAACTGGTCCACCTTCAACCATCACCAAAATGAAAAAGAAAGACATGAATTTAAAGAAAAAATGCTCAGGAGCTCGAATCTGGCCTCAATTTTGTCTAACTCCAAGTATATAGGAAGATACAGGGAGTTGAATTTTGAGAATCATGATCTGAGTTGCTTTGATTTTACCTCTAAACAACTCAATCTTGTTGCCTACAGTGGTAGGACTTCAGACAACCAAAAAGCAACAAGAATGGTGGAGATATAAGAGAGAATCGAACAGTGGAAAAATCTGGAAAATCACCTTCAATGGAGCTTCAGATTGGCACGACCTTGCTCTCAATTATGCTTGGCCTTGCTTCAAATGCTTTATGCAATCGAAATGGATCAAGGAAGGGATGGACTCTTGGAGTTTCAATCTCAAAAACAGTGGGAGATTCAAACTCGATTTTCAAAGAAAATCTTCAAGCTTATTCTTTAATGGTGAGGGTTTAGGGTTGCTGAATCAAAGCTTGCGCGCCAGGTCGCCATTTCTGAGAAAGAGAGCTTTTATTTATAGGCCAAAGGGATTGATAACGGCACACTTCCATTTTTGGCAAAACTTGAAAATTACTCTTGAATGCTTGCGTGGGCATGTGATAGGCCCATAAAGTGATGCACTAAGGTCTAAAATTGAGTGTAAGCCATGCTGAAATCATGTTGTCAAGCCATGCATTCGTGTATGAAAAGTGGAACTTGATTTTATCCAAATGGTCCTTCAACTTTAACCCATGCGCAAGTCATTCATCCTTTGTCCAAATGAGATGATTCTTGACTATTTGGAAAGGTTAGATCAAGAGGAACACTTTTCATGTTGAACACTTTTTCATTTGAATCTTGGATCATGATTAATTTTGAGGTGGAATTTTTGAAATTCAAACATATCAACAAATTTTCTAAGTACCAAGCCATATGTTCACTTCTTCCACCTTGAATAACTTTTTCTATGTGCTTCAAATGAGAAATGTTCCTTCATCAAAGTTGTATATATTTCATACCTCTTCAATTTGGTCACAAATTTGACCTCATTTGGATTTAGAATGACGGAGTTATGCATTTTAGGAGTTGAGGTAAATCACTTGTTCAATGGTATTGGCCCAAAATGACCTATAATGTTTCCTATTGGCACATGCATTTGCAAGTTGAATTTGAACTTCCTCTAAACATAAAAGTTGAATTAGACATCTTGAATTTGATCATGCAATTGGAATGGCTTTCATCTCATACAAAATAAGCAAGTTATGATCTTGGGAAGTTTACCTCCAAATTAGGGTTTAGACAAAATGACCCATAAGCTTTCACCATACACAATGACTTTCCAAGAAAAACTAGATCTTGACCTCAACATGAAAGTTGTTTGGAATGTCATATAGAGTAACTTTTACCTTGGAATCATTTTCATATGACAAAAATTATAGGAGATATGGTCTAGGGAACCCCAGTTTTGACCAGTTGAATTCCTCTGGTCAACCACCATGAACCAAATTGCTAGCTTGACATTCTCTTCAATTTTGGGACTCAAGAAGGATCATATATGAATGATATGATGAAATGTGAAGTATACCTTGAAATATTTGACCAATTGGTGAGAAACTTGTTGAAGAAGTCACACAAGATACCCAGATGAATTAGGGTTTCCAAGGCAAACAAGCTTCAAACTCTTAATGATTTCTTGACCAAAATAACATGTGAAGATCATGGGGACCCATATATGATACTTAGAGCCATATTAAACCATTTCTTGATTGAGCTCCTTGCATTGAGGGTCTTTAACCCTATATATGACCTTGATAGATCAAAGGTGAGCATACACACTACCTACAAAAGCAGTTAAACTATACAATGACATGTTTTTGGTATTTTGGTTAGTAAATAAAGAAAAATTAAGTATGATACAATCAAATGTGCTTGGTGATCTCTCCCAATGCAAACCAATGAATGAGGGGTAAGGAGGATGCCAAGATATGATCCCAATGTTAATGCATATGATGAGAATAGCATGAGGAATCTTAGGGTCAAAATTGGGGTCTTATAGTATCATACTTTATGTCTATGTATAGTTTGTTTTCTATTGTAGGTAGTGTGTGCATCCACCTATGCTCTATCAAGCTCACAACTAGGGTTTGAGATCTTCATGGCAAGAGATCAATCAAGAAGAGGTCCACATTGGTTCTAAACATCATATATGGATACCCATGTTCATTATTTGTCATTTTGATCAAGAATTCATCAAGAGTTTGAAGCTTGTTTGCCTTGGAAGCACGAATTCATCTGTGTATCTTGTGTGATTTCCTCAGCAAGTTTCTTCAACAATTGGTCAAATGTATCAAGGGATACTTCATTATACATCATCTAAATCATATATGAGCCTCCATGAGTCCCAAAGATCAAGAGAACTTCAAGTTTGTAAGCTGGTTCAAAGAGGTTGACAAGAGAAAATCAATTGGTCAAAACTGGAGTTCCTTATACCCTATCTCCTACACTTTGTGTCATATGAAAATCATTTCAAGAGAAATGTTACTCTTTATAACATTCCAAACAACTTTCATGTTGGGAGAAAGATCTGGTTTTGCTTGGAAAGTATTTTTTTATGGTGAAAGATTATAGGTCATTTTGTTTGTGCCCTAGTTAAGAGGTCAACTTCTAAGGACCATAACTTGCTCAATTTTTATGATATAAAGGCCATCCAAGTTTCATGATCGATTTCAATACGTCTTATCAAACTTTGATTCTTTGAGAAATGTCAAATTTCCTTTTCAAGGCATGTGCCAAGAGGAAACATTATACGTCATTTTGGGCCATCACCATTGAACAAGCAATTTTCCTCAAATTCTAAAACGCATAACTCCCTCATGCCAAATCTAAATGATGTCCAATTTATGACCAAATTAAATAGGAATGAAAGAGCTATAACTTTGGTGAAGAAACCATTTTCATTTGGAGCTCATAGAAAAAGTTATTCAAGGTGGAAGACGTGGTCATTGGACTTCGTACTTAGAAAATTTTCTACTATGTTTGGTTTCTCCAACTTCCACCTTAAAATTCATCATGATTCAAGTTCCAAATGGTAAAGTGTTCAACATAAAAGTTGTTACTCTTGATGTCACATTTCGCATGGGTTCTTTACATGGCTTCATTTGGTAAGATCAATGTCCAATTTCCATTTCCATAATGCATGGCCACATGATATCATTTTAGGTTGGTTAGCATACAATGTTGGACCTTTTGGCATCATTCAATGGGCCTTTTACACGCCCATGAAACCATGCAGATAAGGATGCTATTTTTGACAAATTTTGAAAGTGTGTGAAAAGAAATGCAAGAGCCTATATATATATATATATATATATATATATATATATATATATATATAATATATATATATATATATATATATATATATATATATATATATATATATATATATATATATATATATATATATATATATATATATTCCCTCCTGCTCAGAATCAGGGACCCTTGGCCCAAACTTTGATCTACAAACACCCTCACCTCCATTAAAGGATAATCTTGAAGGTTTTCACTTGAAAATCGAGTTTCAAATTCACTTCTATTTTGAATTTGAAACTCCAAGAGTCCAAGCCATTCAAGCATCCATTTCACATCCTGCAAGCAATTACAAGCAAACCAAGCCAATTGAGATCCAGATTGAGCTTCATCAGTAGCCAATAAAAGGTGAATTTTCTCATTTTTCTCTTCTTCGATTCTCCCTCAATTCTCAACTATTTTGATTAATTTTTGGTTGGATGAAGTCCTACCAATGTAGGCAACAAGATGGAGTTCCTTTGAGGTCAAATCGAAGCAACTCATATCATGGACCTCAAACTTCAAGTCCACGTATCTTTCAATATACTTAGAATTGGGTGAAATTGAGGCCATATTCGAGCTCCTGAGCATTTTTTCTTAAAAATAGTGTACTCACTTTTTATTTTAGTGGTGGTTGGTGGTGGACCAGTCAAGTGAGGTCCACCAGGAAGATGACCGGAGCTAGGGCTCCGGTAATGCGCTGGAACGTCCCAGGCCATCTGATCATGAAGCAACGTTCTAATCTTGACCATTCCTTTTGATTACCACTTGTACATGTGCGTTGACTGTGGACTATGGTGGATGATACGCGCTTGGCCATTAGATCTGCCACCACAATTAATGAGGGAGATCTGATGGCCCTCGATTTTTCGTAATTTCTTTTTAATTTCTGATTTTTCATTTAATCTCTTTATTTTGTTTAATTCATATCAATTTAATTTTTAATCCAAAAAATATGGGACTTTCACCAAAAAAACTTTAAATATTTTCCTCTTTCATATTTTGAATTAAAATTATTGTTTGGATAAAATTTTATATTTTTCATGAATTAAATATTTTTGTACATATTTTTTATTATTTTAAAATACTTCTGACATTCCAAAAATCATGAAATTTTCTGTCTAAGGTCCTTTGACCTTGTTTGACCTAGGATAAATCCCTTGGCCATTTATTTGGTGTTTTGAAGGGATTTGAGGTTTTGTTCATTTAATAATGCATTCAAATTCTCTTTTAATTTAATTTTTAATTGAATAATTGTTTAAAAATTATGTTGAGCCATTTTTATGGTCTTGTGATGTTTGACTTTCTGTTTGGTCCTTGGTCATGGTTGACTTGAATTTTGTTTGATCAATACCATTGGATTTAGGGGATTGATGAAATGTACATTTCATCTCCCAAAATGAATGGATGGTATTGATCAGATGAAATTCCTCTCATGATCAATTTATGTTTCTGTTTCCCCTTCCCTCTTCATCTTCATCCCTATTCTTCCGCAATCCCTCATGGACCAATGAAATCTCTTCATGAATGAAGGTGAGAAAAACAAGAAAGGGGGATTTGAATTGTTTTTGGAAAATAAGCGCTTTTGCAGAATAAGAACACACAGGATTTTATACTGGTTCGCTTATAACACAAAGCTACTCCAGTCCACCCGGCCAAGGTGATTTCGCCTTCAAAAAGGACTTAATCCACTAATCTTGAAAGATTATTACAACCAACGTCTAAGAGAAAGATTTCTTAGTCCTCCCAAGTATACAGACTACGCAGAGTCACTTGAGGAACAAAATCAATTTAACAAAAGGAATTTGTAATCTAAAGTGCTTCTAAGATTAAGCAAATATTACAGCAAGTAGAGCAAGCAAGTGTTTTCACGTATGAGCAACA
The DNA here is from genome assembly GCF_024323335.1 of Lathyrus oleraceus. NCBI lineage: Eukaryota > Viridiplantae > Streptophyta > Magnoliopsida > Fabales > Fabaceae > Lathyrus > Lathyrus oleraceus. The sequence continues at coordinate 302,523,897 of NC_066580.1, read as the reverse complement.
GCTCGTGAAAGAACTAAGAGAGAGAGAGTAGAGAATTTTTGTGCATTCAGGTGTGTCTCTCACTGAAGTATGTTGTCCTTTATATAGTGGTGAAAGGACCGTTGTAGTGATGGCAGAATATTTGTCTTTGATGAGAGTTTAATGCCATTACTTCTGTGTTTCTTGCCATAACCAATTTGTCTCCGTGAATAACTTCTTTCCAAATATACTTTCTTTCCATTTGAAGTTGTTGTTTCCGTTACTTATTTTTGATTTGGAGAACCTTCGTCAGAATCTTCGTTATCTCTGTCAATCGGAGATTGAGTTGAAGTTACATCAGAGCTTCTAAGAGTCCTGGTCTTTTAGATCATTAGAGTTGATTCTAGAGGAACTTTTAGAGCTTCTGGTATTCTGCTGTCCTGTTTTGCTCAGAGTCAGAACTTCTAGAGCGCGCTTCTTCTTCAGATGCTTCTGATCTTCTAGTACTTTGTATCTGATTAGATTCTGTATCTGATAAAACGATCAGATTCCTTTGTTCTTGTTCAGAGTCCTGCACACTTAGAGAAATTTCGTTAGGGTGCCATTTTTGGTTTCATCCTTTGTTATCATCAAAATCCTGGAATCTATTGTAGAACTCATTTTGTTCTTACAATCTCCCCCTTTTTGATGATGACAAAACAATCTTAATTAAAGATGAAACATTTAGAAATAAGAATTTTATCAGATCAGATAGAAGTGAGCTCCCCCTGAGATAAGCCTGGGAGTTCAGAAGTTCTTACCAGAGCTTCCATGCAATGATGTTTCTAGATACTCTTCTGCAAATATCTGAGTTAAAGAGGGTTATAGATATTTTTATTGAATAATATGTTTGCAGAGTACTGAAGGATTTAGATATGTTTTCATCAGAGCTGTTTTTATTTCTCCCCCTTTTTGTCAGAATCAAAAAGACTTAGCAAAAAATAAAGGAAAGGAAAAAATATATATATTCAGATATGAGCATAAACAGCCGAAAGTAAACACAAGCAGAAACAGATAGCAAAAAGAAAAAAAATTCTAGGTGCCTAAGGGTTGGGAGGAAGAGGCATCCTCTGAAGCAGTTGGGTCAGCAGATTCTGGATGTTGGCGTTGACTGTGTCCTGTTGATCCAATCTGGCTCGGACTTCCTTCTGCTCCTTCTGAAGTTCCTCTAGAGTCTTGAGAACCAGAGGGACAAAGGTAGAGGACTCCCCCTGAGTCAGAGCATTCTTTTCTTCGGCACGGCGAACTTCAGCTTCAGCAGCGGCTTTAGCTTCTGGTTCAGTAGTAGTTTTTGCTTCAGCTTCAGCAGCAGCAGCGTCAACTAGAGCTTTGGCTTCAGCTTCCTTAACCCTTTGAATTTCTTCCTGCCTTGCTTTTTCTTCTGCTTCCTTTCTGGCCTGTTCCTCAGCTTCTCTGGCTAAGCGCTCCTATAGTCTAACTCCAGCGTCTCTGATGAAGTCGTTTCTGACTTGCTCAGAGAGGCTCTTCAGTTTAAAGGCTTCAGAGGTCATCCAGCCAATATCTTTGTTCCAGTGTATCCTAACAGCTGAAGGATCATCACTGATGCCAGAGTTGATGGTCAGAGACTTGACCTTGTCAACTGATGCTCCTGCAAACAACATGATTGCTTCCTCTAGGGTTGGCAGGGAGTTTTATGGTTCAGATGGTGGCGGTGAAGAAATGGGAGGGCTTAGGGTTAGAGTTTTTGGTTCAGTGGAAGTGTTTGGTGGGGGGGTGTCAGAGGTGTTTGGGTCAGAGGGTTGAACGTCAGATGGTGTTAGGTTTGGTTGTTCTGTGGGTGGTGAGGTTACTTCAGGTTCAGGTGGAGATTGTTGTGGTTGTTGTGAGGCAAGGTTCTGAGTCTGAAGTTTGGCTAGAGTGGGAGAAGAGGGGTCAGAGGGTTCTGTGTCGGATGAGATGGTGAAGTAAGGGGGTGATTCTGGGGAAGAAGATGAAGAGGTGGTTTTATTCAGCCTTTCAGCTTCAGATAGGGGTAAGGTGGTGGTGGTAAGGTTGAATTTTTGGAGTGGTTGAGATATTCTGGTGGTTGAAGGAGGAGTTTCAGATGGAGTGTATATAGGTGTTGGTTGAGGGATAGAAGAAGCAATTGACTGTGTTTGTGCAGAGGGAGCAGGAGAGACAGACTTACCAGAAGGCTCATGCAGAGGTGCTAGAGGTCTTGATCCGGAGGATTCTCCTAGTTTTGCTTTCTTCGCCTGCGATGTCTTCTTAGAGGGACCTCTTTTATGCCTCATGAAGTTCGGAGCCTTATCTAGTAGATCGCTTAAATGGAAGTCTGAGATATCCACTCCTTCGTCCTTCAGACCTTGTAGATAAAAGAGGATTACATCTCGGGGCTCTTCCCTTGAGAACAGATATAGACCATGGGGAATTTTCCTCTGATCTTTTAAAGCATCCCAAGAAGTGTCCAGAGTAGGTCTGAATTTGACCTGGTCCAGAATGCCCATGCTCTTCAGATTTTGGCGTTCAAAGGCTTACCAGTGTCGATTGACATGTCCTCCATGAGCCTGAGCTTTACCAAATGGTCCACGAGACCACTTTCTATTAGTACATCTGAGATGAGTCTTCCCAGAGGGATGTAAGTTCTGGGCTTCATGTGATTTCTGGTATCTCGTACGGAGTCTTCGAAGTATTTGAAGAGAAGTGTTGGGAGGCAGAGCTTCAGTCCCTTGTGGATACAATATAACATGCATTTTTTACCAGTGTTGATGTAGTCTGAGGAGTTTGATGTTGTGCGATGATGGATGGTACCCAGAATGATCTTCAGCCACACTCGAAGGTTTTGAAGTAGCTCCTTGTTCTTGGAGGGATTGCCTTCTACGTTCTGCTTGAAAATGGTTGGGTTGATTTCTTGAGATATGTATTTTGCCCTGGGATTGATGTTGTAGATTCTTCTGCCTCCATCTTTCTCCATGCTCAGAAGAGCAGTGATGGATTTCTCAGTTATCACTATCTTGACTCCCAGAACATAGGAGACAATGAAGTGATCATTAACATCAGCAAATCTCCAGAATTCCTTCACCAGATTTGGGTAGACTGGACCATAGAGACGTTGAAAGTAGTTTCCCCTACCTTGTTTGTTGAATTCTTCAGTGAGGTTTATGCCATTCCTTTTCATATTCTCAAAGTCCACCAAGGATTCACATAAAACGTCCAGTTTTTCAAATGGCGTTGCAAGATGAATCTGAGGCTCACAATCGAGAATGTGAGGCTCCTTGTAGATTGGTGTTGTGGTGACGCTTGTCACTGTTGGGTTGCTTGAGCTTTGAACTTGTTTGCTTGAACCCATTTGTTGAGAGAAGTTGTACACAGCTTGTTGTTGAGCATCCATGATGTTGTTGAAGAACTGAGATGAAGATGAAGTGCTTGCAGAAATACCTGAGAGAACTGAGGTTTTAAGGTTGCGTGAGAGTGAGAAGTGTGCAATGTGTGAATTGAAAGTGTTTAAATACCCAAATTAGGGCGCATGCAAAACGACACACAAATCAGAGTTTAGCACAAAAACCAAGTTAGCACGTTTGGAGGGAAAAATGATTACAGCTCATAAATGATGTCTAATCCCAACAACTAGTACACTGCTCGAGGAGATTTCAAGAGACTGTTCCTTGATTACTGCTAGACAGCTGTCTAGAAGTTCCAAGGTCAGACGCAAGGCACTCCACGTGTTTGCTTTATCTGATCTTCAGGAATACCAAAGGATTGGTTCCTGGAGAGTTCTTACTCAGATAACTTCTAACTTTGGTAGAAGTATCTGAGTCAGAGGCAGAATCCATTATGTTTATATCATAGTCTCATTTTACAACTTCAGAGGCACAGATTATTCAGGGCAGTTTTGAATGTTCAAATTTTCTAAAATAAATAGGAATCTATCTTCAGCTAAGGGTTTAGTAAAGATATCGGCCCATTGATGATCTGTATCAATGAATTTCAATGTTACTACCCCTTTCTAAACATAGTCTCTGATAAAATGATGTTTTATTTCAATGTGCTTAGCTCTGGAGTGCAAAATGGGATTCTTACTTAAACAAATGGCAACAGTATTATCACAAAAGATAGGAATGTTACTCTCGAAGATTTGCAGATCCTCTAACTGATTCTTCATCCAGAGCATCTGAGTAGTGCACAGTGATGCTGAGATGTATTCTGCTTCTGCCGTGGAGAGGGCTATGGTTGATTGTCTTTTGCTGGCCCAGGATATCAGATTGTTTCCCAAGAGCTGACAATTTCCAGATGTGATTTTTCGTTCCAATCTATCTCCTGCGTAATCTGCATCACAATAACCAGAAAGTCTACACTCTGGTGTTTTCTCATACATCAGGCCCAGGTTAGGAGTTCCTTTCAGATATTTGAAAATTCTCTTAACTGCTGTTAAGTGAGTTTCTCTAGGATCTGATTGAAATCTGGCACAGAGACAAACACTAAAGAGAATATCAGGTCGAGTAGCAGTCAGATAGAGAAGGGAGCCTATCATACCACGATAGAGCTTCTGACAAACCTTTTTACTGACTTCTTCCTTTTCAAGAATGCAGGTTGGATACATGGGAGTCTTTGCAGAGTTGCATTCAGCCATATCGAATTTCTTCAGAACGTCTTTTATGTATTTGCTTTGATGAACGTACGTGACTTCTGAAGTTTGGTTGATTTGAATTCCTAGAAAGAACTTTAGTTCTTGCATTAAGCTCATTTCAAATTCTGCCTGCATTAGCTCAGAGAATTCTTGACATACAAAGGCGTTAGCTGAAGCAAAAATGATATCATCAACGTATATCTGGCATATCATGAGATCATTGTTAAGGTTTTTACAGAAGAGTGTGGAGTCAACTTTCCCTCTGATAAAATTATGTTCCAGAAGAAAATTACTTAATCGTTCATACCAAGCTCTGGGAGCGTGTTTAAGTCCATATAAAGATTTCTTAAGTTTAAAGACATGTTCTGGATAATTTGGATTTTCAAAGCCTGGAGTTTGGTTGACATACACTTCTTCTGATATATAATCATTAAGGAATGCGCTCTTGACATCCATTTGATATAATTTGATAGAATGATTTATAGCGAATGACACAAGTAAGCGAATAGATTCTAACCTGGCGACTGGAGTAAAGGTTTCATTGTAGTCAATACCTTCTTGTTGACTGTAACCTTGAGCCACCAGTCGAGCTTTGTTTCTGACAACTTCTCCTTTCTCATTCAACTTGTTTCTAAACACCCATCTGGTTCCGATAACGTGAGTGCCTCTAGGCTTAGGAACAAGATCCTAGATGTCGTTCTTTGTGAATTGATCTAGCTCTTCTTGCATGGATAGAACCCAGTCGCTATCTTGAAGTGCCTCATCAAAGGACGTAGGCTCGATCAGAGATACTAGTCCCAAAGCAGTTTCTTCAGAGGTCTTGAAGGTGGACCTGGTTCGGACAGGTTCGTCCTTATTTCCCAGAATCAACTCTTCAGATATGTTGAGGCGACTTTTAGCTTTTTTTGGGATTATTGGGAAGTTAGTTCCTTCTAGAGTTTGACTGGCAGTTGCTTCTGGAGCTTCAATCTTCTCGTCAGATCCTGCAAGAGTGATCTCCAAATCTGCAAGTTTTTCAACTACCTTTGACTTTTCAGGGTCAAGCTTATCATCAAATCTGACATGAATTGATTTTTCCATAATTTTGGTTTCTGTATTGTATACTCTGTAGCCTTTAGAGCGTTCTGAGTATCCTAACATAATACCTTTTTGTGCTTTGGAATCAAACTTGTTCAGATGTCCCTTAGTATTTAAGATAAAGCAAGAACATCCAAAAGGATGAAAATATGAAATGTTAGGTTTTCTTCCTTTACACAGTTCATAGGGAGTCTTTTCCAGAATAGGTCTAATGGAGATTCTATTCTGAATGTAACACGTTGTATTTACAGCTTCGGCCCAAAAGTGCTTAGCCACATTTGTTTCATTGATCATAGTTCTGGCCATCTCTTGGAGTGTCCTATTCTTCCTCTCTACAACTCCATTTTGTTGTGGAGTTCTAGGGAAGGAGAAATCATGGGATATTCCATTGGAGTCAAATAATTCCTCAAAAAATTTGTTTTCAAATTCCCCACCATGATCACTTCTGACTCTTACAATTTTAGAGTCAAATTTCTTTTTGCACTTTGGAACAAAAGCTAGTGAATACAGAGTGAGACTCACTCTTGTGTTTTAGGAATTTCACCCATGTCCAGCGACTGAAATCATCAACAATGACTAGTCCATACTTCTTTCCATTGACTGATGCTGTTTTCATAGGACCAAATAAATCAATGTGAAGAAGTTCTAGAGGCTTAGAGGTAGAAACAATATTTTTCTTTTTGAAAGATGTTTTTGAAAATTTTCCTTTCTGACATGCTTCACACAGAGCATCTGAAAAAAACTTCAGCTTAGGTAGGCCTCTGACTAACTCGAGTTTATTTAGCTGAGACAATTTCCTCATGCTAATGTGGCGCAAGCGTCTATGCCATACCCATTGCTCTTCATGAACAGACATCAGACATATCACATTTTGTTCTTTTAAATCATACAAGTTTATTTTATAAATATTGTTTTTCCTCTTGCCTGTGAATAGGACAGAACCATTATTTTGATTTATGGCTTTACATGTTTTTTGATTAAAGATTACATCATAACCGTTATCACTTAATTGACTTATGGATAACAGGTTATGCATTAATCCTTCTACGTAAAGGACATCAGATATAGAGGGAAGAGTACCATTACCAATAGTTCCGGAGCCTCTGTTCCTTCCTTTCTGATCTCCTCCGAAGCCTACGAATCCAACATCTTTAAGTTCCAGGCTTTGGAACATAGACTTTCTTCCCGTCATGTGTCGCGAGCATCCAGAGTCCAGGTACCATGACAGGTGTTTGAACTTTGTTGCATAAGATATCTGCAACATAAACAATCTTATCCTTTGGTACCCAGAGTCTTTTGGGTCCGTTATGATTATTTTTCCCAGAGTTTCTTATCACTTTGGATTTTCTAGCATTATCAAATTTTTGCTCTTGTGTGTGTGTGTGTAGTGATATGAGAATGGAGATTTAGGTTGGTCATTAGTAGAAGTTTTATCTTCACTAGGATCATATCCAATTCCTCTTCTATTGTTTTGACTGACTCCATAAATCATGGATGCCATAATACTCCTCCCTATCCCATTTTTCAGAAAATTTTGAAAAGCTTTTTCATATTTATAAATTATTGTGTTTGAAGTTTGTGGAGCTTGAGATAACGCTTCTTCAAGTTTTGAGCGATTTTTCTTTGTTGCATCTCTTTCTAATGTCAAAGATCTGTTTTCATCTTTTAGTTCTGAAATGGTTTTCTCAAGTTTGCCACATTCTTCAAATGTTTCTTCAAGAACACCTTTTATAGCTTTAAATTTTTGTTTTAGTTTCTGATATGAGCTGAGAGTTTCAGACAAACATGATTCTAGGTCAGATCGAGAGAGTTCAGAAAATACCTCTTCTGATTCAGATTCTTCATCTGAGGTGTTCCTGGATGTGGTGGCCATGAGCGCCACATTAGCCTGTTCATCAGATTTAGATTTTGATGAGTCAAATTCCCTATCATCCCAGGTAGCCATCAATCCCTTTTTGGTTCTGAGAGAATTTTTCTTGAAGCTTTCTTTTCTGCAACTGTCTTTCTTTAACTTGGGGCACTCATTCCTGTAGTGACCTGTTTCTTTACATTCATAACAAATAACATCTTTGTTAGTTTTAGCTTTTGAGGTTGATTCTGATCGATCCCCTCTGGGTCTTGGTCTCCTGAAGTTATTATTCCTCTTTTTCCATAGTTGTTTTACTCTTCTGGTCAGGAGGGATAATTCTTCTTCATCATCAGAGTCTTCCTGTTCAGAGTCATCAGCATCTTCTGTTTCGGCCTGGAAGGCTTTGTTTCTGTCAGACTTGCGCCTTTCAGATCTGGACTTTAATGCTACATATTTGTTCTTCTTCTGAGGCTCATCTTCCTCCAGTTCTATCTCATGACTTCTGAGTGAACTGACAAGCTCTTCAAGGCTGATGTTGTTCAGATCCTTTGAAAGTTTTAAGGCAGTGACCATGGGTCTCCACTTCTTTGGCAAGCTTCTGACTATCTTTTTGACATGGTCTGCAGTTGTGTATCCTTTGTCTAGTACTTTGAGACCTGCAATAAGAGTTTGGAATCTAGAGAACATTACCTCTACAGCTTCGTCATCCTCCATTTTGAAGGCTTCATATTTCTGGATTAGAGCCAGAGCCTTTGTTTCTTTGACTTGAGAGTTTCCTTCATGAGTCATCCTCAGGGAGTCGAGTATGTCTTTAGTTGTTTCCCTGTTGGTATTTTTTCATACGCATTGTAAGATATGGCATTGAGAAGTATCGTTCTGGCTTTGTGATGATTCTTGAAATCGCGCTTCTGATCATCTGTCATCTTACTTCTGGGAACTTCAACTCCAGCATCTGTTACAGGAGGTTTGTATCCATCTGCGACAATGTCCCAGAGATCAGCGTCATAGCCTAGAAAAAAACTTTCAATTCTATCTTTCCAGTAATCGAATTTCTCTCCATCAAAGACAAGAGGCTTAGCATTGTAACTGTCTCTTTCATTTGTGAGGAAATAGTTTTTGTCGTTCTGGATCTCTCCACACGGTTAAGTGTTTGATTAAAAAATCAATAACAGAGCCGAAGCTCTGATACCAATTGAAGGTGAGAAAAACAAGAAAGGGGGGTTTGAATTGTTTTTGGAAAATAAGCGCTTTTGCAGAATAAGAACACACAGGATTTTATACTGGTTCGCTTATAACACAAAGCTACTCCAGTCCACCCGGCCAAGGAGATTTCGCCTTCAAAAAGGACTTAATCCACTAATCTTGAAAGATTATTACAACCAACGTCTAAGAGAAAGATCTCTTAGTCCTCCCAAGTATACAGACTACGCAGAGTCACTTGAGGAACAAAATCAATTTAACAAAAGGAATTTGTAATCTAAAGTGCTTCTAAGATTAAGCAAATATTACAGCAAGTAGAGCAAGCAAGTGTTTTCACGTATGAGCAACAGCTCGTGAAAGAACTAAGAGAGAGAGAGTAGAGAATTTTTGTGCGTTCAGGTGTGTCTCTCACTGAAGTATGCTGTCCTTTATATAGTGGTGAAAGGACCGTTATAGTAATGGCAGAATATTTGTCTTTGATGAGAGTTTAATGCCATTACTTCTGTGTTTCTTGCCATAACCAATTTGTCTCCGTGAATAACTTCTTTCCAAATATAATTTCTTTCCATTTGAAGTTGTTGTTTCCGTTACTTATTTTTGATTTGGAGAACCTTCGTCAGAATCTTCGTTATCTCTGTCAATCGGAGATTGAGTTGAAGTTACATCAGAGCTTCTAAGAGTCCTGGTCTTTTAGATCATTAGAGTTGATTCTAGAGGAACTTTTAGAGCTTCTGGTATTCTACTGTCCTGTTTTGCTCAGAGTCAGAACTTCTAGAGCGCGCTTCTTCTTCAGATGCTTCTGATCTTCTAGTACTTTGTATCTGATTAGATTTTGTATCTGATAAAACGATCAGATTCCTTTGTTCTTGTTCAGAGTCCTGCACACTTAGAGAAATTTCGTTAGGGTGCCATTTTTGGTTTCATCCTTTGTTATCATCAAAATCCTGGAATCTATTGTAGAACTCATTTTGTTCTTACACCGACAATGTCTACGGTGGTCTCAGAGACTTATGTCTCTCACTAATGATGATATTGTTTGGTATGATTCTGCATTGGGTAACTTGGATATTATTGACAGTTGTGGTGATTTCTCTAACGTGCCTCTCATTGGTACACAAGGAGGAATCAACTACAACCCAGCATTTGTACGTCGTCAATTCAGGTTCCCCTTTAGAGATAAGCCTAATAACATTCAATTAGAGGGTTTATTCTATCAGGAAGTTAAAGATTCCCAACTTTTGAAGAATAGAATGGTGCGTGTTTGGAATAATGTGCATAGGAAAGAAACATCCGAACTTGGTCCACACAATTGTGTAGCTTTGGAAGTTTACACTATTTGGGTGAAGAATAGACCTTTGGAGCTGAAGATGTCGTGTGCTTGTGAAAGACCTGTGTCTTTGGTTGTGGCTGAGCCATCAACTCTCCCTAACCAATATGTAGAGGAGTTGGAAGACGCGCTTTCCAAGATGAAGCAAGAGAAATACATATCGGAAGAGCGGCTTCATGCTTTGAGTCGAAAGCATGAGGAGTTGCAGCTTGAGTCGAAAGACAAAGATGCACTTATTGAGATTCTTGTGAAGCGTGTAGTGAAGAGACAGAGAGAGCCAGAGGATTTATTTTCCTCTAGAATGCCTCAGTCTTCTGGTGCTTGGAAGAAGATTATTGATCATCTTGTGCTCGAGAAGGCTCAGATGAAGACATCCCTTGAGTCAGAGATTCGACGCATCCGCAAGAAATATGCTCCGATAGCCAGATCATCTGATGCATTTGCTAGGGATCCTTAGGTTGATAGTTTCCTTTTTCTCTTGTATTTGTATTTTGGTTTCTGAAATTGTACTCAGTGTAACCTTCTTAATTTTTATAAATAAAAATAGATTTTATGGTCAATAGAATTATTGTTATTGGTTATTATTATATTTGCAAATAAGACTTCATATCTTCCTTGAAATTAAAACCAATAAAAAACATTGCATTTCATGCATCATTTGCATAACAGGTTTCTTCCGCCAGGTGTGTTATCAGTTCTTCTTCGGTGTATCAGCCAAGCTGACTCACCACTACAACACTCGAACTAATCGATTGAGAAGAATGGAACATCTAGAGCAAGAAAAAAAAAGATATGAAGGATGAGATTGTCAGACTCACGGTGCTGATGGAGTCTGTGATAGCTACTCAGAACCAAACGTCTCCGCCGCCTACAACTCCTCCTTCTCAAAGAACTATTATTTCAGAGATTTCCTCGCCATCTGTACCTATTGTTGCTACCAGCCAATCTTCTCCGGCTATGCCAGCTGGGTTCCCGTGGGGAACGCCACCAAACTTTATACATGAAGGATATGCACCTACTTTTGCTTCTCTGCCGGCATCTAGCCTGGTGATGTTTGTGCCTCCTCCTATTGTTCATACTCTTCCTTGTGTCGAGGAAACTATTTACCATTCTGAGCCGTCTGGAGGTCCAGATGTTTATGGGAAGATGGACGAGATAAAGAATCAGTTTCTTAAGTTACGCAAGGAATTAAAGACTTTGAGAGGGAAAGATTTATTTGGAAAGAGTGCTGCTGAACTGTGTTTGGTTCCAAATGTCAAAATTCCGGTGAATGTCAAGGTCCCAAACTTTGAAAAATACAAAGGGAATACCTGTCCGTTGAGTCATCTCGTCATGTATGCCAGGAATATGTCTACTCAAACTGATAATGATTAGCTACTTATTCATTAATTCCAGGATAGTCTGACTGGAGCTGCCCTCAGATGGTACATGGGCCTGGACAGTGCTAGCATCCATTCTTTCAACGACTTGAGTGAGGCCTTTGTCAAAAAGTATAAGTACAATGTTGATATGGCCCCAGATAGAGATCAGTTAAGGTCTATGTATCATAAGGACAAGAAGACATTTAAAGAATATGCCCAGAGATGGAGGGAGTTAGCTGCTCAAATTAGTCCGCCTTTAGAAGAAAAAGATGTTGGTTATATGTGTTGTTATCAATTTTGGTAAAACTTAGAGTTATCACAAGTTGTCACGCGTCTTGTCTTGACATGTGATATCAGCTTCCTGCAGAATGTTTAAATATGGTTGTGCAGGATTTAGCTAAGATGTCAGACCTGATGTTAAGACATGAGTATAGAGAATATTCAGTCTGAATGTTATGTATCTTGAGATTGCGTTTTTCATGCAAATCTGTGTGTGCTTATGTGGAGATTGAATGCGCTATTCAAGGAGTAATTTGATTTAAAACCAGAATGATCTATTTTCCAATAAGGGATGATTAACAACTGTTTCTTAGAAGATACGCAAGTAAAATAGAATTAGGGTTTTATGTTGCCCAGGCCCATTCAAAAGCTTCTATTTAAAGGCCATGTAAAACCTGGTTTAAACACACAAGAAACGAACGAAAGAGTGAGAGAGTTTTAGGGTTTTAGTCTTGTGTGATCTTGTGTATTGTGAGCCATTCATTCATCTTAGTGATGTTTGAATTGGACTGACTTTTGTGTTGTAATTTGTCCACTCTATGCTTTGAAGCACGACTGTTTGTCTACTTAGTTGAAGCTTTGAAGTAAGATCAAGCATGTGTCCTTGAAGAGTGTCTTCTTTCTTTGTAATATTTGTTTTTATATCACTGTTGTGATTTAAGGGGAGTGAGTAGGGTCTCATATCTAAGAGTTCTTAGATAGAAGTCACACGGGTAGAGATTAGGTGAAAAGACTGTAACTTGAAGTTGTTTACTGAGAGTCTTTGAACTAATTTTGTTTAGTGGATTTCCTTCCTGGCTTGGTAGCCCCCAGACGTAGGTGAGTTTGCACCGAACTGGGTTGACAATTACTTGTGTCACGTGTTCAATTGTTTCTTTGTTTTTATCCTGTTTATATTTTAGTTGTTGTTCAGATATTAGTGTCGTGACATTACCTTCGACATCTCATATCTAATACCAAAATTTTAATTGGTATTAGAGTAGGCATCCTGCTCTGGTTCTGGGTGAGATATTGGGATGTTACTTTCTGGTACTATGGATAGAGACAAAGGATCTGTACACAGACCACCAATTCTGGATGGATCTAACTATGACTACTGGAAACCTCAAATGGTAGCCTTCTTGAAATCTTTGGATAATAAGGCTTGGAAGGTTGTTCTAACAGGCTGGGAACATCCCTTCACTACTAAGGAAGGAGAAGTTACAACTGATAAGAAGCCTGAGGAAGAATGGACCAAGGAGGAGGATGAACTAGCTCTTGGAAACTCTAAAGCATTGAATTCTATATTCAATGGGGTTGATAAGAACATCTTCATACTGGTGAACAATTGTGAGGTGGCTAAAGATGCTTGGAATATTCTCAAAACCACTCATGAAGGTACCTCTAGAGTGAAAATTTCTAGATTGCAGTTGCTTACTACTAAGTTTGAGAACTTGAGGATGAAAGAAGATGAAAGTATTCATGACATCCATATGAATATCCTTGAAATTGCTAATGCCTCAAGAGCCTTGGGTAAGAAGATGTCAGATGAAAAGCTTGTGAGAAAAATTCGTAGGTCACTTCCCAAGAGATTTGCCATGAAAGTGACAGTCATAGAAGAATCTCAAGATATCTGCTAGATGAGAGTGGATGAGCTAATTGGATCCCTCCAAACGTTTAAGTTGGGAATTAGTGATGAATCTGAAAAGAAAGTAAAAAGCATAGCCTTTATGTCAAACATTAAAGAGAAAGAGGAAGACAATAATCAGGATACTAATGAAGATCTGGAAAATGATGTAGCATTACTTGGGAGACAATTCAACAAACTCTTAAAGAGGATGGATGTAAGGTCAAAGTCTAATGTCAAGAACACTCATTTGACATCAGTAGGTCCAATGATGCTGGAAGAAGAATAAAATCTGAGGAAAAATCCAAACAGGGCAAAGGAATTCAGTGTCATGAATGTGAAGGGTATGGACACATTAGAGTTGAATATGGGACCTATCTCAAGAAACAGAAGAAGACTCTTACTGCTACTTGGTTTGATGACAATTCCTAAAGTGAAATAGAAGGAGAGTCCGCCAATCTTGTGACTTCCTTGACTGGAAGATGGGATTCTGATGAAGACTCCAATGATGATGAATTAACCTTTGATGAATTAGCTACTTCCTACAGGAAGTTGTCTTCCAGAAGTGAAGAAGTGTGTCAACAAATGGAGAATCAGAAGAAACTAATAACCCAACTAGAGGATGAGAAGACAGAACACTTAGAAATCATTTCTAAGTTGAAGATCGAAGTCGTGTTTCTGAACTCCAAACTGGATGAGATGACAAAGTATGTCAGATTGCTAAACAGTGGATCTGACACCTTAGACAAAACTCTCTAGACTGGAAAGATGGCAGGAGACATGGCTGGCCTTGGGTTCAATGAATCCTCTCCTGATTGTAGTCCCACTGGTAGCAAACCAAAGATGTCACATCAAGTGTCTCAACATCACAAGGAAAGAGAACATAAAGGAAAACACCAAAGATGGAGATGTCATTACTATGGGAAATTTGGCCATATAAAACCATTCTTCTTTAGGATGTATGGTTATCCTAGTCCTACTCATCATCAACCTAGACCCAAACAACACATCTCTGTTAACAGAAAATAGTGAGTTCCTAGGGCTGGTACTACTAACTTGATAGCTCACACCTCCTTCAGAGTCTCAGCCAAAGAAGATTGGTACTTTGACAATGGATGCTCCAGACACATGAATGGAAGCAAAAACTTATTAATTGACCTCCAACCTCATGCCACCAGCTATGTAACTTTTGGTGATGGAGCAAAGGGTGAAATCAAGGGGATTGGAAAGCTGAACTGTTCTGGAGTCCCTAACCTTGATAATGTGCTGCTTGTTAAAGGATTGACTGCAAACCTGATCAGTATCAGTCAACTATGTGACCAAGGTCTAAATGTGAACTTCACAAAAACTGAATGTTTGATTACTAATGCAAAAAATGAGGTGATCATCAAAGGAGTTAGGTCTAAGGACAACTGCTATATGTGGAATTCTCAATTAACTAGCTATTCATCAAAATGTGCTCTAACTAAAGAAGAAGAAGTGAAACTGCGGCATTAAAAACTAGGTCATCTGCATCTTAATGGAATGAAGAGGATTATATTTCTTGAAGCTGTCAGAGGAATCCCAAAATTAAAGATTGATAAAGGAAGAGTTTGTGGTGAATGTCATATTGGAAAGCAGACAAAGATGTCACATCAGAAGATCAAACATGACACCACATCTAGAGTGCTGGAACTTCTCCACATGGACTTGATGGGACCTATGCAGGTGGAAAGTCTTGGTGGGAAAAGGTATGCTTATGTTGTAGTGGACGACTTC
This sequence comes from Lathyrus oleraceus, assembly GCF_024323335.1. NCBI lineage: Eukaryota > Viridiplantae > Streptophyta > Magnoliopsida > Fabales > Fabaceae > Lathyrus > Lathyrus oleraceus. Next base: position 302,508,855 of record NC_066580.1, on the reverse strand, counting down.
TTCAGATATACCTGGGTAAATTTTATAAGGGAAAAATCTGATGTGTTTGATGTGTTCAAAGATCTTTGCCAAAGACTTCAAAGAGAAAGAGAGAGTCATGTTATCAGAATCAGAAGTGGTCATGGGAAAGAATTTGAGAACAGTAAATTTGTTGAATTTTGTTCATATGAAGGAATTGGTGATGAGTTGTCTTCTCTCATTACCCCTCAGCAAAATGGTGTGGTAGAAAGGAAAAATAGAATTCTCCAAGAATCTGCTAGAGCTATGATTCATGCTAAGAAGTTTCCTTACCACTTCTGGGCCGAAGCTATGAACACGGCCTGCTATGTTCACAACAGAGTAACCTTGAGGAAAGGGAACCCAACCACTTTATATGAAGTCTTGAAGGGAAGAAGACCTATTGTCAAATACTTCCATGTGTTTGGTAGTAAATGTTATATCCTGGCTGATCGTGAACAAAGAAGTAAAATGGACCCCAAGAGTGATGAAGGAATATTTCTAGGCTACTCAACAAACAACAGAGCCTTTAGAGTTTTTAATTCCAAAACAAAATTTATGATGGAATCTATCAATGTTGTTGTTGATGATCAAGAGACTGATGTCACAGACGATGTTGAAACATTTCTGAATGATGCCCCAACTGATCTCCTGGACAAAAGTAATGAGACTGAGTCCACTCAAGCTAAACCTGAAGCTGATAAAGTTAATAAGGGACCCTCTATCAAAATTCAGAAGGATCATCCTAAAGATCTTATTATAGGAGACCCAAATAAAGGGGTCACCACTAGATCAAGGGAAGTGATCTCACATGCCTGTTTTGTGTCCAAGATTGAGCCTAAGAATGTCAAAGAAGCCTTAACTGATGAATTCTGGATCAATGCCATGCAGGAAGAGTTAGGCAAATTCAAGAGAAATGAAGTATGGGAATTGGTTCCAAGACCTGAAGGAATAAATGTTATTGGAAAAAAGTGGGTTTACAAGAATAAATCTGATGAAAAAGGTGTGGTTACTAAAAATAAAGCAAGATTGGTAGCACAAGGATACACTCAAGTTGAAGGAGTTGACTTTGATGAAACATTTGCTCCTGTAGCTCGCATGGAGTCCATTAGATTAGTGCTAGGAGTGGCATGTATTCTGAAGTTTAAACGGTTCCAAATGGGTGTGAAAAGTGCCTTCTTAATTGGCTACTTAAATGAGGAAGTGTATGTTAAACAACCTAAAGGGTTCACAGACCCAAATCTTCCAAAGCATGTGTATAAGTTGAGGAAAGCCCTCTATGGGTTGAAACAAGCTCCTAGAGCTTGGTATGAGAGACTCATAGTGTTTCTCATTGACAATGGATACAGGAAGGGAGGCATTGATAAGACTTTATTTGTCAAAGATGAAGGAGGAAAGCTCATGGTGGCTCAGATATATGTGGATGATATTGTGTTTGGTGGGATGTCAAGTAAGATGGTTCAACATTTTGTTGAGCAAATGCAGTCTGAATTTGAAATGAGCCTTGTTGAAGAACTAACCTATTTTCTTGGTCTCCAAGTCAAGCAGATAGAATATTCTATCTTTCTATCTCAAAGTAAATATGCCAAATATATTGTTAAGAAGTTTGGCATGGAGAATGCAAGCCACAAGAGGACACCTGCTCCTACTCATCTAAAAGTGTCTAAAGATGAAAATGGTGTCAGTGTGGATCAAAGTCTCTACAGAAGCATGATAGGGGGTCTGCTATATCTCACAGCAAGCAGACCTGACATTGCTTTTGTTATAGGTGTATGTGCTAGATATCAAGTTGCACCAAAGGTGAGTCACATAAACCAAGTGAAAAGGATCCTGAAATATGTCAATGGCACTAGTGACTATGTGATGCTATACACTCATGGATCTGAATATGTGTTGTCTGGATATTGTGATGTTGATTGGGCTGGAAATGCTGATGATAGGAAAAGCACATCAGGAGGATGTTTCTTCTTGGGGAACAATTTAATATCATGGTTTAGTAAGAAGCAAAATTGTGTGTCTCTGTCTACTACTGAAGCTGAATACATAGCAGGTGGAAGTATTTGTTCTCAACTGGTGTGGATGAAACAAATGTTGACTGAATACAATGTCACGCAAGATGTCATGACATTGTACTATGATAAGCTGAGTGCTATAAACATTTCTAAGAATCCTATTCAGCACAGCAGGACAAAACATATTGATATTCGTCACCATTTTGTTAGAGAACTTGTGGAGGATAAGATTGTAACCTTAGAGCATGTTGCTACTGAGATGTAGTTAGCTAATATTTTTACAAAGGCATTGGATGCAAATCAGTTTGAAGTCCTGAGAGGAAAATTAGGGCTTTGCATTTATGAAGACTTGTAGCAATTAATATGGAGTGGGAAAAGTAAGCAAAGTAGTGTCTATGTGGCTAAAATAAAGCGCCCCCATTATGGTAAATCATCACCTAGTTTTGGAAATAACATCTATTACCTTTTCACACGCAACCTCACTACCTACTCCAACTCTTCCAACTCCCTGCTTCTTCCTCACACTCCTCTGCTAGGGCAATTTCAATTTTTCCACAGAAACGTCAAGATGTCACAACATCAAACTCTATCTGATTCAAAAACTACTAAGTCTACTCACAAGGTTAACACTCCTTCCATGGACATTCACGATGATGAGATTTTGGATGTGGTTCCTCTATCAGTTATTCCCTTCGAAGCCCTTGATTTAAACCATCCCATGGATGCCTCAGCTTCTGCATGCCCCAATCAGGGTAACATCTTTAGTATCCCTTCTGGCTCAACTCAGGCCACTAGTTCTAAGGAAGATATACACCACATTGATCGTGTCATAAGGAACCTAGTCACTAGAATCCTTAATAAAGGACATTCTATGAAGGGAGTCTCTACTCCCCTGTCTAAAATGTACCCCTCTTTTGAGGTTGCACAACATAGTGAGAAGAATAACGATTTCTCCAGTTCTAAGAAGGACATGGATGCTGAAGGTTTATGCTCTCTAGGGCAAACTGTGTCTGGTAAAGGAAAATATGTGGCATCTAAAACTGCCAATGCTTCCCATTTTGAGAAGCATGATGTTGCAAACGATGTGATTGACCTAGAGGATGATATGTATGATGAGCAAGAGGATAACTTACTTCATCACTTAAAGCCAAGTGTGGCTAAGCGTATGAAGACTAGAAAAGGAAGATTTGTGGTTGAAATGATGTCAGCTAAAACAGCTAAGAAGACTGCTAGTGTTTGTCCTTCCAAATCTTGGAGCAAGGTTGAAGTGAAGAAGAGGAAGGTTAAAGAATTATCTGAGTCTGAATAAGATGTTAAGGAAGATGTCCCTGACATCTCTCCTGTGAAGAAGACCACTGTGAGGAAGTCCCCTGTGAAAGTTGTTGCTGTGCATTTGGATAATATCTCTTTTCATCTTGAAGATGGAGCTGCAAAATGGAAATTTGTGATTCAAAGAAGGGTGGCTGTGGAAAGGGAGTTAGGAAAGGATGTTGTTGAAGTCAAGGAGGTCATGGACCTAATAAAGACTGTTGGGTTGATGAAGACTGTGGTTGGGTTCTCTCAGTGCTATAAGGGTTTGGTTAAGGAATTCATTGTCAACATTCCTGAGGATATTGTTGATAAGAACAACAAGGAATTTTGCAAAGTATCTGTGAGAGGTAAGTGTATCACATTCTCTCCCACTGTCATTAACAATTTTCTGGGAAAAAGAGTTAAGGGTGCAGGTGAATTGGAAGCTACAGACAATGAGGTCTGTAGAGAGATTACAGAAAGGCAAGTGAAAGGGTGGCCTATTAAAAAGCATCTTCCTGCTGGGAAGTTAACTATCAAGTATGAAATATTGCATAATATAGGAGGTGCAAATTAGGTGCCTACCAACCACATTTCCACAATTGCTAATACCCTTGGAAGATTTATTTTTGCTGTTGGAACCAAAATGAATTTTGACTATGGTAGATTTATGTTTGAACAAATTATCAAGCATGCATCTACTAATGCAGTTAAGCTGCCTATTGCATTTCCCTCTATGATTTGTGGGATTATCCTGAGTCAACACCCTGGGATTCTGAGTTCTAATGACTTACCAAGTAGAAGAAAACCTACTTTGTCAGTGCACTATAAACTGTTTGAAGGCAGTCATGTCGAAGACATTTTCTTGACGTCTGCTATGAAAAAGCCAACCTCAAAATTTGAAACTATTGCTGAGCTGAAGAAGACTTGTAAGAGCTGGGTGAAGGGATAATGGTAGCAACAGCTAGAAAAGAATCGTTGGAAGCCCTGATTGCAAGCTTGGAGTGAGCTGAAGGTGAGAATATTGAACATGCTAAGGAAGCTGAAGCCCACACCTCTAGTGAGAGGTCTGCAACTAATGATGAGACAAGAAGCAATTTCGTTTCTGATGTTAATGAAGTTGCAAGCTCAAGCTCCTCTGATTAGCTCCTTTGAATTTGGCCCCCATTGATGTGATGATTTTTGTTGCTGTTTTGATGGATTTTCTTGATTTTGCAAATTCTGTTATGTTGTATTCATGTTTTGTTGGTTTGTATCTCAGCTTGCTTACAACTGAATATGTACTTAATTTTGTAAGCCTTAACTTTTGACAATTTGGTTTATGACTGAGTAGACATTTATTTTGTCTCTTTGGTCTCTTTTGGCTAAAAAGGGGAAGATGTAGCTATAGCCATAGATGTTGTTTGATGTTATGAGGGAGGGAGGAATGTTCTGTCTGTGTAAAGTAGATTGGTACTTGGTGTGGACTAGCTGAAGGGGGAGGTGGTGTGTTTTGAGCACAAGCGCATGTGTGTTTACTAGTTGCTATTTTTGCTAGTAATGTGCATATGTTTACTTCTGCTGCTGAACTGATACTTTATTTGATTTCTTGTGAACGTATGATCGGAAGTATGTTTTAGCCAAAATTTGTCAAAGGGGGAGTTTGTTGGTTCTATGGGTTGGCATCAATTTTGGTAAAACTTAGAGTTATCACAAGTTGTCACGCGTGTTGTCTTGACATGTGATATCAGCTTTCTTTGTAATATTTGTTTTTATATCACTGCTGTGATTTAAGGGGAGTGAGTAGGGTCTCATATCTAAGAGTTCTTAGATAGAAGTCACACGGGTAGAGATTAGGTGAAAAGACTATAACTTGAAGTTGTTTACTAAGAGTCTTTGAACTAATTCTGTTTAGTGGATTTCCTTCCTGGCTTGGTAGCCCCCAGACGTAGGTGAGTTTGCACCGAACTGGGTTAACAATTGCTTGTGTCATGTGTTCAATTGTTTCTTTGTTTTTATCCTGTTTATATTTTAGTTGTTGTTCAGATATTAATGTCGTGACATTACCTTCGACATCTCATATCTGATACCAGAATTTCAAAAGAGATGACTAAGATTTTCTTTAAGACGATGAGTTCATTTTATTATGAATGTATGATCTCAAGTACCCTAAATGATTTTACTGAGATGGTAAACATAGGGATGATATTAGAGGAAGGAGTCTGTGAAGGGCATTTGTCCAAAGATGAAGCGACAACAAGCAAGAAGTATGGTAGAAGTTTCTCTAAAAAGAAGGAATGAGAAATTAATGCAGTATCAGTTGAGAGGCAGAGGAGGCCTCATGTAAGGAAAAGTTCTCAATCTTGTTAACATCAGTACCAGGTATCATCAGTGATTCCAGTTTTGTTCAACAATTCAACCAATCAATCAGTTCCTATTCAGCAACAACAACATCAACAACAACCGCAACAACGTACCAACTACAACAACAACAATCATCAGCAAACCTTTGAGAGGAAAAAGGTCTCTTTTGACCCTATTCCTATGACATATGCATAGTTATATCCGTTCTTGGTAATCAAGAATCTTATCCAGCCAAGGAACCCTCCTCAAATTCCTAAGCCACTGCCATGGTGGTTCAAACCTGATCTTCATTGTGGTTTTTACCAGGGAGCTCCTGGTCATGATATTGAGAACTGTTATCTGCTGAAATATGAAGTTCAGAAGCTTGCCAAGAGTGGTATGATATCCTTTGAGGATAGAGCACCGAATGTGAAAGCCAGCCCGTTGCCTACTCATGGTAACTCTTCAGTAAACATGGTGGACGACTGTCTAGGGAACTTCAGAGTATTTGATGTACGTCGTATCCTTAGGTATTTGGTGGAGATCCACGAGGATTTGTGCAAGGTGAGACATTGTGAACATGACCATGATGGTTGTGTCATTTTTAGTGTGAATCCTCGCAGTTGTGTAATTATCAAAAGAGATATTCAAAGGTTGATGGATGAGAATGTTATCCCGGTTCAACAGTCAAGGTGTGTGGGAGATGATGTGAATGTGATAGTGCCAGTATTCAAGACCCATGAGCAGGTAGTTATTCAATATGATAGCAGCAAGAACAATAATGTCAACATATCAATATCATCGTTGGTTAGATGGTTAGCAGGCCACGTCCCCTACTTATCCGATAAGGCCGTGCCATGCCAGTATAATGCCCCTATGATAGAAAATGGTCAAGAGGTTCCTCTTCCAGTTGCAGACTTAGTGGTGAATATTGTGGATATAGCAAAAGTGACCCGTAGTGGTCGTGTGTTCAGTCTAGTGTTTTCAAAAGTTATGGAAGACGTGTATGTAGCAAAGAAGGCAGAGATTCTTGTAGTTGATCCAGTTGGTGCTCCAATATGTCAGTCTGGTGAATCCAACAAATTGAAGACTAACGATGATGATGAGGTATTACGCCTGATAAAAAGAAGTGAATTTAACATTGTGGAGAAACTATTTTAAACACCGTGAAAGATTTATGTACTGTCGTTACTGATGAATTCTGAAGAACATAGAGAAGCATTGCAAAAAGTGTTGGATTAAGCTTATGTGGAACACGATGTTACTGTGGATCAATTTGACCATATTTTTGCAAACATCACTTCTTGTAACAACTTGAGATTTTGTGACGAAGAACTTCCCGAGGAAGGCTGAAATCACAATTTGGCACTCCATATCTCAATGAATTGCAAGGAGGACGCGTTGTCCAATGTTTTGGTTGATATTGGATCATCATTAAATGTGTTTCCAAAATCAACTCTATCAAGACTCTCCTATCAGGGCGTCCCAATGAGGTACAATGGCGTGGTTGTAAAAGTGTTTGACGGTTCTCGTAAAACTGTCATTAGAGAAGTGGACCTTCCAGTTAAGATAGGTCCAAGTGATTTTGAAATTACTTTTCAAGTAATGGATATTCACCCGGCCTAAAGATGCTTATTGGGAAGGCCATGGATTCATAAAGTGGGAGTTATGACGTCTACTCTACACCAAAAGCTGAAATTTGTGAAGAACGGGAAGCTTATCGTTATTGGTGGAGAGAAGGCATTATTGGTAAGCCATTTTATCATCTATTACTTATGTTGATGTTGAGGAGGAGGTTGGAATGACGTTCTAAGCTTTGTCCATTACTGATGAATTGAAGAAATTTGGGGCACCCACGTCTTATTTGAAGGATGCACAAGAGGCTATTCAGACTGGAAGTGTTGATAAGTGGGGTCGTGTTATGGAAGTCATTGAAAATAAGAACAAAGAAGGGATGGGATTTCGGCTAGGGACATTCAACGCCAATGTCAAGGCTATGCTAACAGTTTTCCACAGTGGAGGGTTCATTCATGAGGATGATCAACACTCAACTTCCATTATTGAACACGGTGATGAAAACGAGGCTTGCGCCAAATTTGTGACACACGACCGGACCTACAACAACTGTGTTGATGTTGATGTTCCTGTTTTTATGCACCGTTCTAAGTAATTTGTTTTCATTATTTTAAATAAAAATCATTCTCCTATGCCTATGGGAGAAGTGAACATTGTTAGGCATTTTCCTTATTATCATCAATAAAAGAAAATTTTATTCATCCACATCTATCATGTTTGTTTTTACTTTTTTCTTTTTCTAAAAATGGTAATCACAAAAAAAACATAAATGAATAATAATCTTTCCATCTGCATAATATTTGTTTGCACTCCACTTCTCTAAAATAAAAATATCAAATCATTATGCAGGTTGGTTCTAAATTCCATTGAATTAATGATCATAGTCCCTCTCAAAACTTTGATTTCCCTGTGTTTGAAGCTGAGGAAGAGAATGATGATGAAGGAGTATCTGATGAGTTATCCTATTTGCTTGAGCACAAGGAAAAAGCCATTCCGCCGTTTGAAGAGCAGATTGAATTAGTCAACTTGGGTTTCGATGATGAGGTAAAGAAAGTCAAGATTGGGTATCAACTATGTCCAGAAGCTAAGAAGGGGTTGATTGATCTTCTTCTTGAATATTCTGATGTGTTTGCTTGGTCCTATCAAGCTATGCCTAGTTTGAATTTTGAGATTGTAGAGCATAGATTTCCTTTGAAGCCAGAATGTCCGTCGGTCAAGCAAAAGTTGAGATGAACATCCGTATATGGTAGTGAAGATTAAAGAGGAAGTGCAAAAGTAGATTGATGTTGGTTTTCTTATAAACTCCGAATATCCGTAATGGGTGGCCAATATTGTGCATGTTCCGAAGAAAGAGGGAAAAGTTTGTATGTGTGTTGATTATAGAGATTTGAATAAAGCCAGTCCAAAAGATGATTTTCCTCCGCCACACATTGATATGTTGGTAGACAATACAACTAAATTCAAAGTATTTTCGTTTATGGATGAATTTTCCGATTATAATCAAATCAAGATGAAACTTGAAGATATGGAGAAGACGACATTCATTACACCATGGGGAACATTTTGTTATAGAGTGATGCCTTTCGGTTTAAATACACATGATTTCCAAATCTTGTGATAAAGAAGAGCATGTTAAGCATTTGTTGAAGCTATTCCAGCGTTTGACGAAATATAAACTCCGCTTAAATCCCAATAATTGTAATTTTGGTGTTCGTTCTGGTAAGTTATTGGGCTTCATTGTCAGTGAGAAGGGTATTGAAGTTGATCCTGCCAAGGTCAAAGTAATACAAGATATGTCTGCGCCCAAAACTGAGAAGCAAGTCAGAGGTTTTCTCGACCGCTTGAACTATATCTCAAGATTTATATCGCATATGGCTGCCACATGTGCGCCAATATGCAAGCTTCTTCGGAAATACCAATCTTGTGATTGGACCGGGGATTGCCAGAAAGCTTTTGATAGTATCAAAGAGTATATTCTTGAGCCTCCGGTTCTGTCTCCGCCTGTTGAAGGAAGACCTTTGATCATGTATTTGACTGCGCTTGAAGAAAGTATGGGTTGTGTTCTTGGTCAGCAAGATGAATCTGGGAAGAAAGAATATGCATTTTACTACCTCAGTAAGAAGTTCACCGACTACGAGACTCGGTATTATATGCTTGAGAAAGCATGTTGCACATCGGCTTGGGATGTTAAGCGTATGCGCCAGTATATGTTAAATCATACTACTTGGTTGATATCCAAAATGGATCCAATCAAGTACATTTTTGAGAAGCCTGCTTTAACTGGGAGGATTTCCCGTTGGCAGATGTTGTTATCTGAGTATGATATTGAATACCGATCTCAAAAAGCTATTAAAGGTAGCGTATTGGCTGACCATTTGGCTCACCAACCTATTGAAGATTATCGGTTAGTGCAGTATGATTTTCCTGACGAAGAGATTTTGTACTTGAAGATGAAAGATTGTGATGAACCATTGCTTGAGGAAGGGCCAGAATCTGGTTCACGTTGGGGCATGGTATTTGGTGGAGTTGTTAATTCATATGGTAATGGCGTCGGGGCTATGATTATTACTCCTCACGACACTCATTTTCCGTTTACATCTAGATTAACCTTAAAGTGTACAAACAATATGGCTGAGTATGAAGCTTGCATTCTGGGGCTTGAAGAGGCCATTGATCTCAGAATTAAATGCATTGACGTCTATGTAGATTTAGCTTTGGTTGTGAATCAGATCAAAGGTGGATGGGAGATGAATCAACCCAGTTTGATACCATACATAGATTATGCAAGGAGGAGTTCAACTTTATTTACAAAGGTTGAGTTCCATCATATCCCTCAAGATGAAAACCGGATGGCAGATGCTCTTGCAACCTTGGCTTCCATGATTGTGGTAAATTTTTAGAATGAAGTTCCTAATTTGACTATGATGCATCTTGATAGGCCAGCTCATGCGTTTGCTGTTGAAGAAGTCAAAGATGAAAAGCCATGGTATTCTGACATTAAATGTTTCCTCCAAAGTCACATTTACCCGTCAGGGGCATCTTTGAAAGAAAAGAAGACTTTGAGAAGATTAGCTGGCAACTTCTACCTGAATGGTGATGTGCTTTATAAGAGAAACTTTGATATGGTTTTGCTCAGATGTGTAGATAGACACGAAGCAGACCTGTTGATGACTGAAGTCCATGAAGGTTCTTTTGGTACTCATTCTAATGGACATGTTATGGCAAAGAAGATGTTGAGAGAAGGTTACTATTAGATGACAATGTAATCTGACTGTTCTAAGTTTGTTAAGAAATGCCATAAGTGTCAAATTTATGTAGATAAGATTCATGTTCCTCCAACACTGTTAAATGTCATTTCCTCTCCATGGCCCTTCTCCATGTGGGGAATTGATATGATGGGCATGATTGAGCCGAAAGCTTCAAACATGAATCATTTCATTCTGGTGGATTTTGATTACTTCACAAAGTGGGTTTAAGCGGAATCGTATGCAAATGTGACCAAGCAAGTTATTGTAAGATTTATCAAAAAAATCAGATTATATGCCGTTATGGTGTGCCAAGTAAGATCATTACTGATAATGGATCGAACTTGAATAATAATATGGTGGATGCTCTTTGCGAAGACTTCAATATTACACATCATAATTCTTCTCCCTACAAACCCAAGATGAATGGGGTTGTTGAAGCTGCAAATAAGAACATTAAGAAGATCATTCAGAAGATGGTTGTAACATACAAATATTGGCATGAAATGCTCCAATTTGCTTTACATGGGTAGCGTACATCCATCCGCACTTCAACATGGGTAACCCCTTTCTCTCTCATTTATAGAATGGAAGTTGTGCTCCCCGTGGAGATTGAGATCCCATTATTGCGTGTCTTGATGGAAGCCGAGTTGATAGAAGCTGAATGGTGTCAGACCAGATATGACCAGTTGAATTTGATTCAAGAGAAGAGATTGACTACCATGTGTCATGGTCAAATGTATCAGCAAAGAGTGAAGAAAGCATTTGATAAGAAGGTCAAGTCTCGTGTGTTCAGAGAAGGTGACCTCATGCTCAAGAAGACTTTATCCTCCCCAAGCAACCTATTATCCCAAGTTGAGCGGATGATTGGTCCCCTTTGCAGTTCATATTCCCCGGCTGAGGTGTCCATGTTTTACATTCCCCAATTTGTGACTTAATAACTGAACCCTAGCTATCTCAGAACCTTTATTTGGTCTCCAGATCCATAATTGCATTTGTTTGTGTCGCATAAGCATGACAGTTTATCCCATGTGTCACGGTATCCCCAACAGTTTTCCTGGTTCCTCATTCAGAGTTTTACCTTCTGAATCCCCGGAAGAGTTTCGTCTTATGATAGAAGTTCCCTAATTCCCGACAGGCTTAATTCTGAGCAGTATTTCCCCTGCAAGGTTGTCTCCCAGTTGATATGGTATTAACTTAAAGTGCCTTGCAACGTTGACTCATTTTAGGATCCTCAGCAGATCCATCTTTATCCTTCAGTAGTGCTCTCTTCCCTCGTGAAGTTTGTCGTGATTGGTTGGAAGCATGTCCTTCCCCGGCCAGAGTTGAATTTATTCTGAGCTAGATGATTTTTTTTCATCCCTAGCAGATTCTCCAGTGGTTGTTTCCATTTTGTTAAGATTAGCCGAGTGTTTTGTAGTGATGATTCAAATCTTCGTTATTTGTATCCTTTGTGATGTTTTGTCAGTATAATCATAATCATATACATGCATATTCATGTATAAACACAACATCAGATATTTCATGGTGCATTTTATCGCATTGATTTTTCTTCTGATCCCCTACTTTGGTGATAGTATTTCCCCATGCAGATTTGGTGTGTCTGTCCTCCTTCAATTGTAGAGTGTCAGCCCCTTAAGCAGAAAGAGTTTATTCTTTCTCATTCCCCACTGAGTTATTTCCTCGTGGATGATTATTATTTCAGTTTCCTCCTCAGAGTATCATTTGGATGGAAACACTCCCCTTGAGTTATATCCTTATTGGGTTGAGTCTTGTTTGATTGTTTCTTTCTAGCTCTTACCTAGATATATCTTTTGGTCCCTGAGGGTCTATTACCCAGTAACTAGTAATATGCTTCTTGGTGTTGAGTACTTTACCTTTACCCAGTAACCGGTAAAAAGTAATCTACTTCTTTATTGTTCCCCAGCGGATTCGTTTTCATGTTTCCCCGGCAAGTTTATCCTTGATATGTTCATCCTAACCGGTGACAAATATTTTTCCTATTTGGTATTCTACCTAGTAAAAAGGTAGTCGTAATCCCTATTTTACTCCCTAGAGAGTTTATCCTTGATATGTTCATTTTAACCGGTGACGGATTTTCTCTTCTTTGCGGTCTTCTATCTAGTAACTGGTAGATATAAATCCTATTTTTTCCCGGAAGTGTATCCTTGATATGTTTACCTTAATCGATAACAAATATTCTTCCTCTTCCCCATGGTGGTCTATCCTTGATATGTTCATCCTACCCGATGACAAATATTCTTCCTTTGAGTTTATCCTTGATATGTTCACTTTAATCGGTGATAGAATTTCTCTTGCTTTTGGTATTCTACCCAGTAAAAGGTAGTTGTAATTCCTATTTGCGGTAATCTGCCCAGTAAACGGTAGATATAAATCTTATTCTCCCCTCTGAGTCTATCCTTGATATGTTCACTTTAATAGGTGACGTGTTTTATCTTTCCTTGGTCTTCATCCAAAATCCAAATGAGGTCAAATTTGTGACTAATTTGAAGGGATTAGGAAGAGCTACAATGTTGATGAAGGAACATTTCTGATTTGAAGCCCATAGAAAAAGTTATTCAAGGTGGAAGAAGTGAACATATGGCTTGGTACTTAGATTTTTTTTTATATGTTTGATTTTCCAAACTTCCACCTTAATATTCATTATGATCCAAGCTTCAAATGAAAACGTGTTCAACATGAAATTTGTTCCTCTTAATCTAACCTTTCCAAAAAAGTCAAAAATCATCTCATTTGGACAAATGAAGAATGACTTGTGCATGGGTTAAAGTTGTAGGACCATTTGGATAATATCAACTTCCACTTTTCATACACGTAGGCATGGCTTGACAACATGATTTCAGCATGGCTTACACTCAATTTTGGACCTAAGTGCATCACTTGATAGGCCTATCACATGCCCATGCAAGAATTCAAGGTAGATTTTCAAACTTTTTCCAAAAATGGAAGTGTGAAAATATCAGTCCCATTGGCCTATAAATAGAAGCTCTCTTGCTCAGAAATGGGGACCTCGTGCGCAAGCTTTGATTCAGCAACCCTAAACTCTCACCATTAAAGGATAAGCTTGAAGATTTTCTTTGAAAATCGAGTTTCAAATCTTCAACTATTTTGAGATTGAAACTCCAAGAGTACATCCCTTTCCTTGATCCATTTCTATTCCATTAAGCATCTGAAGCAAGGGCAAGCATAATTCAGAGCAAGATCATGCAAATCTGAAGCTCCATTGAAGGTGATTTTCCATATTTTTCCACTCTTCGATTCTCTCTTATTTCTCCACTATTCTTGTTGATTTTTGGTTGTCTGAAGTCCTACCAATGTAGGCAGCAGGATTGAGTTGCTTAGAGGTCAAATCGAAGCAACTCAAATCATGATCCTCTAAATTCAACTCCCTGTATCTTCCTATATACTTGGAGTTAGACAAAATTGAGGCCCAATTCGAGCTCCTGAGCATTTTTTTTTAAATCCATGTCTTGCTTTTTTATTTTGGTGATGGTTGAAGGTGGACCAGTCCGGTGAGGTCCACCGGAGAAGAAGACCGGAGCTCTGGCTCCAGCGATGTATTGGCAAGTCTCTGAACCACATGATCCATTCAAAATATTTTAATCTTAAGCGTTGGTTGTGATTACCACGTGTGTTGCACAGTTGACTAGAGATCACATGGAGTGTGCGCTTTGGACCATTTGATCTGCCACCTCAATTAATGAGGGAGATCAGATGGACCACATATTTTTTATTTTCTGAATTTTCATTTTAATTGCTTTATTTTCATTAATTCATATTAATTTTAATATTGATCCAAAAAATATGGGACTTTCACCAAAAAAAATCAAATATTTTTCTCTTTCATCTTCTGAATTAGAATTACTTTTTGGATCAACATTAATATTTTTCATGATTTAATTGTTTTTGTGCATATTTTTAACTTTTTAAAAATACTTTTGACTTTCCAAAAATAATGAAAATTTTTCTCCAAGGTTCTTTGACCTTATTTGACCTATGATAAATCTCTTGGCCATTTATTTGGTGTTTTGAAGAGGTTTTAGGTTTTTGATCAAACATAATTTAATTTAATGCATTTTTAATTGTTTAATTGTGAATAAATTATGTTGAGCTATTTTTATTTACTTGTGAAGTTTGACTATTGTGTCGGCCTTGGTCAAGGTTGATTTGACTTTGTTGGATTAAAATCATTGGATTTAGGGGATTGATGAAATGTACATTTCATCTCCCAAAATGAATGAATGATTTTAATTTGATAAAATTCCTCCCATGACCAATTTGTGTTTGTCTCATTTCCCCTCCCTCTTCATCTTCAACCCCATTATATCTCATCCATTCCATTGACCAATGATATCTCTATATTCTAAGGCTAGTTGGTTCATAAACCAACACAAGTATGGATGAGATTAGGTCCATCCTTTTGCCAAATTTTTTTTCAGTCTGGTATGTTTTAGGAGTATGGTTCATTATACCATATCTCTAACATGCATTAACACTAAAATTTTCATTGCCCGGCCTCAGATTGTTGTGACTTCTACATAAGTCCAATAACGATTGCTTAACATAGCACTAAATTTTGACCCAAAAGGCATAACATTCTAGTAAGTGGGATTGTAAGTCTCCCCCCTTTCATGGTATTGTATGGAGACTTGGCCTTTTTTCCTTCCTTTGGAAGATGTATTGGTTCAAGGATCCATGCTTGTGAATAGAGGGTTGAGTGTTCTCCAAAGAATGACTTAATCAATTGAAAAGAAAAAACAACACTAACATCTAATCAACTAACATTTAACTAACCTTTATTCTACTTTGCTTTTAATTTCAATTCATTTACTTTATGTCATTTAGAATTCAAGTCATTTTTCATTTTTCCATTTACATATCATTTAACTTGTTTATGTTATGCCATTTTTCACTTTGCTCACTTGAGCCATATATTGTGATTGTATATATTTGTTTGTGTATCTTGTTTGTGTTTATGGTCTTAGGACCCCCAAAATACCTAATAACAACAAAAAACCTAAAAAATGTTTGTGTGGACTGTTGGATTTGATCTGAGACTTGGATTTAGAATTAGGCAACACTCCCTATCCAAAAGGACTTGGCCAATGCCAAATTTTCTGAAGCCAAGTCATTGTGAATTGAACTTTCATTTAGTGCAAATATTGAGACCCATTTTGAGTTCATCTGCTACATGGTCTTGATGCAAATGTCACTTTGAACCTGTGTCTAATGCCTATTTTTGAGCCATTCAAGGAGTATGTCATCTGATACATGGGAGATTATGAAGAAGACTATGGAGTTGCTAACTTGGATGTGGCTATATTTATTTGACGCCTTGCTCTTCATCTTTCTACTTGTGTATTGATATTTCTTGATTTCAAAGTCCAAAGGAAAAGTGGGTTTCTATATGACATTATTGTCTATTGGATTGCATCTCATTGGTCAGATCTTTTCAACTCTTAACTTTTAAATTTTTGCTTAGGATTAGTGTCTTCATCTCCTCCCATTTCTTAAATTTCAAATATCTCCCCTCTTTCAAAATCTTCTTTGCTTGTGATTTTTAAATTTAGACTTTATTGCAAATTAGAAAGTGTGGCCTTATGCCATTGCATTTTTTTAAATTTCCTTTCTTAATCAAACTTGTAAATGAACTTAATCATACTTGACTTAAACTTTCAAAAGACAAAAAGAACTAACACTCATTCAAACTCTTTTAGGCCTTTTGTGCCTCTTTTAAACTTAATTTGTTTTGTTAAAAGAAATTCACTCACTTTGAAATTGATACCACGAACTACAAGGTTTTGATCCCTCATTTTATGTTGGTACGTAGGCACAAGTCCGAAGGTCTTGTCAAACACAAAAATATAATTAATGAATTATTTTCTCATCCCCACATTCTATTTATTGCAAACATATTTCATTCCAAAACACATACACACATAAGAAGGGCTCCCTAGGAGTACCTAGGACACTTTGGGTGCTAACACCTTCCCTCTGTGTAACCAACCCCCTTACCTGTAATCTCTAGCATTTTATTAGTTTTGATTTGGAAACTTCTTATCTTTGGGTTTTGTTCGTACTTTTCCCTTTTCTTTTGGAAACAATAAAAGCGCGGTGGCGACTCTAGTTTTATTGATGTTAAGTTTATCCATAGCTTAATCGTCATGAATTTACCGCTACAGTAGGGTGTTAACCATAAAGGTGTGCCCCTGAAAAGGTAGGGGGTTAACCATAAAGGTGTGTCCGTGAAAAGGTAAGGGTTTAACCATAAAGGCGCGTTCCTAAAAAGGTAGGGGTTAACCATAAATGTGTGTCCCTAAAAAGATAGGGGGTTAACCATATAGGTGTGTCCCTGGAAAGGTAGGGGTTAACCATAAAGGTGTGTCCTTGAAAAGGTAGGGGGTTAACCATAAAGGTATGTCCCAAAATGAAAATAAATTACAATGGTGTTTAGACCAAAAGGATCTGAAAAGAGGAGCCACATAGGCTAGTTGCAGACTTGATAGTGAATTGACTGGAATTGCACTAAAGTCTATGAATAAGACAAATACTCTGAGAAACTAGGTCATTCGTCCCATACTGTGGGATATTCAAGACAAGTGTAGGGATATCCCCTCTCATCATTCCCTATTGCCTAAGGCTCTTGGCATGCAAGCCTAGTCAAAGACTGACAAGTTATTGAAGTAGGTTCCCATAGATGCTTGTGGGGATGAGTTAGATGATTGTGATCTACTAAAGAAATTTGTGATCCACTAAGGTCCTTGAACTTGTTGA
Source organism: Lathyrus oleraceus (assembly GCF_024323335.1). Taxonomy (NCBI): domain Eukaryota; kingdom Viridiplantae; phylum Streptophyta; class Magnoliopsida; order Fabales; family Fabaceae; genus Lathyrus; species Lathyrus oleraceus. The sequence goes on along the minus strand of NC_066580.1, from coordinate 302,491,619 downwards.
GAGGCTAATGCTCCAAAGTAATAAAGACAACTCCCATCAAGTGACCAAGGGACTTATGGTCACTTGAAAAAGACAAAGGAGAAATGTAACAGATGACAAGATTTAGTTGATCAAATGTGAATTAGATCAAGCCAAATTAAGGGAAAGGGATTGATGAACAAACAAAGATGTATGATCATACAAAACTAGCCTAAGGTCTCATTATTTGGTAGCCCAAGAGAAATCCATGTGGGTGCAAAGTGTACTATCATATGTCTTATTGTTAGGTAGTCCAAGAGAAAGCCATGTGTGGGTAAAAAGTGTGCTAAACCTAAGAAGATGAATGCAATAGGCATAAAGCAGAGTAATAAGACGAATGAAATAAGATCACAAGCTCAACAGGAACAAAGGAAAGTCAAAGTGTCCACAAGCTCCATGGATCCAAGGTTACTTCAAGTTAAGCAAGGGGTCTAAACCTAAGTCAAAGTCCAAAGTCCAAAGAGGTCTTCAACACTCAAGGTCAGGCATATGGTTAAGACTAAGTCCAAGTTGCTTTATCATGTTTTGATTCATTAAAATTAACAAGCAGATCAATCAAACAAGATAAGAAGTAACAGATGAATAAGACAATATGAATAAAGTATGAGATGATATGATGATTAACGGGACTAGAAATTAAAGTGAATTAAGTAAATGACATACACTAAATGATTTGAATTAAACGGAAATAATGTAAAGATCAAGAAGTAATGTTAGGAGTTAATGGTCAATTGATTGTGTCGGGAAAATTTAGCGCTATGTTAAGAAATTGTAAGTAGGCTTATGTAGAAGCCATATTTATCTAAGATCGGTCAATAACAATGTATGTGTCAGACAAGTTAGAGAATAAACACAAAGTTAATCTCAATCAACATGTCACTCAATGATAAAAAAAAGAAGAGATAAAAGTGGAAAGAGTGAAAAATAGAATTAAAGGACTCATTTTATCCACAAATCAAAGGACTCAAAATATGGCGCATCAAGGGTTAACTTATTCTATTTTGAGTCCTTTAATTTGTGGATTTAATGACCCCTATGTGATCATTAAGTGACATGTTGCTTAAAATCAATTACATAGGAATCATTCTATCCATAAATAAAAGGATTCAAAATATGGCGCATCAAGGGTTAACTTATTATTGATGCAAAGTATTGAAGAGGATTCATGATCATCTATCAACAAGTTTTTTATCAAAGAAGGTTGAATCAACGTATGACCCATCTATCAACTATTTGAGATGTGGAAGAAATCATCAACCAAGTAATCAAGTCAATTCAAAACACAAGTAAAAATAAAATAAAAATGAATTAATAAAAGATTAATAAAAGAAAATAAAAGAGAAAATGTCAAAGTGGGGTTAAAACACAAAATAAAAGTCCAAGAAAAATGTGAGAGATAAACAAAAATATTAGAGGCTTGACTTCAAAAGTTGGGATCATAAATGTTTTAAAATGATAAAAAAAATGTTAAAATAAAATTAAATGAAAAATAAGAGAAAATATGAATTAAATGCAAAAATGGTTTTAAAAGTTATGCAAAAATTGTATATGATAGAAAACATTTTTATGAAATTATGAAAAAAAGTTGGACTAAAAAATAATAAAAGAACTATTTAAAATTAATTTTGGAAGAAAAATGAATTAAATAAAATAAAAATAAATTAAAACATTTGAATCCAATAGCTAGCTAGGTGGCGCACTCTGATTGGCTAGGAAGTTCGAATTTCCCTCAGAAGCGCATGAAGAACTTCATCTTCAATCTCCGGATGTTTGATTTTGCAACTTCATAAACTCGTGTTTTAAACATGAATCAAGCATGAATTCAGTTGTTAAACATCTCATTGTTCATGTCTCCCTGCATCAAAGTAATTGATTTTCTCTAAGCATGGAGAATTTGCTCAAGAACTCGAAGAACCCTAGTTCTTCAAAGTAAAATTAAATGACTAAAACAACAGATAAATCTTAGTTAGAAGAGGGATTTTGATCAGTGGAACAAGGTAAATAGTGTGTTAACATGTTTTATTGAAATGGTAACTTGTATCTACCTTCTCGATTGGAGCTTCAAATAGCTTCGGAGGATGTCGATGAAGGATTATGGGCAAAGAAACGGAAGCAAAAGGACTTGAATCGAAAAAAGAGAGCGACTGGTTATTGGAGGTATCAGGCTTCAATGGTTTCAGAGTTTCTTTGGCTTTCAAAGCTTACAAATGAAGACAAAATTTTCCTATATTTAGAGGGATTGTATTGGGATTCAAATACGTGTGAATTGGATATGAATTCGTCTGAGTCAACTTGGAAAATCTCAGATCCAAACCGTGTGAAATTTTGGTGCCAAATTCGTGATTTCGGAGCTTTTCAATTCACTTCATGTTGTGGTCATATGCTTTTGGTCACGGGAAACAATATTTTATGCGTTAGAAGTGATCCCAAGTTGATTTTGGCATGTTTCCACATGATAGGTCATGGTGCAAAACATAGTCAGGTCACCTTGGAAAGTAACAAAATTCAAAAGGAATGGGGTCAAAAGAATGCATGAGTTAAAAATGGAAAGGGTGGGAAGTAGAGGTCATGTCAAGGTTTTGGCCCATTTTGGCAACTTGGTCCTTTGCACAAATGAGGTTCTTAATGAAAGAATTAATGTTTGACCATCGAATCAAAGTTGTATAGGATCCAAAATGGCACATTTGTCTCAAATAATATTTTCATTTGGATAAAAATTGAAGGAGTTATGGAGTTTGGACCAAAGGCATGGCATACTTGCAAATTAAGTCAAACCAACGTGTACCCCTTTTACAACTTTGATGTTTTCTTGCATTTCAAGCCATTAAAATGACATAATGAGGATCCCTTTATGAAATATTGATTAGTTTTTGAGTTATCTTAAAGATAGCTTGACGATTCACTGATGTGGCATGGAAATAAACACATGGACCATCTTTGAATCACATGGAGTAAGCTTGCATTTCCCTTGATCAAAAGGCCTTGGTCTTGCCTTGATTTGAAGCATGATCACCTACATGAATAACAAGAACAAACAAGTACTATCTCCCAATGAAGTTAGGGTTAGTTAATAAGCAAAATAAGATGAAACCCTAATGTTAAGATACAAACCAACAATGTGGCCATGCTTGTGATCCCATGCATGATATGATTGGATGTACGCAAATGTTTATGAAAAAATGAAAAAGAGAGGGTAAACTTTGGGGTATCAAACTATCCACGTATGTTTCCAGAAATCAGTAACGGAATCATCGCCCAATTTACATGAGATGCTATCGCGAAACCAGGTAAGCTTAGTTCCCTAAACACCCATAGTTAACCTAAGATCTCTCCTCCAAAAGAAGATTTCATATTGTTGACAGGCTAAGACGGATCGAGCATTTGGAATTTCGTGTAATTATATTTGAACTCCAATAGAAACCTTTAAACATAATCAACGCTATAGATTATTTCTCAAGCCCATTTACCTAGAAAGGAGATATTGATCAATTCGTAATGCCTCACTCCTAGCCCACAATCCCACTTAGGTTTGCAAATGATAGACCAACCAATCAAATTAATTCTATTTTTGTTTTCTTTTCCATTCCAAAAAAAATCCATTTGGGTTTTAATCATATATTGAATCACTTTTTTGGAGCTTTATAAAATGAAAAGTAAAAGAGAGGGATTGAATTAAGAATTGAGTTTATTAGTGTTACCCGACCACCAAGTGAAAAAAATCTGCTTCCCTAAGAAGATAGTCTAGATTACTTTTTAACCAAACATGCTCCCAAAAAGAACACCTATGATTGTTGATGCCACCTTGAATACCAAGGAAGGTAAATGGGGAATCACTAATGCTACAAAACAGGAAAGCAGATGTAGCCTGCATGAAATCAGGATGAAGATTTAATAGAATTATTTTGCTCTTGCGTAAGTTTACCCGCAAACCTGAAACAATTTTGAAACCACGAAGAATAGATTTGATTTCCCAAAGGTTATTCCGAGAAGATTTTCCCAATAAGATTGTATGGTCCATGAATTGAAGTAGGTTGAAACTAAGATCATTCAAAAGTGAGAATGAGTCAAAATAGTCCAACGAAACAACATTACGTATTAGATCGAAAAGACCATTTATAACAATAAGGTAGATAAAAGGAAAAATATGACATAATCCTTTATTTTCTTGAAATTATTTTTTTGGACTTCCATTAACTAAAACTAAAATGGAATTAAAACATGCACATGCTCACATCCTATTGATCCACCTTTTATCGAAGTTCATTTGTTTCATGACAAAGAAAAGGTACTCCCAAGATACTTAGTCAAGCACCTTTTCAAAATCGACTTTGAAGATGAACAAGTCATTCTTATCCCACTTAGAAAAATCTACCAATTCATTGACCATAAGGATGCTTCAAGCATGCTTCTATCTAAGATGAATGTTGATTGTGATTTAGAGATGAGCTTCCCTACTACTCGTTTCAAACTTGTTGCTAATAATTTGGAGATGATTTCGTAGACGCTTGAGATGAGGTAGATAGACTACTAATCACAAATTTCTTGTGGATTGTGGCTTTTAGGAATTAACACCAGGAAAAAGGAGGCTATTGCCTTTGGATTGTGTCCTTGCAAGAAAAAAAAATCAATAATGCATTCAAATAAGTCGTCTTTAATTACATCCCAACATACTTTGTAAAAATCCATGGTGAATCTGTTGGGCCCTAGAATTTTATCCCCCGCAGAGTTCCGGATTATTTCCTTTAGGTCCAACATGGTTACTGGTTTTTCAAGCTCAATACTTTCCGAATTATAGAACTCTTTGAAATATACTCCTTCTAATTTGGGCTAGTTGAAATGAGGTTCCAAGAATAATTCGTTGAATTGATTAGATGCTATATTTTTTATGCCCTCCACGTCTTCAATAATGGTGCCACCATTTTTCAGAGCATTAATTCCTAAAACATCATATTTTATAATTTAATTTCTAAATACCATACTTTTAAAACACTAAATGTTGAAGTTAAGTTAAAATGTTATGAATCCACATTGTATTGATTCAAATGTTTAGAATTATAGGATCCATATTATAGAAATGCATAATTTAGATGAGAGAGAATATAGCCACAAAAGTTTAGAAGTATTGACTTGGATCTAGCAACTAGAGATTTATTATTGGACCTCCATGAGACTAGAAGTGTTACTTCTATCATCAATATCACTAGCCCGGTCAATATTACTATATGCTCTAAGATAGGTTTTGTTATGAGCATTAGAAAGAAGCAGAGTGAGATGATAATTTGTTTTATCATTAGATATCTTAGAACTCTTAGAACAATTGTCCAATGTGTGGTAGAAGGGAGATCCCATGAACTGACATGCTTAGTTCACACTAAATGGTATATTAGACCTATTAATGGTAAAACATATTGTAGGGCCCCAACAACTGACCTATATTGATGTGGGTATGATAAAGCATCAGTATTATGATAACTTACTTTAATGCTTAAGAAGTTTCTTGGTCTACTAAGTATCTTTAGAAAATACTTAAGATAGAGTTTGTTGATAAGATCATGAACTGTCTTGGAAAAAGAACCAATAATTAAAATTTCATATACATAAACAAAAGCATACATGGTGGTTCCTTAATGACAGAAAATGAAAAGATATTAGACACATTTGCTTGATATAAATCCAAATTGAAATAGAGCTTGGTGAAGCTTTTCACTATTTTCTTGGTGCTTATTTAAGATCATAAAGTGACTTATGAATTTCGTAGACCAGAGTTTAGTTATAACTGATGAAACTAGAAAGTTGTAGCATGTATAACTCCTCTAGAAAAAAGCCATTGAGGAATTCATTATTGATATCAACATGTTGAAGTTCCCATTTATGTGTGATAGCAAGGGTATGGATGACTCTTATGGTTGTAGGCTTGATCGCAGTGTCATGTCCTAATCTTTAACTCTAAGATCCCACATGTCATTTGCATTCTTGCATACAAACAAGATGACATCTTTGTCCTTTCCTTCTTATCTTTGGGTTTTCCTTTTTGAAAGGATCCTTAAGCACCTCTTTATTGGTGTTTTACCTTTGTGTTTATATGTTCATTTCTTATATAACCACTAATAAAAATAGAAAAAATATATTTTGTTTTCTTTAAGTTTATTGTACAAGGTAGGACTTTTCATCAAGAGCATCAAACATGGCTCCTTAGCTAGGGTTTTCTTTAATTTCTCAAGCCAAAGTGTGTTCAACCATTGATTCTCAATGGGTTTATCTATCAAAACATGATGTCTAAGGTTCTCAACCATCCTTCAATCTCATTTTGATCAAGATTATCTCAAAGTTTTTTTTGCTTATTTCTCAAGAAAAGTCAAAGGTTCATGTGTTTATTTCCATGCCGTCTTCCACAAGTTACCTCAAACTTTGGCAAATTAATCAAAATACACTCAAGGAAACCTTATTTTTAGTTTATATGATCATCCATATACCTTGAAATTCCAGAAAAGTCCAAGTACACAAGCTTACTCCAAGAGGTTTGACCAAAAGGTCAACATTTGAAGTCAAAGTTCAAAGGATCACAACTCTTTAAATTCTCAATGTTTTTGAATGCTTCTTTTTGCATATGAATCTTATCAATTTCCTATACAAATTATCCTTACATTACAAGAGCCAATTATTCTTGGAGGATCATCAAACGTTTCAAGATATTATAGGTCATTTGTGGACTTAGTGAAATTTTACCTATTTTCAAGTGACTTTTTCTCAACTTTCAAGGTTCATAATTTCTGCAAATTTCAACATTTGAGACTGATTATATCTTCAAAATATCATTTATGATTCCCTCTATAAGTTTGCTTCAAGGATCAAAGTAAAATTATGCTTGGAAGGCCATGGAATTCTTTAAGACATTATGGGTCATTTTCAGCCATTTGGGACTTAGAATTTTCCAAGTTACATTACCAGACTTTCGTGGCAACTTCAATATGTCATAACTTTGTGATCAAGCACCCAAATTCAACCTTTCTTGGCATATTGTGATCTTTAATATGATGTCAACAAATTCCAAGAAGAATGGGATCAAAAAGCCTCCTGAGCAAGATGCCCCATTGAGTTAAACATGGTGACTTGGAACTGAAGAAATCATCATGATCAAAATTTTGAACTTTACTAATCCTCAATTACAAGCCAATTTACCATGCGTTTTGGACCTAAACATGTTTAATAAAGTCTCCAGAAGTTAATTGACTCATGAAACGCATGATTTGGCTAAGTTTTGATGGTTTTGCAAGTCACACTTTTTTGACATCATGAGAAAATTAGTTTGACCCGAATTGAGCATCATTTGGGACATATTAGATCACCAATCACTTCCCTATATATAGAGTAACATGTTTGCTTCACTCACAAGCTTTGGAGAGCCAAGAAACCTCTGTTTCACTCTCAAACGTTTCCTGAAAATTGAGCTATCGTATTTTGATTTCTAGCTTTTTTAAATTCAATTTCTTGATTCCATTAGTACCTTCGATCTCCTATGAAGCTTTTGCAACAATTCTCAAGCTCTAAGACCTCATGAAGTTCCCTGGCCAGATCAATCTTCTTCAACTTTTTATCATCATTTGGACAAGGTAATTCTGAGCATCATTTGAACTCAAACAAGTTACTACAATATAACCCTTCACTCTCTGATGCTTTTTCTTAACTTATATAGTGTTGATTGTCCGTGTTCATTATTTAATTTAATTTTTCGTGGCTTGGTTGCTTCTGAAACTTCTATGAAATTCTCCATGCTCAGTTTAGATAAATGAATTTTGAGCATGACGTTGAATGGGGGTCTCGTGTTCTTAATTTGTCAAACAATGAAACTCCAATGAGGGTTCACCAGAGAAGATGACTGAATTGTTTCAGGTCATCTGAGTTGGCCATACACGTTAGCATTTTGAAAGGTTTTGATTGGTCCATTTTAAATGTGATCCCGTGTTTAATTCTGGCTATTTTCTACTTGTGCCCTAGCTTGATAGTTGTTGGGTCTGCCACGTAAACTAATGAGGCCAGATCCAATGCTTCCGTGTTTTACTAATTTTTTATTTCTTTTTCTTTTTTTATTTTAAATTGTATTTTCTTTTAAAATTCATAAAAAATCATCTTTTATTCAAAAAAATCCCAAAATAATTTCTAAAATCTTCTTTTATTTTTCCTCGTCTAGTTTTTATTTTTTTCATATTTTATTTTATTGATTTTCTATTTTTCTTTAATTTCCTTTTTTTCTTTTGTTTTAATTGGTTTAAAATATCTTTTATGCATTTAAAAGTTATGAAAATTTTATTTTATGTTTGTTATTTTATCTCCAACCTTCCAAAATTTTCTTGGCCATTTATTTGGTGTTTTGAAGGGATTGATAGATTTTCTCTTTTATTTCCCTTTTAAAATTTATTTTAAAAATATTTTTGATGCATTTTATTTTATTTTATTTTATTTGCATTTTATGCTTGTTTGACCTTTGTTGACTTCAGTTGGCCTTGGACCTTGGCTATTTTGATCATAGGTCTCATCAAAGTCAATGGATCTTGGGTGTTGATGGGGTGAAAATCCTAATCCACCAATATGGATGATTGATTTTGATAATGACTTGATTAATCCTTTGGTCCAATTTGGGTTTGGTTTCTCTTGTCTTATTCTTCTTCATCTCTTTCTCTTCATTTTTTTCTCTTGATCAATTGGATGGTTTGTGTCCATCTTGTTCATGATGTGTGGATTGGTACTTGATGAACTTTCATCATTTCAAATCTACCTCCTAATTGATCATGGATTACTTAAGGTACTTTGGATTGATGCATAAGTTTGTCCTAAGTATCATGAAGTATTGATTGATGTAATGGACCACTCTCCTAGCCTTTGTGCTTGATCCATCCTCTTTTCTTTTTGTGTGGCATAACTTTAGGAGAATGATTTAGATATCATTTCTCTAGCATGTATTAACACCAATATTATTATTGACCTACCTCATATATTTGTAATTTCTACATAAGTCTAATTATGATTGCTTAACATAGTGCTAACTTTGTCCTGAATCGGAACGTAAGTCTTTTTTATAAGTGAGTTTGTAAGTCTCCTACTCCCCATGGTATTGTGTGAAAAGTAATGTTTACTTTTAACCTAAGAGAGCTAGTGACATACTTGTTTATTTTATCCAAGTTGGATCCTTTCTCATAGTGATGTAAAGGTTCATATTTTCATACTTGTGGGTGAATAGTTGAGTGTTCTCCCAAAAATGACAATCTGCCTTTCTATCTAATAACACAACTTACTAGCTCGTTATTGTATTAAATTTAATGTCATTTATCTAATTTTTTTTCCTATTCACTTCATGATTTTATTTTAAGTATCTCATATCATATTTTTTTGACATTAATAAAGAAAAACCCTAAAAACTTAGTTCTCTTGATTCATGGACTTGAGGTTACTATCATTGGCATTATTGTAAAGTTATGGACTTAGAATTAGGATCTTGACCATTACTTTAGGAGCTTGTGATTTCAAACCTTGGGATTCATCTAGTACCTTTGACTTTAGGTTTCTTTTGAAGACTTGGCTTCGTTATTTTGGTTTCATCTGATACATGGATTATTCATTACTTATTTTGCTTGCTTGAGGCATAATCCAAAGGAGGGAATTCTTGCTTGACTCACGTCAGAAAGCTTTATATCTTTCGGTTAAATCTTTCCCCCATAGCTTTTACTTTATGTTCTAGGATAGTCTCTTCGTATCCTCCCCTTCTTTGATTTTCAAAGTCTTCTTCTCTTTTCAAAAACCTTCTTGTTTTCAAACCTGAACCACTTTCTTAATAAACCTTGACTTCTGTCAAGTGATTCTCAAAATCTTTTCTTAATAAATTCTAATACATCTTAAGTGTAGCGGGGTATTCGTTACCTTTAAGTTTATTGACTAAACCAAAAGTAACCATACAATTCGAGTCGCCACCGCACTTTTATTTATCCAACGGAAAGGTTAAAAAGCGAACAAAAACCAAGTAATAAGTTTTAGTAAATCAAAAACTAATAAAAATGTCAGAGATCTGGGAAGGTTTTACGCACCCAAAACATCCTTAGTACTCTAAGGGAACCTATTTTTGCAAATATCTCTTGTAGGTTGGTATTTGTGAAAATATGTGCAAAAGATTGAGGGGATGAGAAGAGAATAGATTATATTTACAAATTTGTTGTTTGAATGGATAAACTCATTGCCTACGTACCATCACAAAGGTATGATCAAAACCTCGTAGTTCGGGGTAAAAATCACAAAGATTGGTGAATTGATTTGATCAGAAGCCTTAAGGTCTTTTGTTATCAAAGGGAGAAAACTCAACCTAAACCAACAATCCACCATGTGAGAGAGATTCAACATACTAGTGAGGGGTTAACCCTATAATAAGTATGGAAGGCTTATAGTCCAATCACTAAGGATAATGTGAGATTTACATCAACCACTATGATAACTCAAACCTATGACTAATGTTTGTGAAAAAGTTTTAACAAAGGTGGCCATTGGAACCACAAAAGCAACTTGAAGTGAGTTGTATTTACAAGTTAGAAGTATTTACAAAAATGAGGTCAAAGTTGGATTAGGATTTATTCACAATGAGTATCAATGAAAAGATTTTGAAAAGTAAAAGGCAAAAGGCCTAGGTTTCTAGTTTGAAAACAATGTCAAAATTTGAAAGAAAAGGGTTTGGCTTGGGTTAGAGTGAGGAGAAGAAGAGAATGGCTAGTCCTAAAGCATAAAAAGATAAGAGAAGAGATAAAACCCTTGGAGTTCCTTTTCTTGGAATCATAGAGATGATTCAAGATGCTCCTTTCCTTTGGACTTAGCACACAATCAAGCAATCAAACAAATTTAGATTCAAGCTCCTAGAATCTCCATTTGGCTTGTCTCTCTTAACTTGGCTACTCATGACAATGGTCCTTTTTACTATCTCAAGATGGAATCCCTATCACACAAGGGTAAACATCAAAAAGTTCACAACACAATAAGGGAAATGGACAAAGAATAAGTTTTGGAAAGGAAGTCCTTTGAATTCAACTTTGAGATTTAGCATTCTAAAGGCATGAGGCCTAGTTGCTCTTCAATAAGTTTAGCATTATAAAGGCATGAGGCCTAGTTGCTCTTGAACTCCTTTAAGCATAGGTATGTCCTAATTCTAAGTCCTTTCTCCTTTTTGCATTGGGCTCACACAAAACAAAAGCAAAACCAACACAAGATAACAAATATATTTATATACAATAATGAGCTCAAATGAGCAAAGGGAAAATGACATACACATAAAATATGTGCTCAAGTGAGCAAAGTAAAAAACAATATGAATAAATGAGCAAGAAATAAAGTGCACTAAAGTAAATTGCAAGAAAATTAAATGCTCAAATTAAAGTTAGTGATTAGTGAAGTTATGTTAGTTTGTCATAAGACAATTTAGCGCTATGCTAAGAAATCGTAAGTGGACTAATGTAGTAGTCACACCTATCTGAGGTCGGTCAATAAAAATATAGGCAAATAAACACAAGTTAGAGATCATGACTAGTAAGCCAAGCTCCTAAAACTTGCCATGCCAAAAGAAAAGAGAAAGGCCTTGTATAGACTTTAGGTTTTTTGCTTGACCAAGAAGCAACCTATCTTGGACACAAAGCAACTCACTTGATCTTGGATCAAGTTGAGTTTGATTTGGATCAAAGAAGGTTAAGCCTCTCATATGTCAAGACCAACCATAAGACATTAACTCATTGGCCAAAATAAAAAGAAATGACATGAAGATGAAATGAATAGAAAAAGAATTCAAGTGTCAAACACAATTGGTCAAAAGTGAATCAAATCATCATCAACCAAAGTCAAACAGAAGAGAAATGAAGATCACAAGTCAACAAGTCAAACATATTTTTTTTGGTATTTTTGGAATTAAAAATAAATGCAAAATAAAATGAACAAAATATGGTCAAACCTCAAATTCAATTCAAATCAACTTCAGCAAGTCCAATTAAATTCTCATAGATCTAACATGGTCAAACAACCTTTGACAAAAAAGTTCAAAAAATTTTGGAATCAAAAACTATTTAAAAACAATTAAAAAAACAATAAAATAACACAATAGAATTAAAATCTCAAATAAATCTCAAACCAATTAAGAAATTGATGAGACTATTTTTCATTGACTTATCATGATCCATGTGTTAAGAAAATATTTTTGGATTTTTCAAATATCAAAAAGTATTTTAAAATGAATTAAAACTATTAAAAACCAAATAATTCACAAAAAATATTAAATGAAGTCACAAAAATAATTAAAAATCAGAATATGAAACTAGATTTTTCAAGAAAACTTTTGGCATTGGTCTCATACTTTTGTGACTTCAAATAAAATATTTATGAATTTTTGAAAATAAAAGGAATTAAATGGAATTAACAGAAAATAAGAAAAATAGAAAAAATGCGCTGCCATTGGATCACTTCATTAAGTGACGTGGCAATGATTTGAGGGCTCATAGGCACGGTCTTATGGTATACGTGAGTCAAGCGCATCACACATTGAATTAAAGCAAGTCAACAAAATGCAAGGCCACGATTAAAACGTTCTATCAAGATCCAAGGGCTCTGAAGGTCCCACGTGGGGATGGTGGTGGAAACCACCATCTTCTCCGGCCAAACAACTAATTTCGGCCACCACGCGCAGGAAATTAAACTTTAATGAAAATGAAAAAGAAAGGTATCAAAATGAAGCTGAGGTGATGTACATCACCCCTATAACCATGGATCATTCTTAAAGTTCATATTTAAAGAGAAACCTGAGCTTGAAGATCATGGTGCTTGATCTGAAATGGCACGATTTGCAAAATTGAGACCACCATTGGCCTGCCTCATGCATGAGGACTTTAGAAAACAACAAAAACCAAAGGAATTCACATCATATTGCAAGTTCTAGATCAAGAAAAATTGAGGTTCTTCCTCTGAAATGCAACTTCAAACAACACGAATTGTCCAAGCTTTTGATCCAATCTTGCTCTGGAAGTGTGATGATGATGCAAGGCCAAGGAATTAAGCTATGAAGATCAACTAAGGATGTTGAATTTCAAGCTTGAAATTGAAAATGAAAACTGAAATTCCTTTAGGGGAGGGTTTGGTTTTCAATCCAGCAGCATTTCAAATCTCCTTGTGCTGCAATGTGCTGCAAGGTAGTGTTTGGCTCGTGTGCATGAAACTTGGATCCTTCATGCATGAGCCTGTACAGGCGCGTGCAAAGCCCAATAATGAATGGAAATGCATGTTGAGGTCAAATGTAGTTGAATTGGACGTGCACAAGAGGCTGCACAAGCTTGCATTCCAAGTTATGATGTGAATTGCAAAAATGAGCATAAACATTAAGCTCTTCGAAACTCCCACATGGAATATCTAAAAATGGTCATATGGGTAATGGTTGGAAAGCCCTTGGAATAAGGAACAAAAGTCATGTTGGGAAAAAATTCATTTGGAGTTTGGCAATTTATGAAAATTGGCTGTGAAGTTTTGGGTACAAAACATGTCTAGGTTCCCTTTGAAAATTTTCAACAAAAGCAACCACCAACATCAAAGTTGTAAATTTGTTCAAGATTATCAATTTAGACTTAAACTTTTCATCATTTTGATTTTTAATGAGAAAGTTATGGGCACTTGAAGTTGGACATTTTTCAAATTCAATGACTTAGGTCCAAAGTGACCTATAATGTTTTGTATTATCACATGTATTTATGTTAGGATTATGAAATTTTTTACAACATAATATTTGAAGTAGACATCTTAATATTTCCAATTCACTTGGTCTCACCTTAAAATCATAATTGAGGAAGTTAGGTCCTTGGGAAGTTGACTCAAAATTAGGGTTTCAGTCAAAATGACCTATAATGTTTTGAAATGAATGATGACCTTCCATGTTTCAAATGGATTTTTGATGAACATTAAAGTTGTTCATATGGTTCTTAAGAACATTTTTATCTTGGGTTCATCTTCATTTGACAAACACATCACATGTTATGTCTCAATGATCTTCAGTTTAGTCAGATGATTTGACTGGTCAACTTCTCAAGGCCAAACTTCAAATCTTGATGAATAAATGATTGAGGATCCCCAAATAGGCTCATATATGCATAAAATAATGAATGAAAGAACTTCCATTGATTAAATTAGATCATAGGTTGAGGTTGCTTCATGAGCAAGGCACAGTTAATGCACAGTTGAATTAGGGTTTCCTTGGGAAACAATCCTCAAGCCCTTTGGGTTATCTTGATCAAATTGGAAAATTGAGATACTTGGGGGACATATATGATGATTAGGAGCTTTGTGGACCATTTTAATGCTTTTTCTCATCCTCATCTAGCCACTTCATTGAGCTTAGGAGTCTCCTAGGAGCAATGGAGCACATGATCACTTGAGCTTCAAAACAAAAAGAGTTAGTGACATATTTTTATGCTTTTGGTTAGTAAACAAAATAAGAAAAACAATAATATACAATACAAGCATGCTTGGTGGTCTCAAACTAACTCACACAAGTCTCACCCCTAGGGTTGAGGAGCCACACATGCTATGATCCTTGAGGCAATGCATTGAGCAAATGATATGATGCCATGAGGGATCTTAGGGTCAAAATTAGGGTCTTACAGATGCCCCTATTTAAGGTCATTCTAGCCGGAGATATGAAGGTTAAAATCTTCGTCTCGACGAGGTAGAATGGGCTTAAATAATAACAAAGATACGAATTTTGGTCCCTAAGAGACCTCATGATGCAAATATATGTATGCAAAAATAAAATCTTCATGGTGAATAATTGCCACAAAGGAAAAGAAATCAGGAGAAACCGAAAAATCCATAGGAGTAACACACTCACTGGGGAGACAAAGACTCTGGGGAAAATAGGGTAAAAATGCTTGAGTAGGTCACGACTGGAAAACTTGCTGGGGGACACGAAGGGATTCCACGAAAATAAATCGATGGAAAGACTCGAGCTGACGCAAAGATGCATGTATCGGGGAATATGCCAATACAGTGAAACTATCCACAAAGGATGCATCGGATAAAAATCCGGACTCAGACAAGGATGTCCACAAAGGACTCAGCTGAGGAAGAAACAGCGAGATATTACCGGTTACTGGGTAATAAACTCAAAGAGAGACATGCTATCAAAACACCGGTTACTGGGTGAGAGAACAACACGCTCAGGGAGAAAGAATATCTAAGACCGGTATAAGGGTGAGAGATATCAATCATCCGAAACATCTGAGGAGAACCTAAAAGGCACATCTCAACTCAGGAAAATCTGACTACACAGGGGACAAAAAGTCATAATAGGGAGCAGAAGGAAGGAACACCAGGGATACCGGTTACTTGGCATATAATAGGTGACCAACCAGGCGTGAATTGGGAACATATCCAAAACACTCAACATCCGAAAGGAGTGCTGAAAAAGCAAACTCGACTTACAGGATGGGCATTCGATTCCACAAGGAAATACGAATCTTATTCAACTGGGGAAGAAAAAGACTTCGACTGAAGAGCGCATGAGATATATTATCTATTACCGTCATAACGTAGATAACATACTCGCATGAAAGATTATCCACAACCGATTATTGGGTTAATAAAGGATAAATCGACCGAAATGAAGGGACATCGGGATACCGGATACTGGGTATAAAATGATGACCAATCAAAAGGAGAAACCGTCATTACCAAATACGGGTAAATGAAAGTTGACTCGGCGGGGGACGAATTGCTTGATACGAGCAATTATCTAGGAGATATATCACCGGTTACTGGGTGGTATACTAAAAAACGAAGGAGTATCAATATCGGTTACTGGGTAAAGATAACCAACAAAGAGGGGATTACATCTACCGGTTACTAGGTAGAAAACCACAGAAATAGGACTTACAACTACCGGTTACTGGGTACAAGGCCACAAAGTTTACTCGGGAAAAGGATGAACAATTACTGGTTACTGAGCAATTAAACAACTAAATCACAGGAAACTGCAGGGGAAAAACGAGAACGGAGTCAATCTAGGAACAATCTAGAAAGACACAATCAAACAAGGCTCAACCCAATGAGGATATAACTCAGTGGAGTAATTCCATCCTAATACACAACTGGGGAGGAAACTGAAACAATAATCATTCACGAAGACATAACTCAGTGGGGAATAATGAAGGAAAGATAGACACTTTCTGCCTATTGGGCTGACTCTATATGGAGAGACCAGACACAAACATCTACGTGGGGAAGAATATTTCACCAACAGCAAGAGATAACAAGCAAAGGTATATGGCAAAGACTGCATCATGAATATCTGAATGCTATGATTATGCATGTATATGCATGATTTGTGTATGACTAATGCTGACAAACAGACATATCTAACACAAACAGGCTCACGAGCCTAGAACGGATATCCGACACAATATCTTCAAAAAGAAAGACAAGGCCCACAGGAGAACTTAGCTCTGGCGGGGACGATCCAATACCAGGAGACACAGACCATCGCTGAGGATAAGCAAAGTCACAGCTTCCAACTATCGGGGATATTCCAACAATTCTCGGGAACAGGAGACTGGATACCAATAAGATCTGCCGTAGAAGAAAACTTTACTGGGGAACTTATCAGAAAATGAGATGAAACTCTGTGGGGAACAACCACCAAACAGATACTCATCAATCAAAACACTCCCTCTTAACTACTTGAGGGACATCTCTGCTAAGGAGAGAAAGAACAAATTGCTCCGTTGGGGGAAGGTAACAACACATCTTCCTCATCATCTCAATACTGAGAAGAAATCTTCACAAACGGAGAGGAAACAAAATCATCAACCCGGATCAAGCAAACCCGCAAGGGACGATTGTAGGCAAACCTACTGGGGAAACTGCCTCTGCTGAGGATATCGGAGACAAATCCTTCATCAACACGTGCCATGCTGGGGATGAAAGGGACACAAGCCCTTCTTCAACTGTTATAGACAACTTCTTGCTGAGGAGACAAAAATCTAGAAAGATAGCCCTGCATGGAGCACATGCCTACTCCGCTGGAGATTCTTACCCATGCTGGGGAAAGACAAACTTCCTCGTGAATAGATAGCATATCAACTTTTATCAATCTATAAGGGATTTTAGGTCAGTCCACACAAGAGATGACAACCATATGATCGATAAAACACAAATGCTAGTGCCAGAATCTCTGGGAAGATGATGATGTATTATTCTTTCTGCGCTCGCTGGGGAGACAAATGAAAACTGATGAAGAGGATATCAACATGTCATAATATGAACAAATGTATTACCTTTTGGAAATCGTACTATCCTTGGGAGAGCACTGAGGACATTCCATTTATCCTTATAATCATTGTGAATGTTCATTTTATTTAAAACGGTTTATAAAAACTTTAATCATTTAAAACAATGATATTTATCAATTAAAACATGCAAACATTTGTTAAATAGAAATAAATAAGAGTGCCAAGAATTGGATAACGGCTCAAATTTATTTGATAGAATGGTAGTCCACAAATGGTGAGACTCCATGGATCTTTACAAATTTGAAATTGGTGATATATATTGGAAAAAGGGCTACATTGAACATAATGACCATTTCTCCACCAACTTTGAATCCAATGTATTTGAAGCTTCAGTTGACGATGACTGAGCGAGAATCTCTGACAGCAGACAGCTATAGAACAAAGTCTTGTCAGGATGCAGTTACTTGCCAAATCCCTAATTTTTGCCTAGATAGCTCTAGGGAGAGGTACTTAATCTAGCGGGATATATATATATATATATATATATTCATTTTTTTCATGTCTCTAACTTTTGTCTGGACCGCCCTTTCGGGTTTTCAATCCACCGAGACGCTCATTTTTGCCTAAGCCACCCTTTCGGGTTTTCAACTTAGCGAGTTATTCTGTTTTTATTTTTAGGCGAAGTATTTCTTGACTGCATTTGAATTCACAGGACGAGTGAAATCCTCCCCATCCATAGTTGTAAGCAACAAAGCACCACCTGAAAAGGCTCTCTTAACAACATATGGACCTTCATAGTTTGGAGTCCACTTGCCCCTGGAATCGGGCGTGAAAGACAAGACTTTCTTGAGCACGAGGTCACCTTCTCGGAAGACACGAGGTTTGACCTTCTAATCAAAGGCTTTCTTCAACCTTTGTTGATATAACTGACCATGGCACATGGCAGTTAATCTCTTCTCTTCTATTAAGTTCAACTGATCATAACGACTCTGAACCCATTCAGCCTTAATAAACTTGGCTTTCATCAAGACTCTCATTGATGGGATCTCAACCTCCACGGGGAGCATAGCCTCCATGCCATATACAAGAGAGAAAGGGGTTGCCCATGTTGAAGTGCGGACGGATGTACGATAACCACGTAAAGCAAATGGCAACATCTCATGCCAATCTTTGTACGTAACAACCATTTTCTGAATAATCTTCTTGATGTTCTTGTTAACAGCTTCAACAGCCTCATTCATCTTGGGTCTATAGGGAGAAGAATTATGATGTACGATCTTGAACTCGGTACACAACTCTTTCATCATCTTGTTGTTCAAGTTAGATCCATTATCAGTAATGATCTTGTCTGGCACACCAAATCGGCATATGAGTTGGTTCTTAATAAACTTCACAACCACATGCCTGGTCACATCCGCTTCAACCCACTTGGTGAAGTAATTAATTGCTACGAGAATAAAACGGTGATCGTTCGACGCCTTTGGTTCAATCATGCCAATCATGTCAATTCCCCAAATGTATAAAGGCCATGGTGAGGAAATAACATTCAGAAGTGTCGGGGGAATATGAATCTTATCCGCATAAATCTAACACTTGTGGCATTTCTTCACATATTTGCAGCAGTCAGACTTCATTGTCAGCCAATAGTAGTCTGCTCTCAACATCTTCTTTGCCATGGCATGTCCATTGGAATGAGTACCAAATGAACCCTCATGGACTTCAGTCATCAACAGGTCTGCTTCGTGTCTATCCACGCATCTGAGCAAAACCATGTCAAAATTCCTCTTATACAACACATCACCATTGTGGTAGAAACTGCCAGATAATCTCCTCAAAGTCTTCTTATCTTTAACACATGCCCCAGGCGGGTAAGTATGACTTTGGAGAAAGCACTTGATATCATAATACCATGGCTTATCATCTTTCACTTCCTCAACTACAAATACATGAGTTGGTCTATCCAAGTGCATCACAATAATATTAGGAACTTCATTCCAATATTTCACCACAATCATTGAAGCAAGCGTAGCAAGAGCATCTGCCATCTGATTCTCCTCTCGAGGAATATGATGGAAGTCAACCTTAGTAAAGAAAGTAGAAATCCTCCTTGCATAATCTCTGTATGGGATGAGGCCAGGTTGATTCGTCTCCCATTCACCCTTAATCTGATTGACAACAAGGGCCGAATCACCATAAACATCAAGAAGTTTGATCCTAAGATCAATACACTCTTCCAAACCCATAATACAGGCCTCATACTCCGCCATATTATTCGTGCATTTGAAAGTTAGCCTTGTTGTAAAAGGAAAATGTGTGCCTTGAGGAGTAATAATGACTTCCCCAATACCATTTCCATACTGATTAATAGCACCATCGAACACCATACCCCACCGGGAACCAGGATCTGGCCCTTCATCGAGCGTAGGCTCATCGCAATCTTTCATTTTCAAATACAGAATCTCCTCGTCAGGGAAGTCATACTGCACAAACTGATAATCTTCAATTGGTTGATGTGCCAAGTGGTCAGCCAAGATACTACACTTAATAGCTTTCTATCTCGATACTCAATATCATACTCAGACAACAACATCTGTCAACGGGCAACCCTCCCAGTTAAAGCAGGATTCTCAAAGATATACTTGATTGGATCCATTTTGGATATCAACCAAGTCGTATGATTCAACATATATTGGCGCAAGCGTTTAGCAGCCCAAGCCAAAGCACAGCATGTCTTCTCGAGCATTGAGTACTGAGACTCACAATCGGTGAACTTCTTACTCAAGTAGTATATTGCATATTCTTTCTTCCCTAATTCATCTTGTTGACCCAATACACAACCCATGGAGTCATCAAGCACGGTCAAGTACATAATCAACGATCTCCCTTCAACAGGCGGAGACAGAATCGGAGGCTCAGACAAATATTGTTTGATACTATCGAAGGCCTTTTGGCAATCCTCGGTCCAATCATGACACTGATCTTTCTGGAGGAG
Source organism: Lathyrus oleraceus (assembly GCF_024323335.1). NCBI lineage: Eukaryota > Viridiplantae > Streptophyta > Magnoliopsida > Fabales > Fabaceae > Lathyrus > Lathyrus oleraceus. The sequence goes on along the minus strand of NC_066580.1, from coordinate 302,471,327 downwards.
CTTGAATATAGGCACACACGTGGCAGTCATGTGGGATATAAATCTCGAAATGTAATTCAAGCGGCCAAGAAAACCTCGAACTTGCTTCTCAGTTTTAGGCGCAGGCATCTCTTGTATTGATTTGACCTTGGCAGGATCAACTTCAATACCTCTTTCACTGACAATAAAGCCTAATACTTTGCCGGAACGGACTCCAAATGTACACTTGTTCGGATTCAGGCAGAGGTTGTACTTCCTAAAACGCTTAAAAAGCTTCAATAAGTGCTCTACATGTTCAACTTTCGTTTTCGACTTTGCGATCATGTCATCAACATACACCTCAATTTCCTTGTGCATCATATCATGAAACAAGGTAGGCATAACACATTGATACGTGGCTCCGTCGTTCTTCAAACCGAAGGGCATCACTCGATAACAGAATATTCCCTAAGATGTGATGAATATTGTCTTCTCCATATCCTCGGGTGCCATTTTAATCTGGTTATAACCGGAAAATCCGTCCATAAATGAAAAGACATTGAATTTAGCTGTATTGTCTACCAACATATCAATGTGTGGTAGAGTAAAATCATATTTTGGACTAGCTTTATTCAAGTCACGGTAATCCACACACATTCGGACATTTCCATCTTTCTTAGGCACAGGCACAATGTTGGCCACCCATTAAGGATATGTAGAAGTCACCAGAAACCCCGCATCAATTTGCTTCTGAACTTCTTCTTTAATCTTCACTGCCATATTAGGATGAGTTCTTCTGAGCTTTTACTTCACAGACACACACTCAGGCTTCAATGGCAAGAAATGTTGCACAATATCAGTATCAAGACCGGGCATGTCTTCATACGACCAGGAAAAGACGTCGACATATTCTCGTAGCAACTCAATTAACCCCTTTTTAACAGACTCTTCCAGGAGTGCCCCAATCTTCACTTCGCAAATGCAGTCTTTAGACCCCAAGTTGACTGTTTCTAGATTTCAAGATGTGGCTGAATGATCTTCTCCTCGTGCTCAAGCAAACGGGAAATCTCATCAGGAATCTCTTCAACATTATCTTCTTCGACCTCAAATACAGGGAACTCAAAGTTGGGAGATGGTGTTGGATCATTATGTTCAACGGGTTTGATCAACCTACATTATGATTTTGAGTATAAAAGAGATTTTAGGATTCAAACAAGGCAAATCATTATGCAGATGAAAAGATTGATTTTATTTTATTTTTAGGGTTTTATGGTGACCACCAATTTCATGAAAAAAGCAGAAAGAAAAAATAATTTGGAAAAATAAACATTTAACATATGATTAATTGAATGAATATCATTGTATTAATCAAATTATGCCAACAATGTCATCACTTCTCCTTTTAGCATGGGAGAAGGGTTTTCAAATAAAATGAACACATTACGTTGACTTATGGATAACTGTTGGAACATCAACAGCGACCTAATTATTGCAGATTCCGCCTGGTATGACAAAGTTGCCAAGGTCTTCCTCTTCATCATCTTCAATAATGGCAGCAGCTTCTTGATCATCAACTGTGTGGATGAAACCTCCACTCTGGAACAGCCTGCGCTCATTAGAAACACCTGAAGAAAACCCTATGCCAGCTCGGGATTTGTTATCTTCCAACTTTATCATTTTCCCCAAACCAGTAGTTGCACCATGCTCAATGGCCAACTTTGCATCATTATAGGAGACAAATGAAGAAAGTCATTTCCTTGAAGGCTCAGCAATAGACAAGGCTTGGAACAGAGTCCCAACCTCATCCTCACCGTCAATATAGGAGAAAGAAGATAAATGAATGACCAAGAGAGCCTTCTCTCCCCCTATCACCACCAACTTTTTGTTCTTCACAAACTTCAACTTCTGGTGTAGGGTGGATGTCACGACGCCTGCCTCGTGAATCCATGGTCTGCCAAGCAAACAGCTGTAAGACGGATGAATATCCATGACCTGGAAAGTGATTTGGAAATCACTAGGTCCAATCTTGATCGGGAGTTCTAATTCGCCGATCAGAGTATTCCGCGATCCATCAAACGCCTTCACAACCACTCCACTCTGCCTCATGGGAGGCCCCTGGTAAGAAAGTTTAGCAAGAGTGGATTTTGGCAACACATTAAGCGATGATCATGTGTCCACCAACACATTGGACAAGGCATCATCCTTACAGTTCATTGAAATGTGTAAAGCCAAATTGTGGTTCTTTCCCTCCTCGAGAAGATCAGCATCACAGAAGCTCAAGTTGTTGCAAGCGGTTATATTTGTAACAATGCTATCAAATTGTTCTATTGTGACATCGTGGTCCACGTATGCCACGTCCAACACCCTCTGCAAAGCTTCGCGGTGTGGCTCAGAATTCATCAACAAAGATAAGACAGATATCTTTGATGGAGTTTGTAGCAGCTGATCAACAACGTTGTATTCACTCCTTTTGATGAGCCTCATCATCTCATCACCATCCTCTTTTAAAATGCCAGACTGGCCAACTAGGACAGGAGTGTTGTTACTCTTGGCAACAACAAGGTCAACACCCTTCACAACAGGAATAGGATTATTGGAAGAAGAAGTCCCTACAGGACCAGCAGGATTAATAATCGTTCTCTTCATGACATCTTCATGGGGTTTCGGCTACGCCGAGAAAACACGACCACTATGGGTCACACCACTGACATCTGAGATGCTTACTACGGAAGTCGAGGGCAACGACACCTCCTTCCCGTCTTCTAGCATCACAGTATTATATTGATAAGGAACAACTTTGTTAGATGAATACGGGACAGGACCCGCTGGTTTGATCACAAGAGCTGGTGATACCTTCTTCTTGCTGCCATCATACTTGACGACAACAGGCTCAGGAATTTTAAATACTGGGGTGATAACATCGACTTCATCCTCATTATGATTCTGAAGTATTTCAATCATCCCCTGATCAATCATTTCTTTGATGTCCTTTCTAACTTGACGGCATCCTCTCTCATTGATAGTGCACACTTGGCACCTATCATGGTCATGCTTGTAATGGCTGTGTTCACACAACAACTTATGCATCTCGACCAAAGATTGCCTTATGTCATTAACATACAGGACTTTACATTTTCCAGAGCATCCCTGGACCATGTTAACAATTGCTTTCCCATGCTCGGGCAATGGGTTCTTCTTCACATTAGGACCTACGTCCTCAAAAAATAATATACCACTTCTAACAAGGTCTTGAACCTTGGCCTTCAACGGGTAACAGTTCTCCACGTCATGTCCGGGAGCACCGGAATGATATACACAATGAAGTTCTGGCTTATACCACCATTGAGGGTTGGTCGGTACAACAAGAAGGTCTCGTGGAGTGATCAGTTTTCTGTCTACTAAAGAAGGATAGAGCTCAGCATATGACATCGGAATCGGGTCAAAAGTTACCCTCTTCCTCTCGTAGTTGTTGGTGCTGGTGTTATTGTTGTTTCGAGGCTGGTAGGCCTGTTGTTGTTGACGATGTTGGTGTTGCTGTTGATGATGAACTTCTCGAAAAACAGGTGCTATATGAGCCACCTGGTGTTGGTTGACGGCAGGGCGCACGTCCTTCCTCCTTATAGAGGGTCTTCTTTTAATCTGAGAGGATACAACATGTGTCTCTCCTTCCTTCTTCTTTGCAAAGCCTTCATACCTCTTTGCTGAAGAGCTGTCATCTCTGGACAACCGTCCTTTGCGGACCCTTTCTTCCAATCTCATCCCCATATTCACCATTTCAGTGAAGTCTGAGGGAGAACTGGCAAACATTCTTTCATAATAGAAAGAGCTCAAAGTCTTCAAAAAGATCTTTGTCATCTCTTTCTCTTCCAGGGGTGGCACTATCTGAGTTGCCAACTCTCGCCATCTCTGGGTGTACTCCTTGAAGGACTCCTTGTCCTTCTGCGACATCGCCCTCAACTAGTCCCTATCCGGAGTCATATCCACATTATATCTATATTGCTTGACGAAGGTCTCGCCTAGGTCGTTGAAAGAGCGGATGCTAGCACTCTCCAGCCCCATGTACCACCGGAGCGCAACACCAGTCAGGCTATCCTGAAAGTAGTGGATAAGCAGTTGGTCATTATCGGTATGTGTTGACATCTTATGAGCATACATCACAAGATGGCTGAGCGGGCATGTGTTTCCCTTATATTTCTCAAAGTCAGGTACTTTGAATTTTACAGGGATCTTCACGTTTGGCACTAGGCACAACTCAACAACACTTTTACCAAAGAGGTCCTTCCCCCTCAGAGTCTTCAGTTCCTTACGCAGTTCAAGCAATTGGTCTTTCATTTCGTCCATCTTCTCATAGACGTCCGGACCCTCAGACGGCTCAGAATGATAGATGGTTTCTTCAACACGGGGTAAGGTGTGCACAACGGGAGGTGGAACAGAAAGGACCGGGCTAGATGCCGACAAAGAAGCGAGAGTAGGAGCAAAACCATCTGGAACAAAATTGGCAGGCATTCCCCAAGGGAACCCGGCTGGCATAGGCGGAGCGAAGTGGGTTGTGGCGGCAGGCACAGTAGAAGATACTACCTTTGATATAACAGCCCTCGCGGGAGGAGTTGCAGGAGTTGGCGAAGCTTGACTCTGGGCAGCCAAAACTGACTCCATCATGGCAGTCAGCCTAGTGATCTCTTCCTTCAGATCCCGATTCTCTTACTCTAAATGCTCCATTATCCTCGGAAGATTAGCTTTGGTATTATAGCGGTGCGTCAGCTTGTCTTCAAAATAAATGAAGAGCAAAGAGTTAGACCACTGATCAAGAGCTCAGAACAAAACATGCTTATGCATATGATGCATGCAATGTTTGTGCATATGATTTGTTTTTATTAGAGGAACTTTATAGAGATCTATTTGCAAATATTCGAAAATATTTTAACCTTTAAGACATATATATGGGATACTCATAGCAATAATATTTGGAAAAATTTTACACCAAAGAAGTAGTACAATTTTGGTAACCAAATACAATACAAGAGAAAAGGGGAATAAACATCCTATGGAGCCCTAGAAACAATCGTCCAAAGCTCTCGAGATCGGAAGATAAGCTGCACGAAGTCTCTTCACCTCTCTCTCATAAGTTGCTTCCATATCGTCCTTCTCCTTAGCGAGTCGGTCATACTTCCTCTTCCAATACCTAGATGAGTGAGGAAGAAGAGAAGTAACCACATCATCAGGCTCATCGATAACCTAATGCTTTAGAAATTCTATCACTACATCCTTATCTTTGAGCTGCTGAAGAAGTTCCGCACGCTCACGAACCCATGCACGCGACCGGTCTTCGTCTCTCAACTCCTCTACTCCTTGGTTAGGGAGGGTTGAAGGCCCAACCATAACCATAGGGGTAGGTCTCAGATAATCATATGGCATGCGGTACTCAAGAGCTCACTTCCTCACCCAAGCGGTGTAGGGTTCCAAAGCAATGCAATTCTTCGGACCAAGCTCCTTCCTTCCTTTCTAATGAACTTTGCGCCAGGCGCGGACCATTCTACCCTTTAAGTTCTGGGGATCTTTACCCTCTTGAAAGAACACACCTTCCAACAAAATGTTGTTAGGTTTATCCTTTAAGGGGAACCCAAGCTGACGACGAGCCAAAGCAGGGTTGTAGTTAATTCTACCACATGTACCAAGAAGAGACACATTGGAGAACTCACCACAAGAGTCAATAATCTGGATGCCATCATAAATACAGTTATGCCAAGAGATATCATCATTAGTGAGAGACATAAGTCTCGCAGACCACCGTAGACATCCTTTGTTCTCCTATAAGACGAGCGTCTGAGGCAAGTGAGAAATAAACCACTTGTGCAACAGAGGCAGGGACCACACAATGGATCCACCACCCTTTGAGTTCCTCATATGCAAAGAGAAATAAGTGTCACCCAACAGAGTTGGAACGGGATTAAGAGAAGAGAAAATTCTAATAGCGTTCACATCCATAAAATTGTCGATGTTGGGGAATAACACTAGCCCATAGATGAGAATTACAAATATGGCTTCAAAGGCGTCCTCACTCATAGCCTTCCCAAACAAAGTAGCTTGGGTAATGAGAAAATCAGATGGGAGACCTTGAATTCCACCTTTGGTAGTCATATGAGCAACAATATCAGATACATCTATGTGAAGCATGTCAGCAATCTCTTGGGAAGAAGGAACCCTCTCCAAACCACTGAACGGCAACTGATCCAGAATAGGTATACCCACATGATAGGCATACTCCTCAAGTGTAGGCAAAAGCCGGAAATCCGGAAAAGTGAATAGATAGAAGCTTCCCATGGCGAGCTTTGAACTCCAAAGGTTCTAATACATAAGATGGCAAACTCCTTAACTCTTTCAAGTCGGGTTGTCTGAAATTATACTTCTTCATATTACTTCTTTGCTTATCCATGTCTGAAAATTTTCAAATAGACCTCTTAAGTTCCTTGAAAATTCTCATTGTTGATGATATGGATTCAAATGGATGCATGAATGCATGGATGCAACAATCACACTCAAGTATCAAGCAAGTCACACTATACAAAGGTCACGGGATGGCTCACGTCATCGTCAATATCAATCATCCATTTTGGTGGATTATGGTTTACACCTTACCAACATCCAAGTTCCATTGATATTGAGGATATACGAGAGCGGATCAACCGCGAATCAAGGGTTGACTGTAAGTCACGAGCATGGAGTCTCGGTTAAGAACCACACAATGGGAGTGTATTATGGTTAAACCTGGCGATCATGTTCTAAAAAGGTCCCCATAGTCATCATCTCATCTTTCGGATATTATCGGATAAAACGACTACTCGTATTCCAAAAATATTCTCAAGAGAGACTCTTATGAGTGTAGTATCGCGTAACAATCGTATCAAATCTTAAACTTGAACGACCTTCGCACTACGTCCTAAAATAGGCCAAGATGGGATAGGTATCTAAGGTCCTTGGCTTCTAAGGTTTATATTGGAAAGAGTAATGCCTAACCACGACTACTCATGTGACATTATTGATCCTAACAAGACCTCCACCAAGTGAATGGGATTGCAAGTCAACTTGCTAAGGAATAACTCCACACAAGTCAACAAGATTATGCCATTCTCCTATCATAAGTGCACTCGAGGTCGGGTATAAAACTCAACTCACAAGAAACCACCAAGCATACAAGCAAGTCATATATCAAGCAATTCATACATTACAAACAATAAAGTCATCCCAAATTTGCACAAAAATATGTCACAAATAAATATAAACATACAACACACATAAGCAAAAAGTAGGTTAAACCCACTAGGAAGATCTGTTCCCCAGCAGAGTCGCCACTTTTCTGTAGCGGGGTATTCGTTACCTTTAAGTTTATTGACTAAACCAAAAGTAACCATACAATTCGAGTTGCCACCACACTTTTATTTATCCAAAGGAAAGGTTAAAAAGCGAACAAAAACCAAGTAAGAAGTTTTATCAAATCAAAAACTAATAAAAATGCCAGAGATCTGGATAAGGGGGTTGGTTATGAAATGTGAAGGTTTTACGCACCCAAAACATCCTTAGTACTCTAAGGGGACCTCTTTTTGCAAATATGTGTTGTAGGTTGGTATTTGTGAAAATATGTGCAAAAGATTAAGGGGGTGAGAAGAGAATAGATTATATTTACAAATTTGTTGTTTGAATGGATAAACCCATTGCCTACGTACCATCAGAAAGGTAGGATCAAAACCTTGTAGTTCGGGGTAAAAATCACAAAGATTGGTGAATTGATTTGATTAGAAGCCTTAAGGTCTTTTGTTATCAAAGGGAGAAAACTCAACCTAAACCAACAATCCACCATGTGAGGAGAGCTTCAACATACTAGTGAGGGGTTAACCCTATAATAAGTATGGAAGGCTTATAGTCCAATCACTAAGGATAAGGTGAGATTTACATCAACCACTATGATAACTCAAACCTATGACTAATGTTTGTGAAAAAGTTTTAACAAAGGTGTCCATTGGAACCATAAAATCAACTTAAAGTGAGTTGTATTTACAAGTTAGAAGTATTTACAAAAATGAGGTCAAAGTTGGATTAGGATTTATTCACAATGAGTATCAATGAAAAGATTTTGAAAAGTCAAAGGCATAAGGCCTAGGTTTCTAGTTTTAAAAAAATGTCAAAGTTTGAAAGAAAAGGGTTTGGCTTAGGTTAGAGTGAGGAGAAGAAGATAAGGGTTAGTCCTAAAGCATACAAAGATAAGAGAAGAGATAAAACCCTTGGAGTTCCTTTTCTTGGAATCATAGAGATGATTCAAGATGCTCCTTTCCTTTGGACTTAGCATACAATCAAGCAATCAAACAAATTTAGATTCAAGCTCCTAGGATCTCCATTTGGCTTGTCTCTCTTAACTTGGCTACTCATGACAATGGTCCTTTTTACTATCTCAAGATGGAATCCCTATCACACAAGAGTAAACATCAAAAAGTTCACAACACAATAAGGGAAATGGACAAAGAATAAGGTTTGGAAAGGAAGTCCTTTGAAGTCAACTTTGAGATTTAGCATTCTAAAGTGCATTAAAGTAAATTGCAAGAAAATTAAATTCTCAAATTAAAGTTAGTGATTAGTGAAGTTATGTTAGTTTGTCATAAGATAATTTAGCGCTATGTTAAGCAATCGTAAATGGACTAATGTAGTAGTCACACCTATCTGAGGCCGGTCAATAAAAATATAGGCAAATAAACACAAGTTAGAGATCATGACTAGAAATCCAAGCTCCTAAAACTTGCCATGCCAAAAGAAAAGAGAAAGGCCTTGTATGGACTTTAGGTTTTTTGCTTGACAAAGAAGCAACCTATCTTGGACACAAAGCAACTCACTTGATCTTGGATCAAGTTGAGTTTGATTTGGATCAAAGAAGGTTAAGCCTCTCATATGTCAAGACCAACCATAAGACACTAACTCATTGGCCAAAATAAAAAGAAATGAGATGAAGATGAAATGAATAGAAAAAGAATTCAAGTGTCAAACACAATTGGTCAAAAGTGAATCAAATCATCATCAACCAAAGTCAAACAGAAGAGAAATGAAGATCACAAGTCAACAAGTCAAACATATTTTTTTTGGTATTTTTGGAATTAAAAATAAATGCAAAATAAAATGAACAAAATATGGTCAAACCTCAAATTCAATTCAAATGAACTTCAGCAAGTCCAATTAAACTCTCATATGTCTAACATGGTCAAACAAGCTTTGACAAAAAATTTCAACAATTTTTGGAATCAGAAACAATTTAAAAACAATTAAAAAAACAATAAACACAACACAATATGAATTAAAATCTCAAATAAATCTCAAACCAATTAAGAAATTGATGAGACTATTTTTCATTGACTTATCATGATCCATATGTGTTAAGAAAATATTTTTGGATTTTTCAAATATCAAAAAGTATTTTAAAATGAATTAAAACTATTAAAAACCAAATAATTCACAAAAAATATTAAATGAAGTCACAAAAATAATTAAAAATTAGAAAATGAAACTAGATTTTTCAAGAAAATTTTTGGCATTGGTCTCATATTTTTGTGACTTCAAATAAAATATTTATGAATTTTTGAAAATAAAAGGAATTAAATGGAATTAAAAGAAAATAAGAAAAATAGCAAAAATGTGTTGCCATTGGATCACTTCATTAATTGACGTGGCAATAATCTGAGGGCTTAGAGATGCGGTCATATGGTATACGTGAGTCAAGCGCATCACACATTGAATTAAAACAAGTCAACAAAATGCAAGGCCACGATTAAAACATTCTATCAAGATCCAAGGGCTCTGGAGCTCCCACGTGGGGATGGTGGTGGAAACCACCATCTTCTCCGGCCAGACAACTAATTTCGGCCACCCCGCGCAGGGAATTAAACTTTAATGAAAATAAAAAAGTAAGGTATCAAAATGAAGCTGAGGTGATGTACATCACCCCTGTAACTATGGATCATTCTCAAAGTTCCTATTTAAAGAGAAACCTGAGCTTGAAGATCATGGTGCTTGATCTGAAATGACACGATTTGCAAAATTGAGACCACCACTAGCCTGTCTCATGCATGAAGACTTCAGAAAACAACAAAAATCAAAGGAATTCACATCATATTGCAAGATCTAGATCAAGAAAAATTTAGGTTCTACCTCTGAAATGCAGCTTCAAACAGCACGAATTGTCCAAGCTTTTGATCCAATCTTGCTCTGGAAATGTGATGATGATGCAAGGCCAAGGAATTGAGTTGTGAAGATCAACTAAGGATGTTGAAATTCAAGCTTGAAATTGAAAATGAAAACTAAAATTCCTTTAGGTGAGGGTTTGGTTTTCAATCCAGCAGCGTTTCAGATCTTCTTGTGGTTATCATTTGAATGAGTATGAGCTTCTATTTATAGCTAGAATGTGCTGCAAGGTAGTGCTTGGCTCGTGTGCATGAAACTTGGATCCTTCATGCATGGGCCTGTTTAGGCGCGTGCAAAGCCCAAGAATGAATGGAAATGCATGCTAAGGTCAAATGTAGTTGAATTGGACATGCACAAGAGGCTGCACAAGCTTGCATTCCAAGTTATGATGTGAATTGCAAAAATGAGCATAAATATTAAGCTCTTCGAAACTCCCACATGGAAAATCCAAAAATGGTCATGTAAGTAATGGTTGGAAAGTTCTTGGAATAAGGAACAAAAGTCATGTTGGGAAAAAATTCATTTGGAGTTTGGAAATTTATGAAAACTGGCTGTGAAGTTTTGGGTACAAAACATGTCTAGGTTCCCTTTGAAAATTTTCAACAAAAGCAACCACTTTCAAGCCCTTCTGTTTCAATGATGCAAGCCTCAAGTGGAAAAACCTCCAACATCAAAGTTGTATATATTTTCAATATTATCAATTTAGACTTAAATTTTGCATAATTTGTATTTTTAATGAGAAAGTTATGGGCACTTGAAATTGGACATTTTTCAAATTCAATGACTTGGATCCAAAGTGACCTATAATGTTTTGTATTATCACATGTATTTATTTTAGGATTATGAACTTTTGACCAACATAACATTTGAAGTAGAAATCTTAAGCTTTCCAATTCACTTAGTATCACCTCAAAATCATAAAAAATAGGGAAGTTAGGTCCTTGGGAATTTGACCCAAAATTAGGGTTTCAGTTAAAATGACCTATAATGTTTTGATATGAATGATGACCTTCCAAGTTTGAAATGGATTTTTGATGAACATTAAAGTTGTTCATATGGTTCTTAAGAACAATATGGCTCTTGGGGTCATCTTCATTTGACAAACACATCACAAGTTATGTCTCAGTGATCTTCAGTTTAGTCAGATGATTTGACTAGTCAACCTCTCAAGGCCAAACTTCAAATCTTCATGAATAAATGATTGAGGATCCTCAAATATGCTCATATATGCATAAAATAAAGAATGAAATAACTTCCCTTGATTAAATTTGATCATAGGTTGAGGTTGCTTTATGAGCAAGGCATAGTCAATGCACAATTGAATTATGGTTTCCTTGGGAAACAATCCTCAAGCCCTTTGGGTTATCTTGATAAAATTGGAAAATTGAGATACTTGGGAGACATATATGATGATTAGGAGCTTTGTGGACAATTGTCATGCTTTTTCTCATCCTCATCTAGCCACTTCATTGAGCTTAGGAGTCTCCTAGGAGCATTGGAGCACATGATCACTTGAGCTTCAAAACAAAAAGAGTTAGTGACATATTTTTGTGCTTTTTTTTAGTAAAAAAAAAATAAGAAAAACAATAATATACAATACAAGAATGCTTGGTGGTCTCAAACCAACTCACACAAGTCCCACCCATAGGGTTAAGGAGCCACACATGCTATGATCCTTGAGGCAATGCATTGAGCAAATGATATGATGCCATGAGGGATCTTAGGGTCAAAATTAGGGTATTACATTAAGCATGTTCAAACCAATTTCAAAAGACTAAAAAAACACATAACCCATTCAAACCATTTTGTGCTCTTTGTGCCCATTTTATTTTAAAACTTTTTCCCAAAGTTTAGACATGAGTCATTTCCATAATTGAGATGTAACTCTCCTATCCCCATAGTATTGATGATAATTTTTTTCCACCTAAGAGAGCTAGTGGCATGATTGTTAATATTTATCTAAGTTTGAGCCATTCTTTATGGTGATGTAAAGTTCTCATACTTGTGGGTGACTAGTTGAGTGTTCTCCTTAAAATGACAAAATGTGTTTTCATTAAAAATGAATCAAAATAAACAACTTTGTTATTTTTACTATGAACTAAGAGGTTTTGATCCTCCATTGCATTTTGCTGGTATGTAGGTATGAGACTCGGGAAGTCTTGGCAAACACAAAATTATAAAAAACATTTCTCTTCTCATATCCCCAATATTTTGCAAACAACACCATTTTAAAGCCAAAATGTATAGATTTTAAAAGATTTTACTATAGAATACTATAGATGTTTAGGATGCTAGTACCTTCCCTTTGCATAACCAACCCCAAGACCCTTATCTTTGTTTTTATTAGTTTTATTTTAAAACTTCTTTAGGTTTTGTTCGTTCTTTTCCCTTTCATTTGGAGTAATAAAAGTGCGGTGGTGACTCTTTATTTGCAAGTTAAGTTAATCAAAAGCTTAATCTCAATTTTTTTACCGTTACCGAAAAGTGGCGACTCTGCTAGGGAGTAGTCCCTAGTGGGTTTAGCCTATATTTGTTTATCTGTGTATATTATATTTGATATTGTTTGTTATTGTTTGTTTTGTATGGGTGCTTGATGATCTCTGTATGGTGAGATAAGTCATATACCCGGACTTGAGTGCTATTATGATAGGAGGGTGGTATAGTCTTGTTTGGCTTATGTGGAGTTAATCCTTAATAAGCTGACTTGAGATCCCCCGCTCAGTGGAGGCCCCTTTGGAATTACTGATGTCTTACGAGTAGTCGTAATTGGAATTAATTTTTCTGACCTGGGAGCCCGAGAAGTTGAGGACCTTAGAACCCTTAACCTATCTTAGCCTTTTAGGATGTAGTGCGGTGGCTATTCAGGTGTAGACTTCAATTAGTTGTTATACGATACTACACTCGGATGAGTTCCTCTTGAGAATATTATTGGTTGGCGAGTAGTCGTTTAAGCCAGTAATATCCAAAAGATGGAATTATGATTATGGGAACTTTTTTAGAACCTTGTTCTACAGGTGATTATACCCTTAGTACATACCTTGTGGGTTGGTTCTTACCTTTGGCTCCACGCTCGTGACTCCGAACCTTTGGACCTTGCTTGTGTGGTCTTGTTTGTGGTTATTGCATCATGCACTCATTGCATTCATGAGCATTTTTCTCAATTTTCAAGGAACTTAGAGACTCTCTTTGCAAACATTGCAGATACTTTGACCATGGATATTGGAAGAAGGAATACTCGAAAATACATTTTCAGATGTCCTGATCTTAAGGAATTGAGAAAGATAGCATCTTTTGTGGATGATCCTAAAGATTTTAGAGACCATTTTGGAAGACTTTTATCTGTTCTATCTACTGATGTTGAAGATGTTCTTCTTTGTACTCAAGTCCAGTTCTACAATCTCGTCTACTGGTGCTTCACTTTCCCTGATTATTAGTTGTTTCCTACCATGGAGGAGTATGCTCATCTTTTGGCATATCAGATTCTAATAGGGTTCGTTTTTGTAGTTTGGAAGGGATTATTTATTCTCAAGTTATTATTGGAGCTATTCACCTGAAGAAATCTGACGTGGATGCTAATCTCATTGTCAAAGAAGGTATTAGAGGGTTGACTTCAAAATTCTGATTGAGAGAGCCTTTTATTTTGATAATGTTAATAGCATGGTGGCCTTTAAAGTTATTCTTGCCTTAATCATCTATGGTTTGGTCTTGTTTCCCAACATTGACAATTTTGTTGATGTTAATGCTATTAGGATCTTTTTGGTTGGGAATCATGTTCCAACTTTGCTTGGTGACACCTATTTCTCCTTCCATCATAGGACTTCTAAGGGAAACTGAACTATTGTATATTGTGCACCTTTGCTGCACAAGTGGTTTATTTCGCACTTGACGCAATCTCCTATCTTCAAAGAAAACAAGGGTTGTTTAAGATGGTCTCAAAGACTTATGTCTCTCACCAATGATGACATCACCTGGTATTCTACTATTTATGATAACATTGAGATTATTGATAGTTGCAGGGAGTTCTCTAATGTGCCCCTTCTTGGTACACAAGGAGGAATTAACTACAATCCGACTTTGGCAAGACGTCAACATGGGTTTTCTATGAAGGACAAACCTAAAAATACTTTGTTAGAAGGTTTATTTTTCCAAGAAGGGAAAGGAACTCAAGGATTGAAGGCTAGGATGGTGCATGCTTGGCACAATATTCATAGGAAAGGAAAAAGTGAGCTTAGATTGAAGATTTGTGTAGCTTATGAACCTTACACTAGTTGGATGAAGAGGATATCAAAATAATTCAATATGCCTTACGCTTATAAGAGGCATATGTATTTAGTAATGGCCAAACTACCCACTATTCATATTAAAGGCATAGAGAATTTGCAAGAAGATTTGGATAGGATGGAGCAAGAGAAGGATGCTTGGGAAGACAAGTTTCATGCTTCAAACCTCAAGAAGATAGAATTGCAGAAGCATTTGAAGGAAAAGGATGACTTCATAGAGTTGCTTGAGCAACGTGCTATGAAGAGGTCAAGGAACCAAGAGGGTTAATTTTCCTCTAACATTTCATCATCTACTTATCTTCCTATTTCCGGTGTTTGGAAAGGAATTACATATTAGCTCGTGATGGAGAAGGATGCCATGAAGAGCAACTATGAAAGAGATATCAAAAGTATTCACAAGAAGTATCAACTTGGAACTGGGTCATCATCGGATATGACTCTATAGACCTAACTTCTTTCCTCTTACGTTTTGGGATTGTTGAGATTGTATTTCAGATTGTAATCCTTCCCATTATTAATAAAATGAGATTTTTAGTATTTCAAAATGTGTTATTTCCTTTATGATGTTTGTAATTTGGTTTATATCTTGAAGTTCCTTGAAAAATTTTCATTTGCATATCAAGCATCATGTTACATCTTGGTCTTGCTTTGTGTAAGTTTGTCAGGTGTCTTATTTCTTCCTTTTCTTGGTCTTCATTCAGACAAGTTGTCACACCAGTACAACACTCGTGCTAATCAATAGAAGAAGATGGATCGTTTAGAGTAAGAGAATCATGAACTCCGCGAGGAAGTGACTACTTTGAGATAAATTTTGGAAAGGCTCTCTGCTATGATGAAAGCTTTGGTAGCTTCTCATAATCAGCCTCCTCCTCCTGCTCCTCAGACTCCGCTTCAGAGGACTGTGATTTCTGAAATCACTTATGTGCCCATTTCTATGGCTCCTAACTTTGTTCCAGAAGGATATTGACCAGCTGTTGAAGTTCCCGTTTCTCAACCTATTATGTATGTACCACCTCCCATGTTCCATGCTACTCCTTATGTGGAATAACCTATTTTCCATGCTGATCAGAGTGAAAGTGTTGATGCCTATGAAAGGATGGATGAATTTTAAGATTATTTTTCAAGCAATGCAAAAAGAGATTCAAGCTATGAGGGGAAAATAATTTTTTGGAAAGAACGCTCATGATCTTTGCTTAGATCCTAATGTGAAGATCCCTCGTAAGTTCAAAGTGCCTGATTTTTAGAAATATAAGGGTAACTCTTGTCCTTTGATTCACTTGGTGATATATGGTCGCAAGATGTCAACTCAAACTAATAACCATCAACTGTTGATTCTTTACATTCAAGATAGTTTGACTGGTGCTCCTTTGAAGTGGTACATGGGACTTGATAGCACCTAGATCCGTACTTTCAACGATCTAGGAGAAGCTTTTGTTCGTCAATACAAGTATAATGTTGACATGGCGCCGGACCAAGATCAACCTCGTGTTATGTTAACAAAGAATAGGGAAACTTTTAAAGAGTACGCGCAAAGATGGTGCGAGATTGTTATGCAGTTCAGTCCTCCGTTAGAAGAGAAAGAGATGATAAAGCTTTTCTTGAAGACTTTGAGTCTATTTTTCTATGACAGAATGGTTGCAAGTTCTCATAGTGATTTTACTGAGATGGTCAACATGGGGATGAGACTAGAGGAGGGTATCCGTGAGGGATGATTGGTGAAAGACAGTGGTTCATTTGGCAGTTCCAAGAAATATGGGAATGGTTTATCCAAAAAGAAGGAAAATGATGCTAATGCTATTTCGCAAGAAAAGCATAGTAAATCTCCGAGAAGCAATCAACGTCATCAACATGTGGCGTCAGTTACCCTGATTATTAATCCTTCTCCAATTTTTCAAGTAGCACCAAATTATCAACCACGTTTTCAACAATGTACCCATCAATAGAATCATAAATAGAATAGTGCCCAAAGACAAGCGCAATTTGATCTAATTTCGATGTCCTATACGAAATTATATCCTGCTTTGATACAAAAGAATTTGGCATAGACTAGGACTCCACCAGCTATTCCAAAGGAACTCCATGGTGGTATAAATCTAATCATCATTTTACATTCCATCAAGATGCACCCATTCATGACATTGAAAATTGTTTTGCTTTGAAAGTTGAGGTGAAAAGAGTAGTGCAAAGCGGTATTTTGTCTTTGAAGGCTCTAGTTCTAATGTGCAAGCCAATCCGTTGTCTAAACATGGTGGTGCAATTGTGAATATGGTTGAGGGGTGTCCTAGAAAGTATTGTGTCTTTGATGTCAATTTGATTAGAAGATCCTTGGTCAAGATGCATGCATCTTTGTGCGAGTTGGGTTATTACGAGCACGGTTATGTTTCTTGCTATATATGTTCAAGAAATCTTCGAGGGTGTGTTGTGGTGAAGAGAGATTTACAAGAGATACTGGATGAAAATCTTATTCAGATTTCAAAAGATATGGATGAAGATGAGCATGGTGTGAATGTCCTACTTCCCCATTTCAATATCCCCGAACCAGTTGTGATTGCCTACAATAGTCAAAAGTGTGTCGTTTTTTATTTGGTTATTTGTCTAGCAGGTCCTACACCCTATGAATTCGACAAAGTTGTTCCTTACAAATACAATGCTACAATGTTAGAAGATGGAAAGGAAGTTCACATCCCTTCCCTTTCTTCTGTTGTGAATATTACTGATGTAAGTAGTGTAACCCGAAGTGGTTGAGTATTTTCTTTTATGCCCCTTAAAAGAATTGATGGGTAAGCAAGCTCAGGTGGAAACTCCTATTGTGCAGTTTGGTCAGTCCAACGGTGTAAACCAGAAATCTGATCATGATGAAGTACTAAAGTTGATTAAAAGAAGCGAATTTAATGTGGTTGATCAATTATTGCATACCCTGTCCAAAATATATGTCTTATCTTTATTGATGAACTCAGAAGCTCATGGAGAGGCTTTGTAGAAGGTCTTGGAGAAAACCTATGTATATCATTATGTATCAATTGGTCAATTTGATGGTATATTGGCCATTATTACTGCATGTAACAACCTAATCTTTAGTGGTGAAGAATTGCCTGAGCAAGGGAGGAACCACAATTTGGCTTTACACATTTCCATGAAATGCCAAGAAGATGCTTTGTCCAATGTGTTGGTTGACACTGACACTTCTATAAATGTTATGCCAAAGTCTACTTTGTCCAAGCTCTCTTATCAAGGAGCTCTGATGAGGTTGTCGTGAAAGCCTTTGATAACTCGAGGAAAACTGTGATTGGAGAAGTTGATCTCCCGTTAAATATTGGTTCGTGATTATTTTAGATTACATTTCAAGTGATGGACATTTATATCACCTATAGTTGTCTCCTAGGTCCTCCATGTATTCATGAAGTTGGGGAAGTGACATCAATCCTCCATCAGAAGTTAAAATTTGTGAAAAATGGAAAGTTAGTGATTATGGGTGGAGAACAAGCCATGTTGGTAAGTCATCTCTCTTCATTCTCGTATATTGATGCTGATGAGGCTGTGGGAATTCCATTCTAAACTCTTTTTTTAATTGATAATGTTGTTAATAAGAATGGGGTATCCATGACTTCTTTGAAACATGTCCAACAAGTTATGGAGAATGGTCAATATGTTGGATGGGGTTAAGTTATTGAACTTGCTGAGAAAACAAAAGATTTGGTTTAGGCTTCTCACCTGGTTCAACTTGTAAGGATTTGAGCATATTCAAGAAGCTTTTCATAGTGATGGCTTCATCCATTCCAAAGACCAGTCTGCTGCTGTAATCTTGGAAGATGATTAAGAACAAGCGCCAAACTTTGTGACACACAAATTGATGTTCCAGAATTGGATTGTTGTTGACATTCCCTCTATTGTTCACTTGTCAAAGTAATATTTTGTTGTTATTTTCAAAAGTCCTTTCACAATGCCCATGGTGAAAGTGAATCTATGTGGGCTTTGTTTCAAGTTTTATCATCATTAATAAAATGTTATTTTGTTTATCCACATTATGTTTTCTCTTTTTGTTTTTATAAAAAAATGGTAACATAAAAAACCAAGATAATAATCACTTTTTATATATGCATTGTACTTGTGCGTTTATTTGTTCATATTTTAAAATCAAGCATAAAACCATTATGCAGATTGATTGTTAAACCCATTAAAAACAATGCCTCTATACCCTCTCCCAACTTTGAATTCCCTATATTTAAAACGAAAGAAGAGGATGTTGAAGAGATTCCTGTTGAGATTTCTCGTTTGCTTTAGCATGAGGGAAAGACCATTCAACCTCATAAGGAGCCATTGTAAGTGATTAATTTGGGTTCAGAAGAGAACAAGAAAGAAGTCAAGATTGGGGCACTACTTTGTCCGTATGTTAAGAAGAATATGGTAGAGCTTCTTAGAGAATATGTCGATGTGTTTGACTGGTCTTATCAAGATATGTCAGGTCTTGATACTGATATTGTAGAGCATAGGTTACCATTGAAACCAGAGTGTTCGCCAGTTAAACAGGTGTTGAGAAGAACTCATTCTGATATGGCTATTAAGATAAAATAAGTGGTTTATAAGCAGATTGATGTTGGTTTCATTGATACTTATAATTATCCTCAATGGGTGGCCAACATTGTGCCTGTTCCAAAGAAGGATGGCAAAGTTCAGATGTGTGTTGATTATAGAGATTTGAACAAAGTTATCCCAAAGGAAGATTTTCCTCTGCCCCACATTGACACGTTGGTGGATAATACAACTAAGTTCAATGTTTTCTCCTTTATGGATGGTTTATCCGGTTATAATCAGATCAAGATAGCACTCGAGGACATGGAAAAGATAACATTTATTACACCATGGGAACATTCTGCTATAGAGTGATGCCTTTCGATTTAGTGAATGTTGGTGCAACATACCAGAGAGCCATGACTACTCTTTTCCATGACATGACACACAAAGAGATAGAGGTTTATATCGATGATATGATTGTTAAGTCGAAGACTGGAGAAGATCATGTTGAGTATTTGTTGAAGCTATTTTAGTGTTTGAAAAGGTTTAAACTTCGCTTGAATCCTAATAAGTGTACTTTTGGTGTCCATTCAAGAAAGTTGTTGAGAATCATTGTCAACCAAAAGGTGTAGCGGGAGATTCATGATCATCAAGCTATTGACAAGCTAGAGATCAAATAACAAGATTCACCATAAGTCAACGTAATATGTTCATTCCTGTTGAAAACCCTTCTCCCATGCCAAAAGGAGAAGTGAAGACATTGTTGGCATAATTTGTTAATACAATGATATTCATTCAATAATATCATGTTAAATGTTTGTTTTCCAAATTATTTTTCATTTTTTTCTTTTCGCATGAAATTGGTGATCACCATAAAACCCTAAAAAAGAGAATAAAATCAATTTTTCATCTGCATAATGATTTGCCCTGTTTGAATTCTAAAATCTCTTTTATACTCAAAATCATTATGCAGGTTAATCAAACCCATTGAACATAATGATCCAATGCCATCTCCCAACTTTGAGTTCCCTGTATTTGAGGCAGAAGAAGATGATGTTGAAGGGATTCCTGATGAGATTACCAGTCTGCTTGAGTACGAAGAGAAGATCATTCAGCCACATCTTGAGAATCTGGAAACAGTCAACTTGGGGTCTGAAGACTGTATTCGCGAAGTGAAGATTGGGGAACTCCTTGAGGAGTTTGTCAAGAAGGGGTTGATTGAGTTGCTACGAGAATATGTCTACGTCTTTTCCTGGTCGTATGAAGACACGTCTGGTCTAGATACTAATATCATGCTACATTTCTTGTCGTTGAAGCCTGAGTGTGTGCCTGTAAAGCAAAAGCTCAGAAGAACTCATCCTGATATGGCAGTGGAGATTAAAGAAGAAGATCAGAAGAAAATTGATGTGGGGTTTATGGTGACTTCTACATATCCTCAATGGGTGGCCAACATTGTGCATGTACCTAAAAAAGACGGAAAAGTCCGAATGTGCGTGGATTACCATGACTTGAATAAAGCTAGCCCAAAAGATGATTTTCCTCTACCACACATTGATATGTTGGTAGACAATACGGCTAAATTCAATGTCTTTTCATTTATTGATGGATTTTCCGGTTATAATCATATTAAAATGGCACTCGAGGATATAGAGAAGATAACATTCATCATTCCTTGGGGAACATTCTGTTATCGAGTGATGCCCTTCGGTTTGAAGAACGCCGGAGCCACGTATCAACGTGCTATGACTACCTTGTTTCATGACATGATGCACAAGGAGATCGAGGTGTATGTCGATGATATGATTTCAAAGTCGAAAACGGAAGTTGAACATGTAGAACACTTGTTGAAGCTTTTCCAGCGTTTGAGGAAGTACAAACTCCGCTTGAATCTGAACAAGTGTACATTTGGAGTCTGTTCCGGCAAGTTATTGGGATTTGTTGTCAGCGAGAGAAGTATTGAAGTTGATCCTACCAAGGTTAAAGCATTACAAGAGATGCCCGCGCCCAAAACTGAGAAGCAAGTCCGAGGTTTTCTTGGCCGCTTGAATTACATTTCAAGATTTATATCCCATACGACTGCCACATGTGCGCCTATATTCGAGCTCCTCCGGAAAGATCAATGTCATGATTGTACTGAGGATTTCCAAAAGGCCTTTGATCGTATCAAAGAGTATCTGTCCGAGCCTCTAATTCTGTCTCCGCCTGTCGAAGGGAGACCATTGATTATGTACTTGATTGTGCTTGATGATTCCATGGGTTGTGACCTTGGTCAGCAAGATGAATCAGGAAAGAAAGAATATGCAATATACTACTTGAGTAAGAAGTTCACTGACTATGAGTCTTGGTACTCAATGCTTGAGAAAACATGTTGTGCTTTGGCTTGGGTTGCTAAGCGCTTACGCCAGTATATGTTGAATCATACAACTTGGTTGATATCCAAAATGGATCTGATCAAGTATATCTTTGAGAAGCCTGCTTTAATTAGGAGAATTGCCTGTTGGCAGATGTTGTTATCTGAGTATGATATTGAGTATCGATCTCAAAAAGCCATTAAAGGTAGTATCTTGGCTGACCATTTGGCGCATTAGTTCGTGCAATACGACTTCCCTGATGAGGAGATTCTGTATTTGAAAATGAAAGATTGTGATGAGCCTACGCTCGATGAAGGGCCAGAGCCTGGTTCCCGATGGGGTATGGTGTTCGATGGCGCTGTCAATCAGTATGGAAATGGTATTGGGGTAGTAACTATTACTCCTCAAGGCACACATTTTCCTTTTACAGCAAGGCTAACTTTCAAATGCACGAATAATATGGTGGAGTATGAGGCATGTATTATGGGTTTAGAAGAATGTATTGATCTTAGGATCAAATATCTTGATGTTTATGGCGATTCGGCCCTTGTTGTTAATCAGATTAAGGGTGAATGGGAGACGAATCAGCTTGGCCTCATCCCATATAGAGATTATGGAAGGAGGATTTCAACTTTCTTTTCTAAAGTTGACTTCCATCATATTCCTCGAGATGAGAATCAGATGGTGGATGCTCTCGTTACGCTTGCTTCAATGTTTGTTGTCAATTATTGGAATGAAGTCCCAAAGATTACCGTGATGCGCTTGGATAGACCAGTTCATGTGTTTGCGGTTGAGGAGGTAAAAGATGATAAGCCGTGGTATTATGATATCAAGTGTTTTCTCCAAAGTCAAACTTACCCGCCTGGGGCATCTGTTAAAGATAAGAAGACTTTGAGGAGATTATCTGGCAGTTTCTACCTTGATGGTGATGTGCTTTACAAGAGAAATATTGATATGGTTCTGCTCAGATGCGTGGATAGATACGAAGCAGACCTGTTGATGACTGAAGTCCATGAGGGTTCATTTGGTACTCATTCCAATGGGCATGCCATGGCAAAAAGAATGTTGAGAGCAGGCTATTATTGGTTGACAATGAAGTCTGACTGCTGCAAGTTTGTGAAGAAATGCCACAAGTGTCAGATTTATGCGGATAAGATTCATGTTCCCCCGACACTTCTGAATGTTATTTCCTCACCATGGCCTTTCTCCATGTGGGGAATCGACATGATTGGCATGATTGAGCCTAAGGCGTCAAACGGTCATCGTTTTATTCTTCTGGCCATTGATTACTTCACCAAGTGGTTTGAGGCGGCATCGTATGCAAATGTGACCAAGCAGGTGGTTGTGAGATTTATTAAGAACTAACTCATATGCCCATATGGTGTGCCAGACAAGATCATTACTGATAATGGATCTAACTTGAACAATAAGATGATGAAAGAGCTGTGTAGCGAGTTCAAGATTGCACATCATAATTCTTCTCCCTATAGACCCAAGATGAATGGGGCTGTTGAAGCTGCTAACAAAAACATCAAGAAGATTATTCAGAAGATGGTTGCTACGTACAAAGGTTGGCATGAGATGTTGTCGTTTGCTTTGCATGGCTATCGTACATATGTCCGCACTTCAACAGGGGCAACCCCTTTCTCTCTTGTATATGGCATGGAGGTTGTGCTCCTCGTAGAGGTCGAGATCCCATCAATGAGAGTCTTGATGGAAGCCAAGTTGACTGAGGCTGAATGGGTTCAGAGTCGTTATGACCAGCTGAATTTGATTGAAGAGAAGAGATTAACTGCCATGTGCCATGGTCAGTTATATCAATAAAGGATAAAGAAAGCCTTTGATAAGAAGGTCAAGCCTCGTGTGTTCCGAGAAGGTGACCTCGTGCTCAAGAAAGTCTTGTATTTCGCGCCTGATTCCAGGGGCAAGTGGACTCCAAACTATGAAGGTCCATACATTGTTAAGTGAGCCTTTTCAGGTGGTGCTCTGTTGCTCACAACTATGGATGGGGAGTATTTCACTCGTCCTGTGAACTCAGATGCAATCAAGAAATACTTCGCCTAAAAATAAAAATAGAATAGCTCGCTAAGTTGAAAACCCGAAAAAGCGGCTTAGGCAAAAATGAGCGTCTCGGTGGATTGAAAACCCGAAAGGGAGATCCAGGCAAAAGATAGAGACATGAAAAAAAATGATGAATATATATATCCCGCTAGATTGAGTACCTCAGCCTGGGGCAATCTAGGCAAAAATTAGGGATTTGGCAAGTAACTACATCCTGACAAGACTTTGTTCTACAACTGTCATCTGTCAAAGACTCTTGCTCAGTCATCATCAACCGAAGTTTCGAATACAGTGGATTCATGGTTGGTGGAGAAACGGTCATTATGTTTAATGTACCCCTTTTCCATGTATATCACCAATTTCCAAAATTGTAAAGATCCATGGAGTCTCGCCATTTGTTGACTACCATTCTCTTAAATAAATTTGAGCCTTTATCCAATTCATTGCACTCTTATTTGTTTCTGTTTAACAAACGTTTGCATGTTTTAATTGATGAATATCATTGTTTTAAACAAATAAAGTTTTCATAAATAAATTGTTTTAAACAAAGTGAACATTCACAATGACTGAAAGGATAAGTGGAATGTCCTCAGTACTTTCCCAAGGATAGTATGATCACCAAAGGTTAAGACATTTGTTCATGTTCTGGGGTTCTTTCTCCTTATATCCTCTTCATCAGCTTTTAAGTTGTCTCCTCAACCGAGCGCAGAAAGAATAATACATCATTAGCTTCTCAGAGACTCTGGTATGAGAAGTTCTTCTTGATGGAAGTAGACCGATCTATCTTATGGATTGCTTTCCCCTAGCAGGATTTTTGGATGTTCATCCAATACATTCTCGGTATGTCGCTTGTTGACGAAGGATTCATTTCCAATTTCTACAGCAAGGATAGTTTGCTCAAGAGCATTTGCAGCTTGTCCCCAGTAGGGTTGCCAGATCAGAATTTGATGTTTGTATCTCCTCCTAGTCTGAAGATTTCTTCTAACATTAAGAGCTGGTGGTGAAGATGTTTATTTCCTTCCCCAATGGAGCAAAATGCTATTATTCCCCTTTGCAGAGTTTCCTCTCCGGCAGATAAAATGGATTGTTTTGATTGATGTACATCTGATTGGTGGTTGTTTCCCATGGAGTTTCACATCATCCCTTAATAAGCTTCCCCAGTAGAGCTTCTTCTCCAGCGGATCTTATTGTTATTTAACCACCTGTTCCTAAGAGAGTTGATGGAAACTCCCCGACAGATTTTCTGCATTTTTCTTTATGTTAGGATTGTTTGCTCCTGGAAGACTTCTCCTGTATAGAGTGTTATTTCCTGCAGTTGGAAGCTTTGACTTTGCCTATCCCCAGCTATGGTTAAAGTTTTCCTTTTATTTACTCTTATTCCAGAGAGAATCCCTACCAGAGTTGAGTTCTCTGTTTGATTATCTTCTTTCGCTGCTCCTGAATACATCTTCTTTGTATCCTCGGCGAGTGTGGCTTTGGGATAGGGTTTGATATCCCTGATGATTTATTTTCATCCTTCTCGGGTTATTCCCAAGCTGACTTCTCCAGTAGGCTTCGCCCTTCTTGTCGGGACGTTTGCTGAGTGTTTGTTCGTGATTCTTGGTCTTGTTTATGTTAGATATGTCTGTTTGTCAGCATTAATTATACACAAATCATGCATATACATGCATAATCATAACATTCAGATATTCATGATACATTCTTTGCCATATATCTTTGCTTGTTATCTCTTGCTATTGGTGAAATATTCTTCCCCAAGCAGATGTTTGTGTCTGATCTCTCCATATAGAGTCAGCCCCATAGGCAGAAAGTGTCTATCTTTCCTTCTTCCTTCCCCACTGAGTTATGTCCTCGTGGATAATTATTGTTTCAGTTTCCTCCCCAGTTGTGTATCGGGATGGAATTACTCCCCTGAGTTATATCCTCATCGGGTTGAGTCTTGTTTGATTGTGTCTTTCTAGTTTATTCCTAGATTGATTCCTTTCTTGTTATCCCCTGCAGTTCCCTGTGGTTCAGTTGTTCAATTGCTCAGTAACCAGTAATTGTTCATCCCTTCCCTAGCGAATCTTGTGGCCTTCTACCCAGTAACTGGTAGTTGTAAGTCCTATATATGTAGTTTTCTACCCAGTAGCCGGTATATGTAATCCCCTCTTTGTTGGTTATCATTACCCAGTAATCGGTATTGATATTCCTTCATTTTTGAGTATACCACCCAGTAACCGGTGATATATCTCTTGGACGACTGCTTTTGTCAGGCAATTCGTCCCTAGCGAGTCATCTTTCATTTACCCTTGTTTGGTTATGATTGTTTCTCCTTCTGATTGGTCATCATTTTATACCCAGTAACCGGTATCCCGATGTCCTTTCTTTTTGGTCGATTTATCCTTTATTAACCCAGTAACCGGTTGTGGATAATCTTCCATGCGAGTATGTTATCTATGTTTTTACCAATATAATAGTAGTAGATAATATATCTCATGTGCTCTTCAGTCGAAGCCTTTTTCTTCCCCAGTCGGGTAAGATTCGTATTTCCTTGTGGAATCGAATGTCCATCCTGTAAGTCGAGTTTGCTTTTTCAGCCCTCCTTTTGGATGATGAGTGTCTTGGATATGTTCCCAATTCACGCCTGGTTGGTCACCTATTATATACCCAGTAACCGGTATCCCTGGTGTTCCTTC
The DNA here is from genome assembly GCF_024323335.1 of Lathyrus oleraceus. Classification (NCBI taxonomy): domain Eukaryota; kingdom Viridiplantae; phylum Streptophyta; class Magnoliopsida; order Fabales; family Fabaceae; genus Lathyrus; species Lathyrus oleraceus. The sequence continues at coordinate 302,445,269 of NC_066580.1, read as the reverse complement.
CTTCTGCTCCCTATTATGACTTTTTGTCCCCTGTGGAGTCAGATTTTCCTGAGTTAAGATGTGCCTTTTGGGTCCTCCTCAGATGTTTCGGATGATTGATATCTTTCACCCTTATACCGGTCTTAGATATTCTTTCTCCCTGAGCGTGTTGTTCTCTCACCCAGTAACCGGTGTTTCAATATCATGTCTCTCTCTGAGTTTATTACCCAATAACCGATAATATCTCTTTGTTTCTTCCTCAACTGAGTCCTTTGTGGACATCCCCGTCTGAGTCTGGATTTTATCCGATGTATCCTTTGTGGATAGTTTTGTTGTATTGGCATATTCCCCAATACATGGATCTTTGCATCAGCTCGAGCCTTTCCATCGATTTATTTTCGTGGAATCCCTTCGTGTCTCCCAGCAAGTTTTCAAGTCGTGACCTGCTCACGCACTTTTACCTTATTTCCCCCAGAGTCTCTGTCTCCCTAGTGAGTGTGTTACTCCTATGGATCTTCAGTTCCTCCCGATTTCTTTTCCTTTGTGGCAATTATTCACCATGAAAATTTTATTTTCGCATGCATACATTTGCATCATGAGGTCTCTTAGGGACCAAAATTCGTCTCTTTGTTATTATTTAAGCTCATTCTATCTCGTCGAGATGAATATTTTAACCTTCATATCTCCGGCTAGAATGACCTTAAATAGGGGCATATGTAAGACCCTAATTTTGACCCTAAGATCCTCCATGGCATCATGTTATTGCACAAGTGCATTGCCTCAAGGATCATAGCATGTTTGGCTCCTTAACCCTAGGGTTGGGACTTGTTTGAGTGATTTGAGATCACCAAGCATGCTTGTACTGTATGTTATTGCTTTTCTTATTTGATTACTAACCAAAAGCACAAAAATATGTCACTAACTCTTTTTAATTTGAAGCTCAAGTGATCATGTGCTCCACAATGCTCCTAGGAGGCTCCTAAGCCCAATGCAATGGCTAGATGAAGAAGAGAAAAACATGAAAATGGTCCACAAAGTTCCTAATCATCATATATGTCTTCCAAGTATTTCAATTTGCCAATTTTATCAAGATAACCCAAAGGGCTTGAAGATTGTTTCCCAAGAAAACCCCAATTTCACTATGCTTTGACTGTGCCTTGCCCATGAAGCAATCTCAACCTATGATCAAATTTAATCAAGGGAAGTTCTTTAATTTATCATTTTATGCATAGATGATCCTATTTGAGGTCCCTCAATCATTAATTCATCAAGATTGGAAGTTTGGCTTTGAAAAGTTGACCAGTCAAGTCATCTGACTAAGCTGAATTTCAATGAGCTATAATTTTTGATGTTTTTATCAAATGAAGATGACCCCAAAATAAAAACTATTCCTAAGAACCATATGAACAACTTTCATGTTCATCACAAATCTATTTGAAGCTTGGAAGGTCATCATTAATTTCAAAACATTATAGGTCATTTTGGCTGAAACCCTAATGTTGGGTCAACTTGCCAAGGGCATAACTTTCTCAATTTTTATGATTTTGAGGTGGGACCAAAGGTATTTTAAATATTTAGATGCCTACTTCAAATGTTACGTTGGACAAAACTTCATAATCCTAAAGGAAATACATGTGATATTGAAAAACATTATAGGTCATCTTGGACCCAATTCATTGAATTTGAAAAAGTACCCAACTTCAAATGCCTATAACTTTGTCATAGAAAATCCAAATGATGCAAACTTTGAGTATAAATGGACTATCTTGAAAAGATATATAACTTTGATGTTGGAGATATTTTTCATTTGAAGCTTGTATCATGAGGACATAGGGGTTTAACCAAGCTTAATTTTGGGTGACTTTTTCAAAATGATTTGAACATGTTTTACACTTGAACTTTCCAAGCCAGTTTTGATCAATTTGCACATGTCAAATGATTTTTTGTCCAACATGACTTTTGTTCCTTATTTCAAGAGATTTCCAACCATTACTCACAATAGTCATTTGGATCTACCATTTTGGAGATTCGAATTTCTTTTCATTTATGTGCATTTTTTATATTTTATGTTAAAACTTGAAATGCAAGCATTCTTCATTCCATGTGCACGACCACATGTTTTCCCAATGATCTCAGCAAGCTCCTTCAGCCATCCATGGGCCTCTCACACATCCACAAAATCCCATGCACTCAAATTTTCAAATCCCATGCACATGAGCAAAGTGTGATGATCAAATGCATTCAGCTATAAATAGAGGCTTCATCTCCTTCATTTCATAACCTTTTGGAGATCCCATATGTTGCAGAACTGAAACCACACCCTCACCAAAGTAATCATTCACCATTTTTTTCAGATTTTCGAGCTTGAAATTCAGCAACATTAGTTGAATTTCAAAGCTAGATTCCTTAGCCAATCATCTTCCATACATTCAGAGATAAAAAAGGAGAAAAAGGCTTGAAGGATTCGTGGCCAGAAGTTCATCATTTTGAAGGTATAAACTCAAACTGTTTGGATCTGAAACTCACAATTCAATGTAGTATTCTTGTGTTTTTGTGGTTCTCTGAAGTCCTCATACTTGAGGCAAGCTTTTGATGTATTCAATTTGCCATTTCATGAGCAATCCATGTGGACACCATGATTTTCTCATTCATCTTTCTCTCAATATAGGAAGAATGAAGGAAATCCAATGGTACAGTGATGATCTACATCACATGAGCTTCATTTCCATGTCCTTGTTTTTGTTTTTGATAAGATCCATTTTCCTGCAATTCTGGTCGAAATCTGTTTGGCTGGCCGGAGAAGACGGTGGTTTCCATCGCCACCACCACGTGTGCTGCTCATGGCCTTTGGATCTCTCTCTCACGATCTAATCTCATGCGTCCGTTTTAATTACTTGTTTTAATTCATTATGTGGCATTGTTGACTTGAGGGTATCGTGTGTCATCAGATCCAAGTCGTGCACCATTACCACGTCAATTAATGAATTGGATCTGATGGCTCGGCATTTTTCGTTTATTTCATTTTCTTTTAATTCATTTTATTTCCAATAATTCATTAAAAATTCACATGAAGTCAGAAAAATATGAGACCAACTTTGAAATTTTTCTTAAAAAATCTAGTTTCATATTATGGTTTTTAATTATTTTTGTGACTTCATTCGATATGTTTCATGAATTATTTGGTTTTTAATGATTTTAATTTATTTTAAAATATTTTCTGACTTTTAAAAAATACAAAAATATTTTCATAGCATCTATGGATCATGATAAGTCAATGAAAAATAGTCTCGACAATTTCTTGTTTGTTTTGAGATTATTTGAGATTTTAATTCATATTATGCTATTTTTGGTTGTTTTTAATTGATTTTAATTACTTTCTGACTTTAAAAATTTGTGAGAAAATTAGTCAAAGTTTGTTTGACTATGTTGAACCTATGAAAATTTAATTGGACTTTTTGAAGTTGATTTGAATTGAATTTGAGGTTCAATTTTGTTTGTTTATTTTTTATTTGTATTTTCTTTTAATTCAAAAAATACCAAAAAAATATTGTTGACTTCTTGACTTGTTATATTCATTCCTCTTCTGTTTGGTGTTGATTTGGTTCAACTTTGATCAAATTCATTGGATCTTGTGGTTTGAGAATCCTTAAGGATCGTCACTGTCGCATTACGCGAAAAACCGGCGGGAAAACAAAACAACAGAGCCGCCACCGTGCGTTATTTATCCCAAAGAGGGAAAGGAAACGCTCGAAGTAAACCTGAAAAAGACATGGTCTCGCGACCAAAGAGAGATGGGATCGGGAGTCGGTTATGCGAAGGGAAGGTATTAGCACCCCTACGCATCCGTCGTACTCGACGGGATCCACGCTCAGAAAGAATAGAAGAAAAGTTGCTAAAAACTGCTCAGACACAAACTGCACATACAGGCTGGAAAGAGACACAGGAACGACAAAAGAAACTAACTCGGCAGGATATCGCATCCTGGGCCTACGTAGTCTGTCAGGCACAAACATCAGAGTCGACGTAGTTCGGGCAGGGGAAAACGTGCTCGCTAGGATGTCGCATCCTATGCATACGTATCTTCTCTGACAGGAGAAGAATCAGAGCACTCGTAGCTCGGCTAACGCACGCAAAACAAAACCAACACAGGAAACCGACTGCCAATCGCTGGACTTACGTCAGACTCCACACAAACAGGCAAACATGGAAACCGAATGCCAATCACTGGACTTACATCAGACTCCGAACCAACAAACACACACACGGGAAGCCGACTGCCAATCGCTGGACTTATGTCAGACTCCAAACAAAACTAACCAGACACAGGAAACCAACTGCCAATCGCTGGACTTACGTCATACTCCAACACAACACAAAGGGTTGAAAAAGAAAAAGGGCGCCCGGAGAGATCAGCTCATCTCCTGCCTACGTACCTCATCTGGTATGAGGATCAGGGCGACGTAGTTCCCCTACGCAGGGAAAAAGGACTAGCCTAACCAGATACAAAGGGAGACACAAACTACTAGGGAGACTACGACTCGAGCCTAGAAGTTGTCATGCATACGATCCCTAAGTTAAGGTTTCTATCTAACTTGCACAGGGAGCAAGCTATCCTAAACAGCACAGGCAAAGCAAACATACACACAATTAGCACACACTATATACAAACAAAGTGGGCTCACACGAGGTTAGACTGTGAAACACAAGCCAACTAAAATCGGGTGTAGTTAGCTCTTAACCCTAACATTGAGAGTTAGGGTGAAGCAGATGAAATGGGAAGTGAGGGTAAGACCTCACAGCTCTTATCCCTGGCCTGGGAGAGCTTCAGACAAATGATAGTGTGGGAGTTCAGAAAGTAGGAACTCTTCTCCACATATGACTGACACAACATGATCTTGGGTTAATATCCCCAATGCATCAACACAAGGTGTGTGAGCAAAGTGGATGACACACTGAATAGCAGGAGATGGATTGCACATCTCTTTTATCTGCCAATTGCCTTATCAAAGGACTTTTCCTGCTTGGCACAAAAATAAACATACACAAGCATTGCCTCTTAAGGAGGGCTTCAGACAGGTGCCTGCCCAAGTAACAGGACAGGTCTTCCAGACTACATGAAGTCAGAGAGTTATACCTCAAATGGTTAAGCAACCAAGCAAAAGCAAAAGCAAGTTCAAAAGAACTCAAGCAACTTATGTACCTGAGAAAAAATCTCACCCAATCAGTATACAAGTCAAACAATCAAACAGACAGTCAATCACACAATCAGACAGATAAGCAAGCAATGTGCAAGGCACAAGCTGTCGCATCCGCGAAAAACAACCGGCGGGCTGAAACAAAAATAACACAGAGCCGCCACCGTGCGTTATTTATCCCAAAGAGGGAAAGGAAACGCTCGAAGTAAACCTGGGAAAAGCTTGGCCTCGCGACCAAAGAGAATGGGATCGGGAGTCGGTTACGCAAGGGGAAGGTATTAGCACCCCTCACGTCCGTCGTACTCGACGGGATCCACGCTCAAAAGATAGGTTAAGTTTGCTAAAACAAACATCACACACACACACTGAAGACAACACAGGTGGAGGAAGAGGGAAGAGGGCTCGCTAGGATATCGCATCCTATGCCTACGTATCTCGTCTGGAACGAGAATCAGAGCTGCCGTAGTTCGGCTCACGCACGCCGAAACAAACACACGCACAAAAAGGCAAACATGGAACCCGAATGCCAATCGCTGGACTTACATCGGCTTCCGAACCAAGCAAACGCACTCAGGATATGGACAGCCAATCGCTGGTCTTACATCCATATCCTGACACACAAGAAGAAGCAAACAACAAGTTACTAAGGAGTCAGGCACTCGAGCCTAGCAACTGTCAAGCAAACACACGCAAAAAAGGAAAAGGGTGCCCGGAGAGACCTCGCACGGTCTCCTGCCTATGTACCTCATCTGGTATGAGGATCAGGGCGACGTAGTTCCCCTGAACGGGAAAGAAATTCTAACCAGATACAAAGGGAGACACACTACTAGGGAGTTGTACTCGAGCCTAGATGTTATCATGCATCATTGCCCTATGTCATGGTTTCTATCCTAACTTGCACAGGCAGCAAGCTAATCCTAAACAGGAAAAGCAAAGCATGCAAGCATAATCAAAACAAAGCAAACATTCGCAATTAGCACACACTATATCCAGACAAGGTGGGCTCAATCAAGGATTAAGTTGCAAAAGCAACACAACTGTGTCAGGTGATGTTAGCTCTTAACCCTGACATTGAGAGTCAGGGTGAAGCCAGATGAAATGGAAGTGAGGGGTGTGCCTCACAGCTCTTATCCCTAGCCAGGGAAAGCTTCAGACAAATAAGTGTGGGTCCAGAAAGTGGGAACCCTTCTACACTTATGACACTGACTCAACTGTACAACTGTACACAGATCTTGGGTTAGGATCCACAAGGCATCAACATGTAATGTGAGCCAAGGGACGACTCAACAGATTAGCAGGAGGTGGATTACACACCTCTTGTGTCTGCCAATTGCCTTGACAAAGGTCTTTTCCTGATTGGGGATAAAAATAAACAAGCACAAACATCGCCTCTTAAGGAGGACTTCAGACAGGTGCCTGGCCAAGTAACAGGCCAGGTCTTCCAGACTACATGGAGTTAGTGATTCTACCTCAATTGGTTTACACAACCAAGCAGCAGCACAAAGCGAGTTCACAATGAACTATAGCAACTAAGGTACCTGAAATCAATCCAACATAATCAGTATACCAGACAAACAAAAGTCAAACAGAAAATTACAAGTCCACAGCACAAACAGATAACAAGCATCAATGCACAAAGGTGCAAGCCACACGGCCTAAGCATAAGTCTCAATGCCTACAAAACAAACTCAAGTTAGTCATAAAAAAGCAATAAACCAATCCCAATCGAGTGCACATCATCAAGTATAAGAAATTGTGCTCTTTGACCTGAAACAAAGCTCAAATGTGAGAACACAAACCACTAGTACAAGACTAGGGTCAAAATAGGATCAATAAGTCAAAACAGAACATGAAACTTATCAAAAATCAAGATCAATCAAATAAGAATCAAATCCAGTTGGTCTCATGTTCAAATCATTCATCAATTTCATTTCATGAAAGAAATAGTGCAAAGCATGTCATTTAGAACCTCAAAGGACTAAACAGAAAGATCCAATTCAAACTCAATCCAAAACAATTCAATAAATCCCCAAAAAATTCACATCTAAACAGAACTCATTACATGTCAATCACACCAAATTTCAAGCCAATTGGACAATGGGAAGCAAGTCAATTAAATTCCACAAGTCAAGTCATGCTCATACAAGTCCAAACAAGGCACAATATCATGTATCAACTTCAAGCAAGCATAAAACAGTGTAGGAACAGGATAAATGCACCAAACCAAAATCATGACAAACTTTAATGTGTCTATAATCACTCCACAAAACTTCAAGTCCATCCAATTCATATCCAGAATTTCACAAAACATTTAAGATTATGACTCACAACAGGTCCACATTTGGTCAAACAGAAAGGAAATTCTCAATCAAATTGGAAACAAATCCAAAAATTCCAGAAAAATTCACATGTGAACCTAACATCAAGAAGTATCAACATGCAAAATTTCAGCTTAATCCAAGTTCATATGGAATGTCAAATAAAATCAGGAAGTCAAGTAAGACATGGTGTGACACAAATTGTCACACCACTAATGATCATGTCATATCTCTCAATCCGGGAACTCAAAAATCACAAACCACATATCAAAATGTCCATTAAGATCTCTAGAATAAGCATGCAAAATTTCAAGAATTTCTAATTAAGCATCATCATTTCATGAGCAAAATACCAAGCAAGGTGCAAACAAACACATGTTCATACAAACCCTAGGCCATTCCAAAAATTACACGTGCACAATTTCCACAAAAATCACCAAAAAATAGTAGAGACTACAAGCATCATGGTGAAAAAAATTTCATTCAATTTGGATCATTAGTTTGTGAGATATGAATTTTTGAATGTCATGAAAAAATAAAAAAATGATGAACAAGCATGTGGAATCATGTGTACATGGTGAAAATAAATACAAAAGGCAAAAGTGAGATTTGGCTTGGCACGGAATCGAAGCCTGTCCTTATTCAAAACAGTAGCGCGCAAAACATCCTGGCCATGAACAGTAGCACGAAATTTGGATCTAAATCAAGTTTCTGGAAAATTTTCACAAGTTCTTCATGTGTTCATACATTCATATGCTCAAGAACAAATCTCCACCAAATTAGACAAACCATATATCAATGGAAAGGTCTTTCCAAGAACATCATGAATATCAAATTAATTAAGCCTAATTCCTCCTAAATTAAGAGAATCGAAGCCAAACATAATCATGCATGAAAGTTCAAATCCACATAACTCTCTCATTTCTCAACCAAATTTAGTGAAACGAATTGCAGAATTCTCTACTAAGAAAGATCTATCCAAATCATCAATCAATTTCAAGAATTATTGGATTCGAAAAATCACCTTGATTGGAGCACAGTGATGAATTCGCGTGTATTAGGCTTTGAAATGTGAAAACAGAACTTCTATGATGCTTGTAGAAGTGAATGGAACAAAGATTGGATGTTGATTGTACACGAACTTGATGAAATCTCAAATTGCCATGGATGAACCTCACTTTAACAGTCCAAAATCCAGCTTGAATTCCAATGGTTCTTGCTCCAATTAGCTTCAATAATGATTGTAGATGATGAAACAATGAAGATCTAAGCAAGGTTTTTGAAGAAATTGCAAAAAAAGTGAAGATGAAAAGTTGAGAGAATTGTGCAATTTTGGATCTAGATCTGAAATTCTGTTATGATTATGGTGAAAACAGTTACAATTATGTTTATATATGTTATGTTAATGATGATTCTAATCCTAATTAGTGTTAATGCAAAGGATTAGTGAAAATGCATTTTCATGCTAAATGTCAATTTGGTCATTTCACCTCACTTGTGCCAAACCAATGTAACAGTGGAATTTCTTTGTTGCAGCAAATTTCAAATGGCATTTGTGAGCTAGTGCAAAAGGAATGGAGTGAAAATAATGAATATTTCTCAAAAACACCTTTTTCCCTTCATTTTTCAAATTAAGTCCACTTGAAAAATGGACTTTTTATGTGATGAGTTTTCATGAAATGCAATGCTTGTTTTGGATAGAGGACATCAAAAGAATTTTGCTCAAAGAAACCTCACTCAATTTGGCCTTGTGAATCAAAAGTTATGCCACTTTGAAATTCAACTTTTTTTACAATGATCAACCCATAACTTGCCAACCACACATAAGAAATTCATCTTCTTGGACTTTTTGGAAAGGTAAGAGCAAGATCTACAACTTTCATGTTGAACAAAATTTCATTTGAAACATTTTTGGACACGTAATTTTGAGGAGAAAAACTTTCCATTTTTGGCAATTTTCAATTACAAGTCACTTTTTATTTTTGGAAGGTTTCCACCTGACTTTATTTTCTTCATTCTTGATGTTTGAAATGTCAAATGAAACTTGTTTAGACATGAATGAAGTATCTCTAACCCTCTCCCTCCTCCAAATCCATGAATTCAGGCACAGTTGACCACAATTGACTTTTCTAACTGATAGATGAATTTCAGCTTGACTGATGAACTTGAGCCTCAAACTCCTGATGAAATGGCTCAATGATGAAACCCTAGCTCCCATAAGCTCAATATAACCATATGATGATCCCCATATCCACTGAAAACCCCATCTCCTTGTCAAGCCCGGATTGGCCCAATGCAACTAATTAGGGTTGACCAGAGGTCAAAACCCCAATCTCAAGGAATATGATCAAGCATGATGAACCTCTCGGTGATGACAAGACCATGATGATGATGATGTACCATTTCAACCAAGATAAAGCTCAACCTCCTTGACAACCAAGAAACCCTAATTTGAATCACACATCCTCAGATGGTTAATGATCAGTTCAATGAAAGCCCTTAGCTTGAATCTTAACCTCTTTATCTTCTGATCAAGACCTAAGAGGATGACTTGCTCAAAGTAACCACATGATATGCAAATATGCAATGCCTAATGACCTACAAAATGATATGCAATATGTTAAGCTAGTTCCAAGAGAGGAGGGCAAATTTTGAGGTGTTACACAAGCCAATGGGCACAACACAAATAACTTGGCATCAACCTACAAAACACCTTCAAATTAGTCAACTTCTAGAGCAAACATCAATGCTCAAGTGAGAAATCATCATCAACTATGGACTTGGAAGTGTAAACCTGAAATCAAAGCTCAACTGTGAGTTACAAACCACTAGGTCAGGGCCGAGGGTCAAAGATGGAGAAAAAATTCAAAACAGAACATGAAATTTAACATGAATCAACTTCAATCAATCAAGAACACAATCCAAAAGGTCTCATATCATTATCATTCACCAATATCATTTCATGAATCAAGTATGGCAATGTATGCAAGTTGAAAGCACATTGTGACATCAGAATGAACAAATGCACATTAATTCAAAAATGATTCAATTAATCTCAACAAAATTCATGGTTAAACAAAACATACAACATGATCAACATACAAAAAATCAAGGCAATTGGGCAACATTAGACATGGTAATCAAATTGTATAAGGCAAGGCAAACAATACAAGCATATATGTGACACCAAATAGCACACCAACTTAGCACAAGCCTAAAACAGAAATGGTAATTGGTAAAAACCTCAAACCAGAGCCAAAACAACCTTTAACATGTCTCGAAAGAGTATGCAAAGTTTCACATCCATAGGATAAACCACAAGCATTTCACAAACAAATGAAGTTCAAAGCAATTCAAAAGCTCACAAATGACCATCCAGCATGAACAATCTCAATCAAATCAGAAATCAATCCAAAAATTCCACAAAAAATCATGAGCATTCACAACATCCATATCCAGCATCATACAAAAAATCACATCAATTGGAATTCATTTGGCATGGCAAACAAATTAATCAAGCTGGACATCACAAGGTGTGACACCAATTGTCACACCTACCCTAACATGATCATAAAACAGTAATGGCACATGATAAAAATACAAACAAACTTAACCCCATAATTTCAAGCAAGATGTCTAGTTTCAACATGTCAAATTTCATAGGCATTGGATAAACAACCATCATTTCACAAAAGATATGGTAAGGTAAGGTCAAGAATGGACACATGTACACAAACCCTAGGCAAAATAATTTTCCAGCCATGCACAATTTATGGAAAAATAACCAAAAAAAACTAGACACAATAAGGAAGGCAATGCAAAAATCCTCATATTTTTTGGAGCATTTATCAATTATTTATGAATTTTGGAAGTGAGAAAAAAAACAAAAAAAACATGAAGAAGCATGTGGAGATGGATGGAATAAAATGTGAAGCATATGGAATAAGTGTCACCAGCCGGTATCGAACACCAGCCAATTTTGAATGAGCGCGCTAGGCTGCATGAAACGCAGTCGTTTCATTTATGCGCTGGCAAGGCGAGCCAATCAGGAGCTTGCATGCGCGCTCCATGCAACCAATCAAAAGCAAGCATTGGAAAAACACATGCAGGCGCGGGCAAAGAGTTTTTAAAGATCAAAACGAGTTCTAGAAACGATATTCATCACCTTCATCATGTTAATCACATGCTCAAGAACATTTTCTCAGTTTTCAAAAATAAGCACATCAACATGTTCATCTTCCAACATACAACACGAATCCAGCATGGAAAAGGCATGAATCAACATATATTCATAGAATCGAGCAAATGAAGAATCACACATCAAACTTTAAACAGTCCTAACTAACTCAATTCTTCATGAAATTTTGTGATTCAAAGCTCAGTTTGATCAGCATTGAAAGATGAACAACAACATCATAATCATGTTAAGAATGGAGAAATTCGATTTCTGACCTCTTGGAGAAAACAGAACTGGAATTCAATAGATCCAAGCCTTGTGATGTTCAACAGATCTTCCAAAGTGCTTGTGAAGGTGTTTGGAAGGAGAATTGAAGCTTAATCGTGCTTGATCCTTGCAAAATCAGATTTCACCATTGTTGAATGCAAGCTTCGAGCTGCTTCAAAACTGCATGAATTGTTATGGTTCTTGCTTCAAACATGCTCCATAATACCTCCAGATGATGAATTGATCAATGGATGATGAATTGGTTTGAAGAAAATTGAAGAAAGTTTGAGAGAAAAATTTCAAGAAAATGGATCTAGATATGAAAAAGTGAATGTTAATGGATGAAAACAGTTATGCTTAGGCTTATATACTTGCTCTTAATCATACTGCTAATCAGGTTTAGGCAATGGTTAATTGGATTAGCAAGATAGAGGTGTAAGTGCAAAATTGGATACTTCACCTTATGCATGAAAGTTGTCATGAACAGTACACGGGTTAAGCTTGAATTTCACTTAAAACATCATTTTGGAGCCAAATGCAATGGTAGAATGTATGAATAATGCACCATTTTCAAATTATAATTTTCCCTCCAAAATTCAAGTGAAAAAGCAAATGATTATGTGATAAGAATTCATGAGATGCAATGCATGATTTGGTAAGTAGAGGTTGAAACAAGAACAATGCAAAAAGAACCACTTAATTTGGACATTTGGTTTGAAAGTTATGCATGTTTGAAGTTCAAAGTTCACTTGGCCGTGATTGATCTATATCTCTTCAACCACACATGAGAAATCCATGATCTTGGACTTTTTGGAAATGGGAGAGCAAGATCTTCAACTTTCATGTTGGACAATTCTCACTGGGGATAATTCTTACCGAACCTGATCCGCTCGACGACTTCGCCGGGGGAAAACCATCAACACAACCTCTGCTGGGAAGACAGTAACCTTCAGACTTGCTGAGGAGACACTGGTCTCGAGTCTTCTAGGGAGATGACACTCTCACACCCATTGGGGAAATACAGCCTATTGGACACGGACCGCTCGTCGACTCGTCGAACACTGGTGTTCACCATCCCACCACAGTGTTGACTTTCCACTTTTGAGAACTCCCAGACTCATCTAGACTTTTCTGATTCATCACCTTGTATTCCTGACTCCTCCGTACTCCACGGAGATCGAACTCCTGGGATTCATACAAACTTTCCAGTCCTTAGACTTTGAAGAGTCTTCTTGATTACCCTCTAGGATCGTCGTCCTTCTTTCGTCGTCTTTTCACCGTTCTTCTATCCCTTGCCCCTGATTGGACTCTGCGGGGATCTCTTGTCAAAGTATTTCACATCACAACCTGCAAGTGAGTGAACACAGCTAACAGAACCTGCAAAGAGATCGTTAGATAAAAGCGTGCCCCAGGCGTGCCAAACCTTCGACACCTAGGTCACTCAAACTTCCGAATAAGATTTCCAGATTTCAATCTTATAAGCATGCATCGGAAGGGACCTCTAGGTTTCAAAATGCAAATATTCTTATAAAAAATAAACGGATGTTTTCACCATCAAAGCGGTAATGAAGACAAAAACAAAACTATTTGACTGAACACGCATTTTATTGACTGAAAAAAGAAGGTGGCTCAAAACCGAGCAACACACAGGAAGCAATCCCTGGAAAGAGGTGATTGCGCATAAAAGGAAAAACCTATCCTAATGGCAATGTGAAACTGTGATCTCATCGGGTTCCAACTCGGTTACACCTCATATGTCCTCAAGACTTTCCGCACTTTCTGTCCTCTGAACAAGACGCTTCCGATCGATCTCTGTCGGAGATTGTCCAGGTGTCTCACCCAAAGCACAAACGATCATGCTGGACGCAGTTGTTCGTTTCAATCCCTCTTTTGCCTGGACCGCCCTTTCGGGTTTTCAGTCCACCGGGATACCCTTTTTTGCCCAAGTCGCCCCTGCAGGGTGTTCGACTTGCCGGGTGTACAGTTTTTTCTTTTTATCCCTAATTTCTTCCCGAACCTTTTCCTTTTCTTTTGGTTCGCCGGGATGCCCATTTTTGCCTGGACTCTTTTATTCTTTTCGTCCAGCGGGTCTCTTTTTTACGAAGTATCTTTTAACTGCGTCCACATTCGCAAGGGATGGACAATCCTCGCCATCCATGATCGTCAACAACAAGGCTCTGCCAGAGAAAACCTTCTTGACCACGACTGGACCTTCATAATTGTGTGTCCACTTGCCCCTGCGATCGTTGAGGAGGAAGGATCCTTTTCAATACCAGCTCTCCCACGTGGTACGCACGAGGTCTCACTTTTCGGTCAACAACACGCTTCATTCACTGGGTACAACTGCCCCATGACAATTAACTGCCAGCCTCTTTTCCTTAGTCAGGCTCAACGCGTCATACCGAGTCCTTATCCACTCAGCCTTCTCTAACTTCTCATCCATCGGGACTCTCCACAATGAGATCTAGCCTTCAGTAGGTAGTACCACTTCTATCCCCTACACCCGCGAGGCAGGCGTTGCCCCAGTAGATGCACGCACTGAGGTTCAATACCCAGGATACAAACTTCGTACTCAGTCACCATTGTGGGTGCATTCAAATGCTAACCGGGCAACGAAGGGAACGTGGGATCCCTTTGGCGTAGCCAAAGTAACACTAACTCATTCACATTAACCCCATCAGACATCAGAATCCGTTCGGATTCAGGGTCAGGCCCCTCCTCCGGGATCGGTTCCTCACAATCTTTCGATTTGAGCACCTCGAGATGTCCTCATCAGGGAACTCAAACTTCCTTGATTGATAATCCTCAATGGGTTGCAAGGCGATGCAATCGGACAATACACACCCCTCGATTGCTTTCTGAGAGGTGTACAGAATATTGTATTCAGTCAACATCATTTGCCCTTTCGCCACCCGTCCGGTCAATGCTGACTTCTCAAACGTATACTTGATTGGATCCATCTTGGAAATCCACAAAGTGGTATGAACCAGTATATACTATCTCAGTCGGCGAGCAGCCTATGCCAAAGTACAACAAGTTTTCTCGAGCAGTGAATGTATTGTTTCACCGTCGGTAAACTTTTTGCTAAGGTAAATTGCATGCTCTTTTCGACCAGACTCGTCATGTTGACCCAGTACGCACCTCATAGACCCCTCGAGGGCTGTCAAGTACCAGATTAACAGTCGTTCCTTCCACAGGAGGCATCAGAATCAGAGGTTCCCGCAACTTATTCCTTTTTTCAATTCCCCTTGGCAATATCCACCTGACCGTTTGCTCTTTTTTTCGGTTCAGGCATTCCTTGTGTCACTTTTTCCTTTTCTTTTCTTTTCTTTTTTTCTTTTTCTCCTTTTTTTTAGCAGGATCGACCTCGATTCCTCTTTCGTTCACAATAAGCCTCGGCAACTTACCGGACAACACTCCACAAGTGTACTGATTCGGACTCAACCTCAGTTTGAGTTGTCTCAACCGATCAAACAACTTGGCCAGATCCACCAGATGCCCCTCTTCTGCTTGGGACTTTTCTATCATGTCATCAACATAGCATTTGATTCCACGATGAATCATATCATGAAACAAAGTCACTCTGATACGTGGCATCGGCGTTCTGTTTCTCTAGAGGACAGTCTCCTCTCAATGGTAGCTTGCGTATAACGACATTGGTACCCGACCCTGGCATATCCTGATACGACCAGGCGAGGGTATCCACATGCTCTTTTAACAGTGCTACCATTCTGCTCTTTATATTAGCCCCTGAAGCGGCCCCAACTTCCACTTTCGGACCTCGGCGGTGCCCGGAATATCAATCTTGAATCGCTCCTCGTGCGGTTGAATCACCCTCTCCTCTTGTTTCAACAACCTGGCTAATTCCAGCAGATCACAATCTTCTTCGCCTTATTCTTCGGCATGATAGATCGGATTGTCGAAGTCATACAAAGGTGTAACCGAATTGTTATCAATGAGATCAGGAGGATAATTGTTAGGGACCAATTAGTACTACTTTTTATACCATTTTATTGGTCCCTTTTACCAAGTTTTGATGTAATTACACACTTTTATTCTCACTATTTTGTATAAATGCAATTAGGTTTAATTTATTTTGTTTTGAATAGTTATTTCACATTTTTGTTAGTTTTGTAGAATTTTGGGATAAGAAGGCCTTGGATTGCAACACTACATCTTGGAGGAAGCTTGCCAAACAAGGAAGCTGGAGAAGCAACAGTTCGCGCCGCGAACTGCCTTCGCGCCGCGAAGGCTGCGAATCCAGCAAGCTTACTGAGGGTCAAAAGTGCTGTTTTGCAGGAAAAGTTTATTGCCATTTTGATGTCTGTCTGGGAATTGCTTTTCTGCTTTAGATGACAATGACCAATTAGGGAAATGTCAACCTTTTTTGTTAGAAACAAATACATTATTCTAGGGCATTGGAACATTACATTATTATCATACACACATTGATATTGAGAGCTTTTTGTAAGAGAGAAAAACAGAGTTTTTCTTCTTTAACTTTCTGCTTTGAACAATGATGATGAGGAGCTAAACTCCCTTTGTCAAGATTGGAGGTAGTAGCTATTCTCATATGTTTATGTATTCCATTTGATTTATATATATGATAAAGATTGTTGATGTATTGAATACTGTTTTTGCCCTAAGTTGAAAACCAGATTTGAGTAGTTGTCGAGAGAGATTATTTGAGTCTTGACATAAAACAGCTTTTCAAGTAGTGAATAAGTTGTAGAGATAGATTTATTCATTGCTCTTCTTTGGTATTAAACATTAAAGATTGCTCTATTGATAGTTAGGTGGAGAGATCGTCTAAGGATCAATATAGTGATTATCACAATATCATTTAGACATAAATGACTTTGAGAGGATACTTGAGCATCATATATAATCTTAAATCTATATAGTTATCATAACGAAGCAAAAACATTTGAAATAGTGAACTCCAATCTTGCCAAGCTTTTACATTAGATTAAAACCATTTTACTGTTCTTAGTGACATTTACTCACAAGATAACTTTCCAACCAAAACAACCTTGTTACTTTCTAAACTTACAACATTTGGATTATAGAATGGCGGTAATATCAACCAATCTCTGTGGATACGATATAAAAATATTTGCCGAAGATATACTATTCAACAAATTGGCGCCGTTGCCGGGGATTGGTGTCGATATTACAAGCATTGCAATAATTCTTTGTTTTAAGTTGTGTTACAATTATTATTATCTCTCTTTTGTTTCACTTGGTTTGTTAGTTTTATAGATTCTAGTGCATGCGAGGAAAAGCAACCGAGGAGCAACTTCAATTCGATCCTGAAATTGAAAGAACACTTCGGAAGCTCAATAGCAAAACACGAAGAAGAAGGAAACTAGCCGAAGAGAGGAATCGGAGAGAAGAAGCATATACTTCCGCACTTGTTCCAATCGAAGAAGTGGTTGTAGAGGCTTGTGAAGGAAACATGGCGGATGACAATCGTACCGAAATGTCCGCCAATAGTCCAAGAAGAAATTCTCAATTTTCCCGTGGAGGAAGAAATACGGAGATGAAGACCGGAATCCTCCAACTTCTCTACGCAAATCCATTCACCGGAATGGATCACGAAGATCCGTATACCCATCTCATCAAATTTTATGAGATTGCGGGTTCTACGGGAATAGATGAAACGGGAGAAGAGGCACTATTCAAGAGGATGTTCCCACACTCCTTAGTGGGAAAGGCAAAAGAGTGGTACCTTGATCAAGCACCGAGAGTGATGACGGATTGGAATTTACTTGAGGAAAAATTCCTAGAAAGATATTTCCCGCAATCCCGATTCATGGAAGCCAAAACGGCTATTGCGGTATTCACTCAAGGAGGCAACGAGTCTCTAAATGAAGCTTGGGAAAGATTCAAATCAATGTTGAGAAAATGCAAGGGACATGGTTTTGATGAGCTCACTCAAATCCATTTTTTTTAAATGGGCTCCAATCAACTCACAAGACACTTCTGGACGCCACCGCGGGTGGCTCGCTTATGTCAAAAACTGCGGAAGAAGCTAAAGTCATCATTGAACGGATGGCCCTCAATGATCATCAAGGTCAACATGATCGTAGCCCTTCACAACGTAAGCCGGGAGTTCTTGAGTTAAATACCAATGATGCCATCCTTGCTCAAAACAAGCTACTCTCTCAACAAGTGGAGCTTCTCACTCAACAAATGGCCAAGCTTCCACAGCAAATGAAAGAGATTCAAGGGTTTCAAGTTCAGCATCAAGTAGCATGTTGCGAATTATGTCAAGGGGATCACCCTACTGATTTTTGTCCTCCACCCCAAGAAGAAGTGAGTTATGTGAACAATCAAAATCAGGGCTATCAAAGACAACAGCCTAACAATCAAGGCTACCAACCAAGAAACAATCAAGGCTATCAACCGTCAAGGTTCAACAATCATAATTTTCAGCAGCAAAGTCCTTACCAACATCCTAATTCTCAAGGACAGCAGTCGCACGGAGGAAATTCCAAGCTAGAAGACACTCTTCAACAATTCATGCAAGCCTCCATGGCAAATCAGAAGAGTAACGAAGCAGCCATTAAAAATCTGGAAAATCAAGTAGGTCAACTTGCGAAGCAACTTTCGGAACAAAACGCAGGATCTTCCTTCTCTGCTAACACTCAACCAAATCCAAAGGAACATTGTAAAGCAATTGTCACGAGGAGAGGTAAAGGGTTGGTAAGTGAAAAAGGTGAAGAGATTGTAGAAGAGAACAATATGGATGGTATGTTGGAAGAAAAAGACATAGTTGGTGAAAGGGAAAATGCTACTGGAAATGCTCAGTTCGCGCCACGAACCACCTTCGTGCCGCGAAAAGAGCAGGTTTTGCCAACTGATCAGCAGATTGATTTAGAGGGAAAAAAAGATGTTGAATCAAAGAAGAAAAAGAAATCTGAGAAAGGGGTGAGCGTCATTCCAACTCAACATCTACCCTATCCACATCCTCCATCAAGGAAGGACAATGCTAGGCATTATGCACGGTTCATGGACATCTTCAAGCAACTCCAAATCAACACTCCATTTGCTGATGCATTAGAACAAATGCCACGGTATGCTAAATTCATGAAGGACATTCTTACCAAGAAAAGGCGACACGTGGAAGATGAGACCATATTGCTTGATGCACGGTGTAGCGCCATCATCCAAAAGACTCTCCCAAGGAAGGAGTCCGATCCGGGCCGGGTTGTTCTACCAGTAACCATTGGAAGCACATACGTTGGAAATGGGTTGATTGACTTGGGCTCTAGTATAAATTTAATCCCCCTCTCCATTGTCAAAAGATTGGGGAATGTTGAGATTAAATCGACGAGAATGACTTTACAACTAGCCGACAAGTCTACCACCTCACCATACGGAATCGCCCAAGACATGCTTGTGAAAGTGGACAAATTTTTGTTTCCGGTGGATTTTGTAATAGTAGAGATGGATGAGGACCATGATGTACCCCTAATTCTTGGAAGACCTTTTATGAAGATAGCTCGGATGATGACCGACATAGATGATGGGCTAATGAAGGTGAGAGTGCAAGATGAAGAGGTGACTTTTAATCTTTTCGAAGCAATGAAACATCCAACCAACAAGCATGATTCTTTCCGAATCGATGCAATTGAAGAGGAAGTAGTGGAGGTCGCGAACCAAATTCATATTTCTAATCCTCTAGAAAGATCCCTTATCGGAGCATACAATGTGTTAACCGACAATGAGGAACGAGAGATCGAAGCAATGTTGCACGAGCTAGAATCTTGTGGTGAGCTGGCCTATCAAGAAGAATTAACGGAAGACTTGGATGCAAAGAAGAAAACGGAAGAGCAAAAGTTAGAGTTGACAATGCTTCCGTCACACTTGAAGTATGTGTTTCTTGGAGACGAGTGTACCAAACCAGTGATTATAAGCAACGCGTTGTCCACACAAGAGGAAGACAAGTTGATTCAAGTTTTGAAAAAGAACAAAGGTGCAATAGGGTGGGTGTTATCCGACTTGAAGGGTATTAGTCCGGCCTATTGCATGCATAAGATCATGATGGAGGAGAATTTCAAACCAGTTGCGCAACCTCAGAGGCGTCTGAATCCATCAATGAAAGAGGTGGTCCGGAAAGAAGTTGTCAAACTGTTGGAAGCCGGAATGATTTATCCTATATCCGATAGCGCATGGGTGAGTCTGGTACAAGTGGTCCCCAAGAAAGGAGGAATGACGGTAATCAAAAATGATAAAAATGAGTTGATTCCGACAAGAACAGTGACAGGGTGGAGGATGTGTATCGACTATAGAAGGTTGAACCAAGCCACAAGGAAAGATCATTTCCCACTACCCTTCATGGATCAAATGTTGGAGAGGTTAGCCGGTAAAAATTTCTACTGTTTCTTGGACGGATATTCGGGGTATAATCAAATTTCAGTAAACCCGGCAGATCATGAGAAGACAGCTTTTACGTGTCCTTTTGGCATCTTTGCTTACCGAAGAATGCCTTTTGGGTTATGTAATGCACCGACCACATTTCAACGGTGTATGCAAGCTATATTTTCGGACTTGATAGAAGAATGCATTGAGGTGTTCATGGATGATTTTTCTGTTTATGGATCATCTTTTGAATTATGCTTAAAACACCTTGATGTAGTTTTGGGGAGATGCGTGGAGACCAACCTAGTGCTCAACTGGGAAAAATGCAATTTTATGGTCACTGAGGGTATAGTACTTGGTCACAAGATTTCTTCTGAAGGGTTAGAGGTGGACAAAGCCAAGGTGGAGGTTATTGAGAAACTGCCACCTCCAACTAACATTAAAGGGATACGAAGCTTTCTAGGACATGCCGGTTTCTACCGGAGATTCATACAAGATTTTTCAAAGATCGCAAAGCCATTGAGCAATTTGCTCAACAAAGGTACGCCTTTTCTTTTTGATGAATCATGTCTTAAAGCTTTCTTAGATTTGAAAGAAAAGTTGGTCACCGCACCAATAATCGTAGCACCAAACTGGAACCTTGATTTTGAACTCATGTGTGATGCTAGCGATTATGCAGTTGGTGCGGTGTTAGGACAAAGAAGCGATAAAGTTTTCCATGCCATACACTATGCTAGTAAGGTGCTTAATGAAGCACAAGTTAATTACGCAACAACTGAAAAGGAATTACTAGCCATAGTATATGCATTGGAAAAAATTAGAGCTTATTTGATCGGTTCAAGAGTTGTAATCTACACTAACCACTCGGCGATAAAATATCTGCTTACCAAGCCGGATTCAAAACAAAGGCTTATTCGTTGGATCCTTTTATTACAAGAGTTTGATCTAGAAATTCGGGATAAAAAGGGTTCTGAAAACTTGGTGGCGGATCATTTGTCTCGGTTGGTCAATGTAGACATTACAAACAAAGAAGAGGAGGTGAGAGAAGAATTTCCAGATGAAAAACTTTATGCGATTCAAGTGAGGCCTTGGTTTGATGATTTTGCTAATTACAAAGCAACTGGTTTAACACCGGAAGACCTCACTTGCAATCAAAGAAGGAAATTCTTGGCAGATGCAAAATATTATGTTTGGGATGATCCCTATCTGTTTAAAGTAGGAGCAGACAATATTTTGAGAAGGTGTGTAACAATTGAGGAGTCAAGAGACATTCTTTGGCACTGTCACAACTCTCCGTATGGAGGTCACTATAGTGGTTTGAGAACAGCCACTAAAGTACTCCAATCGGGTTTTTCTTGGCCATCTTTATTCAAAGATGCGCACGAACATGCGAAGAGTTGTGATACATGCCAACGGAGTGGAGGAATAGGAAAACGGGATGAAATGCCTCTAACCAACATGCTAGAAGTGGAAGTTTTTGATTGTTGGGGTATTGATTTTGTTGGCCCATTCCCCTCTTCTTTCTCAAATGAGTACATACTAGTAGCTGTTGATTATGTTTCGAAGTGGGTGGAAGCAATTGCCTCACCTAAGGCCGATGCCAAAACTATGATTAAATTTTTAAAGAAGAACATATTTTCACGTTTTGGTGTGCCTAGAGTGTTGGTAAGTGATGGAGGCTCACACTTTTGCAATACACCCTTAGAAAAAGTTCTGCAACATTATGGTGTAAAGCACAAGGTGACCACTCCCTACCACCCACAAGCGAACGGTCAAACTGAGGTTTCAAACCGGGAAGTCAAACGGATCCTTGAGAAAACAGTCTCTAATTCAAGAAAAGATTGGTCCTTAAAACTAGATGAAGCTTTGTGGGTGTATCGCACTGCCTATAAAGCACCTATTGGGCTGACTCCGTTTCAAATGGTGTATGGGAAGACTTGTCATCTTCCAGTGGAAATGGAGCATAGAGCATTATGGGCTCTTAAGTTCTTGAATTTCGACTCCACTCTAGCTGGAGAAAGAAGGAAAGGTCAACTCCATGAATTGGAGGAACTAAGGAACGATGCATATCACTCTAATAAGCTGTACAAGGAAAAGGTAAAGGCATACCATGATGGAAAGGTCCGCCATAAGGAGTTTCATGTTGGACAGATGGTATTGCTCTTTAACTCAAGGTTGAAGTTATTTCCTGGTAAGTTGAAGTCGAAGTGGTCAGGACCATTTGTTGTCAAGGAAGTACGGAATTATGGAGCCATTGTGATAGAGGATCCAAAGTCACAAGAGAGCTGGACTGTCAATGGGCAAAGACTGAAAGTCTATCATAGCGGTGACATAAACCGTGATGTGTGTGTCCTTTCCTTATCTGGACCAGGTTAATCGAGGTACCGTCGAGCTCTTAACGACGTTAAACAAAGCGCTTGTTGGGAGGCAACCCAACGTTGTTAGTTTGCATTTTATTTTTCTCTGTTGTGTGATTTTTAGCTCTGTTAAAATTTTAGAATTCTTAAGTTCTGTTTTTTGCAGTTCGCGCCGCGACCCCCTGTTCGCGCCGCGAACTGATTGAAAAATTTTGAGTGGGTTCTGTTTTTTGCAGTTCGCGCCGCGAACTGAATGAAAAATTTTGAGTGAGTTCTGTTTTGTGCAGTTCGCGCCGCGACCCCCTGTTCGCGCCGCGAACACTGCGTGACAGAGTCACTTAAATTCTGTTTAGGTCATTTCTTTTCTCATTTCAAACATTTCTCATTTCAAACCAACTTTGCCGCGCTTTCACCCCACTCTCAAAATCCCACGGAATCTTAAAATTCTTCAGTTCCCATTTGTCAAATCTTCAATTGCTAGCAAGATTAAGTGATTCAAAAGGTATGTGCTCTTAAATTTCTCTTTTCCAATCCCTTTTGGGTTTTTCGTTAGGGTTGGTTAGAAATCAAATTTTTCTGTTGATTACCGCTTAAAATCGCTTTGCATGTTTGATTTAGAATAGGATTAGGGTAGAGTTTAGAACTTTGATTGATTGGGAGTAGATTACTCCCCATTTGTGGAACCCTAGGAAGCTCTGGGAGATTTCCTGGATTCGTAGAGTTCGCGCCGCGAACTGTGAATTCCAGCACCATGTTTTTGTGTTGATTGTTTGTTGATCCTGTTCATGTTTGTTCTGTGGTTGTTCTGGTGTTGATTGCAGATGTCCAAAAGAACTAAAACCACAACACCTCCTCAAGCCCATTCATTCAGGAAGTTCATTAGTGATGAACACGAGGCACGATTTGAGAGCCTCATCAAGAGAACCATTTTGCCTGAGAGGTTTATTCGGCTAGCTCCAACCGGGGTGTATCATAGCGTGGTTGCGGCTTTTGAACAACGAAAGTGGATTAAGTTATGCGAACCAGAAGCAGCAATCAACTACGATATTGTTCGAGAATTTTATGCGAATGCTATGCATCGCGAGGAGGGTACGACTTTCATTTACCGATCCAGGGTAAGGGGCAAGATCGTTTCCTTTGGAAGGGATGACATTAATTCTTATCTGGGTAATCCCTTAACTCTCGGAGAGGGTGAGTGTTGTGAGTACAGTACCATGGAGGCAGCTAACAGGTGGAATCTGGAAGCGGTCAATGCTACCCTATGTCTCAGCGGAAAATCCTACGAACTAAATTATCAAGGACATCCGAAATTATGGAAAAGAGAAAATTTTAATTTGGGAGCTAGGCTTTTCTGGTGCTACTGTTGACTAATATCCGACCAAGAAGCCACACCACCACAATTCCTATGGACGTAGGGTGTCTATTGTACTGCATCATGGTCGGGAAGTCTGTGGATGTCGCAGCCCTCATTGCAGGCGAACTGAGAAAGATAGTTTTAAGCGGAACCAATTTCGGTGGCAAAGCTGGTGTACTCGCTTATCCAAGACTTATCATGGGACTGTGCCGTAAGGCAAATGTTCCCATCCTTGAGGAAATACACTTCTCGATCACCAGTGTGATCAATGACTCATATCTGAACAGGTTTCTGCAAAACCCAAATGATAAGACTGATGCACCTGGTACTTCTTCATCCAGAGCCCGAGCCAGACCTCGACCTCAACCTCAACCTCAACCTCACACTACCCCAGGCTTTGATCAGATGGCGTTTGCCAACTACTATTGCGAGAGCTTTGAGGCCTCCAGGAGGTCTCAATCATTTCTTTTCGATGCCATGCAGCAGCAGTTCCAGAACACGTTTCTGGCACCAGAGGCACGTACTTTTCCTTCGCAAGCGGATTATGCAGCTTATGCAAATTGGCCTGAGGGCAGGCCAAATTTTATGGGGGGTGTAGGAGGCAGTGCTTACCCAAATGAGGAGATGGAGGATGTTCTTGGAAATGTAGGTGGTGACGAAGAGGAGGAGGATTGAGAATGTGGAGATTTGAAAGTTGTTGTATTTTTGAGTTTCTTTGTACTATTTCTGTTTCTGTTTTTGTTTTTGGGAATTTGGATGTACTTTTGGGTGGCTCTAGTTCACCATAACTTTATTTTGGCACTTTATTTTTGTTAGTATTTTGACAATTGCATGAATGCTAGTTGAGATTTAAGTGTGTTTTAATCAAATTTTGGTTTACCAACATTTTTGTTTAATTGTTCTTATTCTTAAGTCAAGCTTTAAGCAACCGAGAAATGATCACAAAGAAAGAAGCATAGGATACTTCGAGTGGTGATGATAAGAATTAGTGTCGGCATTTCAATGTACACTTTATCGCTTTCTAGACTTAACATGAAGTAGTTTGATGGTGTGTGCAAATTCCATTTCATAAATTCATTGAAGTATATGTCAGTTTTGAATCAAATTAGGACTTAACCAATTGTGAGGAGGCTTTCCATTGTACACTAAAAAGCGGGAAACCGAGCATTATTTTAACTCATTCTTATCATGCTAAATCATGCATCAATCTATTTTTGTGAAAATGTTTGAAAATGATAGAGGCATTGTTTGTGAGAAAAACCACTTGACCAAAAAGTTTGAATCAACTAACCTTGTGAGGAATAATCCCTAGTTAAACCCCTTTGAGCTTATTTTAGGA
Source organism: Lathyrus oleraceus (assembly GCF_024323335.1). Taxonomy (NCBI): domain Eukaryota; kingdom Viridiplantae; phylum Streptophyta; class Magnoliopsida; order Fabales; family Fabaceae; genus Lathyrus; species Lathyrus oleraceus. The sequence goes on along the minus strand of NC_066580.1, from coordinate 302,419,916 downwards.
TTCATTTGATTGATCATTGTAAAATCAATTGAAAATTGTGGAATAAATGAATCCTAATTTCTTTCGTATCAGTCGAAACCTCAAACCGAGCTGTTTGCAAAATTTTGCCTTTTGCTTATGTCTAAGTAGGGAGCATTATTGAATAAATGTGGGTTTTGGAATCTAAAGTTGGGGAGAGTAAAGTGAAAAGTTGATTAGAAACTTGGAAAAGTGAGTTTCTATGTAAGGGTAAAAATATGAAAAGAAACAAGAAAAAGAAATCACCCTTGAAACCATAGATCATTGAAAAAAAAATTAGAAAAAGAAAAGAAAAGGAAATGCTCATGGTTGTGTGGATTTGAAAAGAAAAAGAAAAAGAAAAGATAGGGATCAAAGAAAGGGAAATTGTGTAGAGTGAATCTTTGGGAATGCTCCCTTAGAATAGGCAATTTAGTTGAATTCTCTTAATCATATCCTTTCTTGTAACCTAAGCCACATTACAACCCTTGAAAGACCTCTTGATTCTCATTTTTCACATGATTTGGTACTTGTTGTGATAACCGCATGATTTGAGTTGTTGTTGATTTAAATGCTTGGATGAGTGAAAGTAACCCTTCATGTTATTCATCATTATCATGATGTGTGTGTAAGCTTGATTCAATTTTGACATATATGGCTTTGAATTCCTTGGAATGATTTTTGCACTTTACCATTTCCCTTATTCATGCTTTGTCTAGAATTGAGATAGGTGAATTGAGAAGATGCCAAACACTTTTGAACCATTTGAATGTCCTTGATAAATTCTTGTTTAAATCTTTTGTGTCATGACTTTGGTTGTAAGGGTGGAAACTTTTGTTTAGGGACAAACAAAATGCTAAGTTGGGGAGAGTTGTTAGGGACCAATTAGTACTACTTTTTATACCATTTTATTGGTCCCTTTTACCAAGTTTTGATGTAATTACACACTTTTATTCTCACTATTTTGTATAAATGCAATTAGGTTTAATTTATTTTGTTTTGAATAGTTATTTCACATTTTTGTTAGTTTTGTAGAATTTTGGGATAAGAAGGCCTTGGATTGCAACACTACATCTTGGAGGAAGCTTGCCAAACAAGGAAGCTGGAGAAACAACAGTTCGCGCCGCGAACTGCCTTCGCGCCGCGAAGGCTGCGAATCCAGCAAGCTTACTGAGGGTCAAAAGTGCTGTTTTGCAGGAAAAGTTTATTGCCATTTTGATGTCTGCCTGGGAATTGCTTTTCTGCTTTAGATGACAATGACCAATTAGGGAAATGTCAACCTTTTTTGTTAGAAACAAATACATTATTCTAGGGCATTGGAACATTACATTATTATCATACACACATTGATATTGAGAGCTTTTTGTAAGAGAGAAAAACAGAGTTTTTCTTCTTTAACTTTCTGCTTTGAACAATGATGATGAGGAGCTAAACTCCCTTTGTCAAGATTGGAGGTAGTAGCTATTCTCATATGTTTATGTATTCCATTTGATTTATATATATGATAAAGATTGTTGATGTATTGAATACTGTTTTTGCCCTAAGTTGAAAACCAGATTTGAGTAGTTGTCGAGAGAGATTATTTGAGTCTTGACATAAAACAGCTTTTCAAGTAGTGAATAAGTTGTAGAGATAGATTTATTCATTGCTCTTCTTTGGTATTAAACATTAAAGATTGCTCTATTGATAGTTAGGTGGAGAGATCGTCTAAGGATCAATATAGTGATTATCACAATATCATTTAGACATAAATGACTTTGAGAGGATACTTGAGCATCATATATAATCTTAAATCTATATAGTTATCATAACGAAGCAAAAACATTTGAAATAGTGAACTCCAATCTTGCCAAGCTTTTACATTAGATTAAAACCATTTTACTGTTTTTAGTGACATTTACTCACAAGGTAACTTTCCAACCAAAACAACCTTGTTACTTTCTAAACTTACAACATTTGGATTATAGAACGGCGGTAATATCAACCAATCTCTGTGGATACGATATAAAAATATTTGTCGAAGATATACTATTCAACAATAATCACTTTTGAGGTCGGAACAAGACGAATCAAAAGGAAAGAAAAATGAAAATAAACATTGCCATTTTTATTTTTTAAACTGTAAAAATAAATGAAAAACAGGGAACACCGCTTTTAATCACAAAACATCCATTTATTACTGATGCAAAATGTTGCACAGTGAAACACATGAGATGGCCCTTACAATGGACCATTACGTTTCGGGCAAAACGTATGGCTTTCATGCAAACAGAATTGAAATACAGAAATACTACACTTCAGGATGAGTGACAGTGATGATCTTGGAGGCCTTCCAGTTTCCTGGTACGCACGATTTTATCCACGACTCGAGCTCGCGGTCACGGTCAATCTCTTCACCCACTGTATAGGCGTGACCTGGATCCATCATTCCGGCACTAACGAATGTGAACGGTGGACGACGTCCTCTGTTTTGTCTAGACGACTCTTGATCTGGCTGATAGCCGACCCCGAACATATCCGCTTTCACCACAATGTCTATGATCTTCCCCCAGCCTAGGGCTTCTCCGTTCTTCACCACTGCCATGGCCTGTTTGTAAGAAGAAATGGACAGCTTCTTCTCTTTCTCAGCCCAGATGGCATCCTCTACCTTGACGGTTTCAACAACCTGACATGGTTTTTCTACTTCCATCAGCCTCTGGACCATTTCCCCCATCACTACATACCCCTTTGTGGCGACGGCCGCACAAGAGTTATCAATACTAGGGAAAGCTCCACTCTTCATCAGATGTTTTGAGACCACAGACACTGAAGTTTTTAACTGATCCCCCTCAGTCACCTCTATTCCCCTCTTGTCCTTTGACATCACTTTCACCCCCACGGGACCTAGCACGAGATTAGCGTTAACATTCAGTGTTGGCGCCAAACTGATGGCCTTAGAATCCACCATGTCCTGGACGACGTGCTTGAAAGCTCTACAACCCTCAATGTTATGTCCTGGTGCCCCTGAATGGAACTCGCACCTAGCATTCTCATCGTAATTTGGAGGCCTCTGACGCTGTTCTACAGGAATCAATATCCTTGGCCGAACTAACCCCAGATCCCTCAACCTCTTGAATAGAAGGGTATAAGTCATTGGTGGCTTATCAAATTGACGATCCGTCCCCTTCTTCACGTGACTCTTAGCTTTCTGCGCCTTCTGTTGAGGTAGTGGTTGTTGCTGTGGTACCGATGGATTACCAACAGGAGTGGTTGCAATGGCAGCATAAGGGTGGTAACGATCCTTACCGCGCTCTTTTTTGGCCTGCACACCCCCTAATTCAACCTCCTTCTTGAGCTGACCACTGCCAGAGGGCCTCTTTACTACGGATGCCAGAGCCTTTCCCTGAACTTTCTCCGTTATCAGCCATTTTTCAATCCTCTCCAACCTCTCAGCCATTGCTTTCTGCCCCAAGGCGATCCCTTGCACGACTTTGAACAACTCTCTCATCATCTCTTTCAACTCGAGAATGTCGGCGTTGGGCGGATCCATCAGCTTGGATTTGTTGAGTCTGGCTGGATATCTGAACGGAAGAGCTATGCGCACCAGTTAGACATTGACACCTACAAAACAACAAATAGGTTAGTATGACTCACACATGCAATGTCTATCCGTATGAGGAATGTCCTTTGATTCTAGCTTCATTGAGACGGATAATATTTCAACAACAACATTCTGACATCCGGATGTCTCTCGACCAGGATCCTAATTAAAAATGGACCCTGAGTACGGATAGACATGGGTTAAATGTAGATGAATGCAAAATGGGAATGATGCAAATGCATGCATGCAGGACTGGCTGGCTGTGTATCTCGGAGCTCAGGATCAAAGCTTTGGCTTGAACTCGGAACCACAAATTCATCTGAAACCCAAAGCCGTCTGAACCCACACTTCAGAATCAAATCACCATCTGAGCAAGTACCCTCAAATCCAGCCCAGGGATCCGAAATAAACGGAACCCTCTGATCAATACCAGGGTCAAACCTCCGGCGTCCAGAAATAAAGATCCAAAAATCCGGCTTAAGGTCACCAACACAGCATCACTGGCAGAAACATGTACTTGCAAGAATCAAACCCTCCCCTCACAGGTGAATTCTAACAAGGTCACCCTAAGGCGGACAATGGTCTCGACAATCGGGCAAAGATACTCAACGGGTTTGCCCTTTCGGGTGTGCCGTTGTAGCTCTCTTGAGATCATCTAAACCAAAAAATCCGGGAAAGAACGGTCACCGAAGTCAATAGCTCAGATGAGATAACCCAACCTTAGTGGAATAACTCCAAACGGAAGGACTCTCTCAAATGAACCTCGTCCGGTTGTGGTATGTCACATTGCAACAACATGCTGATAAAGCAAGTGAGGAAACGTGAGACCACACTAATCCTAGGTGTATACTTGGGCCTGGGTTTTAGCCTCACTCAGAACACCCACCCCAAACAGAGGAACCAACTGTACAGAAGACAACACAATGATAGTATGATGCATGCAAACATTTATGCAAATATATACACAACACAATAATCATAAATGCAATAAATAGAGCAACTCAAGCAACCTAAACCCTATCCTAGAAAGCCCTAGGAGAGACTCGCTTAAGGAAGATGGACCAGCAAGAGGTCAACTTCTCTATTTCCCCAGCAGAGTCGCCAGCTGTCGCATTACGCGGAAAACCGGCGGGAAAACAAAACAACAGAGCCGCCACCGTGCGTTATTTATCCCAAAGAGGGAAAGGAAACGCTGGAAGTAAACCTGGAAAAGACATGGTCTCGCGACCAAAGAGAGATGGGATCGGGAGTCGGTTATGCGAAGGGAAGGTATTAGCACCCCTACGCATCCGTCGTACTCGACGGGATCCACGCTCAGAAAGAATAGAAGAAAAGTTGCTAAAAATTGCTCAGACACAAACTGCACATACAGGCTGGAAAGAGACACAGGAACGACAAAAGAAACTAACTCGGCAGGATATCGCATCCTGGGCCTACGTAGTCTGTCAGGCACAAACATCAGAGTCGACGTAGTTCGGGCAGGGGAAAACATGCTCGCTAGGATGTCGCATCCTATGCATACGTATCTTCTCTGACAGGAGAAGAATCAGAGCACTCGTAGCTCGGCTAACGCACGCAAAACAAAACCAACACAGGAAACCGACTGCCAATCGCTGGACTTACGTCAGACTCCACACAAACAAGCAAACATGGAAACCGAATGCCAATCACTGGACTTACATCAGACTCCGAACCAACAAACACACACACAGGAAGCCGACTGCCAATCGCTGGACTTATGTCAGACTCCAAACAAAACTAACCAGACACAGGAAACCAACTGCCAATCGCTGGACTTACGTCAGACTCCAACCCAACACAAAGGGTTGAAAAAGAAAAAGGGCGCCCGAAGAGATCAGCTCATCTCCTGCCGACGTACCTCATCTGGTATGAGGATCAGGGCGACGTAGTTCCCCTACGCAGGGAAAAAGGACTAGCCTAACCAGATACAAAGGGAGACACAAACTACTAGGGAGACTACGACTCGAGCCTAGAAGTTGTCATGCATACGATCCCTAAGTTAAGGTTTCTATCTAACTTGCACAGGGAGCAAGCTATCCTAAACAGCACAGGCAAAGCAAACATACACACAATTAGCACACACTATATACAAACAAAGTGGGCTCACACGAGGTTAGACTGTGAAACACAAGCCAACTGAAATCGGGTGTAGTTAGATCTTAACCCTAACATTGAGAGTTAGGGTGAAGCAGATGAAATGGGAAGTGAGGGTAAAACCTCACAGCTCTTATCCCTGGCCTGGGAGAGCTTCAGACAAATGATAGTGTGGGAGTTCAGAAAGTAGGAACTCTTCTCCACATATGACTGACACAACATGATCTTGGGTTAATATCCCCAATGCATCAACACAAGGTGTGTGAGCAAAGTGGATGACACACTGAATAGCAGGAGATGGATTGCACATCTCTTTTATCTGCCAATTGCCTTATCAAAGGACTTTTCCTGCTTGGCACAAAAATAAACATACACAAGCATTGCCTCTTAAGGAGGGCTTCAGACAGGTGCCTGCCCAAGTAACAGGACAGGTCTTCCAGACTACATGAAGTCAGAGAGTTATACCTCAAATGGTTAAGCAACCAAGCAAAAGCAAAAGCAAGTTCAAAAGAACTCAAGCAACTTATGTACCTGAGAAAAAATCTCACCCAATCAGTATACAAGTCAAACAATCAAACAGACAGTCAATCACACAATCAGACAGATAAGCAAGCAATGTGCAAGGCATAAGCCAATGGGCACAACACAAATAACTTGGCATCAACCTACAAAACACCTTCAAATTAGTCAACTTCTAGAGCAAACATCAATGCTCAAGTGAGAAATCATCATCAACTATGGACTTGGAAGTGTAAACCTGAAATCAAAGCTCAACTGTGAGTTACAAACCACTAGGTCAGGGCCTAGGGTCAAAGATGGAGAAAAAATTCAAAACAGAACATGAAATTTAACATGAATCAACTTCAATCAATCAAGAACACAATCCAAAAGGTCTCATATGATTATCATTCACCAATATCATTTCATGAATCAAGTATGGCAAGGTATGCAAGTTGAAAGCACATTGTGACATCAGAATGAACAAATGCACATTAATTCAAAAATGATTCAATTAATCTCAACAAAATTCATGGTTAAACAGAACATACAACATGATTAACATACAAAAAATCAAGGCAATTGGGCAACATTAGACATGGTAATCAAATTGTATAAGGCAAGGCAAACAATACAAGCATATATGTGACACCAAATAGTACACCAACTTAGCACAAGCCTAAAACAGAAATGGTAATTGGTAAAAACCTCAAACCAGAGCCAAAACAATCTTTAACATGTCTCGAAAGAGTATGCAAAGTTTCACATCCATAGGATAAACCACAAGTATTTCACAAACAAATGAAGTTCAAAGCAATTCAAAAGCTCACAAATGACCATCCAGCATGAACAATCTCAATCAAATCAGAAATCAATCCAAAAATTCCACAAAAAATCATGAGCATTCACAACATCCATATCAAGCATAATACAAAAAACCACATCAATTGGAATTCATTTGGCATGGAAAACAAATTAATCAAGCTGGACATCACAAGGTGTGACACCAATTGTCACACCTACCCTAACATGATCATAAAACAGCAATGGCACATGATAAAAATACAAACTCAACACCATAATTTCAAGCAAGATGTCTAGTTTCAACATGTCAAATTTCATAGGCATTGGATAAACAACCATCATTTCACAAAAGATATGGAAAGGTAAGGTCAAGAATGGACACATGTACATTAACCCTAGGCAAAATAATTTTCCAGCCATGCACAATTTATGAAAAAATAACCAAAAAAATCTAGACACAATAAGGAAGGCAATGCAAAAATCCTCATATTTTTTGGAGCATTTATCAATTATTTATGAATTTTGGAAGTGAGAAAAAAAACAAAAAAAACATGAAGAAGCATGTGGAGATGGATGGAATAAAATGTGAAGCATATGGAGTTCACTTGACCATGATTGATCCATATCTCTTCAACCACACATGAGAAATCCATGATCTTGGACTTTTTGGAAATGGGAGAGCAAGATCTTCAACTTTCTTGTTGGACAAAATTTCATTTGAAGCTTTCTTGGTGATGTAATCTTGAGTAGAAAACCTTTCCATTTTTGGCAAATTCAAATTACAGGTCACTTACTATTTTTGGAAAGTCTTGATCTGACCTCAAATTCTTCAATGTTGATGTTTGAAATGTCAAATGATACTTATTTGAACATGAATTAGGCATCTCTAACCATCTCCCACCTCCAAATCCATGGTTGAATTGACAGTTGACTTTTGTTGACTTTCTAGGGTTTCAGATGAATTGATCATTGACTGATGAACCTTGAGCCTTCAATGCTTGACCAAATCACTTCAAAATGATCCTTGGGTCACATGAACTCATTACACCAACCCTAGGGCTTTGATTCCATAGAAAATGCACTTGCTTGCTTGCACAACTGAAGCTCCTAACCAGTCTTGACTGATGAGATGTAACATGAGATGCAATGATATTGTAATGTTAATGCAATGATAATGAGATGTTAGTGACCTAAAATGAAAATGTATATACAAAATGGGAGGTGCAAATTTGAGGTGCTACATTCACCTAGAAAGTTGAATGAATTTGATCAAGGATGAGTTATCCCTTGATCAATTGGGATTAGTTGTTGTCTTCTTACCCCCTTCCCCCCTCCCTTTCATCCTCATCCCTTTCTTTCCCTCAATGGCCAATAAGTTAAAGTCTTGAGGTTGGTCTTGACAAATAGAACTTTAACCTTCTTTGATCCAAACCAAATTCAACTTGATCCATGATCAAGTGAGTTATTTTGTGTCAAAGATAGGTTACTTCTTGGTCAAGCAAATAACCAAAAGTCAATACAAGGCCCTTCCCCTTTTGTTTGGCATGGCAAGTTTATGGAGCTTGGCTTATTAGTCATGATCTCTAACTTGTGTTCTTTTCCTACATTCTTATTGACCGGCCTCAGATAGGTGTGGCTACAATATTAGTCCACTTACGATTGCTTAACATAGCGCTACATTGTCTTATGACAAGCTAACATAACTCTACTAACTACTAAGTTTAATTTGAGCTTTTAAATTCTTGTCATTTACTTTTAATGTCATTTATTTCTTGCTTATTATTCATCTTGATTTTCATTTTTGCTCACTTGAGCACATATTTTATGTTTATGTCCTTTTTCTTTTGCTCATTTGAGCCCATTATTGTATATAAATATATTGCTATTTTGTGTTGTTTTGTGTTTGTTTTGATGTGAACCAAAATGCAAAAGGAGAAAGGACTTAGAATTAGGATTTAACCATGCTTAAAGGAGTTCAAGAGAAACTAGGCCTCATGTCTTTAGAATTAAAAATGTGTTGAAGAGCAACTAGGCCTCATGCCTTTAGAATGCTAAAATTCAAAGTTGACCTCAAAGGACTTCTCCTCAAACTTATTCTTTGTCCATTCCCTTTATTATGTTGTGAGCTTTTTGATGTGTGCTTTTGTGTGATAGGAACCTCATCTTAAGATTGTGAAAAGAGGACCATTGTCATGAGTAGCCAAGTTAAGAGCCAAGCCAAATGGAGATCCTAGGAGCTTGAATTCAAATTATTGAGTGCTTGTTTTGTGTGCTAAATCCAAAGGAAAATAGCATCTTGAGTCATCTCTATGACTCCAAGAAAAGGAATTCCAAGGGTTATCTTTCCCCTCTTATCTTTGTATGCTTTAGGAATAACCCTTCTCTCTTCTCCCCCCTCTAACCAAGCCAAAAATCATTTTCAAAACTTTGACTTTATTTCAAATTAGAAACCTAGGCCTTAGGCCTTTGACTTTTCAAAACCATTTTCATAAATACTCATTGTAAATAAACTTTAATCCAACTTTGACCTCATTTTGTAAATAAATTTAACTTGTAAATATAACCCATTTCAAGTTGTTTTTGTGGTTCCAATGGCCACGTGTTAAAACCTTTTCAAAAACATTAGTCATAGGTTTGAGTTATCATAGTGGTTGATGTAAATCTCACCTCATCCTTAGTGTTGGATTATAAGCCTTCCATGCTTATTATAGGGTTAACCCCTCACTAGCATGTTGAATCCTTCCTCGCATGATGGATTGTTGGTTTAGGTTAAGTTTTCTCCCTTTGATAACAAAAGACCTTAAGGCTTTTGATTAAAATCAATTCACCAATCTTTGAAATTTTTACCACGAACTACGATGTTTTGATCCTCCTTTGTGATGGTACGTAGGTGTAAGACCCTAATTTTGACCCTAAGATCCCTCATGGCATCATAACATTGCTCATAGCATTTGCCTCAAGGATCATAGCATCTTGGTTCCTTACCCTAGGGTTGGGACTTGTGTGAGTTGGTTTGAGACCACCAAGCATGCTTTAATTTTATATTATTGCTTTTCTTATTTTGTTTACTAACCAAAAGCACAAAAATATGTCACTAACTTGTTTTGTTTTGAAGCTTAAGCAGTCATATGATCCAAGGCTCATAGGAGGCCCCTATGCCCATTGAAGTGGCTAGATGAAGATGAAAGCAAGCATGACAATGGTTCCTGTTGATTCCTTAGGATTGGCAGTAACTTTAGAAAACAAATAATGTAATCATCTCTGTTGTTTTAATATGTTGGGTTGAAGAAATTCAACATCTGGACCAACATGTCATGTACGATGTCACGACGTCAGGTCTGTGACATCGCACATGTGTAGGAAACTGAATTAATTAATTCAGTATATGTCATGGGATCAGCAAGGATATCTGGTGAATATCCTAACTCCCATGTGGAGGCCTTGAAGACTAATTCAGAATATATATAGGCTCTAAATATGGAGATATATATGGAGAGAGATTAGGAACTTGAAGACCTTGTTTGTAGCAGAATTTTTCTGCTGAAGTTGCAACAGCAAAGAACAAGTCTGCTGCAACTTTCTGAAGGCCCAAATCCAGTTGGGTGATTAGGTTATAAATAGCTGATTGTAATCTAGTTTTTGTAAGCCTCTTAGAATGAATTTTTAAGGGTGTGTGTAAGGTAAACCTCCCAATCTGTGGGAAGGTTACCATGTGTCTCTCAGTGGTAAACCTGAGAGTGTTTGTCACTCAAAGCCTGTAGGCAAGAGTGATTATGTTCTTGAATGAAGCTGTGAAGCAAGTTCAACGTGTTTGCACATTACATTGTATTTGTAGTGATAGGAATGGAAACTGGAGGTTTCTATCTAGGAGTTCCTAGGTATAGATTGCATTGGGTAGGGATTAAGTGATGAGTTGTAAACGGGGGAGTTTAACTCTGAATTGATACTACTAATAGTGGATCTTCTTCCTGGCTTGGTAGCCCCCAGATGTAGGTCATGTTGGACTGAACTGGGTTAACAATTTCCTGTGTTTGTTTACCTACTGCATGTTATAATCATGTCTGCCATAATTCAGGTTGTGTTACAGTCTGCCAATCAAGTTAATAACAAACCTGATACATAGCCTTCTGTTGGAATGTCAATCAGAATGTTTTGACATTCATCAACAACAGCACATACTGTTTAATAAGCTGATGAATTCAGTTCAGTATGTAGTGAAGTCTGGTTTTAAAAAGCATATCAGACCTGGCCAAAAGAGCAGTGTGAAATTGTCAAACTGGATGTCTTGATAGTTCTTCCAGTAAGCTGATACTGAAGTAGAGACTGGTTGGTCTTTTACAGTACAGCAAATTTAGCAGTCTGTGTTCAGGAACTAAACAGACTGAGCATATGGTTCTGGACTTGGATGTCAGACGGAATGTTGTGACATTCATTCCTGACAGCTTATGCTATATTGTTGGATGGTTAATTTTTCTGTTTCAGGATTTTTCTCAGGCTATTCTTCAGGAATCCACCAGCTGATCTGAAATCTAGGAAACTAACAACTAAGCTACAATTAATGAACCTAACAAATAATCTATTTGTTAGCTCCTTAATAAGTGGAGATTAGTTTAACTTGTTACAACCTTTAATCTAGGAAATACAAGTACATGACCAACAAACTGGAACAATGTAACAGATGATGTCCAAAACAGAAGATGAGACATCGTGCTGATAACTGTGTAGGAAAACATCAGTAGTGAATGTTATGGTGCACATAACTAAGTGTTCCTCCATTCTAGGATGACATAGAAGGAGAGGATGTGACAATGTGAAAGGGTGCACACTAGTACAGAGTGTAATAACTGTCTTGCTGTATTAGGTACAATGTTAGATCAGATGTCATGACTTGAAGTAGAACATCTGAATACTAACTACACCAGAATTTCAATTGGTATCAGAGCAGGCATCCTGTTCTGTCTCTGGATGAGATCCATGGGTGATACTTTCTGGTAGCTGGCAAGGAGTTATGTTAGTACTGAAGCTGGAACCTGGGTAAGGTTCTGTAATTCCCTGAATGGTCCCTTGAAGTAGGTGGATGGACTGTTCATAACAGGAATGGTGTGTACCTGTCTCTGGAGGTTGGCAATAGGCCTGTGTGTGGGACAGCTGTGCCAGTACTAAATCACATTCAAACCTGGTATGGTCTTGGAGGCCAATCTGGTGAAGTGTGTGTTCATAGGTTGAGTTGTATTATGATTTCCGCTGCATAATACATGGCAAAACTCAAACTCTGATGTAGTTTCCCCTCATGTGGATGAAAGGCTGCTGTGTTCAAGATCTCATCATAATCCACTGAAGATGTCAAAGATACTTGAGTCTCCTCAAGTCCACTCATCTTGACGTTCTCACTTCAGGATAGTAAGAGTCACCTAATCACTGACTCTCTTACTCTCTTGAGTAGTGTATATGAAGACCTTGAAGACCTTCAAGGAAGGTTTGTTCCAAGGAGGTGGAACCAATGTTCTATGTGATGTTAGAACATGTTGTTCAACAAGTATGCAGCTACTGGTTGAAGAGCAGATGTTTTTAGGGTTCAAACAAAGGTATAATTCTGTTTGGAACCTACTCCTGACCTGGAAGAGGAGACATCTGTGTATGCTAAGTTGACAAACGCAGGGTCAACTGGGTGGGTGCTCAAGAAGGTCATCCCTAGAAGTTGAGCTGGTTGAGATGTGACATTGTGCAATCTCCTGCTGATAGGCATCCTCCTGCAGTTTGATCAGGATTGGGTAGTTGTTCCCTGAAGTACTATGGAGTGGTGGAAGACAAGTCTCCTGGATGTTAGCAGTCAATAATGGGGTAACCTGATTGTGATATCATTTAAGGGGGTTGGAACCATGAATCTTGGTATTCAAACACCACGTTCAGAAGTGGCAGTTCTTACTAGGAGTGAGAATATGAAGATTCAGATGTTGGTTGAAGTAATATGCTCTGGCAATGCATATCTACTATTGACTGGTGTTGTGTGTCTCACTAGTACTTATGGTCAGCTGAAGTCTGATTGGTGTGATTGGAGGAGTTAGTTGCCACTGGTAAGGGATGGTGGATGTCATGTTGAGACATTTGTGTACAATGCATGGATATTGGTGTGGAGTTTCCATGATTGGTAATTTGAGGGGGAGTTTTGGTTAACCTCCTCACGTTTGGTCAGCCTAGGGTCTGGTTGGCTGTTGACCTGTGTCACATGGGTTCTGGGCGGTGTGTGACACATTTGCAAGGAAGGATTCATCTCTCTCACTCCTAAGGGTGAATCTAATCTGGAAAGAGTCTCAAGACTATTAAGGTACTTGCAAGCAGAAGATGTTGACACTAGAAGAGTATCCTCAAAGCACTCTTATGGTGGAAGTATCTGAAAGGATAATTGGGAAAGGATTTAAGATCAATGTCTGCTTGTGTCAAGTACAAGTATTTAATTGATTATCCTTGGAGCTCAAGATAACTGATGCTCTTAAAGATGTTGGAACATCACTTCTTCAAGACCCTGTGCAGAATCACAGGAAGGACAGTACATTGGCTTATGATCTATCTCTTTGGTGGCAGCAAAAGCATATGATCTCTGAAAAGGTTTCCTGGCAAGAAACATGTTCAGCCTTGGTATGTACAAGAAGAAGAAGACATCATAGTCTTGATGGTGGTTACTTGGATCAGTTTATTTCTGATCTAGGTAAGGAAGTGCATTAGCTTATGCACACTGTGAAGTCAAGAACAAGTGGCAGCAGTCTTGACATCATGGAAACAGCCTTGCCTTAGGATGTGGAATCCTTGGTAGAGCTGAAGGGTTAGTTTCTAACTGGTCCTTCTGAAGACTCATACATCAGAGTGTCTGATGTCTTTGGAGAAGAAGCAGGGATTCATCAAGGTGTGAGCTTGGATGACTTAACTGCAAACCTGCAGGATGGAGGTTGTTTACTCAAACTTGGTTCCACAATCAAGTCTATGAGAACATTGAACTCTTGTTCTGTGAAGGGAGGAAGTTCTTTCAAGTGGCAGAAGAAGGAGCTGAATTCAACAGCTGGATGTCAAAACACAATGTTGTGACATTTGGTTCAACATCAGATTCTTAGTTGGTGAAGTGGCACATCAACTTGAGATAGAAAGGTCTACAGGGTTGCAGATTGGATACTTCAAAAAGCTTGAAGTTCAAGTCTCACTTGGAAGGTCAGAATATCTTTGGGAGAAGTCTGATAAACTTGGGGAGGTCAAAAAGCAGCATTTGACCTTTTCATATGAGGATTCATGAAGGAGGTAATCAACCAGTGGCAGTTGGTCTATCTCAGAAGTGAGTTCGAAGAATCAAGGTAATCAACATAAGGCAGCTGATTATTCTTGAGGAAAGTCTGAGACAAATTACTTTTGAACTGAAAAGTATTAAGTTAAAGACAAAAGGAGGTGTTCTCTATTCATCTCTTGGAGCTTGTGGTAGAAGTTCTGAGCTATCTATGGAAGACTGTCTCTGGTAGTGGGATGAGAGTGTATATATCCCAATGTATGTCTGGGTTCCTCTGGCCCAAGCTGAGGTTCAGTAATAGCTGAAGTCTATCAGATTGTGCTCCTTGTGATGCTGTGAAGGAAGTCCCAGCTGATGTTAAAACATCTTGTGAAGTGATCTTCTGTTCTGGTTAGAAGAGAAATTGACACAGAGTGTGGATGTGTTCAGCCAAGAGGGCTGGACAGAGGGTGCGCTCTTGAAGACATGAAGATGCGTCTAATGTTTTCCTTTCATCAAGTGGTCTGGAATCTCTTTGAATCAGGAAGTAGGTGAAGGTCCAACCTTGGGATGTTGGATATGATCATGTGTGACCTCCAAGAGAGTAGGTTGCCCATGACAGGGGGAGTTGTGCCTTTGTGCTGCAAGCAATCACCAAGCTTGTGGTCTATGTGCTCTCAGATGACTAGGTAGTTATCAGGATGCTGTGATGTATGTCAAGGCTGAGTGAGCAGAAGAATGTCTGACCGGATGTCATGACATTGCCCTGGACATTGCTGTTAATTCCTTCTGAATTATAAAGTCATTAGGAATTATAAGGGTGATGTGGCTAAGTCTGATAAACCAGAATAAGCCTGTTGGCTACAGCTGTGTGGTACAGGGGGAGTAACCATCAACTGAAGTGTGAAAAGTTGGCTGTAGGAGTGCTAGGTGTCAAGTATCTACTGGAGGTATGACAGAGGTCTTGTTGAATACTGGCTGAATGCAGGAATGTTAAGACATCGCGTGCAACGTGTCTGACTGCATATATGGAATGGTCTCCATGCACTGGAACGGCTGTTTTGGAAAAGAAACAGTCAAGAGCTATAAAAGGTATTCAAAGATAGTCTGAGATTTTGGTGGTGATTCTCTGACTGTTTCTCAGCAAAAATAAATGCATCTTGACCAAGCATTTATTTCTACCGGAAATTCCTAGGCACGGGCAGGACTATTTAAAGGATGCAATAGCCCTCTTCCTCTCACAAGAAAAACACTCCATTCTCAGAATCATGGGGTATGTTAAGGTTTGGGCAAGCTGCGCCTGGATCTGGTTTTGTGAAGGGTTCCTTTACAAATGTTTAGCTAAAAAGGGGGAGAGAAATACAGTCCTAGGGCTGAGAATGTACCAGAAGAAAGCCAACTGTGGATGTGGCAGCAAACAGAAGTTGGCATCAGGCACAAAATCCACCAACTGGGGTTTCCACTTGTGTCCTGTGATCTGAGTTAAGAAGACAGTTGTGCCTTGTGATCTGAGTTACATTGTCTATGTACTCAGCATTACATATTCTTCTGGAAGCTCTCCGGTTGAGGGGAAGGGTTCTGGTACAACTGAGTATTGTCCCTCTTCTTCCCCATGTACACCAACCTTGGTGTTTGTGGTGGTGGAGCCAATGACGGAGATGAAGAGCATTCCCAAATTGGGATGTTCTGTCCAGTGTAGTGTTTATTTGTTTTAGCTAAAATTTGCCAAAGGGGGAGATTGTTGATTCCTTAGGATTGGCAGTAACTTTAGAAAACAAATAATGTAATCATCTCTGTTGTTTTAATATGTTGGGTTGAAGAAATTCAACATCTGGACCAACATGTCATGTACGATGTCACGACGTCAGGTCTGTGACATCGCACATGTGTAGGAAACTGAATTAATTAATTCAGTATATGTCATGGGATCAGCAAGGATATCTGGTGAATATCCTAACTCCCATGTGGAGGCCTTGAAGACTAATTCAGAATATATATAGGCTCTAAATATGGAGATATATATGGAGAGAGATTAGGAACTTGAAGACCTTGTTTGTAGCAGAATTTTTCTGCTGAAGTTGCAACAGCAAAGAACAAGTCTGCTGCAACTTTCTGAAGGCCCAAATCCAGTTGGGTGATTAGGTTATAAATAGCTGATTGTAATCTAGTTTTTGTAAGCCTCTTAGAATGAATTTTTAAGGGTGTGTGTAAGGTAAACCTCCCAATCTGTGGGAAGGTTACCATGTGTCTCTCAGTGGTAAACCTGAGAGTGTTTGTCACTCAAAGCCTGTAGGCAGGAGTGATTATGTTCTTGAATGAAGCTGTGAAGCAAGTTCAAGGTGTTTGCACATTACATTGTATTTGTAGTGATAGGAATGGAAACTGGAGGTTTCTATCTAGGAGTTCCTAGGTATAGATTGCATTGGGTAGGGATTAAGTGATGAGTTGTAAACGGGGGAGTTTAACTCTGAATTGATACTACTAATAGTGGATCTTCTTCCTGGCTTGGTAGCCCCCAGATGTAGGTCATGTTGGACTGAACTGGGTTAACAATTTCCTGTGTTTGTTTACCTACTGCATGTTATAATCATGTCTGCCATAATTCAGGTTGTGTTACAGTCTGCCAATCAAGTTAATAACAAACCTGATACATAGCCTTCTGTTGGAATGTCAATCAGAATGTTTTGACATTCATCAACAACAGCACATACTGTTTAATAAGCTGATGAATTCAATTCAGTATGTAGTGAAGTCTGGTTTTAAAAAGCATATCAGACCTGGCCAAAAGAGCAGTGTGAAATTGTCAAACTGGATGTCTTGATAGTTCTTCCAGTAAGCTGATACTGAAGTAGAGACTGGTTGGTCTTTTACAGTACAGCAAATTTAGTAGTCTGTGTTCAGGAACTAAACAGACTGAGCATATGGTTCTGGACTTGGATGTCAGACGGAATGTTGTGACATTCATTCCTGACAGCTTATGCTATATTGTTGGATGGTTAGTTTTTCTGTTTCAGGATTTTTCTCAGGCTATTCTTCAGGAATCCACCAGCTGATCTGAAATCTAGGAAACTAACAACTAAGCTACAATTAATGAACCTAACAAATAATCTATTTGTTAGCTCCTTAATAAGTGGAGATTAGTTTAACTTGTTACAACCTTTAATCTAGGAAATACAAGTACATGACCAACAAACTGGAACAATGTAACAGATGATGTCCAAAACAGAAGATGAGACATCGTGCTGATAACTGTGTAGGAAAACATCAGTAGTGAATGTTATGGTGCACATAACTAAGTGTTCCTCCATTCTAGGATGACATAGAAGGAGAGGATGTGACAATGTGAAAGGGTGCACACTAGTACAGAGTGTAATAACTGTCTTGCTGTATTAGGTACAATGTTAGATCAGATGTCATGACTTGAAGTAGAACATCTGAATACTAACTACACCAGACTTTCAGTTCCTGTAACACCCCAAAATTTACCCTACATCTTTTTCCTGGAAGCATGGGATTATGTTTCACACTTCATTAGCATCATACTAGGTCATACTCATTGCATACTGCATTAGTGACTTGGAAATCAGGTTTTGATTGATCACTCCTTAACAGAAGGAGCCCACACAAAGCAAGATTGAGAATTCGACTTCATTCTCTAAGTATACAAGTCTCAAGGGTCTCAGGGGGCTCTAGGTATCTTATTATGGTCCTCAGTTCATCAATGAAGGATTCAGAGCTATCAGAGTGTTCATCTGGATTTAATCAAGAAATTAGGATTTCATGGCTACCTGCAACAGGAAATGTTTGTTTGGAAGTAGAGGAGATCATCCATGTCATGATTGGAGAGGAATTTTGGTCTAGGAAGACTCACAATTATGTCAGAAAGATCCATTGGCAAGCAGTGCAATCAGTTCCCGATCATTTTTGCCCTAAAACTAGGGTTTGGTATAAAATCAGTTTATTTCTGATTCTTTGGGTGAAACTCTTTTCCATGGCCCTCCATATGTCCACAAGGGTCTACATACAAAAAATCATCTCTTTATTTGAGCCAGGAGTGCTTCAATTGATCACTGGAATCGAGATCAGACAGTTTGGGAAAAGTCAACTGTGGGGCCAGAAAAGTCAACTCCTGACATTTTGAGAGTGGAATCTCAAAATCCATGCCTAGGGGATCCTACATGTGAAATTTGATCAAGGTTGGATCATGGATTCATCATTTAATCAGGAATTGGCAAAGTTACTTAATTTGGAAATGGTTGACTTTCCATTTAGGGCAAGTTTTCATGATTGTTGCACTCACTTTAAGCCCATTTTCCATCAAGATAAAAGCTCCATTTGAAAATTTCTCCGACATTAAAGTTGTTCCTCTTGTTCCAAGATTTCTAGAAATATAAAGTTTGTTCCATTTGGATTTAGATTGAGAAAGTTATGCTTGGTCAAAGTGAGACATATTTTTAGGACACTTAGAAAAATTTCTAAGTCCAAAAATCTTCAAAGTTTTCAAGACTTCTTGGCCAGTTTTCTTGCACTTCAAGGCACCAATTGAAAATGTTTTCTTCACAACAATTATACCTTGCCATGTCCTCTTTCACCTTCTTTTGGAATCATCTCATTTGGATCCATGGTTTGAGAGATACATTCACTTAAAATGGGCACCATGACTTGATTCTCTAGGCAGATTTTAGGCCAAACTGGCCCAACCATTTTGCAGTTGGTGTGACATGATTTTGGGACCATTTTTCACCTTCTTCCATTCATCATTTCCATTCATGCTCAACATGAAAGATGACATACTCCATGAGATCTTTCTATTGTTTGCATTGTCTCACCAATTGGTAGTTTGCTCATTAAGTTACATAGCCACAAAGTCATCATCTTGGACTATTTCTTGCCAAACCAAACCAACCAAGGCATGCTGCACAAACTAGCCCACGTTTTTGTTACCTCATTTGGCCATGCAGCATTATTCCCATTCACTTAAACTTTGCCAAAATAAGCAACTTTCTAACACTACCTCACTTTGCATCATTTGTTCATAAATCAAAACATGGATTCCTGAGCCCATTAAGACACTTGACCCACCATATTTAAGCACGAAAACCCTAAATCTGAAGGCAAGGCATTGTGATTTTTCGAGCAAAAGCAAAGGCAAGTTCACAAGTCACCTTCCATTTGTAGCACCTCAAATTTGCACCTACCTTTTGTACATACATTCTCATATTAGGTCATAGAATTAACATGGTCCACTGCATAACATTGCATTGTCCCTTTGCCCAAGTGCAAGCCATTCAGAAGAATTAGGTCAAACTGGTCAAGAGATCAGTCAGTCAAGCAAGCCAGTGCAATTTCCATTGAGACAAGGCCCTAGGGTTGGTTCAACATGTTCACATGACCTAGGGGTCCTTTTGAAGAGATTTGGTCAAGGTTTGATTGCTCAGAAGTCATCAGTCAGTGTGCAGTCCACCAGAAACCCTAGAAAGTCAACTGTTGGTCAACTATGCATTTAATCAGTGATTTGATGGTGGGATTTGGTTTGAGAGGTCTCATTCATGTCCATATAAGCCTCATATAACATGTCAAGCATTCACATTGAAGAATCTGAAGTCAAACAAGAAATTTCCAAAAATAGAAAGTTGACCTGTAATTGGAATTTGCCAAAAATAGAAAGTTTTTCTCCTCAACTTTACATCATGATACAAGATTCAAATGAATTTTTTCCCAACATGAAAGTTGAAGATCTTTTTCTCCCATTTCCAAAAAGTCCAAGAACACTCAATTCCCATGTATGGTTGGCAAGTTATGATCAAATCTTTTTCAGAAATTTTTGAACTTTAAAGTGGCATATCTTCCGAACCATTTGGCCAAATTGGGTGGGGTTTTTTGCTACAAGTCCTAGTTGATGCCCTCTTTCCAAATTTGTCATCACAATTCATCAAAAGCTTACCAATCAAAATGGCATTTTTGAAGTGGTTTGAATTAATTCAAGTAAGGTGAAAAAGTGAGTTTCCAAATTAAGCCTTTGCTACACATTTTGCCAATTGAAAACGATCAGAAAACATGTTTTGGATATGTTTGAGGCCCAAATTCGCAGTTGTACACACACACCTTGCCACTTAAGTGAATTTCATCAAATTAGCAAAAACACCTCTTTTACCAAATTCCAATTACCACATAACTTAATCATGCTTAGCTTCACTAAACAGAGTATATGTTCAACATTTGGACTCTGAAAACCCTAGCCACAATATTCTAAACAGACCAAAACTCTCTTGCTCTCAAAAAGATCCATTGCCTTCATTTGAACTTTTCTTGGTAAAATCTCAAAGAGCTCGAGCTGGACTTGCTTGTTTCATCACATACCAACCATTTGGAAGCTATTTCAAGTGTTATTCCATCACTGTAGCATCATTTCCAACACTGTCACTTCCAAGCTCCATCCATGGCAACTTTCGATTTAAGCTTTTCCAAACATTGCTGAGCCAAAACCCTTCACTCATCCATCATTTGGAAGCTTGTAGAACAACTGTTTCAACTGTTTGAAGCCAAAGAACCACTGCATCACAACTGTACTTCAATCTTGGTAATAATTCAACTCTCTTATTTCACTAAATCATGCTATGCTTTGTGAAGATCCTGTCATGCTGATTCTATTGAACTTTAAATCGTTGAAAATGGTTGAGTATGCTGAAAGTTATGTTGAATTGAAACTTGACATGTGAATATGTTCTTGCTCATTTCTTTTTGCTTAGCTCGAATTAGTAGAAATTAGGGTTGGATTTGGTTTGTGTGTAGTTAGACGAGTCGATTGCCATGCTCAATTCAAGTTTATGGAAATTTTGCTCATCACCATTGATGAACATGAGCACTGTAGCGAAAACCCTAAGTCCATGCCCAGAATTCTTGTCTTAAACGCGTTTGGTTGTTGTTTGCATGAGGAAGTCACTGTTTGATTGCCATGCACGAATGGCTGAGTGACACGCCTTTGTTCGATACGCTGCATTTCATTAACATGAACGCATAATTTCAAAAATGCCATTCCGTGCCTAATTAATCAATTAAATCATTTTTGTTTTGCAATAATTATTTCATTTTGATCCCAATCTTTGAAAAAATCATATCACATTCAATTTTAATCCAAAATTCATGGGATTTTTTTCTACGTGCTCCTCTTGATCTCTAGTTATTTTTCATGATTTTTCCAGATTTTTGGCATGAGTGGATTTTTAATTGTGCTAGGGTTTTGTTCATGTGTCCATTTTTTGTATACTTTGCCAAATCAATTGTGAAATGATGATGCATTATCCAATGACCCCCAAATATTTTGTGCTTAAACTAGACATATTCATGGTGATTTTGGTGTAGAGTTTGTGAATTTATCATTGCTGGTTTGTGAGTTATGATTTTTTGAATTAGGGTGTGACAATTTGTGTCACACCATTGATGTCCAACTTCATGATTTTCATTACCATACTTCTTGAACTCAAATTGGCTTGAATTTTTGCATGAATGCACTTACGGATGTCTAGTTTACATGTGAATGTTCTTGGAATTATTGATGGCATTTCCTAATTGTTTGGGATTTTCTCCCCTGTTTGGTCATATGTTGACGTTTTTGTGACACATCATCTCATTTGATTTGTGAAATTCTCATACTTAATTGGATGGACTTGAAATTTGACATGTGATTATTAGACATCTTAAGCTTTGTCATGGTTTTAGTCCCATTCATTTCTCATATGTTGTCACTGATTTATGATTTATTGAAGTTGGTGTATGTTGGGTTGACTTCTTTGAGCATGTTTGAACTTGCCTTGCCTTTCTGATTTTCATTGACCAACTTCCCTTTATCCAAATGAGCTGAAATTTGATATGTATATCATTCTATGGATTATGGTTGATCATGAATTATTTGATGATTTATTGAATTGTTTATGATTGGTTTTGAGTTGAGTCTTGCTGTTGACTTCTATGAGCTTCCATATGCCATGCTTTGACCTAATTTGCTTATGAAATGATGATGATGATTGATATGAACATGAAACCAATTGAGTTTGTTTCTTGATTGTTTGAACTTGATTTTGGACACTTGTCATTTGCTGTTTTGACTTTTTTATCTCTTTTTGACCCTAGGCTTGTCCTAGTGGTCATGTTGCTCATGTTTAAGTTTGTTGTTTCAGGTTAAGTAACAAATACCCAAAGAGATCAATACAAATTGATTGAGCTTGCTTGATTGTCATGACTAACTTGTTTGTTTTGTAGGTTGCTTGGCTCACATGCTTTGAGCCTTGTGCATTTCACATTTAACTGACTGTGTTGACTGTTGATTTCTATCTCATTTTGATTTAACTTTGAATTGAATACTGATGTTGTCTGACTGGTTTCAGGTACCTTTAGTTGCTTATAGTTCTTTAAGAACTTTGCTTTGCTTTGCTTAATAGCAACTTGCATTGAGGTATAACTTCTTATCATCATGTAGTGTGGAAGACCTGGCCTGTTACTTGGCCAGGAAACTGTCTAAAGTCCTCCTTAAGAGGAAATGTTTATGACTGTTTACATTTGTCCTTGTATAGAGTCAAAGACCTCCTAAGTGAAGAGGCAATTGGCAGAACCCAAGGGATATGCAATCTATCCTCTGCTATTCTGTGTGTCATCTGCTTTGCTCACACCACTGTGTTGATGCATTGCAGATACCAACCCAAGATCTTGTACAATTGTACAGTTGAGTCAGTATCAAATGTGTAGAAGGGTTCCCACTTTCTGGACCCACACATTCTTGTCTTAAGCTCTCCCAGGCCAGGGATAAGAGCTGTGAAGTCTTATCTTCACTCACCTTTCATCTGCTTCACCTTAGCCCCTCAATGGCAAGGTTAAGAGCTAACACTACCCAGTTCCAGAGGTTTGTTTGTTGAGAGGTTGATATGACCCCTCGACTAAAACCTAACCTTGATTGAGCCCATTGCTTGCATATAGTGTGTGCTACTTGTGCTTGTGTGTTTGTTTGACTTGCTTCCTGTGTAAGTCAGGTTTAGTTTAGCTTGCTTCCTGTGCAAGTTAGGTGTGGCTTGCTTCCTGTGCAAGTCATGATTAGGATAGGCTTGCTTCCTGTGCAAGTTAGCTAGAAACCTTAACTTAGGGATGATTTTGCATGATAACATCTAGGCTCGAGTCGTAGTCTCCCTAGTTGTGTCTCCCTCTGTTATCTGGTTAGGCTAGTCCTGTATCCCTCCGTAGGGGAACTACGTCGCCCTGATCCTCATACCAGATGAGGTACGTAGGCAGGAGATGAGCAGATCTCTCCGGGCGCCCTTTTGTTTTGTTTGTGTGAGTTGTTTATCCTTTTCTGGTTGGAGTCCGACGTAAGTCCAGCGATTGGCAGTTGGTTTCCCGTGTGTGTTTGTTGGTTCGGATGCTGATGTAAGTCCAGTGATTGGCTTTCGGGCTCTACGTTTGCCTTTTCCTGTGTTTGTTTGTGTGCGTGTCAGCCGAGCTACGAATGCTCTGATTCTCCTTCGTCCAAGGAGATACGTATGCATAGGATGCGACATCCTAGCGAGCATGTGTCATTTCCCCGGTACGAACTACTTCGACTCTGATGTCTATGCCTGATAGACTAAGTAGGCCCAGGATGCGATATCCTGCCGAGTCAGTTTCAGTCTCGTTTGTTTTCTTGTGTCTCTTTCAGCCAGTGTGTGTGTGTGAGCAGTATTCTTAGCAACCTTTTTTCCTTTTTATTGTGCGTGGATCCCGTCGAGTACGACGGATGCGTAGGGGTGCTAATACCTTCCCTTCGCATAACCGACTCCCGATCCCACTCTCTTTGGTCGCGAGACCATGCTTTTTCCCAGGTTTACTCTGAGCGTTTCCTTTCCCTCTTTTGGGATAAATAACGCACGGTGGCGGCTCTGTTGTTCTTGTTTCCCGCCGGTTTTTCGCGTAATGCGACAGCTGGCGACTCTGCTGGGGATAAAGAGAAGTTGACCTGTGCTGGTCCGTCTTCCCTAAGCGAGTCTCTCCTAGCGCTCTCTAGGTTAGGGCTTTGGTTGCTTTGTGCTGTTATTTATTGCATTCATTTGTATATATTTGCATTTACTGTTTGCATTTATTGTTTGCATTAATGTTTGCATTCATTCATATTCATCTGCTGGTTGTGCTGTGTTTCTCTGTTTGGGGTGGGAGTTACTCGAGGTAAAAGGCTCAATACCCAGGCTATGAGTGAAATCTAGGAAACCTAGGAATAGAGTGATTCATGGGAAGCGGGTGGTGTACGCCACTTAGCGGAACATTGATATCACGAGCAGTTCAGACCCTGGTGGGATATTATCGGTGCATACATCGGGTGTGCACAGGATGATATTCTGCGAAAGGTTATTTATGCTGCGTTTCTCTCGACCTTACCCTGGCCTAGATGACACCCGTGAGTGGGGGGGATTGATCATTTTAACAGGTACAGTTGGTGACTCCCGGTACTGTGGTGACTGTGAATTATGGACATTTATTTCTGGGACGCCGGAGTTCTGTCCGTGGTTTATCAGCGGGTTCCGTTTATTTCGGATCCCCGGGTTGAATTCGAGAGTACCTGTTCAGAGGATCTGGCTGTCATCCATTCAATGGATGATCCTGTGATGATAGTAATGTAAACTCCAGTTCCGTTTATTTCGGAACTCCACAAGTCGGATTTATGGTGACTCGGTTCTCCAGATTTGGGTTCAGATGCCAGTTGATCAGATTGACTTTGGGTTTCAGAGGAATTGTGACTCCAAGTTCAAGCCAAAGCTCCGATCTGGTGTGCCGAGATGCACAGCCTGCCAGTCTTGGCTCCATCATTTGCATCATAGCATGTTTATTTTAAAAAAAAAAAGTAATAATGCATGAAAAAAGTTAACTTGCATACGCATATCCTTTTCAGGATCATTCATGATAAAATAGCATCCGCATCATACACATATCATGCACATGTGATCCTTGCATTACAGACATGTTTTGGGGACAAGACTTCTCATTTTGGTTCCTGTGTCAGGCAGGATTGCTGATCGTCGTCCGCACCGTTACTCAACCAGACTCAATCATCAGAGGATTATGGACCAGGTTCAAGCAGAATTGGCCGAGATGAGGGAAAACATGGCCCAGTTCATGACAATGATGCAAGGAGTTGTTCAGGGGCAAGAGGAGCTGCGTGCCTTAGCCTAGAGACTGGAAGCCGTGATTCCACCAGTCCACCGTGCTTCACCAGTGGATGTACCCGTTCATGAGAATGCGGCTGTCACTGTTCTCGTCAATGATTATGCCGTGGGTGATGAATTGAGGGGGATCAGAATCAGTGAACAACCTCTTGCTGCAGAGACTGTTAATGTCAGAGCAACCCGTGCTCCGGTTCGCCATCCTGGCTCTTCAAGTTCTTCCAGTTCTAAGAAGCTATATTCTGGGGCACCCAAAAGGGGAGAAAGTGAAACAAATGCTGTGCACCGTCAAAGGAGTGCAAACAAAGGACCACATCGTCAGGTCGCTACTGTGACACCCCAGCAACTCAAACTCAACAGCAACAGAGAAGACCAACTCAGCAATATCAACATCAGCAACATCGTCCTCAACAGCAGGCTTACCAGCCTCCCTATGATAATCAAGCCAATACGGGTAATGAGAGGAAGAGGATCATTTTTGACCCGATTCCCATGTCTTACGCAGGGCTGTATCCCTCGTTGATAGAGAGGAACTTGATTACTCCCAGAGACCCTCCGGCTATACCCGTCAACCCTCAGTGGTGGTATAGGCCTGAGCAGCATTGTGTGTATCATTCGGGTGCTCCTGGTCATGACGTGGATAGTTGCTTTCAGTTGAAGATGAAGGTTCAAGACCTCGTGAGGTCAGGTATTCTGAACTTTGAAGACTTGGGTCCCCGTGATAATCAAGCTTGAAGATAACAAGTCCTGGGCTGGCGCCGACTTTTCTTCAGAAGGGTTGTTCAGAAAACAGAAGCTGCTGATGCAAGAGATATTGACAGTTGTCATCCCCGGTGGGAACTATCACAATTGGGTCACTGTGGGCTTTCCTACAGTTGTTCATAAGTCAGAGTAATAATCACTTTGTTTAAAAACCCTTCTCCCATGCCAAAAGGAGAAGTGATGACATTGTTGGCAACATTTTGTGCAATGATATTTTCATTCAAATGAATTCATGTTAAACATTTGTTTTTCCATTTGTTTTCCCTTTTCGCTTTTTGCATGAAATTGGTGATCACAAAAAACCCTAAAAACAAGAATAAAAGCAATCTTTTCATCTGCATAACGATTGTCTTGTTTGTTTTTCAAAAAGCTTTTCATCTCTAAATCATTATGTAGGTTGTTTCTTAAACCCATTGAACATAATGATCAGACGTCATCTCCCAATTTTGAATTCCCTGTATTCGAAGCAGAAGAAGATGATGTTGAAGGGATTCCTGACGAGATTTCCCGACTTCTTGAGCAAGAAAAGAAGATCACTCAGCTGCATCTCGAGAATCAGCAGAACAGCCAACTGGGGCATATAAAAAAAAAAGAGAAAAAAAAAGAGAAAAAAGAAAGAGGAGTGTTGATTCCTTAGGATTGGCAGTAATTTTAGAAAACAAATAATGTAATAATCTCTGTTGTTTTAATATGTTGGGTTGAAGAAATTCAACATCTGGACCAACATGTCATGTACGATGTCACGACATCAGGTCTGTGACATCGCACATGTGTAGGAAACTGAATTAATTAATTCAGTATATGTCATGGGATCAGCAAGGATATCTGGTGAATATCCTAACTTCCTTGTGGAGGTCTTGAAGACTAAATCAGAATATATATAGGCTCTAAATATGGAGATATATATGGAGAGAGTTTAGGAACTTGAAGACCTTGTTTGTAGCAGAATTTTTCTGCTGAAGTTGCAACAGCAAAGAACAAGTCTGCTGCAACTTTCTAAAGGCCCAAATCCAGTTGGGTGATTAGGTTATAAATAGCTGATTGTAATCTAGTTTTTGTAAGCCTCTTAGAATGAATTTTTAGGGGTGTGTGTAAGGTAAACCTCCCAATCTGTGGGAAGGTTACCATGTGTTTCTCAGTGGTAAACCTGAGAGTGTTTGTTACTCAAAGCCTGTAGGCAAGAGTAATTATGTTCTTGAATGAAGCTGTGAAGCAAGTTCAAGGTGTTTGCACATTACATTGTATTTGTAGTGATAGGAATGGAAACTGGAGGTTTCTATCTAGGAGTTCCTGTGTCACATGGGTTCTGGTTGATGTGTGACACATTTGCAAGGAAGGATTCATCTCTCTCATTCCTAAGGGTGAATCTAATATGGAAAGAGTCTCAAGACTATTAATGTGCTTGCAAGCAGAAGATGTTGACACAAGAAGAGTATTTTCAAAGTATTCTTATGGTGGAAGTATCTGAAGGGATGATTGGGAAAGGATTTAAGATCAATGTCTACTTGTGCCAAGTGCAAGTGTTTAATTGATTATCCTTGGAGCTCAAGATAACTGATGTTCTTAAAGATGTTGGAACATCACTTCTTCAAGACCCTGTGCAGAATCACAGGAAGGACAGTACATTGGCTTATGATCTATCTCTTTGGTGGCAGCAAAAGCATATGATCTCTGAAAAGGTTTCCTGGCAAGAAACATGTTCAGCCTTGGTATGTACAAGAAGAAGAAGACATCATAGTCTTGATGGTGGTTACTTGGATCAGTTTATTTCTGATCTAGGTAAGGAAGTGCATTAGCTTATGCACACTGTGAAGTCAAGAACAAGTGGCAGCAGTCTTGACATCATGGAAACAGCCTTGCCTTAGGATGTGGAATCCTTGGTAGAGCTGAAGGGTTAGTTTCTAACTGGTCCTTCTGAAGACTCATACATCAGAGTGTCTGATGTCTTTGGAGAAGGAGCAGGGATTCATCAAGGTGTGAGCTTGGATGACTTAACTGCAAACCTGCAGGATGGAGGTTGTTTACTCAAACTTGGTTCCACAATCAAGTCTATGAGAACATTGAACTCTTGTTCTGTGAAGGGAGGAAGTTCTTTCAAGTGGCAGAAGAAGGAGCTGAATTCAACAGCTGGATGTCAAAACACAATGTTGTGACATTTGGTTCAACATCAGATTCTTAGTTGGTGAAGTGGCACATCAACTTGAGATAGAAAGGTCTACAGGGTTGCAGATTGGATACTTCAAAAAGCTTGAAGTTCAAGTCTCACTTGGAAGGTCAGAATATCTTTGGGAGAAGTCTGATAAACTTGGGTAGGTCAAAAAGAAGCATTTGACCTTTTCATATGAGGATTCATGAAGGAGGTAATCAACCAGTGGCAGTTGGTCTATCTCAGAAGTGAGTTCGAAGAATCAAGATAATCAACATAAGGCAGCTGGTTATTCTTGAGGAAAAGTCTGAGACAAATTACTTTTGAGCAGAAAAGTAGCAAGTTGAAGACTAAAGGAGGTGTTTTCTATTCATCCCTTGGAGCTTGTGGTAGGAGTTCTGAGTCATCTATGGAAGATTATCTCATGTAATGGGATGAAAAGGTGTATGTCCCAACTTATGTCTGGGTTCTTCTTGATCAAGCTGGCGACTCAGTGATATTTGAAGACTATCAGATGGTGTTCCCTGTTATGTGTGAAGGATGTCCTAACGAATGTTAGAACATTTTGTGAAATGGCTTTCTGTTCTGGTTAGAAGAGAGATTGACACAGAGTGTGGATGTGTTCAACCAAGAGGGTTGAACAGAGGGTGCGCTCTTGAAGACATGAAGATGAGTCTTATGTTTTCCATTCATCAAGTGGGTTGAGTTCTTTTTGAATCAGGGAGAAGGTGAAGGTCCAACCATGTTGGATATGTGTGACCTCCAAGAGAGTAGGTTGTCCATGACAGGGGGAGTTGTGCCGTTGTGCTGCAAGCAATCACCAAGCTTGTGGTCTATGTGCTCTCAGATGACTAGATAGTTATCAGGATGCTGTGATGTATGTCAAGGCTGAGTGAGCAGAAGAATGTCTGACCGAATGTCATGACATTACCCTGGACAGTGTTGTTAATTCCTTCTAAACCTTAAAGTCATTAGGAATTATGAGGGTGATGTGGCTAAGTCTGATAAACCAGAATAAGCCTGATGGCTACAGCTGTGTGGTACAGGGGGAGTAACCATCAACTGAAGTGTGAAAAGTTGGATGTAGCAGTGCTAGGTGTCAAGTATCTACTGGAGGTATGACAGAGGTCTTGTTGAATACTGGCTGAATGCAGGAATGTTAAGACATCGCGTGCAACGTGTCTGACTGCATATATGGAATGGTCTCCATGCACTGGAACGGCTGTTTTGGAAAAAGAAACAGTCAAGAGCTATAAAAGGTATTCAAAGATAGTCTGAGATTTTGTTGGTGATTCTCTGACTGTTTCTCAGCAAAAATAAATGCATCTTCACCAAGCATTTATTTCTACCGGAAATTCCTAGGCACAGGCTGGACTATTTAAAGGATGCAATAGCCCTCTTCCTCTCTCACGAAAAACACTCCATTCTCAGAATCATGGGGTATGTTAAGGTTTGGGCAAGCTGCGCCTGGATCTGGTTTTGTGAAGGGTGCCTTTACAAATGTTTAGCTAAAAAAGGGGGAGAGAAATATAGTCCTGGGATTGAGGATGTACCAAAAGCAAGCCAACTGTGGATGTGGCAGCAAACAGAAGTTGGCATCAGGCACAAAATCCACCAACTGGGGTTTCCACTTGTGTCTTGTGATCTGAGTTAAGAAGACAGTTGTGCCTTGTGATCTGAGTTACATTGTCTATGTACTCAACATTACATACTCTTCAGGAAGCTCTCCGGTTGAGGGGAAGGGTTCTGGAACAACTGAGTCTTGTCCCTCTTCTTCCCCATGTACACCAACTTTGGTGTTTGTGGTGGTGGAGCCAATGACGAAGATGAAGAGCATTCCCAAATTGGGATGTGTTGTCCAGTGTATTGTTTATTTGTTTTAGCTAAAATTTGCCAAAGGGGGAGATTGTTGATTCCTTAGGATTGGCAGTAATTTTAGAAAACAAATAATGTAATCATCTCTGTTGTTTTAATATGTTGGGTTGAAGAAATTCAACATCTGGACCAACATGTCATGTACGATGTCACGACATCAGGTCTGGGACATCGCACATGTGTAGGAAACTGAATTAATTAATTCAGTATATGTCATGGGATCAGCAAGGATATCTGGTGAATATCCTAACTCCCTTGTGGAGGTCTTGAAGACTAAATCAGAATATATATAGGCTCTAAATATGGAGATATATATGGAGAGAGTTTAGGAACTTGAAGACCTTGTTTGTAGCAGAATTTTTCTGCTGAAGTTGCAACAGCAAAGAACAAGTCTGCTGCAACTTTCTGAAGGCCCAAATCCAGTTGGGTGATTAGGTTATAAATAGCTGATTGTAATCTAGTTTTTGTAAGCCTCTTAGAATGAATTTTTAGGGGTGTGTGTAAGGTAAACCTCCCAATCTGTGGGAAGGTTACCATGTGTTTCTCAGTGGTAAACCTGAGAGTGTTTGTTACTCAAAGCCTGTAGGCAAGAGTAATTATGTTCTTGAATGAAGCTGTGAAGCAAGTTCAAGGTGTTTGCACATTACATTGTATTTGTAGTGATAGGAATGGAAACTGGAGGTTTCTATCTAGGAGTTCCTGTGTCACATGGGTTCTGGTTGATGTGTGACACATTTGCATGGAAGGATTCATCTCTCTCATTCCTAAGGGTGAATCTAATATGGAAAGAGTCTCAAGACTATTAATGTGCTTGCAAGCAGAAGATGTTGACACAAGAAGAGTATTTTCAAAGTATTCTTATGGTGGAAGTATCTGAAGGGATGATTGGGAAAGGATTTAAGATCAATGTCTACTTGTGCCAAGTGCAAGTGTTTAATTGATTATCCTTGGAGCTCAAGATAACTGATGTTCTTAAAGATGTTGGAACATCACTTCTTCAAGACCCTGTGCAGAATCACAGGAAGGACAGTACATTGGCTTATGATCTATCTCTTTGGTGGCAGCAAAAGCATATGATCTCTGAAAAGGTTTCCTGGCAAGAAACATGTTCAGCCTTGGTATGTACAAGAAGAAGAAGACATTATAGTCTTGATGGTGGTTACTTGGATCAGTTTATTTCTGATCTAGGTAAGGAAGTGCATTAGCTTATGCACACTGTGAAGTCAAGAACAAGTGGCAGCAGTCTTGACATCATGGAAACAACCTTGCCTTAGGATGTGGAATCCTTGGTAGAGCTAAAGGGTTAGTTTCTAACTGGTCCTTCTGAAGACTCATACATCAGAGTGTCTGATGTCTTTGGAGAAGGAGCAGGGATTCATCAAGGTGTGAGCTTGGATGACTTAACTGCAAACCTGCAGGATGGAGGTTGTTTACTCAAACTTGGTTCCACAATCAAGTCTATGAGAACATTGAACTCTTGTTCTGTGAAGGGAGGAAGTTCTTTCAAGTGGCAGAAGAAGGAGCTGAATTCAACAGCTGGATGTCAAAACACAATGTTGTGACATTTGGTTCAACATCAGATTCTTAGTTGGTGAAGTGGCACATCAACTTGAGATAGAAAGGTCTACAGGGTTGCAGATTGGATACTTCAAAAAGCTTGAAGTTCAAGTCTCACTTGGAAGGTCAGAATATCTTTGGGAGATGTCTGATAAACTTGGGTAGGTCAAAAAGCAGCATTTGACCTTTTCATATGAGGATTCATGAAGGAGGTAATCAACCAGTGGCAGTTGGTCTATCTCAGAAGTGAGTTCGAAGAATCAAGATAATCAACATAAGGCAGCTGGTTATTCTTGAGGAAAAGTCTGAGACAAATTACTTTTGAGCAGAAAAGTAGCAAGTTGAAGACTAAAGGAGGTGTTTTCTATTCATCCCTTGGAGCTTGTGGTAGGAGTTCTGAGTCATCTATGGAAGATTATCTCATGTAATGGGATGAAAAGGTGTATGTCCCAACTTATGTCTGGGTTCTTCTTGATCAAGCTGGCGACTCAGTGATATTTGAAGACTATCAGATGGTGTTCCCTGTTATGTGTTAAGGATGTCCTAACGAATGTTAGAACATTTTGTGAAATGGCTTTCTGTTCTGGTTAGAAGAGAGATTGACACAGAGTGTGGATGTGTTCAACCAAGAGGGTTGAACAGAGGGTGCGCTCTTGAAGACATGAAGATGAGTCTTATGTTTTCCATTCATCAAGTGGGTTGAGTTCTTTTTGAATCAGGGAGAAGGTGAAGGTCCAACCATGTTGGATATGTGTGACCTCCAAGAGAGTAGGTTGTCCATGACAGGGGGAGTTGTGCCGTTGTGCTGCAAGCAATCACCAAGCTTGTGGTCTATGTGCTCTCAGATGACTAGATAGTCATCAGGATGCTGTGATGTATGTCAAGGCTGAGTGAGCAGAAGAATGTCTGACCGGATGTCATGACATTACCCTGGACAGTGCTGTTAATTCCTTCTGAACCTTAAAGTCATTAGGAATTATGAGGGTGATGTGGCTAAGTCTGATAAACCAGAATAAGCCTGATGGGTACAGCTGTGTGGTACAGGGGGAGTAACCATCAACTGAAGTGTGAAAAGTTGGTTGTAGCAGTGCTAGGTGTCAAGTATCTACTGGAGGTATGACAGAGGTCTTGTTGAATACTGGCTGAATGCAGGAATGTTAAGACATCGTGTGCAACGTGTCTTACTGCATATATGGAATGGTCTCCATGCACTGGAACGACTGTTTTGGAAAAGAAACATTCAAGAGCTATAAAAGGTATTCAAAGATAGTCTGAGATTTTGTTGGTGATTCTCTGACTGTTTCTCAGCAAAAATAAATGCATCTTGACCAAGCATTTATTTCTACCGGAAATTCCTAGGCACAGGCTGGACTATTTAAAGGATGCAATAGCCCTCTTCCTCTCTCACGAAAAACACTCCATTCTCAGAATCATGGGGTATGTTAAGGTTTGGGCAAGCTGCGCCTGGATCTGGTTTTGTGAAGGGTGCCTTTACAAATGTTTAGCTAAAAAGGGGGAGAGAAATATAGTCCTGGGATTGAGGATGTACCAAAAGCAAGCCAACTGTGGATGTGGCAGCAAACAGAAGTTGGCATCAGGCACAAAATCCACCAACTGGGGTTTCCACTTGTGTCTTGTGATCTGAGTTAAGAAGACAGTTGTGCCTTGTGATCTGAGTTACATTGTCTATGTACTCAGCATTACATACTCTTCAGGAAGCTCTCCGGTTGAGGGGAAGGGTTCTGGAACAACTGAGTCTTGTCCCTCTTCTTCCCCATGTACACCAACTTTGGTGTTTGTGGTGGTGGAGCCAATGACGGAGATGAAGAGCATTCCCAAATTGGGATGTGTTGTCCAGTGTATTGTTTATTTGTTTTAGCTAAAATTTGCCAAAGGGGGAGATTGTTGATTCCTTAGGATTGGCAGTAATTTTAGAAAACAAATAATGTAATCATCTCTGTTGTTTTAATATGTTGGGTTGAAGAAATTCAACATCTGGACCAACATGTCATGTACGATGTCACGACATCAGGTCTGTGACATCGCACATGTGTAGGAAACTAAATTAATTAATTCAGTATATGTCATGGGATCAGCAAGGATATCTGGTGAATATCCTAACTCCCTTGTGGAGGTCTTGAAGACTAAATCAGAATATATATAGGCTCTAAATATGGAGATATATATGGAGAGAGTTTAGGAACTTGAAGACCTTGTTTGTAGCAGAATTTTTCTGCTGAAGTTGCAACAGCAAAGAACAAGTCTGCTGCAACTTTCTGAAGGCCCAAATCCAGTTGGGTGATTAGGTTATAAATAGCTGATTGTAATCTAGTTTTTGTAAGCCTCTTAGAATGAATTTTTAGGGGTGTGTGTAAGGTAAACCTCCCAATCTGTGGGAAGGTTACCATGTGTTTCTCAGTGGTAAACCTGAGAGTGTTTGTTACTCAAAGCCTGTAGGCAAGAGTAATTATGTTCTTGAATGAAGCTGTGAAGCAAGTTCAAGGTGTTTGCACATTACATTGTATTTGTAGTGATAGGAATGGAAATTGGAGGTTTCTATCTAGGAGTTCCTAGGTATAGATTGCATTGGGTAGGGATTAAGTGATGAGTTGTAAACGGGGGAGTTTAACTCTGAATTGATACTACTAATAGTGGATCTTCTTCCTGGCTTGGTAGCCCCCAGATGTAGGTCATGTTGGACTGAACTGGGTTAACAATTTCCTGTGTTTGTTTTCCTTCTGTATGATATAATCATGTCTGCCATAACTAAGCATGTATTCCAGTCTGTTCATCAAGATAATAGCAGACCTGATACATAGCCTTCTGTTGAAATGTCAATCAGAATGTTTTGACATTCATCAACAACAGCACATACTGTTTAATAAGCTGATGAATTCAGTTCAGTATGTAGTGAAGTCTGGAGTTCAAAAGCACACCAGACCTGGCCAAAAAGGATCTTTGTGAAACTGTCAAACTGGATGCCTTGACAGTTCTTCCTGTAAGCTGATACTGAAGTAGAGACT
The DNA here is from genome assembly GCF_024323335.1 of Lathyrus oleraceus. Classification (NCBI taxonomy): domain Eukaryota; kingdom Viridiplantae; phylum Streptophyta; class Magnoliopsida; order Fabales; family Fabaceae; genus Lathyrus; species Lathyrus oleraceus. The sequence continues at coordinate 302,385,133 of NC_066580.1, read as the reverse complement.
GGTTGGTGTTTTACAGTACAACAAATTTAGCACAGTCTGTTTTCAGGAACCAAACGAACTTAGCATATGGTTCTGGACTTGGATGTCAAACGGAATGTTGTGACATTCACTCATGACTGCATATGCTAAATTGTTGGATGATTAGTTTTCTGTTTCAGGATTTTTCTCAGGCTATTCTTCAGGAATTCACCAGCTGATCTAAAATCTAGGAAACTAACAACTAAGCTACAATTAATGAACCTGGCAAATAATCTATTTGTTGGCTCCTTAATAAGTGAAGATTAGTTTAACTTGTTACAACCTTTAATTTAGGAAATACAAGTACATGACCAACAAACTGGAACAATGTAACAGATAATGTTCAAAACAGGATTGAGACATCGTGCTGATATCTGTGTAGGAAAACAACAGAAGTGAAGGTTATGGTGCACATAACTAAGGGTTCCTCCTTTCTAGGATGACATAGAAGGAGAGGTCGTGACACTGTGAAAAGGTGCTCATTAGTACAGAGTGTAATAACTGTCTTGCTGTAATAAGTACAATGTTAGATCAGATGTCATGACTTGGAGTAGAACATCTGAATACTGACTACGCCAGAATTTCAAGGAGGGTGCAAAATCAAAAGAAACCCAAATCAAAAGAAAGAAAAAGAAAGAAAGAAACAAAAGGAAAATAGCACCCTCAAAGTCCCAAGTTGACTGATGCTGAATGGATTTAGAGTCACTATGACCAGGTGAATCCGATCGAAAAGAAGAGATCAAATGCCATGTGTCGTGGTCAGTCATATCAGCAGAGAGTGAAAAAGCATTCGACAAGAAGGTCAAGCCTCGTGTGTTCCGAGAAGGTGACCTTGTGCTCAAGAAAGTCTTGTCTTTCGTGCTCAATTCCAGGGGCAAGTGAACCCCAAGCTATGAACGTTCATATGTTGTCAAGAGAGCCTTTTCAGGCAATGTTTTGACACTTACAACGATGGATGGAAAAGTTCACTCGTCCTGTGAATTCCGATGCAGTCAAGAAATACTTCGCCTAAAACAAAAAAAGCAGAATAGCTCGCTAAGTCGAACACCCCAAAGGGCGACTTAGGCAAAAAGGAGCGTCTCGGTGGATTGAAAACCCGAAAGGGCGATCCAGGCAAAAGTTAGAGACATTAAAAAAAAGAATTTGCATCCCGCTGGATTGATCACCTCACACTAGGGCAATCTAGGCAAAAATTAGGGATTTGGCAAGTAACTGCATCTTGACAAGACTGTGCTCTATATCTGTCATCCGTCAGGGATTCTCGATTCGTCGTCGACTGAAGCTCCGAATACATCGAAAATTCGGAACGGTAGAGGAAAGGTCATTATGTTCAATGTAACCCTCTCCAATATATATCACCGATTTCAAACTTGTACAGATCTATGGAGTCTTGCCCTTTGCAGACTACCATTCCATCCCATCAATTTGAGCTTTCATCCAATTATTTGCACTCTTATTTGTTTCGACTCAACAAATGTTTTGCATGTTTTTAATTGATAAAGTATCATTGTTTTCAAAATAAACAAATTTTTCAAAAAAAATGTTCTTAAACAAAGTGAACATTCACGATGATGGAAGGATACTTAGGAGATCCGCAGTGCTCTCCCGAGGGTGGTATGATTACCAACAGGTAAGACATTTGTTCGTATCTCGAGCATAACTGTATCTTTTTCCTGTCGAACCTCTTTTGGTTTCTCCTCAGCAAGGTTGCTCAGTGCAGTGTTTGTTGAAGTTGTTCATTTTCATGTTCCCGGCAGTACAACATTCTTCCTCCAGGTCCCTGTTAGCCCTATAATGGGGCATCTCCAGTATAGGTTTGTTTGAGCCCTACTGTGGGGCATTCCCAACAAGGTTGCTGTTGAAATACTTTTGTGGGGCAGTTCCCCAAGCAGAGTGTTTACTGAAGACGTTAGCGTTCGTCTCTCCAGCAGAGCAGTCTTCTCCTCTCCCCGCAGGATGGTGTTGTTCCCTGATATCCCGGTTTCCAGCAGATCGCGTTTGCTCTCTGGTGTTTTTGGCCTTCCCTATGGAAGAAGGGTAGTACCGGGTGGTTGATTCCTGGACCTGTGTGTTTACATGTCTGTTTGTCAGCATTCATCATACATTCATCATGCATCATGCATACATGCATAATCATAGCATTCGGATACTCATGACGCAGCTGTTGCCGTGTATCTGTTGATGGTTGTCTCCTGCTATTTGTTGATACAGATCTCTCCAATAGATCCTCCCTAGCAGATATGGGTGTGTCTGATCTCTCCATGTAGAGCCAACCCCTTAAGCAGAAAGTGTCTATCCTTTCCTACCATTTCCCCACTGAGATACATCCTCGTGGATGACGGTTGTTTCCGTTCCCTCCCTACACATAGCGGGATGGGTTTTCCCTATTGAGTTCTTTCCTCATTAGGATGAGTCTTGATTCAGTTTGCCTTTTTTGGATCGATCCTAAACTGGCCTCCTTGTAACTGTCTCTTGTGTCTCCCTGGGGCATAAATGAATAGTGACTCACTAACCGGCACTCATTCATCTTATCCTCAGCAGATTGTGTTGGACTCTACCTACGAACCGGTAGCTGTAAGTCCTATCTTTGTGGTTTTCTACCTACTAACTGGTAGTTGTAAAATCCCACTTTCCTTCCCTAGCAGAGTTAACCCTTTGTGCTCATCCTATTGATGACTGGTTACTTTTCTGTGGTTTTCTACCTACAAACCGGTAGATGTAATCCCCTCTTTGCGGTATTGATATTCTTTTCCCCTCTGGATACTTGCCTTGATCAAGCAGTATTGTCCCCATTGGGTCTTCCCCTGCCTTTCTGGTACTTGCTTCGATTAAGCAGCTTTATCCCTTTTGATTGGTCATCTTTGCATACCTATTCCTGGTATCCCGATGCCTTTCCTTTCGGTCGCTTATCCATTTAACAACCAATCCGGTTATGGATAATCTTCCATGCGAGTGTATTATCTACGTTTTGACGGCTATAGATAATATATCTCATGCGCTCTTGGGTCGAAGTCGTCCTCCCCAGTTGAGTAAGATTCGTATTCCTTTGTTCGGAATCGAATGTCCATCCTTTAACAAGTTTGCTTTCGCTCTCTTCAGGATGATGTCGGTCGATCTATCCATTTAACAACCAACCCGGTTATGGATAATCTTCCTTGCGAGTGTATTATCTACGTTTTGACGGCTATAGATAATATATCTCATGCACTCTTTGGTCAATCTTTTGATTGTTTTCTCCAGCAGAGTAAGATTCGTATTCCCTATGGAATCGGATGTCCATCCTTTAACAAGATCGCTTTTCTAGCCCTCTTCAGGATGTTGAGTGTTTTGGAACACAAACCAATTCACGCTTTGGTCGGCCACCCGTTTCATACCTACAACCCGGTATCCTTGGTGTTCCTTCCTGTATGCTCGCTGTCGCGACCTTGATCCCCAGTGAGACCCCCTGCAAGTGTGTAGCCTTGCCTTGACACATGTAGATGTCAGTATCCTGTCAGCACCCGCGTGTGTATTCTTTGGTGTCGGTAAACACCATCTTTCGGTGATTCCCAGTCATGCGTAAGTGTCTGGTCTTTTTTGATGTCGGTAAACATCATCTTTCGATGTTCGTAACGTCGTCCTTCTTCCCTAGTGAAGTATTTTCCTCCTCTCCGTTGGTGTCGATAAACGTCGAGTTTTTCCCATTCGTTCGTTGACGTCTGGTTGTATGTCTCTTTGTCTTCCCATTCATCAGTAAATGTCTGGTCGATCTTTTTTGGTGTCTGTAAACATCATCTTTCGATGTCTGTAAACGTCGAGTCTTCCCATTCATCGGTAAATGTCTGGTCGATCTTTTTGGTGTCTGTAAACATCATCTTTCGATGTCTGTAAACGTCGAGTCTTCCCATTCATCGGTAAATGTCTGGTCGATCTTTTTGGTGTCTGTAAACATCATCTTTCGATGTCTGTAAACGTCGAGTCTTCCCATTCATCAGTAAATGTCTGGTCGATCTTTTTTTGGTGTCAGTAAACATCATCTTTCGATGTCAGTAAACGTCGAATTTTCTCCCATTCATCCGTTGATGTCTGGTCGAGTCCTTCCATTCATCAGTAAATGTTTGGTTACCTCTCCGTTGGTTTCGATAAACGTCGAGTTTTTCCTGGTCGTCCCCAGTTGGTTACCTCTCCGTTGGTTTCGATAAACGTCGAGTTTTTCCTGGTCGTCCCCAGTTGGTTACCTCTCCGTTGGTCTTGGTAAACGTTGAGTTTTTCCCATTTCGTCCGTTGACGTATGGTTGTATCTCTTCCAGTCATTCATTAATGTCTGGTTACCTCTCCGTTGGTCTTGGTAAACGTTGAGTTTTTCCCATTTCGTCTGTTGACGTATGGTTGTATCTCTTCAAGTCATTCATTAATGTCTGGTTACCTCTCCGTTGGTCTTGGTAAATGTTGAGTTTTTCCCATTTCGTCCGTTGACGTATGGTTGTATCTCTTCCAGTCATTCATTAATGTCTGGTGACCTCTCCGTTGGTCTCGGTAAACGTTGAGTTTTTCCTAGTTGTCCGTTGGCATCTAGTTGTGATTTCTATTCCCATTCATCATCGTTGTGATGTCTGGATGTGGCCGTATCCTTTGAAAACAAAAAAAAAACCCAAAAATACCCAGTAATAAATATCAAACCCCAGTGGACGTTTCCATTGGTGGATCCCTGTATTGTGCAAATTCTACGGTTCTTAGTATTCAATCCCTGTTTACCCTGAAAGTCTGATAGCCGTCGCTCTCATCCATTCGGGTTCCCAGCTGATTGAATAGGGGCAGCTGTAGCACCTCAAATTTGCACCTACCTTTTGTACATACATTCTCATATTAGGTCATAGCATTAACATGGTCCACTGCATAACATTGCATTGTCCCTTTGCCCAAGTGCAAGCCATTCAGAAGAATTAGGTCAAACTGGTCAGGAGATCAGTCAGTCAAGCAAGCCAGTGCAATTTCCATTGAGACAAGGCCCTAGGGTTGGTTCAACATGTTCACATGACCTAGGGGTCCTTTTGAAGAGATTTGGTCAAGGTTTGATTGCTCAGAAGTCATCAGTCAGTGTGCAGTCCACCAGAAACCCTAGAAAGTCAACTGTTGGTCAACTGTGCATTTAATCAGTGATTTGATGGTGGGATTTGGTTTGAGAGGTCTCATTCATGTCCATATAAGCCTCATATAACATGTCAAGCATTCACATTGAAGAATCTGAAGTCAAACAAGAAATTTCCAAAAATAGAAAGTTGACCTGTAATTGGAATTTGCCAAAAATAGAAAGTTTTTCTCCTCAACTTTACATCATGATACAAGATTCAAATGAATTTTTTCCCAACATGAAAGTTGAAGATATTTTTCTCCCATTTCCAAAAAGTCTAAGAACACTCAATTCCCATGTATGGTTGGTAAGTTATGATCAAATCTTTTTCAGAAATTTTTGAACTTCAAAGTGGCATATCTTCCAAACCATTTGGCCAAATTGGGTGGGGTTTTTTGCTACAAGTCCTAGTTGATGCCCTCTTTCCAAATTTGTCATCACAATTCATCAAAAGCTTACCAATCAAAATGGCATTTTTGAAGTGGTTTGAATTAATTCAAGTAAGGTGAAAAAGTGAGTTTCCAAATTAAGCCTTTGCTACACATTTTGCCAATTGAAAACGATCAGAAAACATGTTTTGGATATGTTTGAGACCCAAATTCGCAGCTGTACACACACACCTTGCCACTTAAGTGAATTTCATCAAATTAGCAAAAACACCTCTTTTACCAAATTCCAATTACCACATAACTTAATCATGCTTAGCTTCACTAAACAGAGTATATGTTCAACATTTGGACTCTGAAAACCCTAGCCACAATATTCTAAACAGACCAAAACTCTCTTGCTCTCAAAAAGATCCATTGCCTTCATTTGAACTTTTCTTGGTAAAATCTCAAAGAGCTCGAGCTGGACTTGCTTGTTTCATCACATACCAACCATTTGGAAGCTATTTCAAGTGTTATTCCATCACTGTAGCATCATTTCCAACACTGTCACTTCCAAGCTCCATCCATGGCAACTTTCGATTTAAGCTTTTCCAAACATTGCTGAGCCAAAACCCTTCACTCATCCATCATTTGGAAGCTTGTAGAACAACTGTTTCAACTGTTTGAAGCCAAAGAACCACTGCATCACAACTGTACTTCAATCTTGGTAATAATTCAACTCTCTTATTTCACTAAATCATGCTATGCTTTGTGAAGATCCTGTCATGCTGATTCTATTGAACTTTAAATCGTTGAAAATGGTTGAGTATGCTGAAAGTTATGTTGAATTGAAACTTGACATGTGAATATGTTCTTGCTCATTTCTTTTTGCTTAGCTCGAATTAGTAGAAATTAGGGTTGGATTTGGTTTGTGTGTAGTTAGACGAGTCGATTGCCATGCTCAATTCAAGTTTCTGGAAATTTTGCTCATCACCATTGATGAACATGAGCACTGTAGCGAAAACCCTAAGTCCATGCCCAGAATTCTTGTCTTAAACGCGTTTGGTTGTTGTTTGCATGAGGAAGTCACTGTTTGATTGCCATGCACAAATGGCTGAGTGACACGCCTCTGTTCGATACGCTGCGTTTCATTAACATGAAAGCATAATTTCAAAAATGCCATTCCGTGCCTAATTAATCAATTAAATCATTTTTGTTTTGCAATAATTATTTCATTTTGCTACGTGCTCCTCTTGATCTCTAGTTATTTTTCATGATTTTTCCTGATTTTTGGCATGAGTGGATTTTTAATTGTGCTAGGGTTTTGTTCATGTGTCCATTTTTTGTATACTTTGCCAAATCAATTGTGAAATGATGATGCATTATCCAATGACCCCCAAATATTTTGTGCTTAAACTAGACACATTCATGGTGATTTTGGTGTAGAGTTTGTGAATTTATCATTGCTGGTTTGTGAGTTATGATTTTTTGAATTGGGGTGTAACAATTTGTGTCACACCATTGATGTCCAACTTCATGATTTTCATTACCATACTTCTTGAACTCAAATTGGCTTGAATTTTTGCATGAATGCACTTACGGATGTCTAGTTTACATGTGAATTTTCTTGGAATTATTGATGGCATTTCCTAATTGTTTGGGATTTTCTCCCCTGTTTGGTCATATGTTGACGTTTTTGTGACACATCATCTCATTTGATTTGTGAAATTCTCATACTTAATTGGATGGACTTGAAATTTGACATGTGATTATTAGACATCTTAAGCTTTGTCATGGTTTTAGTCCCATTCATTTCTCATATGTTGTCACTGATTTATGATTTATTGAAGTTGGTGTATGTTGGGTTGACTTCTTTGAGCATGTTTGAACTTGCCTTGCCTTTCTGATTTTCATTGACCAACTTCCCTTTATCCAAATGAGCTGAAATTTGATATGCATATCATTCTATGGATTATGGTTGATCATGAATTATTTGATGATTTATTGAATTGTTTATGATTGGTTTTGAGTTGAGTCTTGCTATTGACTTCTATGAGCTTCCATATGCCATGCTTTGACCTAATTTGCTTATGAAATGATGATGATGATTGATATGAACATGAAACCAATTGAGTTTGTTTCTTGATTGTTTGAACTTGATTTTGGACACTTGTCATTTGCTGTTTTGACTTTTTTATCTCTTTTTGACCCTAGGCTTGTCCTAGTGGTCATGTTGCTCATGTTTAAGTTTGTTGTTTCAGGTTAAGCAACAAATACCCAAAGAGATCAATACAAATTGATTGAGCTTGCTTGATTGTCATGACTAACTTGTTTGTTTTGTAGGTTGCTTGGCTCACATGCTTTGAGCCTTGTGCATTTCACATTTAACTGACTGTGTTGACTGTTGATTTCTATCTCTATTTGATTTAACTTTGAATTGAATACTGATGTTGTCTGACTGGTTTCAGGTACCTTTAGTTGCTTATAGTTCTTTAAGAACTTTGCTTTGCTTTGCTTAATAGCAATTTGCATTGAGGTATAACTTCTTATCATCATGTAGTGTGGAAGACCTGGCCTGTTACTTGGCCAGGCAACTGTCTGAAGTCCTCCTTAAGAGGAAATGTTTGTGACTGTTTACATTTGTCCTTGTATAGAGTCAAAGACCTCCTAAGTGAAGAGGCAATTGGCAGAACCCAAGGGATATGCAATCTATCCTCTGCTATTCTGTGTGTCATCTGCTTTGCTCACACCACTGTGTTGATGCATTGCAGATACCAACCCAAGATCTTGTACAATTGTACAGTTGAGTCAGTATCAAATGTGTAGAAGGGTTCCCACTTTCTGGACCCACACATTCTTGTCTTAAGCTCTCCCAGGCCAGGGATAAGAGCTGTGAAGTCTTATCTTCACTCACCTTTCATCTGCTTCACCTTAGCCCCTCAATGGCAAGGTTAAGAGCTAACACTACCCAGTTCCAGAGGTTTGTTTGTTGAGGTTGATATGACCCCTCGACTAAAACCTAACCTTGATTGAGCCCATTGCTTGCATATAGTGTGTGCTACTTGTGCTTGTGTGTTTGTTTGACTTGCTTCCTGTGCAAGTCAGGTTTAGTTTAGCTTGCTTCCTGTGCAAGTTAGGTGTGGCTTGCTTCCTGTGCAAGTCATGATTAGGATAGGCTTGCTTCATGTGCAAGTTAGCTAGAAACCTTAACTTAGGGATGATTTTGCATGATAACATCTAGGCTCGAGTCGTAGTCTCCCTAGTTGTGTCTCCCTCTGTTATCTGGTTAGGCTAGTCCTGTATCCCTCCGTAGGGGAACTACGTCGCCCTGATCCTCATACCAGATGAGGTACGTAGGCAGGAGATGAGCAGATCTCTCTGGGCGCCCTTTTGTTTTGTTTGTGTGAGTTGTTTATCCTTTTCTGGTTGGAGTCCGACGTAAGTCCAGCGATTGGCAGTTGGTTTCCCGTGTGTGTTTGTTGGTTCGGATGCTGATGTAAGTCCAGTGATTGGCTTTCGGGCTCCACGTTTGCCTTTTCCTGTGTTTGTTTGTATGCGTGTCAGCCGAGCTACGAATGCTCTGATTCTCCTTCGTCCAAGGAGATACGTATGCATAGGATGCGACATCCTAGCGAGCATGTGTCGTTTCCCCGGTCCGAACTACTTCGACTCTGATGTCTATGCCTGATAGACTAAGTAGGCCCAGGATGCGATATCCTGCCGAGTCAGTTTCAGTCTCGTTTGTTTTCTTGTGTCTCTTTCAGCCAGTGTGTGTGTGTGAGCAGTATTCTTAGCAACCTTTTTTCCTTTTTATTGTGCGTGGATCCCGTCGAGTACGACGGATGCGTAGGGGTGCTAATACCTTCCCTTCGCATAACCGACTCCCGATCCCACTCTCTTTGGTCGCGAGACCATGCTTTTTCCCAGGTTTACTCTGAGCGTTTCCTTTCCCTCTTTTGGGATAAATAACGCACGGTGGCGGCTCTGTTGTTCTTGTTTCCCGCCGGTTTTTCGCGTAATGCGATAACATTTTCTCAAGTTGAAGCTTTGAAGCACCATCAAGGTAGCACCTTTCTTCTTCCATTCTCTCCATAACCAAGGGGCAGTGGACCAAGCTTCCACTAGGTAACCTTCATTACTTCATTTCCATGGCTATTTTTTTGCTCATTCCATGCTTACTATCATTATTGTTTGCCATGCTATATCCATGCTCATCATCATTACCATGCCAATCACATGCTTGTGTTTACTTCTGAAGCCCTCAATATGAGGCATTGTTCATGTTGCTGAGTTTATGATGTTCATATCCGTGTTCATGTGGACATCTTGCTGACAATATTTCTCCATGTTTAAGCCATCATTTTACTCAAACAAAGTCACCATGTTAATCTCCATATTTCATACTTGAAATTTGGGTTTTGTTTCATGTCATTTGATGCCCTATGGTGGTTGCATTTTGTTGTGGAAGTTTGATGAAATCCATTGTTTTTCGCGTTTTGTATTGCATGGCGTTAGGGTTTTTTAACCCAATGGAGAAGATGATGGTGTGTCGCTTTAAGAACCATTGGATCTATCATTCACGTTTTAATCGTGGCCGCTCGTTATTATTTTGTCCTTTAGTGACTTAATGAAATGTGACCAATTGATACAATGTTGACATGATTTTTTAAATTAAAATGTCCATTTCATTGTGTCACGCGCCTGAATAATTGCTTGGACTTTGGGCCTGAGCTTTTCACTTTCCACACCCCCACGCTCAAGGCCCATCAGCACTAATCCATCTCCTTTCATTTTCTTTTTTAATTCCAATTTATTTTCTGTTTTGATTTTAATTAATTTAAAATATTTTCTTTATTCATAAAAATATCCAAAAATATCTTCCACATTTCTTGATGCCTTATTTAATTTTATTTAATTTTTATTTTCGTATTTATTTAATTTTAATATTTTATTTCAATTATTAATTCTAAATGGTTCATATTAGCATACATTTTTTTATTGATTTTATTTTCATGACTTAAAATTCTTTTTAGCTTTTGATTTTTGGGATGAAGGTTGGCCACTGCCCCATGGTCAACCTGACCTTTTCTTGGAAATTTATTTCCCATTTTCAATTTATTCTTGATTTATTTTTGACCTAGTTTGGTTGGTTGACTTTTGGTTTGACTTATGTTTTGTTTTAATTAATTCACATACCAATTTTCATTATTTTTGAAATTTTTTTGGGGGATGATGATGTCCTGACCCCACCTTATTTAGTTTAATTTTTCATAATTTTCTTGATTAATTTACTATTCATTCTTAATTTATTTTGTTGGTTGACTTTTGGTTTGACCTATGTTTTGTTTTAATTAATTCACATACCAATTTTCATTATTTTTGAAATCTTTTTGGGGGATGATGATGTCCTGACCCCACCTTATTTAGTTTAATTTTTCATAATCTTCTTGATTAATTTACTATTCATTCTTGATTTATTTTGTTGGTTGACTTTTAATTTGACTTCTGTTTCATTTTAATTAATTCACATACCAATTTTCATTATTTTTGAAATCTTTTTGCGGGATGATGATGTCCTGACCCCACCTTATTTAGTTTAATTTTTCATAATTTTCTTGATTAATTTGCTATTTATTTGATAATTATTAAGTTAACTTGAATTTTCAGTTGACTTTTTTATGATTGATGTTTGACTTAGGGATTGCTTATGGCAATTGAAGAGATCTTTTGATCCTCCCTTGTTCATCTCATATGCCATGTCTTAAAGGCCTTTTATCATGATTTTAATTGGTCCTTACCTTATTTCTTGATTTAATTATTTCAGTAGACCCTTTGTGTGCATCTTTTCATCTGTCTGATTCATCTGTTATCTGTTATACTTGTTTCTTTCATCCATGCTTAATATTGCTTGATTGTTTAACATGTTCAAACTCCCATACATTGTTTAATGCCCCATCATTTCATTCTTTGATTCTTTGACTTGATTATATACCTGATTACTTATCTGATTTGATTGATAACGGTTGCCTACTTGTATGATGATTGAGGCATATATTTTTATTGTTTGATTGCCATGAACCATCCCCATTCATAACAAATGTACCCCTCTCCCATGAAATGTATAATATTTATTCTTTCATTCTTTATTCATCTGTTAATACAAGAATTAAAACGAACATCCGATAACCATTTCAAAACAAGATCAAAAGCTCGATCCAACGTCGAGTAATCATTTTCAACACTTAACAGAACCAGCACGTATTCATCCATCCTTTTGTAAGTCGATTGCTTCAGGCATCTCCATTTCTCTTGTAAGTCGATTGCTTCAGGCATCGCCATCTACCTGTAAGTCGATTGCCTCAGGCATCACCATCTACCCTTGTCTGTGGTTCCTCTCCTTGCTCCATCTGTCGACTCTTGTTCCGTTTAGGTAGCACCCATTAGGTAGAACCCTTTGTATGATAACATAGGTAGAATTCCCTCATTCTTTGCATGCTAACATTAGGTAGATGTTCCCCTCTGTAAATCCTAACACATAGGCCCATATTGCATGACAACTCTAGGGCAGAGCTTCCCCATCTTTTAGACCTTCCGTGCGTCTCCGATCTTGTGGCATGTTAGTCCGTTCTATTGCAAAGAGGTAACTGCCTAAGACTCGATTCAGCGAGCTGCGACACCTACTGCTAGGTCGTTGAACACATTGCCCACTTTCCTTTGACACAGGTGGTGTCCTCATTTGTAAGTCCATGTTCAAATGGCAATCCTTAACCCCTAGTTAGGCGAACTACGACAACTCTGATTCTCATGTTCATATGAGATACGTAGGCATGAGACGCGATGTCTTGCGGAGTTTTTGACTGACGACTAACAACTAATCCTTGTTTGCTTTCGCCCTTGCTGCGATTCTTTTCTCTCGCCCTCGTTGCGATCGAGACCTTCCCTTTCTCTTGCCCTAGTTGCAATCGAGACCCTTGTTCCCGTAGTTAGCTGAACTACATTTTGCTCTGATTCTCATGACCAGATGAGATACGTAGGCATAAGACGCGATGTCTTAGCGAGCACATTTCTCTTTAACCCATAGGTAGCCGAGCTACGAAGACTCTGATTCTCATACTCAGATGAGATACATAGGCAGTGGATGCGACATCCTTGCAAGTCATTTTCATTTTCATTTTCTTTTAACCTTCCTTTAGTAGATAGTACCTTAGATATACCTACACCCTTTAGACTAGAACAACAAGAGTGGATCCCGTAGAGTACTACGGATGCGTAGGGGTGCTAATACCTTCCCTTAGCATAATCGACTTCCGAACCCTAGATTTGGTTGCGAGACCTTGTCTTTTCCTTTCTTCAGGTTTTCTTCGATCGTTTCCTTTCCCTCCTTTGGGATAAATAACGAACGGTGGCGACTCTTCTGTCTCTTTTCCTCGCCGGTTGTTTTTCGCCTTGTTGCGACAGTTCCCAAAGCTCTCAATCATCATATATGTATCCCAAGTATCTCAATTTGTCAATTTGATAAAGATAAACCAAAGGGCTTGAGACTTGTTTCCCAAGGAAACCCTAATTCAGCTGTGCATTGATTGTGCCTTGCTCATGAAGCAACCTCAACCTATGATAAAATTTAATCAAGGGAAGTTCTTTAATTACTTATTTTATGCATATATGAGCCATTGTGAGTATCCTCAATCGTTCGTTCATCAAGATTTGAAGTTTGGACTTGAGAAGTTGACCAGTCAAATCATCTGACTATTTTGAAATCCACAGAGACCTAAATTTTGATGTGTTTGTCAAATGATGATGACCCAATGAGAAACAATGTTCTTAAGAACCATATGAACAACTTTAATGTTCATAAAAAATTCACTTGAAACTTGGATGGTCATCATTCATTTCAAAACATTATAGGTCATTTTGACTGAAACCCTAATTTTGGATCAACTTCCCAAGGCCCTAACTCCTTCACTTTTTTATGATTTTGAGGTGAGACAAAGTGCATTGGAAAGTTTAAGATTTATACTTCAATTGTTATGTTGGACAAAATTTCATAATCCTAAAAGAAACACATGTGATAATACAAAACATTATAGGTCACTTTGGACCAAAGCCATTGAATCTTGAAAAAGTCCAACTTCAAGTGCCCATAACTTTCTCATTAAAAATCCAAATGATGCAAAATTTAAGTCCAAATTAATTGTCTTGAAAATACCTACAACTTTGATGTTGGAGGTTTTCCCATTTGAGGCTTGAATCACTAAAACAGAAGGGCTTAAAGTTGGTCTTTTTTGGCAAATTTTTCAAATACATCTTTTGTACCTTGAACTTCATGGACAGTTTTCACAATTTTCCAAACTCCAAATGGACTTTTGTTCAACATAGCTTTTGTTCCTTATGTCAAGACCTTTCCAACCATTACTCACGTGCCTATGTTTGGATTTGTCATGTATGACTTTCGAAGAGATAAATATTTGTGACCATTTATGCATTTTATGTTAAACCTTCATGCACAAGCAAATGTAATGCAATCTGCACGTCTAAACTTACTTCATTTGAGCTCAGCATGCAAAACCATTTGATTTTGGGCCTCACATGCGCCTGTACAGGCCCATGCATGGAGGACCCAATTCTCATGCACACGAGTTCCATCCATTCCCGTTTTCATTTCAATTATAAATAGATGCATCACTTCATTGAATTGGCAACCTGAAGGCGCCTAAAACCCTGCTGGAATTGAATCCTAACCTCTCACCAAAGGAATTTGAATTTTCACTTCTCTTTTTCAAGTTTGATTTTCAACAACATCAGTTGATTTTCAATACTAATTCCTAAGCCTAGCTCTCATATCATACATCAAGACCAAGCTGCAAGCAAGCATTTGGCTGGATCGTGCTCATCAAAGTTGCACTTCAAAGGTTTGTAGCTCAACTGTTTTGCTTCGAATCTCACTATATATTGTGCATTGCTTGTGTTGGTTTGGTTTTCTGAAGTTCTCGTGTGAGAGGCAAGCCAATGGTGGCTTTAATTTTGTGAATTGTTGAACTTCAGATTGAACACCTAGATTTTCAACCTTAGATTTCGACTTCCATAGGAATCTTGATTAAATTCTAAGGTTACAGGGGTGATGTACATCACCCTAGCTTTAATTTGGTATAAGGATCGTTTGTTTTGGTTGAGGTTTCAAAACCTGCAACTGGTGGTCGGATTTAGTGAGCTCGTCGGAGAAGACGGTGGTTTCCACCACCGTCCCCACGTGGAAGTCCCTTGGCCCTTGGATCTGTTAGCATGATCTAATCCTGACCTTTGTTATGTTTGACTTCATTTAATTCATGATACTTCGCGCTTGACTCATGTACATGGTAAGCGCGTGCCTCTGATCTGTTGATGATGTCCACGTCAATTAATGAGATGGATCGTGCGCCTCTGGTTTTTTCTATTTTATTAATTTCTGTTTTATTTTCTTTTATTCCATTTATTTTCAAAAATTCATAACTTCTTTATTTGGAATCACAAAAATATGGGACCAATTGCAAAAAAAAATCTCTTAAATTCTAGTTTCATAATCTGATTTTTAATTACTTTTGTGATTCCATTTAATATTTTTTGTGAATTATTTTGTTTTTGATTGTTTTTAATTCATTTAAAATACTTTTTGGTATTCAAAAATGCCAAAAATATTTTCTTAACATCTTTGGATGATGATAAGTCTATGAAAAATATTCTCATCAATTTCTTAATTGATTTGAGATTTATTTGAGATTTTAGTCCATTTGTGTTATTCTTCTTCATTTTTTAATTGTTTAAAATTAATTTCTGTTTTCATAAAATGTTGAGAAAATTTGTCAAACCTTGTTTGACCATGTTAGACTTATGATGATCCAATTGGACTTATCCAAGTTGATTTGAATTGGATTTGAAGTTTGACCTTAATTTGTCCATTTTATTTTATGTATTATTTCAATTCCAAAAAAATACCAAAAATATGTTTGACCTTTCTTGACTTCTAATCTTCATTTCACTTTTGTTTATCATTGATTGATTCCATTCATGTTTGATCAATGTGTTTTGGTTATGTCATTTAAATTTCCATTTTGTACATTCTATATTCATCTCCTTTCTTCATCTTTTTCTTTTGACCAATGAGTTAATGATTTGTGGTTAGCCTTGACATATGAGGGGCTTAACCTTCTTTGATCCAAATCAAATTCATCTTGATCAAAGATCAAGTGAATTGCTTTGTTTCCAAGATAGGTTGCTTCTTGGTCAAGTAAAGAACCTGAAATCCATACAAGGTCATCCTTCTTTTCTTTTGGAATGGCAAGTTGTAAGAGCTTGGCTTACTAGTCATGGTCTCTAACTTGTGTTTATTTGCCTATAGTTTTATTGACCAACCTCAGATAGGTGTGACTACTACATTAGTCCACTTATGATGGCTTAACATAGCGCTAAATTGCCTTATGGCACACTAACACTAACTACTAATTACTAATTTTTAATTCAAGCATTTAATTCTTGAAATTTACTTTAATGCGATTTAATTTCTTGCCTATTTATTCATATTGTCTTTTCCTTTTGCTCATTTGAGCTCATGTTTATGTTTATGCCATTTGCCTTTTGCTCGCTTGAGCACATTATTGTGTAAATATATTATTGCCTTGTGCTTGTTTTGTTTTTGTTTGTGTGAACCCAATGCAAAAAGGAGAAAGGACTTAGAATTAGGACCTCACCTATGCTTAATGGAGTTCAAGAGCAACTAGTCCTCATGCCTTTAGAATGCTAAAATTGTTGAAGAGCAACTAGGCCTCATGCCTTTAGAATGCTTAATCTTGAAAGATGAATTGAAAGGACCCATAATCTAAACTCTCTCTTTGTCCATTTCTATTATTGCATTGTGGAACTTTTTGATTGTTTGTTCTTGTGTGATAGGGATTCCAAGTTTGAGATAATTAGAAGGACCATTGTCATGAGCATCCAAGTAAAGAGAGACAAGCTAATTGGAAGATCCTAGGAGTTTGAATGAATATTTGTTTGATTTCTTGAGTTAATTGCCAAGTCCAAAGGAAAGGAGCAACTTGAATCATCTTTATGATCTCAAGAAAGGAACTCCAAGGGTTTTTTTTCTCTTCCCTGATCTTTGCATGTTTAGGACTAGCCCTTCTCTTCTTCTCTCCACTCTAACCCAGGCCAAACTCATTTTGTGCAAACATTGACATTGTTTTCAAAACTAGAAACCTAGGCCATATGCCTTTGATTTTTTGAACTCTTTTCATTAATACTTATTTTGAATTGAACCTTAAGTCAACTTTGACTTTATTTTGTGAATACTCCTAATTTGTAAATACAACTCACTCAAGTTTGTTTGTTTTGTGGTTCCAATGACCACCTTTGTTAAAACCTTTTTCATAAACATTAGCCGTAGGTTTGAGTTATCATAGTGGTTGATGTAAACCTCACCTTATCCTTAGTGATTGGACTATAAGTCTTCCATACTTATTATAGGGTGGATCCCTGACTAGTATGTTGAAGCTCTCCTCACATGGTGGATTGTGGTTTAGGTTGAGTTTTCTCCCTTTGATAACAAAAAACCTTAAGGCTTTTGACAAATCAATTCACTAACTTATTTTGAGATTTTTACCCCGGACTACGAGGTTTTGATCCTACCTTTGTGATGGTACGTAGGCAATGGGTTTATCCATTTAAACAACAAAATTGTAAATAATTTATATATTCTCTTCTCATCTCCCCAATCATGTTTGCACAAATATTTTTCACAAATACCAAGGTACCATACAACTTTGCAAAAAGGGCTCCCTTAGAGTACTAAGGATGGTTTGGGTGGTTAAAACCTTCCCATTGCATAACCAACCCCCTTACCCATATCTCTGACATTTTTATTAGTTTTTGATTTGATAAAACTTCTCGGTTTTTGTTCGCTTTCTAACCTTTCCTTTGGATAAATAGAAGTGCGATGGTGACTCGAATTGTATGCTTACTTTTGATTTAGTCAATAAATCTAAAGGTAACGAATACCCCGCTACAGAAAAGTGGCGACTCTGCTGGGGACCAATGATGCTTCCTAGTGGGTTTAGCCTACTTTTTGCCTTTGTTGTATTGTATGTTTATATTTATTTGTGACATGTTTTTTTGCAAATTTGGGATGATTGTATTGCTTGTAATGTATGAATTGCTTGATATATAAATTGGTTGTGTGCTTGGTGGTCTCTTGTGATATGAGTTATATACCCGAACTCGAGTGCACTTATGATAGGAAAATGGCATAGTCTTGATGGCTTGTGTGGAGTTATTCCTTAGCAAGTTGACTTACAAGCCCATTCACTTGGTGGAGGTTATGTTGGGATCAATAATGTCACACGAGTAGTCGTGGTTAGGCATTACTCTTTCCAATATAGACCTTAGAAGCCAAGGACCTTAGATTACCTAGCCCATCTTGGCCTATTTTAGGACGTAGTGCGAAGGTCGTTCAAGTGTAAGATTTGATACGATTGTTACGCGATACTATACTCATAAGAGTCTCTCTTGAGAATATTTTTGGAATATGAGTAGTCATTTATTCGATAATATCCGAAAGATGGGATGATCACTATGAGAACCTCTTGTAGAACATGATTGTCAAGTTTAACCATAGTACACTCCCATTGGGTGGTTCTTAACCGAGACTCCATGCTCGTGACTTGCAACAAACCCTTGATTTGCGGTTGATATGTTCTCGTATATCCTTAATATCAATGGAACTTGGGTGTTGATAAGGTGTAAACCATAATCCACCGAAATGGATGATTGATATTGAGGATGACTTGATCCATTCCGTGACCTTTGTGTGGTGTGACTTGCTTGATCCTTGAGTGTGATTGTTGCATCCATGCATTCATATGCATCCATATCATCAACAATGAGAAATTTTCAAGGAACTTAAGAGGTCTATTTGAAAATTTTCAAACATGGATAAGCAAAGAAGGAATACAAAAAAGTACATTTTCAGACAACCCGACTTGAAAGAGTTAAGGAGTTTGACATCCTATGTATTAGATCCCTTGGAGTTCAAAGCTCACCATGGGAAGCTTCTATCTATTCTTGCTACTCAGGTGGATGAAGGTCTGATGAGCGTGTTGGTGCAGTTCTATGATCCCTTGTACCGTTGCTTCACTTTTCCGGATTTCCAGCTTTTGCCTACGCTTGAGGAGTATGCCTATCTTATGGGTATACCTATTCTAGATCAGTTGTCGTTCAGTGGCTTGGAGAGAGTTCCTTCTTCCCAAGAGATTGTTGATCTGTTGCACATAGATGTATCTGATATTTGTGCTCATATGACTACCAAAGGTGGAACTCAAGGTCTCCCATCTGATTTCCCCATCGCCCAAGCTACTCTGTTTGGAAAGGCCATGAGTGAGGATGCCTTTGAGGCCATATTTGTACTTCTCATCTATGGGCTAGTGTTATTCCCCAACATTGACAATTTTGTGGATCTGAACGCTATTAGGATTTTCTCTACTCTTAATCTTGTTCCTACTCTGTTGGGTGACACTTATTTCTCTTTGCATATGAGGAATGCAAAGGGCGGTGGTAACATTGTGTGTTGTTTGCCTCTGTTGTACAAGTGGTTTATTTCACACTTGCCACAGACGCTTGCCTTCAAGGAGAACAAAGGATGTCTACGGTGGTCCACGAGACTTATGTCTCTCACTAATGATGATATATTTTGGTATAACCGTGTGTATGATGGTGTCCAGATTATTGATTCTTGTGGTGAATTCTCCAATGTGCCTCTTCTTGGTACATGTGGTGGAATTAACTACAACCTTATCTTGGCTTGCCGTCAGCTTGGGTTCCCCTTAAAGGATAAACCTAATAACATTCTGTTAGAAGGTGTGTTCTTTCAAGACGGTAAAGATCCCCAGAACTTGAAGGGCAGCATGGTCCGCGCTTGGCGCAAGATTCATAGGAAGGGAAGGAAAGAGCTTGGTCCAAAGAATTGTATTGCTTTGGAACCCTACACCTCTTGGGTGAGGAAGAGAGCGCTTGAGTACCGCATGCCCTATGACTATCCGAGACCTACACCTATGGTTATGGTTGGGCCTTCAACCCTCCCTAACCAAGGAGTAGAGGATTTGAGAGATGAAGACCGTTCACGTGCTTGGGTCCGTGAGCGAGAGGAGCTACTTCAGCAACTCAGAGATAAAGATGCTGTGATAGAATTTCTGGAGCATCAGATTATTGATGAGCCAGATGATGTGGTGACTTCTCTTCTTCCTCAGTCGTCCAAGTTTTGGAAGAGGAACTATGATCGACTTTCCAAGGAGAAGGCATATATGGAGGCAGCCTATGAGAGAGAGGTGAAGAGGCTTCGTGCAGCTTATCTTCCGGTCTCGAGAGCTTTGGACGATTGCTTCTAGGGTTCCATAGGATGTTCATTTTCCTTCTCCCTTGTATTATATTTGGTTACCAAGACTGTACTTCTTTGGTGTAAATTTTTTTCTATATATTATTGATATGAATATTCCATTATATGTCTAAAAGATTAATTTGCAAATAGATCTCTAAAAAGTTCCTCAAACAAAAAATAAATCATATGCACAAGCATTGCATGCATCATATGCATAAGCAGGTTTTATTCAGGGCTTCTTGATCAGTGGTCTAACTCTGTGTTCTTCATTTATTTTAAAGACAAGCTGGCGCACCAGTGCAACACCAGGGCCAATTATTCAAAGTTGATGGATCACCTTGAGCAAGAGAACAGAGAACTTGAGGAGGAAGTAGCTAGGTTGACTGCCCTGATGGAGTCATTCCTGGCTGCTCAGAGTCAGTCTTCTCCAATGCTTGCAACTCCTCCCCAGAGGACGGTCATCTTAGAGGTAGCTTCCTCTACCGTGCTTGCCGCCACTGCTCATTTCGCTCAGTCTGCTATGCCAGCTGGGTTTCCCTGGGGGATGCCCGCAAACTTTGTGCCAGAGGGTCTTGCTCCAACCTTTGCTTCTATGTCGGCATCTAGCCCGGTCCTTGCTGTGCCACCTCCCGTTGTGCACACGTTATCGAGAGTTGATGACACCATTTATCACTCAGAGCCATCTGAGGGCCCAGATGTCTATGAGAAAATGGATGCTATGAATGACCAATTCCTTGAGCTGCGTAAGGAACTGAAAACTCTAAGAGGGAAGGACCTCTTCGGTAAATCTGCTGCTAAGTTGTGCCTCGTGCCCAACGTCAAGATTCCTATCAAGTTCAAAGTGCCTGACTTTGAAAAATATAAGGGAAACACTTTCCCTCTCAGCCATCTTGTGATGTACGCATGCAAGATGTCAACTCAGACCGACAACAATCAACTCCTCATCCACTCTTTCCAGGACAGCCTGTCCGGTGCCGCACTCAGATGGTATATGGGTCTGGATAGTGCGAACATCCGCTCCTTCAACGACCTTGGCGAAGCTTTCGTCAAGCAATACAAGTACAACATTGATATGGCTCCCGATAGGGATCGGCTGAGGGATATGTCCCAAAAGGAGAAGGAAACGTTCAAGGAGTATTCCCAGAGGTGGCGTGAATTGGCCGCACAAATTGTGCCCTCACTCGAAGATAAATAAATGACGAAGATATTTTTAAAGACTTTAAGCTCTTTCTACTACGAGCGGATGATAGCTAGTGCTCCCTTGGACTTCACCGAGATGGTGAACATGGGGATGAGGCTAGAGGAAGGAGTTTGTGAAGGACGTCTGGCCAAAGATGAAGGCTCTTCTGCAAAACGTTATGGGGAATTTGCAAAGAAGAAGAAAGGAGAGACACATGTTGTGTCCTCCCATGTAAAGCGAAGACCTTCTATGAAGAGGAAGACTGTGCGCCCTGCCAGTAACCAGCACCAGGTGGCTCATATAGCACCTGCCTTCAGGGAAACTCAACATTATTAGCATCAACAACAACCACAATAATATCAACAACATCAGCATCGTCCGCAACAGCAGACCTACCAGCCTCGAAACAACAACAATACCAGCACCAGCTACGATAGGAAGAGGGTCACTTTTGATCTAATTCCAATGATCTATGCTGAACTATATCCTTCATTGATTGAAAGGAAGCTGATTACTCCACGTGACCCACCTGTTGTACCGACCAAGCCTCAGTGGTGGTACAAGCCTGAGCTTCACTGTGTTTATCATTTCGGTGCTCCTGGACATGATGTGGAGAACTACTATCCCCTAAAGACCAAGGTTCAAGACCTTGTGAGGAGTGGGATTTTGTTTTTCGAGGACATAGGTCCGAATGTTAAGAAGAACCCATTTCCCGAGCATGGGAAGGCTGCAGTTAATATGGTTCAGGCTTGCCATGGCAAGTACAAAGTCCTGTATGTTAGTCACATCAGGCAGTCGTTGGTCGAGATGCATAGATTATTATGTGGATACAGTCATTACGAGCATGATCATGACAGATGCCGAGTATGCACTGTCAATGAGAGAGGATGTCGTCAAGTTAGGAAAGACATCCAAGAGATGCTGGATCAGGGTGTGATCGAGATACTTCAAAATCGTGATGAGGATGAAGTGAATGTTATATCCCCTGTATTTAGAATACCAGAACCTGTTGTCGTCAGATATGATGGTAGCAAGAAGAAGGTTTCCCCCTCTCTTATCATCAAGCCAGCGGGCCCTATCCCCTACTCTTCGAACAAAGTTGTTCCCTACCGATATAACGCAGTTGCGTTAGAAGATGGGAAGGAAGTGTTGTTGCCCTCCACCTCTGTTACAAGTATATCTGATGTCAGTGGTGTGACCCGCAGTGGTCGTGTGTTCTCGGCACCGCCGAAACCCCAGGTTGACATGAGAAGAGCTGATGTTGTTGATAATTCTGCCAGTCCTATGGGGACTTCTTCTCTGTCTCCGAATCCGGAACTTGTTGTTGATAAATCTACTAAAGCTCCTGTCCCTGTTGGCCAGAATGGCATTTTGAGAGAGGATTGTGATGAGATGTAAAGGCTCATCAAAAGGAGCGAGTATAATGTTGTTGATCAGCTGCTTCAAACTCTGTCAAAGATATCTGTCCTATCTTTGTTGATGAATTTCGAGCCACACCGCGAAGCTTTGCAAAGGGTGTTGGACGTGGCATATGTGGATCACGATGTCACAATTGAACAGTTTGATAGCATTGTTGCAAACATAACTGCTTGTAACAATTTGAGCTTTTCCGATGCTTATCTTTCCGATGAGGGAAAAGACCACAATTTGGCTCTACACATGAGGCAGAGTGGAGTGGTGGTGACACAGGATCATCGTTAAATGTGTTGCCAAAATCCACTCTGGCTAAACTTTCTTACCAGGGGCCTCCCATGAGGCAGAGTGGAGTGGTGGTGAAGGCTTTTGATGGATCCAGAAAAACTGTGATTGGCGAGGTTGAGCTCCTAATCAAGATTGGACCTAGTGATTTCCAGATCACTTTCCAGGTCATGGATATCCACCCATCATATAGCTGCTTTCTTGGCAGACCATGGATTCACGAGGCAGGCGCCGTGACATCCACCCTACACCAGAAGTTGAAATTCATTAAGTATAAGAAGTTGGTGGTGATAGGGGGAGATAAGGCTCTCTTGGTAAGCCATTTGTCTTCATTTCCTTACATAGACGCTGAGGATGAGGTTGGGACACCGTTCCAAGCCTTATCTATTGCTGAGCCTTTAAGGAAAGGAACTTCTTCATTTACGTCCTACAATGATGCGAAGTTGGCCATTGAGCATGGCGCAACTACTGGTTTAGGACAAATGATTAAGTTGGAAGACAATAAATCTCGGGCTAGAATAGGGTACTCTTCAAGCACTTTCAATGAGCATGGGTTGTTTCAGAGTGGTGGTTTCATCCACACGGTCGAAGACCAAGAGGCTGATGCTATAGTGGAAGATGATGCAGAGGAAGATTCTGGCAACTTTGTCATCCCTGGAGGAGTCTGCAATAATTGGGTCGTTGTTGATGTTCCAACAGTTGTCCATAAGTCCACGTAATATGTTCACTTTTGTTTAAAAACCCTTCTCCCATGCCAAAAGGAGAAGTGATGACATTGTTGGCACATTAATACAATGATATTCATTCAATAAATACATGTTAAATGTTTGTTTTTCCAAATTATTTTTCCTTTTTGCTTTTTGCATGAAATTGGTGATCACTAAAAAACCCTAAAAAAGAGAATAAAATCAATCTTTTCATCTGCATAATGATTTACTTTGTTTGAAATCTGAAATCTCTTTTATATCCAAAATCATTATGCAGGTTGATCAAACCCATTGAACATAACGATCCAACACCATCTCCCAACTTTGAGTT
The DNA here is from genome assembly GCF_024323335.1 of Lathyrus oleraceus. Lineage (NCBI taxonomy): Eukaryota > Viridiplantae > Streptophyta > Magnoliopsida > Fabales > Fabaceae > Lathyrus > Lathyrus oleraceus. The sequence continues at coordinate 302,361,326 of NC_066580.1, read as the reverse complement.
CCCTGTATTTGAGGATGAAGAAGATGATGTTGAAGAGATTCCTGATGAGATTACCCGTCTGCTTAAGCACGAGGAGAAGATCATTCAGCCGCATCTTGAGAATCTGGAGACAGTCAACTTGGGGTCTGAAGATTGTGTTCGTGAGGTAAAGATTGGGGCACTCCATGAAGAATCTGTGAAGAAGGGGTTGATTGAGTTGCTACGAGAATATATCGACGTCTTTGCCTAGTCATATGAATACATGCCTGGTCTGGATACAGATATCGTGCAACATTTCCTGACTTTGAAGCCTGAGTGTGTTCCTGTGAAGCAGAAGCTCAGAAGGACTCATCCTGATATGGCAGTGAAGATTAAAGAAGAAGTTCATAAGCAAATTGATGTGGGGTTTCTGGTGACTTCTACATATCCTCAATGGGTGGCCAATATTGTGCCCGTGCCTAAGAAAGATGGAAAATTCCGAATGTGTGTGGACTATAGAGAGTTGAATAAAGCTAGTCCGAAAGATGATGTTCCCCTACCACACATTGATATGTTGGTAGATAATACAGCTAAATTCAATGTCTTCTCATTCATGGACGGATTTTCCGGTTATAACCAGATCAAAATGGCACCCGAGGATATGGAGAAGACAACATTCATCACACCTTGGGGAACATTCTATTATCGAGTGATGCCCTTCGGTTTGAAGAACGCCGGAGCCACGTATCAACGTGCTATGTCTACATTGTTTCATGATATGATGCACAAGGAGATCGAGGTGATGTTAATGATATGATTGCTAAGTCGCGAACGGAAGTTGAACATGTAGAGCACTTGTTGAAGCTTTTTCAGCATTTGAGGAAGTACAAACTCCGCCTGAATCCGAACAAGTGTACATTTGGAGTCCGTTCCGGCAAGTTATTGGGCTTTATTGTCAGTGAGTGAGGTATTGAAGTTGATCTTGCCAAGGTCAAGGCAATACAAAAGATGCCTGCGCCTAAAACTGAGAAGCAAGTCTGAGGTTTTCATGGCCGCTTGAATTATATTTCCATATTTATATCCCACATGACTGCCACATGTGCGCAGATATTCAAGCTCCTCCGGAAAGATCAGCGTCATGATTGGACCGAGGATTTCTAGAAGGCCTTTGACAATATCAAAGAGTATTTGTCCGAGCCTCCGATTCTGTCTCCGCCTGTTGAAGGCAGACCATTGATTATGTACTTGACCGTTCTTGAGGACTTTATGGGTTGTGTATGAAGGAGAATTGCCATCCAAGGCACAGCGGAATTTAAAAATTTCTCCATTTAGTGATCCTTACGAATGGGCATGACCAGTGATAGAATCGTTACCTCTTATGGCGATTCAAACCTTTGGTGCAGATTTCTTGTAACGATCAAAACCTTGGATACAAATCCACTGAGCGATCACGAACGTTGAACGATGACGACGTCTCTACTCAGTCCACACGAACGGGTTCCTTCAATCTCAGTGTGAGCTGGTACGAATGAAGGCTTTGAGTGAGAGAGAGAGAGGGAAATGAAATTCCAAGTCTTCACTTGAGTTGAGTCTGAGTGACAATGCTTCTACCCAAGGGTTCTATTTATAGAACCACTTGTGTGGGCTTCAAGCTAAAAAAGCCAACTTAAGTGTATTTTGGCCCATATCTCATAATATGCCAAAATCACTTAAGTATTTGGTATCTTACCATATTTCGTCTCCCACTTACGTGCACCGTACCTTACGGTGTTCCTTAGTTACTCTATTTCTCATCAATCCGTCCTTGTGTGTGACCCTGTAGGTTTTCGCGACGTTGGCAATTATATTAAATCACACATTTAACATAATAAACAGTGAGCGGTATCTAGCAACACATCACTGCTACCCAAGACACGAAAATGTCATGTGATCTGACGAAACCTCCTATGATAATAATTATGTGTATAATTACCTTTTTGCCCTTATGTCTATATTGAACACAAGGTATAGACCGTGTCATCCTTGTCTAGTTCAATATTGGGCCCATAGACATTTATCCTGTTACGCAGGATAGGCAAATTCCATCTAGGACACTCATGTCCCTCAGCATGCTTTGTGGAGTACCCATCAACTGTCTTTATGGTTATCCAGTTACGGACAACGTTGGATCAACAAAAAAGCACTCGACTCTACATCTAGGATCCATAGTGGTTTCAGGTCGAAGAGTGGTATACACCATTATCACCATGAGAATAACTTATGACACTTTGCATAACTTTCTATATAGTATTCTCATAGCGGGTCAATCCGGTATAAATATTACTCTTAATATTCATACCTATGTTTAAGACTTGATAACTCTTTATCCATGATCCATGAGATGTGATCATCAATCTACAAACATAATAGTCTTAATGCTTTAATGTTATCCCATTTCACAATAAAGCTCGACTACGGATACTTTAAGAATAGTGTCCCTATGTTTAATGTGCTCTCATGATCAAGTCACACTTGATACATTAAATGGACTATCTATTCTAAGGACTTTATTAAACAAACATAATAAAGAAAAAGCCTTTTTATTATTAATAAATAATTCGATACAAGTACCAAAAGTATCGACCTCTAGGCCTTACACCAACAGTGAATTGGGTCAGCAAGATGAATCAGGGAAGAAAGAGTATGCTATATACTATCTGACTAAGAAGTTCACTGACTGTGAGTCTCGATACTCAATGCTTGAGAAAACATGTTGTGCTTTGGCTTGGGCTGCTAAGCGCTTACGCCAGTATATGTTGAATCTTATGACTTGGCTTATATCCAAAATGGATCCAATAAAGTATATCTTGAAAATCCTTCTTTAACTAGGAGAATTGCTCGTTGGCAGATGCTGTTGTCTAAGTATGACATTGAGTATCGAGCTCAGAAAGCTATTAAAGGTAGTATCTTGGCTGACCACTTGGCACATCAACCAATTGAAGATTATCAGTCTGTTCAGTACGACTTTTCAGATGAGGAGATTCTGTATTTGAAAATGAAAGATTGCGATGAGCCTACGCTCGATGAAGGGCCAGAGCCTGGTTCCCGATGGGGCATGGTGTTCGATGGTGTTGTTAGTCAATATGGAAATGGTATTGGGGCAGTGATTATTACTCCTCAGGGCACACATTTTCCTTTTACAGCAAGGTTAACTTTCAAATGCACGAATAATATGGCGGAGTATGAGGCCTGTATTATGGGTTTGGAAGAATGTATTGATCTTAGGATCAAGCATCTTGATGTTTATGGTGATTCGGCCCTTGTTGTTAATCAAATTAAGGGTGAATGGGAGACGAATCAGCCTGGCCTTATCCCATACATAGATTATGCGAGGAGGATTTCAACTTTCTTTATTGAGGTTGACTTCCATCATATTCCCCGAGATGAGAATCGGATGGTAGATGCTCTTGCTACGCTTGCTTCGATGATTGTGGTGAAATTCGGGAACGGAGTCCCCAATATTACTGTGATGCGCTTGGATAGACCAGCTCATGTATTTGCAGTTGAAGAAGTGAAAGATGATAAGCCATGGTATTATGATATCAAGTGTTTTCTTCAGAGTCAGATTTACTCGCTTGGGGCATCTGTTAAAGATAAGAAGACTCTAAGGAGATTATCTGGCAGTTTCTACCTCAATGGTGATGTGTTTTATAAGAGGAATTTTGACATGGTCTTGCTCAGATGCGTGGATAGACACGAAGCAGACCTGTTGATGACTGAAGTCCATGAGGGTTCATTTGGTACTCAATCCAATGGACATGCCATGGAAAAGAAGATGTTGAGAGCAGGCTACTATTGGCTGACAATGGAGTCTGACTGCTGCAAATATGTGAAGAGATGCCATAAGTGTCAGATTTATGCGGATAAGATTCATATTCCCCTGACATTTCTGAATGTTATTTCCTCACCATGGCCTTTCTCCATGTGGGGAATTGACATGATTGGCATGATAGAGCCAAAGGCGTTGAACGGTCACCGTTTTATTCTCGTAGCAATTGATTACTTCACCAAGTGGGTTGAAGCGGCATCGTATGCGAATGTGACCAGGCAGGTGGTTGTGAAGTTTATCAAGAATCAACTCATATGCCGTTATGGTGTGCCGGATAAGATCATTATTGATAATGGATCTAACTTGAACAATAAGATGATGAAAGAGTTGTGTAGCGAGTTCAAGATTGCACATCATAATTCTTCTCCCTATAGACCCAAGATGAATGGGGTTGATGAAGCTGCTAACAAGAATATCAAGAAGATTATCCAGAAGATGGTTGATACGTATAAAGATTGGCATGAGATGTTGCCATTTGCTTTGCATGGCTATCATACATCCGTCTGTACTTCAACAGGGGCAACCCCTTTCTCTCTTGTATATGGCATGGAGGTTGTGCTCCCCGTGGAGGTTGAGATCCCATCAATGAGAGTCTTGATGGAAGCCAAGTTGACTGAGGCTGAATGGGTTCAGAGTCGTCATGACCAGTTGAATATGATTGAAGAGAGGAGATTAACTGCCATGTGCCATGGTCAGTTGTATCAGCAAAGGATGAAGAAAGCCTTTGATAAGAAGGTCAAGCCTCGTGTGTTCCGAGAAGGTGACCTCGTGCTCAAGAAAGTTTTGTCTTTCGTACCCGATTCCAGAGGCAAGTGGACTCCAAACTATGAAGGTCCATATGTTGTTAAGAGAGCCTTTTCAGGCGATGCTTGGTTGCTTACAACTATGGATGGGGAGGATTTCACTCGTCCTGTGAATTCAGATGCAGTCAAGAAATACTTCGCCTAAAATAAAAATAGAATAGCTCGCTAAGTTGAAAACCCGATAGGGCGACTTAGGCAAAAATGAGCGTCTCGGTGGATTGAAAACCAGAAAGGGCGGTCCAGGCAAAAGTTAGAGGCATAAAAAAATGATGAATATATATATCCCGTTAGATTGAGTACCTCACCTTGGGGCAATTTAGGCAAAAAAAATTAGGGATTTGGCAAGTAACTGCATCTTGATAAAACTTTGTTCTACAGCTGTCTTCTGTCACAGATTCTCGCTCAGTCATCGTCAACTGAAGCTTTGAATACATCGGATTCAGAGTTGGTGGAGAAACGGTCATTATGTTTAATGTAGCCCTTTTTCCAATATATATCACCAATTTCAAATTTGTAAATATCCATGGAGTCTCGCCATTTGCGGACTACCATTCTATCAAATAAATTTGAGCCTTTATCCAATTCTTTGTACTCTTATTTGTTTCTGTTTAACAAATGTTTACATGTTTTAATTGATAAAAATCATTGTTTTAAACAAATAAAGTTTTATAAACTGTTTTAAACAAAAGTGAACATTCACAATGACTGAAGGGATAAATGGGATGTCCTCAGTGCTCTCCCAAGGATAGTATGATCTCCAAAAGGGTAAGGCATTTGTTTATTCCTAGCATATTTTATTCTCTTCATCATCTTTCAGGTTGTCTCCTCCGTGAGCGCAGAAAAGGGTGATACGCCATCAAGTCCCCAGAGAGTCTGAATTTTTGGCCTTGATCTCTCAGAGATGTGTATACCTCTCTATCCTCAACTCCCCAGTGAGTCTGAGTTTAGCATTTGTGTTTTATCAATTATAGGATTGTCATCCCTTGTGTGGACTGACCTAAAATCCCTTATAGATTGATAAAAATTGATGTGCTATCTATTTTTGAGGAAGTTGATCTCTCCCTCAGCATGATTGGAAATCTCCTGCAATATGAGCAGGAATTCCCAGCCTGAGTAGAAATTCTCAGCAGGAGTAAATTTAGGTTCCCCGCAAAGCTGTCTTCCAGATATCTCCTAGGTCGGTTATCCCCAACAGGTTGGTCAATTACCCTCAGCAGTTTGGCTTGTGGTTTCTCCCCAGCGGGCTTGCCTACAACTCGTCCCCAGTAGGGTTGCTCACAACAGACTTCCCCTAGTTGGATCGCCTTTAGCCTTCCCCAGTGGAGTTGCCTGATCAGAGCCTGATATTTGTTTTTCCCTCCTTATTGAATAATTTTCCCCTTAGCAGAGCTGGTATTGAAGATGTTTACTTCCTTCCCCAACTGAGCGGTGGTTCGCTTTCCTCCTAGCAGAGATGTCTCTCCAGCAGATAGGAGGAAATATGTTGATTATTGGAATTTCTGTTTGGTGGTTGTTCTTCACAGAGTTTCATATCTTTCCTTGATAAGTTCCCTAGTAGAGTTTCTTCTACGATGGAATCTTATCCATGTTGAGTTCACTGTTAGAGTTTCCTCTACGATGGATCTTTTGTCTATTCAGCAGCAAATCTCTGGCAGTGACTCTGTAGCTTCCCCGACGGAGTAACTTATCCCTTCTCCTGGTGGCAGAGATGTTTCCTCAACAGTGAGAAGAGTTTGCTTGATTAATGTGTTTATGTTTGGTGGTTGTTCCCCACATAATTTCTCATTATCCCCCGATGAAATCCCCAGGAGAGTTCATCCATGATGGATCTTATTGTTATATTTGCATGTTCCCTAGAACTGTTGGAAGATCCCCGGCAGTTGGTAGTTGTGACCTTTGCTTATCCCCAACAGTGGTCTCTGATCCCCAGCATTAGTCTTTGTCCCTGGCAACGACTCTGCTTGATCCCCAACTGCAGTCTGTGTCTCCTAACATATGGTGCTTCCCACCAGTGGATTTCCTCCTGTGGGCCTGGCCTTCTCTCTTTGAGATGTTGTATCGGATGTCTGTCCATTGATTCTTGGACCTATCTGTGTTAGATATGTCTGTTTGTCAGCATTAATCATACATAAACCATGCATATACACGCAAAATCATAGCATTCAGATATTCATGTTGCATTCTTTGCCATATATCTTTTCTTATAGTCTCCTGCTATTGGTGAAACATTTTCCCCACGCAGATGTTTGTGTATGATCTCTCCAAATAGAGTCAGCCTTATAGGTAGAAAGTGTCTATCTTTCCTTCATATTCCCCACTGAGTTATGTCCTCGTGGATGATTATTGTTTTAGTTTCCTCCCTAAATATGTATTGGGATGGAATTACTCCCCTGAGTTATATCCTCATTGGGACGAGTCTTGCTTCATTGTGTCCTTCTAGTTTGTTCCTAGATTGACTCCTTTATTGTTGTTCCCCTGCAGTTCCTTGTGGTTCAGTTGTTCGATTGCTCAGTAAACAGTAATTGTTCATCCTCTTCCCAGCGGATCTTCTGGCCTTCTACCCAGTAACTGGTAGTTATAAGTCCTATTTTTGTGGTTTTCTACCCAATAACCGGTAGATGTAATCCCCTATTTGTTGGTTATCTTTATCCAATATTCGATATTGACATTCCTTTGTTTTGAGTATATCTCCCGATAACCGGTGATATATCTCTGGGATCATTGCTTTTGTCAAGGTATCCCCAGCGAGTCATCTTTCATTTACCCCTTGTCTGGTAATGATTATTTCTCCCCTTGATTGATCATCATTATATACCCAGTAACCGGTATCCCGGTGTCCTTTCCTTTTTGGTCGATTTATCCTTTATTAACCCAGTAACCGGTTGTGGATAATCTTCCGTGCGAGTGTGTTATCTATGTTCTGACGGTAATAGATAGTATATCTCATGCACTCTTCAATCGAAGTCTTTTGTCTTCCCCAGTTGAGTAAGATTTGTATTTCCTTATGGAATCGAATGCCCATCCTGTAAGTGGAGTTTGCCTTCTCAGCCCTCCCTTCGGATGATGAGTGTCTTGGAAATATTCCTCAATTCACGCCTGGTTGGTCACCTATTATATGCCCAGTAACCGGTATCCCTGGTGTTCCTTCCTTCTGCTCCCTATTATGACTTTCTTGTCCCCTGTGGAGTCAGATTTCCCTGATTAGAAATATGCCTTTTTTAGGTCTTCCTCAGATGTTTCGGATGATTGGTATCTCTCACCCTTATACTGGTCTTAGATATTCTTTCTCCCTGGGCATGTTGCTCTTTCACCCTTATACCGGTGTTTGGATTACATGTCTCTTTTTGAGTTTATTACCCAGTAACCGGTAATACCTCATTTTGTTGTTTCCTCAGCTGAGTCCTTAATGGACTTCCCCACCTGAGTCCGGATTTTTATCCGAAGTATCCTTTGTGGATAGTTTTGCTGTATTGGCATATTCCCCAATACATGCATCTTTGCGTCAGCTCGAGTCTTTCCATTGATTTATTTTCGTGGAATCCCCTCGTGTCTCCCAGCAATTTTCAAGTCGTGACATGCTCACGCATTTTTATTCCCTTTATCCCCTCAGAGTCTCTGTCTCCCAGTGAGTTCTCCTTGATCAAGATAAACCAAAGGGCTTGAGACTTGTTTCCCAAGGAAACCTTTATTCAGCTGTGCATTGATTGTGCCTTGCTCATGAAGAAAACTCAACCTATGATCAAATTTAATTAAGGGAATTTATTTAATTCATTATTTTATGCATATATGAGCCTATGTGAGTATCCTCAATCATTCATTCATCAAGATTTGAAGTTTGGACTTGAGAAGTTGACCAGTCAAATTATCTGACTATTTTGAAATCCACTGAGACCTAACGTTTGATGTGTTTGTCAAATGATGATGACCCAAAAAGAAACACCGTTCTTAAGAACCATATGAACAACTTTCATGTTCATCAAAAATTCATTTGAAACTTGGAAGGTCATCATTCATTTCAAAACATTATAGGTCATTTTGACTGAAACCCTAATTTTGGATCAACTTCCCAAGGACCTAACTCCTTCATTTTTTATGATTTTGAGGTGAGTCCAAGTGCATTGGAAATTTTACGATGTCTAGTTCAATTATTATGTTGGACAAAATTTCATAATCCTAAAATAAACACATGTGATAATACAAAACATTATAGGTCACTTTAGACCAAAGCCATTGAATCTTGAAAAAGTCCAACTTCAAGTGCCCATAACTTTCTCATTAAAAATCCAAATGATGCAAAATTTAATTCCAAATTAATTGTCTTAAAAAGATCTACAACTTTGATGGTGGATGTTTTCCCATTTGAGGCTTACATTATTGAAACAGAAGGGCTTGAAGTTGGTCCTTTTTGGCAAAATTTTCAAATACATGTTTTGTACCTTGAACTTCATGGCCAGTTTTCACAATTTTCCAAACTCCAAATGGATTTTTATTCAACATAGCTTTTGTTCCTTATGTCAAGACCATTCCAACCATTACTCACATGCCTATGTTTGGATTTGTCATGTATGACTTTCGAAGAGATGAATATTTATCACCATTTATGCATTTCATGTTAAACCTTCATGCACAAGCAAATGTAATGCAATCTGCACGTCCAAACTTACTTCATTTGAGCTCATCATGCAAAACCATTTGATTTTGGGCCTCACATGCGCCTGTACAGGCCCATGCATGGAGGACCCAATTCTCATGCACACGAGTTCCATCCATTCCCCTTTGCATTTCAGCTATAAATAGATGCATCACTTCATTGAATTGGCAACCTGAAGGCGCCTAAAACCCTGCTGGAATTGAATCCTAACCTCTCACCAAAGGAATTTGAATTTTCACTTCTCTTTTTCAAGTTTGATTTTCAACAACATTAGTTGATTTTCGATACTAATTCCTAAGCCTAGCTCTCATATCATACATCAAGACCAAGTTGCAAGCAAGCATTTGGCTAGATCGTGCTCATCAAAGCCGCACTTTAAAGGTTTGTAGCTCAACTGTTTTGCTTCGAATCTCACTATATATTGTGCATTGCTTGTGTTGGTTTGGTTTTCTGAAGTCCTCGTGTGAGAGGCAAGCCAATGGTGACTTTAATTTTGTGAATTGTTGAACTTCAAATTGAACACCTAGATTTTCATCCTTAGATTTCTCCTTCCATAAGAATCTTGATTAAAATCTAAGGTTACAGGGGTGATGTACATCACCCCAGCTTTAATTTGGTATAAGGATCGTTTGTTTTGGTTGAGGTTGCAAAACCTGCAACTGGTGGTCGGATTTAGTGAGCTCGCCGAAGAAGACGGTGGTTTCCACCACCGTCCCCACATGGAGGTCCCTTGAACCTCGGATCTATTAGCCATGATCTAATCCTGACCTTTGTTATGTTTGACTTCATTTAATTCATGATACTTCACGCTTGACTCATGTACATGGTAAGCGCGTTCCTCTGATCCGTTGATGACGTCCACGTCAATTAATGAGATGGATCGTGCGCCTCTGGTTTTTTCTATTTTATTAATTTCTATTTTATTTTCTTTTATTCCATTTATTTTCAAAAATTCATAACTTCTTTATTTGGAATCACAAAAATATGGGACCAATTGCAAAAAAAAAATCTTAAATTCTAGTTTCATAATCTGATTTTTAATTACTTTTGTGATTCCATTTAATATTTTTTATGAATTATTTTTTTTTAGTTCATTTAAAATACTTTTTGATATTCAAAAATGCCAAAAATATTTTCTTAACATCTTTGGATGATGATAAGTCTATGAAAAATATTCTCATCAATTTCTTAATTGATTTGAGATTTATTTGAGATTTTAGTCCATTTGTGTTATTCTTATTCATTTTTTAATTGTTTAAAATTAGTTTCTGTTTTCATAAAATGTTGAGAAAATTTGTCAAACCTTGTTTGACCATGTTAGACTTATGATGATCCAATTGGACTTATCCAAGTTGATTTGAATTGGATTTGAAGTTTGACCTTAATTTGTCCATTTTATTTTATGTATTATTTTAATTCCAAAAAAATACCAAAAATATGTTTGACCTTTCTTGACTTCTAGTCTTCATTTCACTTTTGTTTACCATTGATTGATTCCATTCATGTTTGATCAATGTCTTTTGGTTATGTCATTTAAATTTCCATTTTGTACATTCTATATTCATCTCCTTTCTTCATATTTTTCTTTTGATTAATGAGTTAATGATTTGTGGTTAGCCTTGACATATGAGGGGGTTAACCTTCTTTGATCCAAATCAAATTCATCTTGATCAAAGATCAAGTGAATTGCTTTGTGTCCAAGATAGGTTGCTTCTTGGTCAAGCAAAGAACCTGAAATCCATACAAGGTCATCCTTCTTTTCTTTTGGCATGGCAAGTTGTAGGAGCTTGGCTTACTAGTCATGGTCTCTAACTTGTGTTTATTTGCCTATAGTTTTATTGACCAACCTCAGATAGGTGTGAGTACTACATTAGTCCACTTATGATTGCTTAACATAGCGCTAAATTGCCTTATGGCACACTAACACTAACTACTAATTACTAATTTTTAATTCAAGCATTTAACTCTTGCAATTTACTTTAATGCAATTTAGTTTCTTGCCTATTTATTCATATTGTCTTTTCCTTTTGCTCATTTGAGCTCATGTTTATGTTTATGCCATTTGCCTTTTGCTCGCTTGAGCACATTATTGTGTAAATATACTATTGCCTTGTGCTTGTTTTGTTTTTGTTTGTGTGAACCCAATGCAAAAAGGAGAAAGGACATAGAATTAGGACCTCACCTATGCTTAACGGAGTTCAAGAGCAACTAGGCCTCATGCCTTTAGAATGCTAAAATTGTTGAATATCAACTAGGCCTTATGCCTTTAGAATGCTTAATCTTGAAAGATGAATTGAAAGGACCCATAATCTAAACTCTCTCTTTGTCCATTTCTATTATTGCATTGTGGAACTTTTTGATTGTTTGTTCTTGTGTGATAGGGATTCCAAGTTTGAGATAATTAGAAGGACCATTGTCATGAGCATCCAAGTAAAGAGAGACAAGCCAATTGGAAGATCCTAGGAGTTTGATTGAATATTTGTTTGATTGCTTGAGTTAATTGCTAAGTCCAAAGGAAAGGAGCAACTTGAATCATCTTTATGATCTCAATAAAGGAACTCCAAGGGTTTTTATTCTCTTCCCTCATCTTTGCATGTTTAGGACTAGCCCTTCTCTTCTTCTCTCCACTCTAACCCAAGCCAAACTCATTTTGTGCAAACATTGACATTGTTTTCAAAACTAGAAACCTAGGCCATATGCCTTTGATTTTTCGAACTCTTTTCATTAATACTTATTTTGAATTGAACCTTAAGTCAACTTTGACTTTATTTTGTGAATACTCCTAATTTGTAAATACAACTCACTCAAGTTTGTTTTTTTTGTTGTTCCAATGACCACCTTTGTTAAAACCTTTTTCATAAACATTAGCCATAGGTTTGAGCTATCATAGTGGTTGATGTAAACCTCACCTTATCCTTAGTGATTGGACTATAAGTATTCCGTACTTATTATAGGGTGGATCCCTCACTATTATGTTGAAGCTCTCCTCACATGGTGGATTATGGTTTAGGTTAAGTTTTCTCCCTTTGATAACAAAAGACCTTAAGGATTTTGACAAATCAATTCACCAACTTATTTTGAGATTTTTACCCCGAACTACGAGGTTTTGATCCTACCTTTGTGATGGTACGTAGGCAATGGGTTTATTCATTAAAACAACAAAATTGTAAATAATTTGTATATTATCTTCTCATCTCCCCAATCATGTTTGCACAAATATTTTTGACAAATACCAACCTACCATACAACTTTGCAAAAAGGGCTCCCTTAGAGTACTAAGGATGTTTTGGGTGCTTAAAATCTTCCCATTGCATAACTAACCCCCTTACCCAAATCTCTGACATTTTTATTAGTTTTTGATTTGATAAAACTTCTCGGTTTTTGTTCATTTTCTAACCTTTCCTTTGGATAAATAGAAGTGCGGTGTCGACTCGAATTGTATGCTTACTTTTGATTTAGTCAATAAATCTAAAGGTAACGAATACCCCGTTACAGTAGGCAATGGGTTCATCCATTCAAACAACAAAAATTTGTAAATATAATCTATTCTCTTCTCATCCCTCCAATCTTTTGCACAAATGTTTTCACAAATACCAACCTACAACACATATTTGCAAAAAGGGTTCCCTTAGAGTACTAAGGATGTTTTGGGTGTGTAAAACCTTCCCATTTCATAACCAACCCCCTTACCTAGATCTCTGACATTTTTATTAGTTTTTTATTTGAAAAACTTCTTATTTGGCTTTTGTTCGCTTTTTAGCCTTTCCTTTGAACAAATAAAAGTGTGGTGGCGACTCGAATTGTATGTTGACTTTTGGTTTAGTCAATAAACCTAAAGGTAACGAAAAACTCGCTATAGTACCAATATCAAAATGAGGGATTAAAACCTCGTAGTCCGTGATACAAGTTTCAAAATGGATGCATTGCTTTTAACAAAAATTAAGTTTGAAAGGCACAAAGGCCTAAAAATGGTTTGAATGAGTTAGTTCTTTTTGGATTTTTGAAAGTTTAAGTCAAGTTTAGTTAAGTTTGTTTACAAGTTTAATTTAAGAAAAGAAGTTTGAAAATGCAATGTGTCGCATTACGCGAAAAACCGGCGGGAAAACAGAACAACAGAGCCGCCACCGTGCGTTATTTATCCCAAAAGAGGGAAAGGAAACGCTCGAAGTAAACCTGGAAAAGACATGGTCTCGCGACCAAAGAGAGATGGGATCGGGAGTCGGTTATGCGAAGGGAAGGTATTAGCACCCCTACGCATTCGTCGTACTCGACGGGATCCACGCTCAAAAGGAAAGAAAAAGGTTGCTAAAACAGAAGTTGCTGACAAACACCACACACACACACACTGGCAACAACACAGGTGGATAAAGAGGGGAACGGGCTCGCTAGGATGTCGCATCCTATGCCTACGTATCTCATCTGGAATGAGAATCAGAGCTACCGTAGTTTGGCTCACGCACGCTAAACAAAACAGACACGGGATTCGACTGCCAATCGCTGGACTTACGTCAAACTCCACACAAACAGGCAAACCTGGAATCCGAATGCCAATCGCAGGTCTTATATCAGACTCCGAACCAAACACACGCACACTGGAAACCAAACGCCAATCGCTGGACTTACATCGGACTCCAAGCACACAACAAGAGGATACGGAATGCCAATCGCTGGGCTTACATCCATCTCCTAACACACACAAGACAAAACAAAAAGGGCGCCCGGAGAGATCAGTTCATCTCCTGCCTACGTACCTCATCTGGTATGAGGATCAGGGCGACGTAGTTCCCCTACGCAGGGACAAAGGACTAGCCTAACCAGATACAAAGGGAGACACAAACTACTAGGGAGACTACGACTCGAGCCTAGATGTTGTCATGCATATCACCCCTAAGTTAAGGTCTCTAGCTAACTTGCACAGGGAGCAAGCTATCCTAAACAGCACAGGCAAAGCAAAGCAAACAATCACAAATAGCACACACTATATACACAGAAAGTGGGCTCACACAAGGGTTAAGCTGCAAAAGCAAGCCAACTATATCAGGGTGATGTTAGCTCTTAACCTTAACATTGAGAGTTAGGGTGAAGCAGATGAAATGGGAAGTGAGGGGTGTGCCTCACAGCTCTTATCCCTGGCCTGGGAGAGCTTTAGACAAAGGAATGTGTGGGTTCAGAAAGTGGGAACCCTTCTACACATATGACTGACACAACTGTACAAGGATCTTGGGTTAATATCCACAATGCATCAACACAAAGTGTGTGAGCAAAGGGATGACTCAACTGAATAGCAGGAGATGGATTGCACATCTCTTTATCTGCCAATTGCCTTATCAAAGGTCTTTTCCTGCTTGGGGACAAAAATAAACAATCACAAGCATTGCCTCTTAAGGAGGACTTTAGACAGGTGCCTGGCCAAGTAACAGGCCAGGTCTTCCAGACTACATGAAGTTAGAGACATTATACCTCAATGCTCAAGCTATCAAGCAAAGAAAAAGCAAGTTCACAAAGGAACTATAGCAACTAAGGTACCTGAAAACAATCCAACACAATCAGTATATAATTCAAACAAAAGTCAAACAGACAGTTACAAGTCAACAGACAACTGTACATAAACAGACAAACAAGCATCAATGCACAAAGGTGCAAGCCACAAGGCCTTAGCTTAAGTCTCAAAGCCTACAAAACAAACTCAAAGTTAGTCATCAACAAGCAATGAATCAACTCCAAATGAGTGAACCTCATCAAGCATGGCAATTGTGCTTTTTAACCTGAAACAAAGCTCAAATGTGAGAGGCTAACCACTAGGACAAGGCCTAGGGTCAAAGAGGGAGCAATAAACCAAAATAGAACATGAAAATTGGCAAGAATCAAGTTTAATCAAATAAGAACAACATTCAAGTGGTATCACATTCATATCATCAACCAATTTCATTTCATAAAGCATTTAGTGCAAAGCATGCAATTTGAAGCTCATAGAACCAAACAGAATGATCCAATCCACATCAACTCAAAAACAAATCAATAAATCCCAAGAAAAATCATGGCTAAACAGAATTCATCACATGATCATCACACTAAAATTCAAGTCATTTGGATAAGTGGAAGCATGTCAAATAAATTCCCTAAGTCAAAGCATGCTCAAACAAGCTCAATGAGGGCACAAAACCATACATCAACTTCAAGCAAGCATAAAACAGAATCCAAACATGATATGGACATCAAACCAAAGCCAAGACAAACTTCAAAGTGTCTAGAATACATGTGAAAAATTTCAGGTCCATCCAATAAACACCAAGAATTTCACAAATCACATAAGATCATGACTCACAAAACGTCCACAAATGGTCAAACAGAGGCGAAATTATCAAACAAATTGGAAATGCACTCAAAAAATCCACAAAATTTCACAAGCAGACCTAACATCCATAAGTATCATCATGCAAAAATTCAGATCATTTGAAGTTCATATGGCATGGCAAATAAAATCAGCAAACTGGACAAGAAATGGTGTGACACACATTGTCACACCTCCAATGATCAGAGCATATCTCATCAACCAAGCATGCTAAAAATACAAACTCAAATCCAAAAGATCAATTAAAGTGTGTAGATTAAACATGTAAAGTTTGAGAAGCATTAGATTAAGCATCATTATTTCACAATGAAAATGGCAAGCAAGGTGCAACAAAACACATGTATGAACATTCCCTAGCCAAAATGAAAATCCAGGCATGCACAATTTTTATAAAAATCATCAAAAAATAGTAGAGATCATGAGGAAAACAATGGAAAAAATCTCATCTCAATTGGACAAATATTTTTGGAGTTATGAATTTTTGAATGAAGGAAAAAATTAAAAAAAAACATGTGAAATGGCATGGTGTGATCATGTATAACATAAATGAATTAAAAATGCAAGGCCAAAAGTGAAAATGCTTCAGCATGGAATCGATCCATGTATGTTTCAAAACCTGGCGCTACTTAAGTGAAACGCCACGTTTCACTTAAGTCTACATGGACATGATAGCGCGCATGGACCAATCAATTGGACACGTTGGATCCACTTGTACCAATGCATGGCAAAAAAACAAGGAACCACATGCAGCTAGCGTGAAAATAGATCAAACATGTTCTGGAATTGAAAAACTTAGGGTTCATCAGCATGTTCATACGTTCTTTATCATCAAGAACATTTTGTCACAGAAATTAACAAACAATACACCATTGGCTTCCTCTTCTAATGCACATTAACATATTAACATCAATTTGCCCTAACTCTACCTATCATGCACGGATCGATCAAAAGAAAATTCACATATCAATCTTATAATCAACATAACTTTCCGAATTCTCAATGAAAATCAAAACTACAAAGTTCAGCATGCTCATGGATCAAAGATCTACAAAACACATATGATAATTGCATGAATTATAGAATTCGATTCCTGACCTTGTTTGAAGTGCAGAGTTGGATCTGAGGTTTTCAGGACTTGTAAGGTTGAAACAGATCCTCTTCAACTCCTAAATGGATGAATGGATGAAGATTCAGTGCTCACTTGCTCTTGATACAGCTCAAATTTGCAACTGCCATGGATGATGCTTGATGCAACAGTTCAAGATTCTGCTCGAAAATGGAGGATTCTTGCTTCAATCTAATTCAGCAGTGCTTGTGAATGGTGAATCAATGAAGAATATTGCAAGTTCTATGAAAAGATTTGCAGACAAATGGAGAGAAAAAGTTGAGAGAAAAATGGAATTGGATCTAGATCTGGTGCAAAATGAAGTGTTAATGGTGAATTCTGTTAGGATTAGAGTTATATATGTGCTGTTAATCAAGTCCTTAATCCTAATTAGCCAAATGCAAATGAAATTAAGTGAAATGCAAATGTAATGCAAATTTGGTCATTCACCTTCATGCATGCAATGCCTTGCTACAGTGCACGAATTTTTGTTCAATTCACCTCCAAATATCATTTTTAGCCAAATGCCAATGTTGGAATGCATGGAAAATGCTTAGTTTTCAAAATGAACTTTTCCCTCCAAATTTCAAATTCAAATCAAGTGAAAAATGCAATATTTTTGTGATGAGATTTGATGAATGGTAATGCATGATTATGATAGCTCATTTTAAAAGGAGAATGTAGCAAAAAACACCACTTCATTTGGCTTTGTGGTATGAAAGTTATCCAAGTTTGAAGTTCAAAATCCATTGACAATGATTGATCCATAATTTCTCAACCACACATGGGAAATTCATGTTCTTGGACTTTTTGGAAAGGTGAGAGCAATATCTTCAACTTTCATGTTGGACAAAATTTCATTTGAAGCTTTCTTGGACATGTAAACTTGAGGAGAAGACCTTTCCATTTTTGGCAATTTGAAATTACAGGTCACTTACTATTTTTGGAAACTTTTCATCTGACCTCAAATTCTTCAATGTTGATCTTTGAAATGTCAAATGAGACTTATGTGGACATGAATGAGACCTCTCTAACCATCTCCCACCTTCAAATCCATGATTTCCTGTACAGTTGACCACAGTTGACTTTCTAGGGTTTCAGATGAATTGTGCAATGGCTGATGACTTCTGAGCATCCAACCTTTGGCCAAATCACTTCAAAATGATCCCTAGGTCATATGAACTTGTTGTACCAACCCTAGGGCTTTGCTTCAACAGGAAATGCACCTGCTTGCTTGCTTGACTGGATCTCCTGACCAGTCTTGACTAATGAACTTGCACTTGGGCAATGGACAATGCAATGCTATGCAGTGGAGAATGTAATGTTAATGACCTAATCATGAAAATGTATGTACAAAATGGGAGGTGCAAATTTGAGGTGCTACAGCTGCCCCTATTCAATCAACTGGGAACCCGAACGGATGAGAGCAATGACTGTCAGACTTTCAGGGTAAACAGGGATTGAATACCGAAGAACCGTAGAAATTTGCACAATGCGGGGATCCAAACAGTAACTCCAACTGGGATCTGCCGCTTATTACTGGGTATTTGTTTTTCTATCAAAGGTAGAACCACATCCAGACATCGAAGGACGATGAATGGGAATAGAAATCACAACTAGATGCCAACGGACAACTAGGAAAAACTTGACGTTTACCAAGACCAACGGAGAGGTAACCAGGCATTAACGGATGACTGGGAAAGACTCGACCAAACGTCAACGGACGAACGGGAGAAGCTCGACATTAATCGACACCAACGGAGAAGGAGAAGACTCGACCGGACGCCAACGGACGAACGGGAGAAGCTCGACGTTTATCGACACCAACGGAGAAGGAGAAGACTCGACCAGACGTCAACGGACGAACGGGAGAAGCTCGACGTTTATCGACACCAACGGAGAAGGAGAAACTCGACCAGACGTCAACGGACGAACGGGAGAAGCTCGACGTTTATCGACACCAACGGAGAAGGAGAAACTCGACCAGACGTCAACGGACGAACGGGAGAAGCTCGACGTTTATCGACACCAACGGAGAAGGAGAAGACTCGACCGGACGCCAACGGACGAACGGGAGAAGCTCGACGTTTATCGACACCAACGGAGAAGGAGAAACTCGACCAGACATCAACGGACGAACGGGAGAAGCTCGACGTTTATCGACACCAACGGAGAAGGAGAAACTCGACCAGACGTCAACGGACGAACGGGAGAAGCTCGACGTTTATCGACACCAACGGAGAAGGAGAAGACTCGACCGGACGCCAACGGACGAACGGGAGAAGCTCGACGTTTATCGACACCAACGGAGAAGGAGAAACTCGACCAGACGTCAACGGACGAATGGGAGAAGCTCGACGTTTATCGACACCAACGGAGAAGGAGAAACTTCACTAAGGAAGGGATACAACAACCGGAAACCGAATAGGACGTCCACCGACGACTCTACTGGGGATTCTGGCTGGGACTCAACCAGACATTAACGAATGACTGGGGACTAGGATATACAATCTGACGTCAACGGACGAATGAGAAAAACTCAACGTTTATCGAAACCAACACAGAGGTAAATCCACATGGGGAAGGGTACAACTAGACGCCAACGGGCGAATAGGAAAAACTCAACGTTTATCGACACCAACAGAGAGGAGAATCTTATAGGGAAGAGGTGAACACAACCAATCATCAACGGACGAATGGGAAAAACTCAACGTTTATCGAAACCAACGGAGAGGTAACTCTGAGGGGACTCAACAGCCATTAACAAATGATATGTGGGGAACATACGACTATACGTCAACGGACGCATAGGAAAAACTCCACGTTTATCAAAACCAACGGAGAGGTAAATCTTATAGGGGATAATTCAACTGGACGTTCGCGGACGACTAGAAAAAACTCAACATTTATCGAAACCAACGGAGAGGTAACCTCTGGGGAGGGTATTACGAACATCGAAAGATGATGTTTACCGACATCGAAAGAAGACGAGACACTGACCGATGACTGGATGAGACTCGATGTTTACCGACACCGAAAGATGGTGTTTACCGACACCAAAGAAAGACGACCAGGCATTAACGAATGACTGGGAAAGACTTGATGTGTACACCGAAAGATGGTGTTGACTGACACCAAAGAAAGAACACACGCGGGCGCTAACATGACACTGACCAGTATCACAAGATGACCTCTACATATGTCAGGGCAAGGCTAAACACTTGCTGGGGGATCTCACTGGGGAGAAAACAGGCCTCCCGTCACCAACGGATGAGGAAGTAAACCCCTCTAGGGGTATCAATCCTGAATGCTGTCAGGAGCCACTGTAGCAAACGTGTCGTACAGATATTGAACAACGATCCGCCTCTGCCGGGGATATGGTATGATGGTTAACACATGAATGCATATGTTTGAATTTTTATGGCGTAATGCTCCACATCGAATGGAAATGCTACGCAATTTGAGGATGCAATGATTACTATATGCCAAATGCAAAAATGATGAAAACTCTCGCCGGGGAGCCAACACTGATCAGATACTCCAACTCTGTGGGGAGACTCTGCTTGAGGAATACTCTGCGGGGAGAATACCGACTTCTCACTCATGCTGGAGAAATAACACTGTTGTTGGGGAAAGGATAGGCTCCGCTGGGGACATCCTTCATAGGACCCAATCCACTCGGGGACTCCGCTTGGGGAAACAATCAATACAACCTTGCTGAGGATTACCCAACGGCGACTACGCTGAGGAACCATCAATACGACTCCACTGGGGAAAGTAAACAAGGCAACTCGCTGGGGGAGTAACAAATCGACTTTGCTAGGGATAATCAGGCGACTTCACTGGGGAAAGCCAACCAATCCACAAATAGGATAAACTCTGCTTTGGGAAATAAATGCTACTCCGCTGGGGACGACCCACCCAATCCACAGGTAGGATAGACTCAGCTGGGGGATGCAGATATCACTCCGCTACGGAAAACTCTACCAATCAACAGGTAGGACAAACTCTGCTGGAGATAAATTTCTTTGAACCCGCTCCACTCGGGGACTTGCTGAGGAAAATCAATCAACACAAATCTCTGCTCGGGAGATCTTCTAGGGATAACTCTGTCGAGGAATAACACACCAACTCTGCTGAGGAAGAGAAAAACGCTGGTGGGGAAAGTAATATACCAGACTCTGTGCTGGGGAGAGACATCCACAACCATGCTAGGGATGAGCGCTCACGACCACGCTGGGGATAACAGTACTTCAAACCCGACTGCTGGGGAACAACACTCCACTGACACCTCCGCTGGGGATACCACATCCTTCATACTCAGTGGGGATCTCAACTGGGGAAATATTTGCTGGGGAATACACCCACTTCCAGGCCTGTTGGGGATAGAAGACAATATCCAAAGGCGTCTCTGCAGGGGAACATAGCTCTGACAGCTTCCATACTTGCTTGGGAAATATCTGTTGTGGAAACAACCCTACAGATGACAACATGCAAAACAGCACAACAAAATGTCCCAGGGGATACATGGACAAGATACGCTCAAGTGTCCTCAACATTCAAAATGATTTTCAAGTGTTTTATCTTTCTGCATGTTATTGTTTAGCCTTCATGTTTTTATATGCAATGTTTATCAAAAATTCGGACGTTTTTGCAAACAGAACAGCAAAATAAAAACAAGAGAGCTTTTTATCTGAATAACGACTTTTATTGATTGAAAATGGGCCTGAACAAGCGAATACATTGGGAAGCAATTCCTAGAAAGAGGTAATTGCGCACAAAAGGAAAAATCTATCCTAATGGCAATGTGAACACGGCATCCACTATTTCCCAGTTCTGTTATAACTCACAGATCCTCAGTTTTTTCTCCCAACTCCTTGCTTTCTGAGAAGAATGACTGGACCGATCACATCTTTCGAGATGGCAGACGACAAAGCACGATGAAGTACAGATAACTCGGACTGTAGTCTTCGCTTTAATCTCTCTTTTGGCTGGATCGCCCTTTCGGGTTTTCAATCCACCGGGATACCCATTTTTGCCTAAGTCGCCCTTGCGGGTTTTCGACTTACCGGGTGTACAAATTCTTTTCATTTTTATCCCTAATTTTTGCCCAAACCTTTTCTTTCTGTTTTTTTTTTGTTCGCCGGGATGCCCTTTTTTGCCTGGACTCTTTTATTCTTTTTGTTCAGCAGGTCAATTTATGCGAAGTATCTTTTGACTACATCTGAGTTAACAGGGGACGGAAAATCTTCACCATCCATAGTTGTAAGCATCAAGGCTCCACCGGAGAAAGCCTTCTTCACAACGTATGGACCTTCATAATTAGGAGTCCACTTGCCCCTGTTATCTGTACCTGGAGGAAGGATCCTCTTCAAAACTAGATCTCCAGTCTGATAGCTTCGAGGACGCACTTTCTGATCAAAGGCTCGCTTCATCCTTCTCTGATACAACTGCCCATGGCACACAGCTGCTAGCCGTCTCTCTTCGATAAGGCTCAACTCATTAAACCTTGTCCGAATCCACTCGGCTTCATCCAGCTTGACATCCAACAAAACTCTCAGAGAAGGGATCTCCACTTCAACAGGTAGGACTGCTTCCATACCATACACAAGGGAGTACGGGTTTCCCCGGTCGACGTACGTACTGAGGTACGGTACCCATGCAAAGCAAAAGGCAGCATCTCATGCCAATCCTTGTACATTACGACCATCTTCTGCACAATCTTCTTGATATTCTTATTTGCCGCCTCTACAGCACCATTCATCTTCGGTCTGTAAGGAGAAGAATTGTGATGTTCAATCTTGAAATCTCTACAAAGCTCTTTCATCATCTTGTTATTGAGATTCGGACCATTATCAGTGATGATTCTCTCAGGAACTCCATAACGACAGATGATTTCTTTCTTGATGAACCGAGCAACCACTTGTTTGGTAACATTAGCATAGGAAGTTGCTTCCACCCATTTGGTGAAGTAGTCAATTGCAACCAGGATGAAGCGATACCCATTCGAAGCAGTAGGCTCAATCTTCCCAATCATATCAATGCCCCACATTGCAAACGGCCAAGGCGAGTTCATGACATTCAAAGGGCTTGGTGGTACATGCACCTTATCAGCATAAATCTGACACTTATGGCACTTCCGAGCGTACTTGAAACAATCGGATTCCATAGTCATCCAGTAATAACCGGCTCTCAACAATTTCTTCGACATTGCATGACCACCAGCATGGGTACCAAACGAACCTTCATGCACTTCTTGCATTAACATGTCTGCTTCGTGTCTATCCACGCATCTGAGCAAGACCATGTCAAAGTTTCTCTTGTACAACACATCATCCTGATTCAAATAAAAGCTTCCAGCTAGCCTTCTCAGGGTTTTCTTGTCATTCTTCGACGCACCTTCAGGATACTCCTGGCTCTTGAGGAAGTTCTTGATATCATAGTACCACGGCTTCTCATCAACCACAGATTCGGCTGCAAACACATACGCAGGCCTCTCGAGTCGATTCACCGCAACATGTGGCACATGATTCCACCAATGAACTTTGATCATGGACGACAAAGTAGCCAAGGCATCAGCCATTTGATTCTCATCCCGGGGGACATGGTACAACTTCACCTTCTTGAAGAACGTCAGTATTCTTCTGGTGTAATCTCTATACGGAATCAAATGCGGCTTGTTGGTATTCCAATCTCCATTGACCTGGTTGATCACTAGAGCGGAATCTCCATATATTTCAAGAGTTTTGATCCTCAGATCAATGGCTTCTTCTATCCCCATGATACAAGCCTCATATTCAGCCTCGTTGTTGGTGACATCAAAAGTCAATCTAGCAGAAAAGGGTATATGAGCACCTTTTGGATTGATCAGCACTGCACCAACACCGTTACCGTTCACATTCACAGCCCCATCAAACATCATCGTCCACTTGTCATCAGAATCCGGTCCCTCCTCGACAAGAGGCTCTTCACAATATTTCATCTTAAGATACATGATGTCTTCATCAGGGAATTCAAACATCATCGGCTGATAATCATCAATCGGTTGTTCGGCGAGATAGTCTGACAGAATACTACCTTTGATGGCCTTCTGTGACGTGTACTGGATATCGTACTCTGTTAAGATCATCTGCCAACGGGCAACACGTCCGGCGAGAGCCGGCTTCTCAAAGATGTACTTCACTGGATCCATCTTAGAAATCAACAAGGTAGTATGGTTCAGCATATACTGCCTCAGTCGGCGAGCAGCCTAGGCCAAAGCACAACAAGTTTTCTCAAGCTGTGAATATTTGATTTCACAGTCGGTAAACTTTTTGCTAAGGTAGTATATGGCATGCTCTTTTCGACCAGACTCGTCATGCTGTCCCAATACACACCCCATCGAGTTCTCAGTCACTGACAGGTACATTATCAACGGTCTCCCAGGAACTGGAGGTATAAGGATTGGAGGTTTCTGTAAATACTCTTTAATCTTGTCAAAAGCTTTCTGACAATCATCATTCCACCTGATTGCTTGATTCTTTCTTAGCAATTTGAATATCGGTTCACACGTGGCAGTTAGGTGAGATACGAACCTTGCAATGTAGTTCAATCTCCCTAAAAACCCACGAACCTGCTTCTCTGTTTTCGGTTCAGGCATTTCTTGAATAGCTTTGACTTTTGCTGGATCAACCTCAATCCCTTTCTCACTGACAATGAAGCCTAACAGCTTCCCAGATCTCACACCAAACGTACACTTGTTTGGATTTAGCCTCAGTTTGAACTTTCTCAGTCGGTCAAACAACTTCTGCAAATTAACCAGGTGCTCCTCTTCTGTCTGCGACTTCGCAATCATATCATCCACGTACACTTCAATCTCTTTGTGCATCATGTCATGAAAGAGAGTCGTCATAGCCCTCTGATAGGTAGCACCGGCATTCTTCAGCCCAAATGGCATCACCTTATAGCAGAACGTGCCCCAAGGTGTAATGAATGACGTCTTTTCCATGTCCTCTGGCGCCATCTTAATCTGATTATAGCCCGAGAAACCATCCATGACAGAGAATACCGAGGATTGAGCCGTATTATCAACCAATACATCAATGTGAGGTAATGGGAAATCATCTTTCGGACTCACTCTGTTCAGATCCCGGTAATCGACACACATTCTGACTTTGCCATCCTTCTTCGGCACGGGAACGATGTTGGCCACCCACGGGGGATAAGTTGTCACTGACAAGAAACCATCATCGAACTGCTTCTGAACCTCTTCCTTGATTTTAACTGCCATATCAGGACTCGTTCTACGAAGCTTCTGCTTGACCGAAGGTCAATCATCTCTGAGAGGTAGTCTATGAACCACAATATCTGTATCCAACCCAGGCATATCTTGATAAGACCAGGCGAATATCTCCACATACTCTCTCAGCATCTCAATCAATCGGCTCTTGACCTCTGTCTTCAAAGCAGCCCCGATCTTGATATCCCTTCTAGCGTCCTCAGTACCAAGATTCACAATCTCCAACTCCTCCTGATGAGGTTGGATGACCCTTTCCTCTTGCTTCAACAATCTGACCAATTCTTTCGGGAGTTCACAGTCTTCCTTACTCTCCTCTTCAGCTTGGTAGATGGGATTATTGAAATCATACTGAGCCATAACAGAACTGTTCATAGTGGGTGCCATGAGATCACTTCTGCATGTTTAATGCTTTGTTTTAGAAAAAGAGTTCAATAAAGTCACAAAAACAAAAACATTGCCATTTTTATTATTATTTTTTTGAAAAAGTGAAAACAAAAATAGAAAGACAGGGATCACAAAATTGTTTGCAAAACGTCCTTTATTAATGATAAAAATTGTAAAACATGATGTGGCCCTACAATGAACCGCTACGCCTTGGGCAGGACGTAGGGTTTTGTGCAGAATGAAAAAACAAAAGAAAATTACTCTGTTTGAAGAGTAACTTGGACTACATCCTCTGCTGTCCAATTGTTGATAATCTCCCCTGGCGCTCGCGGGCGGACCCAGTCGTCGAGATCATAATCACTGTAACCATCTTCACTATCAACAGCAAAGACATCACCGTTATTTATCAGCCCAGCGCTGGTAAAGGTACTCGGACCTACTGGCACACCCTGCTCCGCTTGCAACGGTTGATAGCCAATATCGAATTTGTCTCCTTTAACGGGCAAGTCCACCATCTTGCCCCAGCCTTCAGCTTTGCCAGAGTCAACAACCTCTTTGGCCTGCTTGTACGAAGCAATCGAAGCACCCGGCTTCCTCTGATCAGCAAACGCAACCCCCTCGAGAGCTACAGTCTCAAATGCCTGGCATAAAGTTTCGTGGATCTCGCCATCCACCTCGACATACTTGAACGAGGATAGGTGACTCACCATAATATCTTCTTCGCCGCACACGGTCACAATCTGACCGTTCTAGACATACTTGAGCTTCTGGTGGAGAGTCGACGAGACTGCCCCTGCTGCATGGATCCAAGGACGTCCTAACAAACAACTGTAGGCAGGCTGAATGTCCATAACATAGAAGATGATATCGAAGACCTCTGGACCTATCTTCACCGGCAAGGTAACCTCACCAAACACAGAACGTTTGGATCCGTCGAATGCACGAACTATCAGGTCACTAGGAGTAAGCACAACCCCTTCAACAGATATCTTCTTCAGAATTTGCTTCGGCAGCACATTCAAAGACGAACCAGTGTCGACCAGCACATGCGACAAAACAGCCCCCTTACACTTCATCGTGATATGCAAGGCTTTGTTATGATTTCGCCCTTCAGGCGTCAGATCAAGGTATGTGAACCCCAAACCATGTCTGGTGCTCACGTTGGCAATCACACCCTCCAATTGGTTGACGGATATCTCTTGAGGTACATACGCCATATTCAACATCTTCAACAAGGCGTTCCGGTGTGCCTCAGAGCACAACAGTAAAGAGAGGATTGAGATCTTGGACGGAGTCTGATTGAGTTTATCTACGATCTTGTAGTCACTCTTCTTAATGATTCTCATGAATTCCTCCACATCCTTTTCAAATGAACCCTCAGGCATATCCTTCTGATCTGGTTCCTCGTCAACCACAGCCAGTTTGCCCTTGGACTTAGCAGAAGCCTCAGCATTGGCATCCCTCAACGGTTGGGGAGCAAACAAACGTCCACTGCGAGTAAAGCCTCTTGGACCACCGACATTGTCTACAACAGGACCCACAACCACAGGAGTTCTACTAACCGGCACACCGATTGTTACAGGCGCTTGATTCGATGGCCTGACCCGATTCTCAGCCCTTCTGTTGTTTCGGTAAGCATTACCATATTTCCATGGTACAGCCCGACTGTCAACAGCCCTTCTGACCGGAGCGACGATTGTTGCTGGCGTACTGGCAGTAACTGGTGCAGATATGGTAACAGGATTACCACTGGTTGTAGGTGCACTACCAACTCTTTGCCCACGTTCTTCAGACGGTTTAAAATATATAGTGACAGTTGATACTGCCCCATGATCTCTGACAGCCCGACTAAATTGCAGACAGCCCTCATCCATCATACCCTGGATACCGGCCCTTAACCGTTCACAACCATTATCCGATTCAGCACAATCAGCACAATCTTGATCACAGCCCGGGTAAACACCCCCATTCAGCAAGCGGCCCTTCACAACTAGCAGAGAAGTCTGAATTTCATCAACACTGACAACCAGATCTTCAGCCTCTGCCCCTTCAATGCAGTTCACTCGGTGAGCACCATGCGGCGGCATAAGGTTATTCACAACATTAGGTACAGGAGCGAAATTGATAGTCTTAGCATCAATCAGGTCCTGGACTTTATGATGAAAAGCCCTGTAATTCTCTATGTGGTGTCCCGGCGCACCAGAGTGAAAGTCACAACGCACATTGGCATCATACCCAGGTGGTATTTTTGTCAATGGCGCCATCGTCCTCACTTCCACAAACCCTAGTCTGAGTAACTCAGGCAGTAACTCAGCATAGGTCATGGGCAGTGGGTCAAAACGTCTATCAGGCATCCTCTGCCTAGGCTGATACGGACGTTGCTGTTGTTGTTGTTGTGGTGGTGGCATTTGTTGTTGAACTCTCTGTTGTTGCGGTTGTTGACGTTGTTGAGGTGCAGGAATGGTCACTGCAGCAACCTGATGGTATTGATTTCTGTTCTGATTTCTGCGGTGTTGAACAACATTAGTTTCACCCTCTCTACGGCGAGGTGCCCAGAGAACGGTTTCTTGGAAGACGAGGAACCAGCATCTTGGATCTTACCAACCTTGATCAAGCTCTCTGTCCTCTCTCCACAAATGACAACATCAGAAAAGGTACCGAATGGACAACTCCCCATCCGGTCCATAAACACACCTTGAAGAGTACTGATAAACATGTCAGTCAACTCCCTTTCCAGCATAGGGGGTTGTACTCTCGCAGCCAACTCACGCCACCTCTGGGCGTACTCCTTGAAGCTTTCTCCTGATTTTTGACAAAGACTCTGCAGCTGAGTCCGGCTAGGCGCCATGTCCATGTTATGTTTATATTGCCTCAAGAAGGCCTCACCCAGATCCTTCCAACAGCGGATAGAATCTCTCTTCAATTCCATGTACCAGTCCAAAGAAGCTCCAGATAAGCTATCTTGGAAGAAGTACATCCACATCTTTTCATCATCGGTATAAGCAGAGATTTTCCGATAATAAGCCTGCACGTGGGTGCGAGGGCAAGAAGTACCGTTGTACTTGTCAAAAGACGGTGCTTTGAACTTGTAAGGGATCCTCAACCCTTCAACCAACCCCATATTAGTCACATCGAAACCAAGGGAGTTTTGACATTCCATCGCGCGAATCTTCTCAGCCAGGGCATCAACCTTACGATCCTTATCCTCAACTCTACCAGCAACCTCATCATCTTCACTCAACAGTGTGAACATGTCCTCTTGTCTGTCGACAATAGGAGCAGGATGACGAACCGGAGCCCGGGTAGCTCTAACATTGACAGTCTCAGCAGCAAGAGGCTGTCCATTAATCCTTATTCCTCTGAGTTCATCCCCTACGGCATAGTCGTTAGCGGGAGCAGCAACATTGACATTCTCATGAACAGGTGCACCAACAGGTGAAGCGCGGTTGGACGTCTGAATCACGGTCTCTTGTCTCTGAACCAGGGCTCGAAGCTCCTCCTGACCTTGCGCAACCCCTTGCATCATCGTCATGAACTGGGCCATGTTCGCCCTCATCTCAGCCAACTCAGTCTGAACCTGATCCATGCTTCTCTGTTGATTGAGTCTGGTTGAATACCGGTGCGGTCTTTGATCAGCTATCCTGCCTGACACAAGAACCAGAGTGAGAAGTCGCGAGCAAGAACACCTGTTATGCAAAATGATATGTGTATGATGTGCGTGATGTGTATGCAGGCTAACTTTTCTTTTTTTCTATGCATTATTTTTTTGGAAAATAAACATGCTATGATGCAAATGATGGAGCCAAGACTGGTCAGCTGAGCATCACGTGGCACAGGATCAAAGCTTCGGCTTGAACTCTGGTATCACAACTTCATCTGAAACCCAAAGTCATCTGAACCAAGTACAGAAGACAGCTCAATGATAGTATGATGCATGCAAACAGATATGCACATATATACAACATAATAATCATACATGCAATAAGTAACAGCAAACAGCAACCAAAACCCTATCCTAGAGAGCGCTAGGAGAGACTCGCTTAGGGAAGATGGACCAACAAGAGGTCAACTTCTTCTAGTCCCCAGCAGAGTCGCCAGCTGTCGCATTACGCGAAAAACCGGCGGGAAAACAAAACAACAGAGCCGCCACCGTGCGTTATTTATCCCAAAAGAGGGAAAGGAAACGCTCGAAGTAAACCTGGAAAAGACATGGTCTCGCGACCAAAGAGAGATGGGATCGGGAGTCGGTTATGCGAAGGGAAGGTATTAGCACCCCTACGCATCCGTCGTACTCGACGGGATCCACGCTCAAAAGGAAAGAAAAAGGTTGCTAAAACAGAAGTTGCTCACAAGCACCACACACACACACACACTGGCAACAACACAGGTGGATAAAGAGGGGAACGGGCTCGCTAGGATGTCGCATCCTATGCCTACGTATCTCATCTGGAATGAGAATCAGAGCTACCGTAGTTCGGCTCACGCACGCCAAACAAAACAGACACGGGAAATCGATTGCCAATCGCTGGACTTACGTCAAACTCCACACAAACAGGCAAACCTGGAATCCGAATGCCAATCGCTGGTCTTACATCAGACTCCGAACCAAACACACGCACACTGGAAACCAAACGCCAATCGCTGGACTTACATCGGACTCCAAGCACACAACAAGAGGATACGGAATGCCAATCGCTGGGCTTACATCCATCTCCTAACACACACAAGACAAAACAAAAAGGGCGCCCGGAGAGATCAGTTCATCTCCTGCCTACGTACCTCATCTGGTATGAGGATCAGGGCGACGTAGTTCCCCTACGCAGGGACAAAGGACTAGCCTAACCAGATACAAAGGGAGACACAAACTACTAGGGAGACTACGACTCGAGCCTAGATGTTGTCATGCATATCACCCCTAAGTTAAGGTCTCTAGCTAACTTGCACAGGGAGCAAGCTATCCTAAACAGCACAGGCAATGCAAAGCAAACAATCACAAATAGCACACACTATATACACACAAAGTGGGCTCACACAAGGGTTAAGCTGCAAAAGCAAGCCAACTGTATCAGGGTGATGTTAGCTCTTAACCCTAACATTGAGAGTTAGGGTGAAGCAGATGAAATGGGAAGTGAGGGGTGTGCCTCACAACTCTTATCCCTGGCCTAGGAGAGCTTTAGACAAAGGAATGTGTGGGTTCAGAAAGTGGGAACCCTTCTACACATATGACTGACACAACTGTACAAGGATCTTGGGTTAATATCCACAATGCATCAACACAAAGTGTGTGAGCAAAGGGATGACTCAACTGAATAGCAGGAGATGGATTGCACATCTCTTGTATCTGCCAATTGCCTTATCAAAGGTCTTTTCCTGCTTGGGGATAAAAATAAACAATCACAAGCATTGCCTCTTAAGGAGGACTTCAGACAGGTGCCTGGCCAAGTAACAGGCCAGGTCTTCCAGACTACATGAAGTTAGAGACATTATACCTCAATGCTCAAGCTATCAAGCAAAGCAAAAGCAAGTTCACAAAGGAACTATAGCAACTAAGGTACCTGAAAACAATCCAAACCAATCAGTATACAATTCAAACAAAACTCAAACAGACAGTTACAAGTCAACAGACAACTGCACATAAACAGCCAAACAAGCATCAATGCACAAAGGTGCAAGCCACAAGGCCTTAGCTTAAGTCTCAAAGCCTACAAAACAAACTCAAAGCTAGTCATCAACAAGCAATGAATCAACTCCAAATGAGTGAACCTCATCAAGCATGGCAATTGTGCTTTTTAACCTGAAACAAAGCTCAAATGTGAGAGGCTAACCACTAGGACAAGGCCTAGGGTCAAAGAGGGAGCAATAAACCAAAATAGAGCATGAAAATTGGCAAGAATCAAGTTTAATCAAATAAGAACAAAATTCAAGTGGTCTCACATTCATATCATCAACCAATTTCATTTCATAAAGCATTTAGTGCAAAGCATGCAATTTGAAGCTCATAGAACCAAACAGAATGATCTAATCCACATAAACTCAAAAACAATTCCATAAATCCGAAGAAAAATCATGGCTAAACAGAATTCATCACATGATCATAACACCAAAATTCAAGTCATTTGGATAAGTGGAAGCATGTCAAATAAATTCCCTAAGTCAAAGCATGCTCAAACAAGCTCAATGAGGGCACAAAACCATACATCAACTTCAAGCAAGCATAAAACAGAATCCAAACATGATATGGACATCAAACCAAAGCCAAGACAAACTTCAAAGTGTCTAGAATACATGTGCAAAATTTCAGGTCCATCCAATAAACACCAAGAATTTCACAAATCACATAAGATCATGACTCACAAAAAGTCCACAAATGGTCAAACAGAGGATAAATTATCAAACAAATTGGAAATGTACTTAAAAAATCCACAAAAATTCACAAACAGACCTAACATCGATAAGTATCATCATGAAAAAATTCAGATCATTTGAAGTTCATATGGCATGGAAAATAAAATCAGAAAACTGGACAAGAAATGGTGTGACACACATTGTCACACCTCCAATGATCAGAGCATATCTCATCAACCAAGCAAGCTAAAAATACAAACTCAAAGCCAAAAGATCAATTAAAGTGTCTAAATTAAACATGTAAATTTTCAGAAGCATTGGATTAAGCATCATTATTTCACAATGAAAATGGCAAGCAAGGTGCAACAAAACACATGTATGAACATTCCCTAGCCAAAATGAAAATCCAGGCGTGCACAATTTTTATAAAAATCATCAAAAAATAGTAGAGATCATGAGGAAAACAATGGAAAAAATCTCATCTCAATTGGACAAATATTTTTGGAGTTATGAATTTTTGAATGAAGGAAAAAATTAAAAAAAAAAACATGTGAAATGGCATGGTGTGATCATGTATAACATAAATGAATTAAAAATGCAAGGCCAAAAGTGAAAATGCTTCAGCATGGAATCGATCCATGTATGTTTCAAAACCTGGCGCTACTTAAGTGAAACGCTGCGTTTCACTTAAGTCTACATGGACATGAGAGCGCGCATGGACCAATCAATTGGACACGTTGGATCCACTTGTACCAATGCATTGCAAAAAAAACAAGGAACCACATGCAGCTAGCGTGAAAATAGATCAAACATGTTCTGGAATTGAAAAACTTAGGGTTCATCAGCATGTTCATACGTTCTTCATCATCAAGAACTTTTTGTCACAGAAATTAACAAACAATACACCATTGGCTTCCTCTTCTAATGCACATTAACATATTAACATCAATTTGCCCTAACTCTACCTATCATGCACGGATCGATCAAAAGAAAATTCACATATCAATCTTATAATCAACATAACTTTCCGAATTCTCAATGAAAATCAAAACTACAAAGTTCAGCATGCTCATGGATCAAAGATCTACAAAACACATATGATAATTGCATGAATTATAGAATTCGATTCCTGACCTTGTTTGAAGTGCAGAGTTGGATCTGAGGTTTTCAGGACTTGTAAGGTTGAAACAGATCCTCTTCAACTCCTAAATGGATGAATGGATGAAGATTCAGTGCTCACTTGCTCTTGATACAACTCAAATTTGCAACTGCCATGGATGATGCTTGATGCAACAGTTCAAGATTCTGCTCGAAAATGGAGGATTCTTGCTTCAATCTAATTCAGCAGTGCTTGTGAATGGTGAATCAATGAAGAATATTGCAAGTTCTATGAAAAGATTTGCAGACAAATGGAGAGAAAAAGTTGAGAGAAAAATGGAATTGGATCTAGATCTGGTGCAAAATGAAGTGTTAATGGTGAATTCTGTTAGGATTAGAGTTATATATGTGCTGTTAATCAAGTCCTTAATCCTAATTAGCCAAATGCAAATGAAATTAAGTGAAATGCAAATGTAATGCAAATTTGGTCATTCACCTTCATGCATGCAATGCCTTGCTACAGTGCACGAATTTTTGTTCAATTCACCTCCAAATATCATTTTTAGCCAAATGCCAATGTTGGAATGCATGGAAAATGCTTAGTTTTCAAAATGAACTTTTCCCTCCAAATTTCAAATTCAAATCAAGTGAAAAATGCAATATTTTTGTGATGAGATTTGATGAATGGTAATGCATGATTATGATAGCTCATTTTAAAAGGAGAATGTAGCAAAAAACACCACTTCATTTGGCTTTGTGGTATGAAAGTTATCCAAGTTTGAAGTTCAAAATCCATTGACAATGATTGATCCATAATTTCTCAACCACACATGGGAAATTCATGTTCTTGGACTTTTTGGAAAGGTGAGAGCAATATCTTCAACTTTCATGTTGGACAAAATTTCATTTGAAGCTTTCTTGGACATCTAAACTTGAGGAGAAGACCTTTCCATTTTTGGCAGTTTGAAATTACAGGTCACTTACTATTTTTGGAAACTTTTCATCTGACCTCAAATTCTTCAATGTTGATCTTTGAAATGTCAAATGAGACTTATATGGACATGAATGAGACCTCTCTAACCATCTCCCACCTTCAAATCCATGATTTCCTGTACAGTTGACCATAGTTGACTTTCTAGGGTTTTAGATGAATTGTGCAATGGCTGATGACTTCTGAGCATCCAACCTTTGGCCAAATCACTTCAAAATGATCCCTACGTCATATGAACTTGTTGTACCAACCCTAGGGCTTTGCTTCAACAGAAAATGCACCTGCTTGCTTGCTTGACTGGATCTCCTGACCAGTCTTGACTGATGAACTTGCACTTGGGCAATGGACAATGCAATGCTATGCAGTGGAGAATGTAATGTTAATGACCTAATCATGAAAATGTATGTACAAAATGGGAGGTGCAAATTTGAGGTGCTACAGCTGCCCCTATTCAATCAACTGGGAACCCGAACGGATGAGAGCAACGACTGTCAGACTTTCAGGGTAAACAGGGATTGAATACCGAAGAACCGTAGAAATTTGCACAATGCGGGGATCCAAACAGTAATTCCAACTGGGATCTGCCGCTTATTACTGGGTATTTGTTTTTTTATCAAAGGTACAACCACATCCAGACATCGAAGGACGATGAATGGGAATAGAAATCACAACTAGATGCCAACGGACAACTAGGAAAAACTTGACGTTTACCAAGACCAACGGAGAGGTAACCAGGCATTAACGGATGACTGGGAAAGACTCGACCAAACGTCAACGGACGAACGGGAGAAGCTCGACATTAATCGACACCAACGGAGAAGGAGAAGACTCGACCGGACGCCAACGGACGAACGGGAGAAGCTCGACGTTTATCGACACCAACGGAGAAGGAGAAGACTCGACCAGACGTCAACGGACGAACGGGAGAAGCTCGACGTTTATCGACACCAACGGAGAAGGAGAAACTCGACCAGACGTCAACGGACGAACGGGAGAAGCTCGACGTTTATCGACACCAACGGAGAAGGAGAAGACTCGACCGGACGCCAACGGACGAACGGGAGAAGCTCGACGTTTATCGACACCAACGGAGAAGGAGAAACTCGACCAGACATCAACGGACGAACGGGAGAAGCTCGACGTTTCTCGACACCAACGGAGAAGGAGAAACTCGACCAGACGTCAACGGACGAACGGGAGAAGCTCGACGTTTATCGACACCAACGGAGAAGGAGAAGACTCGACCGGACGCCAACGGACGAACGGGAGAAGCTCGACGTTTATCGACACCAACGGAGAAGGAGAAACTCGACCAGACGTCAACGGACGAATGGGAGAAGCTCGACGTTTATCGATACCAACGGAGAAGGAGAAACTTCACTAAGGAAGGGATACAACAACCGGAAACCGAATAGGACGTCCACCGACGACTCTACTGGGGATTCTGGCTGGGACTCAACCAGACATTAACGAATGACTGGGGACTAGGATATACAATTAGACGTCAACGGACGAATGAGAAAAACTCAACGTTTATCGAAACCAACGCAGAGGTAAATCCACATGGGGAAGGGTACAACTAGACGCCAACGGGCGAATAGGAAAAACTCAACGTTTATCGACACCAACGGAGAGGAGAATCTTATAGGGAAGAGGTGAACACAACCAATCATCAACGGACGAATGGGAAAAACTCAACGTTTATCGAAACCAACGGAGAGGTAACTCTGAGGGGACTCAACAGCCATTAACAAATGATCTGTGGGGAACATACGACTATACGTCAACGGACGCATAGGAAAAACTCCACGTTTATCAAAACCAACGGAGAGGTAAATCTTATAGGGGATAATTCAACTAGACGTTCGCGGACGACTAGAAAAAACTCAACATTTATCGAAACCAACGGAGAGGTAACCTCTGGGGAGGGTATTACGAACATCGAAAGATGATGTTTACCGACATCGAAAGAAGACGAGACACTGACCGATGACTGGATGAGACTCGATGTTTACCGACACCGAAAGATGGTGTTTACCGACACCAAAGAAAGACGACCAGGCATTAACGAATGACTGGGAAAGACTCGATGTGTACACCGAAAGATGGTGTTGACTGACACCAAAGAAAGAACACACGCGGGCGCTAACATGACACTGACCAGTATCACAAGATGACCTCTACATATGTCAGGGCAAGGCTAAACACTTGCTGGGGGATCTCACTGGGGAGAAAACAGGCCTCCCGTCACCAACGGATGAGGAAGTAAACCCCTCTAGGGGTATCAATCCTGAATGCTGTCAGGAGCCACTGTAGCAAACGTGTCGTACAGATATTGAACAACGATCCGCCTCTGCCGGGGATATGGTATGATGGTTAACACATGAATGCATATGTTTGAATTTTTATGGCGTAATGCTCCACATCGAATGGAAATGCTACGCAATTTGAGGATGCAATGATTACTATATGCCAAATGCAAAAATGATGAAAACTCTCGCCGGGGAGCCAACACTGATCAGATATTCCAACTCTGTGGGGAGACTCTGCTTGAGGAATACTCTGCGGGGAGAATACCGACTTCTCACTCATGCTGGAGAAATAACATTGTTGTTGGGGAAAGGATAGGCTCCGCTGGGGACATCCTTCATAGGACCCTATCCACTCGGGGACTCCGCTTGGGGAAACAATCAATACAACCTTGCTGAGGATTACCCCACGGCGACTGCGCTGAGGAACCACCAATACGACTCCACTGGGGAAAGTAAACAAGGCAACTCGCTGGGGGAGTAACAAATCGACTTTGCTAGGGATAATCAGGCGACTTCACTGGGGAAAGCCAACCAATCCACAAATAGGATAAACTCTGCTTTGGGAAATAAATGTTACTCCACTGGGGACGACCCACCCAATCCACAGGTAGGATAGACTCAGGTGGGGGATGCAGATATCACTCCGCTACGGAAAACTCTACCAATCCACAGGTAGGACAAACTCTGCTGGAGATAAATTTCTTTGAACCCGCTCCACTCGGGGACTTGCTGAGGAAAATCAATCAACACAAATCTCTGCTCGGGAGATCTGCTAGGGATAACTCTGTCGGGGAATAACACACCAACTCTGCTGAGGAAGAGAAAAACGCTGGTGGGGAAAGTAATATACCAGACTCTGTGTTGGGGAGAGACATCCACAACCTTGCTAGGGATGAGCGCTCACGACCATGCTGGGGATAACAGTACTTCAAACCCGACTGCTGGGGAACAACACTCCACTGACACCTCCGCTGGGGATACCACATCCTTCATACTCAGTGGGGATCTCAACTGGGGAAATATTTGCTGGGGAATACACCCACTTCCAGGCCTGTTGGGGATAGAAGACAATATCCAAAGGCGTCTCTGCAGGGGAACATAGCTCTGACAGCTTCCATACTTGCTTGGGAAATATCTGTTGTGGAAACATCCCTACAGATGACAACATGCAAAACAGCACAACAAAATGTCCCAGGGGATACATGGACAAGATACGCTCAAGTGTCCTCAACATTCAAAATGATTTTCAAGTGTTTTATCTTTCTGCATGTTATTGTTTAGCCTTCATGTTTTTATATGCAATGTTTATCAAAAATTCGGACGTTTTTGCAAACAAAACAGCAAAATAAAAACAAGAGAGCTTTTTATCTGAATAACGACTTTTATTGATTGAAAATGGGCCTGAACAAGTGAATACATTGGGAAGCAATTCCTAGAAAGAGGTAATTGCGCACAAAAGGAAAAATCTATCCTAATGGCAATGTGAACACGACATCCACTATTTCCCAGTTCTGTTATAACTCACAGATCCTCAGTTTTTTCTCCCAACTCCTTGCTTTCTGAGAAGAATGACTGGACCGATCACATCTTTCGAGATGGCAGACGACAAAGCACGATGAAGTACAGATAACTCGGACTGTAGTCTTCGCTTTAATCTCTCTTTTGGCTGGATCGCCCTTTCGGGTTTTCAATCCACCGGGATACCCATTTTTGCCTAAGTCGCCCTTGCGGGTTTTCGACTTACCGGGTGTACAAATTCTTTTCATTTTTATCCCTAATTTTTGCCCAAACCTTTTCTTTCTGTTTTTTTTTTGGTTCGCCGGGATGCCCTTTTTTGCCTGGACTCATTTATTCTTTTTGTCCAGCGGGTCAATTTATGCGAAGTATCTTTTGACTACATCTGAGTTAACAGGGGACGGAAAATCTTCACCATCCATAGTTGTAAGCATCAAGGCTCCACCGGAGAAAACCTTCTTCACAACGTATGGACCTTCATAATTAGGAGTCCACTTGCCCCTGTTATCTGTACCTAGAGGAAGGATCCTCTTCAAAACTAGATCTCCAGTCTGATAGCTTCGAGGACGCACTTTCTGATCAAAGGCTCGCTTCATCCTTCTCTGATACAACTGCCCATGGCACACAGCTGCTAGCCGTCTCTCTTCGATAAGGCTCAACTCATTAAACCTTGTCCGAATCCACTCGGCTTCATCCAGCTTGACATCCAACAAAACTCTCAGAGAAGGGATCTCCACTTCAACAGGTAGGACTGCTTCCATACCATACACAAGGGAGTACGGGGTTTCCCCGGTCGACGTACGTACTGAGGTACGGTACCCATGCAAAGCAAAAGGCAGCATCTCATGCCAATCCTTGTACATTACGACCATCTTCTGCACAATCTTCTTGATATTCTTATTTGCCGCCTCTACAGCACCATTCATCTTCGGTCTGTAAGGAGAAGAATTGTGATGTTCAATCTTGAAATCTCTACAAAGCTCTTTCATCATCTTGTTATTGAGATTCGGACCATTATCAGTGATGATTCTCTCAGGAACTCCATAACGACAGATGATTTCTTTCTTGATGAACCGAGCAACCACTTGTTTGGTAACATTAGCATAGGAAGTTGCTTCCACCCATTTGGTGAAGTAGTCAATTGCAACCAGGATGAAGCGATACCCATTCGAAGCAGTAGGCTCAATCTTCCCAATCATATCAATGCCCCACATTGCAAACGGCCAAGGCGAGTTCATGACATTCAAAGGGCTTGGTGGTACATGCACCTTATCAGCATAAATCTGACACTTATGGCACTTCCGAGCGTACTTGAAACAATCGGATTCCATAGTCATCCAGTAATAACCGGCTCTCAACAATTTCTTCGACATTGCATGACCACCAGCATGGGTACCAAACGAACCTTCATGCACTTCTTGCATTAACATGTCTGCTTCGTGTCTATCCACGCATCTGAGCAAGACCATGTCAAAGTTTCTCTTGTACAACACATCATCCTGATTCAAATAAAAGCTTCCAGCTAGCCTTCTCAGGGTTTTCTTGTCATTCTTCGACGCACCTTCAGGATACTC
Organism: Lathyrus oleraceus; assembly: GCF_024323335.1. Taxonomy (NCBI): domain Eukaryota; kingdom Viridiplantae; phylum Streptophyta; class Magnoliopsida; order Fabales; family Fabaceae; genus Lathyrus; species Lathyrus oleraceus. Next base: position 302,322,092 of record NC_066580.1, on the reverse strand, counting down.
CTGGCTCTTGAGGAAGTTCTTGATATCATAGTACCACGGTTTCTCATCAACCACAGACTCGGCTGCAAACACATACGCAGGCCTCTCGAGTCGATTCACCGCAACATGTGGCACATGATTCCACCAATGAACTTTGATCATGGACGACAAAGTAGCCAAGGCATCAGCCATTTGATTCTCATCCCGGGGGACATGGTACAACTTCACCTTCTTGAAGAACGTCAGTATTCTTCTGGTGTAATCTCTATACGGAATCAAATGCGGCTTGTTGGTATTCCAATCTCCATTGACCTGGTTGATCACTAGAGCGGAATCTCCATATATGTCAAGAGTTTTGATCCTCAGATCAATGGCTTCTTCTATCCCCATGATACAAGCCTCATATTCAGCCTCGTTGTTGGTGACATCAAAAGTCAATCTAGCAGAAAAGGGTATATGAGCACCTTTTGGATTGATCAGCACTGCACCAACACCGTTACCGTTCACATTCACAGCCCCATCAAACATCATCGTCCACTTGTCATCAGGATCCGGTACCTCCTCGACAAGAGGCTCTTCACAATCTTTCATCTTAAGATACATGATGTCTTCATCAGGGAATTCAAACATCATCGGCTGATAATCATCAATCGGTTGTTCGGCAAGATAGTCTGACAGAATACTACCTTTGATGGCCTTCTGTGACGTGTACTGGATATCGTACTCTGTTAAGATCATCTGCCAACGGGTAACACGTCCGGCGAGAGCCGGCTTCTCAAAGATGTACTTCACTGGATCCATCTTAGAAATCAACAAGGTAGTATGGTTCAGCATATACTGCCTCAGTCGGCGAGCAGCCTAGGCCAAAGCACAACAAGTTTTCTCAAGCTGTGAATATTTGATTTCACAGTCGGTAAACTTTTTGCTAAGGTAGTATATGGCATGCTCTTTTCGACCAGACTCGTCATGCTGTCCCAATACACACCCCATCGAGTTCTCACTCACTGACAGGTACATTATCAACGGTCTCCCAGGAACTGGAGGTATAAGGATTGGAGGTTTCTGTAAATACTCTTTAATCTTGTCAAAAGTTTTCTGACAATCATCATTCCACCTGATTGCTTGATTCTTTCTTAGCAATTTGAATATCGGTTCACACGTGGCAGTTAGGTGAGATACGAACCTTGCAATGTAGTTCAATCTCCCTAAAAACCCACAAACCTGCTTCTCTATTTTCGGTTCAGGCATTTCTTGAATAGCTTTGACTTTTGCTGGATCAACCTCAATCCCTTTCTCACTGACAATGAAGCCTAACAGCTTCCCAGATCTCACACCAAACGTACACTTGTTTGGATTCAGCCTCAGTTTGAACTTTCTCAGTCGGTCAAACAACTTCTGCAAATTAACCAGGTGCTCCTCTTCTGTCTGCGACTTCGCAATCATATCATCCACGTACACTTCAATCTCTTTGTGCATCATGTCATGAAAGAGAGTCGTCATAGCCCTCTGATAGGTAACACCGGCATTCTTCAGCCCAAATGGCATCACCTTATAGCAGAACGTGCCCCAAGGTGTAATGAATGTCGTCTTTTCCATGTCCTCTGGCGCCATCTTAATCTGATTATAGCCCGAGAAACCATCCATGACAGAGAATACCGAGGATTGAGCCGTATTATCAACCAATACATCAATGTGAGGTAATGGGAAATCATCTTTCGGACTCGCTCTGTTCAGATCCCGGTAATCGACACACATTCTGACTTTGCCATCCTTCTTCGGCACGGGAACAATGTTGGCCACCCACGGGGGATAAGTTGTCACTGACAAGAAACCATCATCGAACTGCTTCTGAACCTCTTCCTTGATTTTAACTGCCATATCAGGACTCGTTCTACGAAGCTTCTGCTTGACCGAAGGTCAATCATCTCTGAGAGGTAGTCTATGAACCACAATATCTGTATCCAACCCAGGCATATCTTGATAAGACCAGGCGAATATCTCCACATACTCTCTCAGCATCTCAACCAATCGGCTCTTGACCTCTGTCTTCAAAGCAGCCCCGATCTTGATATCCCTTCTAGCGTCCTCAGTACCAAGATTCACAATCTCCAACTCCTCCTGATGAGGTTGGATGACCCTTTCCTCTTGCTTCAACAATCTGACCAATTCTTTCGGGAGTTCACAGTCTTCCTCACTCTCCTCTTCAGCTTGGCAGATGGGATTATTGAAATCATACTGAGCCATAACAGAACTGTTCATAGTGGGTGCCATGAGATCACTTCTGCATGTTTAATGCTTTGTTTTAGAAAAAGAGTTCAATAAAGTCACAAAAACAAAAACATTGCCATTTTTATTATTATTTTTTTGAAAAAGTGAAAACAAAAATAGAAAGACAGGGATCACAAAATTGTTTGCAAAACGTCCTTTATTAATGATAAAAATTGTAAAACATGATGTGGCCCTACAATGAACCGCTACGCCTTGGGCAGGACGTAGGGTTTTGTGCAGAATGAAAAAACAAAAGAAAATTACTCTGTTTGAAGAGTAACTTGGACTACATCCTCTGCTGTCCAATTGTTGATAATCTCCCCTGGCGCTCGCGGGCGGACCCAGTCGTCGAGATCATAATCACTGTCACCATCTTCACTATCAACAGCAAAGACATCACCGTGATTCATCAGCCCAGCGCTGGTAAAGGTACTCGGACCTGCTGGCACACCCTACTCCGCTTGCAACGGTTGATAGCCAATATCGAATTTGTCTCCTTTAACGGGCAAGTCCACCATCTTGCCCCAGCCTTCAGCTTTGCCAGAGTCAACAACCTCTTTGGCCTGCTTGTACGAAGCAATCGAAGCACCCGGCTTCCTCTAATCAGCAAACGCAATCCCCTCGAGAGCTACAGTCTCAAATGCCTAGCATAAAGTTTCGTGGATCTCGCCATCCACCTCGACATACTTGAACGAGGATAGGTGACTCACCAGAATATCTTCTTCGCCGCACACGGTCACAATCTGACCGTTCTAGACATACTTGAGCTTCTGGTGGAGAGTCGACGAGACTGCCCCTGCTGCATGGATCCAAGGACGTCCTAACAAACAACTGTAGGCAGGCTGAATGTCCATAACATAGAAGATGATATTGAAGACCTCTCGACCTATCTTCACCGGCAAGGTAACCTCACCAAACACAGAACGTTTGGATCCGTCGAATGCACGAACTATCAGGTCACTAGGAGTAAGCACAACCCCTTCAACAGATATCTTCTTCAGAATTTGCTTCGGCAGCACATTCAAAGACGAACCAGTGTCGACCAGCACATGCGACAAAACAGCCCCCTTACACTTCATCGTGATATGCAAGGCTTTGTTATGATTTCGCCCTTCAGGCGTCAGATCAAGGTCTGTGAACCCCAAACCATGTCTGGTGCTCACGTTGGCAATCACACCCTCCAATTGGTTGACGGATATCTCTTGAGGTACATACGCCATATTCAACATCTTCAGCAAGGCGTTCCGGTGTGCCTCAGAGCACAACAGTAAAGAGAGGATTGAGATCTTGGACGGAGTCTGATTGAGTTTATCTACGATCTTGTAGTCACTCTTCTTAATGATTCTCATGAATTCCTCCACATCCTTTTCAAATGAACCCTCAGGCATATCCTTCTGATCCGGTTCCTCGTCAACCACAGCCAGTTTGCCCTTGGACTTAGCAGAAGCCTCAGCATTGGCATCCCTCAACGGTTGGGGAGCAAACAAACGTCCACTGCGAGTAAAGCCTCCTGGACCACCGACATTGTCTACAACGGGACCCACAACCACAGGAGTTCTACTAACCGGCACACCGATTGTTACAGGCGCTTGATTCGATGGCCTGACCCGATTCTCAGCCCTTCTGTTGTTTCGGTAAGCATTATCATATTTCCATGGTACAGCCCGACTGTCAACAGCCCTTCTGACCGGAGCGACGATTGTTGCTGGCGTACTGGCAGTAACTGGTGCAGATATGGTAACAGGATTACCACTGGTGGTAGGTGCACTACCAACTCTTTGCCCACGTTCTTCAGACGGTTTAAAATATATAGTGACAGTTGACACTGCCCCATGATCTCTGACAGCCCGACTAAATTGCAGACAACCCTCATCCATCATACCCTGGATATCGGCCCTTAACCGTTCACAACCATTATCCGATTCAGCACAATCAGCACAATCTTGATCACAGCCCGGGTAAACACCCCCATTCAGCAAGCGGCCCTTCACAACTAGCAGAGAAGTCTGAATTTCATCAACACTGACAACCAGATCTTCAGCCTCTGCCCCTTCAATGCAGTTCACTCGGTGAGCACCATGCGGCGGCATAAGGTTATTCACAACATTAGGTACAGGAGCGAAATTGATAGTCTTAGCATCAATCAGGTCCTGGACTTTATGTTGAAAAGCCCTGCAATTCTCTATGTGGTGTCCCGGCGCACCAGAGTGAAAGTCACAACGCACATTGGCATCATACCCAGGTGGTATTTTTGTCAATGGCGCCATCGTCCTCACTTCCACAAACCCTAGTCTGAGTAACTCAGGCAGTAACTCAGCATAGGTCATGGGCAGTGGGTCAAAACGTCTATCAGGCATCCTCTGCCTAGGCTGATACGGACGTTGCTGTTGTTGTTGTTGTGGTGGTGGCATTTTTTGTTGAACTCTCTGTTGTTGCGGTTGTTGACGTTGTTGAGGTGCAGGAATGGTCACTGCAGCAACCTGACGGTATTGATTTCTGTTCTGATTTCTGCGGTGTTGAACAACATTAGTTTCACCCTCTCTACGGCGAGGTGCCCAGAGAACGGTTTCTTGGAAGACGAGGAACCAGCATCTTGGATCTTACCAACCTTGATCAAGCTCTCTGTCCTCTCTCCACAAATGACAACATCAGAAAAGGTACCGAATGGACAACTCCCCATCCGGTCCATAAACACACCTTGAAGAGTACTGATAAACATGTCAGTCAACTCCCTTTCCAGCATAGGGGGTTGTACTCTCGCAGCCAACTCACGCCACCTCTGGGCGTACTCCTTGAAGCTTTCTCCTGATTTTTGACAAAGACTCTGCAGCTGAGTCCGGCTAGGCGCCATGTCCATGTTTTGTTTATATTGCCTCAAGAAGGCCTCACCCAGATCCTTCCAACAGCGGATAGAATCTCTCTTCAATTCCATGTACCAGTCCAAAGAAGCTCCAGATAAGCTATCTTGGAAGAAGTACATCCACATCTTTTCATCATCGGTATAAGCAGAGATTTTCCGATAATAAGCCTGCACGTGGGTGCGAGGGCAAGAAGTACCGTTGTACTTGTCAAAAGACGGTGCTTTGAACTTGTAAGGGATCCTCAACCCTTCAACCAACCCCATATTAGTCACATCGAAACCAAGGGAGTTTTGACATTCCATCGCGCGAATCTTCTCAGCCAGGGCATCAACCTTACGATCCTTATCCTCAACTCTACCAGCAACCTCATCATCTTCACTCAACAGTGTGAACATGTCCTCTTGTCTGTCGACAATAGGAGCAGGATGACGAACCGGAGCCCGGGTAGCTCTAACATTGACAGTCTCAGCAGCAAGAGGCTGTCCATTAATCCTTATTCCTCTGAGTTCATCCCCTACGGCATAGTCGTTAGCGGGAGCAGCAACATTGACATTCTCATGAACAGGTGCACCAACAGGTGAAGCGCGGTTGGACGTCTGAATCACGGTCTCTTGTCTCTGAACCAGGGCTCGAAGCTCCTCCTGACCTTGCGCAACCCCTTGCATCATCGTCATGAACTGGGCCATGTTCGCCCTCATCTCAGCCAACTCAGTCTGAACCTGATCCATGCTTCTCTATTGATTGAGTCTGGTTGAATACCGGTGCGGTCTTTGATCAGCTATCCTGCCTGACACAAGAACCAGAGTAAGAAGTCGCGAGCAAGAACACCTGTTATGCAAAATGATATGTGTATGATGTGCGTGATGTGTATGCAGGCTAACTTTTCTTTTTTTCTATGCATTATTTTTTTGGAAAATAAACATGCTATGATGCAAATGATGGAGCCAAGACTGGTCAGCTGAGCATCACGTGGCACAGGATCAAAGCTTCGGCTTGAACTCTGGTATCACAACTTCATCTGAAACCCAAAGTCATCTGAACCAAGTACAGAAGACAGCTCAATGATAGTATGATGCATGCAAACAGATATGCACATATATACAACATAATAATCATACATGCAATAAGTAACAGCAAACAGCAACCAAAACCCTATCCTAGAGAGCGCTAGGAGAGACTCGCTTAGGGAAGATGGACCAGCAAGAGGTCAACTTCTTCTAGTCCCCAGCAGAGTCGCCAGCTGTCACATTACGCGAAAAACCGGCGGGAAAATAGAACAACAGAGCCGCCACCGTGCGTTATTTATCCCAAAAGAGGGAAAGGAAACGCTCGAAGTAAACCTGGAAAAGACATGGTCTCGCGACCAAAGAGAGATGGGATCGGGAGTCGGTTATGCGAAGGGAAGGTATTAGCACCCCTACGCATCCGTCGTACTCGACGGGATCCACGCTCAAAAGGAAAGAAAAAGGTTGCTAAAATAGAAGTTGCTCACAAGCACCACACACACACACACTGGCAACAACACAGGTGGATAAAGAGGGGAACGGGCTCGCTAGGATGTCGCATCCTATGCCTACGTATCTCATCTGGAATGAGAATCAGAGCTACCGTAGTTCGGCTCACGCACGCCAAACAAAACAGACACGGGAAATCGATTGCCAATCGCTGGACTTACGTCAAACTCCACACAAACAGGCAAACCTGGAATCCGAATGCCAATCGCTGGTCTTACATCAGACTCCGAACCAAACACACGCACACTGGAAACCAAACGCCAATCGCTGGACTTACATCGGACTCCAAGCACACAACAAGAGGATACGGAATGCCAATCGCTGGGCTTACATCCATCTCCTAACACACACAAGACAAAACAAAAAGGGCGCCCGGAGAGATCAGTTCATCTCCTGCCTACGTACCTCATCTGGTATGAGGATCAGGGCGACGTAGTTCCCCTACGCAGGGACAAAGGACTAGCCTAACCAGATACAAAGGGAGACACAAACTACTAGGGAGACTACGACTCGAGCCTAGATGTTGTCATGCATATCACCCCTAAGTTAAGGTCTCTAGCTAACTTGCACAGGGAGCAAGCTATCCTAAACAGCACAGGCAAAGCAACGCAAACAATCACAAATAGCACACACTATATACACACAAAGTGGGCTCACACAAGGGTTAAGCTGCAAAAGCAAGCCAACTGTATCAGGGTGATGTTAGCTCTTAACCCTAACATTGAGAGTTAGGGTGAAGCAGATGAAATGGGAAGTGAGGGGTGTGCCTCACAGCTCTTATCCCTGGCCTGGGAGAGCTTTAGACAAAGGAATGTGTGGGTTCAGAAAGTGGGAACCCTTCTACACATATGACTGACACAACTGTACAAGGATCTTGGGTTAATATCCACAATGCATCAACACAAAGTGTGTGAGCAAAGGGATGACTCAACTGAATAGCAGGAGATGGATTGCACATCTCTTGTATCTGCCAATTGCCTTATCAAAGGTCTTTTCCTGCTTGGGGACAAAAATAAACAATCACAAGCATTGCCTCTTAAGGAGGACTTCAGACAGGTGCCTGGCCAAGTAACAGGCCAGGTCTTCCAGACTACATGAAGTTAGAGACATTATACCTCAATGCTCAAGCTATCAAGCAAAGCAAAAGCAAGTTCACAAAGGAACTATAGAAACTAAGGTACCTGAAAACAATCCAACACAATCAGTATACAATTCAAACAAAAGTCAAACAGACAGTTACAAGTCAACAGACAACTGCACATAAACAGACAAACAAGCATCAATGCACAAAGGTGCAAGCCACAAGGCCTTAGCTTAAGTCTCAAAGCCTACAAAACAAACTCAAAGTTAGTCATCAACAAGCAATGAATCAACTCCAAATGAGTGAACCTCATCAAGCATGGCAATTGTGCTTTTTAACCTGAAACAAAGCTCAAATGTGAGAGGCTAACCACTAGGACAAGGCCTAGGGTCAAAGAGGGAGCAATAAACCAAAATAGAACATGAAAATTGGCAAGAATCAAGTTTAATCAAATAAGAACAACAATCAAGTGGTCTCACATTCATATCATCAACCAATTTCATTTCATAAAGCATTTAGTGCAAAGCATGCAATTTGAAGCTCATAGAACCAAACAGAATGATCCAATCCACATAAACTCAAAAACAATTCCATAAATCCCAAGAAAAATCATGGCTAAACAGAATTCATCACATGATCATAACACCAAAATTCAAGTCATTTGGATAAGTGGAAGCATGTCAAATAAATTCCCTAAGTCAAAGCATGCTCAAACAAGCTCAATGAGGGCACAAAACCATACTTCAACTTCAAGCAAGCATAAAACATAATCCAAACATGATATGGACATCAAACCAAAGCCAAGACAAACTTCAAAGTGTCTAGAATACATGTGCAAAATTTCAGGTCCATCCAATAAACACCAAGAATTTCACAAATCACATAAGATCATGACTCACAAAAAGTCCACAAATGGTCAAACAGAGGATAAATTATCAAACAAATTGGAAATGTACTTAAAAATCCACAAAAATTCACAAGCAGACCTAACATCGATAAGTATCATCATGAAAAAATTCAGATCATTTGAAGTTCATATGGCATGGAAAATAAAATCAGAAAACTGGACAAGAAATGGTGTGACACACATTGTCACACCTCCAATGATCAGAGCATATCTCATCAACCAAGCAAGCTAAAAATACAAACTCAAAGCCAAAAGATCAATTAAAGTGCTAGATTAAACATGTAAATTTTCAGAAGCATTGGATTAAGCATCATTATTTCACAATGAAAATGGCAAGCAAGGTGCAACAAAACACATGTATGAACATTCCCTAGCCAAAATGAAACTCCAGGCGTGCACAATTTTTATAAAAATCATCAAAAAATAGTAGAGATCATGAGGAAAACAATGGAAAAAATCTCATCTCAATTGGACAAATATTTTTGGAGTTATGAATTTTTGAATGAAGGAAAAAATTAAAAAAAAACATGTGAAATGGCATGGTGTGATCATGTATAACATAAATGAATTAAAAATGCAAGGCCAAAAGTGAAAATGCTTCAGCATGGAATCGATCCATGTATGTTTCAAAACCTGGCGCTACTTAAGTGAAACGCTGCGTTTCACTTAAGTCTACATGGACATGAGAGCGCGCATGGACCAATCAATTGGACACGTTGGATCCACTTGTACCAATGCATGGCAAAAAAACAAGGAACCACATGCAGCTAGCGTGAAAATAGATCAAACATGTTCTGGAATTGAAAAACTTAGGGTTCATCAGCATGTTCATACGTTCTTCATCATCAAGAACTTTTTGTCACAGAAATTAACAAACAATACACCATTGGCTTCCTCTTCTAATGCACATTAACATATTAACATCAATTTGCCCTAACTCTACCTATCATGCACGGATCGATCAAAAGAAAATTCACATATCAATCTTATAATCAACATAACTTTCCGAATTCTCAATGAAAATCAAAACTACAAAGTTCAGCATGCTCATGGATCAAAGATCTACAAAACACATATGATAATTGCATGAATTATAGAACTCGATTCCTGACCTTGTTTGAAGTGCAGAGTTGGATCTGAGGTTTTCAGGACTTGTAAGGTTGAAACAGATCCTCTTCAACTCCTAAATGGATGAATGGATGAAGATTCAGTGCTCACTTGCTCTTGATACAGCTCAAATTTGCAACTGCCATGGATGATGCTTGATGCAACAGTTCAAGATTCTACTCGAAAATGGAGGATTCTTGCTTCAATCTTCTTCAGCAGTGCTTGTGAATGGTGAATCAATGAAGAATATTGCAAGTTCTATGAAAAGATTTGCAGACAAATGGAGAGAAAAAGTTGAGAGAAAAATGGAATTGGATCTAGATCTGGTGCAAAATGAAGTGTTAATGGTGAATTCTGTTAGGATTAGAGTTATATATGTGCTGTTAATCAAGTCCTTAATCCTAATTAGCCAAATGCAAATGAAATTAAGTGAAATGCAAATGTAATGCAAATTTGGTCATTCACCTTCATGCATGCAATGCCTTGCTACAGTGCACGAATTTTTGTTCAATTCACCTCCAAATATCATTTTTAGCCAAATGCCAATGTTGGAATGCATGGAAAATGCTTAGTTTTCAAAATGAACTTTTCCCTCCAAATTTCAAATTCAAATCAAGTGAAAAATGCAATATTTTTGTGATGAGATTTGATGAATGGTAATGCATGATTATGATAGCTCATGTTAAAAGGAGAATGTAGCAAAAAACACCACTTCATTTGGCTTTGTGGTATGAAAGTTATCCAAGTTTGAAGTTCAAAATCCATTGACAATGATTGATCCATAATTTCTCAACCACACATGGGAAATTCATGTTCTTGGACTTTTTGGAAAGGTAAGAGCAATATCTTCAACTTTCATGTTGGAAAAAATTTCATTTGAAGCTTTCTTGGACATGTAAACTTGAGGAGAAGACCTTTCCATTTTTGGCAGTTTGAAATTACAGGTCACTTACTATTTTTGGAAACTTTTCATCTGACCTCAAATTCTTCAATGTTGATCTTTGAAATGTCAAATGAGACTTATATGGACATGAATGAGACCTCTCTAACCATCTCCCACCTTCAAATCCATGATTTCCTGTACAGTTGACCACAGTTGACTTTCTAGGGTTTCAGATGAATTGTGCAATGGCTGATGACTTCTGAGCATCCAACCTTTGGCCAAATCACTTCAAAATGATCCCTAGGTCATATGAACTTGTTGTACCAACCCTAGGGCTTTGCTTCAACAGGAAATGCACCTGCTTGCTTGCTTGACTGGATCTCCAGACCAGTCTTGACTGATGAACTTGCACTTGGGCAATGGACAATGCAATGCTATGCAGTGGACAATGTAATGTTAATGACCTAATCATGAAAATGTATGTACAAAATGGGAGGTGCAAATTTGAGGTGCTACACAATGGCATAAGGCCAAAGTTTCTATCTTTTTGCAAAAAATGGTCAAAGTTTAGAACAGAAGTAGTTCACACAAAGAAGATTTTGAAAAATGGAGGGAGAGATTTTGAAATTAAAGAAATGGGGAGAAGATGAAAAGACTATCCTATTTACAAAATTAAAAGTTGAGAGTTGAAAAGATCTGACCAAGTGGGTAGCAATCCAATAGACAAGAATGTCAATAGAAACCCATAATTCCCTTGGACTTTTAGAATCAAGCAACACACAAATGCACAATTATATTATCTTGAAGAGCAAGGCATCAAATAAAGATGGCCACATCCAAGCTTATCCATTCCATGATCTTCTTCAAAATAGCCCATGTAACAGATGAATCCCACAAGTCACAAACTCAAAATAACAGCTTCACAATGATCATGTTGTAGATGAACTTAGAGAGATCTTCAAAGATGTATCAGATGAATTTCAAATTGCAAGCACTTGGTTCTTAAACAAGTTGGCATTGGCCAAGTCCTTTAGCATAGGAAGGTTGTCTAGATTCTAAGTCCATTTGTCCAAGATCAAGCCAACAGTCCACTCAAAAGATTTTTAGGGTTTTTGTTACTATTATATACATTAATGGTCAAAGACCACACGAATAAGCAAACTGTACACAAACAAAATATATCACACAATATGGTCCAAATGGACAAAGTGAAAATTGCATTAACATAAACAATTAGAATGATATGAATAATGGCAAATGAAATAGAGTGCTAAAAGTAAATTGCAATAAGGTAAAAGCTTGAAATTAAAAGTTAGTAGTTAATAGGTTAAAAGTTAGTATTGTTTTGCTTTTGCTTTTCATTTTGAACATATTCTTTGGAGAACACTCAACCCATTTATCACAAGCATGAATCCTTGAGCCAAAACATCTTCCAAAGGAAGGAAAGAAGGCCAAGTTTCCACACAATACCATGAAAGATGGGAGACTTACAATCTCACTAACTAGAATGCTTATGCCTTTTATGTCACAAATTTAGCGCTATGTTAAGCAATCGTAATTGGACTTATGTAGAAGTCACAACTATTTGAGGTCGGTGTTGAAAAGTATATCTTCGGCAAATATTTTTATATCGTATCCACAGAGATTGGTTGATATTACCGCCGTTCTATAATCCAAATGTTGTAAGTTCAGAAAGTAACAAGGTTGTTTTGGTTGGAAAGTTATCTTGTGAGTAAATGTCACTAAAAACAGTAAAATGGTTTTAATCTAGTGTAAAAGCTTGGCAAGATTGGAGTTCACTATTTCAAATGCTTATGATTCCTTATGATAAATAAATAGATTCAAGATTATTGATGATGTTCAAGTATCCTCTCAAAGTCATTTATGTCTAAATGATATTGTGATAATCACTATATTGATCCTTAGACGATCTCTCCACCTAACTATCAATATAGCAATCTTTAATGTTTAATACCAAAGAAGAGTAATGAGTAAATCTATCTCTACAACTTATTCACTACTTGAAAATCTATTTTACGTCAAGACTCAAATAATCTCTCTCGACAACTACTCAAATCTGGTTTTCAACTTAGGGCAAAAACAGTATTCAATACATCAACAATCTTTATCATACATATAAATCAAATGGAATACATAAAAAATTGAGAATAGCTACTACCTCCAATCTTGACAAAAGGGAGTTTAGCTCCTCATCATCATTGTTCAAAGCAGAAAGTTAAAGAAGAAAAACTCTGTTTTTCTCTCTTACAAAAAGCTCTCAATATCAATGTGTGTATGATAATAGTGTATGTTTTTCATGCCCTAGCATAATGTATTTGTTTCTAACAAAAAAGGTTGACATTTCCCTAATTGGTCATTGTCATCTCAAGCAGAAAAGCAATTCCCAGGAAGACATCAAAATGGCAATCAACTTTTTCTGCAAGACAGCACTTTTGACCCTCAGTCAGCTTGCTGGATTCGCAGCCTTCGCGGCGCGAATTGTTGCTTCTCCAGCTTCCTTGTTTGGCAAGCTTCCTCCAAAGTGTGGTGTTGCAATCCAAAGCCTTCTTAACCAAAAATTCTACAAAACTAACAAATATGTGAAATAACTATTCAAAACAAAATAAATTAAACCTAATTGCATTTATACAAAATAGTGAGAATAAAAGTGTGTAATTACATCAAAACTTGGTAAATGGGACCGATAAAATGATATAAAAAGTAGTACTAATTGGTCCCTAACAACTCTCCCCAACTTAGCATTTTGTTTGTCCCTAAACAAAAGTTTCCACCCTTACAACCAAAGCAATGACACAAAAATTTGAAACAAGGATTTACCAAGGACATTCAAATGGTTCAAAAGCGTTTGGCACTTTCTCAATTCACCTATCTCAATTCTAGATCAAAACATGAATAAGGGAAATGGTAAAGTGCAAAAATCATTCCAATGGAATTCAAAACCATATATGTCAAAATTGAATCAAACTTACACACACATCATAATAATGATGAATAACATGAAGGGTTACTTTCACTCATCCAAGCAATTAAATCAACAACAACTCAAATCATGCGGTTATCACAACAAATACCAAATCATGTGAAAAATGAGAATCAAGAGGTCTTTCAAAGGTTGTAATGTGGCTTAGGTTACAAGAAAGGATATGATTAAGAGAATTTACAAAGTTGCTTATCCTAAGGGAGCATTCCCAAACATTCAACTCTACACAATTTCCTTTTCCTTGGTCCCTATCTTTTTCTTTTTCTTTTTCTTTTCAACTCCACACAACCATGAGCATTTTCTTTACTTTTCTTTTTCTAATCTTTTTTCTATGCTCTATGGTTTCAAGGGTATTTTCTTTTTCTTGTTTCTTTTCAAATTTTCACCCTCTCATAAAAATTCACTTTTCCAAGTTTCTAATCAACTTTTCACTTTACTCTCCCCAACTTTAGATTCCAAAACCAAATTTATTCAATAATGCTCCCTACTTAGACATAAGCAAAAGGCAACATTTTCAACAACTCGATTTAAGATTTCAATTGACACGAAAGAAATTAGGATTCATTTATTCCACAATTTTCAATTGATTTATCAATGATCAATAAAATGAATCCTAAATTAAGCTCAAAGGGGTTTAACTAAGGATTATTCCTCACAAGGTTAGTTGATTCAAACTTTTTGGTCAAGTGGTTTTTCTCACAAACAATGCCTCTATCATTTTCAAAAGATTTACACACAAATAGCTTGATGTATGATTTAGCATGATAAGAATGAGTTAAAATAATGCTCGGTTTCCCGCTTTTTAGTGTACAATGGAAAGTTTCCTCACAATTGGTTAAGTCCTATTTTGATTCAAAACTGACATATACTTCAATGAATTTATGAAATGGAATTTGCACACACCATCAAACTACTCATGTTAAGTCTAGAAAGCGATAAAGTGTACCTTGAAATGCCGACACTAATTCTTATCATCACCACTCGAAGTGTCCTATGCTTCTTTCTTTGCGATCATTTCTCGGTTGCTTAAAGCTTAACTTAAGAATAAGAACAATTAAACAAAAATGTTGGTAAACCACAATTTGATTAAAACACACTTAAATCTCAACTAGCATTCATGCAATTGTCAAAATACTAACAAACATAAAGTGCCAAAATAAAGTTATGGTGAACTAGAGCCACCCAAAAGTACATCACAAATTCCCAAAAACAAAAACAGAAATAGTACAAAGAAACTCAGAAATACAACAACTTCCCACTTCTCCGAATTCTCAATCCTCCTCCTCTTCGTCACCACCTACATTTCCAAGAACATCCTCCATCTCCTCATTTGGGTAAGCACTGCCTCCTACACCCCCCATAAAATTTGGCCTGCCCTCAGGCCAATTTGCATAAGCTGCATAGTCCGCTTGCGAAGGAAAAGTGCGTGCCTCTGGTGCCAGAAACGTGTTCTGGAACTGCTGCTGCATGGCATCGAAAACAAATGATTGAGACCTCCTGGAGGCCTCAAAGCTCTCGCAACAGCAGTTGGCAAACGCCATCTGATCAAAGCCTGGGGTAGTGTGAGGTTGAGGTTGAGGTCTGGGTCTGGCTCGGGCTCTGGATGAAGAAGTTCCAGGTGCATCAGTCTTATCATTTTGGTTTTGCAGAAACCTGTTCAGATATGAGTCATTGATCACACTGGTGATCGAGAAGTGTACTTCCTCAGGGATGGGAACATTTGCCTTACGGCACAGTCCCATGATAAGTCCTGGATATGCGAGTACACCAGCTTTGCCACCGAATATGGTTCCGCTTAAAACTATCTTTCTCAGTTCGCCTGCAATGAGGGTTGCGACATCCACAGACTTCCCGACCATGATGCAGTACAATAGACACGCTACGTCCATAGGAATTGTGGTGGTGTGGCTTCTTGGTCGGATATTAGTCAACAGTAGCACCAGAAAAGCCCTAGCTCCCAAATTAAAATTTTCTCTTTTCCACAATTTCGGCTGTCCTTGATCATTCAGTTCGTAGGATTTTCCGCTGAGACATAGGGTAGCATTGACCGCTTCCAGATTCCACCTGTTAGCTGCCTCCATGGTGATGTACTCACAACACTCACCCTCTCCGAGAGTTAGGGGATTACCCAGATAAGAATTAATGTCATCCCTTCCAAAGGAAACGATCTTGCCCCTTACCCTGGATCGGTAGATGAAAGCCGTACCCTCCTCGCGATGCATAGCATTCGCATAAAATTCTCGAACAATATCGTAGTTGATTGATGCTTCTGGTTCGCATAACTTCATCCACTTTCATCGTTCAAAAGCAGCAACCACGCTATGATACACCCCGGTTGGAGCTAACCGGATAAACCTCTTAGGCAAAATAGTTCTCTTAATGAGGCTCTCGAATCGTGCCTCGTGTTCATCACTTATGAACTTTCGGAATGAACGGGCTTGAGGAGGTGCCGTGGTTTTAGTTCGTTTGGACATCTGCAATTAACACCAGAACAACCACAGAACAAACATAAACAGGATTAGCAAATAATCAACACAAAAACATGGTGCTGGAATTCATAGTTCGCGGCGCGAAGGCCCGTTCGCAGCGTGAACTCTGCGAATCCAGGAAATTTCCCAGAGCTTCCTAGGGTTCCACAAATGGGAAGCAATCTACTCCCAATCAATCAAAGTTCTCAACTCTACCCTAATCCTACTCTAAATCAAACATGCATAGTGATTTCAAGAGGTAATCTCCAGAAAAATTTGATTCTAATCAACCCTAATTGAAAAACCCAAAAGGGATTGGAAAAGAGAAATTGAAGAGTACATACCTTTTGAATCACTAAATCTTGCTAACAATTGAAGATTTGGACAATGGAAACTGAAGGATTTTAAGATTTGGTGGGATTTTGAGAGTGGGGTGGAAGCGCGGAAAAGTTGGTTTGAAATGAGAAAGGTTTGAAATGAGAAAGGAAGTGACCTAAACAGTATTTAAGTGACTCTGCCACGCAGTGTTCGCGGGGCGAACAGTGTTCGCGGCGCGAATAGCAAAAAACAGAACCCACTCAAAAAATTTCATTTAGTTCGCGGCGCGAACAGGGGGTCGCGGCGCGAACTGCAAAAAACAGAACTTTACAATTCTAAAACTTTAACAGAGATAAAAATCACACAACAGAGAAAAATAAAATTCAAACTTACAACGTTGGGTTGCCTCCCAACAAGCGCTTTATTTAACGTCGTTAAGAGCTCGACGGTACCTCGATTAGCCTGGTCCAGATAAGGAAATGACACACACATCACGGTTTATGTCACCGCTATGATAGACTTTCAGTCTTTGCCCATTGACAGTCCAGCTCTCTTGTGACTTTGGATCCTCTATCACAATGGCTCCATAATTCCGTACTTCCTTGACAACAAATGGTCCTGACCACTTCGACTTCAACTTACCAGGAAATAACTTCAACCTTGAGTTAAAAAGCAATACCATCTGTCCAACATGAAACTCCTTATGGCGGACCTTTCCATCATGGTATGCCTTTACCTTTTCCTTGTACAGCTTATTAGAATGGTATGCATCGTTCCTTAGTTCCTCCAATTCATGGAGTTGACCTTTCCTTCTTTCTCCAGCTAGAGTGGAGTCGAAATTCAAGAACTTAAGAGCCCACAATGCTCTATGCTCCATTTCAACTGGAAGATGACAAGTCTTCCCATACACCATTTGAAACGGAGTCAGCCCAATAGGTGCTTTGTAGGCAGTGCGATACGCCCACAAAGCTTCATCCAGTTTTAAGGACCAATATTTTCTTGAATTCGAGACTGTTTTCTCAAGAATCCGTTTTGTAACACCCCGATAAAAATAAGATAATTACTTAAAATAAGTTAATAATATATTTATTAATTTAATTAAATAATTGGATTATTATTATTGGAATTATTATTATTGGAATATAATGTTGGAATCAGTAAAAAGAGTCCCATTTGGCAAAAAGAGGTTTTCACGTGAAAACAGAGAAACGACTCTAAAGTGGAAAAAGGGCAAAGAGCCAGAGAACAAGGGTTGAAGAGAGGAAGAGCTCGAAGCTAAAGGATTGTCGGATTAACTCAGGTAAGGGGGGTTTATCGTCGTTTAATGGGTATTATGGGTTAACATGTAATGGGTAGTGATAAACCATTGATTTGACTCTTATTAGAATGATGTATACTGAAATTCGTGAAATATTGGATGAACGAAATATGGGTTATAATTGAAGGAAATTCGTAGGAATTAGATGTAATAAAGTTAGAATTGCGAAATCGAATAGAGTATGATCTGTGTTAGACAATATGATTGAATGTTGTGTAAAAATTGGAATGTGGAAGGTTGGATCTGAGAATCTCGTAGCAGAGAAAACCATAGCAGATCTGGAATTCTGGTTTCTGGTCATACGCGTATGGCACTAGGCAATACGCGTATGAGATGGTCTGGTACGCGTATGGCACTAGGCAATACGCGTATGGATGAGGAAGATGATGTTTTGAACGTGGTTTTGTCTCTGTTGGTACGCGTATGAGGAAGTGGTACGCGTAGCATACGCGTATGAGGCAGACAATACGCGTATGGGATTGGCTGAGAAATGGGCCATACGCGTATGGGACTAGGCAATACGCGTATGGGCAGAATTGTGATTTTTCTGAGCTGTTGTTGTGCAGTTTTGGCCATTGCAGCTGGGTAATGTAATTTAGCTGATGTATGATATAGTAGGGATCATTTCCCGTTGTTTTGAGCAGTGTAGGTATTAGTAGAGTGTGCTAATACGGTGATTTATTATTTAGCATGATATGATATGATTCTGTGATAAACATGCTGATGATGTATGATGGTATGCATAATACTGTGAATGTATCTGTTATGTATGCAATTGTGAATGGACTGTTTATGGCTTAGAGTGTGAGCATATGTCTATTTTGAATTGTTGATGATGTTTGCATGCTAGGTGATTTAGCATGTATATTATGGCCTTTATGGTGGTAGCTAATTCCCATGGTGAGGAATTAGTGAGTGAGTTGTTGTGGATTGTTGTTGATGTTTGCATGCTAGGTGATTAGCGTGCATATAATAGCCCTTGGGGTGGTAGCTAATTCCCATGGTGAGGAATTAGTGAGTGAGTCACTAGGTCTCAAATGAGTGGGACTAGTGAGCTTGGTAGCCGTATCTGGATTTGGTCGGTGAGGTTGAACTATATGTTCACGAATAGTCGGTACCGCATGCATGGAGTCTCATTGCATAATGTATGTATGGCGTATAATATGAATGGATGTATTCCAATATTATACGTGTGTTGTGTGTTTATGTTGAGTATGACTATGATATTGAGTTGATGCTGCTGTTGCTGAATGTGTGATCTGATTAGGGTGATGAGATGTGTTAATTTACTTAGCATTACATGATATTTTATAATGCTTATTATATCGATTGAGGAACTCACCCTTACAACTATGTTTCAGGTAACGAGCAGTGATTGAGTAGAAGCTAGTCCTTGGAGTCTAGTGTAGTTCCTTAGTGGGTCATGCTCTGGTAGATGTAACATCGGGACGGGATGTTTTACTTGTTTTTCATTGTTGATTGTTGAACAAGTTTACATGTAATGTGTTACATGTTTTGCATTGTTGTTAGATTTTATCCGCTGCGAATTATGCAAATGTTTTATTTTGATTAAATAAATGAGCATGACAGGATATTTTGATGATTGGTGTGAAGTGTCAAGTGTGACACCCTTAATTGCATATCTACTCTGATTTATGTTTTGTTGATTTAATTAAATATTGGGGTATTTTAGGAGGGTGTTACATTAGTGGTATCAGAGCATAGTCGGTCGAGTCGAGTCGTAATTATTCTGTTTCCCTGTACGTGATAGGTGTTGTGCAACCCTATCAGTACTTATTGTTTTAGCTTGTTGGGTTTTCAGAATAGAGATGGCTGGAAGAGGTAGAGATGATGCTGCAATTGCTGAGGCTCTGGGTATGCTAGCTGGAGTACTTGGAGGAAATCCGAATGTTGTGGGACTGGGAGCTGCTCGTCAACTGAGTGAGTTCCAGAAGAACAATCCTCCAATGTTTAAGGGAGCATACGATCCAGATGGTGCTTAGAAGTGGTTGAAGGAGATCGAGAGGATCTTCCGAGTGACTGAGTGTGCTGATAACCAGAAGGTCAGGTTCGGTACGCATATGCTGTCAGAGGAAGTAGATGATTGGTGGGTTGCTACCCGCACTGAGTTGGAAGCTGCTGGGAATGCTGAGATCACTTGGGCGGTGTTCAGAGAGAGATTCCTGAGGAAGTACTTTCCAGAGGATGTCAGAGGAAAGAAAGAGATAGAGTTCTTAGAATTGAAGCAGGGCAACCGGTCTGTTACTGAGTATGCTGCTAAGTTCACAGAGCTGTCGAAGTATTACACTCCCTATAACGAGGCTACTGGGGAATTTTCAAAATGTGTGAAGTTTGAGAACGGGCTACGTCCCGAGATCAAGCAGGCTATTGGGTATCAGCGGATCAGAGTGTTTTCTGACTTGGTTGACTGTTGCAGGATTTTTGAACAGGATACCAAGGCCAGAGCGGAGAGCTATCAGCAGAGGGTTGATAGGAAAGGCAAGAATCAGAATGATCGTGGGAAACCGTATGCAGCTGGCAAAGGTTTCCAGAGGCAGAGTGGGATGAGGAGACCTAGTGGGGGAGACTCCAGTGCCCCTGCTAAGTGTTACAGATGTGGTCAGGCGGGACATCGTATCCATGAGTGTACCAGTAATGAGAAGAAGTGTTTTAAGTGTGGAAAAGGTGGTCACTTGGCTGCAGAGTGCCGGTTGAAGACTGTGACTTGTTTCAACTGTGGAGAAGTGGGTCATATCAGTCCACAGTGTCCTAAGCCGAAGAAAGAGAACCAGTCGGGAGGCAAGGTTTTTGCTTTATCGGGTTCTGAGACTTCTGCAGATGATCGTTTGATCCGAGGTACGTGTTATATTAATGGCTTTCCTCTTGTAGCTATTATTGACACAGGAGCGACTCATTCCTTTATATCTTTGGATTGTGCTGTGAAACTTGAATTAGAGATATCTGAGATGCATGGTAGTATGGTGATTGATACTCCTGCGAAGGGTTCAGTGACTACTACTTCAGTTTGTTTAAATTGTCCTTTGAGTATTTTTGGTAGAGACTTTGGGATGGACCTAGTGTGTCTTCCACTAGTGCAGATTGATGTTATCCTGGGTATGAACTGGTTGGTGTCTAACCGAGTTTATATCAACTGTTTTGATAAGACTGTGATCTTTCCCGAGATTGAGGAAGGAAAGAGTTTGTTTCTATCAGCAAGGCAGGTGAATGAGGCAGTAGCAGATGGGGCGGAGTTGTTTATGTTGTTAGCGACTTTGGAGGCGAAAGATAAACTGGTGATTTGCGACCTAGCCGTGGTGTGTGATTTTCCTGATGTGTTTCCTGAAGAAGTGAATGAATTACCGCCAGAGCGTGAAGTTGAATTCTCGATTGATTTGGTACCTGGTACTAGGCCGATATCGATGGCTCCGTACCGTATGTCTGTTGTTGAGTTAACTGAATTGAAAAGTCAGTTGGAAGATCTGTTGGATAAGAAATTTCTTCGTCCGAGTGTGTCACCGTGGGGTGCACCAGTGTTATTGGTTAAGAAGAAAGAAGGTACTATGAGGTTGTGTGTGGACTACAGGCAACTGAATAAAGTGACGATCAAGAATCGGTATCCTTTGCCGAGGATTGATGATTTGATGGATCAGTTGGTTGGTGCGAGTGTGTTCAGCAAAATAGATTTGAGATCGGGGTATCATCAGATACGTGTGAAAACTGAGGATATTCAGAAGACTGCTTTCAGAACAAGGTATGGACATTATGAGTATTCTGTAATGCCTTTTGGTGTGACTAATGCGCCTGGGGTATTTATGGAGTATATGAATAGGATTTTCCATCCGTACCTAGACAAGTTTGTTGTGGTGTTTATTGACGATATTTTGGTGTATTCGAAATCTGAAGAAGAGCATGCTGAACATTTGAGAGTGGTTTTAGGAGTTCTACGAGAAAAGAAGTTATTTGCTAAATTGTCCAAGTGTGAATTTTGGTTAGAAGAGGTTAGTTTTCTTGGTCATGTGATTTCAAGAGGTGGTGTTGCTGTTGATCCTTCTAAGATGGAAGCGGTATCTAAGTGGGAAGCTCCGAAGTCAGTTTCTGAGATAAGGAGTTTTCTTGGACTTGCAGGTTATTATAGGAAATTCATTGAGGGATTTTCTAAGTTGGCATTACCGTTGACGATGTTGACTAGAAAGGGGCAAGCTTTTGTTTGGGACTCAAAATGTGAAGAAGGTTTCCAAGAGTTAAAGAGAAGGTTAACTACTGCTCCTGTTCTGATATTACCGAGTCCGTCGGAACCATTTGAGGTTTACTGTGATGCTTCATTATTGGGTTTGGGTGGTGTTTTGATGCAGGATAAGCAGGTTGTAGCTTATGCTTCGAGACAACTGAAGGTTCATGAGAGGAACTATCCGACACACGATTTAGAGTTGGCAGCAGTGGTATTTGTTCTGAAGTTATAGAGGCATTACTTGTACGGGTCAAGATTTGAGGTTTTCAGTGACCATAAAAGTTTAAAGTATTTGTTTGATCAGAAAGAGTTGAATATGAGACAGAGGAGATGGTTAGAGTTTCTGAAGGATTATGACTTTGGTTTGAATTACCATCCGGGTAAAGCAAACGTAGTGGCTGATGCATTGAGTCGGAAATCATTGCATATGTCTATGTTAATGGTTAAGGAATTGGATTTAATTGAGCAGTTTAGAGACTTGAGTTTGGTGTGTGAGAGTACTCACAATAGTGTTAAGTTGGGGATGTTGAAGTTAACGAGTGGTATTCTGGATGAGATTAGAGAGGGTCAGAAATCCGATGTGCTTTTGGTTGATAAGTTGACTCTAGTGAATCAAGGTCAAGGTGGTGAATTCAGAGTTGATGAGAATGGTGTTTTGAAATTTGGTAATCGGGTGTGTATTCCGGATGTTACCGAGCTTAAGAAGAGTATTCTTGAGGAAGGACATCGTAGTGGCTTGAGTATTCATCCTGGGGCTACGAAGATGTATCATGATTTGAAAAAGTTATTTTGGTGGCCGGGAATGAAAAGAGAAATTGCGAGTTTTGTTTATTCTTGTTTGACTTGTCAGAAGTCAAAGATTGAGCATCAGAAGCCGTCTGGGCTAATGCAACCGTTGGTTATTCCAGAGTGGAAGTGGGATAGTATCAGTATGGATTTCGTTTCTGGTTTACCGAGGACAATTAAGAATTTTGAAGCTATTTGGGTGATTGTTGACAGATTGACAAAATCGGCTCATTTCATTCCGATCAGAATGGATTATCCGTTAGAGAGATTAGCTGAATTGTATATTGAGAAAATTGTAAGTTTGCATGGTATTCCGTCGAGTATTGTTTCGGACAGAGATCCTAGATTTACATCGAAGTTCTGGGAAGGTTTGCAGAGGGCTTTGGGAACTAAGCTGAGATTGAGTTCTGCATATCATCCGCAAACTGATGGTCAGACTGAGAGGACGATTCAGTCACTAGAGGATCTGTTGAGGGCTTGTGTTTTGGAAAAGGGAGGTGCTTGGGATTGTTATTTACCTTTGATTGAGTTTACCTACAACAATAGTTTTCATTCGAGCATTGGTATGGCACCGTTTGAAGCTTTGTATGGTAGGAGATGTCAGACACCTTTATGTTGGTATGAGTCCGGTGAGAGTGATGTGGTTGGACCGGAGATTGTTCAACAAACTACGGAAAAGATTAAGATGATTCAGGAGAAGATGAGGATTGCTCAGAGTCGTCAGAAGAGTTATCACGACAAGAGGAGGAAGTCACTTGAGTTTCAAGAGGGAGATCATGTGTTTCTTCGTGTTACTCCGATAACTGGGGTTGGCGGAGCTTTGAAGTCGAAGAAGTTGACACCTCGATTTATTGGTCCTTATCAGATTTTGGAGAGGATATGGGAGGTAGCCTATCGTATCGCTTTACCGCCGTCACTTGCGAATTTGCATGAGGTTTTTCATGTGTCTCAGTTGAGGAGGTACATTCCTGATCCGTCGCATGTGGTCCAAGTAGATGATGTACAGGTGAGAGATAACCTGACTGTTGAAACATCACCTATGAGGATCGAGGATCGAGAGTTGAAGCAGTTGCGGGGTAAAGAGATTGTTTTAGTAAAGGTAGCTTGGGGAGGACCAGCAAGTGGCAATGTGACTTGGGAACTTGAGAGTCAGATGAAGGAGTCTTATCCTGAGTTATTCACTTGAGGTATGTTTTCGAGGACGAAAACTCTTTTAGTGGGGGAGAGTTGTAACACCCCAATAAAAATAAGATAATTATTTAAAATAAGTTAATAATATATTTATTAATTTAATTAAATAATTGGATTATTATTATTGGAATTATTATTATTGGAATTATTATTATTGGAATTATTATTATTGGAATATAATGTTGGAATCAGTAAAAAGAGTCCCATTTGGCAAAAAGAGGTTTTCACGTGAAAACAGAGAAACGACTCTAAAGTGGAAAAAGGGCAAAGAGCCAAAGAACAAGGGTTGAAGAGAGGAAGAGCTCGAAGCTAAAGGATTGCCGGATTAACTCAGGTAAGGGGGGTTTATCGTCGTTTAATGGGTATTATGGGTTAACATGTAATGGGTAGTGATAAACCATTTATTTGACTCTGATTAGAATGATGTATACTGAAATTCGTGAAATATTGGATGAACGAAATATGGGTTATAATTGAAGGAAATTCGTAGGAATTAGACGTAATAAAGTTAGAATTGCGAAATCGAATAGAGTATGATCTGTGTTAGACAATATGATTGAATGTTGTGTAAAAATTGGAATGTGGAAGGTTGGATCCGAGAATCTCGTAGCAGAGAAAACCATAGCAGATCTGGAATTCTGGTTTCTGGTCATACGCGTATGGCACTAGGCAATACGCGTATGAGATGGTCTGGTACGCGTATGGCACTAGGCAATACGCGTATGGATGAGGAAGATGATGTTTTGAACGTGGTTTTGTCTCTGTTGGTACGCGTATGAGGAAGTGGTACGCGTAGCATACGCGTATGAGGCAGACAATACGCGTATGGGATTGGTTGAGAAATGGGCCATACGCGTATGGGACTAGGCAATACGCGTATGGGCAGAATTGTGATTTTTCTGAGCTGTTGTTGTGCAGTTTTGGCCATTGCAGCTGGGTGATGTAATTTAGCTGATGTATGATATAGTAGGGATCATTTCCCGTTGTTTTGAGCAGCGTAGGTATTAGTAGAGTGTGCTAATACGGTGATTTATTATTTAGCATGATATGATATGATTCTGTGATAAACATGCTGATGATGTATGATGGTATGCATAATACTGTGAATGTATCTGTTATGTATGCAATTGTGAATGGACTGTTTATGGCTTAGAGTGTGAGCATATGTCTATTTTGAATTGTTGATGATGTTTGCATGCTAGGTGATTTAGCATGTATATTATGGCCTTTATGGTGGTAGCTAATTCCCATGGTGAGGAATTAGTGAGTGAGTTGTTGTGGATTGTTGTTGATGTTTGCATGCTAGGTGATTAGCGTGCATATCATAGCCCTTGGGGTGGTAGCTAATTCCCATGGTGAGGAATTAGTGAGTGAGTCACTAGGTCTCAAATGAGTGGGACTAGTGAGCTTGGTAGCCGTATCTGGATTTGATCGGTGAGGTTGAACTATATGTTCACGAATAGTCGGTACCGCATGCATGGAGTCTCATTGCATAATGTATGTATGGCGTATAATATGAATGGATGTATTCCAATATTATACGTGTGTTGTGTGTTTATGTTGAGTATGACTATGATATTGAGTTGATGCTGCTGTTGCTGAATGTGTGATCTGATTAGGGTGATGAGATGTGTTAATTTACTTAGCATTACATGATATTTTATAATGCTTATTATATCGATTGAGGAACTCACCCTTACAACTATGTTTCAGGTAACGAGCAGTGATTGAGTAGAAGCTAGTCCTTGGAGTCTAGTGTAGTTCCTTAGTGGGTCATGCTCTGGTAGATGTAACATCGGGACGGGATGTTTTACTTGTTTTTCATTGTTGATTGTTGAACAAGTTTACATGTAATGTGTTACATGTTTTGCATTGTTGTTAGATTTTATCCGCTGCGAATTATGCAAATGTTTTATTTTGATTAAATAAATGAGCATGACAGGATATTTTGATGATTGGTGTGAAGTGTCAAGTGTGACACCCTTAATTGCATATCTACTCTGATTTATGTTTTGTTGATTTAATTAAATATTGGGGTATTTTAGGAGGGTGTTACACGTTTGACTTCCCGGTTTGAAACCTCAGTTTGACCGTTCGCTTGTGGGTGATAGGGAGTAGTCACCTTGTGCTTTACACCATAATGTTGCAAAACTTTTTCTAAGGGTGTATTGCAAAAGTGTGAGCCGCCATCACTTACCAACACTCTAGGCACACTAAAACGTGAAAATATGTTTTTCTTTAAAAATTTGATCACTGTTTTGGCATCGGCCTTAGGTGAGGCAATTGCTTCCACCCACTTCGAAACGTAATCGACAGCTACTAGTATGTACTCATTTGAGAAAGAAGAGGGGAATGGGCCAACGAAATCAATACCCCAACAATCAAAAACTTCCACTTCTAGCATGTTGGTTAGAGGCATTTCATCCTGTTTTCCTATTCCTCCACTCCGTTGACATGTATCACAACTCTTCGCATGTTCGTGCGCATCTTTGAATAAGGATGGCCAATAAAAACCCGATTGGAAAACTTTAGTGGCTGTTCTCAAACCACTATAGTGACCTCCATACGGAGAGTTGTGACAGTGCCAAAGAATGTCTCTTGACTCCTCAATTGTTACACACCGTCTCAAAATATTGTCTGCTCCTACTTTAAACAGATAAGGGTCATCCCAAACATAATATTTTGCATCTGCCAAGAATTTCCTTCTTTGATTGCAAGTGAGGTCTTCTGGTGTTAAACCGGTTGCTTTGTAGTTAGTAAAAAGAGCAAACCAAGGCCTCACTTGAATCGCATAGAGTTTTTCATCTGGAAATTCTTCTCTCACCTCCTCTTCCTTGTTTGTAATGTCTACATTGACCAACCGAGACAAATGATCTGCCACCAAGTTTTCAGAACCTTTTTTATCCCGAATTTCTAGATCAAACTCTTGTAATAAAAGGATCCAACAAATAAGCCTTTGTTTTGAATCCGGCTTGGTAAGCAGATATTTTATCGCCGAGTGGTCAGTGTAAATTACAACCTTTGAACCAATCAAATAAGCTCTAAACTTTTCCAATGCATATACTATGGCTAGTAATTCCTTTTCAGTTGTTGCGTAATTAACTTGTGCTTCATTTAGCACCTTACTAGCATAGTGTATGGCATGGAAAACTTTATCGCTTCTTTGTCCTAACACCGTACCAACTGCGTAATCGCTAGCATCACACATGAGTTCGAAATCAAGGTTCCAGTTTGGTGCTACGATTATTGGTGCGGTGACCAACTTTTCTTTCAAATCTAAGAAAGCTTTAAGACGTGATTCATCAAAAAGAAAAGGCGTACCTTTGTTGAGCAAATTGCTCAATGGCTTTGCGATCTTTGAAAAATCTTGTATGAATCTCCGGTAGAAACCGACATGTCCTAGAAAGCTTCTTATCCCTTTAATGTTAGCTGGAGGTGGTAGTTTCTCAATAACCTCCACCTTGGCTTTGTCCACCTCTAACCCTTCAGAAGAAATCTTGTGACCAAGAACTATACCCTCGGTGACCATAAAATTGCATTTTCCCAGTTGAGCACTAGGTTGGTCTCCACGCATCTCCCAAAAACTACATCAAGGTGTTTTAAGCACAATTCAAAAGATGATCCATAAACAGAAAAATCATCCATGAACACCTCAATACATTCTTCTATTAAGTCCGAAAATATAGCTTGCATACACCGTTGAAATGTGGTCGGTGCATTACATAACCCAAAAGGCATTCTTCGGTAAGCAAAGATGCCAAAAGGACACGTAAAAGCTGTCTTCTCATGATCTGCTGGATTTACTGAAATTTGATTATACCCCGAATATCCGTCCAAGAAACAGTAGAAATTTTTGCCGGCTAACCTCTCCAACATTTGATCCATGAAGGGTAGTGGGAAATGATCTTTCCTTGTGGCTTGGTTCAACCTTCTATAGTCGATACACATCCTCCACCCTGTCACTGTTCTTGTCGGAATCAACTCATTTTTATCATTTTTGATCACCGTCATTCCTCCTTTCTTGGGGACCACTTGTACCGGACTCACCCATGCACTATCGGATATAGGATAAATCATTTCGGCTTCCAATAGTTTGACAACTTCTTTCCGGACTACCTCTTTCATTGATGGATTCAGACGCCTCTGAGGTTGCGCAACTGGTTTGAAATTTTCCTCCATCATGATCTTATGCATGCAATATGCCAGACTAATACCCTTCAAGTCGGATAACACCCACCCTATTGCACCTTTGTTCTTTTTCAATACTTGAATCAACTTGTCTTCCTCTTGTGTGGACAACGTGTTGCTTATAATCACTGGTTTAGTACACTCGTCTCCAAGAAACACATACTTCAAGTGTGACGGAAGAATTTTCAACTCTAACTTTTGCTCTTCCGTCTTCTTCTTTGCATCCAAGTCTTCCGTTAATTCTTCTTGATAGGCCAGCTCACCACAAGATTCTAGCTCGTGCAACATTGCTTCGATCTCTCGTTCCTCATTGTCGGTTAACACGTTGTATGCTCCGATAAGGGATCTTTCTAGAGGATTAGAGATATGAATTTGGTTCGCGACCTCCACTACTTCCTCTTCAATTGCATCGATTCGGAAAGAATCATGCTTGTCGATTGGATGCTTCATAGCTTCAAAAAGATTAAAGGTCACCTCTTCATCTTGCACTCTTACCTTCATTAGCCCATCATCTATGTCAATCATCATCCGAGCAGTTTTCATAAAAGGTCTTCCAAGAATTAGGGGTACATCACGGTCCTCATCCATCTCTACTATTACAAAATCCACCGGAAACAAAAATTTGTCCACTTTCACAAGCATGTCTTGAGCGATTCCGTATGGTGAGGTGGTAGACTTATCGGCTAGTTGTAGAGTCATTCTCGTCGATTTAATCTCAACATTCCCCAATCTTTTGACAATGGAGAGGGGTATTAAATTTATACTAGAGCCCAAGTCAATCAAACCATTTCCAACGTATGTGCTTCCAATGGTTACCGGTAGAACAACCCGGCCCGGATCAGACTCCTATCTTGGGAGAGTCTTTTGGATGATGGCGTTACACCGTGCATCAAGCAATATGGTCTCATCTTCCATGTGTCGCCTTTTCTTGGTAAGAATATCCTTCATGAATTTAGCATACCGCGGCATTTGTTCTAATGCATCAGCAAATGGAATGTTGATTTGGAGTTGCTTGAAGATGTCCATGAACCGTGAATAATGCCTAGCATTGTCCTTCCTTGATGGAGCATGTGGATAGGGTAGATGTTGAGTTGGAATGACGCTCACCCCTTTCTCAGATTTCTTCTTCTTCTTTGATTCAGCATCTTTTTTTCCTTCCAGATCAATCTGCTGCTCAGTTGGCAAAACCTGCTGTTTTCGCGGCGCGAAGGTGGTTCGCGGCGTGAACTGAGCATTTCCAGTAGCATTTTCCCTTTCACCAACTATGTCTTTTTCTTCCAGCATCCCATCAGTGATGTTCTCTTCTACAATCTCTTCACCTTTTTCACTTACCAACTCTTTACCACTCCTTGTGACAATTGCTTTGCAATGCTCCTTTGGATTCGGTTGAGTGTTAGCAGAGAAAGAAGGCCCTGCGTTTTGTTCTGACAGTTGCTTCACGAGTTGGCCTACTTGATTTTCCAGATTTTTAATTGCTGCTTCGTTACTCTTCTGATTTGCCATGGAAGCTTGCATGAATTGTTGAAGAGTGTCTTCTAGCTTGGAATTTCCTCCTTGCGACTGCTGTCCTTGAGAGTTTGGATGTTGGTAAGGACTTTGCTGCTGAAAATTTTGATTGTTGAACCTTGACGGTTGATAGCCTTGATTGTTTCTTGGTTGGTAGCCTTGATTGTTAGGCTGCTGTCTTTGATAGCCCTGATTTTGATTGTTCACATAACTCACTTCTTCTTGGGGTGGCGGACAAAAACCAGTAGGGTGATCCCCTTGGCATAATTCGCAACATGCTACTTGATGCTGAACTTGAAACCCTTGAATCTCTTTTATTTGTTGTGGAAGCTTGGCCATTTGTTGAGTGAGAAGCTCCACTTGTTGAGAGAGTAGCTTGTTTTGAGCAAGGATGGCATCATTGGTATTTAACTCAAGAAATCCCGGCTTACGTTGTGAAGGGCTACAATCATGTTGACCTTGATGATCATTGAGGGCCATCCGTTCAATAATGACTTTAGCTTCTTCCGCAGTTTTTGACATAAGCGAGCCATCCGCGGTGGCGTCCAGAAGTGTCTTGTGAGTTGATTGGAGTCCATTTAGAAAAATATGGATTTGAGTGAGCTCATCAAAACCACGTCCCTTACATTTTCTCAACATTGATTTGAATCTTTCCCAAGCTTCATTTAGAGACTCGTTGCCTCCTTGAGTGAATACCGCAATAGCCATTTTGGCTTCCATGAATCGGGATTGAGGGAAGTATCTTTCTAAGAACTTTTCTTCTAACAAATTCCAATCCGTCATTACTCTTTCCGCTTGATCAAGGTACCACTCTTTTGCCTTCCCCACTAAGGAGTGTGGGAACATCCTTTTGAATAGTGCCTATTCACCCGTTTCATCAATTCCCGTAGAACCCGCAATCTCATAAAATTTGATGAGATGGGTATACGGATCTTCATGATCCATTCCGGTGAATGGATTTGCATAGAGAAGTTGGAGGATTCCGGTCTTCATCTCTGTATTTCTTCCTCCACGGGCAAATTGAGCATTTCTTCTTGGACTATTAGCGGACATTTCGGTACGATTGTCATCCGCCATGTTTCCGTCACAAGCCTCTACAACCACTTCTTCGATTGGAACAAGTGCGGAAGTAGATGCTTCTTCTCTCCGGTTCCTCTCTTCGGCTAGTTTCCTTCTTCTTCGTGTTTTGCTATTGAGCTTCCGAAGTGTTCTTTCAATTTCAGGATCGAATTGAAGTTACTCCTCGGTTGCTTTTCCTCGCATGCACTAGAATCTATAAAACTAACAAACCAAGTGAAACAAAAGAGGGATAATAACAATTGTAACACAACTTAAAACAAAGAATTATTGCAATGCTTGTAATATCGACACCAATCCCCGGCAACGGCGCCAATTTGTTGAAAAGTATATCTTCGGCAAATATTTTTATATCGTATCCACAGAGATTGGTTGATATTACCGCCGTTCTATAATCCAAATGTTGTAAGTTCAGAAAGTAACAAGGTTGTTTTGGTTGGAAAGTTATCTTGTGAGTAAATGTCACTAAAAACAGTAAAATGGTTTTAATCTAGTGTAAAAGCTTGGCAAGATTGGAGTTCACTATTTCAAATGCTTATGATTCCTTATGATAAATAAATAGATTCAAGATTATTGATGATGTTCAAGTATCCTCTCAAAGTCATTTATGTCTAAATGATATTGTGATAATCACTATATTGATCCTTAGACGATCTCTCCACCTAACTATCAATATAGCAATCTTTAATGTTTAATACCAAAGAAGAGTAATGAGTAAATCTATCTCTACAACTTATTCACTACTTGAAAATCTGTTTTACGTCAAGACTCAAATAATCTCTCTCGACAACTACTCAAATCTGGTTTTCAACTTAGGGCAAAAACAGTATTCAATACATCAACAATCTTTATCATACATATAAATCAAATGGAATACATAAATATATGAGAATAGCTACTACCTCCAATCTTGACAAAAGGGAGTTTAGCTCCTCATCATCATTGTTCAAAGCAGAAAGTTAAAGAAGAAAAACTATGTTTTTCTCTCTTACAAAAAGCTCTCAATATCAATGTGTGTATGATAATAGTGTATGTTTTTCATGCCCTAGCATAATGTATTTGTTTCTAACAAAAAAGGTAGACATTTCCCTAATTGGTCATTGTCATCTCAAGCAGAAAAGCAATTCCCAGGAAGACATCAAAATGGCAATCAACTTTTTCTGCAAGACAGCACTTTTGACCCTCAGTCAGCTTGCTGGATTCGCAGCCTTCGCGGCGCGAACTGTTGCTTCTCCAGCTTCCTTGTTTGGCAAGCTTCCTCCAAAGTGTGGTGTTGCAATCCAAAGCCTTCTTAACCAAAAATTCTACAAAACTAACAAATATGTGAAATAACTATTCAAAACAAAATAAATTAAACCTAATTGCATTTATACAAAATAGTGAGAATAAAAGTGTGTAATTACATCAAAACTTGGTAAAAGGGACCGATAAAATGATATAAAAAGTAGTACTAATTGGTCCCTAACAGTCGGGCAATAGAATTTTGGTGTTAATGCATGTTAGAGACATAGTATGATGGACTATTCTCATGAAACATACCACACACAAAAAGAATATGCAAAAGGTGTGGCCTAATCTCATCCATACTCATGTCAATTTTTCAATCAACTAGCATTAGGACTTTGAGATGTCATAGGCCAAATGGAATGAATGAATGAATAAAGGGAATAAGATTAAGTGGGAGGGGAATGGATCAAAACACAAATTGGTCAAAGGAGGACTTTTACCAAATTAATATCATCCATTCATTTTGGGAGATGGAATGTACATTCCATCAATCCCATAAATCCAATGATATTAATTTGACAAAGTCAAATCGACCTTGACCAATGCCCAACAACAAGAGTTAAACATAAACAAGTCATCACAATTGGTCAACAAATTTATTTGGCATTTATTCAAATTAAAATACTAAAATAGTGCATTTAAATTAAATATGGTTTGTCCAATTCCTAAAATCTCATCAAAACACCAAAGAAATGGCCATGAGATTTATCATAGGTCAAACAAGGCCAAAGGACCTTAGGGAAAAAACTTCATAATTTTTGGACATTTAAAAATACTTTTAAACAATTAAAACAAATGCAAAAATAAATTAATTCATGAAAAATATTAATAATGATCCAAAAAGTAATTTTAATTCAGAATATGGAAGAGAAAAATATTTGAAATTTTTTGGTGAAAGTCCCATATTTTTTGGATCAATATTGAATTTAATATGAATTATTGAAAATAATGCAATTAAAATGAAAATTAAAATATCAGAAAAAACGTGGACCACTTGATCTCCCTCATTAATTGAGGTGGCAGATCAAGTGGCCAGAAACGCGCGTTCTACCATAGTCATTAGTCAGCGCGCTGTATAGTTGGTAATCACAATGAACACTCAGAATTAAAATATATTAGATGGATCATGTGGTTTAGAGCCTTTCCAACGCATCGCCGGAGCCAGAGCTCCGGTCATCTTCTCCGGTGGACCTCACTGGATTGGTCGACCACCAACCATCACCGAAATGAAAAAAACAAGGACAATGATTTTAAAGTAAAAATGGCACTGAGCTCGAATCTGGCCCCAATTCACTCTAACTCCAATTATATTGAGAGATACATGGAGTTGAAATTTGAGATACATGAACTGAGATGCTTAGATTTGGCCTTAAAGCAACTCAAATTTCTTGCCTACATTGGTAGGACTTCAGATAACCAAAGAATCAATAGAATTGAGCAAGAATTTGAGAGAATCGAAGAGTTTAAAATTTCTGGAAAATACCTTCAGTGGAGGTCTGGATTCAACTGATCTTGGTCTTGCTTGTGCTTGATCTCACTCCACTTGCTTGCAGAAGAAGGATTGGATGCTTAAAAGGTTGTGGGTTCCTGGAGATTTGAATTTCAAAACAGTGGAAATTCAACCTCAAATTTAAATGAAGTTCTCAGGTTTATCCTTGCAAAGTGAGGGTTTGAGATGGGGGATCAAAGCTGGTGCGAATGTGTGTTGATTGCTGAGCATATGAGGCTCTATTTATAACTGAATCCATTGCTTTTTGCACACTTGAAATCACTTTCTAAATTTGGTCATTGATGATTCATGGGTGCATGGGCGCGCATAGGCCCATAAAATCATTGCCATAAGTCCACAAATGAATGTTAGATAGTCTGAATTGAGCTTGGATTGCAAGGCAAGTGTGCATTTGGATTTGAAGTTTGATTCTTGCCAAGTGATGTCATCATGTTCTTGCGATGTGCATCCTATGCATTCCTTCTCCAAAATGAATGGATTTGAGCTCTTTGGAAAGGTGAGATCAAGAGGAACAACTTTCATGTTCAACACTTTTTCATTTGGAGCTTGGAACTTGAGGAAATTTGAGGTGGAAGTTTGGAAATTTTTGACATATCAAAGTTTTTCTAAGTGTCAAGTCATATGTCTCAATATTCCAACTTGCTTAACTTTTTATATGAGCTTCAAATGAGAAATGTGTATTCATCAAAGTTGTATCTCTTTCAAAGACCTTCAAAATAGTCACAAATTTCATGTCATTTTGATTTAAAATGATAGAGTTATGCATTTTTGAAGTTTGGAAAAATCACTTGATCAATGGTATAGGTCAAAAGTGACCTATAATGTAACCTCATATCACATGCTCAAAAAAGTTGAATTAGCTCCCAATCCAAACATAAAAGTTGAAGTAGACACATTGAGTTTGATTATGAAACTTGTAAATCTTTCATCTCATAAAAATTGAGCAAGTTATGGCTTTGGGAAGTTGACTTTCAAATTAGGGTTTAGACAAAATGACCTATAATGTTTCAACATAGAAAATGATTTTCCAATCAAAACTAGCTCTAGGTCTCAACATGAAATTTGTTTGTAATTTAGAGTAAGTGTTCTCTTGTAATCATTTTCATATGGTGAAAATTGTAGGCGATAGGGTTTAGGGAGACCCAGTTTTGATCAGATGAATTCATCTGGCCAACCACCATCAACCAACTTGCTAACTTCCAATTCTCTTGACTTTCTTGGCTCATGGTAGATCATATATGCATAAAATGATGAATTTTGAAGTTTCCCTTGAGAAATTTGATTAATCGGTGAGATAGCTTGTTGGAGAAGTTACTCAAGATACCCAGTCAAACTAGGGTTTCCAAGGCAAATCACCCTCAAACTCTTGAAGAAAACTTGATCAATATAACATGTAGAGAACATTGGGACTCGTGTGTGATGCTCATAACCATTATTGGATCAATTCTTGGTTGTGCTCTTTGTTCATGAGGGTCTCAAACCCTAGATGTGAACTTGATGAATCAATGGAATCATGCCCTTCCTACAAAAGAGTTAGACAAATGCAAAGACATATTTTTGGTATTTTGGTTAGTGAAATGATAAAATACAAGTATGATATAATCAAAAAGTGCTTGGTGATCTCTCCCAAAACAAAACCAATGAAAGAGGGGTAAGGAGGATGCCAAGGTATGATCCCAATGCTAGTGCTTATGATGAAATTGCATGAGGGATCTTAGGGTCAAAATTGGGGTCTTACAAGGGGAAACCCCTTTCTCACTCGTTTATGGTATGGAAGCAGTGCTCCCCGTAGAGGTTGAGATTCCATCGTTGTGGGTGCTCATGGAAGCCAAGTTGACTGAGGCTGAATGGTGTCAAACCAGGTTTGATCAGCTGAATTTGTTTGAAGAGAAGAGATTGACTGCCATGTGTCATGGTCAGTTATATTAGCAGTGGATGAAGAAAGTTTTTGATAAGAAGTTCAGACCTCGGGTATTCAAGGAAGGTGACCTTGTGCTCAAGAAGATTCTATCGTTTAAACCAGATTTTAGGGCAAATGGACTCATAATTATGAAGGCCCATATGTTGTTAAGAGAGCCTTTTCAGGCGGTGCATTGATTCTTACAACTATGGATGGTGAAGAGTTCACTCGTCATGTGAACGCAGATGTAGTCAAGAAATACTTTGCCTAAAAAGAAAAGAACAACTCGCTAAGTTGAAAACCCGAAAGGGCGGCTTAGGCAAAAATGAGCGTCTCGGTGGATTGAAAACCCGAAAGGGCGATCCAGGCAAAAATTAGAGACATAAAACAGAAAGATGTTTCCCGATAAGTTGAGTACCCCACCCTGGGGCAACTTATGCAAAAATTAGGGATTATGGCAAGTAACTGCAATTTGCTAATCTTCAACTTTTGGAGAAACTTTGTTGAGCACAAGGGTTGACGTCAATTTATCATCCCCAGTAGCGGCCGAAAGCACGGCGGATATCAAGAGTTTGTAGAAGGATTATCGATCATTTGTATTCAATGTAACCCTTTTCCATGTAAATTACCATTTTCAACTTTGTAAAGATCTATGGAGTCTTGTCATTCACAGACTACCATTCTATTAAATAAAGTTGAGCTTTTATCCAATTGTTCCACTCTTATTTACTTCAGCCAAATAGTTTAAATTTTATTATGATCATTTTTTAATTTAAATTTTTTAGTCAAAATCATTTTCTTAAACATATAAAAGCAAGAATTTTAAAGCAATTAAAAAGAAATATCAACAGCATTCTGAAAGCAGCAAGTCCTAAGTGTGGAGCATTAATGGTTCCCCCGAGCAGTTAACCCTTCAGTTATCCCCAGTCGAGTTGGTTGATACTTTCCCCCAGTGGAGTTTGTGGATATTCCCCCAGTAAAGTTTGTATATTCCTCAGCAGGGTTGATGTTGGTTTTAATCTCCAGCAGAGTGACACTGATTTCCCCAGTAAATTGCATTGGTTCCTCCACCAGTCACCATCCTGCTTGATCCCCAGTAAAAGTTTCCTCCTGGTTTCTGAGCAACTATTTGTGTTTATCCCCCATACGGTTGTACCCCACTTGATATGGTGTTGACCTAGAATTTTCTGCAGATTCAATAACATTTCCTTTCCTCAGAAGATCTCCTGCTTCCCCGGCTTGGGTTGAGCCTTTGGGATGTTGATCTCTTTGCTCCGGCAGTTGTTCCCCTTTTTTGTGGATTGACCGAGGATTGTATCGATGATTCAAGTTTTTGCGACACCTTTGTATCCTTTGCGATCGTTTTTTCAGCATAATCATCATATAAACATATACATATACATATACACTCATATAATTTCATAATTGCATGATTATATCATCATATTGGTTGATTCATTGTTTGAGACTCTTATTCTCTATTATGGCGGTATTTTATCCCCATACAAAACTGGCATTTGTCCTCCTTCAATTGTAGAGTGTTGGCCCCTTAAGCAGAAAGACTTTAACCTTTCTCCTTTACCCACTGAGTTATTTCCTCATGGAAGATTATTGTTTTAGTTTCCTCCCTAGTGGATTATCTGGATGGAATCACTCCCCTTGAGTTATATCCTCATTGGGTTGAGTCTTGATTGAC
Source organism: Lathyrus oleraceus (assembly GCF_024323335.1). Taxonomy (NCBI): domain Eukaryota; kingdom Viridiplantae; phylum Streptophyta; class Magnoliopsida; order Fabales; family Fabaceae; genus Lathyrus; species Lathyrus oleraceus. The sequence continues at coordinate 302,285,018 of NC_066580.1, read as the reverse complement.
CGTTTCTTTCTAGTTCTTACCTAGATAGATGATTTGGGTTCCCTAAGGGTTTATTACCCAGTAATTGGTAATATTCTTCTTAGTTTGCAGTTTCTTACTTCTTTCCCTAAAATTCTGGTATCAGATATGAGATGTCGAAGGTAATGTCACGACACTAATATTTGAACAACATAAACAGGATAAAAGATAAAGAACAGTAATGCAAGAGACACAAGCAATTGTTAACCCAGTTCGATGCAAACTCACCTACGTCTGGGGGCTACCAAGCCAAGAAGGAAATCCACTAAATAGAATCAGTTCAAAGACTCTCAGTAAACAACACAAGTTACAGTCTTTTTCACCTAATCTCTACCCGTGTGACTTCTACCTAAGAACTCTTAGATATGAGACCCTACTCACTCCCCCTCAATCACAGCAGTGATATTAAACAAGAATCGCAATGAAAAGAAGACACTCTTCAAAGACACACACTTGATCTTACTTAACAGCTTCAATCAAGTAGAGACACACTCATGCTTAAAAGCTCTGAGTGGTAAATTACAACTCAAAAATCAGACCAATTCAATCATCTATGGATGAATTGAATGGCTTATAATTCACACTACCACACAATACTTAAACCCTTATTCTCTCTCAATATTTCGTTCGTTATTTCTTGTGTATCAAATCAGGTTTTCCATGTCCTTTTTATAGAAGCATTTGGCTGGGCTTGGACATCATAAACCCCTAAAACTATTTTCCATTCATATCTTCTCATGACAATTGATTAGATATCTTTGGAAAATAAGTTAATCTCGTTGTAATTACTGATTGATAGCGTGTTCAATCAACTCATCAATCATACACAGATTGCCATTAAAAACGCAATCACATAATACATAACATTCAGACTGAATGTTCTGTATACAGATGTCATGACATCGGGTCTGACATCTCAGTAAAATCCTGCATAATAACATTTTAAACATCCAGCAGGTACAAGATATCTTATATTAAGACATCACATGTGACAACTTGTGAACACTCTTGGTTTTACCAAAATTGCTGCCAACACCTAGAACCAACAAACTCCCCCTTTGGCAAATTTTGGCTAAAACATATATCAGTCCATTTGTTCACAAGAAAAACATAGCAGTAGTTAAGCAGCAGCAGAAGCAATAACCACACAATTACTAGCTATAATGGCAACTAATAATAGACACATAATAAACACATAGGTGCTTATTCGCCCTCTAAGTTTGTTCAACACAGACTGTAACATATCTCCTTCAACATCAACACCTGTAACATTCAGAATCACACTCTGACATCTCCTTCAACATCAGCACCTGTACAGCACAAAATATTATTCTATTCAACATCAGTTGTCATCTGTTTAGCCTAGCTACTTCAGCATACATTAACTGCAGCTCTCCACATATTAACTTCTCCCCCTTTTTAGTCAAAATAGACCAAAGTGACCAATTAGACAAAATAAATGTCAATCAATCCAGCAGAGAATGTCACAAAGGATGTTATAACATATAAAATGTTAAAACAAAATGTCAGGTGGTACATAACCATAATTATACACAGCTACATTAGCTGAGATAATCAGAAATCCAGAGAACTCATAAAGAGCCCAAAAATTACATCATGGCATCAAAAAAGACTGCTACAAACATTAAACAGAAAACATCAAAGCATTCAAGCATCCAGAACACACATCATTATAATAGGGGAACCATCATCACCACAACTTAGTCTAAGGAGGTAGCATCTTCATCACCTTCAGATCCAAAACTTCCACTAGATTGATCTTGAGAATTAGACCTCTCACTCGAGGTGTGGGCATCTGTTTCCTTGGCTTCACTAACATTATCCATCTCTCCTTGCTCCAAGCTACTAATTAGAACCTCTAAAACCTCTTTCCTAGCCTTAGCCACCCTAATCCCAGTTTCCAACTCCTTATAGGTTTCTTTCAATTGAGCAATCAGGCCACCTTGAGAGGCTGGCTTCTTCATTGCAGATGTCATGACAATGTCATTGACATGACTGCCTTCAAATAACTTGTAATGAATTGACAATGGAGGCTTCCTTCTAATGGAAATATCACTTGTGCTTAAAATACCAGGTTGCTGGCTTAGAATTATCCCACAAATGATTGAGGGAAAGGCAATTGGCAGCTTCACTGCATTAGTGGAAGCATGTTTAACAATTTGTTCAAACATGACCTTCCATAATCAAAGTTGAGCTTGGTTCCAATAGCATATATTATTCTTCCAAGAGCATTGGAGATTGTTGAGATGTGGTTTGTTGGTACCCAATTGGCTGACCCTATCTTATTCAAGATAGCATATTTTACAGTTAATTTGCCAGCAGAGAGATGCTTTTTGCTTGGCCATTCCTTGACTTGACCAACAATGATTGTCCTACAAACTTCATTGTCTGTGGCCTCTAATTCAACAGCTCCTTTTGTTCCTCTTCCTAGGAACTTATTGATTACAGTTGGGGAGAACCTTACACACCTTCCTCTAACAAACACTTTGTAAAACTCTTTGTTGTTCTTGTCAGCAATATCCTCCGGGATGTTCACCACAAACTCCTTCACTAGACCTTCAAAACATTGGGGTAATGCACTCACTGTTTTCATTAAACCGGCAGACTTGATCAACTCCATAACCTCCTTCACTTCCACAGCATCCTTCCCTAGTTCGCTCTCCACAACAACTTTCCTATGTATCACAAATTTCCACTTGGCTGCACCATCTTCCAGATGAAATGAAATGTTATCCAAATGCACAGTAGCAACCTTAGCTGGAGATTTTCTAACAGCTTACTTTTTAACAGGAGAGATGTCTAGGACATTGTCTTCGACATCATATTCAGAATCAGAAGTTTCTCTGACCTTTCTCTTCTTGACTTCCACTTTGCTCCATGACTTTGAAGGACCTACAGCAGCAGCCTTCTTACTAGTTCTGTCTGTCATCATCTCAGCCACAGACCTCCCTTTCCTGGTCTTCATTCTCTTTGCAACCCTTGGCTCCAAGTGATGAAGCAAGGTGTCATCTTCATCATCTGAGCTCTCTTCCTCCAAATCAATCACCTTTTCAACAGAGTCATGCTTCTTAGATTGAGAAGCATCTGCAGGTTTCTTACTAGGCAAGGTTTTTCCTAGAGAACACAGTCCCTCAGCAGCAATATCTTTCTCTGACCTAGATGAATCATCATCTTTCTCATTTTGAGGTTCCACCTCAGGTGAGGGGTCCCTTCTAGACAAAGGAGTCGACACTCCCTTGACTGAGTGTCCTTCATTTAGGATCCTTGTGACCATATTCCTAATGACACGATATGTATAATGCATTTCATCCTTAGGGGGACGGTTATCATAACTGTTACCTTAATTGTTTCTTATAGTGGAAGATGGACCAGGGGCGTCGCCTGGGATTACTGAAAGAGGAATAACTTCCAAAACGTCTTCATCCAGAAAATCCATGGAGGGAGTTCTTGCTTTGTGAGTGGGTTTTGAACCAGAAGATGACGGATGTTGTGACATTTTGTTGAACTTGTGAAAATATTTTTGTTACCCTAGCAGAGATGGTTGATACAGTTTGATGAAGATGGAAGTGGTTATGTTGAGGTAGCGTGTGAAAGTGGTATAGATGGTAGTTCCAATACTAGGTAATGATTTACCATAAATGGGGCACTTTCTTTTAAGTGGGCAGACAATATTTTTATTACCTTTTCCACTCCAAATTTCTATAAATTCTCATGAATACAAATCCCCAATTTCCCTCTTAAACATTCAAACTGATTAGCATCCAAAGCCTTTGTAAATATGTCAGCTAATTGCATTTCAGTAGTAACATGCTCCAGTGCTATGATTTTCTCTTCCACAAGTTATCCAATGAAGTGATGACGAATATCAATGTGCTTTGTCCTGCTGTGCTGAATAGGATTCTTAGAAATATATATAGCACTCAGGTTGTCACAGTATAATGTCATGACATCTTGTGTGACATTGTATTCAGTCAACATTTGTTTCATCCAAACCATTGAGAACAACTACTTCCAACTGCTATGTATTCAGCTTCAGTAGTGGATAGGGACACATAATTTTGTTTCTTGCTAAACCATGATATCAAGTTATTCCCCAAGAAGAAACATCCTCCTGATGTGTTTTTCCTATCATCAGTACTTCCAGTCCAGTCAACATCACAGTATCCAGTCAGCATGGATCCATAACCATGAGTATATAACATTCCATAGTCACTGGTGCCATTGACATATTTCAGTATCCTCTTTACTTGGTTTATGTGACTGACTTTTGGTTCAGCTTGAAATCTAGCACAAACACCTACAGCAAAGGCAATGTCAAGTCTACTTGTTGTGAGATATAGCAGACTTTCTATCATGCTTCTGTACAAACTTTGATCTACACTAACACCATTTTCATCTTTGGAGACTTTCAAATGTGTAGGAGTAGGTGTCCTTTTGTGACTTGCATTCTCCATGCCAAACTTCTTAATAATGTTCTTGGCATATTTGCTTTGAGATAGAAAGATAGAATCTTCCATCTGCTTGACTTGTAGCCCAAGGAAATAGGTCGGCTCTCCAACAAGGCTCATCTCAAACTCAGACTGCATTTGTCTAACAAAATTGAAATTCTAGTAACAGACTATCGATGTCACACTGGATGTTATGACATCCAATTCTGCGCAGACAGGTAATGTATGCAGAAAGTAAATGTAAAAGGTAGTAAATGACACAGAGAATTGTTTACCCAGTTCAGTGACAAACACACCTACGTCTGGGGGCTACCAAGCCAGGGAGGAAATCCACTATAAGAGGTATTAATTCAAGACTTAAACCACCAGTTTAATCCTATCACTTAAGACCTACCCAATGCAATTTCAATCTAAACTAAGACCTGAGTACCTACTCACTCCCCCTCAATCACAGCAGTGATTACAACCTTTAATAATTTTAAAGTCAGTGGTGAAGATATACTTCAAACAACTCTTGATTGTGCTTAAAAGCTTTTATCAAGAAACACAGCACTCACGCTTAAAAGCTTAGAGTGACACAACAATTACAACTCAATAAACACCCTAGTCCAATGCAATCATCTAGGTGATAATTGCTTGGCTCACAAGTAAAACCTAATTCAAGACACAATAAAAGTACAGCAAGGATATATAATGATATATTTAATTCTTCACGCTTCAAACCCTCTAATTGCTGAAAGTAGGATTGCCATCCTTTTATAATGCAGTACTTGGGCCTTGTACTTGAATTTCCTAAAATTAAGGTTAAGCAAGTTAACCTAATTTCCACACATTAGGGTGCTAACAAATAGGCTATATGTTAGGTCTCTTAATTTTAGCTCAGCTGTTAGTTTCCTGAAAAACAACCTGAGATAAATACTGAAACATAACAGAAAAACTAACTAGCCTATACTTTAGCATCTACTGTCAGGGATGAATGTCATAACATTCAGTTTGACATCCAAAGAATAGGCTATATGTTAGGTCTCTTAATTTTAGCACAGCTGTTAGTTTCTTGAAAATCAGCCTGAGATAAATACTGAAACATAACAGAAAAACTAACTAGCCTATACTTTAGCATCTGCTATCAGGGGTGAATGTCATAACATTCAGTTTGACATCCAGTAAATCCTGTATTAGCTAATCCTGTAGCATACTACTTAAGCATGTCATAACATCAGTCAAGACATCTAAGTACAGTAAGTGTTTTAACAAAAATGCAGCCAATCAAAAACATCTACAAACTCCCCCTTTGGCAAATTTTTGGCTAAAACAACTTGGCATCACAACAGAGTTCACAGCAGCAGAAAGCACACATCCAAGCAGAGAATCAAATTAGCTAATACACTTAGCAAACATAGAGGTTACACTTCAAACAGCAGCATCACAAGAGAAGATCAAGTAGATAGCAAACAGCAACATAACCTATTGTTTAGAGGACCTTCAACTTCAAAGAAATCTGTTGTCCTGGGGTACAGGTATTACTCCCCTTTTTTGTCAAAAATGTTGCCAAAGCAACACTTAATATTACAGACAAAAAAAATAAAAATACAAGCAATTACCAGAAACACACTCTTGATTTTACTTCACAGTTTCAATCAAGAATACACACTCTTAATCTTTCTTTACAGCTTTGATCAAGACGACACCCACTTGATCTTGCTTCACAGCTTTGATCAAGTAGACACACACTCTTGCTTAACAGCTTTAGAGTGACAAATTACAACCACAAATCAGATCTTCAATCATACATAGATTGCCATTAATTGTGCAATCACAAAACACCAGACATTCACACTGAATGTTCTGTGTACAGGATGTCATGACATCGGGTCTGACATCCTGGAAGGATCCAGCAGGTACATAGGATATCTCATGTTAAGATATCCCCCTAACATCTTGTGAACAAACTTGTTGCAAGTGAAATAACTATTATCTGTTGACCAATCAGAGCACACTTTCAATTGTTTAATAATTTGAAATATTAAACAGTACATTCCTAACATCCTTAGTTGCTATGATTCCTCAGAAAGACATATTCCCAACTTGCCCCTTAAATTTTCAAACTGAGTAGCATCCAAAGCCTTTGTAAATATGTCATCAAGTTGTAGTTCAGTTTCCACATGTTCCAAGGTAATCACTTTGTCTTCTACCATATCTCTTATGAAGTGATGTCTAATGTCAATATGTTTGATCCTGCTGTGTTAGATAGGATTCTTTGAAATGCTGATGGCACTGAGATTATCACAGAACAATGTCATGACATTCTGAGTGACATTGTACTCAGTCAGCATTTGTTTCATCCATACCAGTTTGGAACAACTGCTTCCGGCTGCTATGTACTCAGCTTCTGCAGTGGATAATGATACACGGTTCTGTTTCTTGCTTAACCAAGATATGAGATTGTTTCCCAAGAAGAAACATCCTCCTGATGTGCTTTTTCTGTCATCAGCACTCCCAGCCCAATCAGCATCATAATACCCAGATAAGATAGGCTCAGAGTCATGAGAGTATATCATACCATAATCACAAGTCCCATTAATATACTTGAGAATCCTCTTGACTTGATTTAAGTGACTCACTTTGGGTTCTGCTTGGTATCTAGCACACACACCAACTGCATAGGCAATATCAGGTCTACTAGCAGTTAGATATAGTAGGCTACCTATCCTGCTTCTATACAAGCATTGATCAACACTAGAACCTCCTTCATCTTTAGTTAACTTTAAATGAGTAGGTGCGGGAGTTCTTTTGTGACTAGCATTATCCATACCAAACTTCTTAACTATGTTCTTGGCATATTTGCTTTGGGAGAGAAACATATAATCTTCCATCTGTTTAACTTGCAGTCCAAGAAAATAAGTCAGTTCCCCAACCAAACTCATTTCAAATTCAGATTGCATCTGGTTAACAAAATGTTTCACCATTTTATCTGACATTCCACCAAAGACAATATCATCCACATATATTTGGGCAATCATGATTTTGCCATCTTCATCCTTCACAAACAAAGTCTTATCTATCCCTCCTTTTCTGTAACCATTAGTAGTCAAAAATTCAGTCAGCCTCTCATACCAAGCTCTAGGAGCTTGCTTCAATCCATACAGAGCTTTCCTCAACTTGTACACATGTTTTGGTAGATTAGGATCACTGAACCCTTTAGGTTGTTCCACATAGACTTCTTCATTCAAGTAGCCATTTAAAAATGCACTCTTCACATCCATTTGGAACAATTTGAACTTCAGAATGCAGGCAACACCTAACAGCAACCTTATTGACTCAAGTCTTGCAACAGGTGCAAAAGTCTCATCAAAATCAACCCCTTCAACTTGAGTATACCCTTGTGCCACTAGTGTTGCTTTATTCCTAGTGATTACTCATTTCTCATCAGACTTGTTCTTGTAAATCCACTTGGTACCAATGATGTTAGTCCCTTCAGGTCTTGGAACTAACTCCCATACTTCATTCCTTTTAAACTGCTCCAGTTCATCTTGCATAGCATTGATCCAATATTCATCAGTCAGAGCTTCTTTCACATTTTTAGGTTCAACCTTGGATACAAAGTAGGAATTTGAGCTATTCTCCCTTGATCTGGTAATCACACCACTATTGGGATCTCCTATGATAAGATCCTTAGGGTGGTCTTTCTGAATCCTGATAGAAGGCACCTTGTTGGATGCATCTAACTCAAGTCCAGGAGAAGTATCTTGTACATCTTCAGTCTTGACTGGTATTTCTGTTGAAGTCTCAAGGAATGTTCCAACATCCTCTATGACATTGGATTCTTCATCTTTATCATCAACAATAACATTTATGGATTCCATCAGGACATTAGTTCTGGAGTTGAAAACTCTGTATGCTCTGCTGTTAGTAGAGTATCCCAGGAATATACCCTCATCACTTTTGGGGTCCATTTTTCTTCTCTGTTCACGATCTGTAAGAATGTAACATTTGCTTCCAAAGATATGAAAGTACTTCACAGTAGGTTTTCTGCCTTTCCATATTTCATACAGAGTGGAAGAGGTTCCCTTTCTCAAGGTAACTCTGTTGTGAACATAGCAAGCTGTATTCATAGCTTCAGTCCAAAAGTGCATAGGAAGCTTCTTTGCATGAATCATAGCTCTAGCAGATTCTTGAATAGTTTTGTTCTTCCTTTCAACTACTCCATTTTGCTTAGGAGTAATAGGTGAGGAAAACTCATGACTTATTCCTTCAGATGAGCAGAAATCATCAAACTTGGAATTTTTAAACTCCTTTCCATGGTCACTTCTTATTCTGATAACACTACTATCCTTTTCCCTTTGGAGTCTTATGCATAGATCTTTGAAGACATCAAATGCATCTGATTTTTCTCTGATGAAGCTTATCCATGTGTATCTGGAATGGTCATCAACAACCACATATGCATATCTCTTCCCACCAAGACTTTCAACCTGCATAGGTCCCATTAAGTCCATGTGCAAAAGTTCCAAAGTTTTGGATGTTGTAGGATGTCCAAGCTTAGGATGTGACATCTTGGTTTGCTTGCCAACCTGACATTCTCCACAGACTTTTCCTTCATCAATAAGCAGCTTTGGGATTCCTCTCACTGCTTCCTTGGATATGATCTTCTTCATTCCTCTTAAATGAAGATGTCCAAGTCTTCTATGCCATAGCTTCACTTCCTTTTCTTCATTGGCTAAGAAGCACATTGAGGAGTAGTTTGAGACTTTAGGTTCCCATAGATAGCAGTTATCTTTGGATCTGGATCCTCTCATAACTTCCTTATTATCTCCATTTGTCACAACACATTCTTCCTTAGTGAACTGAACATAGAAGCCTTGATCACATAGTTGGCTTATGCTGATGAGATTAGCAGTTAGTCCTTTTACTAACAGCACATTATTCAGTTCTGGAACTCCAGGACTGTCCAGCTTACCAACACCTTTGATTTTTCCTTTAGCTCCATCACCAAAGGTCACATAACTGGTAGTATGAGGTTGTACATCTACCAATAAGTTATTCATCCCAGTCATATGTCTTGAGCAACCACTATCAAAATACCAGTCTTCTTTGGTAGATGCCATTAGAGATGTGTGAGCTAATCTAGCAACCCATTGTTGTTTCTAGATGGGGGCATTATGCTTAGATGCCTTCTGCTTAGGTCTGACTTGAGGGGTCTGGTTAGGATAACCATGCAACCTGTAACATAAGGGTTTTATATGACCAAATCTACCACAGTAGTGGCATCTCCATCTTTGAAATTTCTTCTTTTGATGGTTAATCCTCCTGTTTCCATGATGTTGTGACATTGATTGTGACTTCTGCTTGATTTTCTGAACTTCAGCCTTTGAGCTTTTGAATTCAGATGAGGATTCCTTAACAAAGCCTAAACCAGACATGGTTCCTGATTTCTGTCCCACCTTTAGAATTTCTTCCAAAGTGTCAGTTCCTTTATTCAGCATTCTGATGGATTTTGTCATTTGATCTAGCTTAGAGGTCAGCAAGGTTATCTCACCGTTTAGACCATCTATGATTGTCAGATGCTTCTTCTTCTCAGCTTCCAGCTCCTTGATGAGTTTCTTCTGCTTTTCTCCTTGTATACACACTTCTGCACTTTTGACACATAACTCTTTATATGAAGCAGCATGTTCATTAAATGTAAGTTCATCTCCACTTGAGTCATCATCAGAGGCACAAACACTAGTTAGTGCAGTGACATGTTTTGCAGATTCTCCTTCTGATTCACTCTCAAAGTCTCCATCAGACCAGGTGACAGATAGTCCCTTCTTTTGCTTCTTGAGGAAGGTAGGACATTCATCTCTAATGTGTCCAAAACCTTCACATCCATGACATTGGATTCCCTTGCCTTGGTTGAACTTTTCTTCAGATGTTGATCTTCTACTGATGTAAGACGAAGTGTTCTTGACATTTGGTCTACCTTTTTGATCAATCTTCTTTATGAACTTGTTGAACTATCTTCCAAGCATGGCTATAGCTTCTGATATACTTTCATCACCTCCAATATTTCCTTCTTCCGAATCCTCTTCAGTATTTGATACAAAAGCTATGCTTTTGTTTTTCTTTTCAACATTCTCACATAAGCCCATTTCAAAAGTTTGGAGAGAAGCAATAAGCTCATCAACCTTCATATTACAGATATCTTGAGCCTCTTCTATAGCAGTAACCTTCATGGAAAATCTCTTGGGCAATGATCTGAGAATCTTTCTTACAAGTTTTTCTTCAGACATTTTCTCTCCTAAGCCTCCAGAAGTGTTGGCAATTTCAAGAATATTCATGTGGAAGTCATGAATAGTCTCATCCTCTTTCATCCTTAGATTTTCAAACTTAGTAGTCAGCATATGGAGTTTAGACATCCTTACCTTGGAGGTACCTTCATGAGTTGTTTTGAGGGTATCCCAAACTTCTTTAGTCAGTTCACAGTGATACACCAGTCTGAAAATGTTCTTATTTATCCCATTGAACAGTGCATTCAAGGCCTTAGAGTTTCCAAGGGCTAATGCCTCTTGCTCTTTGTCCCACTCTTCTTCAGGAATTTGCATAATGACTCCATCTTTACCTGTCTTCGTTGGATGTTCCCATCCTTTGTTGACAACTCTCCAGACCTTGCTATCCAGAGACCTCAAGAAGGCTATCATACGAGGTTTCCAATCATCATAGTTAGAACCATCCAGCATGGGTGGTCTATTTGAGAATCCTACATCCTTGTCCATGGTACTAGAAAGTAACGTCCCTAGATCTCACCCAGAAATTAACAGGCAGGGTGCTTGCTCTGATGCCAATTGAAATTCTAGTAACAGACTATCGATGTCACATTGGATGTTATGACATCCAATTCTGCGCAGACAGGTAATGTATGCAGAAAGTAAATGTAAAAGATAGTAAATGACACAGAGAATTGTTTACCCAGTTCGGTGACAAACACACCTACGTCTGGGGGCTACCAAGCCAGGGAAGAAATCCACTATAAAAGGTATTAATTCAGGACTTAAACCACCAGTTTAATCCTATCACTTAAGACCTACCCAATGCAATTTCAATCTAAACTAAGACCTGAGTACCTACTCACTCCCCCTCAATCACAGCAGTGATTACAACCTTTAATAATTTTAAAGTCAGTGGTGAAGATATACTTCAAACAACTCTTGATTGTGCTTAAAAGCTTTTATCAAGAAACACAGCACTCACGCTTAAAAGCTTAGAGTGACACAACAATTACAACTCAATAAACACCCTAGTCCAATGCAATCATCTAGGCGATAATTGCTTGGCTCACAAGTAAAACCTAATTCAAGACACAATAAAAGTACAGCAAGGATATATAATGATATATTTAATTATTCACGCTTCAAACCCTCTAATTGTTGAAAGTATGATTGCCATCCTTTTATAATGCAGTACTTGGGCCTTGTACTTGAATTTCCTAAAATTAAGGTTAAGCAAGTTAACCTAATTTCCACACATTAGGGTGCTAACAAATAGGCTATATGTTAGGTCTCTTAATTTTAGCTCACTTGTTAGTTTCCTGAAAACAGCCTGAGATAAATACTGAAACATAACAGAAAAACTAACTAGCCTATACTTTAGCATCTGCTGTCAGGGATGAATGTCATAACATTCAATTTGACATCCAAAAAATAGGCTATATGCTAGGTCTCTTAATTTTAGCACAGTTGTTAGTTTCCTGAAAATCAGTGTGAGATAAATACTGAAACATAACAGAAAAACTAACTAGCATATACTTTAGCATCTGCTGTCAGGGGTGAATGTCATAACATTCAGTTTGACATCCAGTAAATCTTGTATTAGCTAATTCTGCAGCATACTACTTAAACATGTCATGACATCAGTTAAGACATCTAAGTACAGTAAGTGTTTTAACATAAAATGCAGCCAATCAAAACATCTACAAAAATGTTCGACCATTTGATCTGACATCCCACCAAACACAATGTCATCTACATATATTTGTGCCACCATCAGTTTTCCTCCTTCATTCTTCACAAATAGGGTCTTGTCAATACCTCCTTTCTTGTATCCATTGTTAGTGAGGAACACTGTGAGTCTCTCATACCAAGCCCTAGGAGCTTATTTCAAACCATAGAGGGCTTTCTTCAATCTGTACACATGCTTTAGAAGGTTTGGATCTGTGAATCTTTTAGGTTGTTAAACATATACTTCCTCATTTAAGTATCCATTTAAGAATGCACTTTTTACATCCATTTGGAACAGTTTGAACTTCAGAATACATGCCACTCCAAGTAATAGTCTAATGGACTCAAGGCGGGCTACAGGAGCAAATGTTTCATCAAAATCCACTCCTTCAACTTGAGTATATCCTTGTGCTACTAATCTTGCTTTGTTCTTAGTAACCACCCCTTGTTCATCAGTTTTATTCTTATACACCCACTTTGTACCTATGACATGTATTCCTTCAGGTCTGGGAACCAGTTCCCATACTTCATTCCTTTTGAATTGACCTAACTCCTTCTGCATGGCATTGATCCAGAACTCATCAGTCAAGGCTTCCTTGACATTCCTAAGCTCAATCTTGGACACAAAGCAGCCATGTGAGATCACTTCCCTTGATCTAGTTGTGACCCCTTTATTTAGATCTCCTATAATGAGATCTTTGGGATGATCCTTCTGAATTCTGATGGAGGGTCCCTTGTTGATTTTGTTATCTTCAGGTTCAGCTTGGGGATGTTCACTCTCCTTATTTTTGTCTAAGAAATCAGCTGGGGGATCATTCAGAGATGTCTCAACATCGTCTGTGACATCAGTCTGTTGGTCATCAACCACAACATTAATAGATTCCATCATTACTTTAGTTCTGGAATTAAAGACTCTATATGCTCTGCTGTTTGTTGAGTAGCCCAAAAATATTCCTTCATCACTTTGGGGATCCATCTTCCTTCTTTGTTCACGATCAGTCAAGATATAGCATTTACTACCAAACACATGGAAGTATTTGACTGTAGGTCTTCTCCCTTTCCAGACTTCATATAAAGTTGTAGGAGTCCCTTTCTTCAAGGTCACTCTATTGTGAACATAGCAGGTTGTGTTCATGGCTTCAGCCCAAAAATGGTAGAGCAATTTCTTAGCATGAATCATAGCTCTGGTTGATTCTTGAAGGGTTCTATTTTTCCTTTCCACCACACCATTTTGCTGGGGAGTAATGGGAGATGAGAACTCATGATGAATTCCTTCTGAAGAACAGAATTCAGCAAACTTGTTGTTCTCAAATTCCTTCTCATGATCACTTCTAATTTTGATAACTGGACTTTCCTTTTCTCTTTGAAGCTTTAGACAAAGCTCTTTGAAGACTTCAAAAACATAAGATTTTTCTCTTATAAAATTGATCCAAGTGTATTTGGAGAAGTCATCCACCACTACATAAGCATACTTCTTCCCACCAAGGCTTTCCACCTGCATGGGTCCCATCAATTCCATATGGAGGAGTTCCAGAACTTTGGAAGTGGTGTCATGTCTGAGCTTCTGGTGTGACATCCTTGTCTGTTTTCCAATCTGACATTCCCCACAGACTTTTCCTTCATCAATCTTCAAGTTGGGAATTCCTCTAACAGCTTCAACAGATATAATCCTCTTCATACCTTTAAGATGCAGATGGCCCAATCTTTGATGCCATATTTTCACTTCTTCTTCTTTGGCTAAAGTACACATTGAAGAATAACCAGTTTCTTGATAACTCCACATGTAACAGTTGTCTTTAGACCTGACTCCTTTCATGATCACTTCATTTTCTTTGTTAGTAATCAGACATTCAGTTTTAGTGAAGTTTACATTTAGACCTTGGTCACACAGTTGACTGATGCTTATTAGATTTGCAGTCAATCCCTTGACAAGTAGGACATTGTCAAGGTCAAGAACTCTAGGGCAATCAAGCTTACCAATCCCCTTGATTTCACCCTTTTCTCCATCACCAAAGGTTACATAGCTTGTGGCATGAGGATGAAGGCCAGTTATCAGGTTTTTGTTTCCAGTCATGTGTCTGGAGCACCGATTGTCAAAATACCAATCTTCTTTGGCTGAAACTCTGAAGGAAGTGTGAGCTATTAGACTTGTAACATTATTCCTAGGAACCCATTGCTTTTTGTTGATAGGTCTATGATGTTTGGGTCTAGGTTGATGATGAGAAGGACTAGGATAACCATACAGCTTATAGCAGAAAGGCTTTATGTGGCCAAAATTTCCACAGTAATGACATCTCCATCTTTGGTGTTTCCCTTTCTGTTGTTTTCCGTTATGATGTTGTGACATATGATGTGACATCTCAGGTTTACTATCAATATGGCTGCACTTAGGTTTGGATTTAGGTTTGCCACCAGTGTAACTGCACTCAGCCTTAGATTCATTGAACCCAATGCCAGATTTGTCTCCTGTCATTTATCCAGTCTGGAGAATTTTGTCTAAGGTGTCAGATCCATTGTTTAGCATCCTGACATACTTTGTCATCTCATCTAGTTTGGAATTCAGAAACACTGCTTCAGTTTTTAATTTAGAGATGGTTTCCAAGTGTTCTACCTTCTCATTCTCCAATTGTGTTATCACCTTCTTCTGGCTTTCAACTTGTTGACACACTTCTGCACTTCTGTAACACAACTTTCTATAGGTAGTGGCCAATTCTTCAAAGGTTACTTCATCATCACTTGAGTCTTCATCATAACCCCATCTTCCAGTCAAGGCAGTCACAAGATTTGCAGACTCTTCAGTTTCACTTTCATCAGACCAAGTTGCAGCAAGACTCCTCTTCTGTTTCTTGAGGTAGGTTCCACATTCAGTTCTAATGTGTCCATACCCATCGCATTCATGGCACTAAACATCTTTTCCTTCTTTGGGCTTTTCATCTGACCTTGTTCTTCTTCCAGCATTGTTGGATTTACTGATGTTAGATGAGATGTTCTTGACATTAGCCTTAGATCTTACATCCATCTTTTTCAGAAGTCTGTTGAACTGTCTTCCCAGCATTGCTACATCATTTGCCAGATCTTCATCAATATCTTGACCATTTTCCTCCTCTATCTCCTCAGTGTTTGACATGAAGGCTATGCTTTTAACTTTCTTTTCAGATCCATCACACATTCCCATCTCAAATGTTTGGAGGGATCCAATTATCTCATCAACTCTCATATTTGAAATGTCTTGAGACTCTTCTATGGTTGTCACTTTCATGGCAAATCTCTTAGGGAGTGACCTGAGTATTTTCCTCACTAATTTTTCATCTGACATCTTCTCACCCAGGGCTCCTGAGGCATTAGCAATTTCAAGGATATTCATATGAAATTCATGAATATTTTCATCTTCTTTCATCCTTAAATTTTTAAACTTGGTAGTGAGTAGCTGCAGTCTAGACATTTTCACTCTAGAAGTGCCTTCATGAGTGGTTTTGAGAATGTCCCAAGCATCTTTAGTCACCTCACAGTTGTTTACCAATCTAAAGATATTCTTATCTACTCCATTGAATATAGCATTCAATGCTTTAGAGTTCCCATGAGCTAAATCCTCCTCCTCCTTGGTCTATTGTTCTTCAGCCTTCTTATCAGTAGTAGCCTCTCCATCCTTAGTAATAATTGGATGTTCCCAGCCTGTTAAAACAGCCTTCCAAGCTTTATTATCCAGAGATTTTAGGAAGGCTACCATTCGAGGTTTACAGTAGTCATAGTTGGATCCATCCAAAATAGGTGGTCTGTGAACAGATCCTCCATCTCTCTCCATAGTACCAGAAAGTATCGTCCCTATATCTCACCCAGAACCAGAGCAGGATGCCTGCTCTGATACTAATTGAAATTCTGGTATCAGATATGAGATGTCGAAGGTAGTGTCACGACACTAATATCTGAACAACACAAACAGGATAAAAGATAAAGAATAGTAATGCAAGAGACACAAGCAATTGTTAACCCAGTTCGGTGCAAACTCACCTACGTCTGGGGGCTACCAAGCCAAGAAGGAAATCCACTAAATAGAATCAGTTCAAAGACTCTCAGTAAACAACACAAGTTACAGTCTTTTTCACCTAATCTCTACCCGTGTGACTTCTACCTAAGAACTCTTAGATATGAGACCCTACTCACTCCCCCTCAATCACAATAGTGATATTAAACAAGAATCGCAATGAAAAGAAGACATTCTTCAAAGACACACACTTGATCTTACTTAACAACTTCAATCAAGTAGACACACACTCATGCTTAAAAGCTTTGAGTGACAAATTACAACTCGAAAATCAGACCAATTCAATCATCTATGGATGAATTGAATGGCTTATAATTCACACGACCACACAAGACTTAAACCCTTATTCTCTCTCAATATTTCGTTCGTTATTTCTTGTGTATCAAATCAGGTTTTCCATGTTCTTTTAATAGAAGCATTTGGCTGGGCTTGGACATCATAAAACCCTAAAACTATTTTCCATTCATATCTTCTCATGACAGTTGATTAGATCTCTTTGGAAAATAAGTTAATCTCGTTGTAATTACTGATTGATAACGTGTTCAATCAACTCATCAATCATACACAGATTGCCATTAAAAACGCAATCACATAATACATAACATTCAGACTGAATGTTCTGTATACAAATGTCATGACATCGGATCTGACATCTCAGTAAACTCCTGCATAATCACATTTTAAACATCCAGCAGGTACAAGATATCTTATGTTAAGACATCACATGTGACAACTTGTGAACACTCTTGGTTTTACCAAAATTTCTGCCAACACCTAGAACCAACATGCCCAATACCCGGCAAAGGTACCCCTGTTTTCCCCATCGGTAGAGCCCCTAGTGGATTCATTCTTTTCCCAGAAGAATATCCTTGATATGTTCATCCTAACCGATGACAGATATTTTCTTCCCCTGTCTGAGTTTATCCTTGATATGTTCATCCTAACCGATGACGGATACTCTCATCCTTGGTATTCTACCCAGTAAAAAGGTAGTTGTAATCCCTATTTTCCCCCAAAGAGCTAATCCTTGATATGTTCATCCTAACTGATGACGGGTTTCCTTCTCTTTGCGGTCTCCTACCCAGTAACCGGTAGTTGTAAATCCTGCTTTTATTTCCCCTTTGCAGAGTTTATCCTTGATATGTTCATCCTAACCGGTGATGGATTTTCTCTTTGATGGTATTATATAGTAACTGATAGATATAATTCCTATTTTGCTCCTCAACAGAGTCTATCCTTGATATGTTCATCCTAAGTGGTGACGGATTTTCTTTGTGATGGTATTCTATCCAGCATTTGATACATATAATTCCTGCTTTTTGCTCAGTTGGTTTATCCTTGATATGTTCATCTTAACCGATGACGGATATCCTCCTTGACATCCCCAGGCAAGTTTATCCTTGATATGCTCATCTTAACTAATGACGGATTTTCTTCCCTTCTGAGTCTATCCTTGATATGTTCACCCTAACCGGTGACGAGTATTCTCATCTTTGGTCTTCTACCCAGTAACTGGTAGTTGTAAATCTTATTTTTTGTGGTTTTCCCCAGCAAGGATATTCTTACCCAGTAACCGGTAATGAATAGTCCCTCCTGGTAGTTCTCAGCGAGTCATCCTTGATATGTTCATCCTAACCGATGATGGGTGTCCTCTCTGTCAGATCTTTATTATCTCCTTACCAAGTAATAGGTAGTGGATAATAGATTTCTTCTCCTCCTGTGTTGAAGTTTATTCCTTCCCAAGTTGAGTTGAGTGTGCATTTCCTTAGTGAAATCGTTTCTCCTGCAAGATACAAGTATGACAGTTTTACCCTGATCTACTCGTATCCCCTGCAGATGTTTTGTTTCCCTGGCTGAGTCTTTCCATTTTTCATGGAATTCCTCTAAGTCTCCCAGCAGTTTTTAAGTCGTAGCCTGGCCTACGCATAATCCTTTTTTCCCCTCGGAGTCTCTATCTCCCCATTGAGTTTTCCTTACAGAAGGCATTATACTCCTGCGGACCTTCGGTCTCTCTGATTTCTTTTCCTTTGTGGCAATATTTCCCCACAGAGAATTTGCTTTTGCATTCATATCATATGCATCATGAGGTCTCTTAGGGACCAAAGTTTGTTTTTATGTTGTTATTTAAGCCCATTCTACTTAGTCGATACGAAGATTTTAACCTTCACCTCCTCAGTTAGAATGTCCTTAAATAGGTGCAGCTGTAAGACCCCAATTTTGACCCTAAGATCCCTCATGAAATTTCATCATATGCATTAGCATTGGGATCACACCTTGGCATTCTCCTTCCCCCTCTTTCATTGGGTTTTTTTGGGGAGAGATCACCAAGCACTATGTGATTGTATCATACTTTTATATTATCTTTTACTAACCAAAATACCAAAAATATGTCTGTGTATTTGTCTAACCCCTTTGTAGGTAGGGCATGATCCCCATTGATCTATTAAGTTCACCTTTAGGATTTAAGACCCTCGTGGCTAAGAACACCAACAAGGATTTATCCACAATGTCTCTAAGCATCATATATGAGTCCCAATTATTTCTACATGTTATATTGATCAAGTTTTCTTCAAAAGTTTGAGGGTGATTTGCCTTGGAAACCCTAGTTTGACCGGGTATCTTGAGTAACTTCTCCAACAAGCTATCTCACCAATTGATCAAATTTCTGAAGGGACACTTCAAAATTCATCATCTTATACATATATGATCTACCATGAGCTTAGAAAGTCAAGAGAATTGAAGGTTAGCAAGTTGGTTGATGGTGGTTGGCCAAATGAATTCATCTGATCCTACTATTTTCATCATATGAAAATGATTCCAAGCAACTTTCATGTTGAGACCTAGAGCTATTTTTTCTTGGAAAATAATTTTCTATGTCGAAACATTATAGGTCATTTTGTCTAAACCCTAATTTGAAAGCCAACTTCCCAAGGCCATAACTTGCTCAATTTTTATGAGATGAAAGATTTACAAGTTGCAAAATGAAATTCAAGATGTCTAATTCAAATTTTATGTTTGGAGTGAGAGCTAATTCAACTTTTATGAGCATGTTATATGAGGCTATATTATAGGTCACTTTTGACCTATACCATTGAACAAGTGATTTTTCCAAACTTCAAAAATGCATAACTCTATCACTTTAAATCCAAATGACATGAAATTGGTGACCATTTTTAAAGTCTTTGAAATATCTATACCTTTTATGAAGACACATTTCTCATTTGAAGCTCACATAAAAAGTTAAGCAAGGTGGAATATTGAGATATATGGCTTGACACTTAGAAAAAATTTTAACATGTTGAAATTTCCAAACTTCCACCTCAAAATTCATCATGATACAAGATCCAAATGGAAAAGTGTTGAACATGAAAGTTGTCCCTATTGATCTAACCTTTCCAAAAAGTCCAAGTTCATCCATTTTGGACAAGAATTTCTAGGGTTGGGCATGGCATGAACATGGTATCATCATTTGGCAAATATCAAACTTCAAATCTTTACACACATTTGCCTTGCAATCCAAGTTGATTTCATACTCTCTTACATTCATTTGTGGACCTTAAGCAATGATCTCATGGGCCTGTACACGCCCATGCACCCATGCATCATAAATTGCCAATTTTGGAAAGTGAATTTGAAGGTGCAAATATCATGAGTTGCAGCTATAAATAGAGCCCTCTAGCATCAGAGTTAGACACACATTCGCGCCAGCCTTGATCCTAAACCCCTAACCCTTCCACTTCAGAGGATAAACCTGAGAATTTCATCTTGAAATTGAGTTTGAATCTCACTGTTTTGAGATTCAAAACTCCATGGATCCAAGACCTTTTGTGCATTCCATTCTACTCCTGCAAGCATTCTGAGTGAGATAAAGCACGAGCCAAGGCAAGAACAGTTGAATCCAGACCTACATTAAAGGTATTTTCCATAAATTTTCATCTCTTCGATTCTCTCTCAAGCTTGCTCAATTCTCTTGATTCTTTGGTTGTCTGAAGTCCTACCAATGTAGGCAAGAAGATTGAATTGCTTAGAGGTCAAATCAAAGCAACTCAGCTGACATACCTCAAATTTCAACTCCTCATATCTTTATATATGTGAGGAGTTAGTTAAAATTGAGGTGATATTCGTGATCTATACCATTTTTCCTTTCAGATCATGTCCTCCTTTTTCATTTATGATGTGGTAATGAATGGACCAATCTGGCCAAGGTCGCCTGAGAAGACGATCGGCGCTTTGCTCCGGCAATGATGTGGCGTGGTCTTGAGCCATTAGATGAGTTCAATTTGTTTTAATCATGAGCGTAAGTTTTAATTACCAGGCGTGTGGACGTTTGACTCAGGCGCACCATGGAATGTGCGTTGGTGGCCACTTGATCTGCCACCTCAATTAATAAGGGAGATCAAGTGGTCCATGTTTTTTCTGATTATTTGAATTTCATTTTAATTTCTTTATTTTCATTAATTCATATTAATTTTAATATTGATCCAAAAAATATGAGAGTTTCACCCCAAAAATTCAAATATTTTCCTCTTTCATATTCTGAATTGAAATTATTTTTTGGATCATTATTAATATTTTTCTTGATTTAATTGATTTTTCATTTGTTTTTAATTGTTTAAAAGTACTTTTAAGTCTTTAAAAAAATCTGAAAAAAAAAATTTCTCCAAGGTCCTTTGACCTTGTTTGACCTATGATAAATCTCATGGCCATTTATTTGGTGTTTTGATGAGGTTTTAGGAATTTGACAAACCATATTTAATTTAAATGCATTATTTTAGTATTTTTAATTGGAATAAATATCAAATAATTTTGTTGACCAATTGTGATGACTTGTTTGTGTTTGACTATTGTTGTTGGGCCTTGATCAAGGTTGATTTGACTTTGTCAAATTAATATCATTGGATTTAGGGGATTGATGGAATGTACATTCCATCTCCCAAAATGAATGAATGATATTAATTTGGTAAAAGTCCTTCTTTGATCAATTTGAGTTTTCATATATTCCCCTCCCTCTTCATCTTATTCCCCTTCTTTATGCATTCATCTCATTTGGCCTATGATATCTCAAAGTCCTAAAGCTAGTTGATTGAAAAATTAACATGAGTATGGATGAGATTAGGCCACACCTTTTGCATATTATTTTTGTGTGTGGTATGTTTCATGAGCATAGTTCATAATTATATGTCTCTAACATGCATTAACACCAAAATTCTATTGCCCGGCCTCAAATAGTTGTGACTTCTACATAAGTCCAATTACGATTGCTTAACATAACGCTACATTTGTGACATAAAAGGCATAGCATTCTAGTTAGTGAGATTGTAAGTCTCCCCTCTTTCATGGTATTGTGTGGAAACTTGGCCTTTTTTCTTCCTTTGGAAGATGTCTTGGTTCAAGGATCCATGCTTGTGATAAGTGGGTTGAGTGTTCTCCAAAGAATGTCTAAGAAATGAAAAGCAAAAAAACAAAACAATACTAAGTTATAACCTATTAACTACTAACTTTTAATTTCAAGCCCTTTACTTTAATGTCATTTCATTCTAGCTTTTATACATTTGCCATTGTTCATATCATTCTAATTTTTTATGTTAATGCAATTTTCACTTTGTCCACTTGGACCATATTGTGTGTTATATTTTGTTTGTGCCTTGTTTGTTTGTGTGGTCTTTGACCATTAATGTACATAATAACAACAAAAACCCTAAAAAAACTTTTGTGTGGACTGTTGGCTTGATCTTGGACAAATGGACTTAGAATTTAGGCAACATTCCTATGCTAAAGGACTTAGCCAATGCTAACTTATTTGAGAAACCAAGTGCTTACAATTTGAAACTTCATCTGATACATCATTCAAGATCCTTCTGAGTTCATCTGCAACATGATCATTGTGAAACTGTTGTTTTGAACCTGTGACTTATGAAATTCATCTGTTACATGGGCTACCTTGAAGAAGATCATGGAATGGATAAGCTTGGATGTGGCCATCTTTATTTGATGCCTTGCTCTTCAAGATAATATAATTGTGCATTTGTGTGTTGCTTGATTCTAAAAGTCCAAGGGAATTTTGGGTTTCTATTAACATTCATGTCTATTGGATTGCTACCCATTTAGTCAGATATTTTTAACTCTAAACTTGTAATTATGTACATAGGATAGTCTCTTCATCTTCTCCCCACTTCTTTAATTTCAAAGTCTCTCCCTCCCTTTTCAAAACCTTCTTTGACTGAACTTATTTTGTTCTAAACTTTGACCACTTTTTGCAAAAAAAGATAGAAACTTGGGCCTATTGCCGTTGCATTTTTAAACTTCTTTTCTAAATCAAACTTGTAAATAGACTTAACGATACTTAACTTAAACTTTCAAAAAGCCAAAAAGAACTAACTCATTCAAACCATTCTTAGGCCTTTGTGCCTTTCAAACTTATTTTTGGTTAAAAGCAGTGCATCCACTTTGAAATTTGTATCGCGAACTACGAGGTTTTGATCCCTCATTTTTATGTTGGTACGTAGGCACAAGACCGAAGGTCTTGCCAAACACCAAAATATAATTAATAAAATCTTTTCTCATCCCCCCATTCTATTTGTTTGTAAACATCACTTTATACCAAATACATATGCACACAAAAAGGGCTCCCTAGGAGTACCTAGGACATTTTGGATGCTAACACCTTCCCTTTGTGTAACCAACCCCCTTACCAGTAATCTCTGACATTTTATTAGTTTTGATTTGAAAACTTCTTACTTTTTGGGTTTTGTTCGTACTTTTTCCCTTTTCCCTTGGAAACAATAAAAGCGTGG
This sequence comes from Lathyrus oleraceus, assembly GCF_024323335.1. Taxonomy (NCBI): domain Eukaryota; kingdom Viridiplantae; phylum Streptophyta; class Magnoliopsida; order Fabales; family Fabaceae; genus Lathyrus; species Lathyrus oleraceus. The sequence continues at coordinate 302,261,722 of NC_066580.1, read as the reverse complement.
TGGCGACTCTTGTTATTTGATCTCTAGCTTATCCATAGCTTGATGATCATGAATTTACCGCTACAAAGACCATCCTCAAGAGGAATTTTCTACTCAAGTGTAACCCTGACATGAAGATCTATGTTGTTGTTTTTAATAAACAAGTTTGTAGTTGTTTTGTTTTTTCAAATTTGCAAGTTTAACACTTTAGCATTGAACAAATGATCCAAAAGAAACTTGATCATCACAATAGTAACTAGCAACTTGAAGGAAAACGATTAGAGAAAAATCAACGTACTTGTACTCAACCTACATATATCTCATATAGTAAGGTTTAAGCCAAATATTTCCATTGTTCACTCTTCTTTCTCTATTAGTGTATCCATGCATTATTATTTTATCTGGTTTAATTTATTTTCTATTAAGTTATTTGGTTTGACCGACACACACTAAGGCTATTTTTTGTTTATAACTTTGAGCCTTTTTAAACCACCTTGTAGTAATAGGTAATCCATTGCTAACCACTTTGAGCCTAATCCATTTCTTTCGGTGACATAGCCACATCTATTTGTCAATTGACTTGAAAGATTAAATATTTCCACCATCTATTTGCACTTAGGTAGAAAATTTAGTTCCTTGGTCATATGCAAAAGAATAAGTTTGGGGTTTCTCTTGGAAGTGAGCAAACTTTTAAGTTTGGGGTGGAGGTACTAGAGAATATGTTTCAAAAGTTCAAAAAAATTGAGAAAAAAAGAAGTGGAAAAAGACACTTCTTCAAAAAAATGAGAAAACAAAAGAATGATATTAGAAAAAGGACAAAAACTCTCTAGTATTGTCAAAAAGTAAAAAAGAGGTATGATAAAAGAAGGAGAACTGGGCACCTAACTCCAAAGTTTTAAACCTACTTTCCTCAAAATGTCATACCCAAACATAAGTCGAGTTACAACTTGAAAATATATATAATGTGTGTGTTGTGATTTTTATGATGAACTTTATTAGAACATGATCAAGCTAAGTATAATTCATTTTACATGTTGATTGAGAGATCACCTTATCTATTGGGTGAGTCAAAGTGAGCTAAGAGACAGGTTAAGTACTTGTCAATGTTAAGGATGTTTTCTGAATTCATCGGATAGGAGTTAGAAGCTAGAGCAATTGTCAGGTAAAAGAAATATTTAATTTTGTGATGTTTAATTATTATTGTGCAACTTGTTGTTTGTTGAAATATGAAATTGTAGGCGAGTTACTTGAGGACAAGCAACAATTCAAGTTTGGGATTGTGATGACAGTTCATCATTGCATATATTTAGTCGAAGAGTCAGAGCAAAACAAGTGAAAGTTTAGCTAAAATGAAGAAGAATGACCAAAGAATGAGGAAAAAATAGCTAAGTGTCAAAAATTATGGACTTAGTGAAAATTTGAGTGAAAAAAAGGAGAAAAAGTATGTAGCCACTGGAATAGTCACACGCAACATCGCTCGGCATCATGCACGTGATAACGTCTTTAAATCTTTATCGAGCGTGATGCCTTCACACATAATAGGTACTTTTGGGGGGTTCTTATGACACGCTCTGGTCCATTCTAACGCCTTTAAAAGGTATTTTTTGCACTTTCATAAGGGTTACAAAATTGGGAGATCAATGCACGATTTTGAAAGAACAAGTGGTGATTTTTAGAGCATTTGAAGCCATTGGAGGCCATTAATTCAAGGGATTTCACATGCTATTTTCATCTATCAGTTATGATATTGTTAATTGCATTATGAGTAGCTAAGCTCCTCTATGCTAGGTTGTGTTATGATGAACCTATTTATATATTGTTGGATTCTATGTTGATTTGACCATTGTATGAACCTTTTGATCTATAATGCTATTCAAATGCTTCTTGTTCGTAATACTTTTTATGTGAGATACTCTTTTAATCTGATTTTGGGTGTATATGGAATACTGACCATTGGTCTATATGTTGGACCTAGGGCAATTGTTGTGCTTATGTTGGTTGAATAGGAATATGAGACTCCGAGTAGTGGCATAGAGAATTAAATTTTATACATCGCTTAACCCTGCTTACATTGGCGAACTAGGGATAGAAAGCTCAGAGTAGTGGTTAGTGAGTTATTTCATGAGGGATCAGCTATAACGATTTTGTTAATTCTTTGTGGTGTTATAGTGATAAGACCATTCATGCAAGGCATCAAACATCAACAATAAAGAAATAAGGAATTCTAAAATACAACATGACCATTTTCGTGATATTGTTTAATCATTTATTTACTTTTCGCATCGAAACTTGAAAACCCCCCATTTTTACTAATCTTCTATAAATTGCACACATTTTGTCTTGCTTGAAGGAAATGCCTATGTATTCAATATTTTTATTACTTAGACAATATCGGTAGACTTACCGAGAAGTCATCAGTTCCCCAAGCTGGATCCCTTGTTGGCAGACTATGCATTTGTTCGTCAAAACTTCAATTTTTACGCTTGATTGGCCTTGTCGGCCTGCAAATGAGCATAGTGACATGATCAACGCATAGCGATCACGCTCATCCCTAAGGCTTCTTGTCAAGGTATGATGTTGTACTAGCGTGATCTCTTGACACTTTTTGTGAATTCAACGATTACTAGTGTGCAGCACAGTCTACTTGATTAATTTATATGTATGAAGGGAATTTGCCCCTTTGTATCATGTTTTACCCTAGTCTGTAGGGTTCTTAAAGGGAATTCACTTTGAATGGGAACTTGGGAACATCTATGCGATTCCATGCCTTAACTAATTTTTCCCAATGTTTGAATTTTATAGTGTTCTGCCCTTGATTAACCTGTTCTCGATACGGTTCACTTTGGATCAATTGATCATTGGAAGTTAGGCTTCATTATACTCTTGAGATGACCTACCCTGATTAAGTCTGTTGTGTTTTGCCCCTGTCTGAGCTTTTGAATGATTTTCCTTTGGGTAACCGAGTCTTGGAATGGTTGATTTTGTTGTGCTCTTCGAGATGAATTGCCCCTGATTGAGCTTTTGAGGGACTTGCCTCAGATTGACTAAATATTGAGATGATTTATCTCCCTGATCAACTGATGCTTAGATATTTGTTTCGGGATGACTAATTATTAGGTCAACATAATCATTGGATGCCATGCCCCTGATCCATAAGGTTATGAGGTGGTCTTGATTCGAGTCAACACCAATGAATGTTCAAGTTCCTATTTGTCCCTTGTTTCCAAGTACTTGCTTGCAATTAAAATTTTTTATTCATAAATGATAATTTTAATGGGACATTCATGTAGGTTTTGAAAAAAAATCATTTATTGGAATGATGTGGTGGTGTGTGACGAATGGCCCATTAATCCAAACACAATGTTGATTTAGTTATTATGAAAGATATAGTGAGAATATGACATCAATATAGAAGATTAGCACATCTCTAGGATTCAATTTATGCAACCTTGCTATAGTGTGATTTCAGAATAAACCCTACTTCAATTAGGTATTTTGAGGGTTGTAACGTGGCCTGGTTCTTAGTTTCGGAAATAAAGGATATAAGGCTCAAAATTTATTTTAACTCACCCCTTCTTCATGATGATCTCCAGTAATACATTTAATTAATTCAACACACACACATTCGTCTTCCAAGAGAGTTTGACAGTGTAAGAGTGAAGATGATGATTCAAGTTATAACAAGATTTTCTTGAAATGGCAATCACCTTATTTTGCTTTTGTCATGGGTGTCGGTGACCCGTTGTCGCACACGGGTCAAAAAGGAGTTTAAAAGTGTAGTAAAACGGAAGCGACACTCGAATGTCATATCACAGGGACTCTTGAATGTTGTAACCAAATGAATAAAAAGAATAGGCATTTTTAAGGTTAAGAACTTAAATCGAAGATGGTTAAAGGTAAAAGAAAAATTGATAAATAAGTTAATCTACTGTATCGATTTCTGACTTATCATCGATTCTTATAATTTCAATTCTCTAGCGGATTTGATCCCATTTGATTACAATACCAACTAACAAGCATAATTGGTATTATATGATATATGTTCCTAATTTCCAAATTAAGCAAACGGATTTAAGCAGACATGAACTAAGCAAACGCAACTTAATCAAACACGATAACGAAAAAGCTAAGCTAACGTGATTATAGTTAAGGATCATACAAACAATCGAATTTAATCAACTCTATCCTATAAGAAACAATCAAATTAAGCAAATGAAAGTAATTAGATTAAGAAAACGAGTTTATATGAAGAATTGAAAAGAAATTAAAATTAAACTGAAATTAATAAAAATCTAAAAATGGAATTCGAATACAGCAGATCAACTCTTTGGGAATTAGCTTTCCATGGTATTCGTATTCCCTATTCTCTATTTCATGAATGCTGAATATTTCAATCCTAAAATTACTAAGTTGTTTAAATAGATCAAGAAAATTCGGACCTAATAGCAACCGACCCGGAAAAAATACAAAATTGGCCCAAAAACTAAGTATTTTCTTAAGTCTGGAACTAAAACGAATTATTCGATCCTTCTTCACTCTGAATCAACTTCTGACTTCAACATTAAACTTTTAGCTTATCCTCTTAGATTTCCAACTCCTATCATAACGCATCAATCTGATTCTCGTAGCTCAAGTTATGATCTGCACAGTGACAAGGTATCAAATAATTGTTTAAGATGAAAATAGAGTACAAAAATAAAATAAAGTCATTAATAAACTTAAATATAAAAACATGCTAAAATAGTATAAAAAAAAATAGAATAAACTATAGAGCTGCCTAAGTATAATAGTAGAAGAAGATGCATCAAAACACACTGATCAAATTCCCCCACATTTTATCTTTTGCACTCCGAGCAAAACTAGAAATTCAAAATTTAAAACAGAAAAACAAGAGCAAAACAAAACATACAATTCCAAAAGTTCTCAAGATGCAAAGTGCAAGAAAAGTTCTAATTCTAAGCTTCAAGAATATGGCGTTAGTGAGCAACTAATTGTAACAGTCCAAGCAGGTAAAAGGACAGTTTACCAAAGAGTACATCATAAGAAGCAAGATCCTCACAAGATAAAATGCACTCAACTCTCAAGTGTTTAGGTTGATTGTTTATACTCAAAGCACAACATGGAAATTAGTACTACCATAATCTTGAAAATACTCTAACATCCACAATTGAATTACATGCATAAGAAGATCAAAAGGACTTGTATTCGGTTGTAACATGGTCAGGGTACGGGTGAGATTAATCCTAAGGGGTACTAGGCTAAAATTCAAAGGGTCAAAAGAAAATTGAAAGAAACTACGAGAATTGAACTATGAAGAACTTAATTCATTTTCAAACAACAACCTTGCAGGTATTTCTCTTTTCTTTTCTCATTTTTTTCATTTTTTTCAAGAAGGAATATGTATTATCATCCTTCTCTTTTTCCATTTTTTCTTTTTCTTTTCTTTCTATTTTTTCTTTTCTACCAACTTTTAAAGTATCACAACTATAATAATTCAACCCCACACAACTCTAAATAAGACTCCTTCAACCATTTGAATAGGCTGATACCATTATTTTTCACTTTTCGGCTTGTAATGAGTTTTAAACAAAGAACGGGATAATAGGCTCAAGGGTTTTCAAACAAGTGATGATATATTCAGAGTTGACTTTTTGGATAATTGGCTAAAAAATAAATAAAACAAAAATAAGTTGCCTTTATCATATCAATGTGCACAAGTAAATACAAAGTTTAAACAAGAGTCAATTCAAGTTCTAGAGACTAACAGACATGACTGAAAATACACAAGAAAGAAAATGATGGATTTTTGAATGTTATCCATTATCAGGCTCAAAATCTCACAAGGTTAATGATCTACCACAAATGATGCATAATTTAGAGCTTAGTCCTACTTACATATTGAGAATGCACAACAAATCACTCACATTACACCATAAATCTTTAATCAATAGAAAAGAGAAATTACTCACACAACACTTGCAACCCAAAAACCAATGAAAAGGAATGCATTTTTTTAAAATAAGAAAACAAGTAAGTAAATGAAAACAAGAAAATGCATAAGTAAATGATTCTCTCCTCAACACTTAAGACACACATTGTCTTCAATGAAAGAACATAAGTATAAAATAAGATAGAGGTGAGATAGGAAAAAAACACTTGAGGAGTCAAGGCAGATAGATGATCGCATAAGCAGCCTTTTCCAAAGAGAGATCTTCTATAGTCTCTTCTTCCAAAGTGAAGCTCTCGTGGAGTAGCTTTGGGTAATATCCATTGACCTTGAAATTTTTATTAGTGCCTTCGTCTTTTACTGCAGGATCAAAGAAGGATCTTCGATAAGTAAAAGTGTCTAATGGCACGTGAAAGTGATCTCATTTTTCACAACATCAAGAATCAAAGGTTTAAGGGGCTGCCTCACTACTTTTATTCCATCTTCAAGTGAGACCCTATGCATACTCATGGATGAGCTAATATCATGAGTTATATCCAATGTCCATCCAATTCCCTTCTTATGTTCCTACAATAATTTCTCTTCCTGCTTAAATTGGACCTTTGATGAACAGTATAAATCTTCAGGAAATGGTTTAGGTTCTATAGAAGGTGGTTGTTCAATGGACAGTTTGGTTGGGGTAGTCAGGATGCTGAGAGCTTCGACTACATAAACAACTTCATTTGTTGGAAAAAATGTCAACCTGCAAGGCAGCATCAATCTCAACACAAACAACACAAAGGTTAGTGTCAGTACAATCATCACATGAGTAAATATCATCAAAACCAGATAAAGTTGGAAAATCAGCTGAAAACAAATCAGAATAAGCTTCATCAACAACTTCAGAAAGCAACTCTATTTTAAAAATAGAATGCTCTTCCAAGGGATGTTTCATATCATAAAATGTTGAATTTCGCAATAATGTCACCAAATTCTATGGACATGGTTCCATCGTCAACCTATCTAATACCACTTTTTTCTGATTGAAGCAGCTCTTAAAGCAGGGAAAAATCTTTCTAGGGAGACTTTCTTCGTATTATTCCAACTTGTAACAAAATTTGGCTCAAGATAATATAACCAATCTTTCGCAACACCTTGTTATGAGAATGGAAATGCTCTAAGCTTGACATGATCTTCGGTAATTCCTTGAGGCCTCAATAGTGTAGAACATACAACCTGGAATTCTTTTAGATGTATATGCGGATCCTCACATGCAAGACCACTAAACCTTGGCAATAAGTGTATTAAACCAGATTTCAATTCAAAAGGTGCAACAACTTTAAGATATTCAATACAAAGTGCATTATAATTCACATATGGTACAACAAGTTCTCTAAGAGTTCTTTGATCATCCATGTTAAACTCAATAGGAAAAAAACTCAACAAAGAATGAGAAAACACAAAACTAATTCAGCACTGCAGCAACAACTAAGAAAATACTGACTATATCGTTAATAAGTAAAAACAATTGGAATAATAGAAAATGATTAAAATAAAATAAAATCTGGAAATATCTCTAAAAATCAAATAAAATCAAAATAGGACTCCACAATTTTTTTTGGATTTTTTTTTAAAATATGAAAATGAAAAATAAATCAAAATAAATAGAAAAATAAGGAATTTCAGATTTTTGGGGGCGTCCATTATTTAGTCTCTAAATAGAGGCTTTTGATCCCTGATTTTTTTTCTCATGAATCGACAAAGAATCGAAATAGTTTGAGATAATTTTTCTAAAAATGGATTTTTTATGGTAAAACGCGAAAAGGTCAGAAAACAAGAAAGTTAGGGCAAAAATGTTGAAACGTAACACATATGACTCTAATATTGATTAAAATCGACAAGAGTCCCCGACAATGACGCCAATTTGATATGTTGTCGGACACGGGTCAAAAACGAGTTTAAAAGTGTAGTAAAACGGAAGCGACACTCGAATGTCGTATCACAAGGACTCTTGAATGTTGTAACCAGCTGAATAAAAAGAAGGGGGATTTTTAAGGTTCAGAACTTAAATCGAAGATGATTAAAGGTAAAAGCAAAATTGATAAATAAGCTAATTTATTGTATCAATTTCCGACTTATCATTGATTCTTATAATTTCAATTCCTTATCGGATTCGATCTCATTCGATTATAATACTGACTGACAAGTGCAATTTGTATTATATGATGTATATTCCTAATTTTAGAATTAACCAAACGGATTTAAGCAGACGTGAATTAAGCAAACGCGACTTAATCAAACACGATAACGAAAAAGCTACGCTAACGTGATTATAGTTAAGGATCATACAAACAATCGAATTTAATCAAATTTATCCTATAAGAAACAATCGAATTAAGCAAACGAAAGTAATCGGATTAAGCAAACGAGTTTATAGGAATAATTGAAAAGAAATCAAAATTAAACTGAAGTTAATAAAAACCTCAAAGTGGAATTCGAATACATCAGAACAACTTTTTGAGAATTAGCTCTCCATGGTATTCGTATACCCTATTCTCTATTTCATGAATGATGAATATTTCATTCCTAAAACTACTAAGTTGTTAAATAGAGCAATGGAATTAGGGCCTAATAGCAACCAACCAAAAAAATACAAAATCGGCCCAAAAACTAAGTATTTTCTTAAGTTTGGAACTAAAACGAATTATTCGACCCTTCTTCGCTCTAAATCAGCTTCTAACTTTAACATGAAACGTTTATATTATCCTCTTAAGTTTCCAACTCCTATTAGAACATGTCAATCTGATTCTTGTAACTCAAGTTATGATATGCACAGTGACAAGGTATCAAATAACTGTTTAAGCTGAAAATAAAGTATAAAAATAAAATAAAGTCAGAAATAAACTTAAATATAAAAACACACTAAAAGAGTAAAAATAATAGAATAAACTATATAGTTGCCTAAGTATAATATTAGAAGAATGCGCATCCAAACACATTGATCACCCTGTGATTATTAATTTGGTGGTCACCTGATTTTGTTTTTTTTTCTTGTTAAGGATTTAACGACCTTTTTGGATTATTATTTTTTGCTTTTTGATCCCTAATTTTTGCCTAGACCGCTTTTTAGAAGCTTTTAGTACACCGGGATTACCCTAATTTTTTCCTAAGTAGCCTCTTTGGATATTCAACTTAGCGAGCTTTTTTTTGCTGAAGGGTTGTGACTTCTAAGTCATTGGTCATTGAAGAAAAACTGACATAACTTTTGGATTTTGCATGGTTCCTTCAACACTTCAGGACGTGTGCGAAGAATACCATATGATTGATCCCCATATAGGATGTTTCATCTTGTAATTTTAATGTGTAGTCAAATTAACTGAACATTATCATACCCCAAGTTAAGCATAAGGGTTTTTAAATCCGAAAGAAACACCTACTTCTAGGCTCGAAGTGGTTAACTAGGGATTAACTCCTTATCCCTCAAGTGTTTGGGGATTTAAAACAATGCATGTGTATCATCGATAAAATTTTATCTGAAAGTATACCATTAGCAATTATGGGTATTTTGTTTTCGTCATTCTCCCTCCAAACTTTGCTAAAACAATAGTTTGATAAAGAAAGTGAAGTGGAGACAAATTTTGTGTCTTTTTTTATTCGTAATAAATGAGAAAATATTAGTGAAGACAACTGGATTGATTCAAAACATGCATGTCGATTTCATTAATATTACCATTTACAAACAACAATGTTTAAAGTAAACAATAATTAGACAAACAAGAACAAATTACAAGAATATAAAATGGTAACATGGCCTGATGATTGCCTTTATTGAGGAAATTAGCTTTTCCTTTCTTGATTCATTGTTGGGCTAGATTTTCTCTAGAGTTGGAGGTTGTTCTGCCTGTTTAAACCAGTATGATGATCACCTCACGCCTACCCTCGACAACCTTTTCAATGGCTTTTACAAACAACCATGCATGCACCGGCATGGGGTTTGTTGCAACATTTGGGCATGTGAAAATGAATGCCTTATAGTTAATCAAGTCTTGGACTCTGTGTTTCAATGCATTGCAATCCTCCATTGTGTGCCCCTAGGCATCCATATGATACTCACAGTGAGCATTATCGTCATAGCCTGGTGGATAAGGAAGTATTGCAAGCTTTAACTCCTTCAAAGTGACCAATCCACCCTTTAACAGATAAGGAAGGATCTAGCTATACAGGATCAGTAGAGGATCAAACTATCTTTTTGGTTTTCTCACCTTTTGTTGGTTACGTTGACGCTGTTGTGGAGGGTGTTGCTGCTGATTTTGGTGCTGGTGTTGATACCCTTGTTGCTGATACGACTATTAATGTGGATAAGCCAGTTGTTGTTGCTGAAATAGTTGTTGATATGGCGCGGGCGTGATTGCAACAACTTGGTGGTAATCTACAAGAACATGTTGTTGATACTTGTTCTTCCATCCTCTTATAACGGTATTGGTTTCACCTTCCCCCTTCTTCTGGAAATTGGAATAAGGTTTTTTCTCTCTATTTGAGGCATCGAAAGCGCATGGTAGCTTCCCTTTTCATTTGAATCTCGATTCTTTCTGTGACAGTGAAAACCTAAAAGAATGTTGGGAAGCTAGATCCCACCATTTTTTTCCATATATTGGACATGGAGTGTCCCAACGAACATATCGATTAGCTCTTTACCAAGAAGATAAGGTTGGACTCGTGTTGCAAGTTCCCTTCATCGCTATGCGTATTCTATGAATGAATAATTGCTACGCTGGGTCATATCATGCACCTGGGTGCGATTAGGCACCAGATTGATGTTGTATTGGTAGTGCCTGAGAAAATCTTCTGCAAGGTCCCTCCAGGGTTGGACCTTCCCCCTCTCCAACTACATGTACCACTCCAGGGATGCCCCGTTGAGGCTATCATGGAAATAATGGATCAAGAGTTGACCGTTGTTGGTGTGGGTTTCCATCTTATAGCAATAAGCTCTAAGATGAGTTTGAGGATAACTGACCCCTTATATTTGTCGAAGTCTGGAACTTTGAATTTCCAGGGAATCACAAGTCCCGACACCAGAGACATATCAACAACATCCAAGGCAGGAGTCTAGTGAACCTCCAAAGACTTGAATTTCTCATCCAAAGTACGAAGTCTTTCAACAACAGGGTCTAGAAGGACTCCCATAGAAGGCCTCGCCTATGGAGGCACATAGAAGGCATCAAATATATCTTCATCATCAGACACAGATCCATGTCTGATAGACGTGAAAAAATGATTTTAGATTCCCGCATTACCTACTAGAATAGGAATAGGGATATGAATTCCTTTAGGACGAACAAAACATCCTCCGGGGTTAGTCACCCTAGGGATGTGAAGTGATGAGGTGCCAATCTGACTAGAAATTCTTCAGACGTCAACATCTATTTCAACATTTCTCTCCTTCCAAGCCATACTTAGCATGGTCTCAAGCAGATAGTCAATCTTCCCCTACATGTAGTCAATGTCATTTCTCATGGTAGTTTGATTAACTTCAACTTGCTCGAGCATCATTTTGAATTTGTGGCGAGTTTCATATTGATGTCGAGATGGTAGTTTTGCTGGATAAACGGGAAGAATGTGTGTAAGTTTTTTTTTTTTTTTTTGGAAGTGAGATGCATGAGGATATTTTATTTTATGCAAATGATATGATTTTTTTTGTTTATATGCAAGAAAGTGCAATGCCATGTATGTATGATTAAGACCAGGGACATCATAAGTAACTTAGAACACCTTGTTAGGTAGGTTTTGTAACAGATGGTTTTAAGCTTTCGGCCCATAATCCCACTCACATCATAGTTTCTAGGTTGATGGATAAGGTTCTCTGAGTCATGGACTTTAATCATTTCAATTTCTTATAACAGGGTAGCTATTTTATGACGAGATCGACAAAAAAGTCTATTTTGGGCGAGGTCTTCATGTTAGGTATGCAAGGAGTGGTTCCTAGAGTCATGGACCCTTCATGAATGAATGTTATGTGAAAGGCTAGCCATCTTATAACGAGATCTACGAAAATGTCTACTCTAGGGGAAGTCTTCATGCTAGGCACACAACGAGTGGTCCTTGGAGATTAAAACTATACAACTTCCATTCTAAACTATGTGTTCTCTATCATTTTCCAAAGCCCGGGTGTAGAGCTTTACTCGTGATATCATTCCAAGATCCACAGATATAATAATGAAAAAGAGAAATCATAAAAGAAAGTAAATAAGAAAACAAGCATAAAGGAAACAATTAAGCAAAGCCAAGACTTATCGCAAAGTTAACTAAATTAGGATTGACTCTCTCTTGCAGGAGCAATAATCCTCAACATATTTGCCAACTATCGCATCTCGAAAAATGCGATCCTTTGCGAAGTTTGAAAAAAAATTGATTCGAACAGAGTCGCTACCAATCTTTATTTATTTCAAAGACGGAAAGGGAAAATATTGATAAAACCCCTAAGAGAAAAGAAGATAGTTGTCGCAACCATATTCGGGTTCGGGAATCGATTACGCAAGAGGAAGGTATTAGCACCTCTCGCGTTCGTTGTACTAAACGAGAACCTTTTAGTTAAATTTGCAACTGAATGTTAGACATCATTAATTGTTTTCTTCGAATGATAAAGGATGTAAAAGGAGAATAAAAAGGGTCACAAAAATGTTTTTATTAATGTGCTTGACAAGATTGAGGGTTTTGCTCACACATATCCTCAGGTACAATAAGGAACTCAAAGCTTTGGAGTTCAGTGGAAGGCTACAGTTTATTGGTTGGTTTGTTTTATTGAACAAGTGTTTAGATCATATTCTACCAGTTAAGCATGAGCTTGCATGCTCGTGGAGGAGACCTAAATGCTAGTTTATATACATATTGGAAAGGATTAAACAATGTTCTTTTGAAAAATAGTTTACTTGATTAAAGTTTGTTGTATTGAACATCTATTTAGATTGCATTCTAAAGGTTAAACATTGAATTGCATGCTTGTTGTGGGGACTTAAGTGCTAGTTTGTATATGCATTAGAAAAGATTAAACAATGTTCTTTCGAAAAGGTTTCGATCGCACGGGGGCTAGAGAATAAGTTTGATGTGTTTAGTATTTTTAAGTGAATGATGAATGCTCGGTGAGAACGAGATGTGAGCCTCAGGATCATTAATTCGGGGATTACTGGAATGCTAGACTCCAGCAGTCCTTTTTCATTCAATGTATTTATGAAATTTGTTTGATGGACAACGAACATTCAACAAGAATGAGACGTGTGTGCCTCAAAGTTTATTGTACAAAGGTTCCATTGAAATGATAGACTCCAATGTCCTCTCTTTTTTTCCAAGTTCTTATTAAGTGTTTTAGAAACAAATGAATGAACAAACAACTAGCCCAAGATGTGTGCCTCGGGACTGATCATTCAACGATTCAAGGAATGTGAGACTCTAAGGATCCTTTTCTTTCGTGTTTGTTAAGAAAGACGTTTTTTGTGTTATATTTAATCGGGAAGAGATTTGAAATCGCATTAAAATGATTTTAATCGGGTTTGAGAAAGTCACTTGGTGTTAGACGAAGCTTTTTGTGTTGAAAAGTTCACTTGGCGCTTGGACCAAGGGTTTTTATATTGAAAAGTTCATTTTGAGTTATTTTATCACTTGACAAGTTAATTACCAAGATGATCAAAGATGCATAGTTAAATCATGATTAACAATTGATATGAGAAGGATACATGATTATTAAAGCAACAAACAAACAAATTAATTAATTAAGATTTAATTAAATTAATTAATTAAGCTAATTAATAAAATAATTATCAAGATTAATTGATAAAAATTAATTCCATCAAAATAACAAGTTAATTAATTTTAATTAGCAAAACTAATTAATTAAAACCAAAATTAATCAATCAATTTTATTAAATAAAATAAAAAGATTTTGATTTAAAATAATTTATTGAATTTTGAAATAAAATGAAAATCTAAATAGATTTAAATAAAAGAGAAAAAATAGAAAGGGGTGCATAGTTAGCAAAAGAAGGGTGGGAAGAAATCCAATTGAGCCCAAAAGCCTAATTCTAAAAGAAAAACTAATTCTACCACTTAATAATAAAACTAATATTAATAAACCTTTCAAAGAAAATAACATAGAAATGGTGGGGAGGCCTAAGCGATCCACTCTCTTGCAATTATTGTTGGATTTAATGATTAAAACACAATTAAGAATGTTGACCAACTCAAAATATAAAAAAAAAAAAAACTCCAATGTAAATGTGACATCTAACAGTATTAATATTCAATAATGGAAAACAAATAAAAGAAAAAAGGGAAGGAAAAACAGAATCAGACTTCATCGCACTACTAGAAAAACTGTTTTTAGCGTCGGCCATTTACAGACGCTAACGGTGAAAAAACAGACACTAATATGTGGTTAGCGTCGGTTTAGCGTCGGTGTCGGGCCTTGAATAAAAGTTGCGAAGCTACTGTGTAACGTCGGCTAAAGATACACCGACGCTACGTAGCCTCGGGGAGACGGAGGCTAAAGCGGACACTAATGGAACCGACGCTATGTTGTTTCAAAATCATGAAAAGTCAATATTATGTTTAGCGTCCGTGTCACCGACACTAAAGTCAACAAAAAGAGTCAACAGATAGCGTCCGTGTCACCGACACTAAAGTCAACATAGAAAAGTCAATATTATGTTTAGCGTCCGTTCCACCGACACTAAAGTCAACAAAAAAAATCAACAGATAGCGTCCGTGTCACCGACACTAAAGTCAACATAGAAAAGTCAATATTATGTTTAGCGTCCGTGTCACCGACTCTAAAGTCAACAAAAAATGTCAACAGATAGCGTCCGTGTCACCGACACTAAAGTCAACATAGAAAAGTCTATACTAATATTTAGCCTTGCATACACCGACTCTAAAGTCAACAAAAAAGGACAATAACGGGTTGCAACATGACAACCTCACTGGAACAAATTTTTTCAATCCACAGTATCATATTTATGGTAAAACATTTGGAAACAATTTTAAACATTCGTGAAAGTAACTACAAAAGTTCTACCAACATTAACTTTCAAAAAACATACACAAAAAGTAATCACATCCGAGATTAATTCATTCTACTAAAAGTACAAGATCAATCTTCATCTAATGATTGATCATCCAAATCGTCATCATAATGATGAGAATGTGATACAAAAGTTGAAGTGTCAAATTTCTTCATCATAAATTCCTTCCAAGCATTCATCTCCCTCTCCATCCTTTGTGCAGTCTCGGTAGCAGCTTTTGCAGCCTCGGTAGCAGCTCGCATTGCTTCGTTAGCCTCTTGTAATTGGGTCGTTGCAGCCTCGGCAATTTGTTCAGCTCTAATTCTAGCTGCTCTTTCAGCTTCTAATGACATCCCAAACATAGAGTGTTGAGGAGTTTGAGATTGTTGGGTAAAACTTTTTGATCCACGTTTTATATTAATAGCTAAATCTGCAGCGCCATAAACCCGACCACGGTTACGGCCCCCAGCAGCCTCTGTCCATAGCTGATTTACACGCTCTCCATCTAACACCTGAACAACCTCTCCATTCCCTTCTTCAGTTGGCTGAAGTTCTGCATCAAACTTCTCTTTAAAAGTCTTCTGCATAACAAAACATTATAATGCTAAGTTAGTGCTCTGTTAACAGTTCAATAATCAAGTATTTCACCATTTCATATTAGCTTCTATCCAAGTATTTCACCATTTCTATAACAGTTCAATAATCAAAATTTAACAGGTTCCATTTAAC
Organism: Lathyrus oleraceus; assembly: GCF_024323335.1. Lineage (NCBI taxonomy): Eukaryota > Viridiplantae > Streptophyta > Magnoliopsida > Fabales > Fabaceae > Lathyrus > Lathyrus oleraceus. The sequence continues at coordinate 302,246,038 of NC_066580.1, read as the reverse complement.
ATTCAATTCGTAACCAATTTACACTTCATAGTCATAAACTAACATACTAACTTCCTAATAGTTTTTTGATGTCAATAACCAAACAAGCCAAACTACTTTCATTTATTTCCAACAATTCAAACCATGGTAGCCAAATTCTTTCCCTAATTGAAAGCCAATACTTTACTTCATTTTCTAACAACAACTGAAATAATAATTCAAACCACTCAAATGGTGAAGCATTTGGTTAATCAATTAACATTCAGTTCGGCTTCAAATTGCATTTGGTTCAGCCCAACATTGCAACTAAGGTTCAACATTAAACGAATTCACTGCAGCACCAGTCTGAAACACTTCCAAATCACATAGTTAGTAATAGTTAGTTTCCTAATTGATTTTTCAACCTGCGTTTCAATTTCATAAAAAACTGCAGCAAAAACAACTTAACCAAATTTGTTCAATCACATTCATTTCCTAATTGATTCAATAACTTCGTAATTCAATAAAATGCCAACAGTAATAACCATCCTATTTAATATTCAAATAAGTGTGACAATAATGCATAATCAAATAATATAAATGAGGTGGATTAATATAAGACACGTGTTTAGTGTTCAATGGACCACTCAATGTTCTCAGTGAGTTCCTACCAATCCGAATCCTCAATGAGAATTATAATTCATAACCACAGCTTTCTCTACTAACTTACCAAATAAATAGTGTGTGTGACTAGTGGATTAAATTGTAACCACAACTTACTCCATCAGTGTAGGAAAATGAAAGACTTACAAATATAATGTTGAAGCAAATTCGAATATGCAACAATATCTCACGTCTTGATTCATGTATATTCAACCAAACATAGCATGTTGTAGTTTAAATTTACAATCAAACAAACATTTACAAACCAGCAAATCCAAAACCATACAATACAAGAAAACAAAACAAAAGAACATAACAGATTCATAATTCATGTTTTTCCTTCAATCCTAGCATAAGTCAAACCAGCACAAGCATCAACGAAATCCTCATCAATAAAATCAGTAGAAAAAACCTGAATCCTATCTGCATAACCTTTCTCAAAACACTGAGCAATAAACAATCTAGCATATCATCCTGATGAATTAACAGTAAAAATAGTTCGAATTAGTGGTTAGCATATGGTTAATTGAATGTTTGATTTCTGTTAGTGTTAGCATATCATCCTGATCAATAATCAAGTATTTCACCATTTCATATTAGCTTCTATCCAAGTATTTCACCATTTCTATAACAGTTCAATAATCAAAATTTAACAGGTTCCATTTAACATTCAATTCGTAACCAATTTACACTTCATAGTCATAAACTAACATACTAACTTCCTAATAGTTTTTTGATGTCAATAACCAAACAAGCCAACTGTGCAGGAATGTCAATAACCAAACAATCTAGCATATCATCCTGATGAATTAACAGTAAAAATAGTGCAGGAATTTCAAATTTACGAGAACTTACATAAGTAGATGCAGCACGACTGTCAACCCATTCACCATTTTTCCTCTTGTGTGTTTTTAAAAATAACTCATCGGGACGCAGATCCCTTTGAAGTTCACGTGACTACAAAAATCAAATAATCCAATAATCAATACAGAATACGAGTAAAACTGTCAAGATATAAAGAATCTTCATAATAATAATAATTTGTTAGGATTTTATTACTTACAAGTTGAAGTGCAACATCAATATGAGCCTTACGGCCTGTGGTGTGGACTGCTCCGCCTCTTGCGGAAGCTCGATTGGTCTTGTTTTGAGAAGACACAGCCAAAAACTCGGTCTTTTTCCAATAAGTTTGAAGTTCAACCCAAGCATCATCACCAATCCATGAAGGTCGAGTCCCTTTTCTCCTCGCCTTCCCCAACATGTCGTTTAATCGTTTTCTTCCTTTTTTTTCAAATGCGCTATAGACAAATGCATGATCGAAAGGATCCCACGAAACCTTCTCCTAAAAATAATTAAAATCACATAATTAATATTAATAACCAATTAGTTACTTTTTTAAATATAATTTGATCAACTTAAGTGACAAAAGTCAATAAATACTTACTCCAAACAACTTAAACCAATCAGCTTTCGTATCAGGATCGAGTGCAGACCAATGATGTATAGGTTTATAAAATTGTTTGCGTATCGCATAATTAATGGCACCAGCAACTTCTTTGGCAGGAACTAGCCTACAAAATACAATAATAAAACTACTAAGTAAACTGAAAGAAGCTTATTAGAGAATGATGTTCCCAAGTGGAACTTTAGTACTGTAAGCATATTTAGATTAGGAGCTTTTACACCCAAAATCAATCTACATGTTCTGTTCCTCTGTATAGAATCATGCAATGGAGTTCCTAATGACCAATTATGATTATGACACATGTTACATTCTTGTGTTAATTATTCCAGTCCAAGACAGAACAATATTATTAATCACATTTAACTGTAGGGAAGCACTTAAAAAGCTGTAGTGTACGAATCCATAAAAGGTGAGATTCACAACAAGGTGGAAAATGCAGAGGATACACAATTTTACAGAAGCTTCTTTAGGCATGCAGAAAAGCCAAAATCAAAATGTGCAACATATAGTAAAGATTCCTGCACAAAATTAAATTATGAGAATATATATGACTTACCCAGTACCAGATGGTTTTATAATAACTTTCCCATTCTCATCTATTGTTGGCACAAGAGGGGTAATAGTTTCTTGACCCACCGCCTCATCCTCATCAGCATCCACATCTTCCTCCTCTGCCAAATTTGAAGGGCTAGCCATTGTTTGAAGGTTTATACTTTGAGGGCCAGCCATTGTTTGATGGCTTAAAGTTGGAGTAGGCATAAAACTGAAATTCTCAGAGGTAGTGGCATGAACAGGTACTACAGTTGGAGCTGGTGTTGGCATCGACGATGCAGCCTGCACAGACGATGCTGCCTGAGCTGGTGTTGGCATCGACGATGCAGCCTGCACGGACGATGCTGCCTGAGCTGGTGTTGGCATCAACGATGCAGCCTGCACACACGATTTTTTAGAAGCTGATGTTGGCATTGATGATGCAACCTGCACGGACGATGCTTCCTGAGCTGGTGTTGGCATCGACGATGCAGCCTGCACAGATGATTTTTTCGAAGCTGATGTCGGCATCGACGATGCAACCTGCACGGACGGTGCTGCCTGAGCTGGTGTTGGTGCCGATGATGCATCCTGCATAGACAATGTTGTTTGAGCAGGTTTCCTAACGATATGCTTCTTGTTAATTATGCGATTTCGTTCTTCTTGAAGTTTTCCTGGTGCTAATACCTTATCTTTTCCACCTCTTTTAGTCATCTGTTGTCATAAAAATAAAAGCAGATAACAATCAACAATATTGAAATCCATTCTTGTATTAACCTTTGCATTAGAACAGTAAAAAAGTTTAATTGCAAACACACAGTTCAAATGCAAATGGCCGAAAATGGAGATATTAAGTTTCCTCCCTCTATTGCAAATTTACCTTCCTGAGTTTTTTTTCTCCTGCAACTGGGGGACAGTGTTAGGTTAGCAAATGAACTAAGGTGGAAGCTTTAGAATAAAAGCCTTTTATATATTATTTATTATCTTACAAACATTATACATGTAAAACAACAACTTCTGTTACTGAAACACAAGAAAACAACTATAAAAAGGTACAATGATGCATGAATATCAATTCATGCCTTTTTGAGAGTAACCAAATCCATTGAAGCACCATAGGTTTTATTTATAGCCTCAGCACACCAACCTTGCGCATCATCAACCATCGGCATCCTCACTTGCATAAAAGGAACTGCAGGCGCCCGAGATCCAGGCATCACAACACCGGCTAAAACTGTCAGCACGTTTGCAGTATCTACATCCATGCACACACTGATATCAGGAACTCCTTTTGGTGCTGCAGGTATTCCGATTATCTTTAAATATCCCAACAAATGATTTTCTTCTGCTGCCTGATTTCCTTCACCTCCTCAAACTCCGCCCTGTCAACAACCTTGTATACCTTCAAACCATCTCCCAAGTCTACATCGACCTGAACACTGATTTGAGACGAAAGCTGGTGAATTGCATCCTGGGCTGCAACTCGAAGCAATGCCATTGACTCGATTTGTTTGACCGCATGACTCTTGAAAATATTTTCAGAATCCGGTAACAGATGCCGCATCATATTCTGAAGCAAGTCTTCTCCGCCAACAGTACTTCCTGCCAAGGCTTTTATCTGGGATACTCCTCCGTCGGTAGCAGTCACAGCAACGTCGCAAAAACCAGCACCCATATTAAAAATGAGAGCAATTTTCTCACTTCCACTGCCCATAGATTCCTGAGAAGCTTTCAGTTGCTGCTGTCCATATAACATTGCCACTGCTGTTGGTTCAGGCATTAACCTGAGAATATGAAGACCAGCCATCACACAAGCACGCTCTAGGCGGGTCAGCTGGAAACGACTGAACGAAACTGGAACGGTAAGCACTACATTTCTTATCGGTCGTTTCAGACGTGCTTCTGTCATTAGTCTTAACTCCACCAGAAATATCGCAAGAACTTCTTCTGGACTGGTGAATCTCCAGACATTGTTCACTAACAGTGTTCAATAATAGTGCTTATGTTGTCATAAAAGGATTTCAATAAAAGGAAAAGGTTGCAAAGTGGGAAACAGAAATGCAACCGAAAAAGGACAAAATAGAAAGTACTCAGAAGTCATCAGAAAATCCATTAATCAAGGAAATCTACAGTGTTCAAATATTCCATTATAGAAACCCTGTAATCAAATACAAAGGAATGCTGCTAACAAAGGATGGGTAAACAAAGAAAAAGTTCTCTACAGGGAAAAGATAAATGCACAACGACTTAATTTATCTTCATCAATGCCCTCTATCTGCTTCACTAGTAGAGCAATCAAAAATCTCTTCAAACACATCTAATTGTGACATGTCACGCAAACAAGATATTGCTTCAATTTCTACATTGGGTAGTGCCGGTAACATCCCATCAGATTGATAAGGTACTTCATCCTCTATGTTGTCAATCTCTACGCGACCCCTTGGTTTTGTGGTGATTGCCGCACACCATCCACGCATATCTCTACACATTTCTGGATATGGGACATAATACACTTGTCTTGCATTTTGCGCAAGGATGAAAGGATCATAAGGACGATAACGTTTATCCATCTTAATATCCACAGTTTTATATTGTGGGTGAACCTTTGTGCCCGTATTCCTTGTTGGATCAAACCATTCACAATAAAAAACTGGAATCTTATGCTTCAGACCAAAGTAATCTAGCTCAAAGATATGTTTGATTATTCCATAAAAATCAGTATTTCCTCCTTCTGCAAGACCTTTCACGTGCACACCACAATTGCTAGTTTTTCTACCTTTGCTCCATTCTTCAGTATGAAACTTGTACCCATTGATAAAATACATGTTCCATGATATGGCCATTGATGCAGGACTGCGAGACAAGGCAATTATATCTTGGTTAGTAACTCCATTTGTCTCCTCATTTACATATTTCTTCAGCCATATGGGAAACTCTATATGTATGCGCCCAGATGAATCTTCTATATCTAGAGAGTGGTTCTCTAAGAATATGCTGAAATAAATCACACGATTCATAAGTAAATATCTATTATGATATGCATCAATAATTTGATTGAATATATTATGATGCACACTTACTCAAGATATGGTTTAACCTCATCACAATTTATCAAGACATGCACATGTGAAGACTTCCATTCCTTATCAGATAGAAATATTTTCGTGACTTCCCACTTGGTCGACCGCCACTTTGTAGAATGGACATTGTAGGTAGAATGTCATCATTGTCTAAATGAGGTTTGTTACTAAGATTTATGGTTGGCAACAAACGGAAAGAGTTGAAATAATGAGAGCAAAAGTAATTTGTCTCGCGATGTATATAATCACTGCATATGGAACCTTCAACTCTAGCCTTATTTGTCACTGCCCTCTTTGAGACTCCCATAAATCTGCACATTCAATCATTCCACGTTTATTAATTTATGATAAACATGCAATAACTTAATAAAATCAACCACAACAATTACCTTTCGAATGGATACATCCATCGGTACTGTACTGGACCACCTAGAATTGCTTCTTTGGCAAGATGGATTGGAAGATGCTCCATTGAGTCAAAGAAACCTGGTGGAAAAATCCTTTCCAACTTGCATATGATAATTGGAATATTCTCATCCAACTTAATTAAGTCGTCCATCCTCAATGTATTGCAACAAAGATCTTTAAAGAATCGACTTAGCTCAGTTAATGGTTTCCAAACCAAATCTGGCAATGAATGGAATGCAATTGGGAGTAAACATTCCATGAAAACATGACAATCATGGCTCTTCATCCCATGCACCGTACCCTTTTCTACATTCGCACACCTACTGAGGTTTGAAGCATAGCCATCTGGCATTCTCAATTCCTTAAGCCATTTACAAACCAACTTGGCTTCAGATTTGGTTAGAGTGTAACTAGCCTTTGGTTTACCATTCTTTCCGTTTTCTAAGGGTTGGAGCTCCAAGTCCCCGCGAAAGCATAATTTAGCCAAGTCTTCTCTTGCCTTTTCATTATCCTTTGTTTTATCCTTAACATTCATGACAGTATTAAATATATTATCGAAGACGTTTTTTTCTATGTGCATCACATCGAGGTTATGCCTTAACAAATTATCCTTCCAATATGGGAGATCCCAAAAAATACTTCGCTTTTTCCAATTGTGATCCACTCCATACCCTTCGAATTCTTTCCATTTCGCCTCCCATCCAATTTCAGTAACTTTTGGAAAATTACTTATTACCGCCCATATATCTTTCCCTGTGGAAATGGGAGGTGGCTCATTGGTCACAACCCTATTTTTTAGGAAACTTCTTTTACTCCTTCTGAAGGAGTGATTAGATGGCAAGAAACGACGATGACAGTCAAACCAGGAATTCTTATGGCCACTTTTCAAGGTGAAAGCATCAGTGTGTTCCATACAATGAGGGCATGCCAATTTACCTTGTGTTCCCCATCCAGATAACATACCATAGGCTGGAAAATCATTAATTGTCCACATCAAGCAGGCTTTCATGATGAAGTTTTGTTTTGTAGATATATCATAGGTCAATATTCCATTGGACCACAATCGATGTAGATCATCAATCAATGGTTGCAAGTAGACATCTATCTTTAATTTAGGGTTTTTAGGTCCGGGTATGAGGCATGCCAAAAACAAGTATGGTTTGGTCATGCACATTTCAGGGGGGAGATTATACGGAGTAACTATTATTGGCCAACATGAGTATGGAGAAGCAGACGCTTGAATGTAAGGAGTAAAACCATCTGAACACAGACCCAACCTTACATTTCTGGGTTCCCTAGAAAAGTCAGGATATACACTATCAAAATGTTTCCATGCTTTTCCATCTGACGGGTGGCGAAGGATGTTGGAACTATTTTTGTTCATGTGATGCCATCTCATTTCACTTGCCGACTCAGTTGATGCATACAATCTTTGTAATCTGGGAATGATTGGGAAGTAGAACATTCTCTTCACTGGGATATCTTTGTACTTTCCCATGCCAGTCTTGCGAGGAATGAACCTAGGAGCATTACAAAATTTGCACTCTGATAGATTGCTATCATCCTTGTAATATAACATACAACCATTCTTACAACAATCAATTTTCTCAACCTTTAGCCCTAACTTAGATACCAACTGTGTTGCTTGGTAATAGTTATCGGGCAAGCATTTTTGAACTGGACATACACTTTTAAGCATTTGTGCAACAAAATCTAAACCTTTTTGTGGTACATGCCAATTAGACCTAATTTCAAGAAGTTGAGTAGATATTGATAATATTGATTGGGTAGCTCCCTCATAAATGGGCTTGTTGAAAGATATCAACTTGTCATAAAATCGTTTGGCATCTTCGTTGGGAAACTCATCCTCCGTATATTCCTCAACTTCTATGTTATCATTCACGTGAGAGAATACTCCATAAGGCCTAAAAGCATCATACACCATCTGATTCATTGCCTCAATTTGGTCATCATGATGCACATGCTCACTACTATTTGAATCATTCCTTGTATTAACATTGAGCTCTACTTCTCCATGTTGAGTCCAAATCCAATAGTCTGGTTGAAATCCATCTCGATACAAGTGAAGTCTAACATTAGTTGGTGTTCTTATCTTGAGACACTTGCAATTTATACACGGACACCTTATCCCTCCCTCAGATTTACAAATAGGTTGTTTCAAAGCCCTCTTTACGAAGTCTTTAACCCCGCGAACATACTCTTCTTTCAATCCGTGTCTATTGGAATATACTCTATCGTACATCCAAGTACGATCCATTTTCTATAAGGCAAACAATTAACTCGTCAACCACTGAAAATTAAAACATATATTAGACAAAAATGAATGGCTGATAAGTTCCTAATGGGTATTAGGAGAAAATCAGATAACTTCCTAATGGGTATTAGGAGAGAATAGAATACATGCATTCCAAGGGATTAGATATTACAATAATTTGTCAAGATAAAAGGTTACATATATATATCTATGTGATGGCATGTATTTGAGGTTTATGTATTTATGTGTAAATATGAATGTAAAATGTTTTCGGTACAGTTCTCCTTGTTTGTTGAGGAAAGTAGAAATGCAACTAAATGAAACATCAAGAAAGGTTCTTAACCAAGAGCAGTAACAAATTCAGAAAGTTGTGTTTTCTAACATTAAATTAGAATATTCATATGACCTGTAAGCTATTTTTTATAAGAACCACCTCATATAAGCAAATTTCTCTACCTCATTCATATAAAATTAGATTATGATCAGAAATGATTAAGTAGAAAAAAAACATTTTTTAGGCAAATAGATTAATGATGTTCCCCATCTTCTACTTCATAATAACTAATATGAGAAGTAGCCACCTGTCCCTATGCCGGGAACAGATTACGATCCATTCGAGCCAGGCTGTTTCATAGAGCTCGACCAGTAAAGATGTCATGCAAGAGTAAAATAGATGCATAAAATTCCACCATGTATATCATTAGAAGGTAACTTCCTAATAATCGAAACATGTGTTTGGCTCCTACACCAATACACTTTCCCTTTCCTATACCAAAACATCATCTATGTCCATGTCAACAATATCAGAAAAACAACATTTGCCTAATTATTATGTACAGTGAGCCTAACTACTTTTAATTAAAAAAATTTAAAAGATGGAGTCTAATTTAAAAGATGTCACCACAGTTCTTTAAAAGATGGAGTCTATTTTTTCATTTGGAATTTTATTCTTGTTTTAGTTGAAAAACTCAATCCTATTAATATTAATTGGCTTGTTTTGGTTTCTTTTTGGGTATTTCAGCTCAGGAACATCTGGTGGTGAGAGAAAGATGATGCCAGCAATTGAAGAAGATTTTGGAAGAAGATATTTGATATTTAGACTATTAATGCCAATAATGAATCAATTTGTTCCTGACCTAGATAAAGGAAAAGGAATGTACCTAATGTTTACAAGAAATGAATCTAAAACACCAGGAGGCATTAAAACTAGTGCAGCCCTCACAAGATTTTACAAAAGTTCTCATTTTTTAAACAGATCTTACAATCCATTCACAAGTCCAAATGAAACTGTTCTCTGTCTTGACTCATACCAAAGTATGTATTCACAACTTCTATGTGGTCTTTGTCAAAACAACGAGGTCCTTCGTGTCGGTGCTGTTTTCGCTACAAGTCTCATTCACGCTGTTCGGTTCCTCGAGAAAAATTGGTCACTTCTCTGCGATGATATAAGAACAGGAACAATTAATCCTCTCATCACTGACATTTCAGTGAGAGAGGCTGTTATGAAAATTCTTAAATCTGACAAAAATCTTGTTGATTTTATTCAGAGTGAGTGTAGCAAGGGTTCTTGGCAAGGTATTATTACTAGGTTGTGGCCTAATACTAAGTATGTTGATGTTACTGTGACAGGATCAATGTCACAGTATATTCCTACTTTGGATTACTATTGTAATGGTCTTCCACTTGTATCTAACATTTATGCTGCTAGTGAAGGTTTCTTCGGTGTTAACCTTAATCCTCTTTGTAAACCATGTCATGTGTCTTATACCCTTATCCCTACCATGTGCTACTATGAGTTCTTACCTGTTAATAGAAGTAATGATCCTGTGAATGAGAAAGAACAACAAGAGTTGGTGGATCTTGTTGATGTCAAGCTTGATCAAGAATATGAGCTTGTTGTTACCACTTATTGTAACAATGGAGGCCAAACTCAAAAAGTGGTTCTCACCGACTAATTGTAAGATGTACTTATTTGGAAGATTAACTGGACTGGCCATAAGCCACAAAGTTATGAGAGAGTGAGGTTATAGTCATTTTTCAATTCTGTTTTCCTAACTAATTAACTCTCACAATTTTCACTTAACCGAAATTTAACAAACATTAACAGTCATAACAGAATTCAAAACAACCTACTAACTGATAGCAGACTTAACTCAAGTAAGAAATCTAACAGAAACTTAACTCCATCCTAACAGAAATTCAGTAATCACCAAACAGTTCGCTAATAGCAGTCCACAATAAAAGCATATCATGGTTTCATTTAAGTCATAACAACTCAACATTAACATTAACAGAAGCAAACTATTAGACTTTCAACAATAGTTCACAGCTGACATTACTAATAAGTAATAACACATTCAACTAATTAATTTCCTAACACTTAATTAGCTAAGAAGTTCATAACAGAAACTGTGCAGCAATTTTGTTTCTGTTAGAGGTTATTAGTTAGTTAGGATCTGTTATGAGAAGTTATAAAATCTGTTAGAGGTGGATTTGGTGAGTGAAATGTTTAACTCAAATTCTGTTTTGAAATTAAATTCCATTGTAAATTCAGTTAGTTTAGAAATTCAAAAGTTAGTTGAATCGAAATTGAGATTTAAGTGGAATGTAACTGAAATGAAAATTGTAAAATTTTCCCTCCTTGTTTTATGTGAATGTTAATGTAAATATCTCATCAAGCATGTTTATACTCTAAATTCTAAGCCGTAATGATCTAATGACTGAAAAATGGCATATCAAATAAAATGTCTAAAAGGCACTGAGCACAGGCCATAGGGCACTAAAAATGACATGACTCAACAAAATGAAAGCTAAAACCAATGCAGAGAATCAACTCCAACAAGGGATGCGTACTGTTCCTGACAAACTCAAAGATCGCAATTCTTAAACAAAATATATGACCAAAACCAAAGCATAATACATAATTTAAATAAACAATCACTTGGAATATATATGATAACAGCTTTAAATTGTTTGTAATCATACCTCTGTCCTATAGCGTGTATCAGCTGGTGGAATCTTTAGTCTTGCCTTCCAATCTTGTGAACTAACATACAAAATCAATTGAGAATAAAATTAAAAGACATTCTTTTCTTAGGGAAAAACAATCACATTAGCTTTATCTGGCAGTAGAATAATTGAATTTTACAAGCTATTTTCAAACCTTTCATAAACACATGATAGAGCAAACATCAACCAATATCATATTAGATTTGCAATAGCAAGGCATTAGAAATCATTGTAAACATCATCAAATCAACTTTACATTAGAGCACTATACAGAAATTAATGCAATTCTGGTTATGTTGGACAGAGATAAAACACTCAGAACCTAGAACTTCATAAAACACTATCAAACATTCAGGTTCCCTGCTCAAATTTGAGTTTCAGCGATCATTTACAGACCATGATAATAACTTTCAAAATCATATAAAGCTCTTGATTAAATGAAAAAAAAATCTAATTTGATTCTTCACTAGATAGAAAAAGAAAATAAAACCAATTTACTACATAAGACAGGAAAATTAAGCAAACCACAGTGGAAGGAGACAGATTGCTATCAACAGTTAAGAAAAGAGTTGGCGAGCTAAAATAATCAAGCTATCAAAGTTACACAAACCATATCAACGAACAAACATTAACAGCAAATACCCTTTATAAGAGGAGAGGATTCCCTCCTACAGCAAGATATCACCGAATAGACAGCCTGGGCAAACAACCACGCACACAAATGTATAAACATCGAAAAGGATTCACGGATTAGGGATTCACCGAATATGCATTACCTTTGATGATTCAGAAACCCTTTAACGAGGGATTTTGAATTAGGGATTCTTCAATGGATTCACGGATTAGGGATTCACGAATCGGTTCACGAAATGGGAAAAAAACGGATTCGAATTAGGGTTTTCGTGTTGTGAAATGAAATGGAGGGAGAGTGAAAAATGACGAGGGAAAAGGAAAGAGGGAAATAAGCTGTCGCGCAATTTTTGGTCAGAAATAGAAAATTCCTTAGCGTCCGCCAAGCGGACTCTACTTAATAAATAAAATACTTAAACCTTAAATATATATACATATTATAGATAAATAAATGGAAAAATTATATGTTATAATAATAGCGTCGGCTAAGCGGACTCTAAGTAAATAAATACTAATTAAAAAATAATGCTACTAGATAGAGTCGGTCACACCGACTCTAAATAAATTAATCAAACATTCTTCAAAGGTAACATAACAAGTAGTGTCGGTTTTGCCGACACTGATAAAAAAAATAACTTGTCTTAAATGATGTACGTAGATAGAGTCCGTTAGTGTAGGCTTAGCCGACACTAATAGTGTCCGTGTCGGTGGCCGACTCTAAACTAGGAGGCTAAAATGACTTATTCTAGTAGTGTCGCTCTTTCTCCTTCAACAATCTCTCTCTGCTCTAGGTAAGATTCTTTTTTGATCCTTTTCTCCTTTACTACTCTTCCTCTCTTTCTAGATGGATCTTTACTTGTTGCAAGTTGATGTAGAGGCTTGAGCGCAGACATGGATTAGAACTTTAGTTTGAACCTCTAATGGAGCTTTGAAGTGTGTGGTAGAGGAAAATTTTGGATAATTTTTGCAGAGTATTTTTTGTATCTTCTGCTTTTTCTGTAACTCGGTTTTGGCTGATTTTATAAATGTAGATGTGTGAAAAATTAGGGTAGAATTAAGAGGGAATTAGGATGAGGTTTGGGGGGACAAACAATTGATATTGGAGGGAATTGATTGATGATCCATGTGAGCATTTTTTTGCAATCCAAGTGAAGTTTTATTGTGAACTATTGATTAGATGCTTGATGAAATTTTAATGTAATTCTATTTGAAAATTTTGTTAGTTGTAATGTGAGTTTAGAGGTTTTAGTTTCATTGGATTTTGTTTGTGAAGTTTGAATGAAATGAATATGGTGAATTTATTATGAATTTGAGTAAAAAAAAAGTGGATTATTATTATGCTGTGATGTAGAAACATGAATGAAAAATTGGAATTGTAAATTTGGTCCCAACAAATGACATGAAGCTTGGCTTGCTTATGATGTGGCTTGGCTAAAAAATTGGCCTAAAAGGGCTCAAAACAAGTGACTTGACTCATGGCTTAAGAATGACTTTGGCTTGGCCTAAAATGACTTGTAATCTCTTAAATTTAATCAAAACTTTAAGAAGGCTCAAAAACATGTCTCACAAAAGAACTTGTTTGACTTAAAACTTAATAATTCAACTCAAACTGGCTTACCATCTTGAATTGGACTTTGAAAAAAACTTTTGAATAATTCTTACCAAATTAAACTTTGAATTGAATTTAAGTTAAAAATTCAATAAAAATAAAATATGGTAATTTGAAAAGGAAACTAACTTGACTTTCTTATTTTTGAAATAAACAAAATGACATTTGTAAATTAAAATCAAAACAAAATGCAAATGAATTCTAAATTGCACCAAACTTGGACTTTGACTTTGACTCTCTTTGATGCCCGTGAATTCCTTTAAGACAAAATGAAAAAGGATGAAGGTATTGACTATGGATCACAAACCCTTGAATTATTAGATGTGCAAATAAAATATTTTTGACGGATTAAAGAACAAGACCAAATGAAATGGTCATGTTAATGCAAATGAACTCAAAAATGAAATGCAAATTAAAGGTAGGACAAATTTGGGGTATGTCATCTCCCCAGAAGAATCATCATCAATGACACGAGTTTATTTTGGAGAACCCTCATCCTAAGAGGAGTTTTTATCTTCATTCCGAGCCCTATTTTGTTGAAATTGGAGGCAAGGTCGACTCCACCATAGATAAAGTGATATGCATAATTTGTTCTAGCTCAGGTGCATGATTGGGAGTTTTAGCAACCAAGGTAGGAGTTGGGGCTGAAGAAGAAGTAACGTTTGTTGGAGAAGGCATCACGGCTTAAACACCTTAAGCATTTTCAAGGTTGTAGAACAACTTCAGTTTGGTCACCTTTTCCATGCTATCTTGATAACGCAATCATGCATGTAAAAAAAAGCACGATGAATCTACTCTAACCAAATATCTTTTCCATATCCTCCTCGCTAACTACACTAAAAATAACATGAGTGTAAATCCACCTTTTTCTCACTTCTGTAGGGGGAACCTCACTGCGGTCGAACCCTTCCTCATATCCAAGCCCCATAAACCAAGATTGTATTTCCTCCTTCATCACTACTTCATTTGAAGAAAAAGAACATGGATTTATGTAGTAAGAGTGAAAATCCCGATTAAAATGGATTTTAAACCAATACTTCAAATATAGAATCCAGAAAAATCAAGGAGAATCATCAGAGAGGTGGAAAAAACAAGTTAGGTTGCAGGAGTGAGGGGCTTTAGTAGTAAAAAATGCCCTAGAAAATTACCCTAGTCTTGAGTAAAAGGATCGAACCAAGGATTGACTTGATGAAAGCTATATGAGCCCCTGATTGCAAAAAAAATCTATAGAAGTGCACCTTAAATGGAACAAAACAAAGAATAATTTGGCAAAAGGTTTCAAAGATTTATGCTCGGCATACAACTGAAATATCCTCATGGACACCCAAGACTCTGAATGAAGTTGGGAATTGACAACTTTTAATTTCTTTAAGACGACTATTTCAAAGTCACAAAAAGGAACTACATATCATCTTATCTGACCCCAAAGGAAGAACCGACATTCCAGGGGATCGCCAACCACAATACCATACGCATCTATAGCAACTTTGATACTCATTATCGATGAAGTTCCCACTATTTTTATGTCTATCCACTCGTACTCCACCGCGTATGGATGATCTCGAAAATCTAGATAAGTTTCACTTCAGCGTCACTGAGCTCACATTTATCAATCGACTGACAAAGTTGAATATAATCTTTAGCATGTTCTCTCCTTTATTGGTTGGATTATATTTCCCTTTCAAATAAGAGGTGAGGGGGAAAAGGGTCCTCTTCACAATTAACCTTAATGCATATGTTCGATAAAAGGTTTTCTAATGAGTTTGATGAAGAAGTTCCTTCCCCCAAGGAATTCCTAGATACCCTTTCTAAGTCAGAATCGTCAGACAGAGATATGATTTTGGGTTCCAAGTGATTGTGACAAAGAGGAGAAAGATAACAATTAAGGGGTATTCCCATTATAGAAGAAGACAAAGTTTCGGCTCTAGAGTCGTTTGCTAAGTCAATAATACTATCACTCATCATGACTAGAAAATATGAAATGTTTAAGATAAAAGCTTGAGTTAGGATGGTAAGTGGTTATGTGAGATTGGTGGAACAGAAGGAGGGAAAAAGCTTTGAGAAAAATGTTGAATATCGTCTCTAATAATATTCTCAGTGAAGAGGAAACGAAGACATTTTCTGATAAAGTAACTGCAAGTTTGAACATCAAGGGTTACAAAAACTTCCAAATACTCAGTTCATCCTATTTATGAGCAGCGACATGTGAAGGGTTTAAACTAGCTAGAGAAATCGTTCACAAGATTAACAACTAGATTTCCCCTCATGGATACACGCCAACTCGAGTGCATTATAAACTACGTCATGCCCTAGCTCGTCACGTCACTGCACATATCAGAAGAGGGTTGTGAAACATTTCGATAATCGGACCTCATTTAATGCACTTGTTCCTGTAGCGGGGTATTCGTTACCATTAGAGATATTGACTAAATATAAGGTAAACCATACAAGTCGAGTCGCCACCGCACTTCTATTTATCCAAAGGAATGGTTAGAAAGCGAACAAAAACCTAAAAGTTTTATCAAATCAAAAACTAGTAAAAATGTCAGAGATCTAGGTAAGGGGGTTGGTTATGCAATGGGAAGGTTTTAAGCACCCAAAACATCCTAGGTACTCCTAGGGAGCCCTTTTCACATTTGTTGTAAGGTTGGTATTTTTGTAAAAATTTGTTTATGCAAACATGATTGAAGAGATGAGAAGAGAATATACAAGTTACTTACATTTTGTGTTTGGATGGATAAACCCATTGCCTACGTACCATCTTAAAAAAGATTAGGATCAAAACCTCGTAGTTCGGGGTAAAAATCTCAAAACAAGTTGGTGAATTGATTGGTTTAAAAGCCTTAAGGTCTTTTGTTATCCAAGGGAGAAAACTCAACCTAAAACCACAAATCCACCATGTGAGGATAGCTTCAACATGCTAGTGAGGGGTTAACCCTATAATAAGCATGGAAGACTCATTATTCATCACTAAGGATATAGGTGAGTATAACATCTACCTCAAGGATAATTCAAACCTAATAGCTAAAGGTTATGAAAAGTTTTTTATAAGAAAGTGGCCATTGAAACCACAAAAAAAAGCATTTGAATGAGTGGTATTTACCAATGAAAAGTATGTACAAAATATGGTCAAAGTTGACTTAGAAGTTCAATTCAAAATAAGTGTTATAAAAAGAAGTTTGAAAATCAAAAGCATATGGCTTAGGGTTCTAATGTTTGAAAAGAAGTGTTAAATGTTTGCACAAAAGTTTTAGCTTGGGTTAGAGTGGAGGGAAGAAGAAGAATGGCTAAAGTCCTAATCATACAAGAGATAAGGGATAAGAAACAAGACCACAAATGGAGTTCCTCTCTTAAGATCATATTGATGATCCAAGTAGCTCCCATCCTTTGGAATATGCAAGCAAAATAATAGTAAGCTCAAGCAACCAACATAATCAAACAAGCTTCTTAGAAGATCCTCAATGTATCTTGTATCCTTCACTTTGGATGAACATGGCAATGGTTCTTCAATTTGAGCTCTCATAGGATTCCCTAGCACAAGAGCACATACATCAAAGAGTTCTATGAAGCAAATCAAGAATGGACAAGAGTGAGTTTAGAGGTTTAGTCCTTCTAATCCATCTTCAACATTAAGGTCCTTTTACTCCAATTTTGCATAGGGAATGTCCTAGAAACTAAGTCCATTTGTCCATTTCTTTGCATTTGGTCCACAACAATCAAAACAAAACACAAGCACACTAATATATACACAATTATGTGCTCAAGTGAGCAAAAGGCAAATTGCATTAACATAAACATGTGCTCAAGTGAGCAAAGAGAAAAGCAAATGAATAATATGTACAAGAATAGTAAATTGCATAAATGTAAAGAGCAAAAAGTAAATGTTAATGGTTAATGGTTAGTGTTAGTAGTTAGTGTGCCATAAGGCAGATTTAGCGCTATGTTAAGCAATCGTAATTGGACTTATGTGGAAGTCACAACTACCTGAGGCCGGTCAATAATAATGTAGGCAACAACACAAGTTAGAGGTCTTGATTAGTAAATCAAACTCCAACAACTTGCCATGCCAAAAAGAAGATGAGAAATGATCTTGTATTGATTTAGGTTCTTTGCATGATTTAGAAAGCAATCTATCCTTAATGCAAAGCCACTCACTTGATCCATGATCAAGATGAATTAGATTTGAATCAAGGAAGATTAAACTTCCATAATCAATGCTAACCACCAATCTTTAACTCATTGATCAAAATAAGAAAAGAAGAAGAAGAAGAAGATGAAGAATATTAAAGTGCATTAAATGAAATGGAATGTACTAATCAACAAATGTTGACCAAAGATAGGGAAGATAAAGGTCAAACAATAGAAAACAGAAGCAAAATGAACATTAGGAGTCAAGAAATAAACAAAATATTTTTGGCATTTTTAATATTTAAAATAAAACTTGAATTAAAATAATATAGAAAGGTCAAACTTCAAATTCACTTCAAATCAACTTTGAAAAGTCCAAGTGAATTATCCCAAGTTTCATAAAGGTCAACCAAAGTTTGACAAAAAAAATTCAGCATTTTTAAAAGTCAGAAGCTATTTTAAATCAATTAAAAATGCATAAAAATAACCTAATTGAACTAAAATCTCAAATAAATCTCAAATCAATTAATAAATTGATGAGAATATTTTTCATAGATCTATCATCATTCAAAGAGGTTGAGAAAATATTTTTGTATTTTTTGAATATCAAAAACTATTTAAAATGAATTAAAAATAACCAGAAAAGAGAAAATTACTAAAAAATAGCAAATGATGAAATAAAAAATATTAAAAATCATTTTTAGAAACTAGAAATTAAAAGAGAAATAATGCAATTGGTCCCATAATTTTTGGACCAATAATGAAAGAGATATGAATTTTAAAAATAAAATGGAATTTAGAAAATAAAATGGATTAATTCAGAAATACCAAAAATCCACACGCGTTGGATTGAACTTCATTAAATGACGTGGAGAATCCAATGGCAATGAGCTGCGCGCGTACCATGGTCCAAAGTCAATGAGTAACATAATAAATTAAATAAAGTTATAACATCCAATGGATCTGATTAGAATTGGAAGCATGATCCAACGGCCACGACTTAATCTGGCAAACGGACGGTGGCCAGCGCCACCGTCTTCTCCGGCTAGCTCCGGTGAGAGTTCAAAATTGCAGAGGAAAAAATGTGCATGAAAGGCCACGATCCAGGTACCATTCGAAAGGTGGAGTGATGTACATCACTCTTATGCCACTCAATTCCACTCTAGATCCCTATTGAGAGAGAAATCAGAGATGGAACTTTGATGGTGTTCAACTGAACTTGCTTGGTTTCAAAAATTAAGAACTCAATAATGATGCCTCTATGCAGAGGACTTCAGATCATACAAAATCAAGGCAAATTGAGCAATATATAAGTTGTTTCGAAGCAAAATGCAGTTGAGCAAAACCTTTGAATTGTGAAGAATTGAGTCACTATCTTTGAGTGCTTTTGCAAACAGAAGCTTCTATGGATCAAATGAAGAAGGTTTAGGAACTATGGATCTTAAAAATCAATCTATGCAATTGAATTTCAGATCTGAAATTTTTGAAAGAAAGAGAAAAGTTCCTTTGGTGAGGGTTGGGTTTTGAGTTCAGCAGAGGTTTAGGCGCCTTTAGGTTGAGAAATGAGAGCTCACATGCCATGTATTTATAGCCAAAGCCATCTGATATGCATGAACAAAGTGTGCATGGGAGAAGAGGGCCTCCATGCATGGGCCTATACAGGTGCAAAGAGGGCCCAATTCTGATTGGAATTGATTGCTTATATCATAATTAGAAGGAATGGACGTGCATATATGATATCATGAGCTCATGCAATGTGTTTGAAATGAATTTCCAAAAATGCACTAAAAGGTTCTCTTCTTCGAAAATGATATTTCCAAAATTGAAACATAGGCTTATGGGTAATGGTTGGAAAGCTTGTTGCATAAGGAACAAATGCTATGTTGAACAAAACTCCAATTGGGCCTTGGAAATTAATGAAATTTGAGCTTGAAGTGTAGGGTGCAAAACATGCATATGTGAAATTTCCAAATTTGGCCAATGTTCAAGCCCCTCTGTCTCAATGATGCAAGCTCCAAATGATAAAATCTTCAACATGAACGTTGTATATATTTTCAAGACAATCAATTTGGACTTAAAGTTTGCATCATTTGGATTTTTGATGAAGAAGTTATAGGCACTTGAAGTTGGACTTTTTCACATTTCAATGCATTTGGTCCAAAGTGACCTATAATGTTTTGCATTATCACATGTATTTCTTTTGAGATTTTACAATTTTGCTCAACATATCATTTTAAGTAGACACATTAAGATTTCCAATGCATTAAGTCTCGCCTAAAAATCATGAAAAATGAATGAGTTATGTTCTTGGGAAGTTGACCTAAAATTAGGGTTTCAGTCAAAATGACCTATAATGTCTTGGAATAGATGATGACCTTCCAAGCTTTAAATAAATTTTTGATGAACATGAAAGTTGTTCACATTGTTCTTAAGAACATTGTTTCTCTTGGGGTCATCTCCATTTGACCAACACATAAAAAGTTAGGTCTCAGTGTATTTCAAAATAGTCAGATGAATTGACTAATCAACTTCTCAAGTCCAAATATCATATCTTGATGAATTGATGATTGAGGACACTCAAGTAAGTTCAAATATGCATGAAATGATGAATTAAAGAACTTCCCTTGATTGTATTTGACCATGGGTTGAGGTTGCTTCATGAGCAAGGCACAGTTGATGAACAAATGAATTAGGGTTTCCTTGGGAAACAAACCTCAAACCCTTTGGTTTATCTTGATCAAATTGATGAATTGAGATACTTGGGAAGAATATTTGATGTATGAGAGCTTTGGGAACCATTACCATGCTTGCTTTCATCTTCTCTTGACCATATCATTGCACATAGGATCTCCTAGAAGCCTTTAGACCTTGTGACTGCTCAAGCTATAAACAAGAGATGTTAATGACATATGTTTGTGCTTTTGGTTAGTAAATAAAATGAGAAAAGAAATAATATACAATTCAAGGATGCTTGGTGATCTCAAACCACTCACAAGAGATCCCATCCAAAGGCAAAGGGAACCAAGATGCTTATGATCCTTGAGGCAATGCAAATGCAATGTAATGATGTCATGAGGGATCTTAGGGTCAAAATTAGGGTCTTACAGATGCCCCTATTTAAGGTCATTCTAGCCGGAGAAGTGAAGGTTAAAATCTTCGTCTCGACGAGGTAGAATGGGCTTAAATAATAACAAAGAGATGAATTTTTGGTCCCTAAGAGACCTCATGATGCAAATGTATGTATGCAAAAAGTAATACTCTGTGGAGATATGTGTCCACAAAGAGAAAAGAAATCTGGAGAAACTGACAATCCATATGAGTAATTCACTCCATGGGACAGAGACTCTAGGACTCTTATGGGGATAAGAAAGGAGATAAATTGCGTGAACAGGTCACGACTTAGCACTTGCTGAGACACGAGAGGGATTCCATGAAAATAAATCCATGGAAGGACTCGAGCTGACTCAAAAATGCATGTATTGGGGAATATGCCAATACAGCTGAACTATTCCACAAAGGATATTTCGGATGAAAATCCGGACTCAGATGGGGAAAATCCACTAAGGGACTCCATTGAGGAATGTCCAAACAGGACTCCTCCGGGGAAACATCAGGGTGAGGTATTACCGGTTACTGGGTAATAAGCTCAAGGAGACATGTGATTCGAACACCGGTATGAGGGTGGAAGGAACAACGTGCTCGGGGAGAATGAATATCTAAGACCGGTATAAGGGTGAGAGATATCAAATAACCAAAATCATTTGAGGAAAACCTAAAAAAGGTATATTTCAACTCAGGAAAAACTGACTCCATAGGGGACCAAAAGTCAAAATAGGGAGCAGAAGGGAAGGAATACCAGGGATACCGGTTACTGGGCATATAATAGGTGGCCAACCAAAGCGTGAATTGGGGAATATTTCCAAAACACTCATCATCCAAAAGAGGGCTAAAAATCATACTCGATTATAGGATGGACATTCGATTCCGAAAAGGGGATACGAATCTTACTCGACTGGGGAAGAACAAAAGACTTCGACCAAAGAGTGCATGAGATATATTATCTATTACCGTCAGAACATAGATAACACACTCGAATGGAAGATTATCCACAACCAGTTACTGGGTTAATAAAGGATAAATCATCCTAAAATAAAGGACATCGGGATACTAGGTATAAAATGATGACAAATCAAAGAGAGAAACGATCATTGCTGACGAAAGGCAAATGAAAGATGACTCGCTGGGGATACATTGACAAAGGCAATGATCCGGGAGATATATCACCGGTTACTGGGAGATATGCTCAAAAAGGGTGAAGGAATATCGATACCGAATATTGGATAAAGATAACCGTCAAGGAGGGGATTACATCTACTAGATACTGGGTAGAAAACCACGGAAGAGTAACCGTCATCGGTTAGGATGAACAAAAATAAGGTTAACTCTGCAAGGGGATAAAAATAGGATTTACAACTACCGGTATCAGGGTAGAAAACCACAGAAATAGGACTTATAACTATATGTATGAAGGTAGAAGGCCAAAGACTTCGTCGGGGAAAAGATGGACAATAGCTGGTTACTGAGCAATCAATCATCTAAACCACGGGGAAGCGCAAGGAAAGACGCAAAAAAGCCAACCTAGGAACAAACTAGAGAGGCACGATGAAATAACACTCATCCCTATGAGGGTGTAACTCAGGGGAAACTTCATCCCAATATATGTGTTGGGAGGAAACAAAAACAACCATCATCCACGAGGACATAACTCAGTGGGGAATATGGAAAGAAGGATAAACACTTTCTTCTTATAGGGATGACTCTATATGGGGAGATCAGACACAAACATCTGCTTGGGGAAACATATTACCAACTAGCAGGAGATAACAAACAAAGATATATGGCAAAGAATGCAACATGAATATCTGAATGTTAAAATTATATGCATATGTGTGGTTTATGTATGATGAATACTGACAAAACAGACATTTCTAACACAAACAGGTCCAAGAATCAACAAACATCTGGTACTACATCTCAAGAGAGGAAGTCAGGCTCACTGGAGAACATCCAATCTGATGGGGGCAAGAGATACCAGGAAACAAAGACCTCTGTAGAGGAATGAACATCAGCCATTCCGGCTGGGGACAGGATCATCACACAAATAAACTCCGTTGTAGAAGCAACTCTACTGGGAAAATTATCAACGGGGAAAAATGGAACTCTATGGGGAACAACCACCAATCAGAAGCTTCCAAGGTCACCACTAATTACTGCACTACCAAAGAGAATACATCTGCTGAGGAGGAAGAATCGCTACTCTGCTGAAGGAACGAGGGATGAATATCTTTACCAAACACTCTGCTCATGAGAAAAAACCACAAAAGGCTCTGGAGGAAGAGAATACAAGCATGCCAGGATTATGAACAAATGTCTTACCCTATTGGGAATCATACCATCTTTGGGAGCACTGAAGACATCCCAAGTATCTTTTTTGTCATTGTGACTGTTCACTTTGTTTAAAAACAAGTCATGAAAATTTATTTGTTTAAAAACAATGATATTTCTAAATTAAAACATGCAAAACATTTGTTGAAATAGAAACAAATAAGAGTACAAATAATTGGATAAAGGCTCAAATTCATTTGATGGAATGGTAGTCGGCAAATGGCAAGACTCCATAGATCTTTACAAATTTGAAATTGGTGATATATATTGGAAAAGGGCTACATTGAACATAATGACCGTTTCTCCACCAACTCTGAACCCGATGTATTTGAAGTTTCAGTTGACGATGACTGAGCGAGGATCTCTGACAGATGACAGTTTGTAGAACAAAGTCTTGTCAAGATGCAGTTACTTGCCAAATCCCTAATTTTTGCCTAGATTGCCCCAGGGTGAGGTACTCAATCTAGCGGGATACATATTCATTTTTTATGTCTCTAACTTTTGCCTGGATCGCCCTTTCGGATTTTCAATCCACCGAGACGCTCATTTTTGCCTAAGCCGCCCTTTCGGGTTTTCAACTTAGCGAGCTATTCTGTTTTTATTTTTAGGCGAAGTATTTCTTGACTGCATCTGAATTCACATGACGAGTGAAATCCTCCCCATCCATAGTTGTAAGTATCAAAGCACCGCCTGAAAAGGCTCTCTTAACAACATATGGACCTTCATAGTATGGAGTCCACTTGCCCCTGGAATCGGGCGCGAAAGACAAGACTTTCTTGAGCACAAGGTCACCCTCTCGGAACACACGAGGCTTGACCTTTTTATCAAAGGCTTTCTTCATCCTTTGCTGATATAACTGACCATGGCACATGGCAGTCAATCTCTTTTCTTCTATCAAGTTCAATTCGTCATAACGACTCTGAACCCATTCAGCATCAGTCAACTTGGCTTCCATCAAGACTCTCATTGACGGGATCTCCATCTCTACTGGGAGCACAACCTCCATGCCGTAAACAAGAGAGAAAGGGGTTGCCCCTGTTGAAGTGCGGACAGATGTACGATATCCATGCAAGGCAAATGGCAGCATCTCATGCCAATCCTTATACGTAACAACCATCTTTTGGATAATCTTCTTGATATTCTTATTAGCAACTTCAATAGCCCCATTCATCTTGGGTCTGTAAGGAGAAGAATTATGATGTGCAATCTTGAACTCGCTACACAGCTCTTTCATCATCTTGTTGTTCAAGTTAGATCCATTATCAATAATGATCTTGTCTGGCACACCATAACGGCATATGAGTTGATTCTTGATAAACTTCACAACCACCTGCCTGGTCACATTTGCATATGATGCCGCTTCAACCCACTTGGTGAAGTAATCAATTGCTGCGAGAATGAATCTGTGACTGTTGGACGCTTTCGGCTCTATCATGCCAATCATGTCGATTCCCCAAATGGAGAAAGGCCACGGTGATGAAATCACGTTCAGAAGTGTCGGGGGAATATGAATTTTATCCGTATAAATCTAACACTTATGGCATTTCTTCACATATTTGCAGCAATCAGACTCCATTGTCAGTCAATAGTAGCCTGCTCTTAACATCTTTCTAGCCATGGCATGTCCATTGGAATGAGTACCGAATGAACCCTCATGGACCTCAGTCATTAACAGGTCTACTTCGTGTCTGTCCACGCATCTGAGCAGAACCATGTCAAAATTTCTCTTATAAAGCACATCGCCATTGAGGTAGAAACTGCCGGACAATCTCCTCAAAGTCTTTCTATCTTTCACAGATGCCTCAGGTGGGTAAATCTGGCTCTGAAAAAAGCACTTGATATCATAATACCATGGTTTGTCATCTTGCACATCCTCTACTGCAAATACATGCACTGGTCTGTCCAAGCGTATCACACTGATATTGGGAACTTCATTCCAAAGTCTAACCACAATCATCGAAGCAAGTGTAGCAAGAACATCTGCCATTCGGTTCTCATCTCGAGGAATATGATGGAAGTCAACTTCAGTAAAGAATGTTGAAATCCTCCTCGCGTAATCTCTATATGCGATTAGGCCAGGCTGATTCGCTTCCTATTCACCCTTAATTTGATTAACAACAAGGGTCGAATCACCATAAACATCAAGATGCTTGATCCTCATATCAATACACTCTTCCAATCCCAAAATACAAGCCTCATACTCAGCCATATTATTCGTGCATTTGAAAGTTAGCCTTGCTGTAAAAGGAAAATGTGTGCCCTGAGGAGTAACAATCACTGCCCCAATACCATTTCCATATTGATTCACAGCGCCATCAAACACCATGCTCCATCGGGAACCAGGTTTCGGCCCTTCATCAAGCGTAGGCTCATCGCAATCTTTCATTTTCAAATACAGAATCTCCTCATCTGGGAAGTCATACTGAACTGACTGATAATCCTCAATTGGTTGATGTGCCAAGTGGTCAGCCAAGATACTACCCTTAATCGCTTTCTGAGCTCGATACTCAATATCATACTCGGATAACAACATCTGCCAACGGGCAATCCTCCCAGTTAAAGCAGGCTTCTCAAAGATATACTTGATTAGATCCATTTTGGATATCAACCAAGTTGTATGATTCAACATATACTGGCGTAAGCGCTTAGCAGCCCAAGCCAAAGCACATCATGTCTTCTCAAGCATCGGGTATCGAGACTCACAATCAGTGAACTTCTTACTCATGTAGTAAATAGCATACTCTCTCTTTCCTGATTCATCTTGCTGGCCAAGAACACAACCCATTGAGTCTTCAAGAACTGTCAGATACATAATCAATGGTCTCCCTTCCACAGGCGGAGACAGAATCGGAGGCTTAGACAAATACTCTTTAATACTGTCAAAGGCCTTTTGGCAATCCCCGGTCCAATCATGAGACTGATATTTCCGGAGAAGCTTGAATATCGGCGCACATGTGGCAGTCATGTGGGATATGAATCTGGAAATATAATTCAAGCGGCCAAGAAAACCTCGGACTTGTTTTTCAGTTTTGGGCGCAGGCATCTCTTGTATTGCTTTGACCTTTGCAGGATCAACCTCAATACCTCTTTCGCTGATAATAAATCCCAATAACTTGCCGGAACAGACTCCAAATGTACACTTGTTAGGATTCAGACGAAGCTTATACTTCCTCAAACGCTGAAAAAGCTTCAACAGGTGCTCTACATGTTCAACTTCCGTTTTCGATTTTGCAATCATATCATCAACATACACCTCGATCTCCTTATGCATCATATCATGAAACAAGGTAGTCATAGCTCGTTGATACGTGGCTCCGGAATTCTTCAAACCGAAGGGCATGACTCGATAACAGAATGTTCCCTAAGGTGTGATGAATGTTGTCTTCTCCATATCCTCGGGTGCCATCTTGATCTGATTGTATCCGGAAAATCCGTCCATAAATGAGAAGACATTGAATTTAGATGTATTATCTACCAACATATCAATATGTGGTAGAGGGAAATCATCTTTCGGACTAGCTTTATTCAAGTCTCTATAGTCCACTACATTCGGACTTTTCCATCTTTCTTAGGTACGAGCACAATATTGGCCACCCATTGAGGATATGTAGAAGTCACCAGAAACCCCGCATCAATTTGCTTCTGAACTTCCTCTTTAATCTTCACTGCCATATCAAGATGAGTTCTTCTGAGCTTCTGCTTCACAGGCACGCACTCAGGCTTTAAAGGCAGGAAATGTTGCACGATATCTGTATCTAGACCAGGCATGTCTTCATATGACCAGGCAAAGACGTCAACATATTCTCGTAGCAACTCAATCAACCCCTTCTTAACAGACTCTTCTAGGAGTGCCCCAATATTCACCTCTCGCACACAATCTTCAAACCCCAAGTTGACTGTTTCCAGATTCTCAAGATGCGGCTGAATGATCTTCTCTTCATGTTCAAGTAGACGGGTAATCTCGTCAGGAATCTCTTCAACATCATCTTCTTCCGCCTCAAATACAGGGAACTCAAAGTTGGGAGATGGTGTTGGATCATTATGTTCAATGGGTTTGATCAACCTGCATAATGATTTTGGATATAAAAGATTTTAGAATTCAAACAAGGCAAATCATTATGCAGATGAAAAGATTGATTTTATTCTATTTTTAGGGTTTTATGTGATCACCAATTTCATGCAAAAGCGAAAAGAGAAAATAATTGGAAAAACAAACATTTAACATGAATTTATTGAATGAAAATATCATTGTATTTATGCGCCAACAATGTCATCACTTCTCCTTTTGGCATGGGAGAAGGGTTTTCAAACACAATGAACATTACTTTGACTTATGGATAAATGTTGGAATATCAACAGCAACCCAATTATTGCAGACCCCTCCAAGGATGATGAAGTTGCCAGAATCCTCTTCATCCTCTTCCAGAATGGCAGCAGCCTCTTCATCTTGACCGGTGTGGATGAATCCACCACTCTTGAACAGCCCTTGTTTGTTGAAGACACCAGAAGAATAGCTTATGCCAGCCTGAGATTTGTTGTCTTCTAACTTAATCATTTGTCCCAATCCAGCAGTTGCACCATGCTCAATGGCCAACTTCGCATCTTTATAGGACGCAAATGAAGAAGTTCCCTTCTTAATAGGCTCGGCAATAGATAAAGCTTGGAACGGTGTTCCAACTTCATCCTCAGCATCTATATAAGAGAAGGAAGACAAATGGCTAACCAAGAGAGCCTTTTCTCCCCCTACCACCACCAACTTCTTATTTTTCACAAACTTCAATTTCTGGTGTAGGGTGGATGTCACGGCGCCTGCCTCGTGAATCCATGGTCTGCCTAAGAGACAGCTGTACGATGGGTGAATGTCCATAACCTGGAAGGTAATCTGGAAATCACTTGGTCCGATTTTGACTGGGAGATCAACCTCTCCAATCACAGTTTTGCGAGACCCATCGAAAGCTTTCACAACTACTCCACTCTGCCTCATGGGAGGCCCTGATATGATAACTTTGCAAGAGTGGACTTTGGCAACACATTCAATAATGACCCAGTGTCCACCAGCACATTGGACATGGCGTCATCTTTGCAGCTCATAGAGATGTGTAGTGCCAGGTTATGGTCTCTTCCCTCCTCGGGGAGATCAGCATCACAAAAACTTAAGTTGTTACAAGCAGTGATGTTTGCAATAATACTGTCGAATTGTTCAATCGTGACGTCGTGATCCACATAAGCCACATCCAATACTTTCTGCAGAGCTTCTTGGTGTGGTTCAGAATTCATCAGCAAGGATAGTACGAAGATTTTGGATGGCGTCTGTAGAAGCTAATCTACCACGTTGTACTCACTTCTCTTGATGAGCCTCAACATCTCATCACAGTCTTCTTTCGCGTTGTCACTCGGGCCAACAGAGACAGAAGTTCTCAACGTAGAGGTAGGTTTAGCAACAAGTGCCGGATTCGGTGCATTCACAGCATTCCCAACCGGGCGTTCATCATAATCAGCATTATTAGTCCTTCAAACATCAGCTTGGGATTTCGACGGAGCCGAGAAGACACGACCGCTGCGGGTCAGGCCGCTGACGTCGGCAATATTAACAACGGATGAAGAGGGCAGGGGCACCTCTTTCCCATCCTCTAATGTTACATCATTGTAGCGATAGGGGACCGCCTTCTTAGAAGAATACGGTACAGGGCCAGCTGGCTTAATGGTCAAAGCAGAAGAAGCCTTCTGCTTGCTACCATCATATTTGATGATAACAGGTTCGGGGATCCAGAATACTGGAGAAATTATGTTGACTTCATCAGCATCTTCGTCAACATTTTTATTTTGAAGTATCTCAATGACTCCCTCATCCAGCATTTCTTGAACATCTTTGTGCACCTGGCGACAACCTCTTTGGTTGACAGAACAGACTCGGCATCTATCGTGGTCATGCTCATAATGACTATAATCACACAGTAGTGTATGCATATCGACCAGAGATTGTCGAATATGACTGACATATTTGACCTTGTATTTACCAGGACAACCCTGGACCATGTTGACTGATTTCCCGTGTTCGGGCAATAGGTTCTTCTTCATGTTAGGACCTACGTCCTCGAAACACGGAATACCACATCTCACAAGGTCTTGAACTTTGGTCTTCAAAGGGTAGCAATTTTCCACGTCATGTCCGAGAGCACCGGAATGATAAACACAATGTAATTCTGGCTTAAACCACCATGGGGGTTGGTAGGTATAGCCGGTGGGTCTCGTGGTGTAATCAACTTCCTTTCCATCAAAGAGGGATATAACTCTGCATATGTCATCGGAATAGGATCAAAGGTGACCCTTTTCCTCTCATAACTTGTGCTGGCTTGATTACTGTTTCGAGGCTGGTAGGCTTGCTATTGAGGACGGTGTTGTTGTTGTTGATATTGCGGTTGATGTTGTTGCTGATTACTATTGTGATGCTGAAATTGTTGATTTTCTCTAAAGACAGGTGCTATATGAGCCACCTGGTGCTAGTTACCGGTAGGACGCACGGTCTTCCTCCTCACTGAGGGTCTTCTTGGTTTCACATGGGAGGTCACAGCATGTGCCTCACCATCTTTCTTCTTCCCAAACGTCTCATACCGTTTGGAAGAAGAGTCTTCTTCTTTGGTCAGGCGCCCTTCCCTGACCCCTTCTTCCAGACGCATCCCCATATTCACCATCTCGGTGAAGTCAGAAGGAGCGATGGCAATCATCCGCTCATAATAAAAAGAACTCAAGGTCTTCAAAAATATCTTGGTCATCTCTTTCTCTTCTAGCGGGGGCACGATCTGTGTTGCTACCTCTCGCCACCTCTGGGCGTACTCTTTGAACGTTTCATTGTCTTTCTAGGACATGGCTCTCAATTGATCCCTATCGGGAGCCATATCCATGTTGTACTTGTATTGCTTGACGAAGGCCTCGCCAAGGTCGTTGAAGGATCGGATGTTCGCACTGTCCAAGTGAAGGAGAATTGCCATCCAAGGCGCAGCAGAATATAAAAATTTCTCCATTTAGTGATCCTTACGAATGGGCATGATCAGTGATAGAATCGTTACCTCTTGTGGCGATTCAAACCTTTGGTGCAGATCTCTTGTAACGATCAAAACATTGGATACAAATACACAGAGCGATCACGAACGTTGAACGATGACAACGTCTCTACTCAGTCCACACGAACGGATTCCTTCAATCTCAGTGCTAGCTGGTACGAATGAAGGCTTTGAGTGAGAGAAAGAGAGATACGAAATTCCAACTCTTCAGTTGTGTTGTATTCCCATACAATGCTTCTGCACAAGAGTTCTATTTATAGAACCACTTGTGTGGGCTTCAAGCCAAAAAGCCCACTTAAGTGCATTTTGCCCATATCTCATAATATGCCAAAATCACTTAAGTATTTGGTACCTTACCGTATTTCGTATTCTACTTAAGGGCACCATAGATTACGGTATTCCTTAATTACTCTATCTCTCATCAATCCGTCCTTTGTGTGTGACCATGTAGGTTTTCGCGACGTTGGCAATTATATTAAATCACGCATTTAACATAATAAACAGTGAGCGGTATCTAGCAACACATCACTGCTACCCAAGACACGAAAATGTCATGTGATCTGACAAAACCTCCTGTGATAATAATTATGTGTATAATTATCCTTTTTCCTTTATATCTATATTGAACACAAGGTATATACCGTGTCATCCTTGTCCAGTTCAATATTGGGCCCATAGACATTTATCCTGTTACGCAGGATGGGCAAATTCCATCTAGGTCACTCATGTCCCTCAGCATGCTTCGTGGAGTACCCATCAACTGTCTTTATGGTTATCCAGTTACGGACAATGTTAGATCATCTACATCTAGGGTCCATAGTGGTTTCAGGTTGAAGAGTGGCATACACCATTATCACCCTGAGAATAACTTATGACACTTTGCATAACTTTCTATATAGTATTCTCATAGCGGGTCAATCCGGTATAAATATTACTCTTAATATTCATACTTATGTTTAAGACTTGATAACTCTTTATCCATGATCCATGAGATGTGATCATTAGTCTACAAACATAATAGTCTTAATGCTTTAATGTTATCCCACTTCACAATAAAGCTCGACTACGGATACTTTAAGAATAGTGTCCTTATGTTTAATGTGGTCTCATGATCAAGTCACACTTGATGCATTAAACGAACTAGCTATTCTAGGGACTTTATTAAACAATCGTAATAAAGAAAAAGCCTTTTATTATTAATAAATAATTCGATACAAGTACCAAAAGTATTGGTCTCTAGGGCTTACACCAACACCAAACCCATGTACCATCGTAGGGCAGCACAAGATAAACTGTCCTAAAAGTAATGGATGAGCAGTTAGTCGTTGTCGGTCTGAGTCGACATTTTCCTGGCATACATGATCAGGTGGCTGAGAGGGCAAGTATTTCCCTTGTATTTTTCAAAGTCATGGACCTTGAATTTCACAGGGATCTTCACATTAGGAACCAGGCAGAGTTTAGCAGCAGACTTGCCAAAAAGATCCTTTCCTCCAATTCCTTGCGGAGTTCAAGAAATTGATCGTTCATAGCGTCCATCTTCTCATAGACATCTGGGCCCTCAGACGGCTCAGAATGATAGATGGTGTCGTCTACTCTGGGAATAGTATGCACGATAGAAGGAGGAACAGGAAGGATCGGGCTAGATGCCGGCGGAGAAGCAAAAGTGGGTGCAGGACCCTCAGGCATGAAATTGGGAGGCATCCCCCACGGAAACCAGGCTGGCATGGCCGTTGGAGCAAAGTGTGCGCTGGCCGCAGGCACAGTTGAAGAGACAATCTCGAAGATGACTGTCCTCTGGGGAGGAGTTAAAGGTGTCGGAGATGACTGGCTCTGGGCAGCCATGAATGACTCCATCAGGGCAGTCAATTTGGCCACTTCCTCCTTAAGTTCACGGTTCTCTTGTTCCAAATGATCCATCAGTCTTGAAATGTTGGCTCTGGTGTAGTACCGGTGAGTCAGCTTGTCTTCAAAATAAATGAAGAACACAGAGTTAGACTATAGAACAAGGAGCCTGGAGCAAAATTTGCTGATGCACATGATGCATGCAATGCTTGTGCATATGATTTGTTTTTATTTATCAGAGGAACTTTTAGAGTTCTATTTGCAAATATTAGAGCATTTATCACATATGGAAATATTATATCAATAACATTTAGAAATATTTTTACACCAAAGAAGTACAGTCTTGGTAACCAAATACAATACAAGAGAAAAGGAAAATGAACATCCTATGGAACCCTAGAAACAATCATCTAAAGCTCTGGAGACTGGAAGATAAGATGCACGAAGCCTCTTCACCTCCCTCTCGTAGGCTGCCTCCATATCTGCCTTCTCTTTGGCGATTCGATCATACTTCCTCTTCCAAAACTTGGAAGACTGGGGAAGTAGAGAAGTCCATGCATCATCAAGATCATCTATGACCCGATGCTCGAGGAACTCTATCAAAGCATCATTCTCCTTGATCTGCTGAAGCAACTCCTCTCGTTCACGGATCCAAGCATGCGAACAATCTTCGTCTCTCAACTCCTCTACTCCTTGGTCAGGGAGGGTTGAAGGCCCAGCCACAACCAAAGGTGTAGGTCTTGGATACTCGTAAGGCATGAGGTACACGGAAGCTCTCCTCCTAACCCAAGAAGTATAAGGCTCCAAAGCGATACAGTTCTTCAGACCTAGCTCCTTCCTTCCTTTCCTATGGATCTTGCGCCAAGCGCGGACCATCCTGCCCTTCAAGCCTTGGGGATCTTTACCCTCCTGAAAGAACACACCCTCTACCAGAATGTTATTGGGTTTATCCTTTAGGGGGAACCAAAGTTGACGACGTGCCAAAATAAGGTTGTAGTTAATCCCACCACATGTACCAAGAAGAGGCACATTGGAGAGTTCACCACAAGAGTCGATAATTTGCACACCATCATACACACGGTTGTACCAAAAGATATCATCATTAGTGGGAGACATGAGTATCGTGGACCACCATAGACATCCTTTGTTCTCCTTGAAGGCGACCATCTGTGGCAAGTGCGAAATAAACCACTTGTACAGCAGAGGCAAACAACACACAATGGCACCACCACCTTTTGCATTCCTCATATATAAAGAAAAGTAAGTGTCACCCAATAGAGTCGGAACGGGATTAAGAGTAGAGAAAATCCTAATAGCGTTCACATCCACAAACTTGTCGATGTTAGGGAATAACACTAGCCTATAGATGAGAAGTACAAATATGGCTTCAAAGGCGTCCTCACTCATGGCCTTCCCATACATAGTAGCTTGAGCAATGAGGAACTCAGAAGGGAGACCTTGAATTCCACCTTTGGTAGTCATATGAGCACCAACTAGAGATTCATCTATATGCAACATATCAGCTATCTCTTGAGAAGGAGGAATACTCTCTAAGCCATTGAACGGCAACTGGTCTAGAATAGATATACCCACAAGGTAGGTGTCGCACCTCAAAAAATGATAATGCGATCCCTCGCGATGGAACGCGGAAAAAATGTTGTTCGAAACAGAGTCGCCACCGAACTTTATTTATCCCAATGAAGGAATAGGAAAATATCGAGAAAACCTTTAGGAAAAATAATAATGGTCGTCGCAGCCATATTCGTGTTCGGGAGTCGATTACGCAAGGGGAATGTATTAGCACCCCTCACGTCCGTTGTACTCAACGGGAACCTTTTAGTATGATTATGCTATTTGAATGTTAGTTGACTGTTATTTGCTTGCTTCGAGTAATTAGAATTGATGATAGATATGGATGAAGACCTCATGAGGGAAAAGGGGAGGTTTTTTATTAGTGTGCTCGCGAAGATACAGCAATCTCCTGCCTACGTATCCTTATGGTGCAATAAGGAAATCAGAGCATTCGTAGTTCGGGCTACTACGAATATTTTGTGTGTTTTGTTTTGATGAACGACTGTGTAGGTCGGCGTTCTAACGGCTAAACGCTGGCTTGTCTACTCTCGGTGGAGGCTCTAACACTGGTTTGTTGTGCGCATTAGAAAGGATTAACAGTGTTCTTTTTGGTCATGCGGGGGTGACAAGTTGATTTGAGGTGTTTGATGTTTTGATTTGGTTGGTTTCGATCGCACGGGGGCGAGAAGTTAGATTTGATTTGTTAAGGTGTTTTTGAAGAACGACGAAAGATTGAGCAATATGGTGCACACCAATCGTCCAATTCTTTCGAGGAATAATAAGGCGACCGCCTTCTACTCCCTTTTTCGTTCGGATTATTTTGAAAGTTTGTTTGCGGATGTCGAATATGCACGGTAGTGAGGCGTACGCCTCCTACTTGCTTATTCAAAGAATAATGAGGCGTGCGCCACTTATTCCCTTATCCAAGTTTAATTAAAATGTATTAATCGGAAGTCGATAGTTTGAGCAATGTGGCGAGCGCCAATTATTCAAATAATCGAGAGATGGTGAGGCGAACGCCTCCCATCTTCTATCATCCGAAGTTTAATTTATGAAAAGAAATGTTCTTAGATGTCGTATTTGATTTGCGAAAATAGTTTGAATTTGAATTTTGATAAGTCGATGATTTGAGCAATGTGGCGTACGCCAATTATTCAAATAATCAAGGAATGGCGAGGCGAACGCCTCCCATTCTCAATTGAAGTTTAAGTTAAAGTTTATTTTGAAATTGGATTTGATCTAAAATATGATTTGAATTTATTCGATTGCGTTTTAATTGGACAACAAGAATTCGATCAATATGGCGTACGCCAATTATTCGAATAACCGTAAGATAGTGAGGCGAATGCCTCCTATCCTTTTATTATCGGAAATTTAGAGTTAAAAGAATTTAGGATTTTGTAGTTGATTTAGAAGATGTGATTTGAAATGTTATGGTTTGATATTTTAATCGGGTGACAAGAACTCGAGCAATATGGTGTACGCCAATTATTCAAGTGCTTGGGAAATAGTGAAGCGAACTCTTCCTATATCTTTTTCATCCCAAAATTTATATTAAGAGAAAATTCTTTTGGAGTAAAATGGTTTAGAAAATGGTTTGAATTTGTGTTTATTGAATAAATTATGGTGAATCGATCATCTACTCGATTAATCAATAATCAAATAGGTCTCATTGTAAGAAAGCCCAAGAGTAAGCTATGTGAGGTTGATGGCGATGCATAAAAGCGATCGAGTTACAAAGGTGTTTTTGAAAATGGGCTCGATATTTGGATCGAGAATTGTGGTTTGTGCTTTTTGAAATTGGTTCGAATTGATGATGAATTGAAACTGAATTTATCAATAAATATTTAATTAATCAAATTAATTACTTAAGATTTAATTGAATCGATTAATTACTTAATTAACTTAATTAACTTAATTAACTTAATTAAACTTAATTGTCAATATGGCGTTCGTCGGTGAGCTTGAGACCAAATCGAAGGTTGCATGAGTCGCGGCAAAGTTGTTGCGAAGGTTCGTCGGCGTTGGTGATGACGGCGCAACGGCCTTGATATGAGGTTTGAGGGTTTTCGGTGTGAAAACGGAGATGATTGTGGCCACAGATTGAGGTTTTCGTTGGATGGTTGGGGTGTCGTTGACGATGAAAGTGAAGGGTTGAGGATGAAGGTTTTGAAAGGTTTGGTGGTTGAAGAAGGAGCGGTCGGTGGTTATTTTCGCGGTTGTGA
Organism: Lathyrus oleraceus; assembly: GCF_024323335.1. NCBI lineage: Eukaryota > Viridiplantae > Streptophyta > Magnoliopsida > Fabales > Fabaceae > Lathyrus > Lathyrus oleraceus. Next base: position 302,210,137 of record NC_066580.1, on the reverse strand, counting down.
GTTGGAAGTTGTTGTTGAGCGAAGGTGGAGCAGAGGTTTTGATGGTGGAAGATTTATGAGGGGAGATTTATGGTGATGACGGGTGAGAGTAGTGGAGAATCGAGGATTTGACTTTGTGGTGGTTGTGGTTTGTGAAGGAGGAAGATGAGAGTGAAAGGTTGTGTGGGTCGTGGATTCACGACGGAAATGATGATGGGGAAGGCGGATGAATGAGGCGAAGGGAGAAGCAAAGAAGAAGAAACCTTTCTTCTTCTCTCTTTTTAGTTTTTTCCTTTTTTTTGTTTTTTTCTTTTTGAGTCAGCGAATGGAATGGTAGCTGAGTGAGTGAGACATGTGGTGTATAAGTGAGTGGGTCAAAGAATGTGAAATTGGAGAGAGAACGTGAAAGGGTATAGGTGAGGGAAACGTGAGGGAGAGAGAGGGTGATATTGAAAGTGACGTGTGTGTGTGACCGTTAGAGAGAGTGAGGGGAGTTTGTGCCTTCGTGAGCTGTCAATAAAAGGAGAATCCAATGTTATTTTAATCTAATATTATTATTCTGAAAATCAATATTGTTATTCATTTTTGACAAAAAATATGATTATCATAAATAAAAACTTTAATTATTTAATTTGATATTTTGAATAAATAAATAAAATGATCTGATTAAAAAATAGAAATTGGATATAAACTTACTCGAAAAATTAAATCGGACACACTGAAATGATCAGCACAAAATATACTTATTGAAAAAATACAGCGTTTCTTCAAATTCTGAAATAAATTTGCACCGGTTAAAAGGCTCAAGCGGGTCGAAACGCATCTGAAACAACCGCTGAAAAATACAACGAGCACACTAGGTTAAACTATGTGAACCGTAGATTAATAATACTGGTGTCTGTAATTTTAATTTTGAAACCTTTTTCGCCCGTTGATTTTGCATGTTTCTTGAGAAATGATTCAACCGATTTATCTGTATTTCTCCATAAATTTGTCTTGACTGATATTCTAGGTATTATTCATGATGAAATGTATGTCATGCTATGCATATGATGCAAAAATAAAAATGAAATTAATTCTATGAAAATTTAAATATGCCCGGACAAAATTGGGGTATGACAGCTGCCCCTATTTAATTATGTTGAACTAGAAAGTAAGAATGACGACAGTCTTCATACATTCATGGTGGAAGGTAATTAAATACGAAAAGACCCAGATTTTATCCTTTGGAATGCAATGGAATGGATGCAGAAAGAAAATGCAACAAAATCTACAGCTCCAAGGTAATAAGGGTAGAAGCTAAATCAATGCCAACCCTCGAGTCGACACTCGATCTTGCAAAGGTCGTTTCTGATGTGAGAGCGGAAACCGAACGGGTTCTCTGGCACCAAAAGGATGACAGTAAAATTAATTGCCATCACCAAAAGGATGATAGGAATTCACCATGATTTTCAGGATCGTCATTACCAAAAGGATGATGTATAAACCGAGCTTCAAAAGTAATCATACCAAAAGGGTGATGGTTACGGTGGTTACAACAAATATCGCCATCACCAAAAGGATGATGGTAAGATCAACAACAAATCTCGCTATCATCAAAAGGATGAAAGTTAGACACAATCCAAAGATTCCCATCACCGAAAGGATGATGTCCGTCACCAAAAGGATGATGGTTATTCTGGTAAAGTTTCCCATTACAGAGAGTATAATATCAAGGCTACCACCAAAAGGATGATAGTTGACTTATCAACTTCAAAGATCTCCGTCACCAAAAGGATGAGGGTAAGATCCAACAACAAAACTTGTTATTATCAAAAGGATGATAATAAGTCAAATAACTTCAATGATCACCATCAAAAGGATGAAGGTATAGTCACACAACAAACTTGTTATCACCAAAAGGATGATAATAAGTCGAAACTCAATGATCACCATCACCAAAAGGATGGAGGTAAGATACAAGATAAAACTTGTTACCACCAAAAGGATGATAATAAGTCAAAACGATCACCATCACCAAAAGGATGAAGGTATAATTAAAAACAAAACTTGTTACCACCAAAAGGATGATAATAAGTCACACAACTCAAAGGATCCCCATCACCAAAAGGATGATAGTAAGATCAAAACAAAACCTTGTTATCACCAAAAGGATGATAATAAGTCAACAATCACCATCACCAAAAGGATGAAGGTATAATTAAAAGACAAAACTTGTTATCGCCAAAAGGACGATAATAAGTCGACAATCACCATCACCAAAAGGATGAAGGTAAGGTCAAACGACAAAACTTGTTACCACCAAAAGGATGATAATAAGCACACAACGCAATTGATCACCATCACCAAAAGGATGAAGGTAAGATCAAGACAAAAACTTGTTATCACCAAAAGGATGACAATAAGCACACAACTCAAATGATCACCATCACCAAAAGGATGAAGGTAAGATCGAACAACGGAACTTGTTACCACCAAAAGGATGATAATAAGCACACAACGCAATTGATCACCATCACCAAAAGGATGAAGGTAAGATCAAGACAAAAACTTGTTACCACCAAAAGGATGATAATAAGTCAATAACCTTAAATATCACTGACACCAAAAGGATGACAGTAAGATCAAACAAACAGAACTTGTTATCATCAAAAGGATGATAATAAGGACAAAACTTCAAAACTTGTTATCACCAAAAGGATGATAATAAGCTGAAACAGACTCAATGATTTCCATCACCAAAAGGATGAGGGTAAGATCAAAACAAAACCCGTTATCACCAAAAGGATGATAATGAGCCCATAACTCAAATGGTCACCGTCACCAAAGGATGAAGGTAGGTTTAAACAACAAAACTCATTACCACCAAAAGGATGATAATAAGTTAATAACTTTTACTGATCGCCATCACCAAAAGGATGAAGGTAGGATCGAAACACAAAACTTGTTATCACCAAAAGGATGATAATAAGTCAACAGTCACCATCACCAAAAGGATGAAGGTACTACAAACAACAGAACTGGTTATCACCAAAAGGATGATAATGAATCAACAATCACCATCACCAAAAGGATGAAGGTCAGATCATAACTTCGAAACTTATTACCACCAAAAGGATGATAATAAGTTATAATAACTTCAAATATTGCTGACACCAAAAGGATGACAATGGGATTGGACTTTCCAAATGTCACCATCACCAAAAGGATGATAGCTTAAACCAAACTCCATAATCTCTATCACCAAAAGGATGATATTTAGATTGAACTGGACGTCATCACCAAAAGGATGATGGTTAAACCAAAATGACAAGGATCCTTATCACCACAAGGACGACACCAAAAGGATGACGGTAGGTTGTAGTAATTGTAGAGGTCACCATTCACCAAAAGGATGAAGGTTGAAGCAAAACTTCAAGGATCTTCGACACCAAAAGGATGACGGTAAGATCACAAATGTCAAGGATTTACCATTACCAAAAGGATAACAGTTACCGTAAACAGGACGATGATCAATATTATTCCTCAATGGACTTTCACCAAAAGGATGATAGTGAGAAAAATATTGGAAACATAAGGCTACTATCAAAGTTCAGTAAACCCGATTGGTTGGGTAGTACTGGAACATTACAGGTTAAGACTTGCTTGGGGTATCGACAACAAAAGGTTGCAAAACCAATATTCGCTGGAGAGATATAGTTTTTATCAACAAAAGGTTATAGGAAACGACTCATTAAGGGACGCTCAACGTGAAACAAGGTATGTGTTTGGAGAAACATTGTTTGACTAAGTTGAGGATAACACCTTATCAACAAAAGGTTGAAGGATGTAACTCAATGAGGAACGTCCGATAGTAGGGTAGGAACTTACTCAGAGAAAAACAATGACTCAACTGAGGGTTGGCCTGGATGCCTACGACTAAACCTTGGATTTTGATTCGTGTTATATGCATAAATGTCATGTGTGCAATATGTATGAGGTGATGCATGTGATGCATGTTTGAATGCAAAGAATGATTGGTTTGTTTGGGATTGGCCCCTCTTATGAGTGTAGTATCGCGTAACAATCGTATCAAATCTTACACTTGAACGACTTTCGCACTACATCCTAAGAATAGGCCAAGATGGGCTTGGTAAACTAAGGTCCTTGGCTTCTAAGGTCTATATTGGAAAGAGTAATGTCTAACCATAAATACTTGTGTGACATTATTGATCCCAACATGACCTCCACCAAGTGAATGGGCTTGCAAGTCAACTTGCTAAGGAATAACTCCACACAAGTCAACAAGACTATGTCATTCTCATATCCTAAGTGCACTCGAGTTCGGGTATAGAACTCATCTCACAAAGATCACCAAGCATACAAGGAATTAATATATCAAGCAATTCAATCAATACATACAATACAGTAATCCCAAATTGCACAAAAATATGTCACAAAACAATATACAATACAATACAACAAATATGAAAAGTAGGCAAAACCCACTAGGCAAATCTTCTCCCCAACAGAGTCACCATTTTTCTGTAGCGGGGTATTCGTTACCATTAGAGATATTGACTAAATCTAAGGTAAACCATACAAGTCGAGTCGCCACCGCACTTCTATTTATCCAAAGGAATGGTTAGAAAGAGAACAAAAACCTAAAAGTTTTATCGAATCAAAAACTAGTAAAAATGTCAAAGATCTGGGTAAGGGGGTTGGTTATGCAATGGGAAGGTTTTAAGCACCCAAAACATCCCAGGTACTCCTAGGGAGCCCTTTTCACATTTGTTGTAAGGTTGGTATTTTTGTGAAAAATTGTTTGTGCAAACATGATTGAAGAGATGAGAAGAGAATATACAAGTTATTTACATTTTGTGTTTGGATGGATAAACCCATTGCCTACGTACCATCTTAAAAAAGATTAGGATCAAAACCTTGTAGTTCGGGGTAAAAATATCAAAACAAGTTGGTGAATTGATTGGTTCAAAAGCCTTAAGGTCTTTTGTTATCCAAGGGAGAAAACTCAACCTAAAACCACAAATCCACCATGTGAGGATAGTTTCAACATGCTAGTGAGGGGTTAACCCCATAATAAGCATGGAAGACTCATTGTCCATCACTAAGGATATAGGTGAGTATTACATCTACCTCAAGGATAATTCAAACCTAATAGCTAAAGGTTATGAAAAGTTTTTGATAAGAAAGTGGCCATTGAAACCACAAAAAAAGCATTTGAATGAGTGGTATTTACCAATGAAAAGTATGTACAAAATATGGTCAAAGTTGACTTAGAAGTTTAATTCAAAATAAGTGTTATGAAAAGAAGTTTGAAAATCAAAAGCATAAGGCTTAGGTTTCTAATGTTTGAAAAGAAGTGTTAAATGTTTGCACAAAAGCTTTGGCTTGGGTTAGAGTGGAGGGAAGAAGAAGAATGGCTAAAGTCCTAATCATACAAGAGATAAGGGATAAGAAACAAGACCACAAATGGAGTTCCTCTCTTGAGATCATATTGGTGATCCAAGTAGCTCCCATCCTTTGGAATATGCAAGCAAAATAATAGTAAGCTCAAGCAATCAACATAATCAACAAGCTTATTAGAAGATCCCCAATGTATCTTGTATCCTTCACTTTGGATGAACATGGCAATGGTTCTTCAATTTGAGCTCTCATAGGATTCCCTAGCACAAGAGCACACACATCAAAGAGTTCTATGAAGCAAATCAAGAATGGACAAGAGTGAGTTTAGAGGTTTAGTCCTTCTAATCCATCTTCAACATTAATGTCCTTTTACTCCAATTTTGCATAGGGAATGTCCTAGAAACTAAGTCCATTTGTCCATTTCTTTGCATTTGGTCCACAACAATCAAAACAAAACACAAGAACACTAATATATACACAATTATGTGCTCAAGTGAGCAAAAGGAAAATTGCATTAACATAAACATGTGCTTAAATGAGCAAAGAGAAAAGCAAATGAATAATATGTACAAGAATAGTAAATTGCATAAATGTAAAGAGCAAAAAGTAAATGTTAATGGTTAATGGTTAGTGTTAGTAGTTAGTGTGCCATAAGACAAATTTAGCGCTATGTTAAGCAATCGTAATTGGACTTATGTAGAAGTCACAACTATCTGAGACCGGTCAATAATAATGTAGGCAACAACACAAGTTAGAGGTCTTGATTAGTGAATCAAACTCCAACAACTTGCCATGCCAAAAAGAAGATGAGAAATGATCTTGTATTGATTTAGGTTCTTTGCATGATTTAGAAAGTAATCTATCCTTAATGCAAAGCCACTCACTTGATCCATGATCAAGATGAATTAGATTTGAATCAAGGAAGATTAAACTTCTATAATCAATGCTAACCACCAATCTTTAACTCATTGATCAAAATAAGAAAAGAAGAAGAAGATGAAGATGAAGAATATTAAAGTGCATTAAATGAAATGGAATGTACTAATCAACAAATGTTGACCAAAGATAGGGAAGATCAAGGTCAAACAATAGAAAACAGAAGCAAAATGAATATTAGGAGTCAAGAAATAAACAAAATATTTTTGGCATTTTTAATATTTAAAATAAAACTTGAATTAAAATAATAAAGAAAGGTCAAACTTCAAATTCACTTCAAATCAACTTTGAAAAGTCCAAGTGAATTATCCTAAGTTTCAACAAGGTCAACCAAAGTTTGACAAAAAAAAATCAGTATTTTTAAAAGTCATAAGTTATTTTAAATCAATTAAAAATGCATAAAAATAACCTAATTGAACTAAAATCTCAAATAAATCTCAAATCAATTAATAAATTGATGAGAATATTTTTCATAGATCTATCATCATTCAAAGAGGTTGAGAATTTTTTTTTGTATTTTTTGAATATCAAAAACTATTTAAAATGAATTAAAAATAACTAGAAAAGAGAAAATTACTAAAAAATAGCAAATGATGAAATAAAAAAATATTAAAAATCATTTTTAGAAACTAGAAATTAAAAGAGAAATAATGAAATTGGTCCCATAATTTTTGGACCAATAATGAAAGAGATATGAATTTTAGAAATAAAATGGAATTTAGAAAATAAAAAGGACTAATTCAGAAATACCAAAAATCCACACGCGTTGGATTGAACTTCATTAAATGACGTGGAGAATCCAATGGCAATGAGTTGCGCGTGTACCATGGTCCAAAGTCAATGAGTAACATAATGAATTAAATAAAGTCATAACATCCAATGGATCTTATTAGATCTGGAAGCATGATCCAACGACCATGACTTAATCTGGCAAACGGACGGTGGCCAGCGCCACCGTCTTCTCCGGCTAGCTCCGGTGAGAGTTCAAAATTGCATAGGAAAAAATATGCATGAAAGGCCACGATCCAGGTACCATTCGAAAGATGGAGTGATGTACATCACTCTTATGCCACTCAATTCCACTCTAGATCCCTATTGAGAGAGAAATCAGAGATGGAACTTTGGTGGTGTTCAACTGAACTTGCTTGGTTCCAAAAATTAAGAACACGATAATGATGCCTCTATGCAGAGGACTTCAGATCACACAAAATCAAGGCAAATGGAGCAATATATAAGTTGTTTCGAAGCAAAGTGCAGTTGAGCAAAACCTTTGAATTGTGAAGAATTGAGTCACTATCTTTGAGTGCTTTTGTAAACAGAAGCTTTTATGGATCAAAAGAAGAAGGTTTAGGAACTATGGATCTTAAAAATCAATCGATGCAATTGAATTTCAGATCTGAAATTTTTGAAAGAAAGAGAAAAGTTCCTTTGGTGAGGGTTGGGTTTTGAGTTCAGCAGAGGTTTAGGCGCCTTTAGGTTGAGAAATGAGAGCTCACATGCCATGTATTTATAGCCAAAGCCATCTGATATGCATGAACAAAGTGTGCATGGGAGAAGAGGGCCTCCATGCATGGGCCTGTACAGGCGCATGAAGGGCCCAATTCTGATTGGAATTGATTGCTTATATCATAATTAGAAAGAATGGACGTGCAGATATGTTATTATGAGCTCATGCAATGTGTTTAAAATGAATTTCCAAAAATGCACTAAAAGGTTCTCTTCTTCGAAAATGATATTTCCAAAATTGAAACATAGGCTTATGGGTAATGATTAGAAAGCTTGTTGCATAAGGAACAAATGATATGTTGATCAAAACTCCAACTGGGCCTTGGAAATTAATGAAATTTGAGCTTGAAGTGTAGGGTGCAAAACATGCATATGTGAAATTTCCAAATTTGGCCAATGTTCAAGCCCCTCTGTCTCAATGATGCAAGCTCAAAATGATAAAATCTTCAACATGAAAGTTGTATATCTTTTCAAGACAATCAATTTTGAATTAAATTTTGCATCATTTGGATTTTTTATGAAGAAGTTATGGGCACTTGAAGTTGGACTTTTTCATATTTCAATGCATTTGGTCCAAAGTGACCTATAATGTTTTGCATTATCACATGTATTTATTTTGAGATTTTGCAATTTTTCTCAACATAGCATTTGAAGTAGACACATTAAGATTTCTAATTCATTAAGTCTCACCTCAAAATCATGAAAAATGAATGAGTTATGTTCTTGGGAAGTTGACCTAAAATTAGGGTTTCGGTCAAAATGACCTATAATTTCTTGGAATGGATGATGACCTTCCAAGCTTCAAATAAATTTTTGATGAACATAAAAGTTGTTCATATTGTTCTTAAGAACATTTTTTCTCTTGGGGTCATCTCCATTTGACCAACACATAAAACGTTAGGTCTCAGTGTATTTCAAAATAGTCAGATGAATTGACTAATCAACTTCTCAAGTCCAAATCTCATATCTTGATGAATTGATGATTGAGGACACTCAAGTAAGCTCAAATATGCATGAAATGATAAATTAAAGAACTTCCCTTGATTGTATTTGACCATGGGTTGAGGTTGCTTCATGAGCAAGGCACAGTTGATGAACAAATGAATTAGGGTTTCCTTGGGAAACAAACCTCAAACCCTTTGGTTTATCTTGATCAAATTGATGAATTGAGATACTTGGGAAGCATATTTGATGGATGAGAGCTTTGGGAACCATTACCATGCTTTATTTCATCTTCTCTTGACCATATCATTGCACATAGGATCTCCTAGAAGCCTTTAGACCTTATGACTGCTCAAGCTATAAACAAGAGATGTTAGTGACATATTTTTGTGCTTTTGGTTAGTAAATAAAATGAGAAAAGCAATAATATACAATTCAAGCATACTTTGTGATCTCAAACCACTCATAAGATATCCCATCCAAAGGCAAAGGGAACCAAGATGCTTATGATCCTTGAGGCAATGCAAATGCAATGTAATGATGCCATGAGGGATCTTAGGGTCAAAATTAGGGTCTTACAGTTCCCCACTACTTTTTCAATTGATTCCAGACGTTTCACTTCCATTTTACATCGGATAACATCCAAGAGACTGCCCAACATCACTTAAGGCATCCCTGGCTCCTTCAGAGCCCGACAAAGCCTTGTGGCCAATTATTCTAGACCAGACAAATGCCCAAATGACTAAGACCAAATTCAACTCAAATCCAATCCCCTTGACCCAAGTTATAAAATCATTTTGCATGCAAATATCGAGGTACATTCTTTGATCTCCACTTCTCATTATGCTCCACTTAGATCTTGACTTAAGTTGGGCGTTCGAGTGCTAACCTTGTAGGTCCACCTGCACCGCCATAAAGGAGATTTGTCCACTATTCAAGGTCTTTAGCTATGCAACTACATTCATTTCTGGTTCTGAATGGAACACTTTTCTTATAATTAAGTCACACTTAATTTTTGTTTAAACATACTAGCTAGTCTTGGAATTTTATTATATTGGAAAAATAAACATAACAAAGAAATGCCTTTTATTATTAATAAATAATTTGATATAAGTACAAAAACTAGTGGCTTACAGGGATTACACTAACAATCTCCTACTAGCACAAGTGCCAATAAAGCATACACATAATACCCATAGATCTAGTATGGACATCATACTTTTGTCGCGCGTAAGGCTTTGTTAGTGGATTAATGATATTATCAAGTGTGGGTACTCTGTATATCTTTACATCTTCTTAATCTATTATCTCCATGAGGTGATATCGCCTAAGTATTTGTTTGGATCGTTGGTAAGATCTAGGCTCTTTAGATTGTGCGATAGCACCATTGTTATCACAATAGAGATCAATGGGATCCGCAATGCAAGGGACTATACTGAGTTCACTAATGAACTTCTTAATCCAAACAACTTCCATTACTTCATTTGAGGCAACAATACACTCGACCTCGATTGTAGAATCAACAACTATATTCTGCTTTGATATTTTCTAGCTCATAGTGCCACAATTTAAGCGAAACACATAACCAAATTGTGATATGAAGTCATCCTTATTTGTTTGGAAGCTATTATCAGTGTATCCAATTACAACAAACTCTTCTTGACCTCCATATATCAAGAATGAATCCTTGGTTCTTCTCAAGTACTTAAGGATATTCTTGACAACAACCTAATGAGCATCACCGAGATCAGATTGGTACTTACTCGTTGCACTTAAAGCATATGAGACATTTGGTCGATAACATTGTGAATAAGAGTTTTTCTTGTCCTTGATTATAGTTTTGATGAAGACAAACACATCAACAAAAAGAAGTCAAAGCTTGAAGACTAGATCAATCAAGTTCAAATAATCATAAGCTTTGGAAAGTCAATGGAAGAATCAAGATGGTTGAGTATTCTTTACAATTCAAGTATATATATCTTAATTGCTCAGAATTATCATAATCATTTCATCTTATGCATGCATTCATTTTGAAAGCATGTGGAAACTTGTTTGAAACTTAATTTTCAAGTATTTTTCACTTTCATAGCAGGTGTAATCGGTTACATAAACATAAAAATGATTTTTCAAAAGATTGTGGAAAACATTCTGATTTTGGTAAATTGTGGCATTTCAAATCACAGTAACAGAACTTTAAGACCACCACAATTATCACTAGTTAAAAAGACCTTATTTTTTGAAAAATTATCAGGTGTAACCAGTTATACCTTTTGGTTAACCGGTTATACATTCAAAATTTTCAAATTTTACATACTTTTAAATAAAAAATCTGATTCCAACATTTTGCAACTTTCATACATCAAACATGACAATGTTTCATGAATATACACTCTTTCAGAAAGGTATATTGCATGTATATATACATATGGTTTTAGATTTCAAAATAGAAACTCTTAGACACAAAAAAATTATATTTCAAAATATATTTTTTGATATACAACTTTCACATCTTATAATCCAAACAAACTTCTACACTTTCAAATATGAAACTTTCTGCATGAACTTTCATACATATTCATTAAAGTTTCATTTATATTATTCTGAGCACTTAGATGTATATGTTTGGATTGTAATCAATGCAAAGAGAATATCAATTAATACATAATTGATTCAAGAGCTATAACTTCTATTACAAATTCAGATTTGTATAGACCTTGTTGTCCAGGATTGTTGGAAACAAGATAGTGAAAAAGAAAGGATTGTTTTATTTTTTCTCTTGTATTACTTATGTTAAAAGATTGTAGGATAGGTCTTGATGGAAGACTTGTACAAAGATCTGACATAATGAAAAATCTCTCACATGGAGTGAGGGGTCTGGATTACTCTTGGTTGGAAAGAGGAACCAGTATACATAGTTGTGTCATTTACTTTCTGCATTTATTTTTCAACATATTTACTTTCATATCAATTATGAAAAATAACAAAACCAGTGTTAACGCTTCAAATCGAGAAAAGTCTAATAAATCTAATGCACCCCCCTCTTAGAGACCATACATAAACTTACAATTGGTATCATAGCAGGTTCAAGTAATCTGCTCTTGTGATCCATAATCGCTTCCGCAAACCCCGTGTTTAGAGATGGTGGCAGCAATAACAATCCTCCATTGTTATGGGATGAATAATTCGATTTTTCAAAAATTTGCATGAAGGCTCAGCTAGAAGCACAAAGAGAAGATATATGGGATGTTATACAAAATGTTATGTTTGTTCCTACTAGTATTGTCAATAGTGTTGGGACAACAAAGATTAAAAGTTCATAGAATGAAGATGATAAGAAAAAGGTAATCTACAACAAGATAGCATATGTAGTATGGAATGACAATGAAATAAGTCCATCTTCAAATGAAGATCATGCATACATGGCATTAGTGACATCACATCATTCAAGTCATGAAGAACATGAGGTTAGTGATTCCGAAAATGACGATATTCCATCTTATGATGAATTACAAAGTGCTTTTCATGAATTACATGATGAAATTTTTAAACTTTCTTGGAAATGTTCAAGTAAAAAGAAAACTATTTTAAATCTAGAAAGAAAGCCTAATAACACTCAAGTGGAGTTAGACTTAATAAAAAATTTAGCATGCAATCATTGTTCATCTCTTGAATCTAAAATTGTTGAATTAAACTAAATAATTATGAAAAAAGGTTAAATTGATTTACAAAATATGTTAAGTAGTCAAAAAATTTCAAATGATAAATGTTGTCTTGGCCTTACTAACTTTGATAAACCTAGTACAAGTCAAACCATATTTGTAAATGCTACTAACAAATTCAACAATGAAGAATCAAAGATAGAATATGTTGTAAATGATCATAAAAGGCCTTAAAAAAGGAATCATACTTTTAGACCTACTTATTTCTATTTTAAAGCAAAAGGCTATACTGTTAATGCTTGCTACATAAGAAATTATGGTATTTCTATATGTAACTAATTATTTTGTAGGTACTTGAAGGTCATATGCTAGCATTGTCAAATTAATATTGATCATTCAAGACACAAGACCATATGATATGATAGTTCTAAAAGTTTCATTCATTGAAAAGATGTTTTGAAGAAGCATCAACATTGATATCAACTTTGACGTCAAATCCTTATGAAGGAGATAAGTGTCTAATTTTGTGCTATTAATTTTCATTTATAATAATATACCCTTCACATGTTATCACCTTGCGTTGTACTTTATTCTACTTTATCTTCTTTTTTATGATGTCATCTACATATAGTATCAGAAAGACGATCATGCTACCACTAAACTTCTTGTAGACATAAGGTTCATCTTCGTTTTTAATAAGTCCATATTGTTTTATTATTTCATCAAAATGAAGATTTCAGCTTCTAGAAGCTTGCTTCAATCCATAGATTGATCACTATAACTTGCATATCTTTTGGTCTTCTTATGGTATGTTAAATCCTTCAGGTTGTATCATGTACACACCTTGAAGATATTCCTATTAAGGAAAGAAGTCTTAACATCCATCTTCTATATTTCATAATCATGATATATAATGATAACAAGTGAAATACGAACAGATTTAAGCATTGCAACTAGTGAAAATGTTTCATCATAGTCTACCCAATAAATTTTCTTATAGCCTTAGAAACCAGTCTTACCTTATAGGTATGTACCTTACCATTCATGCCAGCCTTCTTTTTGAAGACCCACTTGTATCCTATAGGATTAACTCCTTACAGAGGATCTGCAAAGATTATAAACCTAGTTTGCGTACATGGAATCCATTTCAGATTTCTTTACTTTTAGCCATTTCTCATACTCAAGACTAGTGATAGCCTCTTAGTATGTCACATGATCATCTTGATCCATGAGTAATACATCACCTTTATCAGTTACAAGATAACCATATCTCTCAGGTTAGTCGCATGTGTTGTTTGACCTATGTTGGTCTTGTTCTACATGAGCAGGTTTCTCTTCCATAACCTCTTGTGTTTCATGATCTTCTTCCTCCATAAGTGTATAAATACTTTTTATTATTGAATTTCTTCAAGCTATACTTTCCTCCCACTAATTCCTTTGAAAACAAAGTCCTTTTCTAAGAATACTCTAGTTTGAGCGACACAAACTTTGCCCTTAGAAGAATTATAGAGGTAATACCATCTTGTTTATTTAGGATACCCCACAAATAAGCATTTTTAAGATCTGGGCTCAACTTAGTTAAAATTTGTCATTTCACATAAACTTCGCAACCCCAAATCTTCATGTAAGACATATGTAGTTTCTTACTACTCCATATTGTTAGATGATAGTACCGATCTAGAAGGGGGGGTTGAATAGATCAATTTTGAAATTTAGCATTTTTTTAAAATGTTTTCAACGGTTGCGGAAGCACCCTAGATTGAAATCGTCTAAACAATCCGTTAATGGAAATATGAGATATGCATGAGACCGAATGGAATTACTTAAGATAGAGATTATTAACCACTATCTAAATCAATTGATTAACCACTATGATCCTTGATATCGTTACCTCTAATAATGCTTAACACAATAAGAGATCAAGGAAAATATTACTAAGTTTGTGTGAGATTAATTTTATCGAACACTTGGTGTGCACTCCACACCAAGTTTCAATTTCACTCAAATTGAATGTGCGGAATTTTACTCAGTTGCAATCAAAGTGATTGCAACAATTTATCGAACAATTACTATGTGTAACACCCCGATAAAATATGATAATTATTTAATTTAAGTTAATAGAATATTTATTAATTTAATTAAATAATTGGAATATTATTGGGTTATTATTATTGGAATAATAAAGTTGGAATATATATAAGGAGTTCCATTTGGTAAAAAGGGTTTTTCACGTGAAAACCAGAGAAGCGACAGAAAGTGAGAAAAGGGCAAAGAGGAAGAGCAAGAGAACAAGAGTTGAAGAAGGGAAAAGCTTGAAGTAAAGGATTTGCCGGATTAACTCAGGTAAGGGGGGTTTATCGTCGTTTAATGGGTATTATGGGTTAACATGTAATGGGTAGTAATAAGCCATTGAATTGACCCTAATTGGGATGAGGAATGCTGTAAATGATGATGAATAAGTTATGTTAAAACTGTAATTGAATCTATATGTGGGTGAATCGTAAATTTCTGGACGTGTAGCTTTTTACGGAATTGAAATCGGAGGTCCGGAAGTCCTCCGACGGCGAGAAATGCGGGAATTCTGCATTCTGTTCGTGTTAGCGCAGGAACAGCTTTCTGTCTTGCGTTAACCGGTTAACCCAAGGTGTTAACCGGTTAACACTGTTATGATTTAGAAAAATTAATTTCTGTTCTGCGTTAACCGGTTAACCCAGGGTGTTAACCGGTTAACACTGTTAAAATGTGCCAGGAAGCGTGTTCTGTGTTGCGTTAACCGGTAAACCCAGGGCGTTAACCGGTTAACACTGTTGGAAAAGTGAAAAAATTGATATTTAAATATTGTGTACATATTTGACGTTTGGCCTATATTGGTGTATGATGTAGTAGGGATCATTTCCCGTTGTTTTGAGCAGTATAGGTATTAGTAGAGTGTGCTAATACTGTGATTTATTATTTGGCATGATATGAATATGATTCTGTGATGGATATGCTGATAATGTATGATGGTATGCATAATGCGGTGAATATATCTATTATGTATGCAATTTTGGATGGACTGTTTATGGCTTAGAGTGTGAGCATATGTCCATTGTGGATTGTTGTTGATGTTGCATGCTAGGTGATTTAGCGTGCATAGTATGGCCTTTATGGTGGTAGCTAATTCCCATGGTGAGGAATTAGTGAGTGAGTTATTATGGATTGTTGTTGATGTTTGCATGCTAGGTGATTTAGCGTGCATAGCATAGCCCTTGGGGTGGTAGCTAATTCCCATGGTGAGGAATTAGTGAGTGAGTCACTAGGTCTCAAATGAGTGGGACTAGTGAGCTTGGTAGCCGTATTTGGGTTTGATCGGTGAGGTTGAACTATGTGTTCACGAATAGTCGGTACCGCATGCATGGAGTCTCATTGCACAATGTATGTATGGCGTATAATATGAATGGATGTATTCCAATATTATACGTATGTTTTATGTTGTGTTGTGTTGAGTATGATTATGAGTTGACGTTGCCGTTGCTGAATGTGTGATATGATTAGGGTGATGAAATGTGTTAATTTACTTAGCATTACATGATATTTTATAATGCTTATTATATCGATTGAGGAACTCACCCTTACAACTATGTTTCAGGTAACGAGCAGTGATTGAGTAGAAGCTAGTGCTTGGAGTCTAGTGTAGTTCCTTAGTGGGTCATGCTCTGGTAGATGTAACATCGGGATGGGATGTTTACTTTGTTTTCAATTGTGGTTGTTGAACAGTTTTACATGTAATGTGATTACATGGTTTGCATGATTGATTAGATCTCTATCCGCTGCGAATTGTGCAATGTTTTATTTTTGATTAATAAATGAGCATGACAAGTTATTATGGTGAATGGTGTGAAGTGTCAAGTGTGACACCCTTAAATTGCATATCTACTCTGATTTATATTTTGTTGAATTAATTGATTATTGGGGTATTTTAGAAGGGTGTTACATTAGTGGTATCAGAGCATAGTCGGTCGAGTCGAGTCGTAATTATTCTGTTTCCCTGTACGTGATAGGTGTTGTGTAACCCTATCAGTACTTATTGTTTTAGCTTGTTAGGTTTTCAGAATAGAGATGGCTGGAAGAGGTAGAGACGATGCTGCGATTGCTGAGGCTCTGGGTATGCTAGCTGGAGTACTTTGAGGGAATCCGAATGTTGTGGGACTGGGAGCTGCTCGTCAACTGAGTGAGTTCCAGAAGAACAATCCTCCAATGTTTAAGGGAGCATACGATCCAGATGGTGCTCCGAAGTGGTTGAAGGAGATCGAGAGGATCTTCCGAGTGACTGAGTGTGCCGATAACCAGAAGGTCAGGTTCGGTACGCATATGCTGTCTGAGGAAGCAGATGATTGGTGGGTTGCTGCCCGCACTGAGTTGGAAGCTGCTGGGAGTGTTGAGATCACTTGGGCGGTGTTCAGAGAGAGATTCCTGAGGAAGTACTTTCCAGAGGATGTCAGAGGAAAGAAAGAGATAGAGTTCTTAGAATTGAAGCAGGGCAACCGGTCTGTTACTGAGTATGCTGCTAAGTTCACAGAGTTGTTGAAGTATTACACTCCCTATGATGAGGCTACTGGGGAATTTTCAAAATGTGTGAAGTTTGAGAACGGGTTACGTCCCGAGATCAAGCAGGCTATTGGGTATCAGCGGATCAGAGTGTTTTCTGACCTGGTTGACTGTTGCAGGATCTTTGAACAGGATACCAAGGCCAGAGCGGAGAGCTATCGGCAGAGGGTTGATAGGAAAGGCAAGAATCAAAATGATCGTGGGAAACCGTATGCAGCTGGCAAAGGTTTCCAGAGACAGAGTGGGATGAAGAGACCTAGTGGGGGAGACTCCAGTGCCCCTGCTAAGTGTTACAGATGTGGTCAGGCTGGACATCGTATCCATGAGTGTACCAGTGCTGAGAAGAAGTGTTTCAAGTGTGGAAAAGGTAGTCACTTGGCTGCAGAGTGCCGGTTGAAGACTATGACTTGTTTCAACTGTGGAGAGGTGGGTCATATTAGCCCACAGTGTCCTAAGCCGAAGAAAGAGAACCAGTCGGGAGGCAAGGTCTTTGCTTTATCGGGTTCTGAGACTTCTGCAGATGATCGTTTGATCCGAGGTACGTGTTATATTAATGGCTTTCCTCTTGTAGCTATTATTGGCACAGGTGCGACTCATTCCTTTATATCTTTGGATTGTGCTGTGAAACTTAAATTAGAGATATCTGAGATGCATGGGAGTATGGTGATTGATACTCCTGCGAAGGGTTCAGTGACTACTACTTCAGTTTGTTTAAATTGCCCTTTGAGTATTTTAGGTAGAGACTTTGGGATGGACCTCGTGTGTCTTCCACTAGTGCAGATTGATGTTATCCTGGGTATGAACTGGTTGGTGTTTAACCGAGTTTATATCAACTGTTTTGATAAGACTGTGATCTTTCCTGAGATTGAGGAAGGAAAGAGTTTGTTTCTATCAGCAAGGCAGGTGAATGAGGCAGTAGCAGATGGGGCAGAGTTGTTTATGCTGTTAGCGACTTTGGAGGCTAAAGATAAACTGGCGATTTGCGATCTAGCCGTGGTGCGTGATTTTCCTGATGTGTTTCCTGAAGAAGTGAATGAATTACCGCCAGAGCGTGAAGTTGAGTTCTCGATTGATTTAGTGCCTGGTACTAGGCCGATGTCGATGGCTCCGTACCGTATGTCTGCTGTTGAGTTAACTGAATTGAAGAGTCAGTTGGAAGATCTGTTGGATAAGAAATTTATTCGTCCGAGTGTGTCACCGTGGGGTGCACCAGTGTTATTGGTTAAGAAGAAAGAAGGTACTATGAGGTTGTGTGTGGACTACAGGCAACTGAATAAAGTGACGATCAAGAATCGGTATCCTTTGCCGAGGATTGATGATTTGATGGATCAGTTGGTTGGTGCGAGTGTGTTCAGCAAAATAGATTTGAGATCGGGGTATCATCAGATACGTGTGAAAACTGAGGATATTCAGAAGACTGCTTTCAGAACAAGGTATGGACATTATGAGTATTCTGTAATGCCTTTTGGTGTGACTAATGCGCCTGGGGTGTTTATGGAGTATATGAATAGGATTTTCCATCCGTACCTAGACAAGTTTGTTGTGGTGTTTATTGACGATATTTTGGTGTATTCGAAATCTGAAGAAGAGCATGCTGAACATTTGAGAGTGGTTTTAGGGATTCTACGAGAAAAGAAGTTATTTGCTAAACTGTCTAAGTGTGAATTTTGGTTAGAAGAGGTTAGTTTTCTTGGTCATGTGATTTCAAGAGGTGGTGTTGTTGTTGATCCTTCTAAGATAGAAGCAGTGTCTAAGTGGGAAGCTCCGAAGTCAGTTTTTGAGATAAGGAGTTTTCTTGGACTTGCAGGTTATTATAGAAAATTCATTGAGGGATTTTCTAAGTTGGCGTTACCGTTAACGATGTTGACTAGAAAGGGGCAAGCATTTGTTTGGGACTCAAAATGTGAAGAAGGTTTCCAAGAGTTAAAGAGAAGGTTAACTACTGCTCCTGTTCTGATATTACCAAGTCCATCGGAACCATTTGAGGTTTACTGTGATGCTTCATTGTTGGGTTTGGGTGGTGTTTTGATGCAGAATAAGCAGGTTGTAGCTTATGCTTCGAGACAACTCAAGGTTCATGAGAGGAACTATCCGACACACGATTTAGAGTTGGCAGCTGTAGTATTTGTTCTGAAGTTATGGAGGCATTACTTGTACGGGTCCAGATTTGAGGTTTTCAGTGACCATAAAAGTTTAAAGTATTTGTTTGATCAGAAAGAGTTGAATATGAGACAGAGGAGATGGTTAGAGTTTCTGAAGGATTATGACTTTGGTTTGAATTACCATCCGGGTAAAGCAAACGTAGTGGCTGATGCATTGAGTCGGAAATCATTGCATATGTCTATGTTAATGGTTAAGGAATTGGATTTAATTGAGCAGTTTAGAGACTTGAGTTTGGTGTGTGAGAGTACTCACAATAGTGTTAAATTGGGAATGTTGAAGTTAACGAGTGGTATTCTGGATGAGATTAGAGAGGGTCAGAAATCCGATGTGCTTTTGGTTGATAAGTTGACTCTAGTGAATCAAGGTCAAGGTGGTGAATTCAGAGTTGATGAGAATGGTGTTTTGAAATTTGGTAATCGGGTGTGTATTCCGGATGTTACCGAACTTAAGAAGAGTATTCTTGAGGAAGGACATCGTAGTGGCCTGAGTATTCATCCTGGGGCTACGAAGATGTATCATGATTTGAAAAAGTTATTTTGGTGGCCGGGAATGAAAAGAGAAATTGCGAGTTTTGTTTATTCTTGTTTGACTTGTCAGAAGTCAAAGATTGAGCATCAGAAGCCGTCTGGGCTAATGCAACCGTTGGCTATTCCAGAGTGGAAGTGGGATAGTATCAGTATGGATTTTGTTTCCGGTTTACCGAGGACAATTAAGAATTTTGAAGCTATTTGGGTGATTGTTGACAGATTGACAAAGTCGGCTCATTTCATTCCGATCAGAATGGATTATCCGTTAGAGAGATTAGCTGAGTTGTATATTGAGAAAATTGTAAGTTTGCATGGTATTCCATCGAGTATTATTTCGGACAGAGATCCTAGATTTACATCGAAGTTCTGGGAAGGTTTGCAAAGGGCTTTGGGAACTAAGCTGAGATTGAGTTCTGCATATCATCCGCAGACTGATGGTCAGACTGAGAGGACGATTCAGTCACTGGAGGATCTTTTGAGGGCTTGTGTTTTGGAAAAGGGAGGTGCTTGGGATTGTTATTTACCTTTGATTGAGTTTACCTACAACAATAGTTTTCATTCGAGCATTGGTATGGCACCGTTTGAAGCTTTGTATGGTAGAAGATGTCGGACACCTTTATGTTGGTATGAGTCCGGTGAGAGTGTTGTGGTTGGACCGGAGATTGTTCAACAAACTACGGAAAAGATTAAGATGATTCAGGAGAAGATGAGGATTGCTCAGAGTCGTCAGAAGAGTTATCACGACAAGAGGAGGAAGTCACTTGAGTTTCAAGAGGGAGATCATGTGTTTCTTCGTGTTACTCCGATAACTGGGGTTGGTCGAGCTTTGAAGTCGAAGAAGCTGACACCTCGATTTATTGGTCCTTATCAGATTTTGGAGAGGATAGGGGAGGTAGCCTATCGTACCGCTTTACCGCCGTCACTTGCGAATTTGCATGAGGTTTTTCATGTGTCTCAGTTAAGGAGGTACATTCCTGATCCGTCGCATGTGGTCCAAGTAGATGATGTACAGGTGAGAGATAACCTGACTGTTGAAACATCACCTATGAGGATCGAGGATCGAGGGTTGAAGCAGTTGCGGGGTAAAGAGATTGCTTTGGTAAAGGTAGCTTGCGGAGGACCAGCAGGTGGCAATGTGACTTGGGAACTTGAGAGTCAGATGAAGGAGTCTTATCCAGAGTTATTCGCTTGAGGTATGTTTTCGAGGACGAAAACTCTTTTAGTGGGGGAGAGTTGTAACACCCCGATAAAATATGATAATTATTTAATTTAAGTTAATAGAATATTTATTAATTTAATTAAATAATTGGAATATTATTGGGTTATTATTATTGGAATAATAAAGTTGGAATATATATAAGGAGTTCCATTTGGTAAAAAGGGTTTTTCACGTGAAAACCAGAGAAGCGACAGAAAGTGAGAAAAGGGCAAAGAGGAAGAGCAAGAGAACAAGAGTTGAAGAAGGGAAAAGCTTGAAGTAAAGGATTTGCCGGATTAACTCAGGTAAGGGGGGTTTATCGTCGTTTAATGGGTATTATGGGTTAACATGTAATGGGTAGTAATAAGCCATTGAATTGACCCTAATTGGGATGAGGAATGCTGTAAATGATGATGAATAAGTTATGTTAAAACTGTAATTGAATCTATATGTGGGTGAATCGTAAATTTCTGGACGTGTAGCTTTTTACGGAATTGAAATCGGAGGTCCGGAAGTCCTCCGACGGCGAGAAATGCGGGAATTCTGCATTCTGTTCGTGTTAGCGCAGGAACAGCTTTCTGTCTTGCGTTAACCGGTTAACCCAGGGTGTTAACCGGTTAACACTGTTATGATTTAGAAAAATTAATTTCTGTTCTGCGTTAACCGGTTAACCCAGGGTGTTAACCGGTTAACACTGTTAAAATGTGCCAGGAAGCGTGTTCTGTGTTGCGTTAACCGGTTAACCCAGGGCGTTAACCGGTTAACACTGTTGGAAAAGTGAAAAAATTGATATTTAAATATTGTGTACATATTTGACGTTTGGCCTATATTGGTGTATGATGTAGTAGGGATCATTTCCCGTTGTTTTGAACAGTATAGGTATTAGTAGAGTGTGCTAATACTGTGATTTATTATTTGGCATGATATGAATATGATTCTGTGATGGATATGCTGATAATGTATGATGGTATGCATAATGCGGTGAATATATCTATTATGTATGCAATTTTGGATGGACTGTTTATGGCTTAGAGTGTGAGCATATGTCCATTGTGGATTGTTGTTGATGTTGCATGCTAGGTGATTTAGCGTGCATAGTATGGCCTTTATGGTGGTAGCTAATTCCCATGGTGAGGAATTAGTGAGTGAGTTATTGTGGATTGTTGTTGATGTTTGCATGCTAGGTGATTTAGCGTGCATAGCATATCCCTTGGGGTGGTAGCTAATTCCCATGGTGAGGAATTAGTAAGTGAGTCACTAGGTCTCAAATGAGTGGGACTAGTGAGCTTGGTAGCCGTATCTGGGTTTGATCGGTGAGGTTGAACTATGTGTTCACGAATAGTCGGTACCGCATGCATGGAGTCTCATTGCACAATGTATGTATGGCGTATAATATGAATGGATGTATTCCAATATTATATGTGTGTTTTGTGTTATGTTGTGTTGAGTATGATTATGAGTTGATGTTGCCGTTGCTGAATGTGTGATATGATTAGGATGATGAAATGTGTTAATTTACTTAGCATTACATGATATTTTATAATGCTTATTATATCGATTGAGGAACTCACCCTTACAACTATGTTTCAGGTAACGAGCAGTGATTGAGTAGAAGCTAGTGCTTGGAGTCTAGTGTAGTTCCTTAGTGGGTCATGCTCTGGTAGATGTAACATCGGGACGGGATGTTTACTTTGTTTTCAATTGTGGTTGTTGAACAGTTTTACATGTAATGTGATTACATGGTTTGCATGATTGATTAGATCTCTATCCGCTGTGAATTGTGCAATGTTTTATTTTTGATTAATAAATGAGCATGACAAGTTATTATGGTGAATGGTGTGAAGTGTCAAGTGTGACACCCTTAAATTGCATATCTACTCTGATTTATATTTTGTTGAATTAATTGATTATTGGGGTATTTTAGAAGGGTGTTACACTATGCACACCAATCAAGCGATATTGATTTTACGATTAATTTCACACAAAACATAATTAATGCAAAATTTAAGGAGTTAAGAGATAGAGAGAACAAGACCGGATTTGTTGAGGCGGTTCCCCTATCATCCTCGCTTAGGGTACGTATGCCCTCAATTCTAAATCTAGAATTGAGATGTTTTTATTAACACGTTACAAAGTCAATACAAGAGAACAAATGATCACCATCAATCAACCTCTAGAGTTGTTGCAGATCATATTCTATTCTCTCCCCTTGATTCGAGTTGAACCAAGTTCTTCAAGCGCTTCGAATAAACCTCTGGTTACCGCGACCTTGTTACAAGAATGCCACGTTCTCCAAAACTTCAGCTTGGCTGATTTCGAATACAAGTTGCTTGAACCCTAAGTTTTCTTTATAATCCTCCGGTTACCGCTACTTGTTTGACCGAACCTTCTATTCTTCAACTTTTCACTCGGTTGAATCTGCGAAGCAAAGGTTATTGCAAAAACCCCTAATTCTTGGAGGACAAAACCCTAATGGTTTTATTCAACAAAAACCCACATAAAGTCTCAACCCAAACTAAGATAATCCAATCTTATTTGAATGTTATCACAACAACAATGCACAATACTCAACAAAGATTATTATGTGCGATTATTGAGAAATGCAATGAAGAATAAATATGAAGAGCACATTGGTGTATATCTTTCACTTTTCTTGTTAATTTGCTGAAGAAGAGACACATGAATATTTATTTGATAAATGGACCAAATAACTAACATAACAGAAATATTTTGCATAGTTACACAGTCAAAAATTAAGTAAAACATGCGATGAGTCGACTCAAACAAAGTTTATTTCAGGGTTGAGTCGACCTATGACTCGACCTGTTCGGACCCGTGGCTACATGGTTCAAATGAAAGTGGGCAATGAGTCGACGTAAGGAGTGGATGAGTCAACTCATTCAGGTTTCCCAGGATTGAGTCGACCTATGACTCGACCTATTTTGACCTGAAGGTTTTGCTCCGAGTCATGAGTCAATTCACAGAAATTAAACTCCCAAAAATGAGTTTTGAGATGTATTATGACCAATTTAAACCGATCTCCTTTGAACCTAGGATATTTACTATGATTAAGTGCATGATTCACATATATGATATGCTCCCATATTCTTGGATACAATGAACCTATATTTTGAACATTTTAAAGGATGAATGCATTCTATGCTATGATGATACTGTCTAAAGACACGTTGTGGGCGACTATAAAGGTTTGACATCATTAAAATAAGGACTAGGCATATTTGTCCTCACATATTCCCCCTTTTTGATGATGGCAAATAGTGGCACAGACGCACACTTTGATTGATATACCTTCGAACATTCCACTATTATCCATATGCTAAATCAATTATTTTGTTTGTTTCCATTGCTTCCCCCCTTTGACAACATCAAAAAGAAACAATGAAATGGTCACCATGAAGTAAAGATATTCAGGATCACTTAGATAACGACTTTGCAACATATAGTCATCAATAAACATGCATATAACACGAAGTCAATGGAAGAAGTATATGCATAATTATCTCACGGAGCAAAACACAATAAGCAAATAAGATTACAATAAGAGTTCAACAGAAAATTTAATACAAATAAGTAACTAGAATAACATGCACACATAGGAAAATAGAAATGCATTAAATTGAACAATCATCTAAGGTCGTCGTCCACGAAACGGGTCATCTCTGCCTCTATAGCCGGAAGGTGGATGCGAAATTTTGTCTTCTTCATAGAGGCTGGTTAATTCAATGACGTTCGTGTTAAGCGTGATTACGGATCCTGCGAGAACGTGATTAGAGCCATCAATCCTTTGTAGGATGGTGGAGGAAAAGGAGTTGAAGTTGTCACTGTGAGTTTGGATTTGACTCCTTAGGTCCGCATACCGTTCCTCTTGGATGGAAGCAAAAGATGCAAAGTTGTCACCTTGAATCTGAAGTTGATCATGCAAGGCCGTGAATCTCTCCTCTTGAAGTGTAGCAAAATTTTGTTGCTGAATGTGCATGTTTCTCAATATATCCATTACTTCAGAATTTTCGGGTTGAGAAGAGGGTGTATGCATATAGGATGAACGATTGCTGGTCCATCTGGTGTGTTTCCATTCTCCCCAGCCTTGATTATTGGATGGTTATTATCAAGGAGTAGGACCAAGCCAATCACCATGGTCAGTGACTTGATGATCGTGCTCCATAGGTTGAGAGTTGTCTTCGTTATTTTCTTCCTCGTCTTCACCATCTTCATCCTCATCATCATCATCATATTCTTCCATAGGCTAAGCATTAGTACTTGGAACTGGTTTACGGGTCTTGTATAGGCGCGATGTGCGATCCCAAGTGTAGTCCATCAAACTCAAGGTTTTCTAAAAAAAATCTTGATGTGTAGTTATGGATTTGTATGGAATTCCTTGAAATGAAACATTTGCTCTATTAAGTATACTTTGAATGAGGGATAACAAAGAGCAATGCCTCTACCTGACTCTTTTAGAGCAAAGCTCCTACTTGCAAGGTAGTGCGACCAATTTACTTTTATTTTGTGTTTCAACATATAAACTAGGTGTACTTCGGCCTTGTCCACTCTGGAGTAACCACCTTGTTTAGGACGCAGAATATGCGTCACAATCCAGTGTAAAATCCTGTCAAGAGGCTTCAACTGACTCATAGTCACATTGGTAGGGAATAGAGTGCTCTGAACAACATCTAGAGAAAGAGGTTTCCTCGGCATTTGGTTTAAGGCATTCCAAAACTCATAGTTTAGAGCATACACAGTGTCGGTAATCTTGAGGTCATTTGGAGACGATAGTGGAGAGATCTCAAACATAGATTTCCACACGTCATTATTCACTTCAATAACATTATTACCAATATTGCATGTAAACTTAAAGCCCTCGAATTTTTCATCCACGCTGGTATAAAACAATTTGACTAAATACTCATTATACTTAGTGATACAGTTTAAGAACAAATCAATTCCTTGAAAACTAATATGTTCAACAACGTTTGGAATGTGCATGTGTCCAACCACTAACGTTGAGTAAACGTGCTACTTTATAATTGTTCTGTTTTTGAACTTCTTTTCATAGGTTTCAGCAAGATCATCAAAGAGTAAGGATAAAGCGGTTACCGAAACATTCGATCGAGATGGTGCATTCCCAGTGTGAGAAGAGGGTCCTCTAGCAGATCTTTTTCCAGATGCTCTTGAAGCCATTTGAGTGTTGTTGGTAAGGAGATCTTAGGGTTTTTTTGTATGGATGAGAGTGATAGAGAAAGGGAGAAGATTGAGTGACCAACTGAATTAATTATGCAGAAAAAGAGGATTCTTGATGACTGAGTCGACCAGATTAAGAGGCATATGTGTTGTATCCAGTAACGAAGAGTCGGCTCATGGGTCGACGTAGTGGGACCCGAATTTAATGCAGTTTTTGTATTGGGCAACAAAGAGTCGACTCACGCGTGTGATTTGTCGATACACTGATGTTTGAAATCCCAAAAGAGTATATCCTGGGTAGCGATGAGTCGACGCATGGGTCAACCTGTTGGGACCCGAGGAAAATATTGGGATTGAGTTCTTAGTGATAGGTCGACGCATGAGTCGACCTATTGGGACCCAAGGAAAATACAGAGATTGATGAGTCAGCTCATAGGTCGACCTGTTTGGACCCGAGGGAAATATAGGAATTAATGAGTCGACTTACAGGTCGACCTGTTGGGACCCGTGTTAGTAGTTAGATAATATGAGGTTCAAAATAATTTTCTTAACGCATAATGCATGTTAAATAAGATACCTAAGCAAGTTTAAGCATAACTCAAGCATAGAAATGGATCACGTCTAGTTCAAACCAATCAACATGAATGTCAAAACTTAACAACTATATATACATACATAATTGATCAATATAGGTCAAATGGATATGAACGACATTACCTCCAATGGTGATAGAGGACAAGTGCCCTCACTTATAAATCACGGAATGGACATGATATATATATATATATATATATATATATATATATATATATATATATATATATATATATATATATATATATATATATATATATATATATATATATATATATATATATATATATATATATATATATATATATATATATATTTAAACGCGATCCGAGATATCGAGAACACCAAGTTCCCTACGGATGTAGAAGAAGGGCTTTGTCGCAAGTGGTTTTGTGAAAATATCGGCAAGTTGATTTTGGCTATCAACATGCTCGAAAAAACATCACCTTTCTCAACATGATCCCTAAGGAAGTGATGCCGAATTTCAATATGTTTAGTGCGCGAATGTAGTATAGGATTTTTGGTTAAATTAATGGCGCTTGTGTTGTCACAAAAAATGGGAATATGTTCAAGTTGAACATCGAAGTCGAGAAATTGTTGTTTGAGCCATAAAATTTAAGCGCAACAATTACCCGCAACAATGTATTCTGCCTCGGCGGTTGACAAAGCAACTGAAACTTGCTTTTTGTTGTGCCAACTTACCAAGAAATTTGAATAAAAATGACAAGTTCCACTGGTGCTTTTCCTATCCGATTTGCAACCGGCAAAGTCGGAATCAAAGTAACCAACCAAAGAGCAATCACTTCCCTTAGAGAATCATGGCTCATACTTTGAAGTACCACAGAGGTATCTAAGTATGCACTTAAAGACTTTTAATGTGATTCTTTGGGACATGATTAATACCTAGCACACATACATACACTAAACATAATGTCTGGTCGAGATGCAGTAAGATAGAGGAGAGATCCGATCATACCTCTATACCTTTTGATATTTATGACCTTTCCATTTTCATCACGGTCCATATTAACAACGGTAGGCATTGGAGTGTTGATTACTTTGGAGTTTTCCATATCGAAGTGTTTAAGTAGCTCATTACAATAATTCATTTGGCTCACGAAATTTCCTTCTTCAAGTTGCTTGATTTGAAGTCCGAGGAAGTAATTTAGCTCCCCCGTCATGCTCATTTCGAATTATCCCCGCATCAACTTAGAGAACTCCTTGACCAAATTAATGTTAGTAGATCCAAAAATAATGTCATCTACATAGACTTGAACTAAAATGGAGTGTTTTCCTTGACGCCTAATAAAAAGGGTAGTATCAACCTTCCCTCTTCAGAATCCTTGCTCTAGTAGAAGTTTGCTAAGACGCTCATACCATGCCCTATGGGCTTGTTTGAGGTCGTACAAAGCCCGCTTGAGCTTATAAACATAGTTGGTATGCTCATGGTTTACAAAGCCGGGAGGTTGAGATACATAGACCTCTTCATTTATGTGACCGTTAAGGAAAGCGCTCTTGACATCCATTTGAAATAATTTGAAATTTTGAGAACAAACATAGGCAAGCAAAAGGTGTATAGCTTCGAGTCGGGCAACCATAGCATAAGTTTCCTCATAGTTTATGCCTTCCTCTTGGTTATATCCTTGAGCAATAAGGTGAGCCTTGTTGCGAGTTATGACTCCGTTTTCGTCTAACTTGTTAACACCCATTTAGTGTCGATTACTCGATGGTCTCGTGGAGGGGGAACAATATCCCATACCTCATTTATTTTGAATTGATTAAGTTCCTCTTGCATATCTAGAAACCAATGTTCATCGAGTAATGCGTCTTTGGAGTTTTTAGGCTCATTTTGAGAGACAAAAGCGAAGTGATAACAAAAGTTACTTATCTTTGACCGTGTGGTAACTCCCTTTGAGATATCTCCTAGAATATTATCAATGAGATGATCCTTGGAAGATTTCTATTCCAAAGGAAGATCATTATTATTGATGGAATGGTCCTTCTCTTTCTTTTCGAAATTAAGATTCGGCTCCTCCTCAGCTTTTTCCGAATGGGGTTCAACATGATTTTCTTCTTGATCTTTTATCATGCCTTCCAAAGGAACACCTGCACCATCAATAATACTACCTTCTCCGACAGTTTTTGGATAAGATTCATCAAAGGAAACATGCACGGATTCTTCAACAATAAGTAACCTTTTGTTGTATACTCTATATGCTTTACTAGATTGAGAGTATCCGAGAAAGATACATTCATCAGCTTTTGAGTCAAATTTACCAAGGTTTTCTTTATCATTGTTTAATATAAAGCACTTACATCCAAAGATATGAAGATGTGAAACATTCAGCTTCCTTCCCTTTAGCAATTTATAAGGGGTTTTGTTTAGAATATGACAAATGAGTATCCTATTCAATACATAGCAAGCAGTGTTTATGGCATCGACCCAAAAATATATAGGAAGGTTGTTTTCATTGATCATAGTCCTCCCAAGCTCTTCTAAAATTCGGTTTTTTTACGTTCCACAACTCCATTTTATTATGGAGTTCTTGGAGCAAAAAAATTATGATCAATGTCGTTTGTTTCACAAAATTGCTCAAAGAGGTGGTTTTTAAATTCACCTTCATGATCACTTAGAATAGTAACTATGTTAGTGTTCAATTTGTTTTGAGACATCTTGGCAAATTTTTCAAAAGCTGAAAAAGTGTCATTTTTACTTGCTAAGAAGATAGTCCAACAAAATCTAGAGTAGTCGTCTACTATAACAAAACCATAGTAGTTTCCACCTAGACTTTTTATTTTAGATGACCCAAAGAGGTCCATATGGAGAAGTTCAAGGGGCTTCGTTGTGGAAACAATATTTTTAGATTTAAACGAGATCCTTGTTTGCTTTCCCATTTGGCACGCATCACATAAGTGATCTTTTGAAAATTTGATTTTGGGAAGACCAACTACTAGATCTTTTGAGAAAACTTTATTAAGAAAGTCAAAGTTGACATGCGATAATCGCCTATGCCAAAGCCACGAGTCTTCACTCATGGAGACGAGACATTTAGCGCTTGTCGAGGATACTTCATTCAGGTTCAACATGTATACATTATTTTCCCTTCATCCCTTAAGCACATCATTCTTATTATCATTATGTTCAATCATGCAACAATCTTTTAAAAATGAAACTTTATACCATTTGTCACATAATTGACTAATACTAATGAGATTGTGCTTAAGGCATTTAACTAAAAGGACGTCTGAGATAGTAGTAGAGGAGAGATTACCTACACCACCTTTTCCGAGTATAACTCCTTTTTTATTGTCACCGTAGGTTACAAACCCTTTATTCTTAGCCACAAAGTCAAAGAATAAGGAAGAGTCACCCGTCATGTGTCTTGAGCATCCACTATCGAGAACCCATGTTCTCTCCATATCCTTAAGACATTCCACCTATAAATTTAAACAAAGGAAGGAGGTACCCAATTTTCATTGGGTCCTAGTGTGTGAGTGAAACTTTGGTTGAATTTGGGCAATCATTGAAAAATGCCTTTAGGAACTAAAGATCTCCTAAATCGATATTTAGCAATAATATGTCCCTTTTTGCAACAATATAGACAATTTAAGTTCGGATGAGAGTTGCTTTTGCTAACAATAATATGATCCTTTACTTCTAAAATGTGATTGATCAATAGCAAAGGTAACTTTAGGTTGTAAAGCCTCGTCTAATTTAGCTTGGGGAGTTCTAACCTCTCTTTGCCAAATGTGACAAGTTTTCTCATCCAAACCATCTAAACCAAAATCTCTTATCGTCTTCCATTTTGCCTTTAGTAGCCTCTATCATAGATTTCTTAAGAGTTTCTAATTCCTTTTCAGAATCAGAAATCTTCTTTTCTAAATGACTGCGAATTTTCTTATTTGAGGCCAAGCGTTTAAGAGCATCCATGGCCTCGTTGTGTAGAGTACTAAAGGCATTTTGCAAATAAGCATAAGACATTTTATCAGTATGATCATATTTGAAATGACTTACATTCTTTTTCTTCTTTTGATGAGCCGTAAGACAAATATTGATAATTTCTTCTTCATCACTTGAGTTATCATCGCTTGAGGCTCGTTATCGCTCTCCCATGCAATATATGCTCTTCTAGGTTTGCTAGGTTTGTTATGGTGTTTGTCTTTTCCTTTGTCTTTCTTCAATAAGGGACACTCCGGCTTATAGTGGCCGACCTTTCCGCAATTAAAGCATGATCCTTTTGACTTGGTTGTCTTACCTTCCTCTCGATTCGGGAACTTTGATTGTCTTCTATAGTTGACAAGATTTTTGTCCGAATGTTGGACTTTATTTTTTCTAAGGTATCGGTTGTACCTTCTAACGAACAACCCCATGTCTTCATTCGAATCTTTTTCATCATCACTTGACTCACCCTCACACGCATCATTGGTGGATGACTTATATCTTGAAGTCTTTAAAGCGATAGACTTCCTTTCGGTGTTCTTGTCTTTCTCCTTCTTCTCCTTCTTTTGATTCTTCTCATGTTTCTCAAGATTCATGATCTCTTGCTCATGCTCTTGAAGCTTGCCAAACAACGTCGTCATGTCCAATGTTCTTAGATCATTGGCTTCCTTGATCGCGGTGACTTTTGATAGCCAAAATATTTGTTAAGACATCTTAAAATTTTATTAGTAGCAACATCATTAGGGGTATTTCTACCAAGAGCATTTAACCGATTGATTATATGAGAAAATCTCTTTTGCATATTGGCAATGGTTTCACCATCCTCCATATGAAAAAGGTTAAATTCTTGGGTTAGGGTGTTGATTTTAGCTAGTTTGACATCATTGGTTTCCTCATGGGTAATTTGCAATGAGTCCCACATAGCTTTAGTACTAGTACAATGGGAAGCCCTATAATATTCATCAACACCTAAAGCGGCAATGGGCATATTTCTGGCTTTTCAATCGTAGCTATACTTTTTCTCATCTTCTTCATTCCATTGTGCTTCAGGTTTAGGTATAACAAAACCATCCGCATTGATCATGGTTATTTCCATAGGACCATCTTGGATGACTTTCCATACTTTTCTATCAATAAAGTTGATATGGATACGCATACAATCTTTCCAATAACTATAGTTTTCACCGGTAAAAATAGGCGCCCTATTGTACGCCCCTTTAGGATCGTTACTCATTTTCTAAAAAGTTATATGTGAAGCACTAGATGAACCGACGCTCGTGATACCACTTGTTAGACGATAGTACTGATCTAGAAGGGGGGGTGAATATATCAGTTTTGAAATTTAGCGCTTTTAAAAAAAATGTTTTCAACGGTTGCAAAAGCACCCTAGATTGTAATCGTCTAAACGACCTGTTAATGGAAATATCGGATATGCGTGAGACCGAATGGAATTACTTAAGATAGAGATTATCAACCACTATCTGAATCAATCGATTAACCATTATGATCCTTGATATTGTTACCTCTAATAATGCTTAACACAATAAGAGATCAAGGAAAATATTACTAAGTTTATGTGAGATTAATTTTATCGAACACTTGGTGTGCACTCCACACCAAGTTTCAATTTCACTCAAATTGAATGTGCAGAATTTTACTCAGTTGTAATCAAAGTGATTGCAATAATTTATTGAATAATTACTATGCACACCAATCAAGCGATGTTGATTTTACGATTAATTTCACACAAATGTAATTAATGCAAAATTTAAAAAGTTAAGAGATAGAGAGAACAAGACCGGATTTGTTGAGGCAGTTCCCCTATCATCCTCGCTTAGGGTACGTCTGCCTTCAATTCTAAATCTAGAATTAAGATGTTTTTATTAACACGTTGCAAAGTCAATACAAGAGAACAAATGATCACCACTAATCAATCCCTAAAGTTATTACAGATCCTATTCTATTCTCTCCTCTTGATTTGAGTTGAACCAAGTTCTTCAAGCGCTTCGAACAAACCTCAGTTTACCGCAACCTTATTGTAAGAATGCCACATTCTCTAAAACTTCATCTCGGCTGATTTTGAACGCAAGTCTCTTGAATCCTAAGCTTTCTTCACAATCCTCTGGTTACCGCTACTTGTTTGACCGAACCTTCCATTCTTCAAACTTTTCACTCGGCTGAATCTGCGAAGCAAATGTTAGTGCAAAACCCCCTAATTCTTGGAGGACAAAACCCCAATGGTTTTATTCAAGAAAAACCCACACAAAGTCTCAACCCAAAATAAGATAATCCAATCTTATTTGAACATTATCACAACAACAATGCACAATGCTCAACAAAGATTATTATGTGTGATTATTGAGAAATGCAATGAAGAATGAAGATGAAGAGCACTTTGGTGTATATCTTTCATTTTTCTTGTTAATTTGCTGAAGAACAAACACATGAATATTTATGTGATGCATGGACCAAATAATTAACATAACAAAAATATTTTGCAAAGTTACACAACAGCAAATTAAGTAAAACAGACGATGAGTCGACTCAAACAGGGGATGAGTAGACTCAAATAGAGTTTATTTCAAGGTTGAGTCGACCTATGACTTGAGCTGTTCGGACTCGTGGCTACATGGTTCAAATGAAAGTGGGTAATGAGTCGATGTAAGGAGTGGATGAGTCGACTCATTCAGGTTTCTCAGGATTGAGTCAACATGTGACTCGACCTGTTCGGACCCGAAGGTTTTGCTCCGAGTCATGAGTTTTGAGATGTATTATGACCAATTTAAATCGATCTCCTATGAACCTAGGATATTTACTATGATTAAGTGCATGTTTCACATATATGATATGCTCCTATATGCTTGGACACACTGAACCTATATTTTGAACATGTTAAAGGATGAATGCATTCTATGCTATGATGATATTATCCAAAGACACGTTGTGGGCGACTAGAAACGTTTGACATAATTAAAATAAGGACTAGGCATATTTACCCTCACACATATCTCATATGGTGTCTTCTAAACCTTTTTGGATGGAACATGGTTAAGTGTGTAGTCTGTTTTCAATAGAGCATGTCCCCAAAACAAGTTTGGAAGATAGACATGACTCATCATGGATCTAACAATTCTAACAAGGTTTTGTTTCTTCTCTCAGATACACCGTTCCATTGTGGTGTTCCAAAAGAAGTTAGTTGGGATAGAATCTCACACACTTTCAGATGGTCATCAAACTCTAAGCT
This sequence comes from Lathyrus oleraceus, assembly GCF_024323335.1. NCBI lineage: Eukaryota > Viridiplantae > Streptophyta > Magnoliopsida > Fabales > Fabaceae > Lathyrus > Lathyrus oleraceus. The sequence goes on along the minus strand of NC_066580.1, from coordinate 302,176,263 downwards.
TAAATAGTCATCATCTCAATCAAATCGAAGGGTTTGATATTCTTGCCTAGTTGGTTTTGTACTTCATTTTTGAACTCCTTGAACTTTTCAAAGGATTCAGATTTATGTTTCAGTAAATATGATGAAGTATTGAAAACCTCTTATGGCTAGTGTGTCCAATGGTTCACATACATCAGTATGTCAGAGGGCCAAAAAGTTATTAACCCTTCCACCTTCTCTTATGAATGAGGACTTTTTCATCTTTCCAATTAAACAACATATGCACTTCTCATATGATTCATTATTGAAAGAGTCCAAGAGTCTATCTTTATGGAATTTGGAAATGTGTTTCTCATTTATGTTGGTGTAAGCCCTAGAGGGCAATACTTTTGGTACTTGTATCGAATAATAAAAGGCTTTTCTTTATTACGTTTGTTTAATAAAGTCCCTAGAATAGCTAGTCCGTTTAATGTATCAAGTATGACTTAATCATGAGATCACATTAAACATAAGGACACTATTCTTAAAGTATCTGTAGTCGAGCTTTAGTGTGAAGTGGGATAACATTAAAGCATTAAGACTATTATGTTTGTAGACTGATGATCACATCTCATGGATCATGGATAAAGAGTTATCAAGTCTTAAACATAGGTATGAATATTAGGAGTAATATTTATACCGGATTGACCCGCTATGAGAATACTATATAGAAAGTTATGCAAAGTGTCATAAGTTATTCTCATGGTGATAATGGTGTATACCACTCTTCGACCTGAAACCACTATGGATCCTAGATGTAGAGTCGAGTGCTTTATTGCTGATCCAACATTGTCCGTAACTGGATAACTATAAAGATAGTTGATGGGTACTCCACAAAGCATGCTGAGGGACATGAGTGTCCTAGATGGAATTTGCCCATCCTGCATAACATGATAAATGTCTATGGGCCTAATATTGAACTGGACAAGGATGACACGGTTTATGCCTTGTGTTCAATATAGACATAAGGGCAAAAGGGTAATTATACACACAAGTATTATCACAGAAGTTTTTGTCAGATCACATGACATTTTCGTATCTTGGGTAGCAGTGATGTGTTGCTAGATACCGCTCACTGTTTATTATGTTAAATGTGTGATTTAATATAATTGTCAACGTCACGAAAACCTACAGGGTCACACACAAAGGACGGATTGATGAGAGATAGAGTAACTAAGGAATACCGTAAGGTACGGTGCCCTTAAGTGAATTATAGAACATCGTAAGGTACGGTGTACTTGAGTAGAATACGAAATATGGTAAGGTACCATGGGCTTAAGTGATTTTGGGCATATTATAAGATATGGGCCAAAATACACTTAAGTGGGCCTTTTAGCTTGAAGCCCACACAAGTGGTTCTATAAATAGAACCCTCGTGCAGAAGCATTTATTGCGGTTGCATTACTTTAGTTTTCTCTCTCTCTCACTCACTCAAAGCCTTCATTCATACCAGCTAGCACTGAGATTGGAGGAATCCGTTCGTGTGGACTGAATAGAGACGTTGTCATCGTTCAACGTTCGTGATCGCTCCGTGGATCTGCATCAAAGGTTTTGAGCGTCACAAGAGATCTGCACCAAAGGTTTCAATCGTCACAAGAGGTAAATATTCTATCACTGATCATGACCATTCGTAAGGATCTCTAAAGGAGAAAATTTTAATTTTCTGCTGCGTTTTGGATCGCAATTCTCCTACAGTGGTATCAGAGCCACTTACGAAACCATGAATCGGATAGCTGTTTAATTTCTGTATTAATATGATTAAAAGACAGAATGAATCAATTAATTAAACGGGTAATTAAATTTGGCATCATGAGTGTACGAGTTGGATGATTGATGTTGACTATGCTTCGGTACCGATATTAGTATGGTGAAGCAGCGATACATCGATCGTCCATAGGTTACGCAATTGAGACCGATCAACTTATGTATGATATAAGTAATCCTAATGCAAAGTACGGGATATGTGATATATTGTTTCTGTTTCGTTCATTCAAACACTAAATGGTTGTTTTCCTTTGAGCGATCAATGGTCATTTGCTTCGAAATCCGACATTAGTATGGTGAAGCAATGACCTGTTGATCAATCATACTGAATCAATAATCGAGGTGTGTTTGACGGTCTGAAATTGGCGCATTAGGGTTGGTGACGGCGCAAGGGTTGTGCCGTCAAAGAGTTGTGAATTTAGGGCTTTTGGAACACGTCTGTTGACTGTTTCAAAGTTTTGTTATTTTGGTCACGTGACGTTCGTCACGAGCTTGTGACAATCGTAACAAGCTGGACGTGACGGTCGTCACATGCCTTGTGACGGTCGTCACACTCACAGATCCAAATTCTAGGCATTTCTGTTCTAGCCGCGTGACGGTCGTAACATGCCTGTGACGGTCGTAACATGCTTGTGACGGTCGTCACACTCACGGGGTCAGAATTCTTGGGGTTTTCAGTTTTGTGACTACGCAAGAGTTATGTTGATGCAAAACAATGTCCATTTCAAATGAATTGTTCATTAAAAATTTTGGACAGGGGCGCTGCCCCCTTGACCCCCACCGTCCGCTGACCGGGCAGCGGAACCCCGACTAACTCTGCGTAGTGTGATCGGTCGCCGAAATTTAATTTGGTTTTAATTGATTAAAGGAATTAAAAAATTAATAATAATAATAATGTGTTTGTTATTATTGCCTTGTTGTGATCAGTTATGGCCTTAGTCTTCCTTCATTTTGTTTTGGGTTTTTAAATACGACATGCGTGTCGTGCCTCTCCTTTTAATCTCTTAATGTAACTTCTTTTCTCATCTCAATCCCTCTTATGTAAAACGAGTTTCTTCTGTAATGTAATGTTATGAAGAAAGAAAAGAAGACAATGTTATGAAGAAAGAGAAGAATTCAATATCAAAGGAGGACAACCTTGAAGATCTTGCTTGGAGAAGCTTAGATCGTTATTAGGTTAACTTAGGTTCTCTCGTTGGCTTGGGAGAACAATTGTGCTAGGGGCCATAACTGTTTCATTATGTATGTTGATGCATGTGTATGTATGTTGATGCATGTGAATATATGTTGATGCATGTGAGAGACGATTTATATGATAAATAAGCCGGTGAGATCAGAACAATTGCAATTCCCTCAAATTAAATATTAAGTTTATGCTTTCCAAGTTTTAACACTCATCAAGACTAGTATCGGATAATGTAGGTTTCGCCTACGCGAGGTGCATGTTCTATATTAGTAAGGTGCGATGGGATAATTGTAATATCCAACTGTTAAAACAATGGGTCAAACTTAACTAAACAAATTATGAGAATATTATATATGTTTGCTTTCCAAGTTTTAGCACTCATAAAGACTGGTATCGAATAATGTAGGTTTCGCCTACGCGAGGTGCATGTTTTGTATTAGTTAAGGTGCGATGGGATAATTGTAATATCCAACTGCTAAAACGATGAGTCAAACTTAATTATAATTTTATTGTATATGTTTAGAAGCAAGAGTTGGGAATAATCCATATGATGGATTGGAATAAGGAGTTATTCACCCAACTGAAATTTTCGAGAGTTGTATGAGATACAACTGGAAGGAGTTCCTACCTAAATAACCTAGTTTTGTGTAATCCGCCTACGCGGACTTAGAACGAAGTGAAATATGGATCTCGACCCACTAGAAAATCTTCCAACGGGATTTTCCGAATCAAATGATGAGGGTCATTTGTTTTGAGTAAAATAGTGAGAGCATATTTGATTAAAGGTCTAATTAAATATGTCAATGATGCTTATATTTTCTTAACCCTTATGTAGATAACCATGACAGCAAACACCTCTAACAACATCTTGCGATCAATCCTTGATAAAGAAAAATTGTCTGGGACAAATTTTCTGGATTGGCACCGAAACTTGAGGATTGTCCTCAAACATGATAAAAAAGCTGTATGTCTTGGAGAAACCTGTTCCTGAAGAGGAACCTCCTAGTTCTTCACCTAAGGCAGAAAGAGATGCTTATAAGAAGCATGTTGATGATGCCAATGAAACTGCTTGTCTCATGTTAGCTACCATGAACTCAGATTTGCAAAAGCAACATGAGAACATGGCATCGTTCGATATGATCGAACACTTGAAGATGCTCTATCAAAAGCAAGCAAGGCATGAGAGGTTTGAAGTTTCAAAAGCCCTTTTTCAAAGCAAGTTAGCTGAGGGAGCCCCTGTAGGTCCCCATGTACTCAAGATGATTGGGTATGTGGAAAACCTTGAGAGATTGGGTTTTCCCCTCGAAAAGGAACTTGCGACTGATTTGATCTTACAATCGTTGCCAGATAGTTTCAGTCAATTTGTCCTAAATTTCAATATGATTGATATGGACAAATCTCTTCCTGAACTGCTCGCCGTGTTAAGAACTGCCGAGCAGAATCTGAAGTCAAAAGGGAAGTCCATTATGATGATCGGAAATGGAAAGAGACAGAACAAAAGGCCCACCAAGCAGGGTGATAAAGGGAAAGGCAAGGAAATTGCCAAACCCAGACCCACTGTTGCTGCTTTGAAGCCTAGTGGAGGCATAGCAAAGGCAGGCACCTACTTCCATTGCGGTAAGACCGAACACTGGAAGAGGAACTGCCCAAAGTACCTGGAAGATAAGAAGAATGGAGTAGAGACTTCAACTTCAGGTATTTTTGTTATTAACTTATCTACTTCTGCATCATGGGTATTAGATACTGGATGCGGTTCTCACATTTGTACAAATGTGCAGGGGCTGAAAGGGAGTAGAGATTTGGCAAAAGGTGAAGTTGACCTACGAGTTGGCAATGGAGCAAAGGTTGCTACTTTAGCCGTAGGATCTTATGTATTGACTTTACCCAGTGGTTTTATAATTCAGTTAGAGAACTGTTATTATGTACCTGCAATTAGCAGGAATATTATTTCCATTTCTTGTTTGGACAAGTTTGGTTTTTCATTTATAATAAAGAACAATTGTTGCTCAATTTATTTGAATGATATATTCTATGCTACTGCACAAATGGGCAATGGACTATATGTCCTTGATCTCGAAACGCCTATTAATAACATTAATACTAAAAGGGTGAAACCTAACGAGTTAAAACCAACTAGGTAAGAATATTAAAACTCTTCGATCAGATCGAGGTGGTGAGTATTTAAGCCTAGAGTTTGATGATCATCTGAAAGAGTATGGGATCATATCCCAGCTTACTCCTCCTGGAACACCCCAATGGAATGGTGTATCTGAGAGAAGAAATCGAACCCTGTTAGACATGGTCCGATCCATGATGAGTCACGCCCATCTTCCAAACTCCTTTTGGGGACATGCACTATTGACAGCAGCTTACACACTTAACTGTGTTCCATCCAAAAAGGTTGAGAAGACACCATATGAGATATGGAGTGGTAAGAAACCACATATGTCTTACATGAAAATTTGGGGTTGCGAGATTTATGTGAAACGACAAATTTCAACTAAGCTTGAGCCCAATCTGACAAATGCTTATTTGTGGGGTATCCTAAAGAAACAAGAGGGTATTACTTCTACAATCCTTTTGAGGACAAAGTGTTTGTCGCTCGAACTAGAGTTTTCCTAGAAAAGGATTTTTATTTCCAAAGGAACCAGTGGGAGGAAAGTAGAGCTTGAAGAAATTCAAGAATCACAAAGCATCGACACACCTATGGAGGAATTGGAGCAGGAAACACAAGTAGTTGTGTAAGAGCAACCTGCTCAAGTAGAACAAGACCAGCGTAGGTCAGGCAGGATACGTCACCTACCTGAGATATATGGATATCTGATCAAGGTGATGTATTACTCATGGAATCTTCATTTTAATGAAACAGTAAAACAATATGGATTCATCAAGAACGAAGATGAGCCTTGTGTCTACAAGAAGGTTAGTGGGAGCATGATCGTATTCTTGGTATTATATGTAGATGACATATTACTTATTGGAAACAATATCCCTACCCTGCAACAAGTAAAGTCTTGGGTAGGTAAATGCTTTTCTACGAAGGACCTAGGTGAAGCAGCCTATATATTAGGAATCAGAATCTATAGAGATAGATCATAAAATGCTTGGCCTAAGTCAGAGTACATAGACAAGGTGCTGAAACGCTTTAATATGAATGATTCCAATGGTTATGTGTTTTTGCTGAAATGGTGGCACCATGAGCTTGAAAAGTTCAAAGCAAGATACAGTTGCTGATTCTACAACCGAGGCCGAGTGTATTGCTGCCTCAAGTGCAGCAAAGGAAGCTGTTTGGATCAAAAAGTTCATTAGTGAACTTGGCATAGTCCCTAGCATTGTGGATCCCATTGGTCTCTATTATGATAACAATGGTGCTATCGCACAAGCCAAGGAGCCTAGATCTCACCAACGATCCAAACACATACTTAGGCGTTATCACCTCATTCGAGAGATAACAGATAAAGGAGATGTGAAAATATGCAGAGTACCTACACTTGACAATATCGTTGACCCACTGACAAAGCATCTTGCGCAGCAAAAGCATGATGGCCATACTAGATCTATGGGCATTAGGGGTATGCCTGATTGGCTCTAGTGCTAGTGGGAAATTGTTGGTGTAAGCCCTAGAGGGCAATACTTTTGGTACTTGTATCGAATAATAAAAGGCTTTTCTTTATTACGTTTGTTTAATAAAGTCCCTAGAATAGCTAGTCCGTTTAATGTATCAAGTATGACTTAATCATGAGATCACATTAAACATAAGGACATTATTCTTAAAGTATCCGTAGTCGAGCTTTAGTGTGAAGTGGGATAACATTAAAGCATTAAGACTATTATGTTTGTAGACTGATGATCACATCTCATGGATCATGGATAAAGAGTTATCAAGTCTTAAACATAGGTATGAATATTAGGAGTAATATTTATACCGGATTGACCCGCTATGAGAATACTATACAGAAAGTTATGCAAAGTGTCATAAGTTATTCTCATGGTGATAATGGTGTATACCACTCTTCGACCTAAAACCACTATGGATCCTAGATGTAGAGTCGAGTGCTTTATTGTTGATCCAACATTGTCCGTAACTGGATAACCATAAAGACAGTTGATGGGTACTCCACAAAGCATGCTGAGGGACATGAGTGTCCTAGATGAAATTTGCCCATCCTGCATAACAGGATAAATGTCTATGGGCCCAATATTGAACTGGACAAGGATGACACAATCTATGCCTTGTGTTCAATATAGACATAAGGGCAAAAGGGTAATTATACACACAAGTATTATCATAGAAGGTTTTGTCAGATCACATGACATTTTCGTGTCTTGGGTAGCAGTGATGTGTTGCTAGATACCGCTCACTGTTTATTATGTTAAATGCGTGATTTAATATAATTGCCAACGTCACGAAAACCTACAGGGTCACACACAAAGGATGGATTGATGAGAGATAGAGTAACTAAGGAATACCGTAAGGTACGGTGCCCTTAAGTGAATTATAGAATATCGTAAGGTACGGTGTACTTGAGTAGAATACGAAATATGGTAAGGTACCATGGGCTTAAGTGATTTTGGGCATATTATAAGATATGGGCCAAAATACACTTAAGTGGGCCTTTTAGCTTGAAGCCCATACAAGTGGTTCTATAAATAGAACCCTTGTGCAGAAGCATTTATTGCGGTTGCATTACTTTCGTTTTCTCTCTCTCTCTCTCTCTCTCTCTCACTCAAAGCCTTCATTCATACCAGCTAGCACTGAGATTGGAGGAATCCGTTCGTGTGGACTGAGTAGAGACGTTGTCATCGTTCAACGTTTGTGATCGCTCTGTGGATCTGCATCAAAGGTTTTGATCGTCACAAGAGATCTGCACCAAAGGTTTCAATCGTCACAAGAGGTAAATATTCTATCACTGATCATGACCATTCGTAAGGATCTCTAAAGGAGAAAATTTTAATTTTCCGTTGCGTTTTGGATCGCAATTCTCCTACAATTTATTCGGCCTAAGCAACAATGCCAAAGGTAAGTTGAATTTAACTTGTTAGTTTCATCCTTTTACTATTAATGTTATAAAAGGGCGTAACTAGTAAAAGATTTTATTTCACTAGCATTGACATTTGTTTGCATCTTGTATTAGGTGTTAAAGAGAGTTTTACACAAATAACAAAATTCTATAAAAAAGTTATTTTCGCCATAAATTATTAACTATTATGTAACTAAATTATTTTAAAAGTTAAATTATATTTTTAATCTCCCAATTTTGTTTGATTCACAAAATTAATTTCACTATTTTAAATTAAAAAATTTATAGTCCCTCTATTTAAAATTCAAACAATTTTAGTCACCTCTCATGATTTTTTATAAAAAAATCGATGAAATTTTCATTTTTTAACTTATAGTTTTATCTATAATATTTAATAATATGTTTATATATGATGATTTGTCATGTTTTTCAAGTAATTTGTCATTTAAGAAATGAAAACATCATGAGTTTAAGTGCAAAAGCATGAGGGGGGACCAAATTGTTTAAATTTAAAATAGGGGGACCAAAACTATTTTAATTTAAAATAAAGGGATGAATTTTGTGAATCAAGTTAAATAGGGGGAAACTATAATTAAACCTATTTTAAATTATAAATTACTTAAGCTTTCTAATGAATTTTAATTTTCTACTATATTTTTTTTACCATTTATTACTTTTTTTATCCATTTTTTTACATATCATTAATATATAATAACCATGTAAAATGGTTAAAACATGTTTTGTAGTTTGTTTAAAGAGTTTATAGATAAAGTATTATTTTAAAAAATGGTGTAGGCCTGCTAAGGAAAATTGAGAAAAATAATTAAAAAAAGAGAAAAAAGATTGAAAATCCTAGAGGCCATTTTTTATAAAACGGGCTAGAAATTCCCATTTCTTAAATTCCCCAACCCCTTCCTCGACTTGTTCTCAATTCACAATGGTGCATTGTGCAGTTCAACCTCTTACAAATATGTTCTGTAAAATGTTTCAAAATTGACTTTTGACTCCTCTATTTTTTTTAAGATGGTGGTCAGTATCCCAACGACCTACCTCCATATTAACATGAATTTAATTTAATTTCATATCATTTGTAGGTTAGTCTTTAGACTAAGTCATTTTTCTGGTTGTTAATTGTGTTTGTAAATTGATGTTGTGTTTGCTTTTTTTAGTATATCCATGCTTACATTTTTGTCGTTTGCTTAGTTGCGTAACTGTGATTAATTATGCATTTTTGATTGTGTGGCTAGTTGTAATGTGATTATATGTTGGTGTTTCTACTGTTTGTGCGCTTTAGTCTTATTTTTGCTCCTCTCTTTTTTATTCTTATCAAAGGGGAAGAAGTTTATGAGATATCTCGAATTTTTACGTGCATTAAGTGTTGAATGTATGAGGAACTTGTGAGCTGAAGATCTTAATTCGTTTGTGCGCAGCTTAATGAGGAATCAAATCATTAAAAAATATCTCAAAATTTTCAAACATAAAAGAGAGGGAGATTGAAATTGCCTCCATCAATAACAATGTGATTTCATTTGTGTATTTAGATGTTCTATCACATATTTCGATGTTTTCGATTTATCCTTTGTTGTAATTTTGATTTCATCAATTTGTCATAATTTGCATTTTACCATTTATCATAGTAATGCACCTCTCACCTATCCGTTACTCTCACTTAGGTTGAAACCATTGTAATATTTTTTAATTTAAGAAAAATGGTAAAAAGTTAACTATGTTTACTTTGAATTACAAATTAGAAGTCTTAAAATAAGGTGTTTTTTAGGCTTTATTCAAATCACTTTGATTGATTCAAATCAAGAGTAAAAATGAAAATTTCATTTTGGCGTCATTCAAATTAGATGATTGCTTGGCTCAAATCACATGATTCAAATCATTATTTGAAAAAAAAAACATGCTAGTTCTAGATATTATCATCTTGATTCAAGTCAATCTTTCATCTAATTCAAATTATAATTGTAGCATCTCATTCGAATCAAATTACTTATTTTGTAACTTATCTCTAACACATATATAAATATTTCTCTCTCTCTCTCTCTCTCTCTCTCTATATATAATATATATATATATATATATATATATATATATATATATATATATATATATATATATATATATATAATGATTAAATTAGAATAAATCCATATTTTTCACAAACCTTGAAAAAACCAAGAGTTTTCTTTCATTCACAAACATCTTCTTTCTCAAGTCAAACATAAAGAAAAACTTCATTTTGAGTGTTGATTTTGTGAGTTATGATTAGGTGTTATGTGAGATTCTTTTAAAAACTAATCATCTCCAATCTTAGCCAAAAACCCCATTATTGTGGTTACTCAACTATAAGATTGAGTGTGGGTGCCAGTTTCAAGGTACATTAAGGATTCTAATATTTTTATGAAGCTTGTCGTATGTTATCAGATTGAAGAATCAGATCCTGATTATGGTTTCTAGAGACTGACTTTCAGCGAAGAAAAAAAAATTATTCTCCAAATTTTTTTTTTGGTAGGGTCGAGTGAAGACCGTTGTAGATGAAATTTTGGTGTTTCTAACTCCTTCAATAATTCAAAGACTCATACAAAAGAATTTTGATAGAATTAAGTGAATTGTTATAAACAAATCTTAGAGTCTTTGGTTTTAGGAAGGCGATTGGATCAAGATCGAGTGAAAATCTTATAGAGTTTGGTAGTTTGTAAGGTATGTCCAGCATAAGGAAAATCAATATTTAGATATGCGTTGCTTAAGCATTTGACATTAAGTTTTCAATATTGTTTGTGATTATATGCTCCATAAAAATATTGTATTAGTTTGTGAAACAATGGAAAATCAAAGAATTTCAATGGTTTATCATTGGAGATTGAATCAAGTGAAAGCAATGAAGACACATCGAACTAGTATAAATACTAATGTGCAATTTTCTCTCTCCTTTTCTTTTAAATTTATGTATAGTTTACATGTTCATACATTTTAATAATTTTCTAGCATCGTATGATTTTAACACTCTATTGCCTTCTATAATTGTATATTGTTAGGTTTATCGTTTATAGTCTTTTAATGTTTAAGCGTAGGTTTGTGTTAGATCTTTTATGCTAACCATTTTTCCTGCTGACTATATATGTATAAACCTATAATATTAGATAAATATTCAATTAATAAAATTCCATTCAAAATATCTCGTTGTGAATTGAGTTCAATTAATTAGCACATTGTATGTTAGGGACTTCATAAATATGCTTTTCATTATATTGTCGAATTATTAACCAATTCGTGAATCGGTCCATAACACATATTTTCTAAAAACTTTCGCTCCCCCGCATTTAAAAACTCTAATTTTAAATTTTTTTGAAAAGAAATTTTATTAGGGGTACATCTATTCACCCACCTCTTGTAAACCATTATGCTCCCCATATTCAACCTTACATTTTGGTTTGCAAAATGCAGGTGCAACATACCAAATGATGATGAATAAAATCTTCGAGTAAGAGATTGATGATATATTGGAGGTATACATGGACAATATGATATTCATGTACGATGAGAAGTAACTTCATGAAAACCATCTTATTGTAATATTCAACCGTGTTCACAAGTGCAACATGAGGCTTAAACTAGAGAAATACACATTCAAGGTCAAGGTCGACAAGCTCATGAGATTCTACCTCATAGAAAGGGAAATTGAAGCTAACCTAGATACATATGATGCAATCATCAAGATGGAGATTCCGTCCATATAAGAGAGAATAATGAAACTGAATGATATGCTCACCACTCTCAATATGTTCATTTCAAGATTTGTCCATCACGTTGTTTCATTCTACAAACTACTGAGGAAGAAAATATAATTTGAGTGAACCTCAGAATGCAGTCAAACCTTCCTGCAGTTGAAGGTAGACCTTTATAAACCCAGTTCTGTCAAGGTCTATGACTAAGTAAACATAATTCATATGTTTTGCAGTCTCGGTGAAAATAGTAAGTGTCATCCTCGTTAAAGAGGTAGGTACCAACCAAAATTATGTACATATTATCTCGGAGACGCTGACAAATTTTGAAGTCCGCTACTAATTTTTTTTCCAGAATTTGACGGCCCAAATATTCACAAATACAAATTTTATTGCTGAATTGACGAAGTCTTTGGAATTGTTTTACATATCATTAACATAAGATAATCGTGTAAAATAGTTAAAACATGTTTTGTAGTTTGTTATAGAATGTTTATTTATAAAGTATTATTTAAAAAAAAATCAGGTCGGTCTCTCGGAGAAAACCGAGAAAAACAATTAAAAACAGAGAGAAAAACCTTGAAAACCCTAGAGGCCATTTTGTATATAAATGGCTAAAATTTCCCATTTCTTCAATCCCCCAACCCCTTTCCTCCTCGGCTTGTTCGCAATTCACAATGGTGCATTGTACATTTCAGCCTCTCACTCTTTCTAAACTTCCCAATTCATTCGCATTTCGCCATAAACCCTCTTTTACTCCCAATCGTCTACTCTCATCTCGTAAGTTCTCCAATCTTTTTCAATTAATATTCACTCTTAACCAGAAACTAGGGTTTTGTTATTTTTTCCTCCATTTCACTGTCGTTTTATATATTAATCTTGTTAATCATGTTTCGTGTTGTATCAAATGGGTTGTTGTGTTTATTGTCAAAATTTCCTTTTTTTTTAAATTGCTTAATATCGAAGGGAAAGTGCGTAGTTTTAATTTGTGTTATGTATTATTTCAGGCTCAGTTTTCCTTAGAAATTTAAGGGCAACGGCGTCTGAGGAAACATCAAGTGGTGCAGGTACATTTTTCAACGAGAAACGTGATGGTGTGATAACTTTAGAGGCTGATAAAAATAGCTACGATGGAACTGCGGAGAATGAAGAACCAAAGGAAGAGTCTCCTTCTGATGGAGAAAGCCTGCCGTTGGATTTGCTTGAAAAGCTTAATTTAAAGGTTGCTTTACCTTTCCCTTTAGTATTTGTTTGAGTATTGAATCTGTGTATTTGAATCTACGAGAAGTGACTATGATATTTGATTCATGTGTTTTTTCTGTCTACTGTTTTTGTTGTCATGTTGAGTTGTTAGTATGATATACTACAGTTTATTGACAGTATTCACAGAATGCTTGGTGATACCTGAGAAACTCTAAATTTTATTATTTTTTGATTTTCCACTGTTTTAGATTGGTTTCTATTTCCATGTTATGTTGCTATGATGAAACTCAGTTTATTGATGGCATTCATAGATTGCTTGATGATACTTCAGCATTTATGTTGAATCTGAGCGGTTACCTGAGCAACTCTTCTAAGTTAGTTATGTGATATTGTGGAAACTGACCGCTTTTCTTTCCATTTGGGGATAGATGGTTCAGTGTAGTTTTTGCTGGATAAGCATAATGTAAGGTATAGACCACTTTAATGAGGTTGCCTTTTTAGTATTTGTAATCTGTTTAACTATATGCACACTAGTGTAGTGAGTGTGGTGTGGGATTTGATGGATTGATGAGGATGTTTGCGTTTGTTTTTCTACTTTTATAATGGTTTATGTTTCCATGTTGTGTTGCTATGATGCAACTCATTTTATTGATGGCATTCATAGAGTGCTTTGTGATACTTCGGCATTCATGTTGAACCTGAGCGGTTACCTGAGCAAAATTTAAATTCTATTAATTTTCATATATTTTATGTTTCCACTGTTTTATATTGATTTGATTTCCATATTCTGTTGCTGTGATGAAAACTCAGTTTATTGATGGCATTCATAGAGTGCCTTATGATACTTTGGCATTCGTGTCGAACCTGAGTGGTTACCTCAGCAAACTAAATTTTATTAATGGTCATGCATTTCATGTTTCCACTGTTTTAGATTGGTTTGATTTCCATATTCTGTTGCTATGATGAAAACTCAGTTTATTGATGGCATTCATAGTGCTTTGTGATACTTCGACAATTGTGTCGAACCTGAGCGGTTACCTGAGCAAACTCTCAAATATATCAATTCTCATGTATTTTATGTTTTGACTGTTTTAGATTGGTTTGATTTCCATATTCTGTTGCTATGATGAAAACCCAGTTTATTGATGGCATTCATAGAATGCTTTACGATACTTCGGCATTCATGTCGAACCTGAGCGGTTATCTGAGCAAACTCTCAAATATATCAATTCTCATGTATTTTATGTTTCAACTGTTTTAGATTGGTTTGATTTCCATATTCTGTTGCTATGATGAAAACTCAGTTTATTGATGGCATTCATAGAGTGCTTTGTGATACATTGGCATTCGTGTCGAACCTGAGCGGTTACCTGAGCAAACTTTACATTCTATTAATTCTCATGTATTTTATGTTTCCACCCTTTTATATTGGTTTGATTTCAGTATTCTGTGGCTATGATGAAAGCTCAGTTTATTGATGGCATTCATAGAGTGCTTTGTGATACTTTGGCATTCGTGTCGAACCTGAGCGGTTACCTGAGCAAACTTTACATTCTATTAATTCTCATGTATTTCATGTTTCCACCCTTTTATATTGGTTTGATTTCAATATTCTGTTGCTATGATGAAAGCTCAGTTCATTGATGGCATTCATAGAGTGCTTTGTGATACTTCGGCATTTGTGTCGAACCTGAGCGGTTACCTGAGCAAACTCTCAAATATATCAATTCTCATGTATTTTATGTTTTGACTGTTTTAGATTGGTTTGATTTCCATATTCTGTTGCTATGATGAAAACTCAGTTTATTGATGGCATTCATAGAATGCTTTACGATACTTCGGCATTCATGTCGAACCTGAGCGGTTACCTGAGCAGACTCTAAATTTTATTAATTCTCATCTATTTGCTTGCTTGATTAAGATGTTTTCCTGAGCAGACTTTATATTTTATTAGTCATCTTGTATTTGCTTGATTGATTAGGACATTTTTCTGTATTTCCAGAGTTTTATGGTTGGGTTGATTTCCATATTCTGTTGCTATGATGAAAACTCAGTTTATTGATGACATTCATAGAATGCTTTATGATACTTCGGCATTCATGTCGAACCTGAGCGGTTACCTGAGCAAACTCTAAATTTTATTAATATCATGTGTTTGGTGGATTGATGAAGATGCTTGTAATTGTTTATGTTTCAACTGTTTCAGATTAGTCTGTATTCCCATTTTGTGTTGCTATGATGAAAACTCAGTTTATTGATGGCATTCATAGAGTGCTTGATGATACTTCGGCATTCTTGTCGAACCTGAGCGGTTACCTGAGCAATGCTACATCGTTTTAAGTTCTTGTTTTTCTGTCTGTTTTCATCACTCTTTAAATTTTTCAGTGAGAATTTTACTTGACTTGAACCAATTTTTTTGGCTATTATGCTTCTCGTGCTCTCTAGCCCTCAAGCTTTGAGCTGTTTTGGTTTAATGTTCTTAATATGTATTTCTTAATTTTCCTTTATCTTAAATGCAAATCTAATACACAATGAATTGAATTACACTGATGCACGAGTACTCCATTTATCTGGACTTAAATAATAGTCTGTCCTACATATTAGTGTCTAATTTTCTGTTATCGTTGCCGGCACTGTCTTAACACTATTTTTAATTTGCACAGATTGACTTAGATGACACTGCCTCTCTTGCTGTGTACGGTGGTGGTGCTATAGTGACTCTGTGGCTAACTTCAGCTGTCATTGGTGCTATTGATTCTATCCCATTGGTGCGTTTCTGTTGTTATCAGCTAAGATTTTTAATTCAAAAAACCAACTTTGTTAATACTAACCTTTTTTGGTTCATTCGTATGCCAGATTCCCAAACTTTTTGAAGTTGTAGGGCTTGGATATTCATTATGGTTTACTTACCGATATTTGCTTTTCAAGGTGAGTGACTAATTTTAGTAATATTTGCTGTTATGCGCAAGTTAGTTATATTTAAGATTATTAATTAGATGTTTTAAACTGCAGAGAAATAGAGATGAGCTGTCCTCTATAATAGAGGGACTCAAGGAACAGGTTCTTGGTTCAGAAGATTAATAGTTGTTATGAAAGGATGATTTTATATGTACACTGTATAGTTAGATTTTGTCTAGTTAACAGAATCTGTTGATCAGCTTCCTTCCCTGATAAGAATGACGTTTTGTTCCAAAATGAATTGTTACTGCTATTCCAGTGTTAATAAAAATGTTTCATTTGTCATTTTATAATTTGAATTAGGGTTATATATGTTTTCTTTGCCTGTGCCATTTGGATAAGTTATGATTCTTCGTATAATTTTCCTTGTTATTTCAGCATTGGATAAGACTTGTTAATTTATTTTGTGTTGGCTTTTTGACTGTCAAAGAAATCTCAAATATTTATAATTTTTATTAAAACAACTAGTCTGCCTCTGCCTCCTACGACATCTAATTTGTAGTTAAGGTGTTATATGATATTACAAGAATTTTAATTATTTATTGTTTTTTTCTAATTTACATTTATTTGTTTAATCTCATTTTTTAATTATTCTGCTAACCCTAATATATAACTACAATTTATAAGAATATTTAAATAAAAGAAATTAGAAATATGATACTCTTATAAGATTGATAAAGTGTTTTCTTTTTATTATGGATGAAAGTATAAACTGTAGTACTTATTTTTAGTAGTTAACATGAAAAAAGTAGTGTCAAAGTATAATAGATTTTGTTTGAAAATTTTAATTCATACCCTACCATTATTTCTTTAAAAAAATACCAACTTTGTAATATTTTTATCTAATTTACTATTTTACATTTTAAACATTTTTTCTTATATTTTGTGTTTCAGAAACTTTGTGAAAAAAGTTTTGATAGTTAATTTTTTAATATGTATTTTATATATTGGAAGATTTTGCAAAAGAGTGTATTTAGTTTATACATTATTTTTTTATTGTGTATCAAAAGAGTTTTGATAGTTAATTTTTAAATATTTTTAATTTTCATTATGTATATAAGAAGACTTTGTAAAACAGTTATAGTAATAATTTTTTAACATGAATTTTTTTTATTTAAATAATCTATTTTTTCAAATTTTTCCCCAAAATAATCCATTTGGATTGACGTCTATTCTTTAAGTTAAAGAGGTGACGCTAATTGAATTGACGTTAAATGATTGACGTATGCTCTTTAAGTTAAAATGACGACGTCAATTGGATTGACTTATGCACCTAGTGTTGTCAATCCAATTGACGTCTGTGTGTATAATTTTAAAGGAGGTGCCAATTGATCTGACATCTGTGTGTTGTGAATTGCGTTTATATACGATAATCAAAAAGACTAATGTTGTTGATTGGGATGATCTAATCGATCTCCGGTACCACATCCTCTAACTACCCGAACGTGTGATCCTAACCCACGTTGATGATTCACCCCAGATGTTTGAGTATTTTAGGTCCCAGAAACATCACCACCACATGCAGGAGATTGCCTAAGATATTCAGACAAATCCGCGTAGTCCTGTGTATGCAGTGAAACGCTACCACCATAGCTAAGTTCGTGATCCATGTCAGAGTAGTTGGGTTGTGTTTCAGTTATTGGAGGGCGACCAGGACGACTGAAGGGCGACATTGGTGTGAATGATGCGTCGAGGAAAGGTTAAAATGATTGTTGTGGTGTTTGGTAGCCATATGGTTGCTGCATGTTTTATTTTTGTGATGTTTGAGCTTCTTGACTATAGTAGGAGGAGAGACGGTTGGTGTTAAATGATCGCTGAGTGTTTTGACTAAGGCGATTATGGTAGGGTGATGTGTTGGGTGCATAACGATGTTAGGTGTCTTAATGATGATCTACTTGTTGGTGGTGGTACGAGGTATTGCTCTTAGTATTATGGTTGGGTGTTTGGAATGTTAGGGTCGTAGGTTTGTGTGTTTGTGGACCGAAAATTTTGATGGATTGGGGGTTGTGAGTAACCGGTCTAACAATGTTGTTAGGGGTTAGATGTTGAACCTTCTTGTGTTTAAGTTATCTGACGTGGATCGTATAGGTACATATCCTCGGCGAGGAACTCAAATCCAACTGATCTGTACCAAGCCATATAATTACGAGTTGGTTTTTCTTCGGTTGACATCACAGTCTCAGTTAAGACATGGTCTTGTCGGTGCTTCCATTTTCGATACTCAGATCTAGTGAAGCTTTGTCAAGGGTTAAAGTTCTATTGGTCGTTAAATTTTCGTAGATGCCATTCTTCGGTAATTAATTTTTTAAAATATTTTTTAACTTTTAATAAATAATTTATATGAAGATATTTTGATAAAAAAATATATAATGTAGGAGTAGGAGAATAAATGATGGAGTATGAGATGAATTTTTTCATTTGTTTCTAAAAACGTTGGAACTTGGACCCATATGAATCTGTTTTCAATCTCAAGTTCAAATGGGGTTGAGGGTCAAATTATTTTGAAATTAATTAATGGTATTGCTTAAAGCACCCTAAGGATTACTACTACACCTTTGTAAAAAATAAAAAATAAGTATTTTTAGAATTCGGAAATAGATCTCTGGACGTATCTCAAACACATTCTTTTTGAGTTAGATTCTAAGGCAATGCAAACAAATTACAAAAATACATCTTCGTGTAACTTACTAAGATGCATTTTCAGATGTTGTTTTAATAAAACATGCGTCAGATCTTTCTCCTTCCCCAGTTTTTAAAATACTCTCTCAAACTCTCAACTTCTCAAATCTAAAAACTCTCTCAACTCACATTCTTTCAAAATCATTCAACTCACTTCAAAGTTTCTTCCATCAACATCAAACAATCAAAGAGCTCATTCAACATCAAACTAAACTCACATTTGATAAATTTTTAATTTTTCTAAACTTTTTTGATTTCTATATACGTTTGTAGAAATTGAGCACTAGGTTATGTTATATGTAGTTTATATATGTTAATTAAATGAGATATGTGTTTATAGATAGTTTAAATGATCAATGCAATATTTTGGATGTTGCATGGATTGCATTTCTACCATTAACGCTGTTATGAGTTGCAGAATCATACGGAGATGCATCTCCGAATTTGTCTACGTTTTAATTTTCATAATTCGGAGAAGCATCTCTGAAATTGATCAGTCTGCATTTTTTGGCTTGACCTCGTTGTGTTTCATATGTATAATGCTTGTGTGGTTTACTTATAAGAATTATGGATGATAATCAAGATAGATTGAGGCACGACAAAGTTGCACAACAAACACCGGTTCAGAGGGAAAAAACTCGATCATCACAAGCACCTAACGCTTTTATCCCGGTTGATGCAAAGGCGTCAACTTTCGGGGCTTACACATCCTCAACTTCGTCTTCCCGTAGGAGACAAGTGTCACCTACTCAGGCCTCTGAGGCACCACTGGCACTTGAGTCTCCGTAGGAGGCACCCGAGTCCCCACAGACCCGGGGCACATCAGACACCCAAGGACTTTGGAGGAGGCCCGTTAGATTTATCGTTGCCGCCTCTTTACCCGGACCATACTGCTAGACATATTAATGACGGAGAGGTAAAATATAATTGTATTCATTTTTTGAAATATCATATTTGTTACAATATTCAAAGTTTTCAACGATGATTTACTTTTCTGCAGGATCGTGATGCTTTAAAATTCATCAACCATGATCGAAAGATTACGGGTATGCCACAACCTAATGAGCAGTGGTTTCTGGATGTGAGGCAACTATTTGGACTGAGAGACTTGTGCATGATCGACTATGTTAATTTTAACCATGGTATGCTATACACGTTTGTAGAGTGATGACACTCAGAGATATCATCATTTAATCTTCCACATGGGGAGATATCTATCATATTAGACAATATCTCGTGCCTTCTGCATCTTTAGATCAGGGGGAAATGATGGTAGACTATCTGGGAGATGATCCAGAGGATGCATGAAGGAGTTAGAAGCCACCCGAGGTGCTCATGCTATGTTTCGATTCCTGGAGAGGTTATGTACACAACAACTACATGATGTAGAGTAGGCTGTTGGTGATGACGAGCAGGTTTCTAAGCATAGAGCATACGCTCTGAGAGAACACCTGTTGTATTTGGTTGGTACTTGTGTACAAGAGTTCCACTTACATGGATGTGGTCTACCTGCGATACTTCGATGACTTGGAGTGCATCCATGAGTAGAATTGGGGGGGTGCTTGTTTGGTCTACCTGTACTCCAAGTTAGCTGAAGGTTGTATGTGAAAGACCAAACATATGATAGGAAACATCACACTGTTGACATTAATATATCTTTTAGTATTTATGTGTCATTTTCATAACACATTTTCTACGCCATTACTAATGATTCATATGTAGCATTTTTAGGCGACATAGCCATACATGGTGTATCTTAACCGCTTGGTAGCAGAGAATATACCCTTCCATACTTATGTCACTCACCATGAGACGCGTCCCTTTGACAACATAGCCTTCTACTCAAAATGGTTGGCTTGTGGTTCACGTCTGACATATCCATATTTTCCTGAGCGCGTCATGCGACAGTTCAATTATATATAATTTATTCCGAGAGGACCTTTTTGAGTGCGCTCCTCTTACAATGACATGTAGAGATATGGATACCATGATGATTATCTTAATCATTTAGTACCAGATGAGGCACAAAGTACCATAACTCCTAGCGACTGAAGTGCTATACACGACTACATCCAGTGGTATTTCAGAGTGTCATATCCTTATATGACAATGGATGCTTCAGGAGATCCATCTAGGACAACTCATCATGAGATACTAAAGGAGGAACAAGATAAGGTAGATCATGATGTTGAAGTGTTGCCTAGATATCATCGTATCACGGATCTTAGGCATGAGGGTATAGACAAAGGAATCTTTTTGGATGGCTATGAGGTGAGGGACATTCTAGATGCCATGATGAGGGAGGCACCAGAGCCACTGCAATACAGGAGGCAACGTAGAAACAGGAGGGCCCGAGTCCTTCATACGCAATAGTAAATAATATTTGTATTATGAACACTATTTTCAGTTCTATTTCATTTTGACTTCATTATGTACTCCGAATTTATTAATTTATACAAGTCATTTTCAAATTATTCTGAAAGTATGTGGTTTAATTTATACAAAATTGAAAATGATATTATAGCTATAATATATCGTCAAATTCATCATAACATCTCTAAATCAAAGTAAAAAATTATTGTCTGGTGTAGTTCTGAAGATGCATCTTCAGATCTTGTCTGATGTAAATAAGAAGATGCATATTCAGAACAACTTATATCATAAAAGTAAGTTTCACTGAGGAATGCATGGGTGTACATGGATTTGTTTTGGAGATGAATCTCCAGAATAAAGTTTGAATAAATTATGGGGTGAGACTCAGTTGGGGTGTGTTTCAGCGAGGCGCATGGTGCGTTGCATCTCTGAAATTAAAGGAGCATTTTCTGATTTT
This sequence comes from Lathyrus oleraceus, assembly GCF_024323335.1. NCBI lineage: Eukaryota > Viridiplantae > Streptophyta > Magnoliopsida > Fabales > Fabaceae > Lathyrus > Lathyrus oleraceus. The sequence continues at coordinate 302,154,876 of NC_066580.1, read as the reverse complement.
CATAGGGTGCTTTTCCATCACTTAGAGTAGGATTACAAATCCCATTAATTAAAGTTTATATTATGGGCACAACTTGGACCTATAATATTTTACTCAAATTTATTCTGTATATCCCATGGGGTGTTACTTCATCATGGTGAAAAGTCACAACTACCCCTAGATTCTGTAGATGCATCTACGGATGCACCTAAATTACACACACCCAACGCTTTTGTGAGTGAGCCATCCCATGTTGCCCAAAAATGTTTTCAGAGATACATCTCCACAATCGTATTAGGATTTATCTAGATGTGCATCCCCGTAACAACCTTTATTTCAAAACTCAAATAAGTTTACAAATATGCGTACCCGTCCGGAATAAACTCTGTTAGCTCAAACCACAAACTAGTAACAAATGGATGCAGAAAGTTGAAGAAAAACATAAATTAATATCAAAGTACCTCATATAACATAGATAACTGTAACATAAATAACTGTAACATAAATACGTAACATAAATTTAACATTGTATTTCAGCAGGACGTTGGAACATCTTCAGAATATCTTCAATCAATCTCATAATCTTTGCATCCAGCTCAATTGAAATCATACCTTTTGTTTTGTAACAGTGAAATCGAGGGTGAACGGTACTTGAGCTTTAAAACTCTTCGATTGTCTGAGTATTGTAGGAAATTCTCCAATATGATTTCAGATCTACAAGAGAGATGTACTCTTTGACCTTAAATTCAAATGAGGGCTTCACGTTGTTGAAGTAGACAAATGTGACATGCCAATATATGTTCATTCTGGTGTGGTGTGTTTTTATGAACAACATGAGATGAGAGACCGCATATTTATACAAGTTTTAGATCATTACAAATCTTAGAAACCCTATCTTGTCTTAAAGGATATTCCAAATATGCGTATCCATAATCACCCTATTTGTTTTAACTAAGAGTTTCTATAAAGATGTATCTCCGAAATACCCCTAGTTTAAAACTTTTGCAATGAAAATGGGGATAATTCGGAAGTGCATCTCTAAAAATGCCCAAAGTGTTATACAAAACCATTGCTTTATGTAGGATAAACTTAATAATAGGTTGAAACAAAAAGTTTTCTTAAAATTGAACCAAATTGTTATATAATTAATGTTGAATATACATTACATATTGTATTGGTCAAAAAATACATGTGTGCGTGTTGCCCTTGCAAAGGGCATGGACACTTAGATGCCTTAGTAGGTATATTATGATGTATGGTGGTTAGGACTTTCCCACGGTGACAAGAAGTCCTGTATGGCAGTATTTGACGGTTATTTAGAGGTCTTGCTCACATGTGGTTAGATTCCCTATATTTAGTCATGTGCTTAGGTATAAGTTTATGCGAGGTGTGATCTGTATGGCTTAAGATATGTCTCCTTCTACCATGGGGGGAGGGGGGGTATTTATAGATGCCTATTGGGCCTAAGATTTTCTTGGAAAGGGTCACCGTCCACCCAATCAATGCTAGACTGCTGAATCACTATTTCTAAGGGGGTCGTATGTTAGTTAATAACCCTGACTTTTCTCTGCCAAGAAACGTCTCATCCCACGTTTCCCACGATTGAGGTATAGGAAAGCTTTATGGGCGAGGCAATACCTTCCATGGGGCGGCATGTTACCATCGCCTCTCCTGGGGCGACCTACAGTCATCGCCCTAGGTGGGTCCTTTTACAAATATAACACTACATAGTTCTTCAAGCACGAGACCCTTGATAGAGGACAAATTGTTTTTGGATTGCGGCCTAGGGGAGTATACCGATGACCTACATTTCTTGAGGACGTACTCCCTTAGGTGAGGTAATGTATCCTGACTAATGATACCATAAGTCCCTTGGGAGAGGCGATGGACCTTTCGGGAGAGACTTCTATCAAGCTCTCAAACAAGACTTATGATTATGTCTCTTAGGACAAACTTTGATCACGCCTCTAAGGCGTGATTTATCAACTATGACTCCTTTGCCTAGTATTGCCCGAATACTTGGTTGGTGACCAGTTGGAGGCCATTTTTAGCCTTAACCCTGGAGGCTGCCATCTCTAAGGTGATGACCATACCAACAATAAGAGCCTCGTACTCCGCCTGATTGTTGATGGAGGTAAAGTCAAACTTCATCGCATACTCGATGAGTATGTCGCCAAGTCCTTTTAAGACTATCCTAACGCCGCTTCCTTTCACGTTGGAGGCTCCATCTACAAATAACACCCACTCTAGAGGCATCTCCTCGTCTACTTGCGAGCTAAATTCTGCCACGAAATCTACCATAACTTATCATTTGATGCTTCCCCTTGGGACATACTGGATGTTGTATTTTGAGAGTTCCACTTCCCAAGATGCAATCCTTCTTGCTAGATCGAGTTTCTCCAAAACTTATTGAACAAGATAGTTGGTTTTCATAAGAATCTTGTAACTATGAAAAGCGGTCTCAGTTTCCTCGTCGAGACGAAGACAAATAACACTAGCTTTTCAATATTATGATAGTGTGCTTCAGCACCTCTGAAAACCTTGCTTATGAAATACATATGCCTCTCTGTCATATCTATCTCCTGGACAAGGATTGAGCTCATCGCCTGATCTGTGATCGAGAAATAGAGGAGTAGTCGTGACTCCTCCTCTGGCGAGTGAGGACGAGGTGGGGTGGGGGTGGGGGTGGGGTTATGTAAGGAAGTCATTTACCTTGGTGAAATCCTCATCGCACTCAGAGGGCCATTCAAATATCTCTTTATTCTTAAAGGTGACAAAGAAAAGGAAGACCTTGTCGCCTGCATAAAAGAGGATGCGAGACATGGTGGGAAGGCGATAAGTAAGTCGATGTACTTCCTTTATATTAGCGGGGCTCCTCATGGCGATGACTATTTGCCATTTATCCGGGTTGGCTTTGATGCCAATCCTCGTCAGCATGAAACCTAGGAATTTCCCAGCTTCAACACCAAAAGAGTACTTGGTGGGGTTTAGGTGCATATCGTACTTCCTGAATGACAGTGGGACATCCTCCAAATCTTTTGCATGGCTGCGCCCTTTGATAGTCTTAACTATCAGTTATACGTAGACCTTTAGGTTTCTCCCTATCTGGTGGGCTAAACAAATTGTTTATGAGTAACTAGTAGGTGGCACCAACATTCTTGTGGCTGAAGGGAATGACATTGTAGCAGTAGTTGCCATTATTTGACATAAAGGTTGTTTTGGGAGCATTCAGAGGTCCATCCAAATATGGTTATACCTTAAATATGCATCCATGAAGCTCAACATGCAATAACCAGATGACCCATTAATAAGGCGATCGATGTCTGGTAGCGGGTACAGGTTTTTAGGACATGAGGTGTTCATAGCAGTGAAGTCTACACACATGCGTCGTCTGGTGTTAACATTCTATACAAGAACCAAGTTGGCTAGCCAGGTGGGGTATTTCGCTTCTATGATGAACCCATCATCGAATAGTTTCTCCACCTCTTCATCAATGGCGACCTTGTTCTCCTCGCCAATTTTTTGATTCCTTTGCACCACTGGTATGATAGAAAGGTGGATGGCGAGGCAGTGGCTCACCAATTTGGTGCCTATCCCAAGCATGTCGGAGGGAGCCCAAGCGAACAATTCAGTGCTCTTAATGAGTTGTCTGACTAGATCCCGTTACTCTTCCTTAGAAAGTGAAGTGCTTATCTTCGTGACTTGATGAGCAAAAGAACATATATGGACCTCCTTCAAGTCCTCTGTGGCCGTGGGCCTTTTCGCTTCTACGCCTAATCTGGGATCCTAACACTCGAAATCATCATTATTTTCAACTTTAGAAAGGGGAGCATCAACAAGGGCGAGCCCCCCCCCTCTTTGTCGCCAGGATATTTTGGTAGCACTCTTTAGCGATCTGTTGGTCTCCTTCGACTTTATAAATGCATATTTTAGGACTAGGTACAAGGTGGAATTGACTGCCTCCAGTGTGTTGATGAAAGGTCGCCCAAGAATAATGTTGTACGATGATAAGGCATCCATAATAAGGTACCTGACATCAATTGCCTTGGCGTCTACGCCCTCTCCACATGGCTTCTTTGACCAACTCATACATCATCTCATGATCTTTGAATCACATCTTTATGCAATTTGGGCCTAAGTTGACCAAAGTCAACTTTTGGTCCAGTTGATAATTTAACTGTATTCTCAAGCATCATGTTAGAATCATTAATTTCATGCATGAAGTTCATCATGAATAAAGTCAAAGAAATTTAACTATTTCTTTCATCTAAAAAACTCAAAAATAATCTTTTCATGAATTATCATTCATCAAACAAATGCAACTTTTATCCATTTCATGTGTATATTAACAAAAGTCAATCAAAAGTCGACATAAAAATAATATATGCATTAAAGGACAGGTGCTCCTAAGTGTTCATGCAAGTTTAGGAAATCCATTCATTTCATGCGTTTTTGCATATTTTCATTGTCTAAGAGTCAAAGTCAAATAAAAGTCAACCAAGTTGAAACTTAGCATACAAGAAAGAAACACCCAATTTTCATTCATACAATCCAATCTTCATTTAAACATTATCATTCATCATTACATAATCATAACCTTGCATCATGGACCAAAAATAATCGAACCTCAATTTGGAAAACATGAGGCAAAATGTGAATTTTATATTACATGCATTCATATATGGTAATTCAAAACAAAGTGCAATTTTATACAAGAATTTGAATTTCATAACCATGGGCATACATGCCATTATCTTCATCCAAAACTTGAACAAAAACAAATTGAAATGAATGGAACAAAACTGAATTGGCAAAGGATCAATGTGTTTTCATTCATTCATATATGTCATTACATTTTACATCACATGGCATCATTTGCACTTGGATTTATAACAAGTTTGTCACATGGTTTGCAACCTCCATCCCACAATTTCAACAAGTTGCAACTCACACACTTCACCCTCACATTCCTCTCACTTGATTCACACGGATTCACCAACCAACTCACCAAAATATCTTGAACTCACACTCACCAATATAGACCTAATTCACTCACTATAAAGCCTATGCATCAATACACTACTCAGCAGCCACAATTACACACAAAAATTTAGAGCTACACACACACACTTTGAGAGCAACAATCACGATCCAATTCACAACTTCATCCTCACTAAAGTTCTTGCTAGAAACTCTGCAATTTTAAGAAGTTGTTCTTACTTATGAACAACTTCTAAAGCCTGCATTGAGTGCGATATTGTTAGCCTTCCCTCATTAAACTAGTTTCCAAAACAGAGCAAAGAATTTAGAGGTGTTTGGGGAATCAAGTGAGTGAGATTTAAGGTGGAAGGAGATTAAGAGAAGAAATAGAAGAAGGATACAAGGAGAAAGAGCAAGAAAAAAAAGTTACATGAGAAATTTGGACTTTGTCGGTTTCTAGAAATTCTCGCCGGAAAGTGCATACTCGCCGTGAACTTCAACTGGGATCTGGAAATCTCCAGTTTCTAATTAGGTATTTTCTTCACTTTTCTCTAATCTCTTGATACGATCTTGTTGCTTTTCTTGTGCTGAGTGTTTCCCCCATGCTAACATGTTCCAATTGCTCACCATCGATATTTAATTTTAGAATTAGGGTTCTTGTTCTTCATGTTCTCCGTCTTAGTGAAGAACTTTGGGATTCCTGATTGTTTTCTATGATACGTCCATCTAGACAACTTCATGATACTCGCCTGACCTTGTTTATGCATATATTTTTAGTTGATCACTTGAGTTAAGGCTAGACCGACCTCGTTTTAATCCAAACTTCTAAGACTTAAAATCTTCATTTTCATGACTGTTCAATGCCCGATATTTGATTCTAAGTGTTCGATAATGTTTGTACCTGATGTTTGAATCTTGTTATACCATTCCTACGCGTTGTTTTGAGCTTTCCTTATCTGAAAATGAAGCTTAAAAAAAGTGAAGAGGAGATTGAGAGAAGAGGGAAGAGATTCCTATATCGAATCTCAACCCTCAATCTCATCGGTGTGTTTTATTATGCTTTTATTTTTTAATTTTTTATTTTTTTTAATTCTTAATTTCCACATGTTAATTAGCTAGTGGCCGGTCTTGGATAAATGTGGAAGGGATCTTGTACAGGACCCCCCGAGTGTCTCTGTTATCATTTTTATCTCGGCCATTAGATCTGCTTTGACTATATAGTATGTAGATCCTAGGGTTGTTAGGCGCTTTGATCATGATGTTATCAGGGCTATCTGATCAAAATCAGATGGCCACGTGTGCATGATTCAACCATTCAGTCCCTTTGACCTGGGATTTATGGGCTTCCACTTTTGGGCCCTTGATATTTACTTAATCACACCCTCCTTTTCAGTCTCACACCCCCTGCTGATGTGAGATTAGAGGGTTGAGCCTCTCTCAGACCCAAGCGCCCCATTTGGGGTTGCCACCCTTTTTCTGGCATGCACCCCCTTTGCTTTTCTTCGAATTTATTATTTTCTTTCATATTGGGTGTTAAGCCCATTTAATATTTTTCTACTCTTTGACACCATTACATTGATAGTGCACCTTTCCCTTTTATCTTGTACTTTTATTTTTATTGGTTATTAGTCTAATCAATAATTGTTAATTCAAAAACATAAAAGGCCAAATAATTTCAATCTTTTTTCAAACAAAATAAAAAACACTTGATCAACATCAAGTCATTTTTAAAACAAAAAAAATTCAACATCAAATCATTCCAAACCAAATAAAAAGAAACACTTATCAACATCAAGTTTCTTTTTTTCAAACTTAATAAAAAATCATTTCAAATCTTATTTCACAAACAAATCAGATGAAAAAGGATTAATTGGCGCATGCCTTTTTCTTCATCGAGTATTTGGATACAAGTTGTATAGCTTGACCACTCGAATACTCGTCTTCCATTCAAAACACGATAATTAAACGGATTTAGTTCGTTCCAATTTGGATGAAAAATGATTAGTTGGACGTAATATCCGTCCTAGCCCCCGAGTATTTGGATGATAGTCATAATAACTTACCGTTTGAATACTTGTCTTCCATTAAGGGATCACAACTTAATTCACCTTACAAATTTCATAAAATAACTTGGATGAAAAATGATTAGTTGGACATAATATCCATCCTAGTCCCCGAGTATTTAGATGATAGCTGTAATAGCTTATCGTTCGAATACTCATCTTCCAACCAAAAACAAGCTCAATCAATAAACTCATTTTTGCCCGACTGCAAATGAAAAATTAAACTTTTTCATAAATAAATGATGTTTTATCCATTCTACCATGATACAAACAAATGCTTAAGCCTCCCACGTGTGAGCATACAAACAACATTTAACTGCTAGAGTGCGACCTAGATATCATTTACTAAAATCAACCAACAAACACTCATTTGCTACTAAGAACTGCTTATCTTTGAATTCCTCATTGCACCAGTAGATATGTAGGAGCGAGATTCAACGTCTTATCAAACACTATAATAAAAAAATCCAAAAAATATATTTTTCCTTCTAAGAACTACATAACTTTGAATTTCTCGATACACCTGAGGATACGTAGGAGTAAGACTTGCAATCTTGTCAAGCACCCTAATAAAAAAATTATCTTTTAGTCCGTTCCACTTCATAAAAACATAGCATAATAATTAGAAGAAATCAAATAAATAAAAGCTAAGACGGATGCATTAGTTGCTTTTAATGAACAATATTAATCGCGTTCTACTGTCAACTTGCTTGTATACTCGAGCATGGAAGACTTAAGCATTTGTTTGTTTGCGATAGAATGTATGAACTTGGATCACACTCTAGAAGTTAAACATTTCTTGCTCATGCATGGAGGCTTAAACGTCATTCACGGTAGAACGAAAGTAACACGTCCTTTTTGAAAAGGTTTTAAACTGAAAATGATGCCCAAAGGCAAAACTGAGTTTAATGAGGTGAGTTTGCTTTTATTCTAAAAAGAGAGTCATGATTTGAATCGTACTAAAGTCTATGAATGGAGATGAATACAGTGAGCAACTGGGTCATTCATCCCACACCTAAAGATATTCAGAATGAGGATAGGAATTCTTCACTCCCACCCCCTATCCATTGCTTAAGGCTCGTAGCGTACAATCCTAATCATATTGTTAATTATTTTTGAGTTGATTCACAAAATGGTTTTAGTTTTACTGAGAGAGAAAACAAGAGAGAAAAGAAGAAACCTTAGAAGGTTGAAGTCTGATCTCCAGTCTACATCCCACCTATGTGTAGAAAGACTTATCAATTTTTCGATTTAAATTGCACTAAAGTCTATGAGTAGAGGTGAATACAATGAGCAACTAGTTCATTTGTCCCATACCCAAAGATATTCAAAATGAGGATAGAAATTCTACACTCTCATTTCTTCTCTATTTCTTAAGGCTCATGACGTGCAATTTGCATCATAACTGACGAGTGTTCAAGTTGAATTTCCTTGCAGCTTCCCGTGATGAAGGGTTCTCTTTGAGGAACGAAGACTTGACAATCAACTTGAATCAAATTGTGCTAAAGTCTAGGAATATAGGTGAATACAATGAGCAACTGGATCATTTGTCCCATACCCAAAGATATTCAGAATGAGATGAATTCTCCACTCTCATTGTAACACCCTAAACCCCACACGTATATTATCGCGTAGATTAAATACAAAATAAAACAACTTAGGGTGTCACACATTCATAACACATATGACCTGCTCTGTAACACTGGTTTCAACAGTAAATTTCAATACACACATTTGTAATACGAATGTTTACACGACATCCAACTTATCTGAATCATACCTGGGATGTTTAGACGACATCCATCTCATCTGATCGATATTATATATTCACATATTAAGACATTTATAACTTGTCACCACACTCTCACTTCCATTTTAAAGTATCATCGCAGCGGAATTATCATCACAATTATGGAAGATAAAGCAAGTAATAACATCTAGTCTCAACTTCAATTGTAATAACAAAATAAGAGAGTTGTGATCAATGAACTCAACATCTTAAGAATTCTCAACAACAAAATTAGTCTTATGACTTCAACATAATCAAGCATAAGGAATAAAATAAGTGTTTAACCCAACCCGATGTTACATGATCAAAGCAAGGTACCACTAGAAAAAGCAACCAAATAAAGAAGTAATCCAAGAGCTACCTTCCACTTGCTTCAGCAATACTACTCTTGAGTATCTGCATGTTGCCCATGTAAAGGCAACATTCAAACAGAAGGGGTGAGAATTCATTTCAAAAATAACAATACAGAATGAAGAATAAAGTACAGCAACTACACATTCATGCACAACAATATATCACATTCTTACATCCAAATCATAATCAACATCATACACGATAACATCTCAATTATCATCAACATCATACAAAACCATATCTCAATTATCATTAACATCATATGCGACAACATCTCATCCAACAACAACCAATACAAATGCAACACTTATGCAACATACTTAATACCAGCTCGACATGCATGTGGTACCAAATATGAACACTCAGGTTCATCTCACTCCATGAACCCCACCATAGGATTGATTCCCTCTTGGAACCGGAGCACACAAAAATTTCTACCATCACCATATGTAACGCTTCACTAATCCCCCATAATAGGAATTAGCTACTCGCACCCGATCCATCATAATAGGATCGAGGCTCATCAAAACTCGTTGCCATCAACATAGGTAATGCTTCACTAATCCCCCATAATAGGAATTAGCTACTCGCATACGATCCATCACCATAGAATCGAGGCTCACCAAAATTGGACCGAAGCCCGTACACCAAGATGCATGACTCTTAAATAACATGCATTAACACAACAAAGTTTACCTAATGGATCCCTACACACATATCATCATTTATGCATCACATCATTCATCATGCAACAACCAATTCATGTTACCACATGAATAATATCAACAAACATAAGCAACTCGTCAACATCTTAACATCATCGACATAACAACATAATTATCACACCACGATATTACAACAATGCAACGATTCATCAACCAAACGTATAAACTAATACACTTATTAACATAGTAGGCATGTGAATATTGTTAAAACATATCAACAATCATTACCATGTTATTATTTTGAGTGTTAGCTTTCTAACGCTTCAAACGATGTCAAAATTGAACTCACAGAATAAAAGTTATGACCAAAATCGTCGGGATATGTCAATAATTCGTTAATCGAAAGTATGAACAAAAACTTCACCAAGACAGTAGGCATTGGAATAATACTCAAACTATTCACTTATCACCATCATGTTATATCTCTAAGAGTCAGCTTTCTAATGCTTCAAACCCCAACCCAAAATGATTTACGAGTTGAAAGTTATGATTAAAACCGTGTACAAAGGCGTTACTAAAAAGTTATTATTTTTCTAAAATTTCCAGCATAATTTTCATCTTCTTCAACCCCTAAAACATCACTGAAATAATCACCAAAATTATTTTATCCCTGAAATAAAGTTATAGCCATTTATTTCAGATATCCAACGCTTCAAATGACACTCAATTTGGACTTACGGATCAAAAGTTATGGCCAAAACAATTTCGACCAAAAAACACGAATAAAGGCTTCCGCGCTGGGCGCGGTCGTGACGGACAAAATGCATAACTTTCTACGTTATTCATCGTTGGAGGCCTTCCGAACCTCCGATTTCGATTTCGTAAAAAGCCAAACACTCAGAAAATTACAAGCCATGCAATACTCTAATTATCTTAAGTTAATTTGCAATTTTAACACAATTAAATCATCTAACCATTGTTTTAAGATTATGCCTAAAACTTTCGAAATTGTAACAATGGTGAATATAAGTTCAATCATCAAAACATAAAAAATACACGCATATAAGGCACATAAAATTCATTATATATTCATCATTTAACAACCATCATAACATCCCAATTCAAAATTATGAATCAAAACACCCAACCCTAAGGAGGTTAAGGGTTCCTCCATTCTATCCTTCTACCATACCCTTTACTATTGGAACAAGTTCTCACCCTTACCTTAGATTCCTTGCAAAAATTATGAATTGGAATCTTCACTCTCCTCCTTTGATCACCTTACCTCTTCTTGTCCTAACACTCTTTCTCCTTTCTGCCCACTTTTCACGTACGATGCAACTGACTTTTCTTATTCCAAATTTCCCTTTGTCTAATAATATTCCTCTTAATTATGTTTTCCCTCATTAGTCCCTGAACTTATTTTCACAATTACTAGTTTACCCTCAAGTCCTCTCTAATCCCTAAATTATCCTTCCTTTCTCTAATACTTCTATTTTATTTTATTTTCTCTTAATTAAATTAATTACATTCACATAATAATTAAATAAATTTACCAAAATTCATAAGTTGTATAAATAAATAACAAAATTCTAAATTAGGGTGCTACAACTCTCCCCCACTTAAGAGATTTTCATCCAAAAAAATTACTTGATGAAAATAGAGTCGGATACGACTCTCTCATCTGTTCTTCACGGTCCCGAGTCATGCTCCCACCAGCTGGTCCTGCCCAAACTACCTTTACCCATGCAATCTCTTTACTCCACAACTGTTTCACTTCTCGATCCTCTATTCGCATGGGTGATGCCTCCACAGTCAGGTTATCTCTCACCTGCACATCATCCACTTGGATCACATGAGACGGATCTGGAATGCATCTCCTCAACTGAGACACATGAAACACATCATGAATATTAGCAAGCACATCGACAAAGAAATCTGATAGGCCACCTCTCACATCCTTTGTAAAATCTGGTATAGACCCATAAAATACGGTGTGAGCTTTCGAGACTTCAAGGCTCGACTAACACCAGTTATCAATGTTACTTCAAAAACATGTGATTTCCCTCCTGGAACTCAAGTGCTTTCCTTCTCTTATCATGATAACTTTTCTGACGAATTTGCGATGCTTTCATATTTCCTTGGATCATCTTGATCTTTTCAATCGTTTGGTGAACAATCTTAGGTCCAAGCATAACACTCTCTCCTGACTCATATCAACACAAAGGAGTCTTACACCTCCTACCTACAATGCCTCGTACGGTACCATTCCAATACTTGAATGATAATTATTGTTGTAGGTAATATCAATCAATGACAAGTAGCTATCCTAAGCACCTCCTTGTTCTAGCATACAAGCCCTCAGTAAATCTTCCAATAACTGGATGGTCCTCTCTGTTTGGCCGTCCGCCTATGGATCATAAGCAGAACTCAACCTCAGCTTAGTACCTAAAGCTCTATACAAACTCTCCCATAACCTTAATGTGAATCTTAGATCTCTATCAGACACAATACTTGTAGGAATACCATATAATTTCACAATCTCATCAATATACAATTCAACAAACTTCTACAAAGAATAATTAATCCTCATCGATAAAAAATGAGCTGATTTGGTCAATCTATCAACAATTAACCAAATTGAATCATATCCCCTTGAAGTCTTTGATAGACCTATCACACAAACCATGGAAATACTATCCCATTTTCACTCTGGAATATTCAACGGTTACATCATAACCAACAGGTTATGATGTTCAATCTTTGACTTCTGACATGTCAAACAAAGACACACAAACTCAATTACTTCCTTCTTCATTCTTGGTCATCAAAACAATTTCTTCAAGTCTTGATACATTTTTGTGGCACCAGGATGAATACTTAACCCACTTCTGTGACCTTCATCAAGATCTCTCTTCTTAATTTCAGGCACATTGATCGGTAAAATAGCAAGTGTACTATTTGCACCAATGTAGTAATAAAAAGGGAGTTATCCCGAGTATCAGTCTCGAGGACTGCGTAGACAGTATCAATTTATATAATAATTCAATTGAACAAAAGTTCATATGGGGTTGGATGATTGTTTTCAAGATTGATAAGAAATAAAAATATAAAGCGTATAAAACTCTTTTAGTCGATATGAGAAATAATGTTAAGGCCAGGTGTATGAATTGCTGTGTATTCCACTTTTCCCATATCATATAACATCAATTCTATTATAATTCAAAACAGTTTCTCCAGAGTAGTTTTCTCTAATTCCTTAGACAAAACCATTTAACAAGCAATTTCACTCATAATTCCTTAGTCATTCAAATTGCTGTTAAGAAATATTTATTTTATTAAGAATTTACGATAACCACAATTTGATCCTCATTCCTAAGTGATTAAACGCGGGTTTTATTATACAACAAGTGATAAGGTGGTTTGTCCGACCTAAACCTTAACCAGAAATCAGATTTTCATTTGTCCGATAAAATTAAGCATTAAGCACGTTGTATAATAATTTGAATTACGAAAACAACAATGATTATAAGAACATGGATAAAATATTCATACAGAAGCAATTCAGGGACACCCCCTAGAATTGGGGGGTTTAGCCTCTCATAATATTCAAAGATAAAAGATTACAAATTAAAGACATTACAAGTTGTTGTTGTTGAAAGTTGATCTTCAATTTCTTCCGATCTTGAAGATCTCTTCTCTTCTCCACACCTTGCAAGGTTGCTTCCTCTTTTCGTATCTTTTCTTTTCACGATCCAAAAGTCCCTTTCTTAGTGCTCCAAATCCAACTAAATAGTTTTCAAACAACTAAAAATAATGCCAAATGCCCAAAATGCCCTCCAGATGTCCACAGGAGTTAAAATAAGAAAAATCAGAATTTTGAGCGAAATGGCCAACACGGGCCGTGTCAGGTGAGACTGCTGCCCGTGTTGGATCTTCTGTAGGTTCAACAAGGCATGCCAAGCTGACACGGGCCGTGTCAGGTGACACGGGCACCCGTCTCATCCCACTGTTTTACTGGGTTCCTGATAGTTTATTCTGCACATGCTGACACGGGCTGTGTCAGGTGACACGGGCACCCGTGTCAGCCCCCCTGTTTTGTCTGTTTTTCGCTTTTCCTTAAGTCTCTAACCTCCCTTTTTCCGGTACGCACTTTCGGACTTTAATTTAACATGGAAACCAACATTCTACATAGAAACGCATAAAATGCGACAAAAGGCGAAAAACTACTAATGTAAAATAAAACAAACAAAAAATCACACAATGCAATAAACTGAAGAAATCACTAAAATAAAACGCAAAAGTTACCGATTCATGAAGATTCCATGTTGGATAGATAAAACTGAGTGTAAATGGTGGCCGATCACAACCCCAAACTTATCTCATTGCTTGTCCTTAAGTGATGCAAGAGACAAATCGGAGGTCAACCATGGATTCTATTCTTTCCTCAACACAACTGATGTTATTCGCAACTTGGTTTTCTCCTTCCCGATTAAGTTTCTTGTTCACCCATTCGACATTTTCCACTGCCTTATCATTTCAGAGAGTTCTTTTACCTGCTAGCTTCTTCACACTACTCACCAAATCTCTTGAGGTTAAGGTGTTTAGCACTCAATAAATCAAGGTATGCAATAACAACTCTTACTTTTTGAATAGATTCTACGTCAACTGCACAAACACAATTCACACACTTTAAGAGGTCTTCAGGGTTGTAACGGGGCTTAGGTACGGTGGGAGAGTAGACAACAAAATGGATTACAAAAGGTTTTACAACTCGACATTCATGTTGTTGTTTTTCTTTGTGCAAGAATTTTATTTTTGGGGTGTCGTCAAATCTTGACTCTTTTTCCACTCAAATTCATTTTAATGCATGAGTATATTTCTAAGGCAAGTGCTTATTTTTTTCATTTCTTTTCTCTTTTTTTTTTTCCGGTAGAAGCGGATGTTTCTACACATTTTTTTTCTCTTTCTTTTCCTTGCACTTGCCATTTTTCAACAACATTTTTAATCTATGGATGAATACCCCAAACTTATCTTTTTGCACAAGTTTTATATTACACAATCATGCCGAGCTAGGGTAGGGAGTGTATGGCTAAGGGTTAACATGATGGTTTACACAAACAAAGGGTTACAGGCTCAAAGGGGTTAACAACGGATGAAAACAACATTATGGGTGGCTAGAAAGGCTCAAAGGTTGAAAACAAACAACGTGCCTCAGTGTGTGTTTTTGTATTGTGCTATATCAGTAGAACTTACGCAAAATTAGAGAGATAGAGTCATAACTAAATGCGCTCTTTTTGTGTTTGGTTAAGCTAAAATCTCACCATGTTGGGTAAGCTTGCAGACTTCAAACATTCTTTATGATAGACAGCTTCTTTATCAACTTGGGCTTACCTTCTTCTTTTTCGGTCTGGATTTCCAAGTTGCGTCCAACCTTTTGCCTCGGGAGAAAATCCGGGGTTGCGTCTTTTACTCATTGTCCACTAGTTTCTCATTTCTCCAGCATCATCTACTTTCATCTGTAACTTACAAAAATAAAAACAACCACACAACGACGAACAAAATACCACACAGACACAATAAAAATGAAATTTAAAGCAATTCAATTAAAACCTCCCCACACCTGAACCAAACATTGTCCGCAATGTTTAAAGTTAAGATACGAGGAGCACTTACAACGATTACTGAGCAGGTGGTGGCGGGTATGGATAATGCAACATCATGCGTTGCATCATTGTGTTCATCTCATCCAAAATCGTCCCTTGACGGCGTTGTTCAGCTCCAAACCCGGTGAGCTCTTCACCTTGCCTGGATTGCTCCGTGCGAAGGTGACCAATCTCATCCTGGATCCAGCCCCATTGGTTTGATGGCATGGAGTAGGATCCGGAGGCTTGAGTTGGTTCCGGCGGTTGTTGGTAAAAAGGCTCCTCGGTGCTCGGTGCACCTTCCATCGGTTCATCTGCAAGCAAAGAGTCAAACAAATCTTCGTCCTCCTCTTCCGGTTCGGGACAGTCATAGAGCTAGTTGGCTCTGTTAGTGATACCGATAAAATCGTAAGCAGGTAAATCAAGAACATGTACTTTTTGGCACAAAAGGGAGTAGTAGTCTTGTTTTACCGTGATCATGCCTTGCTGGATCAAGGCTGCCATGTCCAGTTTGCTTTTACCTGGCACTTGGGGGGAGTCAACTAGAGCAGCACCAAATCCGAAGTGGTCGACAATATGCGTACTCATGTAGCCAACAGAAATGTCGCCTGAAGTAGCGCGACCAACTCTCCCTAAGTAGTCGGCTGCAAAGGCTGCTACATTGATCGGGGCCTGAGATGCCATACTATATAGGAAGAACAACTCCCTTTGTGTGGCAACACCTGTGTTGTCTCCGCGATCAAAAATGGTATATGCCAATGCCTTTTGTGCATACCTGAAACATGGGTTATGGATACCCAATGCCTTTTCCCCTTTGGACAGATATTTATTATTACCTATTATGGCGGTCCAAAATTCCTCCTGGACAAATGTATCGGGCACCGCTCCAGGGCCTACAATTGGGAGTTTCAAGATCCTCCCTAACTGCTCCACAGTCAGTTCCATATCAATATTGAATAAACGAAAGTGCAACGTACCGTAATATTCCTTTTCCGTTCCGCTCCACCTATTTTTCAGCTTAAAGTCGATGGTGTAACACCCCTTTTTCTACCCCAAATTACTTAGCATATAATCAGAGTAAATAAGCACGCATATAAATAAAAGGGCATCACATCGACGTTTTCAAAAACTAAAAGCTTTCAAAAACCAACAATACACCTAGTCATTTAAAATAACACATCTCAATTATCATGAATATTCAAGCATATGCGTTCGCAGCGGAAAATAAAGAATACTCATGTATTTCATAAAATGATCCATGTCCCATACCATGATCATCTCTCAACAATCATCTCAAGATAACATAACTCAAGTAATAACATACTGCATCTCCAATGAGATATGAGTTTGATACTACCAATCTACCCAGTGTTACATGACCAGAGCATTGACTCATTACCTAATCGTCAAACTAAAATATGGAAACTCTCCATCTAATCTCGAGCGAGCTACCGTCCTCTTACTTCAGTGATACTACTCTGGAGTATCTGCACGATACTCATGTAAAGGTAACATATTCAAACAGAAAGGGTGAGAATTCAAATCATTATGAAATAGCATAATAAGGTACAATGATTAAATCAACAATTAACAAAATTTATCACACCTTGGATAATCATGTCAATAATATTAACCAACATTTATTTCACATATTTCAAACATACATTAACACTCAAGAAGTTAATACTAAAATTCAATGCAATATTCTCAAATATACACATAATCATAATTGTCACATAATCACATATTTCACCAAGTTAAGTATCCAAACATCACCAAATTCAATTACCATATCTCATACACACATCACAATCACAACCATGCAAACATTCAACTATCACATGACTCTAATGTGACTCAATGCAAGACATGTGACTCTATGCATGTGGTATCATCTACTGCCTCACCTATTTCCATTAAGGATTAACGAGTGCTCATCTACCTCGCCTATTTCCAATTCAGGATCAACGAGTGCTACATTTGCGTCACTTGTTTCCAATTAGGATCAATGAGTGCTACATCTACCTCACCTATTTCCAATTAAGGATCAATGAGTGCTCATGTGAACCCACAGTTTCACCACTTCCACAATGAAGTCGACCATGCTATGAATGAATGCACACATACCAACACATATGCAATTAAGATCATCTCTACCATCTTAACATTCCACATATCCCCATAACTCAACTCTATGAATTATCCACCAATGGTACATATACACATTCATAACAACATATTATCCACAATTATATATACACATTCATAACAATATATCATTCACAATCCATCAATCGCACATATACACATTCATAACAATATATCATTCATAATTATGCATCACACCATTCATCATGAAATAACCAATTCATGTTACCACATGAATAATATCAACAAATAACAACAACTCATCAACATCTTAACATCATCGACATAACAACATAATTATCACGCAATCATATTACAACAATGCAACGATTCATCAACCAAACGTATAACCCAATATATTTATCAATACAGTAGGCATGTGAATATTATTAAAACATATTAACAATCAATACCATGTTTTAGGTATGAGCATTAGCTTTCTAACGCTTCAAACACCACCAAAATCGGACTTACGAGTTAAAAGTTATGATCAAAACCGTGCACGAAGGCATTACTAAAAATTGTTGTTTATTAAATTTTCCAACATAATTTTCATCTTCTTCAACCCCCCGAACATCCATGAAATAATCTCCAAAATTATTTTATTCCTGAAACAAAGTTATAGCCCTCTGTTTCAGCTATCCAACGCTTCGAACGACACTCGATTTGGACTTACGGATCAAACGATATGACCAAAACGATTTCGACAATAAAACATAAAAACAGGCCGCGAGTGTGACAGACATCATGCAAAATTTTCCGCGGTTTTCATCGTTGGAGGACTTCCGGACCTCCGATTTCAATTCCGTAAAAAGCCAAACGTTCAGAAAATTATAACTCACATAATACTTCAAATATATAACGTTAATTTGCAGTTTTAACACAATCAATCACCACAATCAAGCATAATCATCAAAACCTAACAATCCTAAAATCATGCAAATTAGGGATTTTACCCTACACATACATCTACCCATTGACCCGATCATACTAACCCATAATAATAAGGATTCCCCCCTTACCTCTTCAATTTGATGGAAACCCTAGCTCTTCTCTTTACTTTTCCTCTCCTCTTTCTCTATTGCCTTCAATGTTCAAATGAATTCTAATTCTCACTCTCCTCACCTCTTACTATTTATATTAGTATTCTAGTTGGGCTTAAATCATGACATCCATCTAATTTAATTACTAGGCCCAATAATACCTAATATTTAAATGTCTCTATTTAATTCAAATAAATTAAACTAACACCATATATCCACTAAGTTAATTAATTCAATTATTCATGATATCTCCTATCAACTAAATAATTAATTAATACACCAATTCAATTAATATAATCAATTATTATACTACCTCACAACCGATTAATTACTTAACACTCCAAATAATTAAATATAATATAATAATAATAATAATATACGAACTAATTACTAAAATTGGGCTGTTACAACTCTCTCCCACTTAAAAGATTTTCGTCCTCGAAAATTCCTCAAACGAACAACTCCGGATACGATTCCCTCATCTTATCCTCGAGTTCCCAAGTAATAATGCCATTGGTGACTCCGTCCCATATCAATTTCACCAAAGCAATTTCCTTACCACGAAGCTTCTTCACTTCTCGATCTTCTCTAATCTCGTCAAGAATGCCACACGTAAGCTTCAACATACCAAGCTTAACACACGAAGACGTCGCTTCGCAAACCAATCTTCCTTAGCACCAACCTCAGGAAAAGTATCCGTCTTCTTGAAACAGTTGATATACACCCGATTAAATTCTAATCAACACAATCCTCGAATCCGACCTCTCTTCGGGTTCAGGAAAAGCACAACATTCTCAAAACATCGACAGTGTTCTCACACACATGTCGCATACTAGGGAACAAACATAACTAAACAACCTGGCCGGACGGACCGACCTGCTCTAATACCACTAATGTAACACATTAGTGACTATTGACCAACTGGTCGACCATGCTCTGATACCACTAATGTAACACCCCTTTTTCTACCCCAAATTACTTAGCATATAATCAGAGTAAATAAGCACGCATATAAATAAAAGGGCGTCACATCGACGTTTTCAAAAACTAAAAGCTTTCAAAAACCAACAATACACCTGGTCATTTAAAATAACACATCTCAATTATCATGAATATTCAAGCATATGCGTTCGCAGCGGAAAATAAAGAATACTCATGTATTTCATAAAATGATCCATGTCCCATACCATGATCATCTCTCAACAATCATCTCAAGATAACATAACTCAAGTAATAACATACTGCATCTCCAATGAGATATGAGTTCGATACTACCAATCTACCCAGTGTTACATGACCAGAGCATTGACTCATTACCTAATCGTCAAACTAAAATACGGAAACTCTCCAGCTAATCTCGAGCGAGCTACCGTCCTCTTACTTCAGTGATATTACTCTGGAGTATCTGCACGATACTCATGTAAAGGTAACATATTCAAACAGAAAGGGTGAGAATTCAAATCATTATGAAATAGCATAATAAGGCACAATGATGAAATCAACTATTAACAAAATTTATCACACCTTGGATAATCATGTCAATAATATTAACCAACATTTATTTCACATATTTCAAACATACATTAACACTCAAGAAGTTAATACTAAAATTCAATGCAATATTCTCAAATATACACATAATCACAATTATCACATAATCACATATTTCACCAAGTTAAGTATCCAAACATCACCAAATTCAATTACCATATCTCATACACACATCACAATCACAACCATGCAAACATTCAACTATCACATGACTCTAATGTGACTCAATGCAAGACATGTGACTCTATGCATGTGGTATCATCTACTGCCTCGCCTATTTCCATTAAGGATCAACGAGTGCTCATCTACCTCGCCTATTTCCAATTCAGGATCAACGAGTGCTACATCTACCTCACTTGTTTCCAATTAGGATCAATGAGTGCTACATCTACCTCACCTATTTCCAATTAAGGATCAATGGGTGCTCATGTGAACCCACAGTTTCACCACTTCCACAATGAAGTCGACCATGCTATGAATGAATGCACACATACATACACATATGCAATTAAGATCATCTCTACCATCTTAACATTCCACATATCCCCATAACTCAACTCTATGAATTATCCACCAATGCTACATATACACATTCATAACAACATATTATCCACAATTACATATACACATTCATAACAATATATCATTCACAATCCACCAATCGCACATATACACATTCATAACAATATATATTCATAATTATGAATCACACCATTCATCATGCAATAACCAATTCATGTTACCACATGAATAATATCAACAAATAACAATAACTCATCAACATCTTAACATCATCGACATAACAACATAATTATCACGCAATCATATTACAACAATGCAACGATTCATCAACCAAACGTATAACCCAATATATTTATCAATACAGTAGGCATGTGAATATTATTAAAACATATTAACAATCAATACCATGTTTTAGGTATGAGCATTAGATTTCTAACTCTTCAAACGCCACCAAAATCGGACTTACGAGTTAAAAGTTATGATCAAAACCGTGCACGAAGGCATTACTAAAAATTGTTGTTTATTAAATTTTCCAACATAATTTTCATCTTCTTCAACCCCCCTAACATCCATGAAATAATCTCCAAAATTATTTTATTCCTGAAACAAAGTTATAGCCCTCTGTTTCAGCTATCCAACGCTTCGAACGACACTCGATTTGGACTTACGGATCAAACGATATGACCAAAACGATTTCGACAATAAAACATAAAAACAGGCCGCGAGTGTGACAGACATCATGCAAAATTTTCCGCGGTTTTCATCGTTGGAGGACTTCCGGACCTCCGATTTCAATTCCGTAAAAAGCCAAACGTTCAGAAAATTATAACTCACATAATACTTCAAATATATAACGTTAATTTGCAGTTTTAACACAATCAATCACCACAATCAAGCATAATCATCAAAACCTAACAATCCTAAAATCATGCAAATTAGGGATTTTAACCTACACATACATCTACCCATTGACCCGATCATACTAACCCATAATAATAAGGATTCCCCCCTTACCTCTTCAATTTGATGGAAACCCTAGCTCTTCTCTTTACTTTTCCTCTCCTCTTTCTCTATTGCCTTCAATGTTCAAATGAATTCTAATTCTCACTCTCCTCACCTCTTACTATTTATATTAGTATTCTAGTTGGGCTTAAATCATGACATCCATCTAATTTAATTACTAGGCCCAATAATACCTAATATTTAAATGTCTCTATTTAATTCAAATCAATTAAACTAACACCATATATCCACTAAGTTAATTAATTTAATTATTCATGATATCTCCTATCAACTAAATAATTAATTAATACACCAATTCAATTAATATAATCAATTATTATACTACCTCACAACCGATTAATTACTTATCACTCCAAATAATTAAATATAATATAATAATAATAATAATATACGAACTAATTACTAAAATTGGGCTGTTACAGATGGTGCTCAGAAATTCCAGCGTAATTCGCGCGAAAGTAGGCGCTTCCAACTGCATAAATTCTAGCATCCCTAGGGCGTGGAACATACGGTGTACCTCTGCTTGCAATCTGATCGGAAAAATAGCAAGTGTACTATTTTCACCGATGTAGTAATAGGGAGTTTATTTCCCAGTATCGATCTCGAGGATTGCGTAGGAATTACTTATTTCAATTCGATTCTATTCAAACAAAAAGATAATGGTTGGTTTGTTTTGGAATTGCGAATAGTGACACGAAGATAGTAAAAATAACTGATTAAGATAAAAGATGCTAGGGTAAGTGGTTGAGTTAGCCCGTTATGAATTTGTCCCGATTTCCTTAATGCCTATGATACATTCAATCACCTAACCTCAGAATGTTCTTACTTAAGTCCTTAAGTGAGCAACTATTAAACTACCAATTCTTACTCAAATGTCCATTCAATTAATCATTGGTTTTAATCATACAATATATCGAGGTTTACGGTAATTTATGAAAGTTACTAGTCCTAGATGATGCATTCATAAGCCCAATTGTGTGAAAACCCTACCAATCACAGTCCTGTAATTGGAAGTCATAGATTAATTTGTATTTGTCCGATACAAACGCATAATAACATCACACAATTAAATTGAAAGACATAACATAGTAATCAAGGAATCATTGGTTCACATTCATAACATACGATAACATCAGGACCACCCCCCTAGCATCAGGGGGTTTAGCCTCTCATAGTACTTAAAGAATTCATAAAGTAAAGATTAGACATTACAAAGAATTAGGAGAATTTGATCTTCAATGGTGGCTACCGTTGAATCTCGCCGTCTTCGAATCCGTTGTATTCGCTCTCTTCTCCACTGTAATGCTTTCGTTCGTCTGTCAAAAGGTGCCTTTCTCTTTCTCTTCCAAGTCTTCTTATAGCTTCAGATGACCTTTTCCAAAGCTAAAAGTCCAAACTACCCTTGCTGAGCAGAACCCATTCAAATAGCAAAAATTAGGTTTTCCAACTGCGTGCAAAAAACACGGCCGTGTGGTGGAACACGGGCGACCGTGTGGATCCTCATGATTTATTTATTTTCGCATCAGTTACAGTAGCAACAACACGGGCCGTGTTCCTGCACACGGGCACCCGTGTGAATGCACTGTTTTAATCAACACGGCCGTGTGGTGGCACACGGGTGGCCGTGTTGATTTCTGCTGTCTGCTTCATCTTTTTCTCTGTTTGGCCAGCAACACGGCCGTGTGATGGCACACGGGTGGCCGTGTTGACCTGCTGTTCTGTCATATTTTCGTCCTTCAGAGTGTCCCGAACTTCACCATTCTTGCTTTTGAACCTGGAACAATGACACTACCCAAACGAAGCATAAACAAGGTCTTTTTGACTTAAACTCGTAATCGAATGTAATGTAATACCAAACCAACAAAACTTGATACTTGACTCAAATGCAACTAAAAACAAACATAAATCTTACCAAGGTGATGAAAATATGTCGGATTACCGTCGGGAATTCAATGGAAATGGTGACCGATCACAATCCCAGTTCCTGCAGTGTCCATTACACATATACCTCGTAGGGGTTAATTTCCTTTTTAAATGAACCGCATACCTTTTCTGATGCTCCAGGTTCTCGAACACAATGTCGTGCTCGTTCGGGGTTCTCCGTGCTCTTTGTCGGGGACAAGATGATTCCACCACATTTTTGCTTTTTTCGACTCGGCGAGACATATTGTACCTACACACAGTAAAAGACACAAGAATTTGGAAAAAGAGATTAAGTGAAAAATATTACCTTAGGAGTTTTGAGAGTAGAGAGTGGTGAACTTTTTGAGAAGATGGATGGAGAATCGATCGAGATTGGTGGTGAAAGGAGGTAGCTTTTGAGTGAAAATTATGAAGGTATTAGGTCGTATTTGAGAGAAAGAAGGTGGAGATGAAGAAGTATGAAGGTAATGTGTGAAATGAGGAAAGAAGTGGGGATTGGGTGTATTTATAGGGTGATTTTCGGAGGTGGGACCCTCCTCCAACGGTCAAAATTGCATGGTGAAAGGTGCCCAACGACTATTTTTTTCAAAAAAATTTCACCACTGCGCGAGCTGACACGGCCGTGTCAGCGCAACATGCCCTCCTGACACGGGCCGTGTCATTCCCAGAAGCGCTTAAAAATAACTTATTTTGTCCAGGCCTGACACGGGCCGTGTCAGCTGACACGGGCGGCCGTGTCAGGCCCCTGGAAATCCCATTTTTTAACACCAAAATCCTCTTCCTGACACGGGCCGTGTCAGCTGACACGGGCGCCCGTGTCAGCCCCCTATTTTCTCATTTTTCTTGATTTCTTTTTCTTGTGATGTGCACGACTTTAGCATCCGAATTATTCAGAGATTCGCTGCGACCGCTACCTTTAACTCCTCCATGAAACACTGTTTATGCCTGCAAGTAGAGAACACACTACCAAACAAAGAAAATGATTAGATACAAAAGCGTGGGTTGCCTCCCACGTAGCGCTTCGTTTAACGTCGCTTGACTCGACGGTTGCACATCTTATCAGACAAAATGAACAACATCAATTTGGCCCACTGCTTGCCCCACATTGTACGACTTCAATCTCTGGCCATTCACTTTAAAAATATCTCCATTGGAAGGGTTTTTTTATTTCAACTGCTCCATGGGGATATACTTTGTGCACCACAAACAGGCCTGACCATTTCGATCTCAATTTTCCAGAGAACAACTTCATTCTTGAATTGAACAGTAGTACCCTTTGTCCTTCCCAGAACTCCTTCCTTTGAATTCTTCTGTCATGCCATTTCTTCGTTTGATCTTTGTAGATCTTCGCATTTTCATATGCCAGGTTCCTGAATTCTTCCAACTCGTGGAGTTGAATGATTCGGGATTCTCCTGCTTTCTCAAGATCCAAGTTAAGGAATTTGGAAGCCCACAAGGCTTTGTGTTCCAGTTCCAAGGGTAGATGACAGACCTTACCATATACCAATTGATATGGGGACATACCAATCGGTGTTTTGAAAGCAGTACGATATGCCCAGAGTGCATCATCAAGCTTACTCGCCCAATCCTTGCGAGAAGCATTAACCGTCTTTTCCAGGATTTGTTTCAGCTGCCGATTCGACACTTCAACTTGACCACTTATTTGTGGGTGGTATGGAGTGGCTATCCGGTGTTTCACATTGTATTTCAAGAGTAGCTTCTCCATTAGGTGATTTAAGAAGTGAGTTCCTTCATCACTAATAAGAGCTCTTGGCACTCCAAACCAGACGAATATGTTTTCTTTCAAAAATTTGACCACCACTTTTGCATCATTTGTTGGTAGCGCGACTGCTTCTACCCACTTGGATGCATAATCCACCGCCACCAAAATGTAGTTCTTTCCAAATGGCGGTGGAAATAACCCCATAAAGTCAATACCCCACACATCAAAGAGTTCAACTTCTAGTATGAGACTTTGCGGCATCTGATTTCTTTTCAAAATATTTCCCATCCTTTGGAATTTATCGCACTCTTTGATCATTTGTTGAGCATCTTTGAATAGTGTCGGCCAGTATAAACCTGATTGGAGGACTTTGGCAGCAGTTCTATCACCACTAAAGTGTCCACCATAGTTCGAATCGTGACAAGCTTTCAGCACATCCCTCTATTCTTCTTTTGGAACACATCTTCGGACCAAACCGTTTACTCCCTTCTTGTACAAGAAGGGGCGTCCCACAAATAGAACCTGCAATCACGAACAAACTTTTTCTTACGGTTAGAGTCAAAATCATTCGGTATCACCCCGCCCACTAGATAGTTCGCATAGTCTGCGAACCAAGGCATTCCAATGACAACAAGGATGTGTTCATCAGCAAACTCATCCTTTATTAGGCGCTTTTCCTCATTCTCTTCTATTGGGGACATCCGGGAAAGGTGATCCGCTACAATGTTTTTGCACCCTCTTTTGTCCCAGATCTCCACATCAAACTCTTGGAGGAGCAGGATCCACCACAACAGTCTTGGCTTTGAGTCTTGTTTAGCAAACAAATACTTCAAAGCAGCATGGTCAGTATAAACACTGACTCTAGAACCCAACAGATATTGCCTGAACTTGTCAAAGGCATAGACTACAGTTAGCAACTCCTTTTCGGTAGTTGCATAATTCATCTGTGCAGGGTTCAACACATGACTGGCATAATAGATAACATGCAGAAGCTTATCTCTTCGTTGCCCAAGCACTGCTCCCACTGTGATGTCACTTGCGTCACACATAATCTCAAAGGGTAGAGATCAGTCAAAAGCAATAACAATAGGTTCCGTCACCAATTGATTTTTTATTGTTTCAAAAGCAATGGCACAGTCTTTATAAAAAATGAAAGCCTTGTCCTTAACCAACAGGGTAGTTAAGGGTTTAACTATCTTGGAGAAATCTCTTATGAACATGCGGTAGAAACTCGCATATCCTAAGAAGCTTCTTATACCTTTTTCATTCACAGGAGGTGGCAGCTTTTCGATTACCTCAATCTTGGCTTGGTCCAATTCTATCCCTTTGTGAGAGATTTTTGTGACCTAAGACTTTTCCTTCTCGAACCATGAAGTGACATTTCTCCCAATTAAGGATCAAATTGGTTTGTTGGCATCTTTCTAAAACAAGGGAAAGGTTAGTTAAACAATTATCAAAAGAAACACTAAATACCGAAAAGTAATCCATGAAGACCTCCATATGCTTTTCGAGCATGTACGCAAAAATGAAGGTCATGCATCTTTGGAATGTGGCTGGAGCATTACATAACCCGAATGGCATTCTTCTGTAAGCGAAGATACCATAGGGGCACGTAAAATCTGTCTTCTCTTGATCTTCTGGTGCAACAGCTATCTGGTTGTATCCAGAGTATCCATCAAGGAAACAATAGTACTCATGACCTGCCAACCTTTCCAACATCTGATCAATGAACGGTAGCGGAAAATGGTCCTTTCTGGTTGCCAAATTCAGCCTCCTGTAGTCGATGCACACACGTCAACCCGTGACCATCCTAGTAGGGAGTAACTCATTTTTTTCATTCCTTATAACTGTAGTTCCTCCTTTCTTCGGGACCACATGCACCAGACTCACCCAAGAGCTATCGGAAATGGGATAAATCAACCCGACGTCTAACCGTTTAACAACCTCTTTCCTGACCACTTCCTTTATTACAGGATTTAGTCTTCTTTGTGGTTGCACCACCAGTTTGTGACCATCCTCCATGAGAATTTTATGCATGCACACCGTAGGGATGATTCCCTTTTGGTCTTCTATTGTCCATCCCATGGCACTTTTGTGTTTCTTCAAAACCTTGACAATCTTATCTTCTTGAGAAACCTCTAGATGAGAGCTTATAATAGACGGGCATTTCTTTTGGGGATCTAGAAAAACATACTTGAGATTGTCAGGTAACTGTTTCAGCTCAGCCACTTTCTTGGTCTCATCTTTCTTTTCGTCCACTTGAGGTTCCCTTAAGTTTTCCCATCGGAGTGATCGGGATCCCTTAACGGGCTGTTGTGTTGCCATCAGAGTTAACACTTCCATCTCTTTGTCACCCACTTCTTGAGTGTCTTCAAAAATTGAGAGACTTAGGACTCTCTCCAAGGGTAATTTTTGTTCCCCTAGGTGATTTTCTTGTAGAACCATTTGATCAATAACCTCTATGTGTTGGCTGGTGGCCACATCATCTTTGTATTTCATGGTGTTGCGCACGTCAATTTTTAACTCTTCGTCATAAACCTTTAGAGTCATGGTGCCTTCTTCTATATCTCTCAAACACCTTTCGGTTTCCAAAAATGGTCTACCAATAATGAGCGGTATCTCTTCATCTTCCGGCATTTCTAAGATCACAAAGTCTACCGGAAATACAAACTTATCAATCTTCACAAGAACATCTTCCACCACTCCATAAGGTCTCTTCACATAGTGGTCAGCAAATTGAAGTGTCATTCGGGTATCCTGTACTGTTCCAATCCCCAACCTCTTGTAAATGGATAAGGGCATGAGGCTCACACTTGCCCCCAAGTCTATAAGGGCCTTCTTGAAAGATCTATCTCCGATAGTGCAAGGGATAGTTACCGAGCCTCAATCTTTTTTCTTTACCGGGATCTTCATACCCTGCAAAATAGCACTGCAAGTTTCGGTTAATACAATAGAGTCAGTGTCAGTGCTCCTCTTTTTTGAAATAATGTCTTTCATGAATTTAGCATAAGAGGGCATTTGCTCAAGTGCCTCCAAGAACGAAATGTTAATTTCGAGCTTTTTGAACATCTCCAAGAACTTTTCAAAGTTTTTCTCATGTTTCTCTTTCTTCTTATTTCTTGTTGGGAAAGGGAGTTTGACAACCGACTTTGATTCACTAACTTTTTCTTTAGCCATAGGTTCAGGTACTGTCACCTCTTCACTAACAACTTCATTCTCTTTTATCTCCAAATCAACTTCAAGCAATTGATCTTCTTGTTCATCATCTTTTTTAGGGACTTCTTTTGCCTTACCACTCCTTGTGGTAACATCACTCACATTATTATGCTCTCTTGGATTCGTAACTGTAGCACTTGGTAAAACACCTGGTGTTTGCGAACCCGCAAGTTGTTTAGCAATCTGACTCATTTGCACTTCCAGATTTTTTTACTGAAGCACCAGTGTTTCTCAGATTGCTTCTAGTCTCCTCTTGAAATTGAGTACTTTGAGCTGCCATTTTTTCAATGGCAATTTCCCAATTTGTTTTTCTTGGAACCTGTTGTTGGAATTGTTGTTGAGATGGATGAAACTGTTGTTGCTGGTAAGGTTGCTGTTGTTGTGGACGATACTGTTGTTGTGGTTGACTTTGATACTGGGTGGGCGCTTGTTTGTGAGCATTTCCTTGCTGGTCCTTCTAGGAAAAATTTGGATGATTTTTCCATCCAGGATTATATGTATTGGAGTACGGATTATTCTGCTTCAAAAAATTAATCTCTTCTACATGTTGAGCAGTTGCCACACAATGCATGGCGAAGTGAGGACCTCCACAAATTTCACAACTAACAGCTTGAATAGGTTGAACCGGTTGCACTTGTGCCACCGTTTGAGTGTCAAGAGTCATTTTCTTGAGTCTTCTCTCTACTTCAGCTATTATTTGATCTTCCATCTTCACAACTTGATTTGCCAATTTAAGATCAATGATACCTTCAGGTTGACTTACACTATGGTCATAGAGTTCCAGATGCTCATTTGCTGCAATGGCTTCAATGATTTTCTTTATTCCAGTGGCTATTGTAAAGTTTGTTGAGCCACCGACAGCTGTGTCTATGAGTTGCTTAGTCTTCATTCTAAGTCCATTCACAAAATTTTGTATCTGTTCAGTTGCATCCATGTTATGAGTAGGACAGGCAACCAACAACCGCTTGAACCGCTTGTAAGCGTCTCCGAGTGACTCTCCTTCCTTCTGTTTAAAGTTAACAATATCATATCTCTTACAGATATACACAGAAGCAGGGAAGTACTCATTCAGGAATTTTATCTCCATTTGTTGCCAAGCTGTTATGCTTCCCGCGGGTAAAGAGTAAAACCACTCTTCGGCATCTTCCGACAGTGTAAACGGGAACATAACCAACTTTTTAGCCTCCTCTGAGTGTCCTTCAATTTTCAACGATGTCGTCATGGTCAGAAATCTTTGTAAATGCTTGTTGTCATCTTCATTGATTTTTTCGGAGAACGGTCTCCTCTCGAGTTGACGAATCATTGACGGGTGCAGCTGAAAGTGATCAACATTTACTGGTAGGTTCACAATCGTTAACCTTCCAGTAGGAGCATTCGCACCCCCATAGTCACCCAAAAGTATTTCTGCAGGAGGTGGTGGGGCTTCACCCTGTTGTTCAACCATTAATTTAGAAACAACTTCTGAGTCTTCTGAATGAACTGAAACAACTTCTTCTTTTTCGGACTCAGAAACAATAGGGGCTGATTCTGAAAGTTCCAGCCTAGCTTTTCGTCGTCTTGCACGCAATAATCTTTCGGGTTCTGCATCAAAAAGAAATTCAACCGAGGCCTTACCTCGCATACACAGATTAGACAATTATTAGAATAAACAATAAAAATAAAATTTTTTAGCTGCAGAGCAACAAAATTCCAATTGAATTATTTTTCAACTTATACTTTTGGCAGTCCCCGTCAACGGTGCCAAAAACTTGATCGGTAAAATAGCAAGTGTACTATTTGCACCAATGTAGTAATAAAAAGGGAGTTATCCCGAGTATCGGTCTCGAGGACTACGTAGAAAGTATCAATTTATATAATAATTCAATTGAACAAAAGTTCATATGGGGTTGGATGATTGTTTTCACGATTGATAAGAAATAAAAATATAAAGCGTATAAAACTCTTTTAGTCGATATGAGAAATAATGCTAAGGCCAGGTGTATGAATTGCTGTGTATTCCACTTTTCCCATATCATATAACATCAATGCTATTATAATTCAAAACAGTTTCTCCAGAGTAGTTTTCTCTAATTCCTTAGCCAAAACCATTTAACAGGCAATTTCACTCCTAATTCCTTAGTCATTCAAATTGCTGTTAAGAAATATTTATTTTATCAAGAATTTACGGTAACCACAGTTTGATCCTCATTCCTAAGTGATTAAACGCGGGTTTTATTATACAACAAGTGATAAGGTGGTTTGTCTGACCTAAACCTTAACCAGAAATCAGAATTTCATTTGTCTGATAAAATTAAGCATTAAGCACGTTGTATAATAATTTGAATTACGAAAACATCATTGATTATAAGAACATGGATAAAATATTCATACAGAAGCAATTCAGGGACACCCCCTAGCATTGGGGGGTTTAGCCTCTCATAATACTCAAAGACAAAAGATTAAAAATTAAAGATATTACAAGTGGTTGTTGATGAAAGTTGATCTTCAATTTCTTGCGATCTTGAAGATCTCTTCTCTTCTCCACACCTTGCAAGGTTGCTTCCTCTTTTCGTATCTTTTCTTTTCACGATCCAAAAGTCCATTTCTCAATGCTCCAAATCCAACTAAATAGTTTCCAAATAATTAAAAATAATGCCAAATGCCCAAAATGCCCTCCAGATGTCCACAGGAGTTAAAATAAGAAAAATCAGAATTTTAAGCGAAATGGCCAACACGGGCCGTGTCAGGTGACACTGCTGCCCGTGTTGGATCCTCTGTAGGTTCAACAAGGCATGCCAAGCTGACACGGGCCGTGTCAGGTGACACGGGCACCAGTGTCATCCCACTATTTTACTGGGTTCCTGATAGTTTGTTCTGCACATGCTGACACGGGCCGTGTCAGGTGACACGGGCACCCGTGTCAGCCCCCCTGTTTTGTCTGTTTTTCGCTTTTCCTTAAGTCTCTAACCTCTCTTCTTCCGGTACACACTTTCGGACTTTTAATCTAAATTGGAAACCAACATTCTACAAAGAAACGCATAAAATGCGACAAAAGGCGAAAAACTACTAATGTAACATAAAACAAACGGAAAATCATACAATGCAATAAACTGAAGAAATCACTAAAATAAAACATAAAAGTTACCAATTCATGAAGATCCCATGCTGGATAGATGATGAAAACTGAGTGTAAATGGTGGCCGATCACACATCTAGAACACACACCCTATCTCTAAACCTCATCACACCATTCTTATCGACTCAAAAATCACCTATATTACCTAGGTTGATTAACGTGAGACAACCTATCAAACTCAAATCGGATCTCCGACCCTCTCTGATATCTTCAAGGATACCACTTGTCATCTTTAACATACCCAACTTCACACTGTTAAGAGTTTCTTCATACATTAAACTCATATCTATAAATTGCTCAATCAGTTCTAACTCTCGAACCATAAACACCGACATGCGTAAGGACTTCCTACTTATCGCATCAACTACTACATTAGCTTTACCCAGATGATAACTTGAATCAAAATCATAATCCTTCAGAAGTTCAAGCTTTCTCCTCTGTCTCATATTCAACTCTTCTTATCAAATAAATATTTCAAACTCTTGTGATCACTGAGCACTTCGAATTTGGAGCCAAATAGGCAATGCCTCCAAATCTTCAACATGAATACCACTGCTACTAACTCAAGATCATTCGTAGGATAATTCCTTTCATGAACTCTCATTTGTCTCGAAGCATAAGCCACAACCTGACCATTCTGCATCAACAGACTTCCTAGACCCATCTTCAAAGCATCATAATATACAATAAGGGACTCACTTGGATTTAGCAAAAGCAAAACTAGAGCAAACATCAACTTCTTCTTGATTTCTAGGAAAATCTCTTCATAATGCACATCCCAAACCTAGGTTTGACCCTTTTGAGTCAACTGAGTTAACGATAATGCTAACTTTGAAAAAACTTCAATGAACTTCCTGTAGTAACCAGTCAATCCTAGAAAAACTTCTAATCTCAGTGGAAGACTTCAGAGTCTCCCATTGTAACATGGAGTCTATCTTCGATAGATCCACAACTATACCACCACTAGAATCACATGACTAAGGAAACTCACTCCCTTTAACCATAACTTGCACTTGGAAAAACTTTGCGTACAAATGGTTCTCTTTCAATGCCTATAATACAATTCTCAGATCACTCATAGCCTCATACTACCGTCCATCTTCTTCAGTAACAACACCGACACACCCCACTAAGAAATACTTGGTTAAACAAACTTCTTCTCAAGCAAATATCTCTTCAATTCCCCAACTCTGAAGTAGACATCCTATAAGGAGTCATCGACACCGAACTAGTACCAGATACTAAGTCTATAGAAAAATCCACTTTGCGCTCTGGAGGCAAATCACTGATGTCTTTAGAAAACACTTCAATAAATTCACACACTCCAGGAAGATCACGAACTACTTCCTTTCCTCTAGCTTCCAACAAAGCTAATATCACAAACACTTGTGCCATATCCAAACGGACCCTCTCACTTCCTTAGCTGATACAAACGTTAACTCTTCACCTCCATCAAATTCAAATTCACGCTCTGGAGGGAAGGCGCATATATCTTCAAGAAAACATCGAGAATCACACACCACTGGCATAACACTAGTCATCACATTGCTCTCTACTCTCCGAGAAGCAACATTAACAATACCTGATCGTTTTCCCTAAGGACTTCCCAACTTTACCGGAAGATAGGAATCTCGAATCCACATCATCTTCAGTGTTAGGAATAACACAACTTTACCATCACCTGAGCTCTTACAATCAGCGACACACTGCACCAACTTATCAAAACAATTGGTAAACACTTGTTTTAACTCCAACCAATTCATTCCAAGAATAAAGTCAACTTGTTCCAATAAAATACAAACCGTATACATCCTCAGGGAATACGTCAGGATACTCAACACACTACTGGCTCATCTCTGGCCAAAACATCGCCTTCCCCCTCACAAGGAAGCGACTAACGAGAACACCTGACTGTATCCCCTCAAGGATCACACCATTTTTCTAATCGACACCGTCCTCGAATCTGACCTCTCTTTGGGTTCAGGAAAAGAACAAGATTCTCAAAACAGGTTAACTAGCCAACACTGCACTCTTGCATGCAATAACATGATGTCCAAGCTCTATACAGTTGGAACATCCAAGAGAAGCAAACACTTCTCCCCCACTTGTTTCATCCCCAACCTGCAGATGGAAAACAAAACAAGCATCAACAATGTTCTCACACACATGTTGCATACTGTAAGACCCCAATTTTGACCCTAAGATCCCTCATGCCATCTTATCATTTGCATTGGCTTTGGGGTCACACCTTGGTATCCTCCTTACCTCTCATTCATTGGGTTTGTATTGGTAGATATCACTAAGAACTTTTGATTGTATCATACTCTGTTTTTATTTCTTTACTAACCAAAATATCAAAAATATATCTAGTGTAACTTTGTTTCTTTTGTAGGTAATTGTAGCGGTGTATTCGTCGCTATATGATTTATTGATTAAACCATAAGCAAAGCATACAATGAATCGAGTCGCCACCTCACTTTTATTTATCCTAAGGACTGGTTAAAAAGCGAACAAAAACCTAAGAAGTTTTACATGTAGAAAACTAATGAAAAGATCAGAGAATCTGGGTAAGGGGTAAATTACGCAATGGGAAGGTGTTAGGCACCCATCACGTCCTAGGTACTCCTAGGGAGCCCTTTTCACACTTGTTGTATAAAAAATGTTTATTTGTTTTGACATATTGTGCAAACATGAATGGGATGATGAGAAAAGAATGTACAATTTTATTATTTTTGTGTTTGAACGGATGAACCCGTTGCCTACGTACCTTCCATCAAAGGTAAGGATCAAAACGCCGTAGTTCGGCTAAAAGATTTCCAAAAATTTGTGAGTTCATTTTAAAACACAAGCATTAAGGTTTTTCATTACCAATGGGAGAAAACTCAACCAACATCAACAATCCACCATGCGAGGATGGCTTCAACATACTAGTGAGGGGTTAACCCTATAATAAGTATGGAAGACTTACAATCACTCACTAAGGATAAGGTAAGATTTACGTCAACCACTATGGTAATTAAAACTTAAGGCTAATGCATGAAAACATATTAACAATGGACAAAGCCAAAACAATTGAATGGGTGAAGTTAATTGATTATGATTATTCACAAAATATGGTCAAGGTATGATTAAGATTGATTCAAAGAAGTGTTATGAAAAGTGAAGTTTGAAAAATCAAGGACTTATGGTCCAGGTTTCTAATTTGAAAAGACATGAGAAAGTTTGCACAACAAGTCAAAGTTTTTTGAAAGCAAAGTGTGAAAAGGTTTAGGACAAAGAGGGTATGGATGATGGAATGTAAAACTTCTTAAAAAGGTTCACCTCTTGAAATCATATAGAAGATGATTCAAGTGTGTCCTTAGGAATAGCAACAAAGCAAGCAAATAAAAGGCAAGGTGATACCGGATGCCATCAATGGACTTATACCAATCTCACAGACAACAGCGGATACCGGATACCAATAAATGGATTTACACCAATCTCCTAAAACAAAACAATGATACCGGATGCCATCAATGGTCTTATACCAGTCTCACAAAGCAAAAACGGATATCGGATACCAATAAATGGGTTTACACCAATCTCCTAAAGTAAAACAAAACTTGGATGTCAGATGCCAATCTATATGGACTTATACCAACCTCCAAAGGATGATCATAGGAATACAAATGCCAACAACATGGACTTATAATTGCATCCTCACATACAACAAACAAACAAGTATTTAAGCAAAGAGGATATGAGTGACCAAATGAAATGGTCTTACACTCTATCCCTTCCAAATCCTAGGAACAATGGCCAAAGAACATGGTCTTACAATTGTCCTCAATGGGTAAACCAAACATGGATCACAAAGATATGCAATGATGATCATTCAATAATGAACAATCAATGATGATAAGTTCACAAAGGCAAGCAAGCATGTACAAATGCAACAAGCAATCAATCAGACAGAGTCATTTAGCACTCACTATAACCAAACAATTAGGCTCAAGCAAAGGGTTAGACTTAAAAGTCAACTGGAATAGGGTAAATGGTGCTCTTAACCTTGACATTGAGAGCCAAGGTGAATCGGATGAAAGGATATGAGGGGTGTGCCTCATCACTCTTATCCTTGGCCAGGGAGAGTATTGAATATCAGAAGGTGTGGGAGTTCAGAAAGATGGAACTCTCTCCACAAGTTAGACTCGATAGATCTTGGGTTTTTTACTCACTATGCATCAACACATGTGGTGTGAGCAAGGTGAGTGACTCACAGAATAGTAGGAGATAGGCTACATATCTCTTTTGTCTACCAATTTCCTCACATGAGGTCTTTACTTGCTTGGGGACAAAGTTAAACAATCACAAACATCGCCTCTTAAGGAGGACTTCAGACAGTTGCCTGGCTAAATAACAAGCCAGGTCTTCCAGACTACATGGAGACAAGAGAGTCTACCTCAATGCTTAAGCAAGGCAAAGCAATAGCAAGTTCTCAAAGGAACTAAAGCGACTATGGTACCTGAAATCAATCAAATATAATCACTATCCCAATCACAAAGTCAAAACAGACAAGTTATGAACCAACAGACAACACAATCAATCACATGTGCAAAGCACAAGCTCAAGGCAAGTGAGCTAAGCATCCTACAAAATAAAACAAGTTAGTTCATAACAATCAACCAAATTGAAACAACTTGAATTAATCTCTTCAAAGCATTTGCTTCTTAACCTGAAAAGTCAAACTCAAACATGAGAAGTAAGACCACTAGGAAAAGCCTAGGGTCAAAAGGAGGTGAAAAATTCAAAACAGCAAGTGTAAATTGATCAAAATCAAGATTTATCAATTAAGAATAAAATCCAATTGGTCTCACATCAAAAGCATTCATCAATTGCATCTCATAAGCTAAACATGTCAAATTATGCATTTTGGAATCACATTGGAGCAAACAGAATGATCACAATCAAACCAATATCAAAATAGCTCAATAAATTCCCAGAAAATTCAAGCTTAAACAGAACACATTCAATGAGTAACATATAAAATTTCATGCTATTTGGACCAGGGGAAGTAAGTCAATGAAAATCATAAAGTCAACACAAGTTCATACAAGCTCATACATGGCATCAAAACATGCATCCACTTCAACCAATCATAAAACAGAGATAAAAGATGATAAATGAATGGGACTAAAACCATGGCAAATCTCAAGATGTCTACAATACACATGCCAAATTTCAAATCCATACAATTAATAACCAGAATTTCACAAATCAAATGGGAACATGTATCACAAAAAGTCAACAAATGACTAAACAGCAAATAAAATCCCAATCAAATAGGAAATGCCTTCAAAAATCCCATAAAAATTCACATGTAAAGTTAGCATCTAGATGTAATCTCATGCAAAAATCCAGAGGAAATCATGTTCAACAAGCATAGAAAATAAAATCAAGAAGATGCACAAAGCATGGCATGGCACAAAATGTAACACTCCAAAGATCATATCATATCTCTCAATCCAGGAACTCAAAAATTACAAACCACATATGAAAATGACCAGGAGTGAGTCTAGAATGCACATGTAAAATTTCACACATTTTGGAGCAAGCATCAAGATTTCATGAATGGAATGGCAAAGCATATGCAAGAAACATACATGAACAAAGATATTAGACCAAAATAAAACACAGCCGTGCACAACTTGTGATATCATGCTCATAAAAAACTAGAGGAAAAATGGAGATCAATTCAAAAATCCTCACACAATTTGGATCATCCAAGAATTATTTATGATTTTTTGAAGTTTGATCACAAAATGAAATAAACATTTAGAAATAATATGAAATTAAAAGCTGGCAGTGGCAAAAGCGTAATTAAGCCGTTCACTTAATGAAACTCTGCGTTTCATTAAGTGATGTGTCAGCGTGCGATTGGACACATGGGAGAAAAACAGCTGAAAGCATGCAAAAGGCGCAGGCGATGGATCGAAGCAGATTCGAGAAACAAAATTCAAAAGTACTGGACGCGTTCATCATCATTTCAAACTGTTCATCATCAACATGAACAAATTTTCACAAAAACTATCATGCCATATACCAATCGAAACGTCTCATCATGTAGAACATCAATCCAGCAAGCATTTAACCTAAATCTACTCATGCTAACCAGATCGAGCTAAATAAGTTTCACATTCAAATGTTCAGATCCACATAACTTCATCAATACCTAACGAAAATTCATGATCTAAGTTGCAGCGAGCTCAGCAAGGAATGATCTATCAAAGCCACATCATGATTTCAAGAATCGAAAGATTCGAATTCTTACCTCTCGATGTTGCAGTTCGTGAATCTGGTGATTTCGCGGCTTGGAAGTTGAAAACAGAAGTCCAATGATGATTAGGAAGATGACTGGAAGTGGAAATTCAGCTCGACATAGCTTGATGATGAAGAAACTTCAAGATGCCATGGATGCTCAAGATGTTAACAGTTGCGATTCAGCCAAGTTCCTCGTGGTTTCTCCTTCAACAGATGATCAATAGTACCTACAAATGATGATTAACACAAGAGAAACCAAAAAGAATCATGAAATTCGAAGGAAAAAGTGAGAAAAAGTTTGAAGAATTTTGAGAGAATTTTGAGATTTTTGGATTTGGATCTGAGAAAATGAATGTGGATCCCGATTTTCAGTTACAATTAGGTATATATACCTCCTGTTAATCAGCTGTGCTAATCATGCTTAGCAAAATGGAATTGGATTAGCAAATTTCACATGTTATGCAATTTGGCACAAATGCCCCTATGTAAGTGTGATCAATGGAACAGTGCATAAATCATGTGCTAGCAAGTCACAAATTCAATTTCAAGGCAATTAGAATTGGTTTGGCTTGAAAAGGATGCATATTTTCAAAAATGATATTTTCCCACCAAAATTCAAAATGAAATTGTAAGACCCCAATTTTTGCCCTAAGATCCCTCAAGGCATCATATCATATCATATCATTGCCTCAAGGATCATTGTGCATCTTTGCTTGCCTCCTAGTGGGTGGGTATCTTGTGAGTGTGATTCTTGATCACCAAACATGTATAGCACTTGTATATCATTGCTTTTCATTTTTTTACTAACCCAATAGTACAAAAATATTGTCATCTAACCATGTTTCTTGCAGATGAAGCAAACTAGGTCAAAACAGTCAAATCATTCATTGAGCCATAGATGGTGGCCATTCTTGAAGAAT
Source organism: Lathyrus oleraceus (assembly GCF_024323335.1). Classification (NCBI taxonomy): domain Eukaryota; kingdom Viridiplantae; phylum Streptophyta; class Magnoliopsida; order Fabales; family Fabaceae; genus Lathyrus; species Lathyrus oleraceus. The sequence continues at coordinate 302,115,920 of NC_066580.1, read as the reverse complement.
TTGGGCACCATGATCATTCATCAAGAGTTCATTTGAGTTGTGATACCATTTGGAATCAAAATCTCAAGAGAAAGAGACTTGAAATTCATCAAAGCATGGCTCAGTCAACCAAAACCCTAGCAAAGTCAACTGTGGTCAACTGTGCATTTAATCAGGAATTGGAAGGTGTGGGATGGTTGGAAAGGTCTCATTCATGTCCATATAAGCCTCAATTGACATTTCAAACATCCACAGTGAAGGATTTGAGGTCAGACGAAAAGTTTCCCAAAATAGTAATGACCTGTAATTTTCACCTGCCAAAAATGGAAAGTCATTCTCCTCAAAATTACATGTCCAAGAAAGCTTCAAATCAAAATTTGTCCAACATGAAAGTTGAAGATCTTGCTCTTGCCTTTCCAAAAAGTCCAAGAACACTCATTTCTCATGTGTGGTTGGCAAGTTATGATCAAATCATTTTCAGAAAAAGTTGAAATTCAAAGTGCCATAACTTTTGAATGGAAAGGCCAATTTGGGTGATTCTTTTTTGAGCAAACCACATTTGACATGAAATTTCATGATGCATCATCACATTTCATCAAAAATCATCATAGCAAAAGTCCATTTTTCAAGTGTTCATTTTGCATTTTGGTGTGAAAAATAGTCAATTTGAAAAATACATGTCATTTGCACTTCAAACCATTTCCAACACATTCTAAATGGAAAATGTGACTTGTTTCAGCTGCACTTTTACTGTTCCATTGGCTGCAATTGGAAAAGGGCATTTTGGCCACTTAACATGAAATTGCATCTCACTAATTCACATCACTCTTGCTAATCTTGTTTAACAAATTGGATTAGTACATCATATAAAGCCTTAATCATAACTGAATTCGAGATCCACAATCATTTTCTTAGATCCAAAGCAAAAATTTCCAGAATTCTCTCAAATTTTCTTCACACTTTTTTCACCTTTTTGATCGAAATTCTTGATTCTTTCTGCTTCTTGTTGCACTAATCCTCTTCTGCAGGTGAAATTGAAGATCTGTTTGAAGCTAACAGTGGAAGAACACTTGGAAATCGCAACTGTTGCAACCTTGAGCATCCATGGCAATTCGCGATTTCTCCATCATCAAGCATTTCTGAGCTGAGCTACCACTTGTATTCACCTTCCTAAGCATCCTAGACATTCTGTTTTGGTAATTGGAGGTTCGAAACACACAAGAACACGAGCTGCATAATCACAAGGTGAGATTTCAAAACCTTCGATTCTTGAAATTGACATGTGGCTTAGGTAGATCGTACAACATAGAGTAGAATGCAATTCGAATCATGTAAATCCATCAAGTATTCATGTAGAAATCTTGATTTGAAGTTTGGACATCAAAGCTTTTCTTGATCGAATCTTTTACTATGTTGAGTTCTGGATAAAATCAGTGTGATATTATTGATCTTTGTTGAAAGATGAACCGATCCATATATCGTTTGTGCATTTCCATGAAGATTCGTTCATGAGCATGATGAACACCAAGAACACGTTGAAGGTGTTCAGTTTCTTTCCCCAGAATGCGTCCAGATCTTCATTGCCTGGCTTTAGTTTTTGAATTTGTGTTTCCCGCCTCCGCTGGCCATTCGCGTGATGACACCTCCGTTAATGAAACGGAGCGTTTTGTCCACGCCTCTCCGTAATTACGAAAATGCCACGGCCTTCATTTTAATTCATTTTAGTCTTAAATATTTATTTCATTTCATCATTTAACTTCAAAAAAATCACAAAATATTCATGGATGATCCAAATTGAGTGAGGATTTTTGCATTGATCTCCATTTTTCCTCTAGTTTTTTATGAGCATGATATCACAAGTTGTGCACGGCTGTGTTTTTATTTTGGCCTAATATCTTTGTTCATGTATGTTTCTTGCATATGTTTTGCCATTTCATTCATGTAATCTTGATGCTTGCTCCAAAATGCTTGAAATTTTATATGCATGATCTAGACTCTTTCCTGGTGATTTTGGTATATGGTTTTCTAATTTTGCATTTCTGGATTAGGAGATATGATGTGATCTTCATGAGTGTGACCATGTGTACACACTAGTTTTTGTTCAACTTCTTGAATTTTGTTTCCATGCTTATGTTATGCCAATTACTCTGGAATTTTGCATGTGATTACATCTGTATGTCTAGTTTGAGCATGATTTTTTGTAGGATTTGTTGATCAATTTCCTATTTGATTGGGGTTTTATTTTCTGTTTAGTCATTTGTTGACTTTTTGTGATACATGTTCCCATTTGATTTGTGAAATTCTGGTTATTAATTGGATGGATTTGAAATTTGGCATGTGTATTTTAGACATCTTGAGGTTTGCCCTGGTTTTAGTCCCATTCATTTATCATCTTTTATCTCTGTTTTATGATTGGTTGAAGTGGATGCATGTTTTGATGCCATGTATGAGCTTGTATGAACTTGTGTTGACTTTATGATTTTCATTTCCATACTTCCTCTGGTCCAAATAGCATGAAATTTGATATGTAGCTCATTGAATGTGTTCTGTTTAAGCTTGAATTTTCTGGGAATTTATTGAGCTATTTTGGTATTGGTTTGATTGTGATCATTCTGTTTGCTCCAATGTGATTTCAAAATGCCTAGTTTGACATGTTTTGTGTATGAAATGGATTTGGTGCATAGTTTTGATGTGAGACCAATTGGATTCTACTCTTGTTTGATAAATCTTGGTTTTGATCAATTTTCATTTGCTGTTTTGAATTTTTCACCTCCTTTTGACCCTAGGCTTGTCCTAATGGTCTTACTTCTCACATTCGAGTTGTTTTTTCAGGTTAAAGAAGCAATTGCTTTAAGGAGTTTAATTCAAGTTGATTGAGTTTGGTTTAATTGATTGTGATGAACTAACTTGGTTTATTTTGTAGGATGCTAACTCATTTGCTTTGAGTTTGTGCTTTGCACATGTGATTGATTGTGTTGTCTGTTGGTTCTTAACTTGTCTGTTTTGACTTTGTGATTGGGATACTGATTATATTTGATTGATTTCAGGTACCATAGTCGCTTTAGTTCCTTTGAGAACTTGCTATTGCTTTGCTTTGCTTAAGCATTGAGGTAGACTCTCTTGTCTCCATGTAGTCTGGAAGACCTGGCTTGTTAATTAGCCAGACAACTGTCTGAAGTCCTCCTTAAGAGGCGATGTTTGTGATTGTTTAACTTTGTCCCCAAGCAGGTAAAGACCTCATGTGAGGCAATTGGTAGACAAAAGAGATATGTAGCCTATCTCCTACTATTCTGTGAGTCACTCACCTTGCTCACACCACATGTGTTGATGCATAGTGAGTAAAAACCCAAGATCTATCGAGTCTAACTTGTGGAGAGAGTTCCATCTTTCTGAACTCCCACACCTTCTGATATTCAATGCTCTCCCTGACCAGGGATAAGAGTGATGAGGCACACCCCTCATATCCTTTCATCTGCTTCACCTTGGCTCTCAATGTCAAGGTTAAGAGCGCCATTTACCCTATTCCAGTGGACTTTTAAGTCTAACCCTTTGATTGAGCCTAATTGTTTGGTTATAGTGGGTGCTAAATGACTTTGTTTGATTGATTGCTTGTTGCATTTGTACATGCTTGCTTGCCTTTGTGCACTTATCATCATTGATTGTTCATTATTGCATGATCATCGTTGCATATCTTGTGGTGTGTTTGAGTTTACCCATTGAGGACAATTGTAAGACCATGTTCTTTGGCCTTTGTTCCTAGGATTTGGAAGGGATAGAGTGTAAGACCATTTCACTTTGTCACTCATGTCCATTGCTTAAATGCATTGTTTGTTTGTTGTATGTGAGGATGCAATTGTAAGACCATGTTGTTGGCGTTTGTATTCCTATGATCATCCTTTGGAGGTTGGTATAAGCCCAGATAGATTGGCATCTGACATCCAAGTTTTGTTTTGTTTTAGGAGATTGGTGTAAACCCATTTATTGGTATCCGATATCCGCTTTTGTTTGTGAGATTGGTATAAGACCATTGATGGCATCCGGTATCACCTTGCTTTTATTTTGCTTACTTGCATTGTGGCCCATTCCTAAGGACACACTTGAATCATCTTCTATATGATCTCAAGAGGTGAACCTTTCTAAGAAGTTTTACGTTCCATCATCCATACCTTCTTTGTCCTAAACCTTTTCACACTTTGATTTCAAAAACTTTGACTTGTTGTGCAAACATCTTCATGTCCTTTTCAAGTTAGAAACTTGGACCATAAGTCCTTGACTTTTCAAACTTCATATTTCATAACACTTCTTTGAATCAATCTTAATCTTACTTTGACCATATTTGTGAATACTCATAATCAATTAACTTCACCCATTCAATTGTTTTGGCTTTGTCCATTGTTAATATGTTTTCGTGCATTAGCCTTAGGTTTTAATTACCATAGTGGTTGATGTAAATCTTACCTCATCCTTAGTGAGTTGATTGTAAGTCTTCCATACTTATTATAGGGTTAACCCCTCACTAGTATGTTGAAGCCGTCCTCGCATGGTGGATTGTTGATGTTGGTTGAGTTTTCTCCCATTGGTAATGAAAAGCCTTAGTGCTTGTGTTTTAAAATGAACTCACTAATTTTTGGAAATCTTTTAGCCGAACTACGGCGTTTTGATCCTTACCTTTGATGGAAGGTACGTAGGTGTCATACCCCAAAATTTGCCCATTAATATTTCAAGACATTTTTCAGGGCACTCCGACTCATTTTTATGACACTGATCTTAAAGGAACGAAGGCCCAGCTCACGAATGGCTCAATCCAGAAAATGGCCCAAACTGGCCTGTTCGCTACACGTTCGCTACACGCTCGCCTAACGAACGTTCGCTACACGTTCGCCTAGCGAACGTTCGCTACACGCTCGCCTAGCGAAGCTGACAGATAACAGAAAATTCTGGGCTTCATTCTGAGCCCATTAGGTCATGAAAAAAGGCATTATAAATACCACAACTCCAGTCAGAAAAAGGGAGGACGAAAAAGGACGAAAGAGGACGAAAAAGGACGAAAGGAGAACCCTAGCAAGCAAACCCTAGCGCTCACAGACGGAAAACCCTGAAGGAAAAGCCGGCGGCAGCAAGGTCACTTCCGCTCAATTCGATCTGATCGGCCAATTCAAGGTTACAATTCGATTACAAACAGGTTGGCATTGCTATTACTACCTTATGTTCTTAATTTGCACCTGGTATCATGATTGAATTTATGAAACTATCTTAAGTTTTACATATGAATTTAAGTATGCATGAACATCTGAATGTCTAACCACATAAGCTCTGTAATGAATGCTATAAGGTGTGAAGCTTGCTGACATTATGCTGTTATCAAAACCAGAATCCGCAGCCGCTCGCTAGCACATCGCTAAGCGAGCATGCAGCGAGTATTCGCTAAGCCTTCGCTAGGCGAGGCAGCGGCGACCGGGACAGTCGCTGATTTTTCTGTTCTGTCCTTTGCTAACCTGTCATGTTTTTATCATAGCCATGCATTGTTTATCTGACCCTACTGCTGTTCTGGTTTCTTTTGCGGTGCAATCCTTGATTGCATCCTGACTTGGTACTCTAACCCGTTTGCTGAATTTTGTAAAGGTTCACCTTTCCCAGGAAAAGATTGCTGTCTAGGTCTTCCACTTTATTTGTGGGATACCCTTGTGGAGTTTCACCCTAAATTACCTAATTAATTTTAATGTATTAATTTTAATGTATTAATTTTAATGTATTAATTTTAATGTGTAGATTCATCCTAATTACCTAATCGATTGTAAAATACGGCCTCTAAATATATGATCTTGGACCTCTCTTTTGCCTTACGATATTACGGTACCACGGTCATGTCCCGCGAATGTGGGGATACACTTAGCAATGGCCCTTCGATTAAATCATCATAAAATAAATCATAGTCCCTCGGATGTTGCCTTCGAATATATGATTTCGTCCCTCGATGACCCTTCGGTGTAGCCTACGGTTAAATGATGATCGTCCCTTCGAATGCTAAGGTATCCTTACAACTGTTGCCTTCAATGACCTATCGATGACCCTACGATGACCCTTAAACATCCAAAGGGTAAAATTACTTACTTCTCAATAGTAAGGACAGTTTTACCCTCATAAGGATAGGAAACGTTCATAACGACCTTAGGAAGGTATAACTCTCAATTGCTGGATCATGACCTAAAACATTTCCCACCCCTCACACTTTGCAAATCCTAGAAAATCACCACTTGGTATACATTCATACTAGAATCATTACCAAGTTACATTTTTCTAAACCGTTTTCAAAATCAAACGAGATAAATACTTTGTATACATTCATACGAGAATCATTACAAAGTTAAACTCTCTTTTCGAAACATTTTTTAAACAATTCACGAACACTTTTCAGACAAAAATATAAGTGATCCAGCAATTAAGAGCCCATGGATAACCATGGATACAAAGGGTGTTAACACCTTCCCTTTGTATAATGTACCTCCCGAACCCAAAAATCTATTGAGGTCTTTCCTGTTCTTTTCCACCTTTCCTTATTGGATAAAAGAAAAGTCGGTGGTGACTCTTGCTATCCGCGACATTGCGATAAAAAGCAAAACACCCCAAGTCAGTTCACCGTATGACAGAACTGGCGACTCTGCTGGGGACGATTACAAGAGAGGTTACCTTAAAAAACAAGATCACTTATTTAAAATTGTCTGATTTACTTTTAAGGGATTGCTTGGGTATTCTTGAGTGAAAGATCCTACACCCGGATCTAGTGTACCTTAGGTAAGTAACAATAGATCATCGCGACTATCCGGCGTATACTGGAATGGTTAAAATGATGGCTACGGTTAATGTGACACTTTGGATGTCCTGATGTTCCTCATGTTTACTTGAGGAAAAATTTGGCATCTACGCGGTGTCATTAAAGCATTAACCAGACCTTTAGAACCCTAATTGACTCATCCTGGCCATTAGAAAGTAGTGAGATAACTGACTTCGGTTCCGACTGGGGTTGGTTGAGACTCGATACTACACTCTTTGAGATTGGACTTTAGGGAAGTTTCGGTCAACCACTTGGTGTTGCACTGAAGTGGACTTAAAGGAAGGTCGGTGATTTGAGATCCTTCTAGAACCCGGTTACTATTCTAGGACAGGTTGAACCAACTAAACTTCAGTGGGGAAGGTACTTACCTATGGAACTCATGCAAGCCTTAAAACCTAGGAATGATGGTTGTGTGACTTGCTTGTGCTTGTTATTTATTTAACATCTTAACATCATAACATCATGACATCATAACATTGTACTAACCATTTCAAGGACTTAGGGATTTAACTTTGCTCTGTTTTGTAAGGCTATGGCTCCCAGGAAGACCATCCGGATCAATTTTGTAGCAATCTCTCCTCAACTGTAGAATTTAGTGTCAGAGCTCCCCGATCATGCCCAGTTCATCAAGAAACACGGTTCTCTCCTCAATTTGGTTACCACTGGTTTCAAAGAAGATATGATGAGAGTTTTATTCCAGTTCTTCGACCCTAAACATCATTGCTTCACATTCCCAGATTATCAGTTGGTACCTACACTGGAAGAATTCTCCAGATTGCTTGGGATACCTATCCTTGATCAAATACCTTTCAGTGGTTTAGAAAAGGTTCCGAAGTCTGAAGAAGTTGCCGCAGCTTTACACATGACGAAGTCCGACATTGAAGCTAATTGGGTAACAAGGAGTGGAGTTAAGGGTTTACTTGCCAAATTCCTGACAAATAAGGCCCGAGAATTCTTAAAAGTTATGAATGTCCGTGCTTTCGAAGACATCCTGGCATTGCTAATCTATGGCTTGGTGTTATTCCCTAATCCAGACCAATTCATAGACATGAATGCTATTAAGATATTTCTCACTCATAACCCTGTACCTACCTTGCTGGGAGACATTTTGCATTCCCTCCACACTCGTACCATGAAGAAGCAAGGGACTCTCATGTGCTGCATACCTTTGTTGTCTAGGTGGTTTATTTCGCACCTTCCTCAATCAATCTTGAAGAACGAGCAGAATTTGAAATGGTCTCAAAGGATAATGTCGCTCTCCCACCCAGACATCTGTTGGTGTCCTCAGTTCAAGGAAAATGTTACCATCATTGACCGTTGTGGCGAGTTCCCTAATGTACCACTCCTAGGGATAAGAGGAGGTATTACTTATAATCCTGCTTTAGCTCTGCGACAGTTTGGTTGTGCTCGAAGAGATGGTCCACATGAAATGATCATCGAAGGCATTGTGTTCGACTATGACAACGATTCCCAAGGCCTCCGTCAAAGATTTGTACGAGCTTGGGGCATGGTGAAGAGAGGTACGTTAGGACAGAAAAATTCTATTCCTATGGAACCTTATCTCAGATGGGTACGCGCCAGAGCTCGTGAACTTGTCATGCCATATCTTGCAATCGGACCTCAGATTGTCGAACCTGAAGCTGAAGGAGGTGCTCCTCAGATCATTCCTTATCCAGATATGCCTACCAATGTTGAGGAACTAAAGAGATCCTGGATCCAGTTGAGAGAAGAAAGGGATACTTTCGAGACTCAGTTCGTCGCAGAAAGGAAGAAAGTGTTAGAACTTACCAGTCAGCTTAATGAGGAACGAAGACTCAATGCGTATCTTCGCCCAAAAAGAAGTCGCCCCTGGGAGACTTGAGCTTTCATTGTATTTTTATTATTATTCCTTTTGTAATGAACATTGGTCAAAGAAATTAGCAATAAACATTTCTCTCTTGTTGGTGATTTACGCAAAGTTAAATTCCAAAAGTCCTTGAAAACATTTCATGCATTGCACGACATAACATAACACTGCATAACAGGTATTCTACAAGTTCAATGTTCTCACGGTCTTCATTGCAAACAGAAAAATGGATCTCGAACAAACTGTCAAAGATCTCCAGACTCAGAATGCTCAATTCAAGGAGATGATGCTAAGCTTATCCAAGGGGCAGGAGGAACTGAAGGCTCTTTTGCTCGAAAAGAAGAAAGACAAGAAAGCTGTGAGTTTCATTAACCCGGGAAGAAGGCGTAAAGGACAGGCCGTAGGAGTCAAGTTTGGAATCCCGAATGGTCCAGAAGAGGGGGCGGAGAATGATTCAGAGGAAGAGAATGTTGATTTCTCCAACCCTGAGGATGACGATGAAGATTATGAAAATGAACAGTACTCTCCAAGAGATGATAAGTACAAGTTGCTGGAAGAACGTATGCTAGCTATGGAGGGTCAGAAGGCGCCCGGTCTGGATTTCGAAAGTTTGGGTCTGGTCTCCGATGTGACCATTCCTCGCAAATTCAAAATCCCCACTTTCACTAAGTACGATGGTGCGTCTTGTCCTCAGATGCATCTGAGAGCTTATGTGAGAAAGATTCAGCCGCATACCACTGACAGGAAGCTATGGATCCATTTCTTCCAAGAGAGCCTGTCTGGCACACAGTTGGAATGGTATTATCAGCTCGAGAGCTCTGACATCCGCACCTGGACTGATTTAGCAACAGCTTTCTATAAACAGTACCAGTATAACTCTGAACTAGCACCTACCCGGCTACAGTTGCAGAATATGACTATGGGATCTAAAGAAAACTTTAAAGAATATGCTCAAAAGTGGAGAGATTTGGCTGGCAGAGTCAAACCCCCTATGACTGACAGAGAATTGGTGGACATGTTCATGGGCACACTGACCGGCCCATTCTACAGCCATCTACTGGGAAGTTCTTCATCAGGTTTCACTGAACTTATATTAACAGGTGAACGTGTTGAAAGCGGCATCCGAAGTGGAAAGATACAGGCGGCTACCTCTGCAAGCACCAAAAGGTCCTATCAGGGGAGGAACGAATCAAATGCTGTGTACGGTCAAAAGGGTCGTAACAAGAAAAACCGTGACCACGACATTGGAGCAGTTACGATTGCAGCACCACCATCTCAAAACTTCCAGCCTAAACAAGACAGGCCAAGAAGGCAGTTCACCAGGATCAATATGACCTTGGCACAGACACTGCAGGGAATGCTAAAGGCAAATTTGATCGCCCTTAGAGATCCTCCTACAAATCCCAACACTACCTCTTCTCGTTATAATCCCAATGCCAGGTGTGCATATCACTCCGATAGCCCCGGGCATGATACAAACGATTGCTGGTCATTGAAGAATAAGATTCAGGATATGATCGAAGCTGGAGAAATTGAGTTTGAGCCTCCGGAGACTCCTATTGTCATCACTGCTCCCATGCCTAACCATGACAAGACTGTTAATGCTGTGGATGACGATGCTCACGTTTCTAATGTGGCGAACTTAACATCTCCTCTCCCGATCATAAAGAGGAATTTATTGCAAGCTGGTTTATTTCCAGGTTGTGCTGAAGATTGCAATCTCTGCATACTCCGACCAGATGATTGTTGGCAATTGAAGAATGGTATTCAACGGCTGATGGATGATCGTACAGTTCTCTTCGAAAAGATTCCTAAGGCGGAAAACCCTATTGAAGAAATATCTGTGATTGCTAGATCCAAAGTTCCAGTGAAGATTACCGCTACTAAAGCGCCTGTGAAGATTATTGCTGAGCCCAGGGTAGCTCCCCTAATCATTACTGCACCTGGCCCGATCCCGTATTCCTCAAGCAAAGCTATTCCGTGGAATTATGGCGGTGATGTTTACATCCATGGCGTAAAGCAAGTTGATAATTCTGCTAATCCTAATGGCATTGTTGGGACTAGTAAAATTACTCGAAGTGGAAGGATCTTCTCTCCAGAAATCTCGCCTCCGGTCCTTGAAACTCGAGGAAAGGAACCAGTCGATCCTCCTCAGTCAGAGGCACCGGTCGAAGTTACTCCCGAAGATATTGCCAAACAAGAAATGGAAGAAGTGCTGAAAATCATTCGCAAGAGTGATTTTGATGATGTAGAACAGTTGGGGCATACCCCGTCTAAGATCTCGATGTTATCCTTGCTATTATCTTCTGAATCTCATGCCAATGCATTGATAAAATTCTTGAAGACCGCTCATGTACCTCAGAAGACATCTGTCGATCAGTTCGAACATTATGTTGCTCACTTGGCTGTTGACAATGGCCTAGGCTTTTCCGACGCTGATCTGACACCAGCGGGAAAGAATCACAATAAAGCCCTGCATATCTCCATTGAGTGTAGGGGAATCACTTTGTCTCATGTGTTGATCGATAATGGCTCTTCCTTGAATGTGCTGCCTGTCATACCCCAATTTTGTCCGGGCATTTTAAATTTTTATAAATTCAATTTAATTTTCAGTTTACAACATATGTACATCATAATATGCATTTTATCATTAATAAAACCTAAAATATCATTCAAAATAAATTTATTGAAAATACAGACAAACCGGTTGATTCGTTTCTCAAGAACATGCAAAATCAGCGAGTAAAAAGTTTCAAAATTAAAATTGCAGACGCCAGTATTATTAATCTACCGTTCATGTAGTTTAACCTGGTGTGCTCGTTGTAGTTTTCAGAAGCTGTTTCAGTTGCGTTATGACCCGCCTGAGCCTTTTAACCGAGGCAAACTTATTTCAGAATTTGAAGAAACGCTGTATTTTTTCAATAAGTATATTTTGTGTTGATCATTTTAATGCATTCAATTTAATTTTTCAAGCAAATTTACATCCAATTTCTATTTATAATCAGTCATTTTATTCCTTTGATTCAAATATTCAAATTAAGTAATTAGAGATTTTTTTATTCATTTAAGTCAAAATATTGTTTAGAAATTTTTAATAAGAATTTTATTTAATAATAAATAATAATTATTATTATTTTCAAATAAAATAAATTGATATTATTGGATTCCTTGGCCAATTGACAACTAACACCTCACAATATCTCTCTTTCCCCACGAATGAGAAGGCGACAGCTAATGGACTTCTGGGATTTCCAATCCATCAATATGACTAGCTTTATTTTTGAAAAAGGGAGAAAAACAAAAAAAGATAGGGTGGCTGGACCACCGAATCTTTTAAAAGATCTTCTCTCAACGGTACACTAATGACTCTCTTTTCTTCCAACGGGAAGATAGGAAAATAGATAAAAAAGAACAGTTCTCTCTCTAAGTAGATACCACCAACGTCTCTCTGCTTTGAAGATCCCTTCTCTCTCCATTCACAAGAAGAACCAAAAAAACACACTCAAAGAAAACAAGCAAAGAAAAAGAGAGGACTACTATTCCTCTTCTCCACTACACTCGACGCACCCCTCAACTCACACCATTCACCATCAATAACCTAAACCTTCTTCCGCCATCGTCTCCACCCCCTTCTCACGCGCAATTCCATCTTTTTCCTTCGAAACCTCTCAACATTCCTCGTCGTCATTCACCCGCCACCACTCAACCCTCCATTACCGGCGAACCTTCTAACTCCGTCGAATCTCCACACCACCGCGCACCACCGCCGCGCATAAACCTATCGCCGCTGCGAACCACCGACTACACGCCGTTAACGTCACCCTCAACACCCTTCCTTTCCCCTACCTCCACGATCTAGTTTTCGACGCCGATACAACCTTCCGCCGTCAACCACTCGACCATTACCGGCGACGACATCTCCAACAACAACAACGCTGCCGACGAATTTCTTCAACGCCTTCCCCCTTCAGCTTCACCATCGTGGGATTTGGTCTGTGATGTCAAGATCTAGATGATTGTTGTTCAACTTCATTTTTCGGCATGGCGGTAATTGGTCAGAGAACGTGTGCGCGGTAGCAGGTAATCCTCGAAATTGTTTGATAGAATTTGTTTTTTCTTTATCTTCCAATTGTGGATTCTTTTCGATGTGGAATGTTGAACTGGTTTGTTAAAGTTTGCACCATTTTTATTAGTGGACTGATGTGTTAATCCTACAACATTCTACTGTTAATTTTGAACATGCCTGATAACTTTTACAGCATTAAAGCTAGTGATCCTAGACAGATGCTAATATTGGAGCAATTTCAATTTAAAATGAATATGATTTGCTTGAAATTAAAGGATGTATAAAAAGTTGGAAGAAGACGAAATATGTAGTGTCTTCATCGTTTTATTTCCAGTTCATGCATCTCCTAATTCCTAGCCTTTTCTTTGTTTCATGACTTTGGGTATTGAAGAAAAGAAAGGCAAACTGTCGTTTCACACTTGTTTGTGTTTGTACATTAATTCTTATTATATTAATTTTCATGTGATGTTATTGTTATTATTTCTAGCTTGTGCTTGTACATTAATTCTCATTATATTAATTTTCATGTGGTGTTATTATTATCATTTCTAGCAACGTACAGATCATGGCATTTGGATGAGAAGTTAGGCTCATTTTTGGTGTACCAATGTTTTATTACTTATACCCCCATGCATTACAATTCATGTGGCAATGTAAATACATTACTAAGTTACTTTTGATTTATTTTCATCATATCTTTAGTCGGATTAAACCCGTGGATTCGGCAATTTCATGTCGTTATACCACAAGAGTTTCAATAAATTAATAGAGCATTTCACCGCGTTACGATTCCGCGTATGACACAAATTATATTGTCATTTCGCTCTAACCGGTTTGAGCACATTGCGGTTCACTTATTTCTATCATTTTTTAATAAGTTAATTAATTAATCGAGATTTGTTTAAATTAATTAATTTTAATAATTAATTTTAATTATCTTGAATATATTGGTTTAAATCAAAGGATTTTTGGTGATTATTATTTTTTGTTATTATATTAAAATAGTTGATTTAATCAAATTGTAATTAATTAATTCTGTTTATTAGAAAGTTATTAATTTGCTTCACCATCATCTTAACTCTCATTCCATGACAATCTCACACTCATTTACAAAAATCATTATCACGTCAATCACGATTTCATTCAATTTCATCACCAATACAAAACTATTTTAAACCACTAAAATCACACAATTCTTGATTTAACATCAAGCCCATTTTCAAACACCTTTGTAAGTCGATTGCTTTAGGCATCGCCATCAACCTCACATAGCTTACTCTTGGGCTTTCTTACAATGAGACATATTCGATTTTAATCGAGTAGATGATTGATTCACTAAATAAAATCCAATTTATTCACAAAACACGAATTTAAAACCTCGATCCAATGTCGAGTATTTTCATTCAAATTAAAAATCACAATCAAACACCATTTCATTTGGAAATGAAAAGGGGGATGGCTTTGAGTTTTCAATTCCTCTCCTCGATTATTTGAATACGAGTTCTCTTACTCGGTTAGTCAAATAGTCGTCATTTCTATCCACTTAAGCAAATCAAAACATTCTTACAATAATAAGAAATGAAAAGGGAGATGACTTTGAGTCTTCAATTTTTCTCCTCGATTATTTGAATACAAGTTCTCTTACTTGGTCAGTCAAATAATTGTCGTTCCTTTACAAACTTCCAAACCCGATTAAATCAAATTATTTTCATAATAATGAAATGAAAAGGGAGGTGACTTTGAGCTTTCAACTTCTCTCCTCAGTTGTTCGAATACGAGTTCTCTTACTCGGTTAGTCGAACAACTATCATTTTTCCACAAACATATAACTTAATCAAAAATATTTTCATAGTAAGCTAAATGAAAAGGGAGTTGACTTTGAGTTTTCAACTTCACTCCTCAATTGTTTGAATACGAGTTCTCTTACTCGGTCAGTCGAACAATTGTCATTTTTCACCAACTCATACTGTAAGTCAAATCATTCTCAATCAAAACGATACGAAAAAGGAGATGGTTTTGAGCTTTCAACTCCTCTTCTTAAATGCTTGGATATGAGTTGTCTTACTCAGTCATTCGAGCACTTGTCGTTTATGCTAAAATACATCAACCATACGCAAACTTATTTTTGTAATCACTCAGATGAAAAAGAAAGCGGTCTAGAGTCTTCTACTCCTTTTCCCGATTATTAGGATATGAGTTGTCTTACTCGATTATCCGAGTATTCGTCATCCATTCAAAACACCTTAATCATCATTAAATCCTTTATAATTAAGGATGAAAAAAGAAAGCGGTCTAGAGTCTTCTATTCCATTTCCCGATTATTAGGATACGAGTTGTCTTACTCGACCGTCCGAGTAATCGTCATCCATTCGAAACACCTTAACTATTATCAACTATTATCAAACTTCTTTTACAATTAAAGATGAAAATGGAGATGGTCTAGAGCCTTCGATTCCTCTCCTCGACTATTAGGATACGAGTTGTCTTACTCGACTATCCGAGTAATCGCCATCCAACCAAAAACATCTCAACCAATCAAAACATCCAACATATTAATTCAACTTGTCACCCTCGTGTGATCAAAACTCTTTTCAAAAAGAACACTATTTAATCCTTTCTAATGCGCATAACAAACCAATGCTTAAGCCTCCCCCGAGAGTAGACAAGCCAGTGTTTAGCCTTTAAGATGCGATATAAATAGTTGTCCATTAAAAAACACCAACCAACCGTAGTTCCCCGAACTACGAATGCTCTGATTTCCTTATTTAAGGATACGTAGGCAGGAGATTACTGTATCTTCGCGAGCACACTAATAAAAAACCTCCCCTTTCTCCTTTCTGAGGTTCTCATCCATTTCTATTTTTAAATAATTTTATAACCTAAAAATAACAAACAAACATAAATTAACACACGAAATACACATTAGAACTAAAAGGTTCCCGTTGAGTACAACGGACGTAAGGGGTGCTAATACCTTCCCCTTACGTAATCCACTCCCGAACCCGAATATGGTTGCGACGACCATTATTCCATTCCCTAAAGGTTTTATCGATATTTTCCTATCCCTTCATTAGGATAAATAAAGTTCGGTGGCGACTCTGTTCAAACATTATTTTTTTTCCGCGACCATCGCGAGGAATCGTATTTTTCGAGATGCGACAGATGGCGACTCTGCTGGGGAAATTTGCTCCAAGCAAAAGAGAGTGAAGCCTAATTTAGTTCAGTTTCTGTATTGTGTGTTAATCTTGTTTGTTTATCTGTTATTTATTTTTATTTTGCTATTATTATTCTGTCATAATTATTATATTGTGATTTATTGACTATGTCTTATTTGGGGTTCTCTGGTTGGTGATACTTGGTGAGATAGGCTCTCCACCCGAGTCTGAGAAAAACCATAAGATTAAGTTGGTGGTTGCGTAGTGGGCGCCCGCAAGGAGTCTTCCTTGTTGGGAAGAAACGAAGACCCCGCCTAGAGGAGATTCTCTTGAGATATTATTGCCCGACGAGTCTTCGTCACGGCGATAGTATTCTCAAGATGCATCAATGACTCTAGGGACCTTTTAACCCACTATATCCGGTGGTTATGTAGTATTAACCTACGAAGTTTCAGACTTGTTGGGTTAATATGAAAGCCCCAATCAGATGAGATCCCTTGGACGTATTACTATCTTACAGTAATATTTCCAACCTCGATCTATGACTCTGAGAACCTTGTTAGAACCTTGGACTCGAGAGTCGTGTAGTAGAATCCTCATGGAGTTTTCTTTGTTGGGATAATACAAAGACCTCACCTAGACGAGATCTTCTTAAGGATACTATTGTCCGACGAGTCTTCGTCACGGCAATGACGTCCTCAAGAAATACCCATGACTCTAGGAACCTACCAACTGTAGAGCCTACCCCTGGGGTTATATTATTCAGAGATACCTGTCATTTACCTGTTATTCTGATCTATCTGAGAACACCTTGAACCTATGATCCTGAACCTGTCATTACATTCATACACATATCATTACATCTGCATTCATCGCGCGTTGCATATCATTTTCCACACAAAATAAATACAAAAAAACTCATCCACCCTTCGTCCATAACCTACAGTTGATTTCCCGACACTTATATCAGACTTGAAGTAGCTCTTGAAAAACCATGGACCCATTGGAGCAAAGTCACATTGCATTAAGAGGAGATGTTGACTCGATGAAAAACCAGATAGACCAACTTGTGGAGGCTATGATAGCTTTAGAAAAGAGGGAGGACAACATTCAGCAGACTGCAGTCGTAGAGAATGTTATTCCAGCTCCAGTAAATGGTACTACCCAACCTCTACCCACCTGGATATGATCCTGATGTGCAATGTGGATATCACGCCAGAACAATAGGGCATTCAACTGAAGACTGCAATGCTTTCAAGGCTAAAGTGCAACAATTGATCGACAAAAGTTTCTTTGTCGTTAAAAGCTGCTTGTGTTTAAACATTGTTTGTTTTTAATGGTAATATTGATGAAGTAATGATGCATGTTTTGAATTAATCATCTCGCATTCGCTCATTTTTCTTCTCTTATATCAAAAACAAAAAAATACATCAGTGTTTCTCCCATTCACTTTTCTTTATCATAACTTTTGTTTTAGCAAAGATTTGAGGGAGGATGACGAAAACAAGTTACCCATAATTGCTGACTATATGTTTTCGGATAAAATCCTACTGATGATGTACAAGCATTGTTTCAAATTTCCAAACACTGGAGAGATAAGGAGGTAATCCCTAGTCAACCACTTCGAGCCTGAAGTAGGAGTTTCTTTCGGATCTAAAAAAACCTTACATTAAACCTGGGGCAGGGTAGTGTTCAGTTGATCTGACTACACATTCGGATTACAAGACGAAATATCGTGTCTGAGGATCAACCACATGACATTCTTCGCACACATCCTAAAGTGTTGAAGGAACCTTGCAAAATCCAAAAGTTATGTTGGTTGTTCTCCGAATGACCATTGACTTGGCAGTCACAAATTTTCAAAAAAAGAATAAAAGAAAAGCCCGCTAAGTCGATACCCCAAAAGGAGACTTAGGCAAAAAACCGGGGCAATCCCGATGGACTAAAGCTTCAAAAAGCGGTCCATGCAAAAGTTAGGGATCAAAACAAAAATCAAAGGAGGTCACAAAAACCCTTAACAAAATAAAAACAAGATTTAGTGACCACCATATCCAAATCAAAAGGTCACCAACATCCATAAAGAGCGAAATAAGTGACTGTCATTTCAAAAAGATCTTACACTACTGAAGTCTCGTAAGAGTAAGTGTGTGTCGAATTAATTGAACGTAGGATTGGAGATCATCATGAAGATGGGGTGGGTTAAAATAAACTTTGAGCCTTATATCCTTTTGTTTCAATAACCATGAACCAAGCCATGTTACAACCCTCAAAAGACCTAATTGAGGTAGGGTTATTTCCGAGAGCATATTACAGCAAAGTTGCGTAAACTGACTCCTAAAGATTTGCTAATGTTCAACATCAATGTCATTATTCTCGCTATGTCTTTCACACTTTAAATTGCTAAATCAGCATTACATTTGGACTCATGGTCCACTTGTCACACATTATCACATCATTCAAATAAATTTTTTTCAAAACTTGCATGAGTATCGCATTAAAATTACCATTTCTAAACAAGCAATTTTAACTGCAAGTCAGTACTTGACGTCAGGGAAATTCCAACAATAAGGAACAATTAGAGGAACTTGGACATTCGTTGGTGCTAACCCGAATCAAGACTACCTCATAACCCACGAATCAGGTGCATGCCACCCAAAACATCAAGTTGATCATAGGAAAATTACTCCAAGAATTGGCCAGTCTTAAACAGTCTCCAACATCTGTTAATAAATGTGCAAATCGTTTCAAGAATCAGTTGATCCAGAGCAAATCATCTCAGGACTCTATTAACTAGGGGCAGATCACCTAGAGGTTCTGTGGGCCAGGGGCAAACCCCTTCAATGTTCAGTTAGGGTGAGTTAAGTCGCTTCAATGCTCATACCGGGGCAAGACTACCTCAAGAGCACAGAAAAGGCAACCGCTCCAAGAGTCGGTTAACCAAGGATAAATCCTTTCATGGATCAAAATTCTGGGGTAATCCATCTCCAAATGATGGTACAATTGCTTTCAAAATCCTTTCGAGGTAAACATTTTGCATAGACCCATCACATTGGGGCAAGATGAGCCATAAAGGAGCAAGTCATCTCCCTGACTTCAAGTTGTTCAAGCAAAAGCTTTTTCACACGTCATCAACTGCAGAGTTCAAGATGAGTGTCGGGGAATCACGCTATCATCCCATAAAATAACCTTTTGACAGACAGAATCCTTTCTACAAAGAACCTTCTCTTCCAATACCCGCGCATGGGCATTTTGGAAACCTTCCAATCATTACATAAATCATCATCATGCATTAGTCATGTCGCTTTGCTCTAGCATAAAGCCATGCATATCATATCATTTAGCAGGCATAACCTATAACATGAACTTGACATCAAAAAAGCCTTGAAACCCAAAATCTGACGCCAAAGCCCAACATCGCCTGACAATTTATTTCAAAACCCAGCTCCCGTCTGACAATTTATTTCAAAACCCAGTTCCCGTCTGGCAATTCATTTCAAAGCCCAGTTCCCGTCTGGAAATTTATTTCCAAAGTCCAGTTCTCGTCTGGCGATTTATTTCCAAAGTCCAGTTCTCGTCTGGCGAACTATATCAAAAATCAGTTCTTGCATGACAAATCATTTGCCAAATACCAGTTCTCGTCTGGTAAATTATCTCTTAATACCAGTTCTCGTCTGGTAGGTCACTTATTTCGATACCAGTTCTCGTCTGATAAATTATCTCTTAATACCAGTTCTCGTTTGGTAGGTCACTTATTTCGATACCAGTTCTCGTCTGGTAGTCAATTATTTTCACCAGTTCTCGTCCGGTAGCCTATTTTTAAAAAAGTCAGTTCCCGTCTGACAAACAAAAAACAAATTCAGTCCCGTCTGACATTTCAATTATATTCACCAGTTCCCGTCTGGTAACATATCCTTCGAGGGATGTCCTCATCTGGCAGTTCAATCTCCTTCACCAGTTCTCATATGGCAGTTCTCATTTAAAGTCCAACCTCATTGGCAGTCAAGAATAAAACCCTACAAAAATATCCAATTACCCAGTTGTATTCCCACATGCATCACACGAATCATCCATACATGGTTTTCCTACCAAACAGAAAATTCAAAAAAAAACACAGTCATATCAATCATCAGCATACTTATGCATAACCTTATACAAAATAAAAATCATTCGCATTCCTACATGCACAGCCAAATATCCTCAGCAATTGCATACTTGCATGTATCTCATGCATCATCCCATGCATAGAATTCCCACCTAAAGAGGAACATCATACAAAAATCAAATATAAAATATCAGGATCCAAGGTCATTCATGTATACCTTGGACATCCCTCATTTCCAAATGAAGTTATTACCCTACATATGCTCGCTGGATTATTTCTCAGCAAATCATTTTTTAAACTTTATGATTAATAATGATATTCCCAGCATTTTTCTTTACAGTCATTGCTCCCCAAGCAGAGGTTACCCTAAAAAGTCTCTTATGAGCTTTTCCCCTGCAGAGCATTTCTAGTAAATCTACCTCAAAAGGAGTATTTTCTTAAAATTCCCCCAACAGACGAATATTCGAGATACTGCTTCATTTATCTGAAGAATCTCATTTCTCTGTTTGAGGTGCTGCTTCATCAATATGAAGAGTCTCATTTCAGATTTCTTTAGAGATACTGCTCTAATATCCTCGGAGAGTCTTAGATTCGATTAAGGTATCTTTCCCTTGTTGGAATATCTTAATTCTATCATATAAGATGCTGCTTCGACTCGATACAGAGAATCTCATTTTTACTGTTTGAGATGCTGCTTCATCAATATGAAGAGTCTCATTTCAGATTTTTTAGAGGTACTGCTCTAATATCCTCGGAGAGTCTTAGATTCAATTAAGGTATCATTCCCCTTGTTCGGAATATCTTAATTCTATCATATAAGATGCTGCTTCGACTCGATACAGAGAATCTCACTTTTTACTGTTTGAGATGCTGCTTCATCAATATGAAGAGTCTCATTTCAGATTTTTTTAGGGATACTGCTCTAATATCCTCGGAGAGTCTTAGATTCAATTAAGGTATCATTCCCTTGTTCGGAATATCTTAATTCTATCATATAAGATGCTGTTTCGACCCGATACAGAGAATCTCATTTTTACTGTTTGAGATACTGCTTCATCAATATGAAGAGTCTCATTTCAAATTTTTTTAGAGATACTGCTCTAAGTATCCTCAAAGAGTCTTAGATTCAATTAAGGTATAATTCCTCTTGTTCGGAATATCTTAATTCTATCATGTAAGATGCTGCTTCGACTCGATACAGAGAATCTCATTTTTACTGTTTGAGATACTGCTTCATCAATATGAAGAGTCTCATTTCAGATTTTTTTAGAGGTACTGCTCTAAGTATCCTCGGAGAGTCTTAGATTCAATTAAGGTATCTTTCCCTTGTTGGAATATCTTAATTCTATCATATAAGATGCTGCTTCGACCCGATACAGAGAATCTCACTTTTACTGTTTGAGATGCTGCTTCGTCAATATGAAGAGTCTCATTTCAGATTTTTTAGAGATACTGCTCTAATATCCTCGGAGAGTCTTAGATATAATTAAGGTATCATTCCCTTGTTCGGAATATCTTAATTCTATCATATAAGATGCTGCTTCGACTCGATACAGAGAGTCTCACTTTTATTGTTTGAGATACTGCTTCATCAATATGAAGAGTCTCATTTCAGATTTTTTAGAGATACTGCTCTAATATCCTCGGAGAGTCTTGGATTCAATTAAGGTTTTTCCCTTGTTCGGAATATCTTAATTCTATCAGATAAGATGCTGCTTCGACTCGATACAGAGAATCCCATTTTTACTGTTTGAGATGCTGCTTCATCAATATGAAGAGTCTCATTTCAGAATCCTTTTTTTAGAGATACTTCTCTAATATCCTCGGAGAGTCTTAGATTCAATTAAAGTATTTTTCCCTTGCTGTAATATTTTAATTCTATCATATAAGATTCTGCTTCGACTCGATACAGAGAATCTCACTTTTACTGTTGAGATGCTGCTTCATCAATATGAAGAGTCTCATGTCAGATTTTCTTTATACTGCTCTAGCATCCTGAAAAACTTTTGAGATTTAGCTAGGGATGTCATTCTATTACTAACATATCTCGACCATGACGTCCAAGATAATGTTCTGACAACTCCCAGAAAGTCTTGGCTGTTCCATTTTTCTTTAGGATAACATCTCTCACTATTTCTCACTGCATTTTCTTCCTTGCATTTCAAAGGACAAAATTTGGGTCTTTTCGTATTTAATTACCTTCCACTACGAATGTATGAAGACTGTTGTCGTTCTTACCTTCTAGTTCAAGATAATGAAATAGGGGCAGCTGTCATACCCCAATTTTGTCCGGGCATTTTAAATTTTTATAAATTCAATTTAATTTTCAGTTTACAACATATGTACATCATAATATGCATTTTATCATTAATAAAACCTAAAATATCATTCAGAATAAATTTATTGAAAATACAGACAAACCGGTTGATTCGTTTCTCAAGAACATGCAAAATCAGCGAGTAAAAAGTTTCAAAATTAAAATTGCAGACGCCAGTATTATTAATCTACCGTTCATGTAGTTTAACCTGGTGTGCTCGTTGTAGTTTTCAGAAGCTGTTTCAGTTGCGTTATGACCCGCCTGAGCCTTTTAACCGGGGCAAACTTATTTCAGAATTTGAAGAAACGCTGTATTTTTTCAATAAGTATATTTTGTGTTGATCATTTTAATGCACTCAATTTAATTTTTCAAGCAAATTTACATCCAATTTCTATTTATAATCAGTCATTTTATTCCTTTGATTCAAATATTCAAATTAAGTAATTAGAGATTTTTTTATTCATTTAAGTCAAAATATTGTTTAGAAATTTTTAATAAGAATTTTATTTAATAATAAATAATAATAATTATTATTTTCAAATAAAATAAATTGATAGTATTGGATTCCTTGGCCAATTGACAACTAACACCTCACAATATCTCTCTTTCCCCACGAATGAGAAGGCGACAGCTAATGGACTTCTGGGATTTCCAATCCATCAATATGACTAGCTTTATTTTTGAAAAAGGGAGAAAAACAAAAAAAGATAGGGTGGCTGGACCACCGAATCTTTTAAAAGATCTTCTCTCAACGGTACACTAATGACTCTCTTTTCTTCCAACGGGAAGATAGGAAAATAGATAAAAAAGAACAGTTCTCTCTCTAAGTAGATACCACCAACGTCTCTCTGCTTTGAAGATCCCTTCTCTCTCCATTCACAAGAAGAACCAAAAAAACACACTCAAAGAAAACAAGCAAAGAAAAAGAGAGGACTACTATTCCTCTTCTCCACTACACTCGACGCACCCCTCAACTCACACCATTCACCATCAATAACCTAAACCTTCTTCCGCCATCGTCTCCACCCCCTTCTCACGCGCAATTCCATCTTTTTCCTTCGAAACCTCTCAACATTCCTCGTCGTCATTCACCCGCCACCACTCAACCCTCCATTACCGGCGAACCTTCTAACTCCGTCGAATCTCCACACCACCGCGCACCACCGCCGCGCATAAACCTATCGCCGCTGCGAACCACCGACTACACGCCGTTAACGTCACCCTCAACACCCTTCCTTTCCCCTACCTCCACGATCTAGTTTTCGACGCCGATACAACCTTCCGCCGTCAACCACTCGACCATTACCGGCGACGACATCTCCAACAACAACAACGCTGCCGACGAATTTCTTCAACGCCTTCCCCCTTCAGCTTCACCATCGTGGGATTTGGTCTGTGATGTCAAGATCTAGATGATTGTTGTTCAACTTCATTTTTCGGCATGGCGGTAATTGGTCAGAGAACGTGTGCGCGGTAGCAGGTAATCCTTGAAATTGTTTGATAGAATTTGTTTTTTCTTTATCTTCCAATTGTGGATTCTTTTCGATGTGGAATGTTGAACTGGTTTGTTAAAGTTTGCACCATTTTTATTAGTGGACTGATGTGTTAATCCTACAACATTCTACTGTTAATTTTGAACATGCCTGATAACTTTTACAGCATTAAAGCTAGTGATCCTAGACAGATGCTAATATTGGAGCAATTTCAATTTAAATGAATATGATTTGCTTGAAATTAAAGGATGTATAAAAAGTTGGAAGAAGACGAAATATGTAGTGTCTTCATCGTTTTATTTCCAGTTCATGCATCTCCTAATTCCTAGCCTTTTCTTTGTTTCATGACTTTGGGTATTGAAGAAAAGAAAGGCAAACTGTCGTTTCACACTTGTTTGTGTTTGTACATTAATTCTTATTATATTAATTTTCATGTGATGTTATTGTTATTATTTCTAGCTTGTGGTTGTACATTAATTCTCATTATATTAATTTTCATGTGGTGTTATTATTATCATTTCTAGCAACGTACAGATCATGGCATTTGGATGAGAAGTTAGGCTCATTTTTGGTGTACCAATGTTTTATTACTTATACCCCCATGCATTACAATTCATGTGGCAATGTAAATACATTACTAAGTTACTTTTGATTTATTTTCATCATATCTTTAGTCGGATTAAACCCGTGGATTCGGCAATTTCATGTCGTTATACCACAAGAGTTTCAATAAATTAATAGAGCATTTCACCGCGTTACGATTCCGCGTATGACACAAATTATATTGTCATTTCGCTCTAACCGGTTTGAGCACATTGCGGTTCACTTATTTCTATCATTTTTTAATAAGTTAATTAATTAATCGAGATTTGTTTAAATTAATTAATTTTAATAATTAATTTTAATTATCTTGAATATATTGGTTTAAATCAAAGGATTTTTGGTGATTATTATTTTTTGTTATTATATTAAAATAGTTGATTTAATCAAATTGTAATTAATTAATTCTATTTATTAGAAAGTTATTAATTTGCTTCACCATCATCTTAACTCTCATTCCATGACAATCTCACACTCATTTACAAAAATCATTATCACGTCAATCACGATTTCATTCAATTTCATCACCAATACAAAACTATTTTAAACCACTAAAATCACACAATTCTTGATTTAACATCAAGCCCATTTTCAAACACCTTTGTAAGTCGATTGCTTTAGGCATCGCCATCAACCTCACATAGCTTACTCTTGGGCTTTCTTACAATGAGACATATTCGATTTTAATCGAGTAGATGATTGATTCACTAAATAAAATCCAATTTATTCACAAAACACGAATTTAAAACCTCAATCCAATGTCGAGTATTTTCATTCAAATTAAAAATCACAATCAAACACCATTTCATTTGGAAATGAAAAGGGGGATGGCTTTGAGTTTTCAATTCCTCTCCTCGATTATTTGAATACGAGTTCTCTTACTCGGTTAGTCAAATAGTCGTCATTTCTATCCACTTAAGCAAATCAAAACATTCTTACAATAATAAGAAATGAAAAGGGAGATGACTTTGAGTCTTCAATTTTTCTCCTCGATTATTTGAATACAAGTTCTCTTACTTGGTCAGTCAAATAATTGTCGTTCCTTTACAAACTTCCAAACCCGATTAAATCAAATTATTTTCATAATAATGAAATGAAAAGGGAGGTGACTTTGAGCTTTCAACTTCTCTCCTCAGTTGTTCGAATACGAGTTCTCTTACTCGGTTAGTCGAACAACTATCATTTTTCCACAAACATATAACTTAATCAAAAATATTTTCATAGTAAGCTAAATGAAAAGGGAGTTGACTTTGAGTTTTCAACTTCACTCCTCAATTGTTTGAATACGAGTTCTCTTACTCGGTCAGTCGAACAATTGTCATTTTTCACCAACTCATACTGTAAGTCAAATCATTCTCAATCAAAACGATACGAAAAAGGAGATGGTTTTGAGCTTTCAACTCCTCTTCTTAAATGCTTGGATATGAGTTGTCTTACTCAGTCATTCGAGCACTTGTCGTTTATGCTAAAATACATCAACCATACGCAAACTTATTTTTGTAATCACTCAGATGAAAAAGAAAGCGGTCTAGAGTCTTCTACTCCTTTTCCCGATTATTAGGATATGAGTTGTCTTACTCGATTATCCGAGTATTCGTCATCCATTCAAAACACCTTAATCATCATTAAATCCTTTATAATTAAGGATGAAAAAAGAAAGCGGTCTAGAGTCTTCTATTCCATTTCCCGATTATTAGGATACGAGTTGTCTTACTCGACCGTCCGAGTAATCGTCATCCATTCGAAACACCTTAACTATTATCAACTATTATCAAACTTCTTTTACAATTAAAGATGAAAATGGAGATGGTCTAGAGCCTTCGATTCCTCTCCTCGACTATTAGGATACGAGTTGTCTTACTCGACTATCCGAGTAATCGCCATCCAACCAAAAACATCTCAACCAATCAAAACATCCAACATATTAATTCAACTTGTCACCCTCGTGTGATCAAAACTCTTTTCAAAAAGAACACTATTTAATCCTTTCTAATGCGCATAACAAACCAATGCTTAAGCCTCCCCTGAGAGTAGACAAGCCAGTGTTTAGCCTTTAAGATGCGATATAAATAGTTGTCCATTAAAAAACACCAACCAACCGTAGTTCCCCGAACTACGAATGCTCTGATTTCCTTATTTAAGGATACGTAGGCAGGAGATTACTGTATCTTCGCGAGCACACTAATAAAAAACCTCCCCTTTCTCCTTTCTGAGGTTCTCATCCATTTCTATTTTTAAATAATTTTATAACCTAAAAATAACAAACAAACATAAATTAACACACGAAATACACATTAGAACTAAAAGGTTCCCGTTGAGTACAACGGACGTAAGGGGTGCTAATACCTTCCCCTTACGTAATCCACTCCCGAACCCGAATATGGTTGCGACGACCATTATTCCATTCCCTAAAGGTTTTATCGATATTTTCCTATCCCTTCATTAGGATAAATAAAGTTCGGTGGCGACTCTGTTCAAACATTATTTTTTTTCCGCGACCATCGCGAGGAATCGTATTTTTCGAGATGCGACACTGCCGACAGCTGTGCTGGATAAGCTGGACTGTAAAAGCATCGAACTGAAACCTAGTGACATTGTGGTACGTGCTTACGATGGTGCGAAGAGTGTTGTCCATGGCGAAGTAGTTCTCCCTATCAAGATAGGACCTCAAGTCTTCAACACTACCTTCCACGTAATGAACATTCGTCCTGCCTATTCTTGCTTGCTGGGACGTCCTTGGCTTCATGGGGCAGGTGCTGTAGCTTCATCTCTCCATCAAAAGCTGAGGTATCCAACGGAGGGCAAGATTGTCACTGTGTGTGGGGAAGAAGAGTATATTGTCAGTAGTGTGCATACCTTCAGATACGTCGAGATGGATGGTGAATTCTTTGAGACTCCGACTCAGTCATTTGAAATAGTTCCTCCGACCAATCCTGTCCTTAAGCCAACTTCCTGTGTACCCAAGGTTATTCGTGCTCCTCCTGCTATGATTTCTCTGAAGGACGCTCAAGCCGTGGTTGAAGAGGGTGGTCGTACTGGCTGGGGTCAATTGATCAACGTACCGTACAAGTCTGACAAATTTGGCCTGGGGTTCAGCTCTGACAAGAGTCAAATTAATGCCGTAGAAGATGCTGACAGCGATTGCGACCTGGATGGCTGGATTTTCCCAACGATTGGTGACGGACTCAATAATTGGAAGGCTGAAGACACTATCCCGATGTCCTTTAGTCAGGAGTAATTGTTATTGTCTATTTTAGTGTTGCAAATTTTGTTTTTTTTTTACAATTGAACTTCTCCAAGCGTTGTGTCTATGCCCGGGGCACAATAGCTAATTTGTTAAGGGTTTTGTCATTTTCATAAGCATATTCATATTCAATAAATCAATGGACCTTTTTTGCATTCAAATATTACGCTCTTTATCTTTTCTGTCATCTTCCAAACGAGCTATGTTTTCTTACACACACTCACGTAACGAATTGCAGATCCATACCCACTCTGGATCCTGTTGACAATAGTTCTACTACTGTTCATTATGACTTTGAAAATCCGGTTTACCAAGCCGAGGATGGAAGGGAGGAAGATTGTGAAGCACCTGGAGAACTTGCCAGGCTGTTACTGCAGGAAGAAAGGACTATACAGCCACACGAGGAGTCAGTTGAAACTATAAACCTGGGTACTGAAGTAGACAAGAAAGAAGTCAAAATAGGAGCAGGCTTGGAAAACAGTGTCAAGGAAAGGTTGATTCAGATGTTGCATGACTATGTAGAGATTTTTGCTTGGTCCTACGAAGACATGCCAGGACTGGATACTGATATAGTAGTACATCGGCTGCCAACGAGGGAAGATTGTCGTCCTGTTAAGCAAAAGGTTCGTCGCATGCGTCCTGAAATGTCTGAGAAAATCAAAGCCGAGGTTATGAAACAATTTGATGCCGGTTTTCTGGCTGTTACTTCTTACCAGTGCCGAAGAAGGATGGCAAGGTGCGAATGTGTGTAGATTACCGAGACCTGAATAAAGCGAGTCCCAAGGATGACTTTCCACTCCCGCACATTGATGTTCTGGTAGATAACACCGCTCAACACAAGGTGTTCTCATTCATGGATGGATTCTCAGGTTATAACCAGATTAAGATGGCGCCTGAGGACATGGAGAAAACTACGTTTGTAACGCAATGGGGCACGTTCTGTTATAAAGTAATGCCATTTGGTTTAAAGAATGCAGGGGCAACGTACCAGCGTGCTATGGTGGTTTTGTTCCATGATATGATCCATCATGAAATAGAAGTGTATGTGGATGACATGATAGCCAGATCTCATACTGAGGAAGAGCATCTCGATCATTTATACAAACTGTTTGAGAGGTTGAAGAAATACAAGTTGAGGTTGAACCCGAACAAATGCACCTTTGGGGTAAGGTCCGGCAAACTCCTGGGCTTTATTGTCAGTGGTAAAGGGATTGAGGTTGACCCGGCCAAGGTGAGGGCTATTCAAGAAATGCCAGTTCCCCGTACAGATAAAGAGGTCAGAGGTTTCTTGGGACGTTTGAATTACATTGCCCGATTTATCTCCCATTTGACCGCCACCTGCAAACCCCTCTTCAAACTACTAAGGAAGAATCAAGAGATGATATGGAATGACGAATGTCAAGAAGCTTTTGACAACATCAAGAAGTATCTCCAGGAACCTCCGATCCTGATACCACCAGTTGAAGGAAGACCTCTAATCATGTATTTGACCGTATTAGAAAATTCAATGGGGTGTGTGTTGGGGCAACATGACGAGTCTGGTCGAAAAGAGCATGCCATATACTACCTTAGCAAAAAGTTTACCGACTGTGAAATAAGATACTCACTGCTCGAGAGAACTTGCTGTGCTTTGGCTTGGGCTGCTCACCGACTGAGACAGTATATGTTGAATCACACCACTTTATTGATTTCTAAGATGGATCCTATCAAATACATATTTGAGAAACCCGCTCTCTCCGGAAGAATAGCAAGATGGCAGATGATTCTAACAGAGTACGACATCCAGTATACTACCCAGAAAGCAATCAAAGGAAGCATGCTAGCCGATCATTTGGCTCATCAAGCAGTGGATGATTACCAATCTATGAATTTTGAGTTCCCAGATGAGGATGTCATGCTTGTTACTGATTATGAAGAACCTGGACCGGATGAAGGACCCGAACTAGGATCCCGATGGACTATGGTTTTCGATGGGTCTTCTAATGCATTGGGCAATGGTGTTGGCGTGGTAATCATTTCTCCCGAGGGTTACCATACGCCTTTCACTGCTAGACTATGTTTTCATTGTACCAATAATATGGCTGAGTATGAAGCATGTATTTTGGGACTCAAGGCTGCTATAGACCGGCGGGTCAAGTTTTTGAGTGTGTACGGAGACTCAACATTAGTAATCAGTCAGATCAAAGGAGAATGGGACACTAAGCATCCGAATCTCACCCCTTATCGAGAACGGGTGATGACATTAATCCCATACTTTGAAGAGATTACATTCGAACATATCCCACGAGAAGAGAATCAGTTGGCAGACGCATTAGCTACCATGTCATCTATGTTCAGAGTCAGATGGGACAATGAAGCTCCCAGGATCACCATTGAGCGACTAGATGAACCGGCATACTGTTATGAACTTAACACTGAGGGAGTACGGGAAAAACCTTGGTTCCATGAAGTAAAAAGATATTTAGAAGCTCAGGAATACCCTGAAGGGGCATCCATCAATGACAAAAAATTCCTGAGGAAGTTCTCCGCTAAGTTCTTTCTGAGTAATGGAGTATTATACAAACGTAATCATGACTCAACTTTGCTTCGCTGTGTGGATAAAAAGGAAGCAAAAGAGATTATGGAAGACATGCACGACGGTATTTTCGGGACTCATTCTAGTGGACATACGATGGCCAAGAAGATTCTGAGATCAGGGTATTATTGGTCTACCATGGAAGCTGATTGCCACCATCACTCCAGAATCTGCCATAAGTGTCAGATCTACGCGGATAAAGTACATGTGCCGCCTGCTCCATTGAATGTGTTGACAGCACCTTGGCCCTTCGCAATGTGGGGCATTGACATGATTGGAGAGATTAAACCTACTGCTTCTAACGGGCATCGCTTCATCCTTGTCGCTATTGATTACTTTACAAAGTGGGTAGAGGCCGCCTCATTTGCTTCTGTCACCAAGAATGTGGTGGCACGGTTCATCAAGAATAGTCTTATTTGTCGGTATGGTATCCCTGAAAGGATTATCACCGACAATGGTACTAATTTGAACAACAAGATGATTACTGAACTCTGCACGCAGTTCAACGTAAAGCACCATAACTCTTCTCCGTACCGACCAAAGATGAATGGCGCTGTAGAAGCTGCTAATAAGAATATCAAGAAGATCATACAAAAGATGACGGTGACGTACAAAGACTGGCATGAGATGTTACCGTTTGCTCTTCACGGTTATCGCACTTCAGTACGCACTTCGACAGGAGCAACTCCTTTCTCTTTAGTCTACGGAATGGAAGCCGTTTTACCAGTGGAAGTTCAGATTCCCTCTCTAAGAATAATGAAAGAGGCGGGCTTAGATGAAGAGGAATGGATTCAGACTCGACTCGATCAGATAAACTTGATTGATGAGAAGAGACTCGCGGCTGTTTGTCATGGACAGATATATCAGAAGCGCATGACCCAGGCATTTAACAAAAGAGTCAAGAGACAGGTATATCAAATTGGCGACTTGGTGCTTAAGCGTATCATTCTACCACAAGGTGATCCCAGAGGCAAATGGACTCCCACATACAAAGGGCCGTTTATAGTTAAGAAGGTATTCTCTGGTGGAGCCATGATACTAGCTACAATGGATGGCGAAGACTTCCCGCATCCCGTGAACGCAGACATAGTCAAAAAATACTACGCATAAAAGAGACCCGCTAGGTCGACGTACCTAGGCAAAAGTAAGGGCATCCCGGCGAACCAAAATGGTTCGGGCAAAAATTAGGGATAAACATATAAAAATGTACACCCGGCAAGTCGAAAACCTGAAAAGGCGGCTTGGGCAAAAAAGGGTATCCTGGTGGACTGAAAACCTGAAAAGGCGGTCCAGGCAAAAATTAAGGATTAAAGCGTATGACTATGTCCCGTTCTCAGACAGCTTCACCCCAAGTCAAAGGGACTAAACAAGCCAACCACTTTTATCCGACAGCAGGAGATGAGAGGCTTGAAGACATAATGACAATGGTGGAATTAAAATCAATAGGGCTTTTTCTGCATAGCTTTCTCTTTATTTTTTTGGCAATTTCCTCTTACTAGGATTTCTGTCTCCTTGTACACAAATTGCCTGTTTATAGGCCTTCTTTCGAAATCAATATAATCTTAGTTTCAAAAAAAATGCTTTTGTTTTACTTTCTCTGTTTTGTTTGCATAAGCGTCCATTGATTTAATTCGAATTAATATATGCATTTGGATATGATCGATGTTTACCAAAAATGCGTGCATAAAATAGGAATAGCGATTACTACTAGGCTTCAGGATCGAGGAGAAGGTCTAATCATGCTTTCCAATGAATCCGTTGCTAATCCTATTCCCCAGCAAAGCCAGTCATTCCCAGAAGAGAGTGGCATTACTAGACAAATGGGTCATCTCTTCCACCCCCAGTCGGGCTTCTGTTGAACATTTCTACCATCAGACAGAAATCAAGCATCCCCGGCTAAGAAAGGGCCATTGATACCAGTATCTCCCAACCAGAAGATTGAGATTTATTTTCCCCAGTAGAGTCCTCAGGAAGAACTTTTCAGATGCATAATTCATTCATTACATCATTTCACAGCATACGCATGCATACATCGTTCGCAGTTATTTTCGAAAGCATAAAACATCTCATGCATCATGACATGGCATGAAGCTAACTTTATTTTTCAGGTTAATTATCTTCCTGATACAGTCAAAACAAAGGTCCATTCAGACGGACATCCTCATCAATTACGTTCAGGATCCAACTACATCTTTCAGATATACTCCATGTCAACATTCATTCTGACATACTCCTAACGATGGCATCTACAAGCCTACCCCAGACATTTATTGCAAATACAACATATACAAATACTATCAGATATAGCCTAGTGTACGGTTCATTCTGCTTCAGATCAACATATGACTCCTTCAACTCAGATGCGATCTAACGTACGATCCCCTCTGACCTTCAACCACTCCAATACGGTCTAGCATACGACCCATTTGGACCTTCAAGGCCTCAAATGCTACCTATGCTACCTAGCGTACGGTACATTCTGAAGTGTAGTCTGGCGTAGGACTACCCCCTTCATCATCAGGTACAGCCTAACGGACGGCTCGTTCCGCAACTCAGATACGATCTAGCGTACGATCCATTCTGATCCTTTATCCCCAGTAGTGTATGACTCATTCGGATTCTTATCTCATTTTGATTCGGCACAACATATTACTCCTCCAACAAGTCCGATATGGTCTAGCGTACGACCCATTCGGATCTTCATTCCTCAGATACTACCTAGCGTACGGTACATCCCGAGGTGTAGTCTAGCGTACGACTACTTTTCGTCAGATACAGCCTAACAGACGGCCCATTCTGCAACTCAGATACGATCTAGCGTATGATCCATTCTGATCTGTTATCCCCAGCGGCGTATGACCCATTCTAACTCCCCAGTGAAGTCGACGGCCTAATGAATGACTCACTATACGGTCTAGCGTATGACCCAGTGACACCCATGACTTCAGATATCTTCTAACGTACGACGTACTCTGAAGCTCTCATCATCAAACTTCCTAGATGGCATCTTTAAGCCCATCTCCGTCAAGACTAACTAATTGACAAGTGCAAATTTTTGGGGCATTCTAAGTGTTCAATAATCTTCCACCTCCAGACCACGAATGGCGTACATACCATTCTGACTCTCTCGGTTCAAGAATATTGAACAGGGGCAGCTGTCATACCCCAAAATTTGCCCATTAATATTTCAAGACATTTTTCAGGGCACTCCGACTCATTTTTATGACACTGATCTTAAAGGAACGAAGACCCAGCTCACGAATGGCTCAATCCAGAAAATGGCCCAAACTGGCCTGTTCGCTACACGTTCGCTACACGCTCGCCTAGCGAACGTTCGCTACACGCTCGCCTAGCGAACGTTCGCTACACGTTCGCTACACGCTCGCCTAGCGAAGCTGACAGATAACAGAAAATTCTGGGCTTCATTCTGAGCCCATTAGGTCATGAAAAAAGGCATTATAAATACCACAACTCCAGTCAGAAAAAGGGAGGACGAAAAAGGACGAAAAAGGACGAAAGGAGAACCCTAGCAAGCAAACCCTAGCGCTCACAGACGGAAAACCCTGAAGGAAAAGCCGGCGACAGCAAGGTCACTTCCGCTCAATTCGATCCGATCGGCCAATTCAAGGTTACAATTCGATTACAAACAGGTTGGCATTGCTATTACTACCTTATGTTCTTAATTTGCACCTGGTATCATGATTGAATTTATGAAACTATCTTAAGTTTTACATATGAATTTAAGTATGCATGAACATCTGAATGTCTAACCACATAATCTCTGTAATGAATGCTATAAGGTGTGAAGCTTGCTGACATTATGCTGTTATCAAAACCAGAATCCGCAGCCGCTCGCTAGCACATCGCTAAGCGAGCATGCAGCGAGTATTCGCTAAGCCTTCGCTAGGCGAGGCAGCGGCGACCGGGACAGTCGCTGATTTTTCTGTTCTGTCCTTTGCTAACCTGTCATGTTTTTATCATAGCCATGCATTGTTTATCTGACCCTACTGCTGTTCTGGTTTCTTTTGCGGTGCAATCCTTGATTGCATCCTGACTTGGTACTCTAACCGGTTTGCTGAATTTTGTAAAGGTTCACCTTTCCCAGGAAAAGATTGCTGTCTAGGTCTTCCACTTTATTTGTGGGATACCCTTGTGGAGTTTCACCCTAAATTACCTAATTAGTTTTAATGTATTAATTTTAATGTATTAATTTTAATGTATTAATTTTAATGTGTAGATTCATCCTAATTACCTAATCGATTGTAAAATACGGCCTCTAAATATATGATCTTGGACCTCTCTTTTGCCTTACGATATTACGGTACCACGGTCATGTCCCGCGAATGTGGGGATACACTTAGCAATGGCCCTTCGATTAAATCATCATAAAATAAATCATAGTCCCTCGGATGTTGCCTTCGAATATATGATTTCGTCCCTCGATGACCCTTCGGTGTAGCCTACGGTTAAATGATGATCGTCCCTTCGAATGCTAAGGTATCCTTACAACTGTTGCCTTCAATGACCTATCGATGACCCTATGATGACCCTTAAACATCCAAAGGGTAAAATTACTTACTTCTCAATAGTAAGGACAGTTTTACCCTCATAAGGATAGGAAACGTTCATAACGACCTTAGGAAGGTATAACTCTCAATTGCTGGATCATGACCTTAAACATTTCCCACCCCTCACACTTTGCAAATCCTAGAAAATCACCACTTGGTATACATTCATACTAGAATCATTACCAAGTTACATTTTTCTAAACCGTTTTCAAAATCAAACGAGATAAATACTTTGTATACATTCATACGAGAATCATTACAAAGTTAAACTCTTTTTTCGAA
Source organism: Lathyrus oleraceus (assembly GCF_024323335.1). NCBI lineage: Eukaryota > Viridiplantae > Streptophyta > Magnoliopsida > Fabales > Fabaceae > Lathyrus > Lathyrus oleraceus. Next base: position 302,080,861 of record NC_066580.1, on the reverse strand, counting down.
ACATTTTTTAAACAATTCACGAACACTTTTCAGACAAAAATATAAGTGATCCAGCAATTAAGAGCCCATGGATAACCATGGATACAAAGGGTGCTAACACCTTCCCTTTGTATAATGTACCTCCCAAACCCAAAAATCTATTGAGGTCTTTCCTGTTCTTTTCCACCTTTCCTTATTGGATAAAAGAAAAGTCGGTGGCGACTCTTGCTATCCGCGACATTGCGATAAAAAGCAAAACACCCCAAGTCAGTTCATCGTATGACAGTAGGCAACGGGTTCATCCGTTCGAACACAAAAATAACTAACTTGTACATTCTTTTCTCATCATCCCATTCATGTTTGCATAATATGTCAAAACAAATAAACATTTCTTATACAACAAGTGTGAAAAGGGCTCCCTAGGAGTACCTAGGACGTGATGGGTGCCTAACACCTTCCCATTGCGTAATTTACCCCTTACCCAGATTCTCTGATCTTTTTCATTAGTTTTCTACGTGTAAAACTTCTTAGGTTTTTGTTCGCTTTTTAACCAGTCCTTAGGATAAATAAAAGTGCGGTGGCGACTCGATTCATTGTATACTTTGCTTATGGTTTAATCAATAAATCATATAGCAACGAATACACCGCTACAGAAAAGTGGCGACTCTGCTGGGGATAAATGCACAACATTAGACCTTCCCTGGTGGTATTGCCTACTTTTCACCCTTGTTGTATGATATTTGTTTATGTGTTATTTGACATATTTTTGTACAATTTGGGATAACTGTATTGATTGTAATGTTTGAATTGCTTGATATACAATTGCTGTTTGCTTTGGTGATCTCTGTGAGATGAGTTCTATACCCGAACTCGAGTGCACTCTAGGATAGGAGAATGGCGTAGTCTTGTTGACTGGTGTGGAGTATTCCTTAGCCAGTTGACTTGCGAGTCCATTCACTTGGTGGAGGTCATGTTGGATTAATAATGTCACACAAGTTATTTGTGGTTAGGCATTATTCGTTCAATCATGTGCCTTAGAAGCCAAGGACCTTAGTTTACCAAACCCATCTTGGCCTATTTTTAGGACGTAGTGCGGAGGTCGTTCAGATGTAAGTTCTGACGCGATTGTTACGCGATACTACACTCATAAGAGTCTCTCTCGAGAATATTTTTGGAATACGAGTATTCGTTCCTCCGATAATATCCGAGAGATGGGACGATGATTATGGGAACCTCTGGTAGAACATGTCTGGCAGGTTTAAACCCTAGTACACTTCCTTTGGGTGGTTCTTAACCGAGACTCCATGCTCGTGACTCTCAGCAAACCCGTGATTTGTGGTTGAGTCGTTCAAACATCGTTAATATCAATGGAACTTGGGCTTCGATAAGGTGCAAACCATAATCCGCCAAAATGGATGATTGATATTAAGGATGTTAGAGCCGGTTCATGTACCGTTAATATCGATGGAACTTGGGCGTCGATAAGGTGAAAACCTAAATCCACCAAAATGGAAGATTGATATTAGGGATACAATGAGCTTTCCCACGACCGTTGTTTGGTGTGCCTTGCTTGATCCTTGAGTGTGATTATTGCATTCATGCATTCATCTGCATCTCATGTCATCAGAAAAAAAAGAAAATTTTCAAGGAACTTAAAGGGTCTATTTGCAAAATTTTCAGACATGGAAAGACCAAAAAGGCATACGAAGAAGTACAACTTTAAACAACCTGATGTGAAAGAGTTAAGGAATCTGACATCTTATGTATTAGATCCCTTGGGTTTCAAAGCTTGCTATGGGAAGCTTCTACCTCTGTTGACTACTCAGGTTGATGAGGGACTGATGAGTACTCTGGCTCAGTTTTATGATCCTCTGTATCACTGCTTCTCCTTTCCGGACTTCCAGTTGCTGCCTACCTTGGAGGAGTATTCTCATCTTATTGGGATCCCGATTCTGGATCAGGTGCCGTTCAGTGGCCTAGAGAGTATTCCGACCGCTCGAGAGATTGCTGATTTGTTGCACATAGATGAAGCTTTGATTAAAGCTAATCTGACTACCAAAGGTGGAATTCAGGGTTTTCCTTCCGAGTTCCTCATCGCTCAAGCTACCATCTATGGGAAGGCCATGAGTGAGGATGCCTTCGAGGCTTTGTTTGTGCTGCTCATCTATGGGTTGGTCTTATTTCCCAACTTCGACAAATTCGTGGACATGAACGCCATTAGGATCTTCTCAATTCTTAATCCTGTTCCGACTTTGTTGGGTGATGCCTATGTCTCTTTGCATCTGAGGAATGCAAAGGGTGGAGGAGTTATTGTCTGCTGTCTACCTTTGATGTACAAGTGGTTTATTTCGCACTTGCCGCAGACTCTTGCCTTCAAGGAGAACAAGGGATGTCTACGGTGGTCTCAGAGACTCATGTCTCTCACTAATGATGATATCTCCTGGTATGATCGCGTGTACGATACCGTCCAGATCATTGACTATTGTGGTGAATTCCCTAATGTGCCTCTTCTCGGTACATGTGGTGGGATCAACTACAATCCCATTCTAGCACGACGTCAGCTTGGGTTCCCCCTAAAGGATAAACCTCATAACATTCTGTTAGAAGGTGTATTCTTTCAGGAGGGTAAAGATCCCCAAGGCCTGAAAGCCAGATTTGTCCGCGCTTGGCGCAAGATCTGCAAGAAGAGTAGGAATGAGCTAGGTCCGAAGAATTGCATTGCTTTGGAGCCCTATACCTCCTGGGTCAGACAAAGAGCTGCCGTGTACTTGATGCCATACGACCATCCGAGACCTACACCGTTGGATGTGGCTGGGCCTTCAACCCTCCCTACCCAACGTGTAGAGGAGTTGAGAGAAGAAGACCTTTCACGGGCTTGGATCCATGAAAGAGAGGAATTGCTTCAGCAGCTTAAGGAGAAGGATGCTCTGATTGAGTTTCTCGAGCATCGAGTGATCGACGATCCGAACGACACTTGGACTTCCTTGCTTCCTCAGTCTTCCAAGTTTTGGAAGAGGAGGTATGATCAGCTTGCGAAGGAGAAAGCAGATATGGAAGCTGCCTATGAGAGAGAGATCAAGAAGCTGTGTGTTTCTCGTCTTCCAGCATCCCGAGCTATTAGGGATCCATAGGATGTTATTTTCCTTTTCTCCTTGTAATTGAATCAAAAATGCTGTACTTCTTTGTCTCGATTATATTGAATGAGATGTTTTCCATATGAAATTAAAATGCTTAAAAATTCAAAATTTGCGAATAATACCCTAAGGGTTCCTTGAAAATAAATAAAGCATATGCACGAGCATTTCATGCATCATTTTGCATAAGCAGGTACCTTGTTTCTGGTCTTCTTGTGCTGACCCTGTGTTCTTCATTTATTTTGAAGACAAGCTGACTCACCGGTACTATACTCGAGCAAATTCTGCCAGAGTTATGGATCAGCTAGAGCAAGAGAACAGAGAACTGAAAGAAGAGGTCGCCAGACTTGGCGCTTTGATGGAGCAACTTCTTGCTGCTCAGAATCAGCCTGCTTAACCGCCTGCCACTCCTGTTCAGAGGACTGTTATCTCTGAGATTGTAGCTCCGGCTGTGCCAGCCGCCAGCGCTCATTTTGGGTCTCATGCAATGCCAGCCGGGTTCCCTTGGGGTATGCCTCCGGGTTTCATGCCGGATATTTCTGCTCCAACTTTTGCTCACATGCCGACATCTAGCCCGGTCCCTGTTGCTGCTCCTCCTGTCGTGCATACCATGCCAAGGGTAGACGACACCATCTATCATTCCGAGCCGTCTGAGGGCCCGGACGTTAATGAAAAGATGGACGCTATGAATGACCAATTCCTTGAGCTGAGGAAGGAATTGAAGACCCTCAGAGGTAAAGATTTGTTCGGCAAGTCTGCTGCCGAGTTGTGCTTAGTTCCCGGTGTCAAAATACCGATTAAATTTAAAGTGCCTGACTTTGAGAAGTACAAAGGGAACACCTGCCCTCTTGCTCACCTGGTCATGTACGCCAGGAAGATGTCAACCCAGACCGATAATGATCAGCTGGTGATTCATTATTTTCAAGACAGCCTGTCTGGCGCCGCGCTCAGATGGTATATGAGCTTGGATAGTGCTAATATCCGATCCTTCAACGACCTTGGCGAAGCCTTCGTCAAACAATACAAATATAACGTCGATATGGCGCCTGACCGAGATCAACTCAGGTCTATGTCGCAGAAAGACAAGGAAACCTTCAAGGAGTACGCCCAGAGGTGGCGAGAGCTGGCTGCTCAAATTACTCCTCCGCTGGAAGAGAAAGAGATGACTAAGATCTTTTTGAAGACTCTTAGTTCTTTTTATTACGAGCGGATGGTCGCTAGTGCTCCCTCTGATTTCACCGAGATGGTGAATATGGGGATGAGGTTGGAAGAAGGTGTCCGTGAAGGACGTTTGGCGAAAGATGGAGGCTCTTCTAGCAAGCGGTATGGAGCATTTGCTAAGAAGAAGGATGGGGAAGCACATGCTGTGCAATCCCATGGCAAATCAAGGAAACCTCCTGGTCAGAGGAAACCCGCACGCCGTGCCGGTCATCAGCACCAGGTGGCTCATATAGCACCTGTATTCAGAGATAATCAGCAGGCTCAGCATCAGCAACAATATCAACAGCCTCAATATCAGCAACAACAACGCCCACAGCAACAGGCTTACCAGCCTCGTGGAAGCACAACCAATCAGGCCAACTTGAATTATGATAGGAAGAAGATCAACTTCGATCCGATTCCGATGTCATATGCAGAGCTATATCCTTCCTTGTTGGAAAGGAAATTGGTTACTCCCAGGGATCCTCCTGCTATTCCTGCAAACCCACAATGGTGGTATAAACCAGATCAGCATTGTGTGTATCACTCCGGAGCTCCGGGCCATAATATTGAAAACTGTTATCCACTCAAGACTAAGGTTCAAGACCTTATGAGATGTGGGATTCTGAGCTTCAAAGATTCAGGCCCAAATGTCACTAAGAACCCATTGTCTTCGCACGGGAAATCTGTGAATATGGTCCAGGGATGCCCTGGGAAATACAAGGTCAAATATGTAAGTCATATTCGACAGTCGTTGGTGGAATTACATCGTTTGCTGTGTCAGTACAGCCACATGGAGCATGACCACGACAAATGCCGCATCTGTTCGGTGAACCGCTTGGGTTGCAACCAGGTCCACAGAGAATTGCAAGAGTTATTAGACGAAGGAACCATTGAGATTCTGCAGAATCGCAATATCGATGAGGACGAACCAGAGATTAATGTTATATCCCCCGTGTTCAAGTTACCCGAGCCTGTTGTTATTCGCTATGATAGCAGCAAGCCGAAGGCTTCTCCCTCCTTAGTGATTAAACCTGCAGGCCCCGTGCCTTATTCTTTTGACCGAGCTGTGTCGTTCAGATATAACCCTGTTATTGTGCAAGATGGGAAGGAAGTGCCTTTGCCCTCAACTGCTGTAACCAACATCGCTGATGTAAGCGGGCTGACCCGGAGTGGTCGTGTTTTCTCTGCACCTGCCAAAGCCCCTGTTGCTTCGGAATCTGCTGAGCATCCGGTGGGGACCGCTGTTAATATTCAGAATCCGGCACTTGATGTTGCCAAACCCTCCTCCTCTGTACAAAAGACTCCCGCTTCTTCTATTGGCCCGAGTGGCATTATGAGTGAAGAATCTGATGAGATGCTGAGGCTCATCAAAAAGAGTGAGTACAATGTTGTAGACCAGCTTCTACAAACGCCATCCAAGATTTCCATTCTATCTTTGCTGTTGCATTCAGAACCCCATAGGGAGGCTCTGCAGAAAGTATTGGATTTGGCGTACGTTGATCACGACGTCACGATTGAGCAATTTGACAATATAGTTGCAAACATCACTGCTTGCAACACTTTGAGTTTTAGTGACGCTGATCTCCCTGAGGAGGGAAGAGACCACAATATGGCTTTACACATATCTCTAAACTGCAAATCTGACGCTATGTCCAACGTGCTGGTGGACACTGGGTCATCCCTAAATGTATTGCCAAAATCCACACTCTCTAGATTGTCATATCAGGGTCCTCCTATGAGGCAGAGTGGTGTTGTTGTGAAGGCATTCGATGGGTCGCGCAAAACTGTGATTGGGGAAGTTGATCTCCCAATCAAGATCGGACCAAGCGATTTCCAAGTTACCTTCCAGGTAATGGATATCCGGCCATCTTATAGCTGTCTCTTAGGCAGACCATGGATTCACGAGGCTGGCGCCGTGACATCCACCCTACACCAGAAGCTGAAGTTTGTCAAGAACAAGAAACTGGTTGTGGTAGGGGGAGAAAAGGCTCTCCTGGTTAGCCACCTATCTTCCTTCTCATATATTGATGCCGAGGATGAAGTTGGAACTCCGTTCCAAGCTTTATCTATTGATGAACCAATCGAGAAGAAGTCTCCTTTATTCACTTCCTACCGTGATGCAAAACTGGCCATTGAATGTGGTGCAGTAGCTGGTTTAGGGAAGGTGATCGAGCTGGAAGATAATAGAGCCCGGACTGGCATTGGCTACTGTTCTGGGGCATTCAATGAGCAAGGTCTGTTCAAGAGTGGAGGATTCACCCATGCTGATCAACCTGAGGAAGAAGCTGCTGCTATTCTGGAAGAGGATGCAGAGGATTTGAACAATTTCGTTATTCCTGGGGGTGTCTGCCACAATTGGGTTGCTGTAGATGTTCCTACAGTCATCCATAGATCAGAGTAATTGTTCACTTTGTTTAAAACCCTTCTCCCATGCCAAAAGGAGAAGTGATGACATTGTTGGCAGCATATATGCAATGGTGTTTCATTCAATTAATGCATTGTTAAACATTTGTTTTTCCATTTGTTTTCACTTTTTGCTTTTTGCATGAAATCAGTGATCACAAAAAACCCATAAAAACAAGAATAAAAGCAAACATTTTTCATCTGCATAATGATTTGCTTGTTTAAATTCTAAAGTTTTTCATTAACCAAAATCATTATGCAGGTTGATCTTAAAACCCATTGAACATAATGATCCAACGCCATCTCCCAATTTTGAATTCCCTGTATTCGAGGCAGAGGAAGATGATGTCGAAGGAATTCCTGATGAGATTACCCGTCTCCTTGAGCACGAGAAGAAGATCATTCAGCCGCACCTAGAAGATTTGGAAACAGTCAACTTGGGGTCTGAGGATTGTATTCGTCTGGTGAAGATTGGGGCACTTCTTAAAAAGTCTGTCAAGAAGGATTTGATCAGCTTGCTACGAGAATATTCAGATATCTTCGCTTGGTCATATGAAGACATGCCGGGTCTAGATACAGATATTGTGCAACATTTCCTGCCTTTGAAGCCTGAGTGCGTGCCTGTGAAGCAGAAGCTCAGAAGAACTCATCCAGATATGGCAGTGAAGATCAAAGAGGAAGTTCAGAAGCAAATTGATGCGGGGTTTCTGGTGACTTCTACATATCCTCAATGGGTGGCCAATATTGTGCCTGTTCCTAAGAAGGACGGAAAAATCCGTATGTGCGTTGATTACAGAGATTTGAATAAAGCTAGTCCGAAAGATGATTTTCCTTTACCACACATTGATATGTTGGTAGACAATACAGCTAAATTCAAAGTCTTTTCCTTTATGGACGGATTTTCCGGATATAATCAAATCAAAATGGCACCCGAAGATATGGAGAAGACAACATTCATCACACCTTAGGGAACATTCTGTTATCGAGTGATGCCCTTCGGTTTGAAGAACGCCGGAGCCACGTATCAAAGAGCTATGACTACCTTGTTCCATGATATGATGCACAAGGAGATAGAGGTCTACGTTGATGATATGATTGCTAAGTCCCGAACGGAAGTTGAGCATATTGAGCATTTGTTGAAGCTTTTTCAGCGTCTGAGGAAGTTCAGACTTCGCCTGAATCCGAACAAATGTACATTTGGAGTCCGTTCCGGCAAGTTGTTGGGTTTTATAGTCAGCGAGAGAGGTATTGAAGTTGATCCTGCAAAGGTCAAAGCAATCCAAGAGATGCCTGCACCCAAAACTGAAAAGCAAGTCCGAGGTTTTCTTGGCCGCTTGAATTACATTTCCAGATTTATATCCCACATGACTGCCACATGTGCGCCGATATTCAAGCTCCTCCAGAAAGATCAATCTCATGATTGGACCGAGGATTGCCAGAAAGCTTTCGACAGTATCAAGGAATATCTGTCCGAACCTCCGATTTTGTCTCCGCCTGTGGAAGGAAGACCTCTGATTATGTATCTGACCGTGCTTGAAGACTCGATGGGTTGTGTACTCGGTCAGCAAGATGAATCAGGGAAGAAAGAATCTGCTATATACTACCTCAGTAAGAAGTTTACTGATTGTGAGTCTCGGTACTCTATGCTTGAGAAGACGTGCTGTGCTTTAGCTTGGGCTGCTAAGCGTTTGCGCCAGTACATGATAAATCATACAACTTGGTTGATATCCAGAATGGATACAATCAAGTATATCTTCGAGAAGCCTGCTTTAACTGGGAGGATTGCCCGTTGGCAGATGTTGTTGTCTGAGTATGATATTGAGTATCGAGCTCAGAAAGCTATCAAAGGTAGTATCTTGGATGACCATTTAGCGCACCAGCCAATTAAAGATCATCAGTCAGTTCAGTACGACTTCCCAGATGAGGAAATTCTGTATTTGAAAATGAAAGATTGTGATGAGCCTACACTTGATGAAGGTCCGGAACCTGGCTCCAGATGGACGATGGTGTTTGATGGCGCTGTAAATCAATACGGAAATGGTATTGGGGCAGTAATCATTACTCCTCATGGCACCCATATTCCACTTACAGCAAGGCTAACTTTCAAATGCACGAATAATATGGCTGAGTATGAGGCCTGTATTATGGGACTTGAAGAATGTATTGATTTGAGAATCAAGCATCTTGATGTATATGGTGATTCGGCCCTGGTGGTCAATCAGATCAAGGGTGAATGGGAGACGAATCAGCCAAGTCTCATTCCGTACAAAGATTATGCAAGAAGGATTTCAACTTTCTTTACAGAAGTTGACTTTCATCATATTCCTCGAGAGGATAATTGGATGGCAGATGCTCTTGCTACGCTCGCCTCCATGATTGTTGTGAAGTATTGGAATGAAGTTCCCAATATTGCCGTGATGCGCTTGGATAGACCAGCTCACGTATTTGCAGTCGAAGAAGTCAATGATGACAAGCCTTGGTATTTTGATATCAAGAATTTCCTCCAGAACCAGGTCTACCCGCCTGGGGCATCTGTGAAAGATAGGAAAACTTTGAGAAGGTTGTCAGGCAGTTTCTACCTCAGTGGTGAAGTGCTGTATAAAAGAAATTTTGACATGGTTTTGCTCAGATGCGTGGATAGACACGAAGCAAACCTGTTGATGACTGAGGTCCATGAGGGTTCATTTGGTACTCATTCCAATGGACATGCCATGGCTAGAAAGATGTTGAGAGCAGGCTACTATTGGCTGACAATGGAGTCTGACTGCTGCAAATATGTGAAGAAATACCACAAGTGTCAAATTTATGCGGATAAGATTCATATTCCTCCGACACTTCTGAATGTGATTTCATCACCATGGCCTTTCTCTATGTGGGGAATCGACATGATTGGCATGATTGAACCGAAAGCGTCCAACGGACACAGGTTTATTCTCGTAGCAATTGACTACTTCACCAAATGGGTTGAGGCCGCTTCGTATGCGAACGTGACCAGACAGGTGGTTGTGAAGTTTATCAAGAACCAACTGATTTGCCGTTATGGTGTGCCAGATAAGATCATTACTGATAATGGATCTAATCTGAATAATAAGATGATGGATGAGTTGTGCGCTGAATTCAAGATTGCACACCATAATTCCTCTCCCTACAGACCCAAGATGAATGGGGCTGTTGAAGCTGCTAATAAGAATATCAAGAAGATTATCCAGAAGATGACAGTTACGTACAAAGATTGGCATGAGATGCTGCCATTTGCTTTGCATGGTTATCATACGTCTGTCCGCACTTCAACAGGGGCAACCCCCTTTTCTCTTGTTTACGACATGGAAGCTGTTCTCCCAGTAGAGGTGGAGATCCCATCAATGAGAGTCTTGATGGAAGCCAAGTTGACTGATGCTGAATGGATTCAGAGTCGTTATGACCAGCTGAATTTGATTGAAGAGAAGCGATTAACTTCCATGTGCCATGGTCAGTTATATCAGCAGAGAATGAAGAAAGCATTCGATAAGAAGGTCAAACCTCGTGTATTCCGAGAAGGTGACCTCGTGCTCAAGAAAGTCTTGTCTTTCGTGCCCGATTCCAGGGGCAAGTGGACTCCAAACTATGAGGGTCCATATGTTGTTAAGAGAGCCTTTTCAGGCGGAGCTTTGATGCTTACAACAATGGATGGGGAGGATTTCACTCATCCTGTGAATTCAGATGCAGTCAAGAAATACTTTGCCTAAAAAAAAGTATATGCAAATCAAAAACAGAATGGCTCGCTAAGTTGAAAACCCGAAAGGGCGGCTTAGGCAAAAATGAGCGTCTCGGTGGAGAACCCGCAAGGGTGATCCATGCAAAAATTTAGAGACTTGAAAAAAGAATATATTTGCATCCCGCTAGATTGAGTACCTCACCCTGGGGAAATCTAGGCAAAAATTAGGGATTTGGCAAGTAACTGCATCCTGACAAGACTTTCTGTTCCGCAGCCGTCTTTTCGTCAGAAGATTCTCGATTCGTCGTCAACTGAAGCTTCGCATACATCGAGATTCAAATTGGTAGAGAAAGGATCATTAAGTTCAATGTAGCCCTCTTCCAATATATATCACTGATTTCAAATTTGTACAGATCTATGGAGTCCTGCCATTTGCAGGCTACCATTCCATCAAATAAATTTGAGTTTTATCCAATTTTTTGCACTCCTATTTGTTTCAATTCAACAAATGTTTTGCATGTTTTAATTGATGAAATGTCATTGTTTTAAACAAATAAATTTTTTCAAATTGTTGTTTTAAACAAAGTGAATATTCACAATGATGAAAGGGTACTCAGGAATGTCTCAGTGCTCTCCCGAGGGTGGTATGATTCCCAACAGGTAAGACAGTTGTTCATATTCCTGGCATTTGATTGTATCCTCTTTCTCCCGCTTTGCTGTTGGGGTTGTTCCCCAAGCAGAGATGTTGTTGAAGACTCAGTTTCTTCTCCAGCAGTAATCTCCCCAACATGGTTGTTCTCCTTGTAGTAGATTCAGTGATTGGTGGATTGATATCCTGGTACTTTACCGCTTTCCCTAGCATTGTCGCGAGCAGAGCTGTTGGTGGGGTTGTTCCCCAGTATAGTCGCGAGCAGATGTTGTTGAAGACTTCGCGTTCTTCTCCAGCAGTAGTCTCTCCCCAATGCAGTCGCCAACGGAGTTGTTGTGTCTCTCCTCAGCATGGTTGCTTTCTATTTTTCCCAGCTTAGTCTGCAGAATGGTTGTTGTGGCAATTTCTGCCTATTGAAAGCTATCTCAATCCCCAGTAGGGTCGGTTGATGGCTCTAGCATCCCAAGGGTTGGATTGATTTCCTGATTACTTTTGATCCCCAGTAGAGTGGCTATTTGCAGAATCTACTTGTGTGATCCGTCGGATGTATGTTCTCCCCGAGTAGAGTGGCTTGTTGCAGAATCTACTTGTGTGATTCGTCAGATGTACGTTCTCCCCGAGTAGAGTGGCTTGTTGCAGAATCTACTTGTGTGGTGCTTTCTCCCTCAGTGGGTTGTTCCCCGAAAGGATAGATAACTTTCCCCAGTAGAGTTGCTTGTGCAGTTAGATTCTACTTGGATGATTCTCCTTCGGTGGGTTGTTCCCCGGAGTTGTTTGGAGCTGCCTTTACAGCAGTTCTTGGTTGTGCCACAAGCTCTTGTTCCCCTGCAGATATCCTCAGGATTCTCCTGATCCCCTGCAGTACCCGCAGATCTTTGCTTTACAGCATGTGGATCTCTAGCAGATTGGCTTTCCAGTTGGTTTTTCCCCTGGAAGTATAGTACCGGGCGTTTAGTTCCTGGACCTGTTTGTGTTAGATATGTCTGTTTTGTCAGCATTCATCAAACATAAATCACGCATATTCATGCATAATCATAAAACATTCAGATATTCATGTTGCATTGTTTGCCATATATCTCTTGTTTGTTGTCTCCTGTTATGGGTGATATAGATCTTTTTGTAGATCTTCCCAAGCAGATGTCGGGTGTTTAAATCTCTCCATATAGAGTCAGCCCATAAGCAGAAAGTGTGTGTATTTTCCTTCTGCAGTTCCCCACTGAGATTATCCTCGTGGATGGCGGTTTCTTCCGTTTCCTCCCAACACATATATTGGGATGGATTTTCCTATTGAGCTATATCCTCATAGGACGTGTTTTGATTCAGTCTGTCTTTTCGGATCAATCCCGAATCGGCATTGTGTCAGCTGTTTCTTGTGCTTCCCTGTGGAAGAAATGAATGGTTTGCCCAGTAACCGACATCAATTCATTTATCCCCAGCGGAGTTTTTTGGGCCTCTACCTAGTAACCGGTAGTTGTAAGTCCTATGTTCTTGCTTCTTGGCGGAATTTGTGGTTATATACCTTTTATTCCTCAAGCAAGAGTTGTTGGTCTTCCACCCAGTAGTCGGTAGTCGTAAATCCTATTTGCCTGCTCTCCAGCAGTTTGTGGTTTGTTATAAACCCTATTTTGTTTCCCGTGCGGATTTGCGATTCGTTCCATCCCCACGCGATGTTGTTGGTCTTCTACCCAGTATTCGGTAGATGTAAACCCTAATTTGTGGTTATTCCCACCAGAGTATGGCTACTACCCCGTATTCGGTAGTTGTAAGTCCTATCTTTTTTCCCCTAGCAGAGGTAACCTTTGTGGTTCGTTCTGGTTGAGGGTGGATTTTCTGTTGTTGTGATTTTTATCCCCAACAAAGTTTGCGCTTCCCTGTGGAATAAGTTGAGGAAGTGCTCAGTATTTGGCCTTCATTCACCCTATCCCCAATGGAATTTGTGGTCTTCTACCCCGTATTCGGTAGTTGTAAATCCCATGTTGTTTTGTTCTCCCCATCGGAGTTTGTGCCTTATGGTACGGGTGGATAATTGCCGGATGCTTGCAATTTTATCCCAGCAAGAGTTGTTGGTTTCTACCCAGTAGTCGGTAGTGTTAACCTCTTGTTTCCTCAGCTAGATTTTTGGTATTCTACCCCGTATTCGGTAGTTATAAACCCTAATTTCTCCCCTTTGCAGAGTTAACCTTGTTGTTCATCCTAACCGATGCCGGTTACTCTTTGTGGTTATCTTCATTCGTTGTTTGATGTTGATATTCCTCCCTTTGCTTGTGGATAATTGCCGGATGCTAGCAATCTATCCCCAGCAAGTTGTCTTCTGGATCATTGCCATATGCTCACAATGTTATCCCTTTTGGAGTTGCCAGTGGGTCTTTTCACCGTTTGCTAGTGATTTGTTCCCCGGATCATTGATTGTTTGTCAATGTATCCCCAGCCAGTCCCTATGGGTAATTGCCGGATGCTTGCAATTCATCCTCAGCGGATCGTCTTTCATTTACCCGTTTGCTCGGTAATGATTGTTGCTCCCTTTGATTGGTCATCATTATATACCTAGGTTTGGTATCCCGATGCCTTTCTTTTCGGTCGATTTATCCTTTATTAACCCAGTAACCGGTTGTGGATAATCTTCCATGCGAGTATGTTATCCACGTTCTCGGTAATGGATAATATATCTCATGCACTCTTCAGTCGAAGCCTTTTGTGTTTCCCTAGTCGAGTAATATTCGTTATTCCCTTTGCGGAGTCGAATATTTGTTGTTTGGATAATTGTCGGATGCTTGCAATTTATCCTCTTTGAGTTGTCTTTCGTTTACCCGGATGCTTGGTATCGATTGTCTCTCTTTTTTGTTAGTCACCTATTATATACTTCGGTATCTCTGGTGTCTTTTCCTTTTCGAGTATATTATTCACGGTCTGTCGGTAATGAATAATATGTCTCTTTCACTCTTTGGTTGGAATCCTTTGTTGATCTTCCCCCAGTAGAGTAAGATTCGTATTCTTTGTAGAATCGAATACCCATCCTTTAACCAGTTTGTGTTTTGGATGATGAGTGTTTTGGCATATATACCAATCCACATTTTCGGTAGATCACCTATTATATACTTCGGTATCCCTGGTGTTTCTTACCATGCGAGTGTATTATCTACGGTCTGCCGGTAATAGATGATATATCTCATGCGAGTATTCTATCCACATTCTGACGGTAATGGATATTGTATCTCATGCACTCTTTGGGTTTGTGTCCCCGGTTGAGTAAGATTCGTTTTTCCTGTTGCGGATTCGAATGTCCATCCTGTAAGTCGATTTGCTTTTTAAGCCCTCCTTTCGGATGATGAGTGTTTTGGCATATATACCAATTCACGTCTTTGGTTAGTCACCTATTATATACTCCGGTATCTCTGGTGTCTCTTCCTTTTCGAGTATATTATTCACGGTCTGCCGGTAATGAATAATATGTCTCATGCACTCCTTGTGGAATTGAATATCCGTCCTATAAACAAGTCTGCTTTTCTAGCTTTCTTCAGGATGATGAGTGTCTTGGCATATATACCAATTCACGTTTCGGTCCGTCACCTATTATATACTTCGGTATCCCTGGTGTTCCTTCCTTTCTGCTCCCTATTATGACCTTGGTCCCCTGTGGAGTCAGATTTGCTTGAGTTGACGTACCTTTTTCAGGTCTTCCTCAGATGTTTGGATTGATTGATATCTCTCACCCTTATACCGGTCTTAGATATTCATTCTTCCTGAGTTTGTTGCCCTTATACCGGTAACATCTCATCCTTGGCTTCCCCTGGAAAGTCTTTTCTAGATTTCCCCAGCGGATTTGTGTTCCTATTCGTGTTGCTGTATTGGCGTTCTCCCCCAGTATGTGCATTGTGTGAGTTAGATTGAGTCTGATCCCCAGTGTGAGTCCTTTGCTTCCCCAGTAAGGTCTCTAGTCCAGTCGTGATTTGTCCGCGCTGTGTCAGTTTTGTTTCCCCTAATCAGAGTCGTGTCTTGCGCACGTTATGTCAGTTTTGTTTTCCCCAAATCAAAGTCGTGTCCTGCTCACGCATTCTTTTTCTTTTATTATCCCTAATAAGAGTCCTGTTAGAGTCTCTGTTCCTGGTGAGTGTATTACTCCGATGGATCGTCTTTTCTTCTGTGTGAATCATTATCCCCACAGAGTTTGTGTCTTTTGCATGCATACATTTGCATCATGAGGTCTCTTAGGGACCAAAATTTGTCCCATTACTTTTATTTAAGCCCATTCTACCGCGTCGAGATGAAGATTTCTAAACTTCACTTCTCCGGCTAGAATGACCTTAAATAGGGGCATCTGTAAGACCCCAATTTTTGCCCTAAGATCCCTCAAGGCATCATATCATATCATATCATTGCCTCAAGGATCATTGTGCATCTTTGCTTGCCTCCTAGTGGGTGGGTATCTTGTGAGTGTGATTCTTGATCACCAAGCATGTATAGCACTTGTATATCATTGCTTTTCATTTGTTTACTAACCCAATAGTACAAAAATATTGTCATCTAACCATGTTTCTTGCAGATGAAGCAAACTAGGTCAAAACAGTCAAATCATTCATTGAGCCATAAATGGTGGCCATTATTGAAGAATTTGGGCACCATGATCATTCATCAAGAGTTCATTTGAGTTGTGATACCATTTGGAATCAAAATCTCAAGAGAAAGAGACTTGAAATTCATCAAAGCATGGCTCAGTCAACCAAAACCCTAGCAAAGTCAACTGTGGTCAACTGTGCATTTAATCAGGAATTGGAAGGTGTGGGATGGTTGGAAAGGTCTCATTCATGTCCATATAAGCCTCAATTTACATTTCAAACATCCACAGCGAAGGATTTGAGGTCAGACGAAAAGTTTCCCAAAATAGTAATGACCTGTAATTTTCACCTGCCAAAAATGGAAAGTCATTCTCCTCAAAATTACATGTCCAAGAAAGCTTCAAATAAAAATTTGTCCAACATGAAAGTTGAAGATCTTGCTCTTGCCTTTCCAAAAAGTCCAAGAACACTCATTTCTCATGTGTGGTTGGCAAGTTATGATCAAATCATTTTCAGAAAAAGTTGAAATTCAAAGTGCCATAACTTTTGAATGGAAAGGCCAATTTGGGTGATTCTTTTTTGAGCAAACCACATTTGACATGAAATTTCATGATGCATCATCACATTTCATCAAAAATCATCATAGCAAAAGTCCATTTTTCAAGTGTTCATTTTGCATTTTGGTGTGAAAAATAGTCAATTTGAAAAATACATGTCATTTGCACTTCAAACCATTTCCAACACATTCTAAATGGAAAATGTGACTTGTTTCAGCTGCACTTTTACTGTTCCATTGGCTGCAATTGGAAAAGGGCATTTTGGCCACTTAACATGAAATTGCATCTCACTAATTCACATCACTCTTGCTAATCTTGTTTAACAAATTGGATTAGTACATCATATAAAGCCTTAATCATAACTGAATTCGAGATCCACAATCATTTTCTCAGATCCAAAGCAAAAATTTCCAGAATTCTCTCAAATTTTCTTCACACTTTTTTCACCTTTTTGATCGAAATTCTTGATTCTTTCTGCTTCTTGTTGCACTAATCCTCTTCTGCAGGTGAAATTGAAGATCTGTTTGAAGCTAACAGTGGAAGAACACTTGGAAATCGCAACTGTTGCAACCTTGAGCATCCATGGCAATTCGCGATTTCTCCATCATCAAGCATTTCTGAGCTGAGCTACCACTTGTATTCACCTTCCTAAGCATCCTAGACATTCTGTTTTGGTAATTGGAGGTTCGAAACACACAAGAACACGAGCTGCATAATCACAAGGTGAGATTTCAAAACCTTCGATTCTTGAAATTGACATGCGGCTTAGGTAGATCGTACAACATAGAGTAGAATGCAATTCGAATCATGTAAATCCATCAAGTATTCATGTAGAAATCTTGATTTGAAGTTTGGACATCAAAGCTTTTCTTGATCGAATCTTTTACTATGTTGAGTTCTGGACAAAATCAGTGTGATATTATTGATCTTTGTTGAAAGATGAACCGATCCATATATCGTTTGTGCATTTCCATGAAGATTCGTTCATGAGCATGATGAACACCAAGAACACGTTGAAGGTGTTTAGTTTCTTTCCCCAGAATGCGTCCAGATCTTCATTGCCTGGCTTCAGTTTTTGAATTTGTGTTTCCCGCCTCCGCTGGCCATTCGCGTGATGACACCTCCGTTAATGAAACGGAGCGTTTTGTCCACGCCTCTCCGTAATTACGAAAATGCCACGGCCTTCATTTTAATTCATTTTAGTCTTAAATATTTATTTCATTTCATCATTTAACTTCAAAAAAATCACAAAATATTCATGGATGATCCAAATTGAGTGAGGATTTTTGCATTGATCTCCATTTTTCCTCTAGTTTTTTATGAGCATGATATCACAAGTTGTGCACGGCTGTGTTTTTATTTTGGCCTAATATCTTTGTTCATGTATGTTTCTTGCATATGTTTTGCCATTTCATTCATGAAATCTTGATGCTTGCTCCAAAATGCTTGAAATTTTATATGCATGATCTAGACTCTTTCCTGGTGATTTTGGTATATGGTTTGCTAATTTTGCATTTCTGGATTAGGAGATATGATGTGATCTTCATGAGTGTGACCATGTGTACACACTAGTTTTTGTTCAACTTCTTGAATTTTGTTTCCATGCTTATGTTATGCCAATTACTCTGGAATTTTGCATGTGATTACATCTGTATGTCTAGTTTGAGCATGATTTTTTGTAGGATTTGTTGATCAATTTCCTATTTGATTGGGGTTTTATTTGCTGTTTAGTCATTTGTTGACTTTTTGTGATACATGTTCCCATTTGATTTGTGAAATTCTGGTTATTAATTGTATGGATTTGAAATTTGGCATGTGTATTGTAGACATCATGAGGTTTGCCCTGGTTTTAGTCCCATTCATTTATCATCTTTTATCTCTGTTTTATGATTGGTTGAAGTGGATGCATGTTTTGATGCCATGTATGAGCTTGTATGAACTTGTGTTGACTTTATGATTTTCATTTCCATACTTCCTCTGGTCCAAATAGCATGAAATTTGATATGTAGCTCATTGAATGTGTTCTGTTTAAGCTTGAATTTTATGGGAATTTATTGAGCTATTTTGGTATTGGTTTGATTGTGATCATTCTGTTTGCTCCAATGTGATTTCAAAATGCCTAGTTTGACATGTTTTGTGTATGAAATGGATTTGGTGCATAGTTTTGATGTGAGACCAATTGGATTCTACTCTTGTTTGATAAATCTTGGTTTTGATCAATTTTCATTTGCTATTTTGAATTTTTCACCTCCTTTTGACCCTAGGCTTGTCCTAGTGGTCTTACTTCTCACATTCGAGTTGTTTTTTCAGGTTAAAGAAGCAATTGCTTTAAGGAGTTTAATTCAAGTTGATTGAGTTTGGTTTAATTGATTGTGATGAACTAACTTGGTTTATTTTGTAGGATGCTAACTCATTTGCTTTGAGTTTGTGCTTTGCACATGTGATTGATTGTGTTGTCTGTTGGTTCTTAACTTGTCTGTTTTGACTTTGTGATTGGGATACTGATTATATTTGATTGATTTCAGGTACCATAGTCGCTTTAGTTCCTTTGAGAACTTGCTATTGCTTTGCTTTGCTTAAGCATTGAGGTAGACTCTCTTGTCTCCATGTAGTCTAGAAGACCTGGCTTGTTAATTAGCCAGGCAACTGTCTGAAGTCCTCCTTAAGAGGCGATGTTTGTGATTGTTTAACTTTGTCCCCAAGCAGGTAAAGACCTCATGTGAGGCAATTGGTAGACAAAAGAGATATGTAGCCTATCTCCTACTATTCTGTGAGTCACTCACCTTGCTCACACCACATGTGTTGATGCATAGTGAGTAAAAACCCCAGATCTATCGAGTCTAACTTGTGGAGAGAGTTCCATCTTTCTGAACTCCCACACCTTCTGATATTCAATGCTCTCCCTGACCAGGGATAAGAGTGATGAGGCACACCCCTCATATCCTTTCATCTGCTTCACCTTGGCTCTCAATGTCAAGGTTAAGAGCGCCATTTACCCTATTCCAATGGACTTTTAAGTCTAACCCTTTGATTGAGCCTAATTGTTTGGTTATAGTGGGTGCTAAATGACTTTGTTTGATTGATTTCTTGTTGCATTTGTACATGCTTGCTTGCCTTTGTGCACTTATCATCATTGATTGTTCATTATTGCATGATCATCGTTGCATATCTTGTGGTGTGTTTGAGTTTACCCATTGAGGACAATTGTAAGACCATGTTCTTTGGCCTTTGTTCCTAGGATTTGGAAGGGATAGAGTGTAAGACCATTTCACTTGGTCACTCATGTCCATTGCTTAAATGCATTGTTTGTTTGTTGTATGTGAGGATGCAATTGTAAGACCATGTTGTTGGCGTTTGTATTCCTATGATCATCCTTTGGAGGTTGGTATAAGCCCAGATAGATTGGCATCTGACATCCAAGTTTTGTTTTGTTTTAGGAGATTGGTGTAAACCCATTTATTGGTATCCGATATCCGCTTTTGTTTGTGAGATTGGTATAAGACCATTGATGGCATCCGGTATCACCTTGCTTTTATTTTGCTTACTTGCATTGTGGCCCATTCCTAAGGACACACTTGAATCATCTTCTATATGATCTCAAGAGGTGAACCTTTCTAAGAAGTTTTACGTTCCATCATCCATACCTTCTTTGTCCTAAACCTTTTCACACTTTGATTTCAAAAACTTTGACTTGTTGTGCAAACATCTTCATGTCCTTTTCAAGTTAGAAACTTGGACCATAAGTCCTTGACTTTTCAAACTTCATATTTCATAACACTTCTTTGAATCAATCTTAATCTTACTTTGACCATATTTTGTGAATACTCATAATCAATTAACTTCACCCATTCAATTGTTTTGGCTTTGTCCATTGTTAATATGTTTTCGTGCATTAGCCTTAGGTTTTAATTACCATAGTGGTTGATGTAAATCTTACCTCATCCTTAGTGAGTTGATTGTAAGTCTTCCATACTTATTATAGGGTTAACCCCTCACTAGTATGTTGAAGCCGTCCTCGCATGGTGGATTGTTGATGTTGGTTGAGTTTTCTCCCATTGGTAATGAAAAGCCTTAGTGCTTGTGTTTTAAAATGAACTCACTAATTTTTGGAAATCTTTTAGCCGAACTACGGCGTTTTGATCCTTACCTTTGATGGAAGGTACGTAGGCAACGGGTTCATCCGTTCGAACACAAAAATAACTAACTTGTACATTCTTTTCTCATCATCCCATTCATCTTTGCACAATATGTCAAAACAAATAAACATTTCTTATACAACAAGTGTGAAAAGGGCTCCCTAGGAGTACCTAGGACGTGATGGGTGCCTAACACCTTCCCATTGCGTAATTTACCCCTTACCCAGATTCTCTGATCTTTTTCATTAGTTTTCTACGTGTAAAACTTCTTAGGTTTTTGTTCGCTCTTTAACCAGTCCTTAGGATAAATAAAAGTGCGGTGGCGACTCGATTCATTGTATACTTTGCTTATGGTTTAATCAATAAATCATATAGCAACGAATACACCGCTACAGAAATCACTTGAAAAATGACCTTTTTATGTGAAAGTTTTTGATGAAATGTGATGATGGATCATGATAGTACATGTCAAATGGGATTTGCTCAAAAAAGAATCACCCAAATTGGCCAAATGGTTTGAAAGTTATGCCACTTTGAAATCCCAAAATTCTTGAAAATGATTTGATCATAACTTGCCAACGATAAATGAGAAATGAGTGTTCTTGGACTTTTTGGAAAGGCAAGAGCAAGATCTTCAACTTTCATGTTGGACAAATGTTTATTTGAAGCTTGCTTGGACATGTAATTTTGAGGAGAATGACTTTCCATTTTTGGCAGGTGAAAATTACAGGTCATTACTATTTTGGGAAACTTTTTGTCTGACCTCAAATCCTTCACTGCGGATGTTTGAAATGTTATGTGAGGCTTGTATGGACATGAATGAGACCTTTCCAACCATCTCACACCTTCCAACCCCTGATTAAATGCACAGTTGACCACAGTTGACTTTGCTAGGGTTTTGGTTGATTGAGCCATGTTCTGATGAATTTCAAGCCTCTACCTCTTGAGATCTTGATTCCAAATGATACCACAACTCATATGAACTCTTGATGAATGATCATGGTGCCCAAATTCTTCAAGAATGGCCACCATCCATTGCTTAATGAATGATTTGACTGTTTTGACCTAGTTTGCTTCAGCTGCAAGAAACAAGGTTAGATGACAATATTTTTGTACTTTTGGTTAGTAAACAAATGAAAAGCAATGATATACAAATGCAATACATGCTTGGTGATCAAGAACCATTCACAAGACAACCCACCCACTAGGAGGCAAGCAAAGGTGCACAATGATCCTTGAGGCAATAAATGATATGATATGATGCCATGAGGGATCTTAGGGACAAAATTGGGGTCTTACAGATGCCCCTATTTAAGGTCATTCTAGTCGGAGAAGTGAAGTTTAGAAATCTTCATCTCGACGCGGTAGAATGGGCTTAAATAACTGTAATGAGACAAATTTTGGTCCCTAAGAGACCTCATGATGCAAATGTATGCATGCAAAAGACACAAACTCTGTGGGGATAATGATTCACACAGAAGAAAAGACGATCCATCGGAGTAATACACTCACCAGGAACAGAGACTCTAACAGGACTCTTATTGGGGATAATAAAAGAAAAAGAATGTGTGAGCAGGACACGACTCTGATTTGGGGGGAACAAAACTGACTGGACTAGAGACCTTACTGGGGAAGTAAAGGACTCACACTGGGGAGAGAAAGAAATTCCAAAGGAAAACACTTCCATTGGAAAGACTCAAGCTGACCCAAACAATGCACGTACTGGGGATAACACCAATACAGCAACACGAATAGGAACACAAATCCGCTGGGGAAATCTAGAAAAGACTTTCCGGGGGAAGCCAAGGATGAGATGTTACTGGTATAAGGGCAACAAACTCAGGAAGAATGAATATCTAAGACCGGTATAAGGGTGAGAGATATCAATCAATCCAAACATCTGAGAAAGACCTGAAAAAGGTACATCAACTCAGGCAAATCTGACTCCACAGGGGACCAAGGTCATAATAGGGAGCAGAAAGGAGGGAACACCAGGGATACCGAAGTATATAATAGGTGACCGACCGAAACGCGAATCGGTATATATGCCAAAACACTCATCATCCTGAAGAAAGCTAGAAAAGCAAACTTGTTTATAGGATGGATACTTAATTCCACAAGGAATATGAATCTTACTCTGCGGAGAAAACAATCAAAAGATTGACCCAAGAGTGCATGAGACATATTATTCATTACCGGCAGACCGTGAATAATATACTCGAAAAGGAAGAGACACCAGAGATACCGGGGTATATAATAGGTGACCTACCGAAGCGTGAATTGGTATATATGCCAAAACACTCATCATCCGAAAGGAGGGCTTAAAAAGCAAATCGACTTACAGGATGGACATTCGAATCCACAACAGGAAAAACGAATCTTACTCAACTGGGGACACAAACCCCAAGAGTGCATGAGATATAATATCCATTACCGTCAGAACATGGATAACACACCCGCATGGAAGATTATCCACAACCGGTTACTGGGTTAACAAAGGATAAATTGACCGAAAAGAAAGGCATCGGGATACCAAAACTAGGTATATAATGATGACCAATCAAAGGGAGCAACAATCATTACCGAGCAAACGGGTAAATGAAAGGCGATCCGCTGGGAATGAATTGCAAGCATCCGGCAATTATCCACAGGGACTGGCTGGGGATACATTGATAAACAATCAATGATCCGGGGAACAAATCACTGGCAAACGGTGAAAAGACCCACTGGCAACTTCAAAAGGGATAACATTGCGAGCATACAACAATGATCCAGAAGACAACTTGCTGGGGATAGATCGCTAGCATCCGACAATCATCCAAAAGCAAAGAGGAATATCAACATCGAACAACGAATGAAGATAACCACAAAGAGTAACCGTCATCGGTTAGGATGAACCACAGGGTTAACTCTGCAAAAGGGGAGAAATTAGGGTTTACAACTACCGAATACTGGGTAGAATACCAAAAATCTGGCTGAGGATAAAATTGCAAGCATCCGGCAATTATCCAACTGTACCATAAGGCACAAACTCCGTCGGGGAGAACAAAACAACATGGGATTTATAACTACCGAATACGGGGTAGAAGACCACAAACTCCACTGGGGGATAGTGTGAATAAAGGCCAACTACTGAGCACTTATTCAACTTATTCCACAGGGAAACGCAAAACTCTGTGTGGGATAAAAATCACAACAACAGAAAATCCACCAACAACCAGAACGAACCACAAAGGTTACCTCCGCTAGGGGAAAAAAGATAGGACTTACAACTACCGAATACGGGGTAGTAGCCATACTCTGGCGGGAATATCCACAAATTAGGGTTTACATCTACCGGATACTGGGTAGAAGACCAACAACTCCGCGTGGGGATGGAA
Organism: Lathyrus oleraceus; assembly: GCF_024323335.1. Lineage (NCBI taxonomy): Eukaryota > Viridiplantae > Streptophyta > Magnoliopsida > Fabales > Fabaceae > Lathyrus > Lathyrus oleraceus. Next base: position 302,057,173 of record NC_066580.1, on the reverse strand, counting down.
CGAATCACAAATCCGCACGGGAAACAAAGTAGGGTTTATAACAAACCACAAACTGCTGGAGAGCAGGCAAATAGGATTTACGACTACCGACTACTGGGTAGAAGACCAACAACTCTTGCTTGAGGAATAAAAGGTATATAACCACAAATTCCGCCAACAAGCAAGAACATAGGACTTACAACTACCGGATACTGGGTAGAGGCCCAAAAACACCGCTGGGGATAAATGAATTGATGCCGATTACTGGGCAAACCATTCATTTCTTCCACAGGGCAGCACAAAAAACAGCTGACACGACGCCGATTCGGGATTGATCCGAAAAGACAGACTGAATCAAAACACGTCCTATGAGGATATAGCTCAATAGGAAAATCCATCCCAATATATGTGTTGGGAGGAAACGGAAGAAACCGCCATCCAAGAGGATAATCTCAGTGGGGAACTGCAGAAGGAAAGACAGACACTTTCTGCTTATGGGCTGACTCTATATGGAGAGATTTAAACACCCGACATCTGCTTGGGAAGATCTATAGGAGAGATCTATATCACCCAAAGCAGGAGACGACAAACAAAAGATATATGGCAAAAGAATGCAACATGAATATCCGAATGTTTATGAATATGCATGAATATGCGTGATTTATGCTTGATGACTGCTGACAAAACAGACATATCTAACACAACAGGCCTAGGAATCAAACGCCCGGTACTATACTTCCAGGGAAAAACCAACTGGAAAGCCAATCTGCTAGAGATCCACGTGCTGTAAAGCAAAGATCTGCGGGTACTGCAGGGGATCAGGAGAATCCTGAGGACATCTGCAGGGGATCCCAACATCAACTGAGAAACAAGAGTTCATGGCTCAACCAAGAACTGCTGCAAAAGAAACTCCAAACAAATCCGGGGAACAACCCACTGAAGGAGAATCATCCGAGTAGAATCTAACTGCACTAGCAACTCTACTGGGGAAAGTTGTTATCTATCCTTTCGGAGAACAAGCCAATGAAGGAGAAAGCACCACACAAGTAGATTCTGCAAAAAGCCACTCTACTCGGGGAGAACATACATCCGACGGATCACACAAGTAGATTCTGCAAATAACCACTCTACTGAGGATCAAAAGTAAGCAGGAAATCACTCCAATCTTTGGGATGCTAGGGCCACCAACCGACCCTACTAGGGATTGAGAGAGCTTTCAATAGGCAGAAACTGCCACAACAACCATTCTGCAGACTAAGCTGGGAAAAATGGAAAGCAACCATGCTGAGGAGAGACACAACAACTCCGCTGGCGACCGCACTGGGGAGAGACTACTGCTGGAGAAGAACGCGAAGTCTTCAACAACATCTCTGCTCGCGACTATACTGGGGAACAACCCCACCAACAGCTCTGCTTGCGACAATGCTGGGGAAAGCGGTAAAGTACCGGGATATCAATCCACCAATCACTGAATCCACCACAAGGAGAACAACCATGCTGGGGAGATCACTGCTGGAGAAGAAACTGAGTCTTCAACAACATCTCTGTTTGGGGAACAACCCCAACAACAACACTGCTTATGGAACAACCCCAACAGCAAAGCGGGAGAAAGAGGATACAACGAAATGCCAGGAATATGAACCAATGTCTTACCTGTTGGCAATCACCACCCTCGGGAGAGCACTGAGGCATTCCTGAGTATCCTTTCATCAATGTGAATATTCACTTTGTTTAAAACAATGTTTTGAAAAATTTATCTGTTTAAAACAATGACATTTTATCAATTAAAACATGCAAAACATTTGTTGAATTGAAACAAATAAGAGTGCAAATAATTGGATAAAGCTCAAATTTATTTGATGGAATGGTAGCCTGCAAATGGCAAGACTCCATAGATCTGTACAAATTTGAAATCAGTGATATATAATGGAAGAGGGCTACATTGAACATAATGATCCTTTCTCTACCAATTTGAATCTCGATGTATGCGAAGCTTCAGTCGACGACGAATCGAGAACCTCTGACGAAAAGACGGCTGCGGAACAGAAAGTCTTGTCAGGATGCAGTTACTTGCCAAATCCCTAATTTTTGCCTAGATTGCCCCAGGGTGAGGTACTCAATCTAGCGGGATGCAAATTCATTTTTTTCAAGTCTCTAATTTTTGCCTGGATTACCCTTGCGGGTTCTCCACCGAGACGCTCATTTTTGCCTAAGCCGCCCTTTCGGGTTTTCAACTTAGCGAGCCATTCTGTTTTTCATTTGCATATACTCTTTTTTTTTAGGCAAAGTATTTCTTGACTGCATCTGAATTCACAGGACGAGTGAAATCCTCCCCATCCATTGTTGTAAGCATCAAAGCACCGCCTGAAAAGGCTCTCTTAACAACATATGGACCCTCGTAGTTTGGAGTCCACTTGCCCCTGGAATCGGGCGCGAAAGACAAGACTTTCTTGAGCACGAGGTCACCTTCTCGGAACACACGAGGCTTGACCTTCTTATCAAATGCTTTCTTCATTCTCTGCTGATATAACTGACCATGGCACATGGCAGTCAATCGCTTCTCTTCAATCAGATTCAACTGGTCATAACGACTCTGAATCCATTCAGCATCAGTCAACTTGGCTTCCATCAAGACTCTCATTGATGGGATCTCCACCTCTACTGGGAGCACATCCTCCATGCCGTAAACAAGAGAAAAAGGGGTTGCCCCTGTTGAAGTGTGTACAGATGTACGATATCCATGCAAAGCAAATGGCAGCATCTCATGCCAATCTTTGTACGTGACAGTCATCTTCTGGATGATCTTCTTGATATTCTTATTAGCAGCTTCAACAGCCCCATTCATCTTAGGTCTGTAGGGAGAGGAATTATGGTGTGCAATCTTGAATTCAGCGCACAACTCATCCATCATCTTATTATTCAGATTAGATCCATTATCAATAATGATCTTATCTGGCACACCATAACGGCAAATCAGCTGGTTCTTGATAAACTTCACAACCACCTGCCTAGTCACGTTCGCATACGAAGCGGCCTCAACCCATTTGGTGAAGTAGTCAATTGCTACGAGAATAAACCTGTGTCCGTTGGACACTTTCGGTTCAATCATGCCGATCATGTCGATTCCCCACATAGAGAAAGGCCATGGTGATGAAATCACATTCAGAAGTGTCAGAGGAATATGAATCTTATCTGCATAAATCTGACACTTGTGGCATTTCTTCACGTATTTGCAGCAGTCAGACTCCATTGTCAGCCAATAGTAGCCTGCTCTCAGCATCTTTCTAGCCATGGCATGTCCATTGGAATGAGTACCAAATGAACCTTCATGGACCTCAGTTATCAACAGGTTTGCTTCGTGTCTATCCACGCATCTGAGCAAAACCATGTCGAAATTTCTCTTGTACAGCACTTCACCACTGAGGTAGAAACTGCCTGACAACCTTCTCAGGGTTTTCCTGTCTTTCACAGATGCCCCAGGCGGGTAGACCTGGTTCTGGAGGAAATTCTTGATATCAAAATACCAAGGCTTGTCATCATTCACTTCTTCGACTGCAAATACGTGAGCTGGTCTATCCAAGCGCATCACGGCAATATTGGGAACCTCATTCCAATACTTGACAATAATCATTGAAGCAAGCGTAGCAAGAGCATCTGCCATCCGATTATCCTCTCGAGGAATATGGTGAAAGTCAACTTCTGTAAAGAAAGTTGAAATCCTTCTTGCATAATCTCTGTATGGAATGAGACTTGGCTGATTCGTCTCCCACTCACCCTTGATCTGATTGACAACTAGGGCCGAATCACCATAAACATCAAGATGTTTGATTCTCAAACCAATACATTCTTCAAGTCCCATAATACAGGCCTCATACTCAGCCATATTATTCGTGCATTTGAAAGTTAGCCTTGCTGTAAGCGGAATATGTGTGCCATGAGGAGTAATGATTACTGCCCCAATTCCATTTCCGTATTGATTTACAGTGCCATCAAACACCATCATCCATCTGGAACCAGGTTCCGGACCTTCACCAAGTGTAGGCTCATCACAATCTTTCATTTTCAAATACAGAATCTCCTCATCAGGGAAGTCGTACTGAACAGACTGATGATCTTCAATCGGCTGGTGCGCTAAATGGTCAGCCAAGATACTACCTTTGATAGCTTTCTGAGCTCAATACTCGATATCATACTCAGACAACAACATCTGCCAACGGGCAATCCTCCCGGTTAAAGCAGGCTTCTCGAAAATATACTTAATTGGATCCATTCTGGATATCAACCAAGTTGTATGATTTATCATGTACTGGCGCAAACGCTTAGCAACCCAAGCTAAAGCACAACACGTCTTCTCAAGCATAGAGTATCGAGACTCACAATCAGTAAACTTCTTACTGAGGTAGTATATAGCAAATTCCTTCTTCCCTGATTCATCTTGTTGACCGAGGACACAACCCATCGAGTCTTCAAGCACAGTCAAATACATGATCAGAGGTCTTCCTTCCACAGGCGGAGACAAGATCGGAGGTTCAGACAGATAATCTTTGATACTGTCGAAAGCTTTCTGGCAATCCTCGGTCCAATCATGAGACTGATCTTTCCGAAGGAGCTTGAATATCGGCGCACATGTGGCAGTCATGTGGGATATAAATCTGGAAAGGTACTTCAAGCGGCCAAGAAAACCTCGGACTTGCTTCTCAGTTTTGGGTGCAGGCATCTCTTGTATTGCTTTGACCTTGGCAGGATCAACTTCAATACCTCTTTCGCTTACCACAAAACCCAACAACTTGCCGGAACGGACTCCAAATGTACATTTGTTTGGATTCAGGCGAAGTCTGAACTTCCTCAGACGCTGAAAAAGCTTCAACAAATGCTCAACATGTTCAACTTCCGTTCGAGACTTAGCAATCATATCATCAACATAGACCTCTATCTCCTTGTGCATCATATCATGAAACAAGGTAGTCATAGCTCTTTGATACGTGGCTCCGACGTTCTTCAAACCAAAGGGCATCACTCGATAACAGAATGTTCCCCAAGGTGTGATGAATGTTGTCTTCTCCATATCTTCGGGTGCCATTTTGATTTGATTATATCCGGAAAATCCGTCCATAAAGGAAAAGACTTTGAATTTAGCTGTATTGTCTACCAACATGTCAATGTGTGGTAGAGGAAAATCATCTTTCGGACTAGCTTTATTCAAATCTCTGTAATCAACACACATATGGACTTTTCCGTCCTTCTTAGGAACAGGCACAATATTGGCCACCCATTGAGGATATGTAGAAGTCACCAGAAACCCCCCATCAATTTGCTTCTGAACTTCCTCTTTGATCTTCACTGCCATATCTGGATGAGTTCTTCTGAGCTTCTACTTCACAGGCACGCATTCAGGCTTCAAAGGCAGGAAATGTTGCACGATATCTGTATCTAGACCCGGCATGTCTTCATATGACCAAGCGAAGATATCTGAATATTCTCGTAGCAAGCTAATCAACCCCTTCTTGACAGACTCTTCAAGAAGTGCCCCAATCTTCACCATACGAACAGAATCCTCAGACCCCAAGTTGACCGTTTCCAAATCTTCAAGGTGCGGCTGAATGATCTTCTTCTCGTGCTCAAGGAGACGGGAAATCTCATCAGGAATCCCTTCAACATCATCTTCCTCTGCCTCGAATACAGGGAATTCAAAATTGGGAGATGGCGTTGGATCATTATGTTCAATGGGTTTTAGAATCAACCTGCATAATGATTTTGGTTAATGAAAAAAACTTTAGAATTTAAACAAGCAAATCATTATGCAGATGAAAAATGTTGCTTTTATTCTTGTTTTTATGGGTTTTTTGTGATCACTGATTTCGTGCAAAAAGCAAAAAGTGAAAACAACCGGAAAAACAAATGTTTAACAATGCATTAATTGAATGAAAACATCATTGTATTAAATGCTGCCAATAATGTCATCACTTCTCCTTTTGGCATGGGAGAAGGGTTTTAAACAAAGTGAACAATTACTCTGATCTATGGATGACTGTAGGAACATCTACAGCGACCCAATTGTGGCAGACACCACCAGGAATGACGAAATTGTTCAAGTCCTCTGCATCCTCTTCCAAGATAGCAGCAGCTTCTTCCTCAGGTTGATCGTCGTGGATGAATCCTCCACTCGTGAACAAACCTTGCTCATTAAACGCCCCAGAACAGTAGCCAATGCCAGCCCGGAACCTGTTGTCTTCCAGCTCGATCACCTTCCCTAAACCAGCAACTGCACCACATTCAATGGCCAATTTTGCATCACGGTAGGAAGTGAATGAAGGAGACTTCTTCTCAATCGGTTCATCAATAGATAAAGCTTGGAACGGCGTTCCAACTTCATCCTCGGCATCAATATATGAGAAAGAAGACAGGTGGCTAACCAGGAGAGCCTTTTCTCCCCCTACCACAACCAGTTTCTTGTTCTTGACAAATTTCAGCTTCTGGTGTAGGGTGGATGTCACGGCGCCAGCCTCGTGAATCCATGGTCTGCCTAAGAGACAACTATAAGATGGGTGGATATCCATCACCTGGAAGGTAACCTGGAAATCACTTGGTCCAATCTTGATTGGGAGATCAACTTCCCCAATCACAGTTTTGCGCGACCCATCGAATGCCTTCACAACAACACCACTCTGCCTCATAGGAGGACCTTGATATGACAACTTCGAAAGAGTGGATTTTGGCAATACATTTAGAGATGATCCAGTGTCCACCAGCACGTTGGACATGGCATCCGATTTGCAATTCAGGGAGATGTGTAAAGCCATGTTGTGGTCTCTTCCCTCCTCAGGGAGATCAGCGTCACAGAAACTCAAAGTGTTGCAAGCAGTAATGTTTGCAACAATACTATCAAACTGCTCGATCGTGACGTCATGATCAACATACGCCAAATCCAAAACCTTCTGCAGAGCCTCCCTATGGGGTTCTGAATTCAACAGCAGAGATAACACGGAAATCTTGGATGGCGTTTGTAGAAGCTGGTCTACAACATTGTACTCACTCTTCTTGATGAGCTTCAGCATCTCATCAGATTCTTCATTCACCATGCCACTAGGGCCAACTGAAGAAGTAGGAGCCTTTTGTACAGAGGAGGAGGGTCTGGCAACATCAAGTGCCGGATTCTGGATATTAACAGCAGTCCCAACAGGATGCTCAGCGGTATCAGAAGCAACAGGAGCCTTGGGAGGTGCAGAAAACACACGACCACTACGGGTCAACCCGCTCACATCAGCGATATTGGTCACAGACGTTGAAGGCAAAGGCATTTCTACCCCATCTTGCACAGCAACAGGGTTGTATCTGAATGGCACAGCTTTGTCTGAAACATAGGGCACTGGGCCTGCAGGCTTAATGACCAATGAAGGAGAGACCTTCGGCTTGCTGCTATCATAGCGGATAACAACAGGCTCGGGCAGCTTGAACACTGGTGAAATAACGTTCACCTCCGGTTCGTCTTCGTCTACATTGCGATTCTGGAGGATCTCAATGGTACCCTCATCCAGCAGTTCTTGGAGTTCTCTTCGCACCTGATTGCAACCCAGACGGTTAACCGAACAAATACGGCACTTGTCGTGGTCATGCTCCATGTGGCTGTACTGACACAGCAACCGATGTAATTCGACCAACGACTGTCTGATATGGCTTACGTACTTGACTTTGTATTTCCCCGGACATCCCTGGACCATATTGACAGACTTCCCATGCGCGGGCAATGGGTTCTTGGTGACATTCGGGCCTGAATCTTCAAAGCTCAAAATCCCACATCTCATAAGGTCTTGAACCTTAGTCTTGAGTGGGTAGCAATTCTCAATGTTGTGACCCGGAGCACCGGAATGATAAACGCAGTGCTGGTCTGGTTTATACCACCATTGGGGATTTGCAGGCACGGCAGGAGGATCCCTGGGAGAAACCAACTTCCTTTCCAACAAGGAAGGATAAAGCTCTGCATATGACATAGGAATTGGATCGAAGCTGATCTTCTTCCTATCATAATTCATGTTAGCTTGATTGGTTGTACTTCCACGAGGCTGGTAAGCCTATTGCTGTGGACGCTGCTGTTGCTGATACTGAGGCTGTTGCTGCTGATGCTGATGTTGAGGTTGCTGGTATTGAGCACTGTCTCGGAATACAGGTGCTATATGAGCCACCTGGTGCTGATTACTATTGCGCCGTGCAGGCTTCCTCTAAACAGAGGGTCTTCTGGGCTTGGCATGGGATTGCACAGCATGTGCCTCTCCATCCTTCTTCTTAAACGCCCCATACCGTTTAGAAGAAGAGCTCTCATCTTTCGCCAAACGTCCTTCACGGACACCTTCTTCAAGTCGCATCCCCATGTTCACCATCTCGGTGAAATCAGAGGGAGCGCTTGCTACCATCCGCTCGTAATAAAATGAGCTAAGAGTCTTTAAGAAGATCTTAGTCATCTCTTTCTCTTCCAGCGGTGGAGTAATTTGAGCAGCCAGCTCTCGCCACCTCTGGGCGTACTCCTTGAAAGTTTCCTTGTCCTTCTGGGACATGGCCCTGAGCTGATCACGGTCAGGAGCCATATCAACATTGTACTTATATTGCTTGACGAAGGCTTCGCCAAGATCGTTGAAGGATCGGATATTAGCACTGTCCAAACTCATATACCATCTGAGCGCAACACCGGACAGACTGTCCTGAAAATAATGGATCAGAAGCTGATCATTATCAGTTTGGGTTGACATCTTCCTGGCGTACATGACCAGGTGAGCAAGTGGACAGGTGTTCCCTTTATATTTTTCAAAGTCAGGTACTTTGAATTTAATCGGAATCTTCACTCCGGGAACAAGGCACAACTCGACAGCAGACTTGCCGAACAAATCTTTACCTCTGAGGGTCTTCAATTCCTTCCTCAGCTCAAGGAATTGGTCATTCATGGTGTCCATCTTTTCATTAACATCCAGGCCCTTAGACGGCTCGGAATGATAAATGGTGTCATCTACCCTCGACATGGTATGCACGACAGGAGGAGCAGCAACAGGGACCGGGCTAGATGCCGGCATATGAGCAAAGGTTGGAGCAGGAATATCCGGCATGAAACCCGGAGGCATACCCCAAGGGAATCCGGCTAGCATTGCGTGAGACCCAAAATGAGCACTGGCGGCTGGCACAGCCGGAGCTACAATCTCAGAGATGACAGTCCTCTGAACAGGAGTTGCAGGCGGTTGAGCAGGTTGATTCTGAGCAACAAGAAGTTGCTCCATCAAAGCGCCAAGTCTGGCGACCTCTTCTTTCAACTCTCGGTTCTCTTGCTCTAGCTGATCCATAACTCTTGCGGAATTTGCTCGAGTATAGTACCGGTGAGTCAGCTTGTCTTCAAAATAAATGAAGAACACAGAGTTAGGGCAAGAAGACCAGAAAGGAGGTACCTGCTTATGCAAAATGATGCATGAAATGCTAATGCATATGCTTTGTTTTATTTTCAAGGAACCCTCAGGGTATTATTCGCAATTTTTGAACTTTTAAGCATTTTAATTTCATATGGAAAATATCTCATTCAATATAATCGAGACAAAGAAGTACAACATTTTTGATTCAATTACAAGGAGAAAAGGAAAATAACATCCTATGGATCCCTAATAGCTCGGGATGCTGGAAGACGAGAAACACACAGCTTCTTGATCTCTCTCTCATAGGCAGCTTCCATATCTGCTTTCTCCTTTGCAAGCTGATCATACTTCCTTTTTCAGAACTTGGAAGACTGAGGAAGCAGAGAAGTCCAAGTGTCGTTCGGATCGTCGATCACCCGATGCTCGAGAAATTCAATCAGAGCGTCTTTCTCCTTAAGCTGCTGAAGCAATTCTTCTCTTTCACGGATCCAAGCACGTGAAAGGTCTTCTTCTCTCAACTCCTCTACACGTTGGGTAGGGAGGGTTGAAGGCCCAGCCACATCCAACGGTGTAGGTCTCGGATGGTCATATGGCATTAAGTACACGGCAGCTCTCTGTCTGACCCAAGAGGTATAGGGCTCCAAAGCAATGCAATTCTTCGGACCTAGCTCATTCCTACTCTTCTTGCAGATCTTGCGCCAAGCGCGGACGAATCTGGCTTTCAGGCCTTGGGGATCTTTACCCTCCTGAAAGAATACACCTTCTAACAGAATGTTATGAGGTTTATCCTTTAGGGGGAACCCAAGCTGACGACGTGCTAGAATAGGATTGTAGCTGATCCCACCACATGTACCAAGAAGAGGCACATTAGGGAATTCACCACAATAGTCAATGATCTGAACGGTATCATACACACGATCATACCAAGAGATATCATCATTAGTGAGAGACATGAGCCTCTGAGACCACCGTAGACATCCCTTGTTCTCCTTAAAAGCAAGAGTCTGCGGCAAGTGCGAAATAAACCACCTGTACAGCAGAGGCAGACAGCAGACAATAACTCCTCCACCCTTTGCATTCCTCAGATGCAAAGAGACATAGGCATCACCCAACAAAGTCGGAACGGGATTAAGAACCGAGAAGATCCTAATGGCGTTCATGTCCACAAATTTGTCGAAGTTGGGGAATAAGACCAACCCATAGATGAGCAATACAAATAAAGCCTCAAAGGCATCCTCACTCATGGCCTTCCCATAGATGGTAGCTTGAGCGACGAGGAACTCGGAAGGAAAACCCTGAATTCCACCTTTGGTAGTCAGATTAGCTTTAATCAAAGCTTCATCTATGTGCAACAGACTCACAATCTCTCGAGCAGTCGGAATACTCTCCAAGCCACTGAACGGCACCTGATCCAGAATCGGGATCCTAATAAGGTGAGAATACTCCTCCAAAGTAGGCAGCAACTGGAAGTCCGGGAAGGAGAAGCAGTGATATAGAGGATCGTAAAACTGAGCTAGAGTACTCATCAGTCCCTCATCGACCTGAGTAGTCAGCAGAGGCAGAAGCTTCCCATAACGAGCTTTGAAACCCAAGGGATCTAATACATAAGATGTCAGATTCCTTAACTCTTTCACATCAGGCTGTTTAAAGCTGTACTTCTTTGTATGCCTTTTTGGTCTTTCCATGTCTGAAAATTTTGCAAATAAACCCTTTAAGTTCCTTGAAAATTTTCTGATTTTTCTGATGACATGAGATGCAGATGAATGCATGAATGCATGAATGCAACAATCACACTCAAGGATCAAGCAAAGCACACCAAACAAAGGTCGTGGGAAAGCTCATTGTATCCCTAATATCAATCATCCATTTTGGTGGATTTAGGTTTTCACCTTATCGACACCCAAGTTCCATTGATATTAACGGTACATGAACCGACTCTAACATCCTTAATATCACTCATCCATTTTGGTAGATTTAGGTTTTACACCTTATCAATACCCAAGTTCCATTGATATTAACGATGTTTGAACGACTCAACCACGAATCACGGGTTTGTTGAGAGTCACGAGCATGGAGTCCTGGTTAAGAACCACCCAAAGGGAGTGTACTAGGGTTTAAACCTGCCAGACATGTTCTACCAGAGGTTCCCATAATCATCGTCCCATCTCTCGGATATTATCGGAGGAACGAATACTCGTATTCCAAAAATATTCTCAAGAGAGACTCTTATGAGTGTAGTATCGCGTAACAATCGCATCAGATCTTACATCTGAACGACCTCCGCACTACGTCCTAAAAATAGGCCAAGATGGGCTTGGTAAACTAAGGTCCTTGGCTTCTAAGGCACATGATTGAACGAATAATGCCTAACCACAAATGACTTGTGTGACATTATTAATCCAACATGACCTCCACCAAGTGAATGGATTCGCAAGTCAACTGGCTAAGGAATACTCCACACCAATCAACAAGACTACGCCATTCTCCTATCCTAGAGTGCACTCGAGTTCGGGTATAAAACTCATCTCATAGAGATCACCCAAGCAAACAGCAATTGTATATCAAGCAATTCAAACATTACAATCAATACAGTTATCCCAAATTGTACAAAAATATGTCAAATAACACATAAACAAATATCATACAACAAAGGTGAAAAGTAGGCAATACCACCAGGGAAGGTCTAATGTTATCCCCAGCAGAGTCGCCACTTTTCTGTAGCGGTGTATTCGTCGCTATATGATTTATTGATTAAACCATAAGCAAAGCATACAATGAATCGAGTCGCCACCGCACTTTTATTTATCCTAAGGACGGGTTAAAAAGCGAACAAAAACCTAAGAAGTTTTACACGTAGAAAACTAATGAAAAGATCAGAGAATCTGGGTAAGGGGTAAATTACGCAATGGGAAGGTGTTAGGCACCCATCACGTCCTAGGTACTCCTAGGGAGCCCTTTTCACACTTGTTGTATAAAAAATGTTTTATTTGTTTTGACATATTGTGCAAACATGAATGGGATGATGAGAAAAGAATGTACAATTTTATTATTTTTGTGTTTGAACGAATGAACCCGTTGCCTACGTACCTTCCATCAAAGGTAAGGATCAAAACGCCGTAGTTCGGCTAAAAGATTTCCAAAAATTTGTGAGTTCATTTTAAAACACAAGCATTAAGGTTTTTCATTACCAATGGGAGAAAACTCAACCAACATCAACAATCCACCATGCGAGGATGGCTTCAACATACTAGTGAGGGGTTAACCCTATAATAAGTATGGAAGACTTACAATCAACTCACTAAGGATAAGGTAAGATTTACGTCAACCACTATGGTAATTAAAACCTAAGGCTAATGCATGAAAACATATTAACAATGGACAAAGCCAAAACAATTGAATGGGTGAAGTTAATTGATTATGATTATTCACAAAATATGGTCAAGGTATGATTAAGATTGATTCAAAGAAGTGTTATGAAAGGTGAAGTTTGAAAAATCAAGGACTTATGGTCCAGGTTTCTAATTTGAAAAGACATGAGAATGTTTGCACAACAAGTCAAAGTTTTTTGAAAGCAAAGTGTGAAAAGGTTTAGGACAAAGAGGGTATGGATGATGGAATGTAAAACTTCTTAAAAAGGTTCACCTCTTGAAATCATATAGAAGATGATTCAAGTGTGTCCTTAGGAATAGCAACAAAGCAAGCAAATAAAAGGCAAGCTGATACCGGATGCCATCAATGGACTGATACCAATCTCACAGACAACAGCGGATACCGGATACCAATAAATGGATTTACACCAATCTCCTAAAATAAAACAATGATACCGGATGCCATCAATGGTCTTATACCAGTCTCACAAAGCAAAAGCGGATATCGGATACCAATAAATGGGTTTACACCAATCTCCTAAAGTAAAACAAAACTTGGATGTCAGATGCCAATCTATCTGGACTTATACCAACCTCCAAAGGATGATCATAGGAATACAAATGCCAACAACATGGACTTATAATTGCATCCTCACATACAACAAACAAACAAGTATTTAAGCAAAGAGGATATGAGTGACCAAATGAAATGGTCTTACACTCTATCCCTTCCAAATCCTAGGAACAATGGCCAAAGAACATGGTCTTACAATTGTCCTCAATGGGTAAACCAAACATGGATCACAAAGATATGCAATGATGATCATGCAATAATGAACAATCAATGATGATAAGTGCACAAAGGCAAGCAAGCATGTACAAATGCAACAAGCAATCAATCAGACAGAGTCATTTAGCACTCACTATAACCAAACAATTAGGCTCAAGCAAAGGGTTAGACTTAAAAGTCAACTGGAATAGGGTAAATGGTGCTCTTAACCTTGACATTGAGAGCCAAGGTGAAGTAGATGAAAGGATATGAGGGGTGTGCCTCATCACTCTTATCCCTGGCCAGGGAGAGCATTGAATATCAGAAGGTGTGGGAGTTCAGAAAGATGGAACTCTCTCCACAAGTTAGACTCGATAGATCTTGGGTTTTTTACTCACTATGCATCAACACATGTGGTGTGAGCAAGGTGAGTGACTCACAGAATAGTAGGAGATAGGCTACATATCTCTTTTGTCTACCAATTGCCTCACATGAGGTCTTTACCTGCTTGGGGACAAAGTTAAACAATCACAAACATCGCCTCTTAAGGAGGACTTCAGACAGTTGCCTGGCTAAATAACAAGCCAGGTCTTCCAGACTACATGGAGACAAGAGAGTCTACCTCAATGCTTAAGCAAGGCAAAGCAATAACAAGTTCTCAAAGGAACTAAAGCGACTATGGTACCTGAAATCAATCAAATATAATCAGTATCCCAATCACAAAGTCAAAACAGACAAGTTATGAACCACCAGACAACACAATCAATCACATGTGCAAAGCACAAGCTCAAGGCAAGTGAGCTAAGCATCCTACAAAATAAAACAAGTTAGTTCATAACAATCAACCAAATTGAAACAACTTGAATTAATCTCTTCAAAGCATTTGCTTCTTAACCTGAAAAGTCAAACTCAAACATGAGAAGTAAGACCACTAGGACAAGCCTAGGGTCAAAAGGAGGTGAAAAATTCAAAACAGCAAGTGTAAATTGATCAAAATCAATATTTATCAATTAAGAATAAAATCCAATTGGTCTCACATCAAAAGCATTCATCAATTGCATCTCATAAGCTAAACATGTCAAATTATGCATTTTGGAATCACATTGGAGCAAACAGAATGATCACAATCAAACCAATACCAAAATAGCTCAATAAATTCCCAGAAAATTCAAGCTTAAACAGAACACATTCAATGAGTAACATATCAAATTTCATGCTATTTGGACCAGGGGAAGTAAGTCAATGAAAATCATAAAGTCAACACAAGTTCATACAGGCTCATACATGGCATCAAAACATGCATCCACTTCAACCAATGATAAAATAGAGATAAAAGATGATAAATGAATGGGACTAAAACCCTGGAAAACCTCAAGATGTCTACAATACACATGCCAAATTTCAAATCCATCCAATTAATAACCAGAATTTCACAAATCAAATGGGAACATGTATCACAAAAAGTCAACAAATGACTAAACAGCAAATAAAATCCCAATCAAATAGGAAATGCCTTCAAAAATCCCAGAAAAATTCACATTTAAAGTTAACATCTAGATATAATCTCATGCAAAAACCCAGAGCAAATCATGTTCAACAAGCATAGAAAATAAAATCAAGAAGATGCACAAAGCATGGCATGGCACAAAATGTAACACTCCAAAGATCATATCATATCTCTCAATCCAGGAACTCAAAAATTACAAACCATATATCAAAATGACCAGGAGTGAGTCTAGAATGCACATGTAAAATTTCACACATTTTGGAGCAAGCATCAATATTTCATGAATGG
The DNA here is from genome assembly GCF_024323335.1 of Lathyrus oleraceus. Taxonomy (NCBI): domain Eukaryota; kingdom Viridiplantae; phylum Streptophyta; class Magnoliopsida; order Fabales; family Fabaceae; genus Lathyrus; species Lathyrus oleraceus. The sequence goes on along the minus strand of NC_066580.1, from coordinate 302,041,876 downwards.
AATGGCAAAGCATATGCAAGAAACATACATGAACAAAGATATTAGACCAAAATAAAACACAGCCGTGCACAACTTGTTATATCATGCTCATAAAAAACTAGAGGAAAAATGGAGATCAATGCAAAAATCCCCACACAATTTGGATCATCCAAGAATTATTTATGATTTTTTGAAGTTTGATCACAAAATGAAATAAACATTTAGAAATAATATGAAATTAAAAGCTGGCAGTGGCAAAAGCGTAATTAAGCCGTTCACTTAATGAAACTCTGCGTTTCATTAAGTGATGTGTCAGCGTGCGATTGGACACATGGGAGAAAAACAGCTGAAAGCATGCAAAAGGCGCGGGCGATGGATCGAAGCAGATTCGAGAAACAAAATTCAAAAGTACTGGACGCGTTCATCATCATTTCAAACTGTTCATCATCAACATGAACAAATTTTCACAAAAACTATCATGCCATATACCAATCGAAACGTCTCATCATGTAGAACATCAATCCAGCAAGCATTTAACCTAAATCTACTCATGCTAACCAGATCGAGCTAAATAAGTTTCACATTCAAATGTTCAGATCCACATAACTTCATCAATACCTAACGAAAATTCATGATCTAAGTTGCAGCGAGCTCAGCAAGGAACGATCTATCAAAGCCACATCATGATTTCAAGAATCGAAAGATTCGAATTCTTACCTCTCGATGTTGCAGTTCGTGAATCTGGTGATTTCGCGGCTTGGAAGTTGAAAACAGAAGTCCAATGATGATTAGGAAGATGACTGGAAGTGGAAATTCAGCTCGACACAGCTTGATGATGAAGAAACTTCAAGATGCCATGGATGCTCAAGATGTTAACAGTTGCGATTCAGCCAAGTTCCTCGTGGTTTCTCCTTCAACAGATGATCAATAGTACCTACAAATGATGATTAACACAAGAGAAACCAAAAAGAATCATGAAATTCGAAGGAAAAAGTGAGAAAAAGTTTGAAGAATTTTGAGAGAATTTTGAGATTTTTGGATTTGGATCTGAGAAAATGAATGTGGATCCCGATTTTCAGTTACAATTAGGTATATATACCTCCTGTTAATCAGCTGTGCTAATCATGCTTAGCAAAATGGAATTGGATTAGCAAATTTCACATGTTATGCAATTTGGCACAAATGCCCCTATGTAAGTGTGATCAATGGAACAGTGCAGAAATCATGTGCTAGTAAGTCACAAATTCAATTTCAAGGCAATTAGAATTGGTTTGGCATGAAAAGGATGCATATTTTCAAAAATGATATTTTCCCACCAAAATTCAAAATGAAATCACTTGAAAAATGACCTTTTTATGTGAAAGTTTTTGATGAAATGTGATGATGGATCATGATAGTACATGTCAAATGGGATTTGCTCAAAAAAGAATCACCCAAATTGGCCAAATGGTTTGAAAGTTATGCCACTTTGAAATCCCAAAATTCTTGAAAATGATTTGATCATAACTTGCCAACCATAAATGAGAAATGAGTGTTCTTAGACTTTTTGGAAAGGCAAGAGCAAGATCTTCAACTTTCATGTTGGACAAATTTTGATTTGAAGCTTTCTTGGACATGTAATTTTGAGGAGAATGACTTTCCATTTTTTGCAGGTGAAAATTACAGGTCATTACTATTTTGGGAAACTTTTTGTCTGACCTCAAATCCTTCACTGCGGATGTTTGAAATGTTATGTGAGGCTTGTATGGACATGAATGAGACCTTTCCAACCATCTCACACCTTCCAACCCCTGATTAAATGCACAGTTGACCACAGTTGACTTTGCTAGGGTTTTGGTTGATTGAGCCATGTTCTGATGAATTTCAAGCCTCTACCTCTTGAGATCTTGATTCCAAATGATACCACAACTCATATGAACTCTTGATGAATGATCATGGTGCCCAAATTCTTCAAGAATGGCCACCATCCATTGCTCAATGAATGATTTGACTGTTTTGACCTAGTTTGCTTCAGCTGCAAGAAACAAGGTTAGATGACAATATTTTTGTACTTTTGGTTAGTAAACAAATGAAAAGCAATGATATACAAATGCAATACATGCTTGGTGATCAAGAACCATTCACAAGACAACCCACCCACTAGGAGGCAAGCAAAGGTGCACAATGATCCTTGAGGCAATAAATGATATGATATGATGCCATGAGGGATCTTAGGGACAAAATTGGGGTCTTACAGTAATGTGTGTCCATCTGTGCCCTACCAAGTTCATATCTAGGGTTTGAGACCCTAAATGCAAGAGACCAATCAAGTAAAGGTTCACATTGGTTCTAAGCATCATATATGGATCCCCATTTTCTTTATTTGTCATTTTTGATCAAGAATTCATCAAGATTTTGAAGCTTGTTTTCCTTGGAACCCCTAATTTATCTAGGTATCTTGTGTGACTTCCTTAACAAGTTTCTTCAACAATTGGTCAAAAATATTAAGGGATACTTAATTTAACATCATCTTAAGCATATATGATTCTTCATGAGCCCCAAATATCAAAAGAACTTCAACTTTGCAAGTTGGTTCAAGGAGGTTGACCAGGAAAGTCAACTGGTCAAATATGGGGTTCCCTAGACCCTATCTCCTACAATATTTGTCATATGAAAATGATTCTAAGATCAACTTTATTATTTATGACATTACAAATAACTTTGTAGTTGGCATCAAGAGCTAATTTTTCTTGAAAAGTCATTTTTTATGATGAAAGATTCTAGGTTATTTTGCCTGTGCCCTAGATAGAAGGTTGACTTCCAAGAACTATAACTTGCTCGATTTTTATGATATGAAGGCCATCAAAGTTTCATGATTAATTTTAATATGTCTTATCCAACTTTTCTTCTTTGAGAAATGTCAAAATCTACTTGCAAGAGCATGCACCTTAACTTTCCTCAACTTTCCTCAACTTCTAAAATCCATAACTCCCTCATGCAAGGTTCAAATGGTGTCAAATTTGTGACAAAATTGAAGAAGAATGAAAGAGATACAATTTTTAAGAAGAAACCATTTTAATTTGAAGCTCATAGAAAAAGTTATTCAAGGTGGAAGAAGTGGTCATTTGACTTTTAACTTAGAAAATTTTCAACTATGTTTGATTCCTCCAACTTCCATATCAAAATTCATCATGATCCAAGCTCCAAATGGAAAAAGTTTTAACAACAAAGTTTCTCCCCTTCATGTTATCTTTTCAAAGAGTTCAAGATCATGACATTTGAAGCATTTTTGAGTGACTTGCGCATGGGTGTAATGCATGGCTCCATTTGGAAAGTTTCATGACCAATTTTCAATTTCACATTGCATGGTTTCATGTTATTGTTGTAACATCATTTGAACTTAATGTTGGACCTGTTTACATCATTTCATGGGCCTTATGCATGGCCATGCAAGCATGCATGATGACATTGCTATTTTTGGCATTTGATGGAAAGTGTGTGAAAAGAAATTGTGTAGGCTATAAATACATTGCCCTTGAGCTCAAAATGAAGACCCTTTTGCCCCAACTTTGATCCTGCAACTCCCTGCCCTCCATTGATAGGATAAACTTGAAGATTTCAATTGAAATCGAGTTTCAATTTTACTTCTGTTTTGAGATTGAAACTCCAAGAGTCCAAACAATTTGATCATCCATTTCACTTCCTGCAAGCTAGTAGAAGCAAGTCAAGCCAAATTGGAAGCAAGATCGAGCTTAATTGCATTAAACCGAAGGTGATTTTTCATAATTTTCTCTTCTTCGATTCTCCCTCAATTTTCCACTATTTTCCTTGTTTTTTAGTTGTCTAAAGACCTACCAATGTAGGCAACAAGATTGAGTTGCTTTGAGGTCAAACCGAAGCAACTCAATTCATACTCCTTAATTTTCAATTCCACGTGTCTCTCTATATAGTGAGAATTAGAAAACTCTGAGGGAAGATTCGAACTCCTGGCATTTTTCTCTTCAAATTAGTGTACCCATCTTTTATTTTCATGAACTTTGTTGGTGGACCAGTCCGGTGAGGTCCACCGAAGAAGATAACCGAAGCCCTAGCCCTGACGGTAGGTTGGCAGCGTCCCAACCACCCAATCATGTCCCAACATTCTAATCAGGTCCATTGGTTTTGATTACTCCTTTTGCCACACATTGACTGAAGTGCATCATGGACCCTATGCGCTTGGCCATCAGATCTGCCACCTCAATTAATGAGGGAGATCTGATGACCCTTATTTTTTTTATTTTAATTTTAATTTTTGATTTTCTTTTAATTGCTCCTATTTTGTTTAATTCATATAAATTTCATTTTTAATCCAAAAAATATGGGAGTTTCACCAAAAATCTATAAATTATTTCCATATAAATTTCATTTTTAATCCAAAAAATATGGGACTTTCACCAAAAATCTATAAATATTTTCCTCTTCTATATTCTGAATTAAAGTCATTTTTTTTGGATTAATTTTGATATTTTTTGTGAATTAAATGATTTTGGACTTGTTTTTAAATATCTTTAAATGCTTCTGACTTTCCAAAAATTCTCAATTTTTTTGTCTAAGGTCCTTTGACCTTATTTGACCTAGGATAAATCCCTTGGCCATTTATTTGGTGATTTGAAGGGATTTGAGATTTTTACTTTTGAAAAATACATTTTAATTCATTTTTAATTTGATTTTTAATTGACTAATTGTTTAAAAATATTGTTGAGCCATTTGGTTGACTTTGTGATGTTTGACTTTCCGTTTGGCCTTGATCATGGTTGATTTGAACTTCTATTTGATCAATACTATTGGATTTATAGGGTTGATGAAATGTATATTTCATCCCTAAAAATGAATGGATAGTATTGATCAACTGAAATTCCTCCTATGATTAATTTGGGTTTCTATTTCCCCTCCCCTCTTCATCTTCATCCCTCTTCTTCCCCAACCCATCATTGACCAATGAATTCTCTACAAGTCAAATGCTAGTCGATTTATCAATGACCTTGTGTCAGATGAATCAACATGAGCCTGATTGAGATATGTCCCTCCCACTTTATTTTTGGGGGTGATATGTTTTAGGAGCTTGGTTCTTTGTACCATGTCTCCAACATGCATTAACACCAATATTATTATTTCCCGACTTTAGATAGTTGTGACTTCTACATAAGTCCAATTACGATTGCTTAACATAGAGATAAATCTGTCCCAAAATGAATATCATTCTTGTAAGTGCGATTGTAAGTCTCCCATTCTTCATGGCATTGTGTTAAGACTTGACCTTTTTTCCATTCATGGGAGCTAGTGGCATACTTGTTGATTTATCCAAGTTGGGTCCCTTCTAATGGATGATGTCTTGGTTCATGTCTTCATACTTGTGAGTGAATGATTAAGTGTTCTCCAGCGAATGCCTTAAACAAATTGAACTTTTCACTAAAATTTAACTAACTTCTTACTAATATTGCTTTACTTTCAAGTCATTTACTTAATTAAATTTAAATTTTAGTATCTTTATCATTTATTTCCATTTACATTTCATTCAAAATGTTTATGTTTCAGTCCTTTTCACTTTGCTCACTTGAGTCATATCTTGTGATTGTATCTATTGTGTGCTTGTGATTTTGTTATGTTTGTGGTCTTAGGACTTTAAAATGCTTAATAACAACGAAAATTTTAAAGAAATATCTTGGTGGACTGTTGGACCTGATATGAACTTCTGGACTTAGAAGTAGGCAACAATCCTATGCTTTGGGGAATTGGCCAATGCCATTATTTGAGACTGAGCTATCCTTGATTGTGCTTTTCATCTGATGCAAACCTTGAGTGCACTGTGTTCATATGTCACTTTGTCTCTGTGCTTAATGTGTTATACTACTATTATTGTTGTTGTCTGATGATTGTTTCTATGAGTTTGTCACAAGGAATATTTCGTCTAATACCTTTGAAGACATTTGAAGACTGCTTGCTTCTGGAATGCTTGCTTGGATATTATGCCTATATTTATTTGATGCCTCTGATATTCATATTGATTGCTTGTATGTTTTCCTTATGCTTGTTGCTTGCTCAAAAGTCCAAAGGAAATGAGTTTCTATCTGACATTCTTGTCTTGTGGATTACATCCCATTAGTTAGATCTTTTCAACTCTTAACTTTTAATTTTTATCTAGGGTAATCCCTTCATCTTCTCCCACTTCTTTAATTTCAAAATCTCTCCATCTTTTCAAAACCTTCTTTGCTTGTGATTTTAAACTTAGACATGTTTTAATGAGTAGAAACTTTGGCCTTATTCCAATGAATTTTCAAACTTCTTCTTAATAAAATTTGTGAATAAACTTAACCATATTGACTTTAATTTCAAAAGACGAAAATAACTAACAATCTCATTTTAATCTTTGGCTATTTTGTGCCCTTTTCTTTTAAAACTTTGTTAAAATCAATCCATCAACTTCTTTGAAATTTTTACCATGAACTACGGGGTTTTGATCCCTCATTTTTATGTTGGTACGCAAATATAAGATTGAAGGTCTTGTCAAACACAAAAATATAATTAATGAATTCTTTTCTCATCCCCTCACTCTATATTTTTATCAAACATATTTTTGACCAAATAACTTGTACCAAAAAAGGGCTCCCTAGGACACTTTGGGTGCTAATACCTTCCCTCTGTGTAACCACCCCCTTACCTGTAATCTCTGACATTTTATTAGTTTTGATTTGAAAACTTCTTATTTTTAGGTTTTGTTCGTACTTTTACCTTTTTCCTTTGGAAACAATAAAAACGCGGTGACGACTCTGGTTTTTTTGACGTCGAGTTTATCCAATAGCTCGATGGTATAGATTTATTCCCTAACATTGCTCATCTATGGTATAAGTTTATTCCCTAACATTGACAATTTTGTTGATGTTAACGCCATTAGAATATTCTTGATTAGGAATTCTATTCCGACTTTGTTGGGTGTCACATTTTTTTATAACGCAAAAATGTATCGTATATTTGGCTTCATATGCATTGCTTTTTACTTGATTAAAACTTATTATTATGCAGTATTTTATGTTTATTGCAGGTATTTATCGAATAAAAGATGTATAAGCAAGCAAAGTGGAAAATAGCAAAAAGGAAAGGAAAAGAGAAGAAAATGGAGAAAAATAGAGAGCACGGGCCCCACCACAACAAATGGGCATGTGGCACCCATCCCTCAAAAGGTGGCGCTCGCCACGGAGATCAAACTAGGGTTGTGGCAACCGCCACAACCCGGTCTCCCATATTTTCGCTCCACCTTTTTAGCCACAACCTCCATAATTTTAGCCATGACTTCCACTTACCTTTTCAACCAACGAATGCTACAATCTAGGGAAGTGGAAAGTATATAAAAGAGGGTCGGTTTTCTTTTCAAGGGTGCATTTTTTCAGTCATATTCTTTTGGTTAGTTTTCTTAGGCAGTTTCTTACTTTGTAAAAGTAATAGATTCTCCACATCGGGGACTATTGCAACTTATTGTTTACGCATTTGATTTCGATTGTAACGGTGAACTCGATTGCCAAAGCTTGCCGACATTGTTTAATTTGAAGAATCAAGATTTATTTCAAGTTCTCGATTTATATTCCAGGTTTTATCTTAATTTCCATATTAATTATTTATGCCTTATTGTATGCCTGATTGTCTGAATACCATGTTTGTTACCGAATCCATGTCCGGCTAAATCTTTAGGTATCGGTATGTAAAGACCGTCGAAACGACGGGATTCGTAAATAATTGGTGTTGGCTTTTATAAAACTTACTTTTCCGGTTTTAGTTTCTTGTTTTATTCAAAATTGTTTTTCGTATGAGAGTACAAAACAAACAAAGGTTACAGTCAATAAGAACGAGAGTTTGAGATTTTAACCAGATAGCTGAAACTAGGCATTAATCCTAAACACAACGAGAGCAATTTAGGATTAATTAGACTTTACTCATATTCAAAAATAACTTTTAAATTCAAAATGAGACCGCGAGAGCCAAGCATTCTTGTTTAAGAGTATGGTCAGAGTCAATAAAACGAGAGTGTGAGACTAAGTCCTTTTTATAAATAATTTCTACTGAAGAATATTTTGACCAATAAGATTACACCAACTATCTATCGAATCCCCGAAGTTTGATGCGTTACGTACCGATATCCCTTTATCAAATATATTTATTAATATTCTGTTTACGCTATAGTTATTTCTCTTCATCCCTCCAATCTTAGAACGATCATCAGCCTTAGATTTACATAGTAACATTAGATAATGATACGTTCGATCATTAGTCCTTATGGGTTCGATAATCTTTAAAACTACGCGATCTGACTGTGCACTTGCAATCACGATTCCCATAGACTAGCTAAGTCACGCGATCAAGTTTTTTGCACCGTTGCTGAGGACTAATTTAGTCGATATCGTAACTCGAGTGTTGCCCAGTATAGACTAAGGCAAACAATTCTATTTTCCTTTCTAATTTGTCGAGTGTTAGCCAAGTACTCGCTCTCAAGGCAAGAAATTAAAGCCACCGTTCGACGAACCTGAGCGTTATCTAAGATTAGAACGCCGGATACGAGACCTGATACGAGAACATCGTATCAAGATAAATCTTCCCGATCCTAATATCCCTATTCCTGAACCAGTTATTTGACCAGTGATGGCCGAAGGACCGCAGAACCGTCCTCTTAAGTACTATGTAATCCCTTTGTAGGATGAACCACATAACAACATCGCTGCCCCTGCCATCGAGGACAATAATTTCGAGCTAAAACCTTCGTTGTTGTCAGCCGTACAACAAAATCAATTTTCAGGTAGTCCCACGGAGGACTCGAACCTACATTTGTCTGTGTTTTTGCAATACGCAGACACAGGGAAAGCAAATAGTGTCATCCTAAAGCTATAAGACTACGTCTTTTCTAATTCTCATTAAGAGATAAAGCTAGAGCTTGGCTCCAGTCTCTACCATCCAACTCTGTCACTATGTGGAACGAGTTGAAGAAAGTTTTCTTAGCACGATATTTCCCATCTAGTAAGACGACTATGCTAAGAGCCCAAATAAACAGATTTAAACAAAAAGATAATGAATCACTTTTTGAAGCTAGGGAGAGATACAAAGACATGATGACGCTTTGTCCACATCACAGTCTAGAAGAATGGTTGATCATCCATACCTTTTACAACGGTCTCTTGTACAACACATGATTGACAATAGACGCCGCAACAGGTGGCACACCGATGGATAAACCCTACAATGAGGCCTATCAACTTATCGAAAGTATGACCCAGAATCATTACCAGTGGGTGTCGCTACCGGGATTTCACGATAACGAAACCGGGACTAAAGAGATGCCAAAGAGAGGCAAAGTCAGAAGAGTCGCCACCGAATTTTATTTAGTTTACCTCTATCAGAGAGGAGAGGGGAAATAGTCGATAAAACCCTCGGAAAAGAGACGCGCACGGGAAGCGCTAAAAGAGAATAAGGAATCGGTCTCATAACCGAGATTTGGGTTCGGAAGTCGGTTACGTAAGGGGAAGGTATTAGCACCCCTTACGTCCATGGTACTCCATGGGAACCATTTGGGTTATTTTACATACATGGGATTTATCTATTATTGTTTTATTTTCAAAAGAATGTGTGAAAGAAGGGGGTGAGGAATCAGAGCTCCGTAGTTCGGAGTAGAAAATGTTTGTGTGTTGGTTGATTTTACCTTTGAGAAAAGGGTTTTCGGGATGATGCCCTAAGGCACAAAAATGAGTTTGATGAGTTGTATTGTTTTTACCTTGAATAAGGGTTTTATGAAAGAATGTTTATGATTGTTTTGTACTAAAGTCTATGGGCGGAGGTGATTATTCTAGACAACAAGCCAAGCGTCTTGTGTCCAAAATAATCAGAGTAAGGGTAGGAATGCTCCATTCTCACTCATTCTCCACCACTTAAGGCTCGTGGTGCACAATAACAATCGTAATTATTAAGTGTTTTGAATTTGATTATGAAAATGCCACTTGACGTTGAATCAAGGGTTTGTTTATTTGATAATGAAATTTGGCTTATGCAACATGAATGCAAAGTAACCAACAAGAAATTAAAGAGTCTCATAGTAAGGTAGCCCAAGAGAAAGCCTTTTGTGTGCAAAAGTGACCTAAGTGTAAGACCCCAATTTTGTCCCTAAGATCCCTCATGGCACCATATCATAGCATTGCATAGCCTCAAGGATCATTGAGCACCTTGCCTTCCTTCCCTGTGGGTGGGATATCTCCTGAGAGTGGTTCTTGATCACCAAGCATTGCTTGCATTTGTATATCATTGCTTTTCTTTTAATCACTAACCAAAAAAGTACCAAAAATATGTCATCTAACATTTGTCTTGCAGCTTAAGCAGTCAACAGGTCAAGGCACAATCAAGTGAATCCTTTGTGCAAGAGATGAGGGTTCCATTGAGATATGGATCATGTTATCATTATTTTGAGCTTATATGAGCTATAGGTCCATTTTGGAGCAAATTCCACAAGTGGCAAAGGCCCAAGTTCATCAGAATATTTTCAGGTCATCTAAGGACCAATACAAGTCAACTGAAAGTCAACTGAGGGCTTTGAGTGTGAGAATTGAATTTATTCATCCCATTCATGTTCAAATAAGGATTATTCATCATGTCAAATATCTACATTGAAGAATTTGAAGCCAGTGCAAAAGTTTCCCAAAATGGAAAGTGACATGTAATTTCAAGTTTCCAAAAATGGAAAGTTTTTGGATCAAATTCAACTTGACTTTCCAACATCAAAGAAGCTTCAAATGAATTTTTGTCCAACATGAAAGTTGAATATCTCTCTCTCCCATTTGCAAAAAGTCCAAGATCATGAGCATCTGATGAATGGTTAAGGAGATATGATCCAATCATTGCCAAGTGTGCATGGAACTTCAAAAGGCCATAACTTTTGACTCATAACTCCAAAATGAGTGCCTCTTTTTGCATATTGCTCCTTATGACCTCTAATTTCCAAATCCATCATTACATTGCATGGAATTTCATCACATGACCATTTGCTCCTTCATGAACATTTTGGAGGGAAATTTGCAAATTTGAATTTGGTGCATCATATGAACAAAATACCATTGCCATTGTGCTTATGAGATGATTTTAAGTGAAATTGATCATGCATGTGGTACTGTTCACGTCCAATTCTCCATGCACCTCCACACTTTCCAATTTTGGTCATGCACCTTATTTTTGCTAATCTCTAATTAACCAATTGCTAATTACATTTTCAGTAGGATTAACACATGGTATAAATGCTAAATCCTAACAGAATTGTTCATTATTCATCCTTTCTAGATCTAGATTCAAGTTCCCTCCAAAATTTTCTCTCAATTAAAACTTGAAAATTCTCCACATAGCATAGCAATTTTCTTCCATATTCCGGTTCATTGAGTGTAGTGGATGAAGAATCAAGCATTGGAACAATGATTTTGGCCAGAATTCGTGCATACTCCAAGCAAGAACATGAAGATGGAAATTGCTATTTGAGCTAGATATAGGCCGTGCCAAGCCTCATTTATTGCATCAAGCTTCAAGTCATCATCTCAGGATTGGATCTGGATCAATTGGAGCCTTGAATCGCTCGTTTTCTCATACTGCTCTTCAAGAGGTTAGAATTTTGAACCTCTTAATTCTTCAAATCATTGCCATGTTTAAGTAGATCTCATCATGCTGAGCATTCTGGTGGTTATAGAATTGATTTTGGTTGTGTATTGACTGAGATATCTGGATTTAAAGTTTTGGATATGAATATGTTTTCATTCGATTCTCTTGATATATGATGAATTAGACCAAAATAATAGTGGATTCATGGTGTACATGTCCTAAGCTTTTGATCGGTATAAGTTTCGCCCGATTCTGGAAATTTTTTCATGCGCGAGCACTGTAGCTCCGCCGTCTTCACGAAGAAGACGGTGGAAACCACCCTATGCGCCGCCGTCTGCAACTAATGTGAGCTGGCTAGGGTTTTGTCCATTTGTGCATGCCTGTTGGCCAAATGATTGGCCTATGTGCTTTGACCGTGTCCACGCGTGGCCTTTGACTGTTGACGCAGGCGCCACCTCATAAATGATACGCCAACGTTTTGAGACGCACCTGCTTCGATTCCCATTGGCAACATTTTGAAATGTTATTTTCTTCAGCGCTTGATTTTTGATGTGAACTTGCTTCGATCCCTGCAGCCAACACATTTTCAAATTAATAAACCATTTCTTCTTTCCCTCCAAATATCATGTATATGTTTCACATTTTATTTAATTATTTTCTTTAACTCAATGTAGTCTGGAAGCCCTGTCGTTTATGTTTGGCAGGCATTTGGCTGAAGTCCTCCTTAAGAGGCAATGTCTGTGATTGTTTATATTTGTGTCGCGTATGTCAAGTCCTCCTAAGTGAAGAGGCGATTGGCAGATAGAAGGGATGTTAAATCCATCCCCTGCTATTCAGTTGAGTCTTTCACTTTGCTCGCACTAAGTGCTGACGCATTTTGAATAAACACCCAAAATCTTGTATATAGAGTCAGTCATTGTGGAATAGAGTTCCTCATTCTGGACTCCCACAACTTCTTTGATTCAAGCTCACCCCGGCTAGGGTTAAGAGCTATGAGGTCTAATCCTCATCTCCCATTTCATCTGCTCACCCTGACGGTCAATGTCAGTGGTTAAGAGCCTGACACCCCTTCTAGTATTTGGCTTGTTTGTCAAGGTTGATATGACCCCTTGACTAAAGCCCAGCTTTGCTTGAGCGTCTTGGTTGTGTATAGCGTGTGATAATTGATTGCTTGTTTGCTTATTTGTGCATCATTCATATGTTTGTTTTGCATTTGTTATGTGTTTTCTTTTGAGGAGTCAGATGTAAGACCATTAATTGGCTATCTGTTTCCTGTTCCTTTTGGGGAGCTGGATATAAGACCATTGATTGGCACTCCATTTCCTATTTCGTTTTGTTTGAGGAGTCAGGTGTAAGACCATTGATTGGCTATCTGTTTCCTGTGTTTGTTTCTTTGTGGAGTCAGATGTAAGACCATTGATTGGCTATCTGTTTCCTATTTTGTTTCTTTGTGGAGTTAGATGTAAGACCATTGATTGGCTATCTGTTTCCCATGTTGCTTTGTGGAGTTGGACGTAAGACCATTGATTGGCACTCCGTTTCCCATTTGTTTTCGGAGTTGGATGTAAGACCATTTATTGGCAATCCATTTCCAGTTTTGTTGCTCTCTTATGAGACCTTACTTATTTGCTTTTGCCTTGTGTTGCCTAATTCCAAAGGAACTTCCTTGGATCATTTCTATGATTTTGAGAAAGCAATCCTGCCTGTGGCTTTGTCCCTTAACCTTAACCCTCACCCTTTTGTGATTAATCTTGAACCTTGTTTTCATCTTTAACCCAAACCAGAAAACTTTTGTGCAAACATTTTCACTTGTTTTCGAAACTAGAAACCTAGGCCTTAAGCCTTTGATTTTCAAACTTCATTTTCACTAATACTCATTGTGAATGAACTTTAATGTCAACTTTGACTTCATTTTGTGAATAATACTAATTGGTTAATTCAACCCATTCAATTGTTTTTGTGGCCCTTGTCCACTCGTTAATCATGTTTTCATGCATTAGCCCTAGATCTGAATTATCATAGTGGTTGATGTAAATCTCACCACATCCTTAGTGATTGAATTATAAGACTTCCATGCTTATTATAGGGTTAACCCCTCACTAGCGTGTCGAAGCTGTTCTCACATGGTGGATTGTTGGTTCAGGTTGAGTTTTCTCCCGTTGATAATGAAAGACCTTAGGGCTTTTGCTTAAAATCAATCCACTTAATTTTTGGAAATCTTTTAGCCGAACTACGACGTTTTGATCCTTATCTTTCATGAAAAGGTACGTAGGAAATGGATTCATCCATTCAAACACAAAAATAATAAACTTGTATATTCTTCTCTCATCCCTTCAATCAATGTTTGCACAAAATAATTTCATAAACAAATAATTTTACAACAAGTTGTGAAAAGAGGTTCCCTAGGAGTACCTAGGATGCATTGGGTGCCTAACACCTTCCCTTTGCATAATTACCCCCTTACCCAGATCTCTGTACCCCTTTTATTAGTTTTCTTTGTAAAACTTCTTAGGCTTTTGTTCGCTTTCTAGCCATTCCTTTGGATAAATAGAAGTGCGGTGGCGACTCTATGTTTGTATGCTTTGCTTTTGATTTAGTCAATAAATCTAAAAGTGACGAATACACCGCTACAGAAAAGTGGCGACTCTGCTGGGGAACTATCTCCTAGTGAGTTTGCCTACTTTTCACACTTGTTGTGTTATATTGTTTATGACATATTTTTGGTGCAATTTGGGATTACTGTATTGATTGTAATGCTTGAATTGCTTGATATATCAATTTCTTGCTTGCTTGGTGATCTATGTGAGATGAGTTCTATACCCGAACTCGAGTGCCCCTTATGATAGGAGAATGGCATAGTCTCGTCGACTTGTGTGGAGTTATTCCTTAGCAAGTTGACTTGCGAGTCCATTCACTTGGTGGAGGTCATGTTGGATTAATGATGTCACACAAGTCATTTGTGGTTAGGCATTATTCTTTCAATATGTGCCGTAGAAGCCAAGGACCTTAGTTTACCAAGCTCATCTTGGCCTATTTTTAGGATGTAGTGCGGAGGTCGTTCAAATGTCAGATTTGATGCGATTGTTACGCGATACTACACTCATAAGAGTCTCTCTTGAGAATATTTTTGGAATACGAGTATTCGTTCCTCCGACAATATTCGAAAGATGGGATGATGACTATGGGAACCTCTGGTAGAACATGTTCGGCAGGTTTAAACCATAGTACACTCCCTTTGGGTGGTTCTTAACCGAGACTCCATGCTCGTGACTCACAACAAACCCGTGATTCATGGTTGAATTGTTCGTATATCGTTAATATCAATGGAACTTGGGTGTCGATAAGGTGAAAACCATAATCCACCAAAATGGATGATTGATATTAGGGATAATATGAACCATCCCATGACCTTTGTCTGGTGTGCTTTGCTTGATCCTTGAGTGTGATTGTTGCATTCATGCATTCATGCATTCATCTGCATCCATATCATCAAAAAATGAGAATTTTTTTTTCAAGGAACTTAAGGGGTTTCTTTGCAAAAATTTTCAGACATGGAAAGACAAAGAATTATTCAAGGAGATATTTCCATATGCAATAAAATGATTAATATTTCAAAGTTTGCAAATAAAACCCTCGAGTTCCTTTGAAATAAAAACAAATCATATGCACCAGCATTTCATGCATCATTTGCATAAGCAGGTGTCATTCTCAGCCTCTGGTCTTGTGGTCTGACTGTGTTGCTCTTCATTTGTTTTGAAGACAAGCTGACTCGCCGGTACTACACCAGAGCCAACTTTGCCAGATTGATGGATCATCTTGAGCAAGAGAACTGTGAACTCAAAGAGGAATTGCCAGACTAAGTGCTTTTGATGGATTTATTCCTGGTTAGCCACTTGTCTTCCTTCTAATACATTGATGCTGAGGATGAAGTTGGAACTCCTTTCCAAGATTTATCTATATCCGAGCCTGTTGAGAAGAGGTCTCCTTCATTTGCTTCCTATCGAGATGCGAAACTGGCCATTGAATGTGGTGCAGTTGCTGGGTTAGGAAAAATGATCGAGCTTGAAGATAATAAGTCCCGGGCTGGCATTGGCTATTCTTCTGGGGTCTTCAACGACAAAGGACTGTTCAAGAGTGGAGGTTTCATCCACGCCGATCAAGCTGACGAAGCTGCTGCTATTCTGGAAGAAGATGTAGAGAATACTGACAACTTTGTCATCCCTGGAGGGATCTGCCACAATTGGGTCGCTGTGGATGTTCCTACGGTCATTCATAAGTCAGCGTAATATGTTTGCTTTGTTTAAAAACCCTTCTCCCATGCCAAAAGGAGAAGTGATGACATTGTTGGCATCATATATACAATGATATTTCATTCAATAAATTCATGTTAAACATTTGTTTTTCCAATTGTTTTCACTTTTTGCTTTTTGCATGAAATCGGTGATCACAAAAAACCCTAAAAACAAGAATAAAGCAATCTTTTCATCTGCATAATGATTTGTTTGTTTAAATTCTAAAGCTTTTTATTATCCAAAATCATTATGCAGGTTGATTCTAAAACCCATTGAACATAATGATCCAACGCCATCTCCCAATTGTGGATTCCCTATATTCGAAGAAGAGGAAGATGATGTTGAAGGGAATTCCTGACGAGATTACCCGTCTTCTTGAGTATGAAAAGAAGATCATTCGGCTGCATCTTGAGAATCAGCAAAAACAGTTAAACTGGGGCATTACAAATGTAATAAAAAAAAGAGAGGGGTGAAAAACAAAGTGAAAAAACAAAATCAAAATAAAAAAATAAAAAAAATAAAATACAAATAAAAGAAAAATGATACCCTCAAACCCCTAGTTGGCTGATGCTGAATGGATTCAGAGTCGTTATGACCAACTGAATTTGATTGAAGAGAAACGATTGACTGCCATGTGCCATGGTCAGTTATATCAGCAGAGAATGAAGAAAGCATTCGATAAGAAGGTCAAGCCTCGTGTGTTCCGAGAAGGTGACCTTGTGCTCAAGAAAGTCTTGTCTTTCGCGCCCGATTCCAGGGGCAAGTGGACTCCAAACTATGAGGGTCCATATGTTGTTAAGAGAGCCTTTTCAGGCGGAGCTTTGATGCTTACAACAATGGATGGGGAGGATTTCACTCGTCCTGTGAATTCAGATGCAGTCAAGAAATACTTCGCCTAAAAAGAAAAACAGAATAGCTCGCTAAGTTGAAAACCCAAAAGGGCGGCTTAGGCCAAAATGAGCGTCTCGGTGGTTAACCCGAAAGGGCGATCCAGGCAAAAATTAGAGACATGAAAAAATGAATTTGCATCCCGCTAGATTGAGTACCTCACCCTGGGGCAATCTAGGCAAAAATTAGGGATTTGGCAAGTAACTGCATCCTGACAAGACTTTCTGTTTCACAGCTGTCTTTTCGTCAGAGATTCTCGCTCAGTCATCATCAACTGAAGCTTCAAATACATCGGATTCAAATTGGTAGAGAAATGGTCATTATGTTCAATGTAGCCCTCTTCCAATATATATCACCGATTTCAAATTTGTACAGATCTATGGAGTCTTGCCATTTGCAGACTACCATTCCATCAAATAAATTTGAGCTTTTATCCATTTATTTGCAGTCTTATTTGTTTCAATTCAACAAATGTTTTGCATGTTTTATTTGATAAAATGTCATTGTTTTAAACAAATAAATTTTTTCAAAAATTGTTTTTAAACAAAGTGAACATTCACAATGATGAAAGGATACTTAAGAAACTCTCAGTGCTCTCCCAAGGGTGGCATGATTTCCAACAGGGTAAGACTTTTGTTCATATTCCTGGTATGGCTGTATCCTCTTTCTCTATATTGTTGTTGGGGTTTCTCCCCAAGCAGAGCTTCTGTTGAGATTTTCTCCCCCGAGCAGGGTGTTTGTTGGGATTTCTCCCGAACGGATTTTTTGTTGGGCAGAGCCTTTATTATGACTCCTCCCCATTAGAGTGCTGTTTGAATGCTTTCGTGGGTCAGTCCCAAGCAGAGTGTTTGTTGAAGACTTCAACTTTCCTCTCCAGCATTATTCTCTCCCCAGCATGGGTGCTTTTCTTTGGAAGACTCGGTAGTTGGTGGGTTGACATCCCAGTACTTCGTCATTTCCTCGGATAGATCCCCAGCGGAGTTGTTGGCATGATGAACTTCATCTCTGTTATCTATCCCCATCAGAGATCTGGTTGCTTCCTGGCATCTCTGATCCCTAGCGTGAGTTGCTGTTGTGGCGTTTCTGCCTGTGCATTGAACTCTTTTCTCCGGTTGTGACTGACGATCCCTCCAGAAACCTCTTTAGGCCTTCCTCCCCTGCAGAGATTTGGTGATTTCCTCATATCTTCGATCCCCAGTAGAGTTGCTTGTGTGGCAGTATCTAGTGGTGTGATCTTTTCTCCCTCAGTGGGTTTCCCCCAGTGGAGTTGTTTGGAGTTGTTTTTGTGGCAGTTCTTGCCCGTGCAGTGAGCTCCTCTTTCCCAGTTGAGACTGATGATTCATCCTTGCAGATGATTTGGTTGTCCCTGATCCCGTCAGAATTGTTTATTCTCTGGTGATCATGGCTTTCTCTCCTTTGGTGTAGTACCGGGCCTTTGATTCCTGGACCTGTTTGTGTTAGAAATGTCTGTTTTGTCAGCATTCATCAAACATAAATTACGCATATTCATGCATATTTTCAACATTCAGATATTCATGTTGCATTATTTGCCATATATCTTTTGTTTGTTGTCTCCTGCTAATTGGTAATGTGGATCTCCCCAGTAGATCTCTCCGAGCAGATGTCGGGTGTTTAATCTCTCAATATAGAGTTCGCCCCATAAGCAGAAAGTGTCTATCCTTTCCTGCCATTTCCCCCACTGAGATATTTCCTCGTGGATGACGGTTGTTTCCGTTTCCTCCCAACACATATATTGGGATGGGTTTTCCCTTTTGAGTTCTTTCCTCATTAGGGCGAGTCTTGATTCAATTTGCCTTTTTGGTTTGATCCTGAATTGGCCTTTTGTGACTGTCTCTTGTGCTTCCCTGCGGTATAAATGAATAGTTGCTCAGTAACCGACAATCATTCACTTTGTCCTCAGCTGAATTTTGGGCTTCTACCCAGTAACCGGTAGTTATAAGTCCTATTCTTTGTGGTTTTCTACCCAGTAACCGGTAGTTGTAAATCCTATATACCTTTTTTCCCGCTTTGCGGAATCTGTGGTTGTTTACCCAGAGATTGGTATTTGTGAACCTTTTGTTCCTCAGCAAGAGTCGGTGGTTTTCTACCCAGTATTCGGTAGTTGTAAATCCTATTTTCTTGCTCTCCAGCAGAGTTTGTGGTTTTCTACCCAGTAACTGGTAGTTATAAACCCTATTTGTTTTCCCCGTGCGGAGTTGTGATCCTTTCGCTCCCCACGCAGAGGCTTTGGTTTCTACCCAGTATTCGGTAGTTGTAAACCCTACCTTTTTTATCCTCATCAGAGTCTTGGCTTCTACCCAGTAACCGGTAGTTATAAGTCCTATCCTTATGATTTTCTACCCAGTATTCGGTAGTTATAAATCCTACTTTCATCCCCTAGCAGAGGTAACCTTTGTGGTTCATCCTGGTTGATGGCGGATTTTGTGGTTTTCTACCCAGTATTCAGTAGTTGTAAATCCTATGTGGTTGTTTTCTCCCTATCGGAGTCTGTGCTTTCCTGTGGGATAGATGGATAATTGCTCAGTAATCGGCAATCATTCGCCTTATTCTCAGCTGAGTCTTTGGTCTTCTACCCAGTATTCGGTGGTTGTAAATCCTAATCTCTCCCCTTTGCAGAGTTAACCTTTTGTGGCTCATCCTAGTTGATGACAGTTACTCGTCCGTGGTTTTCTACCCAGTATTCGGTAGATATAATCCCCTCTTTATGGTTATCTTCATCCAGTATTCGGTGTCGATATTCCCTCCTTCTTGTGGATAATTTCCGTATGCTAGCAATTTTATCCTCAGCGGGTCCTTTCACCGTTTGCCAGTGATTTGTTCCCCGGATCATTGATTTTTTATCAATGCATCCCAGTGAGTCCTCTTTCATTTTACCCTTTTGTTGGTAATGATTGTTGCTCCCTTTGACCGGTCATCATTATATACCTAGTTTTGGTATCCCGATGCCTTTCTGTTCGGATGATTTATCCTTTATTAACCAAGTAACCGGTATCCCTAGTGTTCCTTCCTTTCTGCTCCCTATTATGACCTCGGTCCCCTGTGGAGTCAGATTTTCCTGAGTTGATATACCTTTTTCAGGTCTTCCTCAGATGTTTGGTCGATTGATATCTCTCACCCGTACACAGGTCTTAGATATTCATTCTTCCTGAGCTTGTTACCCAGTAACCAGTAACGCCTCATCCTTTTGCTTCCTCTGGAGAGTCTTTGTTAGACATTCCCCAGCGGAGTTTCTGTTGTGATTCACCCTTTTGCTGTATTGGCGTTTTCCTCAATATATGCAATTTTCCCCAGCAGGGAGGTTCTGTGTGAATCTTTCCCCTGCCTGAGTCCGGATTTTTATCCGAAGTATCCTTTGTGGATAGTTTTGCTGTATTAGCATTTTCCCCAATACACGCATCTTTGAGTCAGCTTGAGTCTTTCCATTGGATGTGTTTCCCTTTGGAACTCTTTTCCCCCAGTGTCAGTCCTTTACTCCCCAGTAAAGTTTCCAATTTCAAGTCGTGTCCTGCTCGCGCATTATTTTCTTTTCTTATCCCCATAAGAGTCCCGTCAGAGTCTCTGTCCCACTAGGAAATGCATCATTCCTGTGGATTTGTCTTTTCTCCTGATTTTCTTTTCTTCTTTGTGGACACATATCTCCACAAAGTTTGTTTGATTTGCATTCATACATTTGCATCATGAGGTCTCTAGGGACCAAAATTTGTCTCATTGTTGTTATTTAAGCCCATTCTACCGCTTCGAGATGAAGATTTTAAGCTTCACTTCTCCGGGTAGAATGACCTTAAATAGGGGCATCTGTAAGACCCCAATTTTGTCCCTAAGATCCCTCATGGCACCATATCATAGCATTGCATAGCCTCAAGGATCATTGAGCACCTTGCCTTCCTTCCCTGTGGGTGGGATATCTCCTGAGAGTGGTTCTTGATCACCAAGCATTGCAGCTTAAGCAGTCAACAGGTCAAGGCACAATCAAGTGAATCCTTTGTGCAAGAGATGAGGGTTCCATTGAGATATGGATCATGTGATCATTATTTTGAGCTTATATGAGCTATAGGTCCATTTTGGAGCAAATTCCCCAAGTGGCAAAGGCCCAAGTTCATCAGAATATTTTCAGGTCATCTAAGGACCAATACAAGTCAACTGAAAGTCAACTGAGGGCTTTGAGTGTGAGAATTGAATTTCTTCATCCCATTCATGTTCAAATAAGGCTTATTCATCATGTCAAATATCTACATTGAAGAATTTGAAGTCAGTGCAAAAGTTTCCCAAAATTGAAAGTGACCTGTAATTTCAAGTTTCCAAAAATGGAAAGTTTTTGGATCAAATTCAACTTGACTTTCCAACATAAAATAAGCTTCAAATGAATTTTTGTCCAACATGAAAGTTGAAGATCTCTCTCTCCCATTTCCAAAAAGTCCAAGATCATGAGCATCTGATGAATGGTTAAGGAGATATGATCCAATCATTGCCAAGTGTGCATGGAACTTCAAAAGGCCATAACTTTTGACTCATAACACCAAAATGAGTGCCTCTTTTTGCATATTGCTCCTTATGACCTCTAATTTCCAAATCCATCATTACATTGCATGAAATTTCATCACATGATCATTTGCTCCTTCATGAACATTTTGGAGGGAAATTTGCAAATTTGAATTTGGTGCATCATATGAACAAAATACCATTGCCATTGTGCTTATGAGATGATTTTAAGTGAAATTGATCATGCATGTGGTACTGTTCACGTCCAATTCTCCATGCACCTCCACACTTTCCAATTTTGGTCATGCACCTTATTTTTGCTAATCTCTAATTAACCAATTGCTAATTACATTTTCAATAGGATTAACACATGGTATAAATGCTAAATCCTAACAGAATTGTTCATTATTCATCATTTCTAGATCTAGATTCAAGTTCCCTCCAAAATTTTCTCTCAAATAAAACTTGAAAATTCTCCACATAGCATAGTAATTTTCTTCCATATTCTGGTTCATTGAGTGTAGTGGATGAAGAATCAAGCATTGGAACAGTGATTTTGGCCAGAATTCGTGCATACTCCAAGCAAGAACATGAAGATGGAAATTGCTATTTGAGCTAGATCTAGGTCGTGCCAAGCCTCATTTATTGCATCAAGCTTCAAGTCATCATCTCAGGATTGGATCTGGATCAATTGGAGCCTTGAATCGCTCGTTTTCTCATACTGCTCTTCAAGAGGTTAGAATTTTGAACCTCTTAATTCTTCAAATCATTGCCATGTTTAAGTAGATCTCATCATGCTGAGCATTCTGGTGGTTATAGAATTGATTTTGGTTGTGTATTGACTGAGATATCTGGATTTAAAGTTTTGGATATGAATATGTTTTCATTCGATTCTCTTGATATATGATGAATTAGACCAAAATAATAGTGGATTCGTGTTGTACATGTCCTAAGCTTTCGATCGGTATAAGTTTCGCCCGATTCTGGAAATTTTTTCATGTGCGAGCACTGTAGCTCCGCCGTCTTCACGAAGAAGACGGTGGAAACCACCCTATGCGCCGCCGTCTGCAACTAATGTGAGCTGGCTAGGGTTTTGTCCATTTGTGCATGCCTGTTGGCCAAATGATTGGCCTATGTGCTTTGACCGTGTCCACGCGTGGCCTTTGACTGTTGACGCAGGCGCCACCTCATAAATGATACGCCAACGTTTTGAGACGCACCTGCTTCGATTCCCATTGGCAACATTTTGAAATGTTATTTTCTTCAGCGCTTGATTTTTGATGTGAACTTGCTTCGATCCCTGCAGCCAACACATTTTCAAATTAATAAACCATTTCTTCTTTCCCTCTAAATATCATGTATATGTTTCACATTTTATTTCATTATTTTCTTCCAACTTCAAAAAATCATTAAAAATTGAAAATGCATCCAAATAATTCCAAATTTTTTCTCACAGGTTCCATGAAGTGTCTATTATTTTATGATGTGGTTTTCTGATTTTTATCATTTCTGGATTTTTGATTGTGGACTGTTGATTGAACATGTATGCAAAATGTACCATGCTTCATTCATTCTATTGTGAAATGCTCAATAATGATCCAATTGCCATGAAATTTTATATGCTGGTTCCCAACATGTTGTATGATTTTTGAGGCTTGGTTGTGCATTTTTCTCATTTTTCATCTCTGTTTTAGACACATGATTGCATGGTGTGACAATGTGTGTCACACAATTTGATGTCATACTTGTGCATTTTCATTTTTAGGTCAAATGAGCTCTGTTGACTCTAATTTTTGGCATGATGATTGTATTTGACATGTTGTATGCACATAAAAATTTTCATGGTTGTTTGATTCATTTCTGTTTTAATATGGAATTTTGATTCTTAATGTCCAATTGTGTGCTTTGAAATTGCCTTTGCCTTTTCTTGCTCACTACATGACTTTGCTTAATGATTTTGATTTGGTACTTTTTAGGAAATGTTCTTACTTGTTTAAATGTGATTCATGTTGAGTATTGGTTATTGTTTTGACTTTTTGCTTCACCTTTGACCCTAGGCTTTGCCCTAGAGGTTTGTACTCACAATTTGAGCTTTGCCTTTCAGGTTCAAGCAATAAGTCCTAATGGATGATATGATCTCCTTGCTTGAGATACAATTTGCTTTGTTTAACTAATGTTGATTGTGTTGTAGGTCCTTGGGTGGCTAGCTCACTTGAATTGTTGACTTACATTGTGTATATTGGTTGTCTCACTGTTGACTGTCTGTTTGGTTTGTCTGAATGTGAATATTGACTTGTTTGATTTTCTTACAGGTACTTTAGTAGCTTTAACTCATTACTTGAGTTGCTTTGCTTTGCTTGTGGTTGGCATACCACTCAGGTAATTTCTTTAACTCAATGTAGTCTGGAAGCCCTGTCGTTTATGTTTGGAAGGCATTTGGCTGAAGTCCTCCTTAAGAGGCAATGTCTGTGATTGTTTATATTTGTGCCGCGTATGTCAAGTCCTCCTAAGTGAAGAGGCGATTGGCAGATAGAAGGGATGTGCAATCCATCCCCTGCTATTCAGTTGAGTCTTTCACTTTGCTCGCACTATGTGCTGACGCATTTTGAATAAACACCCAAAATCTTGTATATAGAGTCAGTCATTGTGGAATAGAGTTCCTCATTCTGGACTCCCACACCTTCTTTGATTCAAGCTCACCCCGATCAGGGTTAAGAGCTATGAGGTCTAATCCTCATCTCCCATTTCATCTGCTCACCCTGACGGTCAATGTCAGTGGTTAAGAGCCTGACACCCCTTCTAGTATTTGGCTTGTTTGTCAAGGTCGATATGACCCCTTGACTAAAGCCCAGCTTTGCTTGAGCCTCTTGGTTGTGTATAGCGTGTGATAATTGATTGCTTGTTTGCTTATTTGTGCATCATTCATATGTTTGTTTTGCATTTGTTATGTGTTTTCTTTTGAGGAGTCAGATGTAAGACCGTTGATTGGCTATCTGTTTCCTATTCCTTTTGGGGAGCTGGATATAAGACCATTGATTGGCACTCCATTTCCTATTTCATTTTGTTTGAGGAGTCAGGTGTAAGACCATTGATTGGCTATCTGTTTCCTGTGTTTGTTTCTTTGTGGAGTCAGATGTAAGACCATTGATTGGCTATCTGTTTCCTATTTTGTTTCTTTGTGGAGTTAGATGTAAGACCATTGATTGGCTATCTGTTTCCTATTTTGTTTCTTTGTGGAGTTAGATGTAAGACCATTGATTGGCTATCTGTTTCCCATGTTGCTTTGTGGAGTTGGACGTAAGACCATTGATTGGCACTCCGTTTCCCATTTGTTTTCGGAGTTGGATGTAAGACCATTTATTGGCAATCCATTTCCAGTTTTGTTGCTCTCTTATGAGACCTTACTTATTTGCTTTTGCCTTGTGTTTCCTAATTCCAAAGGAACTTCCTTGGATCATTTCTATGATCTTGAGAAAGCAATCCTGCCTATGGCTTTGTCCCTTAACCTTAACCCTCACCCTTTTGTGATTAACCTTGAACCTTGTTTTCATCTTTAACCCAAACCAGAAAACTTTTGTGCAAACATTTTCACTTGTTTTCAAAACTAGAAACCTAGGCCTTAAGCCTCTGATTTTCAAACTTCATTTTCACTAATACTCATTGTGAATGAACTTTAATGTCAACTTTGACTTCATTTTGTGAATAATACTAATTGGTTAATTCAACCCATTCAATTGTTTTTGTGGCCCTTGTCCACTCGTTAATCATGTTTTCATGCATTAGCCCTAGATCTGAATTATCAGAGTGGTTGATGTAAATCTCACCACATCCTTAGTGATTGAATTGTAAGACTTCCATGCTTATTATAGGGTTAACCCCTCACTAGCGTGTCGAAGCTGTTCTCACATGGTGGATTGTTGGTTCAGGTTGAGTTTTCTCCCGTGATAATGAAAGACCTTAGGGATTTTCCTTAAAATCAATCCACTCACTTTTTGGAAATCTTTTAGCCGAACTACGACGTTTTGATCCTTATCTTTCATGAAAAGGTACGTAGGCAATGGATTCATCCATTCAAACACAAAAATAATAAACTTGTATATTCTTCTCTCATCCCTTCAATCAATGTTTGCACAAAATAATTTCATAAACAAATAATTTTACAACAAGTTGTGAAAAGAGGTTCCCTAGGAGTACCTAGGATGCATTGGGTTCCTAACACCTTCCCTTTGCATAATTACCCCCTTACCCAGATCTCTGTACCCCTTTTATTAGTTTTCTTTGTAAAACTTCTTAGGCTTTTGTTCGCTTTCTAGCCATTCCTTTGGATAAATAGAAGTGCGGTGGCGACTCTATCTTTGTATGCTTTGCTTTTGATTTAGTCAATAAATCTAAAAGTGACGAATACACCGCTACACTAAGCTAAACAAAGGATAATGGTTTTACAAACATGTCCCCCTAAGGTGGTGCCATGATGCCATTCTTACAACATGCATGTAAGTTACGGATGAAAATCCAAGTGTTTACAAAGTATCACAAAGAGTGATGAAAAGGCCTCCAAGCAAAGGTCCTAAGATGAAATCCTCTAAGTCCAAGTTTATTAAGTGTGGAGTGAATATTTTTGGTCTTTATCATTTTATCATGTTTTTGTTATTTTTAATGTATGATGACAATAAAATAAATAACAAGTAAAAAAACATGCATGATGAGTTTGTACAATGATGATGATAATGAGTACTTGAATGTAAATTACAAGGTAATGACATAAAAGTAAATCACAAGATAAAGAATGACAATATCACAATGGTAATGGTTAGTGAATGTAAATGACACATTAAGGGGTAACTTATCATTGATGCAAAGTATTGAAGATGATTGAAAAATCAACTAAAAATAGATTTGTAACAAAGAAAGTTATACAACTCTAAGTGTGTGGTTAGTGAACAATAAAATAAATTGCAAGGAAGTAAAGTGCAATAATATAAATGTTAGAAGTTAGTAGTTAATGGTTAGTGGTTAGTGGAATAACAATAAGAAAATAGAATAACAAGTTAATGTAAAGAGAATGGTTTCATCTATGTATCAAAGGACCCGAACATGGTTGAAATAGAGGCAACCTATCAATGCCTCAAAGTATCATGAAGGATCTATTGATCAATCATTAATAGGTTTGAAACATTGAAGGTTTTATCAACTCTAAACAACCATAGTCATGATCTAATAGATCTCATCAACCACATAAATGTAACAACAAGTCAACAATGAATATTAAATGATAACAAGAAACAAGGTTTGATTGAAAATGATGGATAAAAAGTAGTAAGAGCAAAAAAATCCCCAAAAGGGTGTAAACCCAACAAAATCCACTTGTTTCAAAGTTGACTCAAAACTCTCTCAAAATACAACCCAAGAGTAAAAATCCATTTTCAAACACAAAACAAAACCAAAAATATCAAGGAGTTTGAGTCCAAAATATTACCAAGATTGTGGTGTCCAAACTAGGTTGTTGTTGTGTTTGGGTTTCAGAATGAAGCAAAAAGCTTGTAAGAGGGTGGTTATGGTTGTTGTGGTTGAAAAATGGAAGAGAAGGAAGGTTTATGTTTATATGGTGGTGGTGAATGATTATGTAAGTGAAGGTTAGAAGTTTGCTACTGTTGTTTGTCGTGTGGAGATTGTGGATTTTTTACATGGTGGTTGCGTGGTTCAAAGAAGAAAATAGGGTTTGGGTGAGTTAGGGTTTAGGTTGAAAAGAGGGAGCTTGAATGTGATTTGGGCAGAGGTTTTGTGGCTTTCAAGCTTGAAAAATGAGTGGGGATAATGCTCTATTCATAGGGGAAACAAAGGGGTTGAAGTGGGTAAACTAAAGGGTCCTCTGTGTAAAAAACAGGGCCATTTCTGTTGTCTGCGCAGGTGTAATCGGTTACCCTGATTAGGGTAATCGGTTACACAGTCCCAAAATGGCCAAAAAATCAGTTTTTGGTCTGGGTAATCGGTTACCCTGATTAGGGTAACCGGTTACCCAATTTGTTTTTTGAAATAATGAATGTATGCATGTGCAGTAGGGTCATGGATCAGATGAAAATTGTATCGGGGTAGGGTGAATTTTGGGGTATGACAGCTGCCCCTATTTAATCTTCTTGAACCTGAATGTTTAGATAGCAACGGCTTCCACACATCCAAGGTAAGAGAGGATTAAATAAATAAAAATATCCAAAAATTCACCCTACTGGGAACGAAATGAATGTGATATAAAGTGATGGGTATTTGTGAAGGTTGTTCATGGGATGGAAAATATATTTGATATGAAATCATCTGTTAAGGATATTTTATGGTATTATGTGGGGAGGACATGGGTCAGTTGTATGATGGTTATGTAATGTATGATATGCAATGTATGTTATGGTGTGTAACATAAGTATCTCTTCAACTGGAAAACAAAGAGAAAAGCTTCATGACAAAAGGTCAAGAAGAAAGATGAGAGGGAATATGACTTCGTTGGGGATAAGTTTCTTATGTAAAAGATAGTGAAAATCCCTAACAACGGCTGAGAAGATTTTAGTTCAGTGACGCTTCCTAACAACAGCCGGAATACCTGAAATCTAAAGATGTAGATCCCTAGCAATAACTAGGGAGGTTTTAGTTCAGTGACGTTTCCTAGCAACTGTTGGAATATCTGAAATCTAAAGACACAAATCTCGAGCAACGATTGGGGAGGTTTTAGTTCAGTGACGCTTCCTAGCAATGGCTGGAATACCTGAAATCTAAAGATGTAGATCCCTATCAACGACTAGGGAGGTTTTAGTTCAGTGACGCTTCCTAGCAATGGCTGGAATACATAAAATCTAAAGATATAAATCCCTAACAACGGTTGGGGAGATTTGAATTTTGAAAGTGTCAATCCCTAGCAACAGTTGGGAAGGTTTGAATTTGAAAAGTATCAATCCCTAGCAACGGCTGGGAAGGTTTGAGTTTGAAAAGTGTCAATCCCTGGCAAAGGCTGGGAAGGTTTGATTTTTGACAGTGTGCAAAAGGCACAGGAGTACTTGCAAAAGGAAGGTGAATAGATATGGTGGTTATCATACACAAGGTAGAGGAAAATTTACGGTAGGCACGAAAAACTCATTATATCCCTCAGGCACAACGGCGGAGATGAAATTTTCGAAATATGGCTACCACTTGGGACTTGCCAAACCTACATCAGGTGTTTTAAGACAAACGATAAGAGGATAGGTCAATCGTCCAATCTCTCATTTTTGCTTAACATGCAAAGTTGATACAGGTAAACTCTCTCGTGCAAAAGGCAACAAGGAGGCTTGCAAAAAAGCAAAACAGGGTTTTCCCTTGCAAAAAACAGAGGGGTCTCGCAAAAGGCGAGGTACTGACAAAGGGCCAACAATATTTGCAAAAGGAAAATAAAAAGAGATACTTTGGGGAAAACTGTTGGGGTTGTTCACGGGGACCCTTGCACTTTCGAGAAAGGCTTGAATCCAACTAATGTTAAACATACTTGCCCCAATGTTATAATGCAATGTTATGTATGTAAAATGTCGATGTATGCAGAAAGTCGATGTATCCTCAGGCTGCTGGGGTATGCAAATGCATGGTCTATGGATTGTACCAAGTATGGTTGGGCTTTAGTGGAACTTTCCGTTTCAGCGAGAAAATTACGCATAAAGTGATGCGTGCAATGCGTGTGGGACTGCAACTGGGTATTTCGATTTTTGTAGGGATTTTTGTTTTTGTTTCCAATGAGAGATTGTTGGTGAATATCATCATCAAAGGGTTGATGGAAAAGGGTGTCGTCATCAAAGGGTTGACGAAAAGAAGCAAAGGATGGCGTCACCAAAGGGTTGGTGGGAAGGATCATCATCATAGGGCTAATGGAAAGGTAAATGTCATCGTCAAAGGGTTGACAGAAAGGTAATTTTTCATCGTCAAAGGGTTGACGGAAAAGAATTTGTCATCGTCAAAGGGTTGACGGAAAATAATTTGTCTTCGCCAAAAGGTTGACGAGAAAGAATTTGTCTTCGTCAAAGGGTTGACGAAAAAGAATTTGTCTTCGTCAAAGGGTTGACGGAAAAGAATTTGTCATCGTCAAAGGGTTGACGGAAAAGAATTTGTCTTCGTCAAAGGTTTGACGGAAAAGAATTTGTCTTCGTCAAAGGGTTGACGGAAAATAATTTGTCTTCGTCAAAGGGTTGACGGAAAGGTAATTTGTCTTCGTCAAAGGGTTGACGGAAAATAATTTGAGGTAATTTGTCTTCGTCAAAGGGTTGACGGAAAGGTAATTTGTCTTCGTCAAAGGGTTGACGGAAAGGTAGTTTGTCTTCGTCAAAGGGTTGACGGAAAGGTAATTTGTCTTCGTCAAAGGGTTGACAGAAAGAAACTGTTGTAAAATATCGTCATCAGAGGGCTGATGGAAAAAAGTTTGTCATCATCAAAGGGTTGACGGAAAGGTAATTTGTCTTTGTCAAAGGGTTGACGGAAAATAATTTGTCATCGTCAAAGGGTTGACGGAAAAGGTAATTTATCTTCGTCAAAGGGTTGATGGAAAAGGTAATTTTGTCATTGTCAAAGGGTTGACAGAAAAGAATTTGTCATGGTCAAAGGGTTGACGGAAAAGGTAATTTTGTCATCGTCAAAGGGTTGACGGAAAAGAATTAAGGCAGGTTATGTCCCCATCAAAGGGTTGATGGGAAGGATTTATTATGTTGTGTATGCATATGGTGCATGTTAATGAGAATTTCTCATTTTTGTGAGAGAACTTTTTGATATGCAACTTCCTTATTTGGAAGGAAAGTCATGTGTGTTTATTGTATGCAATGCATGTGGTAATGCAAGATGAATGTTGATTATCTTTGGATTGATCTCTCTTTTTGAAGGTGAGATTTTTTTTGGGTACCAAATGTCGATTGGATTTGAGTTTATGAAGATGCCAGGGAAGTGGGATTTTATTTCTAATGATGGCTAATATGGAGTGGGCTTTCGGTTTTGGAGATGCCAATAGCGATTGGGCTTTATGGTTAATGATAGATATTTGTTTTGGGAGGTGCCAATAACGATTGGGATTTATGGTTAATGATAGAGATTTGTTTTGGGAGGTGCCAATAACGATTGGGCTTTATGGTTAATGATAGAGATTTGTTTTCGGAGGTGCCAATAACGATTGGGATTTATGGTTAATGATAGAGATTTGTTTTGGGAGGTCCCAATAACGATTGGGCTTTATGGTTAATGATAGAGATTTGTTTTGGGAGGTGCCAATAACGATTGGGATTTATGGTTAATGATAGAGATTTGTTTTGGGAGTTGCCAATAACGATTGGGCTTTAATTTTGGAAGGTATCAAGTGAGGCTTGGCTTAATTATCCTTGTTGAGGAAGGGTTTCATGTTATGCATGATGCATGATATGTATGAGCGAAGCGACAGGTTTGGTGCATAGTGATTGATGCAATTGTTTTGGATAGTTCAACAAATGTCCTTGAGGTGGGTCAAGAATGGTTGAAACTGGGAAATATTTTTGCTTGGCGTCAAGGCTCATTGTTGACAAGTTATGGGATGATGTGTTTAGCATGACTTCCCGACATTTGCTTTGAACTTGGCTGACGTAGTGAGCTTGGTCTGGATATTCTGATGCCCCATGCTTGATCTGAGCAAGAAAATCCAAAGTATAAGGAAATGCTTCCTCTCCATGGGTAGTCTTGCCCCAATCTATTAGGTATTTGCACGGACTGCCCCAGTTACAAGTTATGAAGCAAACCATGGGTAAAGTGATCTTGATCTAATATACCCCAACGTCTTGGGTCTGCCTACCCCTATTCATCCATCTCTTGGAGTGTTTTGACTTTCTCATGCTTTTGAGGTGGTCTTCCCTGGTATGAAACCTTGAATGGATTTTTCCCCTGACTGGTTGATCTTTGAGGGAATGCCCCTGGCCAACTGCCTTTGGAGAGATTTGCCTAATCTCGACGTGGTTGTCCCAGACTGACTGAATCTTGAAGTGGCTTGCTCAACAGAGTTCTCAGATGCCTTTCCCCCTGGTGATATTAATCTAAGAGGATGGACTTTGCTCATCGGAGTCCTTAGGAAATTTCCTTCTTTTGGGTAACAAAAACTTCTCAAGTCATGTTCATTGTGAAAACGCTCTTGATGTCAATGCTCGTTCACAAGTAAAACTATTTATGCTAATGTTATGTTTATGGTAGTTTTAGAAATCCAAGTATGTCCACTGAAAAGATGACATATAGTGAATGGATCACTAGTTACAAAAGTCATACTGATACTTAGCAAAACAAATAAGAGTCAGTTTCGACACAAGCTCCAAAGCAATATGCTTTTAAAATAGACCTTGCTTCAATTAGGTCTTTTGAAGGTTGTAATGTGGGATGGTTCACGGTTTAAGAAACAAAGGATTTATGGCTCAAAAATTTATTTAGCCCGTCCATTCTTCTTGATACCCTTCAGTCCTACGTTCAACTAGTTTGACACAGACGTTCGTCTCTTAGAATGATGGGAGTGGTAGTAAGAGAACCCACAAGGTTTCGGGAGTGACAATCACTTTCCTTCCTATTTTTGTGTTTGCAGTCACACGACTTTGTTCTTGCTGAGGATTTTTGTATTTGATTCCTCTTCTGCCCCTTTTTTTTCGACTTCCCTAATTTTGCCTGGACTGTTTTTTTTTTTGCTTACAGTCCATCGGGATACCCTAATTTTTGCCTAAGTCACTTGTTTTCAAGTTTCGACTTAGCGGTATTTTTCTCTCTTTTTTGGAGTTTTATTTGTGGAACAAATCGTGTGTTGTTTGTTGATTTGGTTTGAAAGGATTTGTGACTGTCTCACTTTTTTATTGGCGAGGGACAACCATTGGATTTGTGATTTCGACCTCTCGTGAGGGAAATGATGTGGTAGTCCTTTAGACAAGACATTCCCCAAAATATGGTTGATTCTCAAATGGGACACTCCCTACTTTATTTTTTTAAAGAATTGAACGCGTGGTTAAATTAGCTGAAGACTACCCTACCCCGGGTTTAAGATGTGAGGTTTTTTTTGCTTTGAAGAAAACTCCTACTTCTAGGCTCAAAGGGGTTGACTATGGATTATCATCCTTATACCTCCAGTATTTGGGGATTTGAAGCAATGCCTTACATCATCAGCAAGATGTTTATTCAAAAGCATACATGCAATGAGCTATTGTACCTTATATTCATCATTCTCCCTCTAAGTTTCATTTTTAAACAAAAGTAAAATAAGAGTGAACATGATTGGATTGACTTAAAACATGCATATTCATTTCATTGTTGCAAAAACAAATTTTTAAGAGTGAATATTACAATGACAAGCAAGAAAGTTACACATGAAAACAAATGAATGAAAACATAATTGCTGGCGTGATTAGCCTTGTTTCAACCATAGACGGGTGTCATCATGCTTGTAGGAACTTATGTATGATAGTCCCCAAGGAGGCTCTTATTCAGCTTCTTGTTCCTCATCCATCGACACTGGTTGTGATATTACAGAAGTGCCTTCATATGGCAACATGAGGTTGCTTAGTATATTCAGTCCGTTTGGTATGAACGTGATAGCCTTTGAATCAATCAGTTCCTGAACCTTGTACTTAAAGGCCTTACAACTCTCGATCGAGTGTCCGGGTGCTCCTGAGTGGAACTCACACCTAGCATCCATGTCATAGTTCAAGGGAAGAGATGTTGGAGGAGGTCATAGTACCCTTAACTTCACCAATGATCTGTTGAGCAAAAGAGGGAGAATTCGACCATACGACATGGGAATCATGTCAAACTGTTTTTCCGACCTCTTTGATTTTCTCTGGCCTTTTTGAGCATAAGAGTTTTGCCTCCGACTTGAGTACCAATTCTGATTCCGCATTTGGTTCCTCGGAGCTAACTGAGGAACGAACAATGGCTGTTGATTAAGAAAACTCAGCAGTTCGGGTTAGGGACGGTATCCCTGAGGCAACTCATGATGTAAGGTGGAGCCGGACAGAGGCATAGGGGAGACCATTTCCATCATGGAGGTTGGTGTAGGATTTCCTTCCTTTTTCAACAGTGTTTGCAATATTTCCATAACCAAGCTCATCTGAGTCTTTAGTTGGCTGATCTTTTCTTTCAATGCAGCTTGGCCTTGTTGGAGTTCCTCCATAGTGGCTTGAGACATGCTTCTAGTTCTGAGCATACGTCGGGAAATCAGCAAGTAGGGTAGAAACAGAAGGTGGTATAAGGTTTTGCTTATAAGATGCAAATGATGCATGAATGCGATGTTTATTTATGAATGAATGGGTGAGAAGCTTTCCACAGGTTTTTAGGAATGGGTTTATGGTTTTGGACCATCGTGACGAAGCATGGAGTTAATAATGACTGCTTAGTAAACCAAGGTTCTCGCTTTGTGTGATCTAAGGCTTTTGGAAAATTGGGTGTAAGACACTGCCCCTAGAGTCATGGACTTCCTTGACTGTCAGCCGCTTATGTCAATTTACTTGCCAGGCGACTGCTCCATCAAAGTCATCTACTCTAAGTGAGATCTTCGTATCGACCCTTACGAGGAAGGCACCTCGGTGGCCTATACTACGCGACCATCGGTCTAGGCTAGCCATAGTTTTAAAGGTTCTAAAGGGGTCTTAGGGTCATTGACTCTCGTAAAAGAAAAGATGCTTACGCCGAAAGCACGACGATCATCAATCCCCTTAAGAGAATCTACCACTAAGTGAGGTTCTCGTACAACCCTAACAAGGAAGGCACCTCGCGGATCAATACTACTCAACCTCTCCTATCTCAAGAAAAATCTCAGACTCGGGTGGGGAGTCCTTCACACAAGGTTTTTTCCTTTGCAATCATTATTGCTTCCAAAAATTCTTCGTCACAGAACCAAAGTTTCGGACCAACAGGCAACCAAAGAAAATATGTACAGGTTAGCAACAGAAGCAGTATATACAGAAAAAAATAGATAATAGATAAATCTCTACGTATTTAAAAGAGAAACAACCTAAACTAGGCTAGGCTTGCTTAGGGAATTTTTGTGTCCCCAGCAGACTCGCCAGCTGTCGCTACCGGGATTTCACGATAACGAAACCGGGACTAAAGAGATGCCAAAGAGAGGAAAAGTCGGAAGAGTCGCCACCGAATTTTATTTAGTTTACCTCTATCAGAGAGGAGAGGGGAAATAGTCGATAAAACCCTCAGAAAAGAGACACGCACGGGAAACGCTAAAAGAGAATAAGGAATCGGTCTCGTAACTGAGATTTGGGTTCGGAAGTCAGTTACGTAAGGGGAAGGTATTAGCACCCCTTACATGGGATTTATCTATTATTGTTTTATTTTCAAAAGAATGTGTGAAAGAATGAGGTGTTTTTGTTATTATAGTGCCCGCCAAGGATTGTGGCCCTTGTGCCCACGTATCACTCATTCGGGGATGAGGAATCAGAGCTCCATAGTTCGGAGTAGAAAATGTTTGTGTGTTGGTTGATTTTACCTTTGAGAAAAGGGTTTTCGGGATGATGCCCTAAGGCACAAAAATGAGTTTGATGAGTTGTATTGTTTTTACCTTGAATAAGGGTTTTATGAAAGAATGTTTGTGATTATTTTGTACTAAAGTCTATGGGCGGAGGTGATTATTCTAGACAACAAGCCAAGCGTCTTGCGTCCAAAATAATCAGAGTAAGGGTAAGAATGCTCCATTCTCACTCATTCTCCACCACTTAAGGCTCGTGGCGCACAATAACAATCGTAATTATTAAGTGTTTTGAATTTGATTATGAAAATGCCACTTGACGTTGAATCAAGGGTTTGTTTATTTGATAATGAAATTTGGCTTATGCAACATGAATGCAAAGTAACCAACAAGAAATTAAAGAGTCTCATTGTAAGGTAGCCCAAGAGAAAGTCTTTTGTGTGCAAAAGTGACCTAAGCTAAACAAAGGATAATGGTCTTACAAACATGTCCCCCTAAGGTGGTGCCATGATGCCATTCTTACAACATGCATGCAAGTTACGGATGAAAATCCAAGTGTTTACAAAGTATTGTCGTATCTCAAAAAATACGATTCCTCGCGATGGTCGCGGAAAAAATTACGTTCGAATAGGGTCGCCACCAAAATTTATTTATCCCAATGAAGGAATAGGAAAATATCGATAAAACCTTTGGGAAATAGAATAATGGTCGTCGCAACCATATTCGGGTTCGGGAGTGGATTACGTAAGGGGAAGGTATTAGCACCCCTTACGTCCGTTGTACTCAACGGGAACCTTTTAGTTCTAATGTGTGTTTCGAGTGTTAATTTATGTTTGTTTGTTATCTTTAAGTTATAAAATTATTAAAATAGAAATGGACGAGAACCTCAGAAAGGAGAAAGGGGAGGCTTTTTATTAGTGTGCTCACGAAGATACATCAATCTCCTGCCTACGTATCCTTATGGTGCAATAAGGAAATCAGAGCATTCGTAGTTCAGGGACTACGGTTGGTTGGTGTTTTTTAATGAACATCTGTTTTAGATCGCATTCTAAAGGCTAAACGCTGGCTTGTCTACTCTCGGCGGAGGCTTAAGCATTGGTTTGTTGTGTTTATCAGAAAGGATTAAATAGTGTTCTTTTGAAAATAGTTTTGGTCTGTATACATGTATTTTTGACGCCATGAAATTAATAAATAGGATAATGCTTTCGACAAATGGTGATGAATCTTTTCGACAAATGACGCCATGCAATTAACAGTTTAGTTGATAAGTGTTTTCGACACTTCGACAGATTGGTGGTTCGACATTTCGACAAGAAGAAGATGTCTGCAGATGAAAAGATGTCTTTGACAAGTATGTATGATGTTATGATATTTCGACAATTCGACGAGTCTGAGGAGACACATCGTTTCGACGAAAAGCGGAAATTCAAATTCAAAAGAGTTATAAGGTTTGGCAGAAGACGCGTGGAAGCATCTGGCGAAAGGAAGTCATGCAGAGAGCCAAGTGTCATGGTTTTCTTGGCACGCCCAGTGGGACAACGGAAAATCTAAAACTTAAACAATCTTTAGTCAAGGTTTCTTTTTCGTTGTATGAGACTAAGAAGCGGTAAATTAGCCATATCTGACGTAGAAAGACCTAAAAGAATGAGAGTAAGGAAAATGGTGAGTCAGCCAAATAATCCAAATAATCCTAATCCAAATGAAGCCGTCCCAATATCCAACCCTATCCCTTCGACAGGAGGAAATATGGGATCAATCCCTATGTCAGACGCTGTGCCTTCGTTAACAGGATCAATACCAGCAATTTCGATATCTCAAAATGCGCCTAGTTCGTCCATTAGGGCGCAACAAATGCCCGTGGGGACACTTCCTCCTATAGGGAACGCTTCTAGGCCTTTTGTGACAAATTTCACCATGCCTCTGTCTGGTAGGGAACAACCATTTGGAATGCCAACTTCGGTAATGGAAAATTTACACAATTTGCCGATATTATATTCTGATTCTATGGCCAATTTGTCTTCACCATTACAAGGGTCGGGATATGGCGGAAACATGAGTAGATTAAACTAACAACCACTTTACATGCCGGCAATAACAAATAATTCTGCGCAAATAATTAGACAACAAATGGACGAAAGTAATCATGATATGGTCCAAATGTTGACACAACAAATGGGGGCGGTGTTTAATCCTCTAATACAAAACACCACCCAAACAAACCAATTGTTGGCAGCGCAAATGACGCGCCTTGCTGACTTTTTTGGGGTCCCTCAAACTCGACACAGAGAACAAGTGGTTCAGGACCCAGTGGTGGCGGTCCAAGAAGAGCCTACAATAAATCAAATACCTTTAGATAATCCCCAAGCAAACGTCAGAAACCAAGAGGAAGTAGTCGAACAGCCTCGTGTCGAAATTCCTGTTCCACAAGAGCCTAGAAGGATAGTGGTCCAGAGAGGCCAAGACGCTGATGTTGTGTTGCAACAGCGAATCCGGTATAATAACTTGCCTGTCGAAAACAATTTAGCGGCCATGGTCGAAACGATAATGGCACAAAATGGGGTAAACGTAGGATTACAAAGGCCCAGTTACGCTTCCCCACTGTCGGAATATATTTTGCAAGAAGAATTGCCCCCAAGAAGGAAAGTTCCCAAGTTCACCAAATTCTCAGGCGATACTAGTGAATCCACCATAGAACATGTAGCACGTTATCTGATTGAAGCAGGAGAGATAGCCCGTAATGAAAATTTGAAAATAAAATACTTTCCTAGTTCCTTGACGAAAAACGCGTTTACTTGGTTTACATCCTTGCCTGCAAACTCAGTGCACACATGGACCCAATTAGAGAGGTTATTCCATGAACAATTTTACATGGGACAAACCAAAATAAGTCTGAAGGAATTAGCCAGTGTTAAGAGAAAATACTCAGAACCAATAGATGATTATTTAAATAGGTTCAGGTTGCTAAAGGCTAGGTGTTTCACTCGGGTGCCAGAACATGATTTAGTCGAAATGGCCGCAGGGGGTCTAGATTATTCTATAAGAAAGAAACTAGACACTCAGTATTTAAGGGATATGGCGCAATTAGCAGATAGGGTGAGACAAGTCGAAAGGTTAAGGGACGAAAAAATTTAGAGCAAATAAAAAAAAAGGGTGGCCTATGTAGGGGTTCGACAAGATGATGAGTTCGACGAAAACGAACCAAGTAACTTCGACGAACAAGAGATTGACTTAGTAGAACTGAAGCAAGGCCCACCATATTCGTGTAAAGTACTAACTCCGTCGAACGGAAATCCAGTCGAAACCAACGATAAGTTTCCTAAAAGAACTTATACGTTCGACATCACCAAATGTGATGAGATTTTCGACGTGTTGGTTAAAGATGGTCAATTAATAAAACCACCAGGCGTTAAAGAACCTCCCGTGGAATAACAGAAAAAGAGACGTTTTTGTAAATACCATAACTTTCTGGGCCATAAAACGTCTCGTTGTTTCCTTTTCAGGGATCTCGTTCAAAATGCTATCCGTGACGGAAGGTTGAAGTTTGGCGATAAGCCAAAACAACAGATGAGGATTGATTTGAATACCATGCAGCCAGTCGAAGCCCATTATACTGAACCTTCCTTTGTGAATATGGTGGAGGTCGAAGTTGCTTCTGACGACAGTTTTGAAATGGTGGAGGCTGCTGAAGGCTTTGACACTAATATCAACATGGTTGAGATTGCTGATGATCTTACAAACCAGAACAAAGTTGAAGTTACTGAAGACTTTGACGACCAGAAAAAGATGGAAACTGCTGAAGGTTTCGACAAAGTTGGAGTTACTAAAGGATTTGACGACCAGAAAAAGATGGAAACTACTGAAGTTTTCGACAAAAAGGACAATGGCAATATTGCTGAAGATGTTGTAGATCGACAAGGAGCAAATTGGGACCGCTTGGGACAGCCAAGTGGGAGGTACGATTATCTCGCGAAATACACTGCGCCTGCAAGTTCTCGTATCGACATCAACGCAATCCAGCCAACTGGGTGGGGGTATGTACCTTTGAGCAACAACGAAAAAACAACTGAGACAACTGACAATCTCCCTATCATCAAAAAGAAGGTTACTAAAAACCTCACCATGGAAAACAAGGTTACTGAAGGCCTTGATCCTGACCAAATGAGGACAGGTGATGTCGCAAACTGCGTCAACACTATGGGACCTTTCAATAAAGAGGTCACAAAAATCAAAGCAGAAGCTGTGGATGGTCCTATGAAGCCTGTGACCGGTGGAATCCTACGTAGGGTGATGGAAGACCCCAGAAGAAATTCGAACAAATGTTGCTGCGAACATAGTCCCAGGAACATATCTTGGTGTTGCTGCCCAGAAAAGGAGTTTGACCATATACGACGAAATGGTGAAGTCGAAGAAGAAAGACTTATTAAAAAAATGAACAAGTTAAGCATTGTTGACGGACGGAATGTTGGGGTGAATATGGTGGAAGTGTCTCAGAAAAAACAGGCAGAAGTGGATGAAGATCGCCATCGAGAGGAGTACCAAAGGCTGGCATATCCTGAAGAAGAGGAAAATCTAGTGGAATTCATCAAGAGGTGCCAAAAGATGAGGACTGAAGTGATGTTATACCCACGTTGCAGTGTAATTTTCGACAGGAAGGCAACAATCGATCTGGAAGGAGTGGATAAAGCCAGGAGAAAAAGAAATTAGGGGACAACAGGATATGACCCAAAGAAAAGTGATCATCACCAATGGAGGCGTGGAGAAAGACACCATAACACTTACAAACCATCCAACAAAGCAACGAATGACAAATGGGTTCAACCCATTATAGATGCTCAAGGACAGAAAAAATGGAGAAATTTTGAAGTTCAGAGAGGCACTTCGATGGAAGGTAAGAAGGAGGTGGAGAAGCACAAGCCGAGACCATATCCTTCAGATAACTACAAAGGAAAAAACCCTATGTCAAGATCCCAATGGAGAAGATTCCAGAGGCAGAAGAGGGCAGAAAAGGAAGCTGCAGAAAGAAGCGTGATTGGAAAAGATGCTGACAGCAAAGATAAAGCAGAATCCAGTAACAATGCTCAGATAGTAAACAGAAAGGAGACTTTCCACCAGATCAATCCTAGCAGCATGGTCGAACCAGTGGTGTCAAAAGAGAAGGTGCAAGAAGACGACGAAATAACTGACAACTTCGAATCTGACTCAGAAGCATCCTTTAATATGATCTGCAATGTGGTTTCTGTCCTCCCTAGACATAATGATAGAGTCATGGAGGTCGAAGACAAGGAAGAGGAGTTGGAAGAGGAAACAATGGTACATAGGCCCGTTTGCTACTACGTCATGAACAATGGTTGCGTCGAAGAGCAGAATGCTTTCTTCGAAAGGCCAGATGATTCCATGAAGGCACATTTAAAGCCTTTATTCATAAAAGGAAAGGTTGAGAATGTTGGTGTAAACAAGATACTGGTAGATGGCGGAGCAGCAGTAAATTTGATGCCTCATTTCATGCTGAAGAAGATTGGGAAGGATGATTCAGACGCAAAACCCCACAACATGGTGCTGTCGAACTATGAAGGAAAAGTAGGAACCACTATGGGAGTTATCCAGGTGATTTTAACTGTTGGAACCATAACAAGGCCAACGATGTTCATGGTCATTGCTTCAAGGGCGAATTACAACTTACTACTTGGAAGGGAGTGGATTCATGCTGTAGGAACCGTACCTTCTTCAATGCATCAGCGAATAGCCATCTGGAGACCAGATGGGATTTTCGAAAACATTGAAGCTGATCAAAGTTATTTCATGACAGAAGTGAACAATGTCAACAGTCGAAGTTTCGACAAGAACCTGGCTCACATACCTCCATGCAACCCAGCCGAGTTCGACCTAAAAGCAACAGACAATGCCTACTGCTCCATGTACCTTCATCCTACACATGGTTTTCAGTGGGACAAAGAAGTAATTGGCGAATCAAGCTACATGTGGGGAACTACTCATATAGCGCCAACAGGATGGGGAAGTGAATTTGATGATGATGAGTAAAGAATCAGCGCTCGAAAGAATTACGGCTTACATAGCCGAAAACAAACTCAAAGAGTCCCTTGAGGCTGAAGTAAAATATATGGCTGTCGAAGCCAACAAAGAAAACTCCAACGAACAATGTCCCCAAAGAGACGTTGCAGAAGATTATGATAACAACCAGATGGGCGAATGGCAACACCAAAAGCTTGACGCCATTTATGATGACGAACCTCTGGGGTTTGAAAAAGACCCAGTGTCAACTAACATGAAGATGATGGCGCAGGATCCATTAGAAGAAATAAATTTAGGACTGGGGGAAGAAGTAGACCAACCTACATAAGCGCAAAGATGGACCCCCAGTTCAAATTCGAAATAGTCCAGTTGCTGAAAGAGTTCAAAGACTGCTTCGCATGGGATTACGACGAGATGCCTGGTTTAGATAGAAGTTTGGTCGAATTGCAGCTGCCAATAATGGAAGGAAAGAAGCCAGTAAAGAAGACTCCAAGACGTTTTGCTCTAGAGATTCTATCGAAAATAAAAGAAGAGGTCGAAAGACTTCTAAGATGCAAGTTCATCCGCACAACCAGGTATGTCGAATGGATTGCAAATATAGTTCCTGTGATTAAGAAAAATGGCAAACTGAGGGTATGCATTGATTTTCGAGACTTAAATTCAGCTACCCCAAAGGATGAATATCCTATGCCAGTGGCAAAAATGCTTATAGATTCTGCAGCAGGCCAGGAGTATTTAAGTATGCTAGATGGATACTCTGGTTATAATCAAATTTTTATTGCTGAAGAAGATGTTCCTAAAACAGCTTTCCGTTGTCCTGGAGCAATAGGAACGTACGAATGGATAGTAATGCCCTTTGGTTTAAAAAATGCTGGAGCAACTTACCAACGGGCTATGAATTCCATTTTTCATGACTTTATTGAAACTTTCATGCAAGTGTACATTGATGATATTGCGATCAAGTCTGTTTCAGGAAAAAGTCATATAGACCATCTTCGACAATCCTTTGAAAGGATGAGGAAGTTTGGTTTAAAAATGAACCCCCTTAAATGTGCTTTTGGTGCGCAGGCGGGTGATTTCTTAGATTTTGTGGTTCACAAGAAGAGGATCGAAATAAATGAAAACAAAGTCAAGGCCATAATGGAGGCGAAAACGCCATCAACGAAAAAGGGGCTGCAGTCTCTGCTGGGGAAAATCAACTTTCTCAGAAGGTTTATCTCCAACCTTAGTGGAAAAACGCAAGCCTTCTCTCCTCTACTTCGACTAAAGAAGGAAGACTTTGCATGGGAGCAAGAACAACAAGCTGCCTTCGACAAAATCAAGGAATACCTGGCTAGTCCTCCAATTCTAATATCTCCTTGTAGAAAAAGAAGTATGAAATTGTACATTTCGACATCAGACAAAACATTAGGCAGCATGCTGTGCCAAGAAGATGAAAATGGCGTCGAAAGGGCCATCTATTATCTCAGAAGAGTCCTAAATGATGCTGAAACTAGATATAGTATTATAGAAAAACTATGTCTATGCGTATATTTTTCTTGTATGAAATTAAAGCATTATATAAAGCCTGTTGATGTGTACATTTCTTCTCATTCGACGTAATAAAATATATGTTATCTAAATCTATTTTACATAGTCGAATCGGAAAATGGGCTTTAGCATTGACATAATATTCCTTGAAATATTTGCCTTTAAAGGTTGTGAAAGGACAAGTGGTTGCTGATTTTATAGCTGACCACTCTATAGATGAAAGTGTAGAGTATGTCGAATTAGAACCATGGAAATTTTATTTCGGCGGTTCCAGTCATAAGAATGGAGCTGGTGTTGGGATGTTGATTATTTCTCCTGACAGAATTCCAACAAAATTCAAGTACAAAGTTGAAGGTCTGTGCTCAAATAATGAAGCAGAGTATGAAGCTTTGATTGCTGGACTTGAAATATTGTTGAAATTGGGGGCAACAAGAGTCGAAATAATGGGTGACTCTGAACTGGTAATAAAGCAGTTGACTAAAGAATATAAATGTGTGAAAGAAAATTTAATCATGTACTTTGTAATAGCCAATAGACTTCTCAAGGAATTCGACAGTGTGGCCTTTAGGCACATTCCCAGGGTGGAGAATCAAGAGGAAAATGACCTTGCTCAACTTGCGTATGGATACAAAGTGTCGAAGGAAAAGTTAGAAAAGGCTATTGAAGTCAGAGGAAGAGTCATATCTACCAAATTGTCCCCATCAGATTTGGAGTCAATGAGACTGGGATATGGTGACGAAGAAAATTTTGAGATATTCAATATAGATGATTCAGGAATTGAAGACTGGAGAAAGCCCATCAAGGAGTATCTACAAGTCCCAAATCAGAAAGTCGAAAGAAAGGTAAAATACAGAGCTTTAAGTTATGTACTTTTTGGAAACGAATTGTTCAAAAAGACTGTAGAAGGAGTCTTGTTGAAATGCTTAGGTGAAGATGAAGCTTACATAGCTTTGTCGAATGTGCACAATGGAGCATGTGGCGCACACCAAGCAAGCCATAAAATGAAATGGTTATTATTTCGACAAGGAATGTACTGGCCAACAATGCTGAAGGACTGTGTCGAATTTGCAAAAGGTTGTCAGGAATGTCAAGTACACGCAGGCATACCACATGTCCCTGCAAGCGAGTTGCATTCAATTATAAAGCCTTGGACATTTAGAGGTTGGGCTTTAGACTTGATTGGTGAAATTCGACCAGCCTCTTCATAAGGACAAAAGTACATTTTGGTTGGAATAGACTATTTTACTAAGTGGATTGAAGCCATACCATTGGTAAATGTAGATCAAGAAGCAGTTATAGATTTTATCCAAAAGCACATAATCTATAGATTTGGGATACCGGAAACAATAACAACAGATCAAGGATCTGTGTTTACTGGTAAAAATATGCAAAAATTTGCACAAGAAACAGGATTTAAACTCCTTACTTCGACATCGTACTATGCTCAAGCCAATGGACAAGTCGAAGCAGCCAACAAGGTAGTGATAAATTTGATCAAAAAGCATGTGGGGAGAAAACCTAAAAACTGGCATAAAACTTTAGATCAAGTTTTATGGGCTTGTCGAACATCTCCAAAAGAAGCAACAAATTCGACTCCATTTAAGTTGACCTATGGACATGATGCATTTTTACCACTCGAAATATATTTACAATCAGTTATAGTCCAAAGGCATCATGAAATTCCATCAGAAATATATTGGAGTATGATGATGGACGAATTAGTTGATTTAGACGAAGAAAGGTTGCGCGCGCTAGATCTAATAAAGAGGCAAAAAGAAAGAGTCGAAAAGTTTTACAATAAGAAAGTAAAATTCAAGACCTTTTTAGTTGGTGATCTTGTTTGGAAAGTAATCCTTCCT
This sequence comes from Lathyrus oleraceus, assembly GCF_024323335.1. NCBI lineage: Eukaryota > Viridiplantae > Streptophyta > Magnoliopsida > Fabales > Fabaceae > Lathyrus > Lathyrus oleraceus. The sequence goes on along the minus strand of NC_066580.1, from coordinate 301,997,711 downwards.
ATGGATCGAAAAAATAGATTAATGGGAAAATGGTCCCCTAAGTGGAAAAGACCTTTCCAGATTTTGAAAAGTTTTTCAAATGTTGCGTACGAAATTGAGGAGATAGGAAAAGACGAGAGAATCTTAAAGATAAATGGCAAGTATTTGAAAAAATATAAGCCAATATTGCAAGAAGTAAAAATAGCAGTAGAATAATTGTGGAAATAATTATGATAGCTTTGCCAAACAAAAATGGCACCAAAGTTATTACAAAGAAAGCCTCAAAGGGCTGAGAATTGTTAAACTAATTCGACTACAATTTAATACTAGCAAAAGCTGCCTTCAATGTAGCAAATTTCTTTTTCTGAAACTGGAGTCGATGATCACAAAGACTTATGTGGGTAGAGAGAGTCTCAATCTCTTGACTAAGTTGCTGAGCCCTTTCTGCATGTCGAATACCCACCTTCAGTTCGTCGTCAATCTCATTTTGCTTAGGCTGTTGTATGGATGCTCTGCGCTTTTTCTCTTGGGAGATTTTTTCTTGAAGAACGGCTATTTGTTTCTCCCATTTCTGGATATTATCATCACAAGCAGCAACTTCTTTGATATAAGTTTCAGAAAGTTGCTGCAGCTTTGAAACTTCGTTAGTCGAAGTAGCAACAGCATCCCATTCAGCAACTTGAGCCTCGGATTTTATGGAGATTTGCTGGGAGAGATCCATTCGACGATGAAGGTCTGCAGTCGCCAAGTCAATAAGGGTCATCAGTTCCATCACAAAATTGCCAACCTCAGCAGAAGTTTCCAAGACGTTTATTTGTTTCAAAATCTTCTTGAGTTCAATGTGAGCAATGGCGTTTTCTTCTAAAACTTTGAACAAATCAACATCAAGGATTTTCGTCTTAATCTTGGTCAAGAGGTTGTCAAGAGATTGCGTTTCAGAAGTGGCCCCAGAGGTAGTCGAATTGCTTTGCGAAGAATCTTGAAAATTAAAACGAGCGCTAAGCATGGCCTTCAGATATTCTAAGGGTTTCTGCACCTTGAGACTCTCAAGCTCTTCGCGAGAGAAACCAGTCAAACCACTTGATATGGCACTTCCTTTGGTCTGGTCAGGAGCGGGTTGAGTGCTTCGCCCTAAAGTTTCCCAACATCTGGTTGTTTCGACTAGTCATCCTCATCTTTAGCATTTTATTCTTCATGGTCATCTTCGACCCCAACTTCCATGTCAGTATCGTCGCCTTGATTTGCAGCATTTAATCCTGGATGAGGAGGAGATTCGTCTTCAGAAGCTTCACTCTTTGTAGCGTCAAATTCTGCTACAGTTTTCCTGTCATGATCACTTTTGGGGATATCTTCTTCCTGGACTGTCTCTTCCAGAGTTTTCTCAGGTGTTCCTTCGACAGCCAATTGTTTCTGAAAATAATTCTAAGTTAGAAGATAGAAATGCAATGAAGGTGAACATATATAGTCGAAATAGGGATTTACCTCAGGAATCTCAGTGTTAAAATTAGATTTCCCACTCTCTGTATCCTTCGACTGAAGTTGGGCAGTTGGAGTGCTTAAAGAATCTTTTTGAGCTGACTTAACAATGGATCTTTAGGAAGAGATCCTCTTGATTTTCTTCTTCTGAGGAGGAGGGGGGATTGGCTCTGGAGATTTGTCACCAGATTCTTCATTAGGAACTTTCTCCTCTTCTTTCTCCTCTTCATTCTTTCTTTTTTGGACTGGTGGGGGTTTTCGACTTACCTAGCCATGAAAACCCAAGCCGGTTATTTTCTTAAAAGGAAAAAGAAATAAATGAAAAGGGTGAGGTTTGTACCTTTGTCGAAGGTTTCTTAGCAGCACCTAGGGACGCTTCGACGGAAGTTTTCTTGGTAGGAATCTTTACGGCTAAGGAAAGAAAAGAAATTTAGAAGCAAATATAAGAAATACATGATAATACAGTTAGAACAAAAAAAATCGTGTTTTCTGTTAACACCTTCAAGAATGGGACTTTCCACACGAACGTGTTCTATTCCAATATGAAGGTGTCCTTGGTAATCGTCCAGATGATACTTAGTCGGAACCACACGCTCAACAAGTTTTTTGTAATGTTGATGAAGAATTCTCATATAGTTCCCACAAACGAACCAATCTGGAAATGGAGGGCTAAATGCCACGCCAAACTCAGCAGTTGGTAAAGGAGGAAATTTTGGCGGCTGACAGCTGAAAGCCAGGTCATAGCGCGCTTCTGGTCGAACATGTGAAGGCAATGACAAATTTTCAAACTTCTCCGTCAATTTATGTTTTAAAGTTACTGCTGCTTCGCGTATAGTTCGACTAAGATTATCAGGTCTATACTCGGTTTCAAAATATTTTTGAAATTTTTGTATTTCTTTAATGTGTCTTTGAATACCTTTTTTGGTCCGATCCTGCACGAAAGCAAAAGCATTTGTTAAATGTGTGGTGAAAGCTGTTACGTCAAAAAATCTGGTAGAATAATAATCCTTCCACCACTCATCAAACTCAGGAGTACAGAGAAAAGATGGTCGAAAGATCACTGGTCGAATATCAAGAGAATCGTCAGTTAGCTTCTTCGACAGCTCTTTGCTCTTATCTTCATTATGAAGGGAGTTGTAAAAAATGATAGATCCTTTCTTTGGGAAGATGGGTCGAGGTTTTATTTGTATCAAGCCAAACTGTCTAGCAACAAGATAGGGTTGGTAGACTATCAAAGCTATTTGAGTTTTGGTTATGTTTTGATGAGAAAAAAGGAGCCTGGGGGTTAAAAAGGATTCCCAAACATCCAAAAATATATTTTCATCCTTCTGCATTTCCAAGGGCAGTTGTTGGATAAACCATTCAGGTCCAATTTTTCTACTAGCAAAGGGTGCCATGGTCGAAGTAAAATGATACCTTTTGGCAAACATCATGACATAACCCTTGAAATCTTGTCGAAGGCTAATTGCTTCATCAGTTGGCGTTAGTTTCACCAACCTAGGCCATTCGACAGTCATGTCCTTCACTTCCTCTTCGTTCACTTCGTGTGTTACAGGAAGGTAATCTTCAAAGGTGGCATTGAGCCATAGTTGTAAAAGCCTGAAAGGTCCTGACAAATTGATTTTACCTCTTTCTTTAATGGTTTTCAAAAAATGTACACTCTCTCTCAAGGATTCGTATAGATTCGCCAAAATCATTTCACTTAAGCATAATTTGGTTCCTGCGTGAAGCTGATTGGCCATAGTGATGAATCTTTTGGCAACTTGGAGGGAACGGGAGCAAAACATATATTTTGTTAGCCATAGAGTCAAAAAGGCTATGTGTTCGACATCCGAGACTTTTGTGGTACCCTTGTCATGATAATAAGACATAAATTAAGAGTATGGAGCAAAGCTAGTGTCGAAAGCGATGGTATCTTCGTTTAGGTTAGTAGGGTCGAAATCTATCCCGTTGGGATGAAGGCCAACGATGGCTGCTGCGTCGAAGAGAGTGGGTGTAACCATCCCACAAGGAAGGTGAAAAGTGTTATAGGTACTGTCCCAAAAATAGAGGGAAGCTAAAAGCATATTGGGGCAAATATTGGGTCCTACTCTCGACAACTGAATGAGGTCGAAAATACCTATTTTCTTCCAGAAATCTCCTTTAATCTTTTCAACCTTATCTAGCCAGGATAAATAGTCTGAAGGGTTATTCGACCATGGACAAGTTCTAAAGATCCTAGCATAATTCAAATAAGTTAAATTCAACTCTCCATCATCAGTCGAACTTTGTGGGTCAATTTGTTCTACAGTTTTCTCTTGAGGTTGAGGTTTTACTCCAGCACCTATGGGTTTGGTATGGAAATAGGTAGGAAAAAATTCTGTCAAACGATCTGGTTTAATATCTGGATTGGGGAGTGGACCTAACATAGCATGGCAAACACCAGAAACAAGAACAGGGATTAATACCTGGGATTTGTAGATACATTCCTTCTCTCTCTCATTGGGAGGTTTAGGAACGTATTGTTGGTTTCCAATAGTCATTGGTCCTTTCAACTCGTGTGCAGGATGAAGAGTTGAATCTTGGGTCTTTTTGGAGTGTTTGCTGCTAGAAGATTCTGGAGGAGCCATTGTTGAGAAGAACAAAGAAATTTTTCTCAGGAGAGTTGAAAGTTTAAAAATGGGTATGAAGAAGGAAGTTTGAAGCGTAAAAAGTTCATAGAAAAATGGGTGATGAGTATTTATAAGGGAAGATGATAAAAAATGTTTGAGTTTTTGATGGTAGTCGTGGGACACGTGGCTGAATCACAAGGGTGATGATGGAGATGTGGAAGTTGAAAAAGGCCATGATGTTAGGTTTAGGAAATGATGGGAGTTAGGTCTAAACATGGGCTAGACATGACGTTTCTGAAAAAGGGTAATGATGAATATGTTTGGGAACTTGAGATTATAAAGCTTGGAAATATTGGAATTAAATGACATGGCATCAAAATATTGGTTGACAATAAATGATTGTTTCTCCAGAGTAGTCGAAACATCTTTGCTGGGGGGAAATTTGTATACATGTATTTTTGACGCCATGAAATTAATAAACAGGATAGTGCTTTCGAAAAATGGTGATGAATCTTTTCGACAAATGAAGCCATGCAATTAACAATTTAGTTGATAAGTGTTTTCGACACTTTGACAGATTGGTGGTTCAACATTTCGACAAGAAGAAGATGTCTGCAGATGAAAAGACGTCTTTGACAAGTATGGATGATGTTATGATACTTCGACAATTCGACGAGTCTGAGGAGACACATCGTTTCGACGAAAAGCGGAAATTCAAATTCAAAAGAGTTATAATGTTTGGCAGAAGACGCGTGGAAGCATCTGGCGAAAGGAAGTCATGCAGAGAGCCAAGTGTCATAGTTTTTAAGATTTGTTCGTAAGTGACAGTTATTTTGTTTTTATATAAATAGGATAGTTGTTATCAGAATAGGGGTGTAAAAACTTGTACAAAATTCCTGCAAAATACTCAAAGTACCTGTGTGAGAGAAAAGAGTCATATCTGGAACATGTACGTGTGAACAAACACCATTTCTTTAAAGTTTTATCTTATAAATTTCAAAGTTCTTTACCAAATTTTCCTTTACATTTACAAGTCATTTATCCTTTGCATTTTTTTTCGACAACTTATGCTTCGCCATTTATTTTTCGCCATTTATCTTAGTCTTGTTAAGTTTACTTTTATTTAAGCATTTTTAGTCAATATCTTTCGACATGAAAGACTTAGTGAACCAAATAAAGGATACAAAGGTCGTTCTAAAGAGTTACAAAGTTGTTTAAATTTGCACATGTCCTAGGATTTGTATGGTTGATCCTGCAAGTAACCCAATTCGACGAGTTTTGGAAAACCAGAGGTTGTTCGCCAAAATCAACTGCGAACATGGTCACACGGGGGCGACAAGTTGGATTAATATGTTGGATATTTTGTTTGACTGGTTGTGTTGAGATGTTTTGGTTGGATGACGATTACTCGGATAGTCGAGTAAGATAACTCGTATCCCAACAGTCGGGAAAGGGAGTAGAAGACTCTAGACCACTTTCTTTTTCATCCTTAATTATGGAAAGGATTTGAATGATGGTTAAGGTATTTTAAACGGATGACGAATACTCGGATAACCGAGTAAGACAACTCGTATCCTAATAATCGGGAAAGGGAATAGAAGACTCTAGACCACTTTCTGTTTCGTCTGAATATTTATGAAAATAAGGTTGTGTATGGTTGATGTATTTTAGAACAGACGACAAGTACTTGAATGGCTGAGTAAGACAATTCATATCCAAGCATTTTGAAGACTCAAGACCATCTCTATTTTCGTATCGTTTTGATTGAGAATGATTTGACTTACGGTATAAGTTGGTGAAAAATGACAATTGTTCGACTGACCGAGTAAGAGAACTCGTATTCAAACAATTGAGGAATGAAATTGAAAACTCAAAGTCAACTCCATTTTCATTTAGCTTATTGTGAAAATGTTTTGATTAAGTATGAGTTGGTAAAAAATGACAATTGTTCGACTGACCGAGTAAGAGAACTCATATTCAAACAGTTGAGGAGTGAAATTGAAAACTCAAAGTCAACTCCTTTTTCATTTAGCTTATTGTGAAAATATTTCGATTTAATCGGAGTTTGGAAGTTGGTATAGGAACGACAATTTTTTGACTAACCAAGTAAGAGAAATTGTATTCAAATAGTCGAGGAGAAAAATTGAAGACTCAAAGTTATCTTCCTTTTGGTTTCTTGTTATAAAAGGATTTGATTTGTTTGTGCTTAAATGGATTAGAAATGATGACCATTTGACTAACCGAGTAAGAGAACTCGTATTCAAATAATCGAGGAGAGGAGTTGAAAACTCAAAACCATCCCCCTTTTCATTTTCAAACGAAGTGTTGTTTTAAATGTGATTAAGTATTTTAATTTAACTTTCGATGTCGGATCAAGGTTTTAAAATTTGCATTCTTGTGAATGAATTGAATTTATTTAGTGAATAGTCCATCTAATCGATTAACTAAAATCGAATAGGTCTCATTGTAAGAAGGCCCAAGAGTAAGCCATGTGAGGTTGATGGTGATGCTTTTACAAGCGATCGACTTACAGAGGTGTTTTGAAAATGGGCTCTACTTTGAATCGAGAGGTTTTATTTGTTTTTAAAAAATTGGTTTGAATTGATGGTATGGGAATTATAATCTTTTTGTATTTTTTTTAATCATTTTTAGGTTCATTTTAAGATGAGATGAATAATGTACAATGATATAGCATAAAGCGAAGTAAAGTAAATATACAATAAATAAATAAATGTTAGAAGCAGAAATTAAAAGAGTTAGAGGTTAATTGCGGAAATTAAAAAATTAGAGTTAATCGTTAAGTGTTAGGTGTTAATTGAAATCAACATGAAATAACAAGAGAATTGCAATAAAATATTAAATCTAAAACAAATAACTAAAGTTTAAACAATTAACAAAAGTATCATTAAATTAAAACTCAAAACAATATTAAACAATCGAAAATCTCAATTCTAAACTATTATCCAAAATATTAATTTGAAAATATTAATAAAGATTAAATTCTAAAATCATTCTAAATTACATTAAAATTCTAAAACAATTCTAAATCACCTTATAATTCTAATTAATCTACAATTTTTTCTAAAAAAAGAAATCTAATTAAATTCTAAAATATTTTCAAAGATTAAATTCTAAAATCATTCTAAATTAAATTAAAAATTCTAAAATAATTCTAAATCACCTTATAATTCTAATTAATCTACAATTATTTCTAAAAAAAGAAATCTAATTAAATTCTAAAATATTTTCAAAGATTAAATTCTAAAATCATTCTAAATTAAAAATTCTAAAATAATTCTAAATAACCTTATATTTCTAATTAATCTACAATTATTTCTAAAAAATGAAATCTAATTAAATTCTAAAATATTTTCAAAGATTAAATTCTAAAATCATTCTAAATTAAATTAAAAATTCTAAAATAATTCTAAATCACCTTATAATTCTAATTAATCTACAATTATTTCTAAAAAAAGAAATCTAATTAAATTCTAAAATATTTTCAAAGATTAAATTCTAAAATCATTCTAAATTAAATTAAAAATTCTAAAATAATTCTAAATCACCTTATAATTCTAATTAATCTACAATTATTTCTAAAAAAAGAAATCTAATTAAATTTTAAAATATTTTCATAGATTAAATTCTAAAATCATTCTAAATCAAATTAAAAATTCTAAAATAATTCTAAATCACCTTATAATTCTAATTAATCTACAATTATTTCTAAAAAAAGAAATCTAATTAAATTCTAAAATATTTTCAAAGATTAAATTCTAAAATCATTCTAAATTAAATTAAAAATTCTAAAATAATTCTAAATCACCTTATAATTCTAATTAATCTACAATTATTTCTAAAAAAAAGAAATCTAACTAAATTCTAAAATATTTTCAAAGATTAAATTCTAAAATCATTCTAAGTTAAATTAAAAATTCTAAAATAATCAGTATGGGCCTAAAAAGAACCAACCAATCGTATGGGGGGTATGGATAATGAAGTGGGGTGTATGGTCCAAATAATGAGTGAATAAGGGAGATTGAGCTTAAGGCCCAAAGTATCCCTTAAGCCACATCAACGGGAAAGAAAATCCCAAATCAACGTCCCAGCAAAACAACATCATCGTCGCTCTCTCCCTCTCCCATGGCCGATCGAAACCCCTAAAGCCTCCGCCGCATCGGGGCTTATCGCCGGCGGCGACAAAGTCCTCACCCTACTCGCGCTCACCCTACTATCACCGTCTCGACCTCTTTATTCCTAATCCCTGGCCAGATTCCTAATTCCTCCCTAAACAAGACAAACCTAAACAGCTTTCTATGCAAACGTAATAAAATCAGAGCGAAAACGATGAAGATGTGCTCACCTACGGATACGCCGCTCTACCGAAATCGATGGGCGAGAAGTACCAAGTTTTAGATCGGAGGCTTCGAATCCGATAACGAGAGGATTCACGCTCGCATCGTCCGCTCCTCTTCTTTACCCTCGGTAATGTACGATTGCTCTGTGTTTTTCGAAGTGTGTGTTCTTTGAAACGTTGCTCTGCGTTTTTGTTTAGGGTTTTTTTGAAGAATTGTTGTGTTGTTCTTGATGTTGTCGTTCGCTGTTGTTGTTGTTGTATTCTTTAGGTTTTTTTATAGAAAAATCTCTTTACTGTATTGTTGTTGTTCTTGCTGTGTTTGCTGTTGTGTTCGTGTTTGCTATTGTGTTCGTGTGGGGTTTTTTTCTTACTGTTAACTTCTCATCCTCTCTTTATGAAGAAAATCTTAAGTCTTAAAAACTCCTACCTGTTTTTCAATTTGTCCCATCCCAGATTATGTGGGATTTAATCTCTGTTAATTTGTTTTGTTTTAAGCTAATGTTGCAATGCCTTTTTGAGTATTCATGTTAACCTACTGTATAAAGCTTTGAGCCAAGTAGTTTATTCTGTTGTTTTTTCAGTTTCTTAAGCGCTTCTAAAAAGTGCTTTTTATTTAAGCTATTTTTTCTTCTCTACAGGTTACAGGAATGAAGTGACTTTGATGGAATGGAAAAGTGGCTGCTCCAAGCTTCAAGACAACATGTTTTCGCGCCTAGGTCCAAAGGAGGGTTTAACCAGTCCATTGATTTTGGTCTTGGTCATTAGAATTAGGAACCTGTTTTGCAGCAAATTCCACTTAGTCAAAATGTAATTATTTTGTTTAGTTTTTTTTTAAGACAAAATGTGTATTTGGACTTATCTGTAACTTATTGGATTAAATCTAATAGCCATTGTAACTTGTTAGACTTGGAAAGAATTGAATTATTAAAGTGTATTTGGGCTATTATTTGGAATATTGTTTGGAGTATTATTTGGAATATTATTTGTGCAATTAGTCTTTTTTTTTTAAATTTTAAATTTTGTCTTAACAATTTAATTGTATTAATGAAAAGAAAACTTTAAACTATATCTCAAACTAAAAATGGGTTGGGCCAAAAAATGTAATTTAATGGATTTTCAACTTGGTTAACTTTAACACATTAATATTAACCAAAATAAAATGTGCCAAAAGATCTAGAATAAAACATGCCACAAAAAATGTTGCAATTTCAAACTTTGATCCTAAAAACCAATCCAATACTCATATATGTGGTATCTTGATATAAACCAAACATAGTCATACTTAGAAAAGATGCAAGTTTAGTTTAAGGTTTTTTTTATGAACGATTTAGAGATTTGGTATTTGTTTGAAATGTGCAAATGGGTTTAATGACAAGTGATCATAAAAATAATCATGTCTCTTAATACTTACTGATAATCAAATGGACTTTTGGATCAGTGTCGTAAAAAGATTCAAACCACACTTTGCAACATTAATCATGGACATGTCTATATGAATGGGCCTTTTGAAACAAAGAAATCTCATGGATAAACCAAAATGGGCCTTGTTAACCAAAAATGCATATACCATCCCATGCTTTAGTAAAAACAAATGCAGTAGATATTTTCTTAAGGATCTTAACAGATGAAAGTATCATTAAAGACTTGATGTTACCAAGGACCGGACAAAATTGGGGTATGACAAGTATCACAAAGAATGATGAAAAGGACTCCAAGCAAAGGTCCTAAGATGAAATCCTCTAAGTCCAAGTTGATTAAGAGTGGAGTGAATATTTTTGGTCTTTATCATTTTATCATGTTTTTGTTATTTTTAATGTATGATGACAATAAAATAAATAACAAGTAAATAAACATGCATGATGAGTTTGTACAATGATGATGATAATGAGTACTTGAATGTAAATTACAAGGTAATGACATAAAAGTAAATCACAAGATAAAGAATGACAATATCACAATGATAATGGTTAGTGAATGTAAATGACACATTAAGGGATAGCTTATCATTGATGCAAAGTATTGAAGATGATTGAAAAATCAATTAAAAATAGATTTGTAACAAAGAAAGTTATGCAACCCTAAGTGTGTGGTTAGTAAACAATAAAATAAATTGCAAGGAAGTAAAGTGCAATAATATAAATGTTAGAAGTTAGTAGTTAATGGTTAGTGGTTAGTGGAATAACAATAAGCAAATAGAATAACAAGTTAATATAAAGAGAATGGTTTCATCTATGTATCAAATGACCCGAACATGGTTGAAATAGAGGCAACCTATCAATGCCTCAAAGTATCATGAAGGATCTATTGATCAATCATTAATAGGTTTGAAACATTGAAGGTTTTATCAACTCTAAAAAAACCATAGTCATGATCTAATAGATCTCATCAACCACATAAATGATAACAACAAGCCAACAAAACCCACTTGTTTTAAAGTTGACTCAAAACTCTCTCAAAATACAACCCAAGAGTAAAAATCCATTTTCAAACACAAAATAAAACCAAAAATATCAAGGAGTTTGAGTCCAAAATATTACCAAGATTGTGGTGTCAAAACTAGGTTGTTGTTGTGTTTGGGTTTGAGAATGAAGCAAAAAGCTTGGAAGAGGGTGGTTATGGTTGTTGTGGTAGAAAAATGGAAGAGAAGGAAGGTGTATGTTTATATGGTGGTGGTGAATGATTATGTAAGTGAAGGTTAGAAGTTTGCTACTGTTGTTTGTTGTGTGGAGATTGTGGATTTTTTACATGGTGGTTCAAAGAAGAAAATAGGGTTTGGGTAAGTTAGGGTTTAGGTTGAAAAGAGGGAGCTTGAATGTGATTTGGACAGAGGTTTTGTGGCTTTCAAGCTTGAAAAATGAGTGGGGATAGTGCTCTATTTATAGGGGAAGCAAAGGGGTTGAATGGGTGAACCAAAGGGTCCTCTGCGTAAAAAACAGGGCCATTTCTGCTGTCTGCACAAGTGTAATCGGTTACCCTAATTAGGGTAATTGGTTACACAGTCCCAAAATGGCCAAAAAATCAGTTTTTGGTCTGGGTAATCGGTTACCTACTGTGTTGGTTTGTTTTTCTTTTGTTTTTCGCTCGGTTTTTTTTTTCTATTTTTCAACCAATTTCCCTTCTTTGGCTCGTGCTTCTTTTGAATCTTCGATTTTATTTATATATTTTTTTTCTTTTTCTCTCGTTGATTTTTGACTTCACTTTTTTCTTTGTTTTCCCACTTTCTTGGGCTTTTGGAACTCTTGGAGTTTTTTACCCCAAACATAACTTTTCAACACAATTTAATAATATTAACATGACTTTGAACAGGGTAAGGAAGTGTTTTGACCAAGGGGTACATTTATGGGGTTTAAACAAACAAATGCATACAGGCTCAAATGGGGTTTACAAGGGATAAAATGATTTGGGATGGCTAGAATGGCTCGGGGTTAATTTCAAACAACGTGCCTCAGTGTGTGTAATCATGTAGTGACACTCCTAGACAGTCTACGCAAATTTAGAGTGATAAAGACAAACCTGAATATCGCTCATGATGATCAATGTGTTTGGCTTTTTATGACTCACCCTATTCGGTTAAGCTTTGCCAGTATCCACAGTACTCTTTAGCCTGGTGCGACTTCTTCCTTACTTCGGAATGTACAGGACACTTATGTTGGTTAAGCTGTTTACGTTGCGTCCGATCTTTCTTTTTCAGCAGTGTCAACTTCCTGGGGAGATCCTTCACAATAAGCAGTGGTAAGTAGCGTGATCCTTTCATCCACTCCCAGTCGTGATCACTACTATTTCCACAATATCACCACAGATTTGAAACACTCGCAACATAATGTACCTTCAAACAGAAAAACCAAATCTAGAATGCAATAAAGTAAAATAATAAAATACTGAAAATAACCATACTGAAAATACCAATAAAAAAACATAAAATCTCCCCCACACTTGAACTAAACATTGGCCTCAATGTTTGCGAACAAGAGCGAAGGAGAACACTCACAGTACTCTATTGAGGAGGTGGGTGTGGAAAATGCAGCATCAATTGTCGCAACATGCTTCTCATCTCATCCAACATTGCCCCATGTCGGGCTTGCTCGATGCCTTACCGTTGTTGCTTCGTCCTTAAGTCACCCAATTCATTTTGTACCTCGGTCCATTGGTCAGTGGACCAGGAAGAGGATCCTTCCTCCTGCTAGGTAGGCTCCTGATGTGGGGGTACAAACTATTCCTGAGGATTTTGAGGTTCCTCTTCTTCTGCCTCTGTGGCATCCACCTGGTCACCTACAAACTGCTCCACTACAGCAAAATGGTTAGTGTCGTGGCCTTCCTCCGTGTCGGGATCAATGCTTACATCCACCAGTTGGCACAATCAGTAATACTAACTTTGTTTGGATCCGGAAGAGCTATAATAAATTGTTTATGTATAAGCACAAAATAGTAAGAGGGGGAAACAACAATCATACCTTGTTAAATCAAAACTGACATGTCAATTTTGGTTTTACCTGCAACTGGCGTGTCTTCGAGTAAAACAGCCTGATACCCGAAATGTTTAGCAATTTGGATGGTCATGTCACCTACGGAGATGCCTCCGGAGTCTGCTCGACCAACTCTGCCCAGATAGTCAGCTGTAAAGGTAGCTACATTGATGGCTTTGTTTTGTGCCATCGAGTACATAAAAAATAAATCTCTCTGAGTGGCTACCCCTGTGCTATCGCCTCTTCCAAACAGGGTGTAGGCCAAACCTTTCTGAGCATACCAGAAACATGGATTATGGATGCCGGAGGCCTTAGCACCTTTGGAGGAGTAATCCGTCCTCCCGGTGATGGCAATCCAGAAATCCTTAGGTGAGAACCCATTTGGGACCGCTCATGGTCCGTACAGTGGGAGTCAGAGTATCTCTGCCAATTCCTCTACCGACAATTCACAATAGTTATTAAACAGGCAGAAACATAAAGTCCCGAAGTAATACCTCGTAGTGTCGATCCATCTCTTTTCGAGTTGGAATTCCAACGTGTTGAGGAATTCGAGCGTGATAAGCTCATATGTCGGCGCTCACAGGCTCATGAACTCCAACATTCCTAACACGTGGGACATTCGGTATACCTCAACTTTGAGCCCTAAAGCGTTCAGAGTATGCTCACACATGTACCTGGTAGGTGTGAGTTTCCGTTTCCGGTGGATTTGATACCGCTTTTCTTGTTCCAAATTGCCAAATAGGATGTTGTATGGATTTGGATTCCGGCTCGGTCGCTTCCGTGACCTCGACATCTCAGCAAGCTATTGCTTTCCGGTGAGAATTCTCCTCGGGGGCATTTTGGACCTGTAAAAATAGAAATTATTTGAAATAGGGAGTTATAAAATTCCGAAACCATGGTTAGAACGGGGATGACGAGTGGAGTAATAATTGTGAAGGGTGTTTTGGCAATAGGGTAGTGGAAGTGGCGGTTATGGAAACTTTGAGGTTTGGGTTGTAATGGAGTTTGTGAGGTTTAGAGAGAAAGAGAGTGATAATGATGATAATTATGAGAGAGAATGGTGGTAGTGGAAAGAAAAAATCAGATAATGATAAGGTAATTGGGATAAAATGTGGTTAAGGTGGAATAAATAGGTGGGACCCACTTGAAAATTTGAAATTTGATTTTTTTTTCAAAAATCCTGTCTGCCTGACACAGGCGTGTCAGTTGACACGGCCGCCCGTGTCAGGCTACTGTCCATCACCATGTTTTCCTTTTTCCTTCAGTGTTCTTGACACGGGCCGTGTCAGTTGACACGGCCTCCCGTGTTAGGCTACTATTTATCAAAAAAATTCTCAATCCTTTAGTGTTCCTGACACGGCCCTTGTCAGGCCATTGTTATTTCATATTATCGCCTTATGGCCATTTTTTAGATTTTTCTCCCGTTCATCCTCCAGTACCTCTGGTCACGTTATTTATCCTTTTTCATGAATTTTAAACATTTGTTGAAGTGATGTTTCCCTCCTTGTAGAGCTCCTGTGTAAACCTACAAACATACGTAACTGATTAGAATTAAAAATGCATGGGTTGCCTCCCACGAAGCGCTGTGTTTAACGTCGCATGGCTCGACGGCTCTCCATCTTTTTAGGTGAGACGAATTTTGTCTATCAGACCACCCTCCTGGTCTTGTAGGTACGGTTTGACTCTCTGCCCATTCACTTTGAACGTGTCTCCGTTTGCTGGATTTCTTAGTTCAACGGCTCCATGCCGAAATACTTTTTGTATCATAAAGGGTCCCGACCATCTTGACTTTAGTTTCCCAGGGAATAACTTCAACCTTAAATTAAATAATAAGACCAGTTGTCCTTCCTGAAGTTCTTTCTTCTGAATGCGCCTGTCGTGCCATGTTTTGGTTTGTTCTTTGTATATCTTGACATTCTCATATGCTCAATTTATGAATTCTTCCAGCTCTTGTAATTGAAGGATCCGAGATTTACATGATTTGGACAGATCATAGTTGAGAAATTTGGTAGCCCAGAATGCCCAGTGCTCTAGTTCGAGTGGAAGATGACAAGCTTTATCATAGACCAGTTGGTATGGCGACATACCTATGGGGGTTTTGAATGTTGTTCGGTATGCCCAGAGTGCATCCTCTAGGTTGATCGACCAATCTTTTCGTGAGGCGCAAACTGTCTTTTCTAGGATTTGCTTGATCTGCCGATTTGACACCTCAACCTGTCCACTAGTCTGGGGGTGGTATGGTGTGGCGATTCTATGTTTTACATTGTATTTCCTTAGCAGGTTCTCCATCATCTTGTTCAGGAAGTGGGTATCTTCGTCACTAATTAGTGCTCTTGGTACCCCAAACCGCACGAAGATGCAATTCTTGAGGAAATTGATCACCACTTTCGCATCATTCGTGGGTAGTGCTACTGCTTCCACCCATTTTGACACATAGTCAACCGCGACCAGAATGTATTGCTTTCCAAAGGACGGTGGGAAGGGTCTCATAAAATCTATTCCCCACACATCAAACAGTTCTACCTCTAACATGGCATTCTGAGGCATCTGATTTCTCTTTGATATGTTTCCTGTTCTCTGACATTTGTCGCACTCTTTTACTATCTCTTGTGCATCTCTGAACAGTGTAGGCCAATACAGTCCAGACTGGAGGACTTTTACTGCGGTTCTATCTCCGCTAAAATGTCCTCCATACTCTGAGTTGTGACAAGCTTTGAGGATGTCCCTTTGCTCTTCCTCCGGAACACATCTCCTCACCAGGCCATCTATTCCCTTTTTGTACAGGAACGGATCGTCCCACACATAAAACCCGCAATCATGCAAAAACTTTTTTCTTCTGTTAGAGTCAAAGTCATCAGGTATTAGTCCACCTACCACAAACTTCGCGTAATCTGCGAACTAGGGGATATGTGTAACGGCTAGGATATGTTCGTCGGTGAACTCATCTCTGATGGGGTGTTTTTCTTCTGTTTCTTGAATCGGAGTCATCCAAGACAAGTGATCAGCAACATTGTTTTCACTCCCCTTTTTGTCTCTGATTTCCAGGTCGAACTCTTGTAGTAGTAGGATCCATCGCAGCAACCTTGGTTTTGATTCCAGTTTGGCAAAAGGATATTTTAAAGCTGCATGGTCAGTATACACAATTACCTTTGATCCCAACAAATAGGATATGAACTTATCAAACGCATACACAACCTCCAAGAGCTCTTTTTCAGTGGTTGCATAGTTCATTTGAGCAGGGTTCAATACGTGGCTTGCATAATAGATCACATGAAAAAGCTTCTCCTTTCGTTGCCCTAATACTGCCCCTACTGCATTATCACTAGCATCACACATTATCTCAAAAGGTAGAGACTAATCAAGGGCAATAACTATGGGGGCTGGCACCAGTTCCTTCTTCAAGATCTCGAAGGCTTGTCTTCACTCGTTGTCAAATAGGAATGGTGTATCCTTCACCAGTAGACTAGTTAGTGGTTTTGCAATCTTGGAGAAATCTCTTATGAACCTGCGGTAGAATCCCGCATGTCCTAAGAAGCTTCAGATGCCTTTTTCATTTACCGGAGGTGGTAAATTAGCTATTACCTCAACTTTTACTATGTCCACTTCGATACCTCGGTTGGAGATCTTGTGTCCCAACATTATACCTTCACGTACCATGAAATGACACTTTTCCCAATTCAAGATCAAATTTGTTTGCTGGCATCTTTCTAACACAAGTGACAAGTTAGTTAAACGTTTATCAAATGAAGAATCGAATACTGAAAAGTCATCCATAAATACTTCCATATTCTTTTCGAGCATGTCAGCAAAGATTGATGTCATACACCTTTGAAAAGTGGTCGGTGCGTTGCACAATCCAAATGACATTCTTCTATAAGAAAAAATACCATAGGGGCATGTGAATGCAGTCTTCTCTTGATCTTCAGAGGCAATCGCAATCTGGTTGTACCCCGAGTACCCATCTAGGAAACAATAGTACTCATGTCCGGATAACCTTTCCAGCATTTGATCAATGAATGGTAACGGAAAGTGGTCTTTTCGTGTTGCCATGTTTAGTCTCTTGTAGTCTATGCACACTCTCCAACTTGTAATAGTTCTAGTTGGAATTAACTCATTCTTCTCATTTTTTATCACCGTAGTGCCTCTTTTTTTGGTACCATATGGATTGGACTTACCCATGAACTGTCGGAAATAGGATAAATTAAGCCTGCATCCAACAATTTTACAACCTCTTTGCGTACCACTTCTTTCATGGCTGGGTTAAGTCTTCGTTGTGGTTGCACCATCGGTTTGTGATCATCTTCCATTAAGATCTTATGCATGCAAACGATCGGGATTATACCTTTCAAGTCCTCAATTGCCCATCCGATTGCGCCTTTGTATTTTTTTAGCACTTGAATGAGTTTTGCTTCTTGGACACTTTGTAGACTGGCATTGATAATAGTTGGGCATTTTTTCTCAGTATCCAGAAATACATACTTCAGATTTGTTGGTAGCTGCTTCAGATTTACCCCTATTTTGGGTTCTTCAGTGACATTTGATGGTGGTAGTGGTCTTAAATCTTCCCACCAGTGTGGTCTAGATCTAATCCATTCAGGTTGTTTTTCCATCATAGCGAGTACCTCAGACCCCCCTTCATCTTCATCACTTTCAAAAA
This sequence comes from Lathyrus oleraceus, assembly GCF_024323335.1. Lineage (NCBI taxonomy): Eukaryota > Viridiplantae > Streptophyta > Magnoliopsida > Fabales > Fabaceae > Lathyrus > Lathyrus oleraceus. The sequence goes on along the minus strand of NC_066580.1, from coordinate 301,980,188 downwards.
TCGATAGACTTAAGACACATTCTTATGATGACTGGGCTATATGCTTTTCAATTTCTTGAGCAATTGCTTGATCTATTATCTCTATAGTGTGGCTTGTGCCAATATCATCTTTGTATTGTATTGTGTTCCTCACATCTATTTTTAACTCTTCATCATAGACTTTGATGGTCATTGTTCCTTCCTCGATGTCTATCATACACCGTCCTGTTTCCAATAATGGTATGCCCAATATGAGAGGAATCTCCTCATCTTCGGACATTTCCAGAATGACGAAGTCAATTGGGAAAACAAACTTGTCAATTTTTACAAGAACATCTTCCACAATCCCATAGGGTCGCCTAACAGAGCGATCCGCAAACTGAAGTGTCATTCGAGTATCTTGAACGATGCCAATGCCTAATTTCTTATAGATGGATAGTGGAATCAAGCTTACACTTGCTCCTAAGTCAATCAGAGCCTTCTTGAAAAGGCTCTCTTAACAACATATGAGCCTTCATAATTAGGAGTCCATTTGCCTCTGGCATCAGGTTTGAAAGATAGAATCTTCTTGAGGACGAGGTCACCTTCTTTGAACACACGAGCTTTACCTTCTTATCAAAAACTTTCTTCGTTCTCTGTTGATATAACTGACCATGACACATGGAAATCAATCTCTTCTCTTCAATCAAATTCAACTGATCATATCTGGTTTGACATCATTCATCTTCAGTCAACTTGGCTTCCATCAAAACATGCAATGATGGGATCTCAACCTCAACGGGGAGCACAACTTTCATGCCATAAACAAGAGAGAAAGGGGTTTCCCCTGTTGAAGCGTGAACGGATGTATGGCACCCATGCAAAGCAAATGGGAGCATCTCATGCCAATTCTTGTACGTCACAACCATCTTCTGGATAATCTTCTTGATGTTCTTGTTCGCAGCTTCAACAACCCCATTCATCTTGGGTTTGTAGGGAGAAGAATTATGATGTGTTATATTAAAGTCCTTGCAAAGAGCTTCCACCATATTATTATTCAAGTTTTATCCATTATCAGTAATGATCTTACTTGGCACACCATACCGGTATATAATCTGATTCTTGATAAATCGGACCACAACCTGCTTGGTCACATTTGCATACGATGCCGCTTCAACCCATTTTGTGAAGTAATCAATAGTCACCAAAATGAAACGATGTCCGTTCGATGCTTTGGGCTCAATCATGCCAATCATATCAATTTCCCACATGGAGAAAGGCCATGGAGAGGAAATAACATTCAAAAGTGTTGGAGGAACATGAATCTTATCTGCGTAAATGTGACACTTATGGCATTTCTTCACAAATTTGCAACAATCAGATTCCATTGTCAGCCAATAGTAACCTGCTCTCAACATCTTCTTTGCCATGGCATGCCCATTGGAATGAGTACCAAATGAACCTTCATGGACTTCAGTCAATAATAGGTCTGCTTCGTGTCTATCCACGCATCTGAGCAAAACCATATCGAAATTTATCTTATAAATCACATCACCATTCAGGTAAAAGTTGCCAAATAATCTTCTCAAAGTCTTCTTATCTTTCGAATATGCCCCATATGGGTAAATCTGACTTTGGAGGAAACATTTGATATCACAATGCCATGGTTTTTCATCTTTGACATCTTCAACAACAAACACATTAGTTGGCCTATCAAGGCGCATCACAGTTAGTTTGGGAACTTCATTCCAAAACTTTACCATGATCATGGAAGCCAACGTTGCAAGAGCATCTTCCATCCGGTTTTCATCTCGAGGGATATGATGAAACTCAACCTTTGTAAAGAAAGTTGATATCCTCCTCACATAATCTCTATATGGTATCAAACTAGGTTGATTCGTCTCCCATTCACCTTTGATCTGATTAACAACCAAAGTTGAATCTCCATAGACGTCAAGATATTTAATTCTGAGATCAATGGCTTCTTCGAGTTCCATAATGCAAGCTTCATACTCAGCCATATTGTTTGTACATTTGAAGGTCAATCTAGTTGTAAACGGAAAATGAGTTCCTTGAGGAGTAATAATCACTGCCCCAATGCCATTACCATACGAAGTAACAACTCCATCAAATACCATGCCCCGGCGGGAACCAGGTTTTGGCCCTTCTTCAAGCAATGGTTCATCACAATCTTTCATCGTCAAATACAAAATCTCTTCGTCGGGAAAATCATACTGCACTGACTGATAACCTTCAATAGTTTGGTGAGTCAAGTGGTAAGCCAAGACACCACCTTTAATAGCTTTTTGAGCTTAGTATTCAATATCATACTCAGATGACAACATTTGCCAACGGGAAATCCTCTCAGTTAAAGCAGGCTTTTCAAAAATTTACTTGATTGGATCCATTTTGGATATCAACCAAGTAGTATGATTCAGCATATACTGGCACAGACGCTTAGCAGCCCAAGCTAAAGCACAACATGTCTTCTCAAGCATAGAATACCAAGTCTCACAATCGGTGAACTTCTTACTGAGGTAGTAAATTGCATACTCTTTCTTCCCATATTCATCTTTCTGACCAAGAACACCACCCATACTCTCTTCAAGCACAGTCAAATACATGACCAAAGGTCTTCCTTCAATAGGCAGAGACAACATCGGAGGCTCAAGCAGATATTCTTTGATACTGTCAAAAGCTTTTTGGTAATCCTCGGTTCAATCACAAGACTGATCTTTCCGAAGAAGCTTGAATATAGGCGCACATGTGGCGGTCATATGCGAAATAAATCTCGAAATATAGTTCAAGAGGCCGAGAAAACGTCTGCCTTACTTCTGAATTTTGGGTGCAGGTATTTTTTGTATTGCTTTGACCTTGTCAAGATCAACTTTAATACCCTTCTCGCTGACAATAAAGCCCAACAACTTACCAGATAGAACACCAAAAGTACACGTATTGGGAATCAAGAGGAGTTTATACTTCATCTAACGATGGAATAACTTCAACAAATGTTCAACATGCTCTTCTTCAGTCTTTGATTTAGCAATCATATCATCAACATAGATCTCAATTTCTTTATGCATCATATCATGGAAAAGAGTGGTCATGGCTCTCTGGTATGTTGCATTGGCATTCTTCAAACCGAAAGGCATCACTCGATAGCAGAATGTTCCCTAAGGTGTAATAAATATGGTCTTTTCCATATCTTAGTGTGTCATCTTGATCTGATTATAACTGGAAGATCCGTCCATAAACGAAAAGACTTTGAATTTAGATGTATTGTCTACCCACATATCAATATGTGGCAGAGGGAAATCATCTTTTGGATTGGATTTATTTAAATCTCTATAATCAACACACATACAGGCTTTTCCATCTTTCTTAGAAACAGGCACAATATTAGTCACCCATTGCGGATACTCGGAGGTAACAAGGAAACCAACATCAATATGCTTCTGCACTTCCTCTTTAATCTTCACTGCCATATCAGGATGAGTTCTTCTCAATTTTTGCTTGACCGACGAGCATTCTGGCTTCAAAGGCAATTTATGCTGCACAATATCAGAATCCAAACCTGACATATCTTGATAGAACCAAGCAAACACATGAGAATATTCACGGAGAAGATCAACCAACCCCTTCTTTACCTCTGGACACAAGTGAGATCCAATCTTGACTTCTTTCACATCATCTTCAGAACCCAAGTTGACTAATTCAATATGCTCTTCAAACGGCTGAATGGCCCTTTCCTCGTGCTCAAGCAAACGGGATAAATCATCAGCCACTTCTTCATCATCATTCTCTTCCTCAGCTTCAAACACGGGGAAATCAAAGTTTGGAGAGGGAGTAGGATCATTACATTCAATGGATTTGAGAACCGACCTGCATAATGATTTGATATTTTGTTTTTAGAGAAGTGGAGTGCAAACAAATATTATACAGATGGAAAGATTATTATTTATTTATGTTTTTTTGTGATTACCATTTTCATAAAAAGCAAAAAGTAAAAACAAGCATCATAGATCTGGATGAATAAAATTGTATTTTTATTGATGATAATTTGAAATGCCCAACAATGTTTCACTTCTCCCTTAGGTATAAGAGAAGGATTTTTCTTTAACAATAAAACAAATTACTTTGAACGATGCATAACAAAAGGAATGTCTACAGCAATCCAATTGTTGCAAGTCTGTCAGTGTGTCATAAAGTTGACATAAGCTTTGTCTTCATCATCGTCTTCAATAAGTACAACTGAGTGTTGATCATCCTTGTGAATGAACCCTTCACTGCATAAAACATCTTGCATAGCCTTGACATTTTCGTTGAACGACCCTTGCTGAAAGCCCAGACCAACCATGTTCTTGTTCTCAATTATTTCCACAACAGGGCCCCCTTATCAGTACCGCCAGCCTGAATAACCTCTTTTGCATCCTTCAGAGAAGACACGGATGCCCTAGTCTTCTTCAATTCATCAGCAACAGATAAGGCTTGGAACGGTGTTTCAACTTCCTCTTCAGCTTCCACATAGGTAAAGGATGAAAATTAGCTTACCAAAGCTCTTTCTCCGCACCAACAACGACGAGATTTCCGTTCTTAACAAATTTTAGCTTCTGATGCAAAGTATACGTCACAGCACCAGCTTCATGGATCCATGGCCTTCCTAACAAACAGATGTAGGTCGGGTGAATGTCCATTACTTGACAAGTAATTTGAAATTCACTCGGACTTATCTTAACTGGAAGGTCCACCTCTCCAATGACAGTTTTTCAGGAATCGTCAAATGCTTTAACCACAACACCATTGTACCTCATAGGGGAACCTTGATAAGAATTCTTACCAATGTTGAGTTGGGCAACATATTCAACACCAGTATCAACCAATACATTGTACAAAGCATTCTCTTTGCAATTAATTGAAATGTGGAGTGCCAAGTTATGATTTTTACCTTCCTCAGGAAGTTCTTCATCATAAAAGCTCAGGTTATCACATGAAGTAATGTTGGCAACAATATGGTCAAACTGATCCACAGTAACATCATGCTCTACATAGGCTTACTCCAACACTTTCTACAAAGCCTCTCTATGCACTTCGGAATTCATCAATAACGAAAACACATAAATCTTTGATGGTGTCTGGAGTAACTGCTCCACAATGTTGAACTCACTCCTCTTGATTAATCGCAGAACCTCATCATCATCATTAATTTTCAACCCGCTGGATTCACTAGACTGAGAAGTTGGAGCATTAATTGGATCAACTGTAGGAACATCTTCTTTCTTACCCACTGAAGCATCTTGATCAGTCACCATTTGCATTATATTTTCGTTACTAATCTGACAAGAAACCGAGGATTTTGAGACATTGTGCAAGCATTTTTGATACTTTTCAAGGCAATTTCACTTCCGGTATAATATTTAAGCATTTCCATTCATTGTTGCATTTTATTTTCGTGATTTTATGCGTGGGATATCTGTGTTTTTGTCCGACATGTCCAGGTAGAAGATCCAGGGAACTCAGAGTAAGACAATGCGACATTCCGGCAAGCAAATGAGTGGAAAACCCCGGTACAGGAGGCCTGACACGGCTACCCGTGTCACCAGACACGAGCCATGTTAAGCAAAAGGGGGCGTGTCAAGGAAAACAGTGGCCTGACACGCCCATCCGTGTCAGCTGACACGGGTCGTGTCAGGCATCATTCCCAGCCGTGTCAAGGGGGGAATGGGCGTGTCACTAGAACAACATGCTGACACAGCCACCCGTGTCAGCTGACACGGGCCGTGTCAGCCCAAGACCAAAACTTGCCCTTTTTATCGAGCTTTTGAATATCGGGCTTTCAGAGATATTTTTGGACATGTCCACCTGCTGCTTGGAACTTTTATTATAAAAGAGGACCTTCTGCCTAAGGAAAAGGCCTCTTGGAACAAGGCAAAACACAGTATTTTCAAGCAATCAAGTATTACAGAGAGCGAGGTGTTTGGAGAGCTAAAGCTTTTCATGAGTGGGAGAGATTAAAGATCGAAATCATCCAAATACTTCTAATGGATAATTTTTATCTTGCATTTGTTTTGAACAATATGAGTAGCTAAACCCCCCAATGCTAGGTGTGTGTCCCTGATTTAGAATTGTAACGAATTTGAGTTTACATTTGCATTTATAATATTATGTTTACGGTAACCTTTTGATGTGTTTAATGCTTTCTCTTTCGGACCAATCGAGATTGTTTTATGGTTATCAATTAGGCTGGACCGCAATTGATAATGTTTTCATAAAGTTACTCTACAGTAGATATCACCTAGGACTAGGGATACCTTGTATGAACCAGAGTATTCTTGATATAATAAAGCTTAACTTCACCTTAATTGCTTATGGACATAGAAATTAGGGTAGATTGATTAAAGGTTTTCTCACCAAGGGCTTAGGAGAAAATACCCTTGAGAACTGGTAGTAATTGATATTTGTTGATGCAATAGTGACTCAGAGTTGTTACAGAGATAAATCATACACCTTCCCTGACATTGTTCCTTTTACCCTGCAAACCCTTATTTTCATTCTTATTTTCCTTTGCCTTTATTAATATACTTTTACATCTAAAAACCAAATTAATACTTTTTGTTTAATTGAATGATAATTTGAACTCGATATTGACGTGCAGTCCTTGAGATCGACATTCGGGGAATTTCCCCATTATTACTATAAAAGGCAAAATAGTACACTTGTTATTTTCCTGATCAAGTTTTTGGCGTCGTTGTTGGAGACTGCCAAAATATAGAGTTTAATTTTAAATTCAATTAAAATTTTGTTGCTCTGCAATAAAATTATTTTTCTATCATTTATAATTTACTAATGTGTGTATGCGAGGAGAACCCTCAGTTTGATTTCTTTTTGACGCAGAGATCGAGAGAACCCTTCACCGAAGACGCGGAAAGCAAAGAGTGGATTCCAAAGAAGAAAGTACCTCTGATCACTCAGAAGTCAAAGAACCAATTGTTGAAGTTCCTCCAATTCCACCTCCTCCACCTCCGGAAAGACTCCTAGGTGACTATGGAGGTGTAAACGCACCGGGTGAATGTGAAGAATTTTCAACTACATCCTAGCCCAATCAATCAATTGGAAAGAAAAACTTTCACCGGAAAGGTTAATAAAGATGTCAATAAACACCTGCAAAGATTTCTGACCATGAGCACCACGTTGAAAATTGATGATCATACTGATGAAGCAAAAAAATTAAGAATGTTCCCGTTCACTTTAGCTGAAGATGCGGAAGAGTGGTTCTACTCTCTTCCAGCCGACACTATCACATCATGGGAAGACATGGAACTGCATTCTTAAATGAGTACTTTCCAGCATCAATATTCCTGAGAAAAATGTATGAAATCCTTAATTTCAAACAGAAGGATGGTGAATCATTAGAAGACGCCTACAAAAGATTCAAAAGGGTCTTAGTAGCATGTCCAACTCATAATATGGAATAGACCGAACAAATGCAAATGTTCGTTAATGGGCTGAAAATAAAAACAAAACAGTTGATTGACACAGCAGTTGGTGGCTCAACAAATTTCTCAACAGCCACTGGTATTAAGAGGATTATTGAAGCAATAGCTGCCAATGAGCATCTAGAATTATACGACGAGTGTACTAGTCAGCCAGAGGGGGTGGTTGATCTAAAATTAGAGACAAATAAAATCTGTCTGGAAGACACAGTTGCTGCCGAAGTAGACAAGAAGTTGAAAGCTATGAATATAGGTACTCAATAGATAGCTCAGGTCCAGCCAGCTCAGGCTCGCACTTGTGAAATCTGTAAGGGACCTCATCACACGGTTTATTGCTTTGCTACCCCCCAACAAATCGAAGAGATCAAATTCTTGAAGCAGAATAATCCCAACTCTAACACTTACAACCCAGGTTGGAAGAATCGTCCAAATTTCTCTTGGAAAGATCAGAGAGGGAATGTTCCGCAACAAGGTACATGGCAATATCAGACTCAGTATCAACAACAACAACAACAGGCACATAAAAAGGCTAAATGGGAAATCGCCATTGAAAAATTAGCCGCCCACAGCATGTAGTTTCAAGAAGAAACTAGGACTAATAATCAGAAAAACACCACTGCCTCCATAAAAAATCTCGAAGTCCAAATGGGTCAGATATCACAACAGTTAGCTTCAAATTCCAAGCCCCGGGTACCCTACCTAGTGGTACGGTAACAAATCCGCGGAAACATAACACTGTTAATGTTGTCGTAACCCGAAGTGGAAAGTCAATAGAGGAAAACAGTATTGAGAAAGATGGAGTGTTAGAAGTGGATCTAGAAATCAAGGAAACCAAGGACCAAGATGAAGAAGTGGTACTACCACTTGTCAAGGAGAAAGAAAAGGTTGCAAAACCAGTCATCAAACTCCCTTACCCTCCAAGACAGAAGAAGAAAGATCAACATGAAAAAAAAAATTGAGAGCTTCCTAGAAATGTTCAAAAAGATTGAAATAAACATCCCTTTTTCTAAGGCATTAGAACAAATGCCAATATATGCCAAGTTCATGAAAGACATCATATCCAAGAAGTGCTCCACTGATATATACCCGATCATCCTCACTGAAACATGCAGTTTCATTCTCCAAGGTATGAAAATCCTAGTGAAAAAGAAAGACAATGGATCAGTTACTATTCCATGCACTATTGGTGATAGAAAATTCAGGTGGTGCTTGAATTCTTATAACTATGGATGGTGAAGAGTTCACTCGTCCTGTGAATGCCAATGCAGTCAAGAAACACTTCGCCTAAAAAAAAGAAAATAACACCTCGCTAAGTTGAAAACCCGAAAGAGCATCTTAGGCAAAAATGAGCGTCTTGGTGGATTGAAAACCTGAAAGGGCGATCCAGGCAAAAGTTAGAGACATAAAATAGAAAAAATTTCCTGGTAGATTGAGTATCCCACCTTGGGGAAAACTAGGCAAAAATTAGGGATTATGGCAAGTAACTGCATCCGACCGATCCTGATCTTTGAGGCAGTTTTAAATAGTCATTTGGTTCTAATTCGTCACTCTCAACCAAAGACAAAAGCACAGTGGATTTCAAAGTTGGTAGGGAGAGTAGTGATCATTGTATTCAACGTAGCACTTTTCCATGTAAATTACCATTTTCAAACTTTGTAAAGATCCATGGAGTCCCGCCATTTGCGGACTACCATTCTATTAAGTAAAGTTGAGCTTTTATCCAATTGTTTCTTATTCTTATTTGTTTCTGTTTTAAAATTGATTTTTTATGATGATAATTTTGAAATAAATAAATCAATGAATAAACATTTTCTGAAATAATAAGACATTTACTTTAAAAGAACATTGAATTCAAATATGAATGTCAACGATAATCTGAGAACGGTAAAAGTCTTGATGTGTGAAGCATTGTTGTCTTCCCCAAGTGGTAGAGTTGATGGGTTGCTCCCCATGCAGTTCATCATTTATCTCTAGTAGAGTTGATGTGTCGTTCTCTTTGTAGTTCATCATATGTCCCCAACCGAAGATTTATGATCTTCATTTGCATTTTTACCTTTGCATGAACCCTGGATCTCCGTGGGACCTTTATTTGGTTTTCATATCCCTAACACCTTTATTTATGTGTTGCATAGCCGTGACAGTTTTGTAAGAACAAAGTTGGTTATACAATATATCTCTAAGATTTTGATGATAACAAAGGATGAAACAAAATGGTACTCTAACGAGATTTTTTCTTAGTATGCAGGACTCTGATCAAACATCAGATAGAAAATATTTGATTATCAGATGCTACTCAGAAAGAATGTGTCTAGAAGACTCTGATTCTGATCAATGCAGATACCCAGCGCAACATAAAGAAATCAGACTCTGATAAAAGAATACTGAATCCAGACTCTGAATCTGAAGAAGTCTAGAGCATTGAGAAACTCTGATACAGATAAACATACTTATCCTCTGAAGGCAAACTCTGATCTATCAAGACTCTGACGTAGACTCGCCAGCTCAGAATGTGTAACCGAAAAGAAATTTGTATTTAGAAAGAAATTATTTCAAGAATGAAATAATGAGGCTCTCAAAACTGTTTTAGAAAGAAACAAGGAGGGTAATGACATTAAACATTCTTCAATGACCAAGATCTTGTCATCACTCTAACGGTCCTTCACAACGACTATATAAAGGACGGAATACTTCACAAAAAGATACACCTGAGACACACAAGAAATCTCATTCAACCTCTCTCATTTTTCACGAGCTACTGTTAGGGACCAATTATCACTAATTTTCATATATTATTATTGGTCCCTTTTACCATTTTCTTATCGAATTTACACACTTTTATTCTCACAATTTAGTAAATATGCAATTAAGTTTATTTTTATTATGTTTTGAGTAGATATTTCACTTATTTTTTAGTTTTGTAGAAATTGTGGACAAGAGAGCATTGGATTGCATGAGCAAAATTTGGAAGGAGCTTGATGGGCATTTTGGAAGCACACTTGAAGAATAAAGTTTGGAAGAAAAGGTGTTGAGGAAGCTTACAAGGCAAAGAAGTTGCATTTCCTTCAGTTCGCGTCGCGACCAATGTTGGCGTCGCGAACCCTACGAAGACAGCAAGCCTTTTAATTAGTTTGGGCCACTTGTTATGTTTGGAGCCCAACTTAAGTGTGACATTTTTAGAACCTTTTGAGATCACTTTTCTGTTTTAGACCAGAAAGAGATCATTAGAGAAAGAAGGACTTTAAAACCACACATGGGGAGAAAAAAAGATTATCGCAAGTTTTGTAAGAGCAATCTAGAGGCCATTTTTTGTATCCATTCCATTTATTTTGCTGTCAAACATGGTGATGAGGAGCTAAACCCCACTTTGGCAAGATTGGAGGTAGTAGCTATCCCTTATTGATTATGTATTCCTATTAACTCTTGTATGTGACAATTGATTATTGATGTATGGATTGATACTTTCACCCTATTTTGAATATTCAGATTTGAGTTATTGTTGAGAAAGGTTGTTCAAATATTGACTTAAAGTATGCTTTCAAGTAGTGAATAAATTGTAGAAATAGATTTATACACTACTTTTCTTTTGTATCAAACATTAAAGATTGTTATATTAATAGTTAGATGGAGAAATCGTCTAAAGATTAATATAGTGATTATCACAATCTCATTTAGAAATAAATGTTATTGAGAGGATACTTGATAATTATCAATAATTTTGAGTCCATATAGTTGTCACTAGGGAAACATAAGAAATTGGGATAGTGAACTCCAATCTTGGCAAACCTTTTATATTTGATTTAAAACTAATTTCATTGTCTTAGTGTCATTTTAATTAAGAGATAACAATTCACTCAAAAACAACTTGGTTACTTTTCAAACTTACAACAATTGAGATTATAGAACAGCGGTAATATCAATCAATCTCTATGGATACGATATAAAAATATTTGCCGAAAATTACTTTTCAACAAATTGGCGCCGTTGCCGGGGATTGGTGTTCGATATTGCAAGCATTGCAATAATTCATTGTTCTAAGTTTTTTTTATTTTACTATTATCACTCTTGTGTTTCACTTGGTTTGTTAGTTTTGTAGATTCTAGTGCATGCGAGGAAAGGCTACCGAGGAGCAATTTCAATTCGATCCCGAAATTGAAAGAACACTTCGAAAGCTCAATAGAAAAACACGAAGAAGAAGGAAACTAGCCGAAGAGAGGAAACGGAGAGAAGAAGCATCTACTTCTTCACTTGTTCAAATTGAAGAAGTGGGTGTAGAAACTTTTGAAGGAAACATGGCAGGTGAAGTTCCTACCGAAATGTCCGCCAATAGTCCAAGGCGGAATGCCCAATTTGCTCGTGGTGGAAGGAACACGGTAATGAAAACTGGAATCCTCCAACTCCTTTATGCAAATCCATTCACCGGAATGGACCATGAAGATCTGTATACCCATCTCACCAAATTCTATGAGATTGAGGGTTCTACGGGAATAGAGGAAGCGGGTGAGGAAGCATTACTCAAGAGAATGTTCCCACATTCCTTAGTGGGAAAGGCAGTAGAGTGGTATCTTGATCAATCACCAAGAGTGATGACGGATTGGAATTTATTAGAAGAAAAGGTTCTAGAAAGATATTTTCCTCAATCCCGAAATGGAAGCCAAAACGGCTATTGCGGTATTCAATCAAGGGAGCAACGAGTCTCTAAACGAGGCTTGGGAAAGATTCAAGTCAATGTTGAGAAAATTCAAAGGCCATGGTTTTGATGAACTCACTTAAATCCACATTTTTCTAAATGGGCTCCAACCGCATCACAAGACACTTTTGGATGCTACCGCGGGTGGCTCTCTTATGTCAAAGAACGCGGAAGAGGCGAAAGTCATTATTAACCGGATGGAACTTAATGATCGTCAAAGTCAACATGATCGTAGTCCTTCGCAAAGGAAACTAGGAGTTCTTGAATTAAATACCAATGATGCTATTGTTGCCAAAAACAAGTTACTTTCTCAACAAGTGGAGTTACTCACTCAACAAATGTCCAAACTTCCACAACAAATGAAGGAAATTCAAGGATCTCAAGCTAGACATCAAGTGGCATGTTGTGAACTATGTCAAGGAGATCATCCCACCGGTTATTGCCCTCCATTGGAAGAAGCGAGTTATGTGAACAACCAAAATCAAGGTTATCAAAGGCAACCCCCACATCACAACAACTCATATCAAAGGAACAACCAAGGCTATCAACAATCAAGATTCAACAACCAAAATTTTCAGCAACAAAGTCCATATCAAAGTCCAAATTCTCAAGTCCAACAATCGCAAGGCGGAAGTTCAAAGCTAGAAGATACACACACACACAATTCATGCAAGCCTTCATGGCAAACCAAAAGAGCAATGAGGCAGCTATCAAAAATTTGGAGAATCAAGTAGGCCAACTTGCGAAGCAATTGTCGGAACAACAAATGGGTTCTTCTTTCTCCGCCAACACTCAAACCAATCCGAAGGAGCATTATAAAGCAATTGTTACTAGAAGCGGTAAAGAGGTGACGAGTGGAAGAAGTGAGGAGGTTGAAGTAGAGGAATATATGAATGTCGTAACTGAAAATGAAGAGAATGAAATGGTGGTGGAATATGAAAAGAAAAAAGAGGGAAAAACCTCTCAATTCGCGCCGCGACCCCCTTTGGCGCCGCGAATTAAACAGGTTCAGAATGGTTCAGCTGAACAGGAGGGTGAAGAAGGTGAGAAGAAAGAATCAAAGGCAAGAAAGAAGAAAAAAGGAGATAAAAAAGTGAGTGTTATTCCAGCTCAACATCTACCTTACCCGCACGCACCATCAAAGAAGGAGAATGCTAGACACTATTCACGGTTTATGGATATATTTAAGCAACTTCAAATAAATATTCCATTTGCCGAAGCATTAGAGCAAAGGCCAAAGTATGTGAAGTTCATGAAGGATATTCTCACAAAGAAGAAGAGATATGTGGAAGACGAGACAATCTTTCTTGATGCACGTTGTAGCGCCATAATCTAAAAAACTCTCCCACAGAAGGAATCCAATCTGGGCCGAGTCGTTTTACCGGTGACCATTGGAGGCACTTACATTGGCAATGGTTTGGTCGATTTGGGATCTAGAATCAATTTAATTCCCTTATCCATTCTTAAAAGATTGGGGAATATTTAGATGAAATCTACGAGAATGACTTTGCAACTAGCCGATAAGTCTACCACTTCACCATATGGAGTTGCTCAAGATATGCTAGTAAAGGTGGACAAATTCTTGTGTCCGGTAGATTTTGTGGTAGTGGACATGGAAGAGGATCGTGATGTTCCTCTAATTCTTGGAAGACCATTTATGAAAACAACCCGAATGATGATCGACATTGATGATGGACTCATGAAAGTAAGAGTGCAAGATGAAGAGGTAACTTTCAATCTTTTTGAAGCCATGAAGCACTCTAACGACAAGCATGACTCTTTCCGAATCGATGCCACCGAGGAGGAAATCGTGTAGGTTGCAAATCAAGTTCATCTTTCTAATCCGTTAGAGATATCTCTTATAGGAGCTTACAATGTTTTAACCAAAAATGAAGAACAAGAAATTGAAGCATTTTTGGATGTGAAAAGGGAAGTGGAAGAGCCAAAGTTAGAGTTAAAGATGCTACCTCCACACTTGAAATATGTGTTCCTTGGTGATGATTTCACTAAACCGGTGATCATTAGCAATGTCTTGTCCACAAAAGAGGAGCATAAGTTGATACATGTGCTGAAAAAGAATGAAGGTGCAATAGGGTGGGTATTATCCGATTTAAAGGGTATTAGTCCGGCTTATTGCATGCATAAGATCATGATGGAAGAAAATTACAAGCCCGTTGCACAACCTCAAAGGCGCTTAAATCCATCAATGAAGGAAGTGGTGAGAAAAGAAGTTGTCAAACTATTGGAGGTCGGAATGATTTATCCTATCTCCGATAGTGAATGGGTGAGTCCGGTTCAAGTAGTCCCAAAGAAGGGTGGTATGACGGTTGTTAAAAATGATAAAAATGAGTTGATTCCAACTAGAACGATAACCGGATGGAGGATGTGCATTGACTATAGGAGGTTAAATCAAGCTACAAGGAAAGATCACTTCCCGCTACCTTTCATGGACCAAATGTTGGAAAGGTTGGCCGGCAAGAATTTCTATTGTTTCTTAGATGGTTATTCGGGTTACAACCAAATTTTGGTCAATCCGGCGGATCATGAGAAAACGGATTTTACATGTCCTTTCGGCATTTTTGCTTACCGAAGAATGCCTTTTGGATTATGTAATGCACCGATAACATTTCAACGGTGTATGCAAGCAATATTCTTGGATTTGATCGAAGAGTGCATTGAGGTGTTTATGGACGACTTTTCTGTTTATGGGTTGTCTTTTGACTTATGCTTGAAAAATCTTGATGTGGTTTTGGAAAGATGTGTGGAAACAAATTTAGTGCTCAATTGGGAGAAATTCAATTTTATGGTCACCGAAGGTGTTGTTCTTGGTCACAAAATCTCTTCCGAAGGGCTGGAAGTTGATAGAGCAAAGGTGGAAGTCATTGAAAAACTACCACATCCAACAAACATCAAAGGAGTAAGAAGCTTTCTTAGACATGCCAGATTCTATCGAAGATTCATCAAGGACTTCTCAGAGATAGCAAAGCCCTTGAGTAATTTGCTCAACAAAGGTACGCAATTTCTTTTTGATGAGTCGTGTCTAAAAGCATTCCATGAGTTAAAAGAAAAGTTAGTCACCGCACCCATAATGGTTTCACCTAATTGGACACTTGATTTTGAACTTATGTGTGATGCAAGCGATTATGCGGTTGGTGCGGTTTTGGGTCAAAGAAGAGCTAAAAAATTTCATGCCATCCACTATACGACAATCGAAAAGAGTTACTAGATATAGTGTATGCATTGGAAAAATTTAGAGCTTATTTGATCGGGTCCAAAGTTGTAGTTTACACCGACCATTCGGAAATCAAGTATCTGCTAACCAAGCCGGATTCCAAACAAAGACTAATTCGTTAGATTTTGTTATTACAAGAATTTGATTTGGAAATCCGGGATAAAAAGGGTTCCAAAAACTTGGTAGCGGATCATTTGTCCCGATTGGTTAATGTGGAAATTACAAATAAAGAAGAAGAAATGAGGGAAGAATTTCCGGACGAAAAGCTTTGTGCGATTCAAGTGAGACCTTGGTTTTCCGATTTTGCTAATTATAAGGCAACCGGTTTGACACTGGAAGACCTCACTAGTAATCAAAGAAAGAAATTTTTAGCGGATGCAAAGTACTATGTGTGGGATGACCCGTATTTGTTCAAAGCGGGTGTGGACAGCATTTTAAGAAGGTGTGTGACACTTGAAGAGTCAAAAGATATCCTTTGGCATTGTCATAACTCTCTGTATGGAGGTCATTATAGTGGTTTGTGAACAGCCACTAAAGTCCTCCAAGCGGGATTTTATTGGTCGTCTGTGTTTAAAGACGCACATGAACATGCAAATAATTGTGACACATGCCAAAGAAGCGGAGGGATAGGCAAACGAGATGAAATTACCCTAACCAACATGTTGGAAGTGGAAGTCTTTGATTGTTGGGGCATTGATTTTGTTGGCCCATTTCCCTCTTCTTTCTCTAATGAGTATATTCTTGTAGCCGTTGACTATGTGTCAAAGCGGGTGGAAGCAATTGCTTCACCTCAGGCCGACTCCAAAACCGTGATAAGATTTCTAAAGAAAAACATATTTTCACGTTTTGGTGTGCCTAGGGTGTTAGTAAGCGATGGGGGATCACATTTTTGCAATACACCCTTGGAAAAAGTCTTGGAACATTATGGTGTAAAGCATAAAGTGACTACTCCTTACCATCCACAAGCAAATGGTCAAATGGAAGTGTCAAATAAAGAAGTAAAAAGGATACTTGAAAAAACTGTTTCGAGCTCAAGAAAAGATTGGTCTTTAAAATTGGATGAAGCTTTGTGGGCATATCGTACCGCCTACAAAGACTTGTCATCTCCCGGTAGAGATGGAACATAGAGCACTTTGGGCTCTTAAATTATTGAACTTTTACTCCACTCTAGCCGGTGAGAAAAGAAAAGAATAACTCCATGAATTGGAGGAATTAAGGAACAATGCTTACCACTCAAACAAACTTTACAAGGAGAAGGTGAAAGCATACCATGATGGAAAGGTCCGTCACAAGGAGTTTAGAGTTGGACAAATGGTTCTCCTTTTTAATTCAAGACTCAAGTTGTTTTCGGGTAAGTTGAAGTCCAAATGGTCGGGACCGTTTGTAGTGAAAGAGGTGCGAGATTATGGAGCCATTGTGGTTGAGGACCCAAAGTCAAAAGAGAGTTAGATTGTGAATGGGCAGAGATTAAAAGTCTACCATGGTGGAGAAGTAAACTGAGACGTCTATGTTGTTTCGCTCGTTGAACCGTGAAGTACCGTCGAGCTCAAACGACGTTAAACAAAACGCTTGTTGGGAGACAACCCAACTTCGTAAGCCTTCATTTCAATTTTTGTTACTTCATTTGTGTAATGTATTTTACTTTCTTTTCGAGATTATAATAGAGGTCAGTCCAATTTCCAAAAATTTTAGAAAATTCCTTCAGTTCGCCCTGCGAACAGCTTTTGCCCCGCGAACTGAATGGAAATTTAATTCCCCTATTTTTGTGTGATATTCTAGAAGTTGGGAAACCTTCAGTTCGTGCCGCGAACCAAGTTGGCCCCGTGAACTGAGCGGAACAGTCCCCTTTTATTTTCTGTTTTTTGTTTTACTTTTGTTTCCTTTATATTTTTTATAACTTCATCCCTCTCTCTTCCCCACTTTCACAACACACTCTCTCACTCCCAAACTCAAACCTAACAATCTTAACCCTCTCAATCTCAATAATCCCACTTTTTGCAAGAATCATTTCAATCTCTTTCTCTCATCAAGGTATGTTTACTCTTTTTCCTTTTTCCTTCTTTGCTCTCTCATCAAGGTGAATTAGGGTAATTGTTAGAGGATAATTTTTTTGTTGAAATTCACTTTGCATGTGTAGAGATTCTTCAAATTAGGCCAGGTTAAGAGTTTTGGTATAAAATTTTGAAAAGATTTGAGCAGTAGGAAAGACCCTATGGCTGCTGGTTTTTTTGAGCAGTAGGAAAGACCCTATAGGAAGATTGTGGCAAACTTTGAAAAGAGAAAGTAGGGAAAATTTTGTGAACCGGAAGCTGAAATCAATTATGACATTTTGCGTGAATTTTACGCCAATGCTCTTCAATTGGAAGAAGGTGTAGCATACCATTATCAAACTAGGGTGAGGGGGAAGATCATCACTTTCAATAGGGATGCAATCAATACTTATTTGGGTCATCCTCTCACCTTGGCGGATAACATACGGTGTGAATACCGTGCTAAAGAGACCGCAAATGATTGGGATCTTGTTGTTGTTAGTGCTCACCTTTGCCTTGAGGGAAGGACGTATGACTTGAATGATCAAGGATTTGCAAAATCTTGGAAGAAGGAAAACCTAAATTTGGAAGCCCGGGCTTATTTGGTTCTTTTGTTGAACAACATTCGGTCGCGGAGCCATAGTACCACAATTCCACTCGATGTCGGTTGCCTTTTGTATTACATTATGATTAGGAAATCGGTGGATGTGGCACCTATCATCGTGGGGGAGATGAGAAAAGTGGCAACTAGTGGGACAATGTTCGGAGGGAAAGCCGGTGTGCTCATGTATCCGGGGCTGATTATAGGGCTTTGCCGAAGGGCAAATGTGCCTATTCCGGATGAGGTGCACCTTTCTATAACCAGTGTGATTAATGATGCATTTTTGAACAGGTTCTGCCAAAGTCAGATGGATAGAGCTGAGGGAGTAGGCACTTCTTCATCTAGGCCTCGCGCCTGCGGTGCACCCGTTTTTGATCAGATGGCGTTTGCCACTTACTACTGTGAAAACTTTGAGGCTTCTAGGAGGTCTAAATCATTCTTATTTGATTCCATGCAGCAGCAGTTCCAGAACACATTCTTGGCACCCGAAGCCCGCAATTTTCCGACTCAGGCGGAGTATGTATCTTACTCTAATTGGCCTGAGGGCAGGCCAACATTCATGGGGGGTGCAGGAGGTAGTAGTCAAGCTAGTGGTGCGGGTCATGATGAAGACATGGAAGATGTCGTTGGGTCCGTGGGCGGTGGTGTTGATGAGGAGGATTGAAGACCTTGGTTTGGGTAGTATTAGATTTTTTATTTATTAGTTTTTTTTTATTATTATTATTTTTGTGTTTTTAATTATGGTTGTACTTTTGGTGGCTCTCGTTTCACCGTGAACTTTTGTTTTTTTAATTGCATGTATCTTTATTGTGAAGTTTAATTGTGTGTTTCTATGAAAGTTGATATGCCCTACTTTTTTTTTTAATTGTTCTCGTTCTTGAGTTAAGCTTGAAGGAACCAAGTGATGCGTGCAAGGAAGGAAGCGTAGGACACTTCGAGTGGTGATGATAAGAATTGGTTGTCGGCATTTCAAGGTACACTTTACCATTTTCTAGACTTAACATGAATAGTTTGATGGTGTGTTTCAAATTTCCTATCATAAATTCCTTGAGATACATGTCAATTTTGAATCAAAGTAGAACTTAACCAATTGTGAGGTAGCCTTCCATTGTGCACTAAATATGGGAGACTGAATATTATTTCAATTCATTCTTATCATTCTAAATCATGCATTAGTCTATTTTTGTGAAAATTGTGAAAGTGATAGAGGCATTGTTTGTTATTGAGAAAAACCACTTGGCCAAAATTTTTTTGAATCAACTAACCTTGTGAGGAGTGATCCTTAGTTTAACCCCTTTGAGCTTGTATTAGGATTCATTTGATTGATAAGTGCAAATTCCATTAAAAATATTGCGAATAAACGAATCCTAATTTCTTTCGTTTCAATTGAACCTTCAACCGATTTTGTTTGCAAATTTTATCTTTTGCCTATGTCTAAGTAGGGAGCATTATTGCATAAATTTTGTCTTGAAGTCTAAAGTTGGGGAGAGTAACTTAGAAGAGTTGATAAAAACTTGAAAAATTGATGTTTTAAAAAAGGTGAAAGTGTGAAAAGAAACAAGAACAATAAGTCACCTTTGAAATTATGGAGCTAGTAAAAAGAAAAAACAAAAAGAGAGCTCATGGTTGTGTTGTTGTTGAAAAATAAGAAAAGAAGAAAAATTGGGATCAAAAATAGAATTTGTTGTTGAGTTTGAATTTATGGGAATGCTCCCTTGGGATATGCATTTTTGTTTGAAATCCCTTAATCATATCCTTTCTTTGTAACCCATGCCACATTACAACCTTTGAAAGACCTCTTGATACTCACTTTTTCACATGATTTAGTGTTTGCTTTGATGACCGCATGATTCGAGTTGATGTTTGTAAGACCCCAATTTTGGCCCTAAGATCCTTCATGGCATCATAACATTGCATTTGCAAAGCCTCAAGGATCATGAGCATCTTGGTTCCCTTTGCCTTTGGGTGAGACATCTTGTGATTGGTTTGAGATCACCAAGCATGCTTGAATTGTATACCATTGCTTTTCTCATTTTATTTACTAACCAAAAGCACAAAAATATGTCACTAACATTTCTTGTTTGTAGCTTGAGCAATCACAAGGTCTAAAAGCTTCTAGGAGATCCTTTGTGCAATGATAAGGTCAAGAGGAGATGAAAGCAAGCATGGTAATGGTTCCCAAAGCTCTCATCCATCAAATATGCCTCCCAAGTATCTCAATTCATCATTTTGATCAAAGCAAGTCAAGGGGTTTGAGGTTTGTTTCCCAAGGAAACCCTAATTCATCTGTTCATCAATAATGCCTTGCTCATGAACCAACCTCAACCCATGGTCAAATACAATCAAGGGAAGTTATATAGTTCATAATTTCATGAATATTTGAAATTATTTGAGTTCCCTCAATCATCAATTCATCAAGATATGAGTGGTGGACTTGAGAAGTTGGTCAGTCAATTCATCTGACTATTTTGAAATACACTGAGACTTAACTTTTTATGTGTTAGTCAAATGGAGATGATACCAAGGGAAAAAATGTTCTTAAGGACAATATGAACAACTTTCATGTTCATCAAAATTTGATTTGAAGCTTGGAAGGTCATCATCCACTCCAAGAAATTATAGGTCATTTTGACTGAAACCCTAATTTTGGGTCAAATTCCCAAGCACATAACTCATTCATTTTTCATGATTTTGAGGTGAGACTTAATGAATTGGAAAGCTTAAGATGTCTAATTCAAATGTTATGTTGGACAAAATTTCATAATCCCAAAATAAATACATGTGATAATGAAAAACATTATAGGTCACTTTGGACCAAATGCATTGAAATGTGAAAAAGTCCAACTTCAAGTGCCCATAACTTCTTCATCAAAAATCCAAATGATGCAAAATTTAAGTCCAAATTGATTTTATTGAAAAGATCTACAACTTTGATGCTAGAGGCTTTTCCATTTGAAGCTTGCATCATCAAAACAGAAGGGCTTGAAGGTGGTTCATTTTGACAAAATTCTCAAAGGCATATTTTGTACATTGAACTTCATGGCCTGTTTTCATAAAATTCCACACTCTAAATGAGTTTTTGTCCAACATAACATTAGTTCCATATGTTAAGAGCTTTCCAACCATTACCCACATGCCTATGTTTCCATTTTGAAAAAGGGATTTTCGAAGACATGAAGTTTTGTGACCATTTATGCATTTCATGATGAATCTTCATGCACAAGCCAATCCCTTTCAATTTACACGTCCAAAGTTGATTCATTTGAGTTCAGCATGCAAAACCATTTGATTTTGGGCCTCACATGCGCCTGTACAGGCCCATGCATGGAGGATCCAATTCTCATGCACACCGTTTTCATCACACTCTCCTTGAGCTCCAGCTATAAATAGAATGCATTGCTTCACTTGGAAGGCAACTTGAAGGCGCCTGAAATGCTGCAAGATTGAATCCCTAGCCATACCTAAAGGAACAACTCCATTTTTCTCCAAATTTTCATATCTGAAATTCAATTACATTTGGTTGAATTTTAAGATCTTAAGTTCCTAGACCTTCATCATTTGATCCATTGAAGCTTCTGTTTGCAAAAGGAACCAAAGAGAGTGACTCAACTCTTCACAATCCAAAGGTTTTGCTCCACTGAAATTTGCTTCGAATTTCATCATACATTGCTCCATTTGCCTTGATCTTGTGTTGTCTGAAGTCCTCTCTATAGAGGCATCATTATTGTGTGTTTAATTGTTGGAATCGAGCAAGTTCAGTTGAACACCACCAAACTTCCATCTCTGATTTCTCTCTTAATAGGAATCTATAGTGGAATTGAGTGGCATAGGAGTGATGTACATCACTTCACCTTTCGAATGGTGCATGGATCGTGCATTTTAGTTAACATTTGAAACTCTGCATTTTTTGGTCTCCACCGGAGCTCACCGAAGAAGACGGTGGCGCTGGCCACCGTCTCATTGCCAGATCAATTGTGAGCCCTTGGATCTGATCTCCAGTTTATATCATAGCCTCAGATCTTATGACTTTATTAAATGCAAGGTGTTTCTCATTGACTTGGACACATGGTGAGCGCGCGCCCCTGTGGACCATTAGATGTGCCAGGTCAATTAATGAGATTCCATCCAATGCACGTGGTTTTTTCTATTTTTCTGATTTAATGCATTTTATTTCTTTTATTTCATTTTATTTCAAAAAATCATAACTCTTTCATTTTAATTCCAAAAAATATGGGACCAATTGCATTATTTCTATTTTAATTTCTAGTTTCTAAAAATAATTTTTAATAATTTTTATTTTATCATTTGCTATGTTTTAATAATTTTCTCTTTTCTGGTTATTTTTAATTCATTTTAAATAGGTTTTGATATTCAAAAAATACAAAAATATTTTTCTAACTTCTTTGAATGATGATGGATCTATGAAAAATATTCTCATCAATTTATTAATTAATTTGAGATTTATTTGAGATTTTACTTCAATTAGGTTATTTTTCTTCATTTTTAATTGATTAAAAATAGTTTCTGACTTTTAAAAATGCTGAAGTTTTTTGTCAAACTTTGTTTGAACTTGTTGAACTTGGGATAATTCACTTGGACTTTTCAATGTTGATTTGAGGTGAGTTTGAAGTTTGACCTTTCTTTAATATTTTAATTCAAGCTTTATTTTAAATATTAAAAATGCTAAAATTATTTTGTTTACTTCTTGACTTCCAATCTTCATCTCACTTCTGTTTTTTAGGGTTTGACCTTGATCTTCCCTATCTTTGGTCAACATTTGTGGATTGGTACATTCCATTTCACTTAATGCACTTTATTTTCTTCATTTCCATTATCCATCTTCTTCTTCTACTTCTTTTCTTTTTGATCAATGAGTTAAAGGTTGATAAGTTAGCATTGATTAGGGAGGTTTAATCTTCCTTGATTCAAATCTAATTCATCTTGATCAATTGATCAAGTGAATGGCCTTGCATTAAGGATAGATTGCTTCTTAAATCATGCAAAAGACTTAAACCAATACAAGATCATTTCTCATCTTCTTTTTGGCATGAAAAGTTGTTGGAACTTGGTTCACTAATCAAGACTTCTAACTTGTGTTATTGCCTACATTATTACTGACCGGCCTCAGATAGTTGTGACTTCTACATAAGTCCAATTACGATTGCTTAACATAGCGCTAAATTTTCCTTATGGCACACTAACTACTAACACTAACCATTGACTATTAACATTTAATTCTTGCTCTTTACATTTATGCAATTTACTATTCTTGTACATATTATTCATTTGCTTTTCCCCTTTGCTCATTTGAGCACATGTTTATGTTAATGCAATTTGCCTTTTGCTCACTTGAGCACATAATTGTGTAATATTATTGTGCTTGTGTTTTGTTTTGATTGTTGTGGACCAAATGCAAAGAAATGGACAAATGGACTTAGTTTTTAGGACTCTCCCTATGCAAATTGGAGTAAAAGGACCTTAATGTGAAGATGGATTAGAAGGACCAAATCTCTAAACTCACTCTTGTCCATTCTTGATTTACTTCATGGAACTATTGATGTGTGTGCTTTTTGTGCTAGGGAATTCTATGAGAGCTCAAATTAAAGAACCATTGCCATGTTCACCCAAAGTGAAAGATACAAGATGCATTGAGGATCTCTTAAGAGACTTGTTTGATTGTTGCTTGAGCTTACTATTATTTTGCTTGCATATTCCAAAGGATGGGAGCTACTTGGATCATCAATATGATCTCAAGAGAGGAACCCCATTTGTGGTCTTGTTTCTTATCCCTTATCTCTTGTATGATTAGGACTTTAGCCATTCTTCTTCTTCCCTCCACTCTAACCCAAGCCAAAACTTTTGTGTAAACATTCAACACTCTTTTCAAACATTAGAAACCTAAGCCTTATGCTTGTGATTTTCAAACTTTTCTTTTCATAACACTTATTTTTGAATTGAACTTCTAAGTCAACTATGACCATATTTTGTACATACTTTTCATTGGTAAATATAACCCATTCAAATGTCTCTTTGTGGTTTCAACGGCCACTTCCTTAATCAAATTTTTCATAACCTTTAGCTATTAGGTTTGAGTTATCCTTGAGGTAGACGTAATACTCACCTATATCCTTAGTGATGGACAATGAGTCTTCCATGCTTATTATAGGTTTAACCCCCCACTAGCATGTTGAAGCTATCCTCACATGGTGGATTTGTGGTTTTTAGGTTGAGTTTTCTCCCTTGGATAACAAAAGACCTTAAGGCTTTTGGACCAATCAATTCACCAACTCATTTTGAGATTTCTACCCCGAACTACGAGGTTTTGATCCTAATCTTTTTAAGATGGTACGTAGGCAATGGGTTTATCCATCCAAACACAAAATGTAAATAACTTGTGTATTCTCTTCTCATCTCTTCAATCATGTTTGCACAAATAAATTCTCACAAAATACCAACCTTACAACAAGTATGAAAAGGCCTCCCTAGGAGTACCTAGGATGTTTTGGGTGCTTAAAACCTTCCCATTGCATAACCAACCCCCTTACCCCGATCTCAGACATTTTTACTAGTTTTTGATTTGATAAAACTTTTAGGTTTTTGTTCGCTTTCAAATCATTCCTTTGGATAAATAGAAGTGCGGTGACGACTCGACTTGTATGGTTTACCTTAGATTTAGTCAATATCTCTAATGGTAACGAATACCCCGCTACAGAAAAGTGGCGACTCTGCTGGGGAACTATTTGCCTAGTGGGTTTTGCCTACTTTTCATATTGTTTTGTGACATATTTTTTGTGCAATTTGGGATTACTGTATTGTATGTAATGATTGAATTGCTTGAATATCAATTGCTTGTATGCTTGGTGATCTTTTTGAGATGAGTTCTATACCCGAACTCGAGTGCACTTAGGATAGGAGAATGGCATAGTCTTGTCGACTTGTGTGGAGTTATTCCTTAGCAAGTTGACTTGCAAGTCCATTCACTTGGTGGAGGTCATGTTGGGATCAATAATATCCCACAAGTAGTTGTGGTTAGACATTACTCTTTCCAATATAGGCCTTAGAAGCCAAAGACCTTAGCTTACCAAACCTATCTTGGCCTATTCTTAGGATGTAGTGCGAAAGTCGTTCAAGTGTAAGATTTGATACGATTGTTACACGATACTACACTCATAAGAGTCTCTCTTGAGAATATTTTTAGAATACGAGTAGTCGTTTCTCCGATAATATCCGAAAGATGGGATGATGACTATGGGAACCTCTTGTAGAACATGTTTGGTAGGTTTAAACCCTAGTACACTCCCTTTGGGTGGTTCTTAACCGAGACCCCATGCTCGTGACTTGCAACAAACCCTTGATTCATGGTTGATCTGTTCATGTGTATCCTTAATATCAATGGAACTTGGGTGTTGATAAGGTGTAAACCATAATCCACCAAAATGGATGATTGATATTAAAGATGACATGATCCATCCCATGACCTTTATTTGATGTGATTTGCTTGATCCTTGAGTGTGATTGTTGCATTCATGCATTCATGTACCCACTTGCATCCATATCATCAATAATAAGAAAATTTTCAAGGAACCTAAGAGGTCTATTTGCAAATTTTCAGACATGGAAAGACAAAGAAGGAATACAAAGAAGTACAGTTTTAGACAACCCAACTTGAAAGAGCTAAGGAATTTGACATTCTATGTACTAGATCCCTTGGGTTTCAAGGCTCATTTTGGGAAGCTTCTATCTATTCTGACTACTCAAGTGGATGAAGGATTGATGAGTGTATTGGTGCAGTTTTATGATCCCTTGTACCGTTGCTTCACATTTTCGGATTTTCAGCTTTTGCCCACGCTTGAAGAGTATGCCTACCTTGTGGGCATACCTATTTTAGACCAGTTGTCGTTCAGTGGCTTAGAGAGTATTCCTACTTCTCAATAGATAGTTGATATGTTGCATATAGATGAATCTCTGGTTGGTGCGCATATGACTACCAAAGGTGGAATTCAAGGTCTCCCTTCTGAGTTCCTCATTACTCAAGCTACTATGTATGGGAAGGCCATGAGTGAGGACGCCTTTGAGGCCATATTTGTACTTCTCATCTATGGGCTAGTGTTATTCCCCAACATCGACAAGTTTGTGGATGTGAACGCTATTAGGATTTTCTCTACTCTTAATCCCGTTCCGACTCTGTTGGGCGACACTTACTTTTCTTTGCATATGAGGAATGCAAAGGGTGGTGGTACCATTGTGTGTTGTTTTCCTCTGTTGTACAAGTGGTTTATTTCGCACTTACCACAGACGGTCGCCTTCAAGGAGAACAAAGGATGTCTACGGTGGTCCACGAGACTTATGTCTCTCACCAATGATGATATCTTTTGGTACAACCGTGTGTACGATGGTGTGCAGATTATCGACTCTTGTGGTGAATTCTCCAATGTGCCTCTTCTTGGTACATGTGGTGGGATTAACTACAACCCTATTTTGGCACGTCGTCAACTTGGGTTCCCCCTAAAGGATAAACCCAATAACATTCTGTTAGAGGATGTGTTCTTTCAGAAGGGTAAAGATCCCCAGGGCTTGAAGGGCAGGACGGTCCGCGCTTGGCGCAAGATCCGTAAGAAAGGAAGGAAGGAGCTAGGTCCGAAGAATTCTATCGCTTTGGAACCTTATACTTCTTGGGTTAGGAGGAGAGCTTCTGAGTACCTCTTGCCTTACGAGTATCCAAGACCTACACCTTTGGTTGTGGCTGGGCCTTCAACCCTCCCTGACCAAGGAGTAGAGGAGTTGAGAGATGAAAACCGTTCACGTGCTTGGATCCGTGAACGAGAGGAGTTGCTTCAGAAAATCAAGGAGAATGATGCTTTGATAGAATTTCTTGAGCATCAGGTTATTGATGATCCTGATGATGCATGGACTTCTCTACTTCCTCAGTCTTCCAAGTTTTGGAAAAGGAAATACGATCGGCTCACCAAGGAGAAGGCAGATATGGAGGCAGCCTATGAGGAGGAGGTGAAGAGGCTTCGTGCATCTTATCTTCCAGTCTCTCGAGCTTTAGATGATTGTTTCTAGGGATCCTTAGGATGTTCATTTTACTTCTCTCTTGTATTATATTTGGTTACCAAAACTGTAATTCTTTGGTGTAAAAATATTTTCCAGATATTATTGATGAGATATTTCCATATGTGATAAATGTTTAATATTTCCAATATTTGAAAATAGAACTCTAAAGTTCCTCTGATATAAAAACAAATCATATGCACAAGCATTGCATGCATCATACGCATAAGCAGGTTTTGCTCCAGGCTTCTTGTCCTAGGGTCTAACTTTGTGTTCTTCATTTATTTTGAAGACAAGCTGACTCACCGGTACTACACCAGAGCCAACTCATCGAAACGGATGGATCATTTGGAACAAGAGAACCGCGAGCTGAAGGAGGAAGTAGCCAGATTGACTGCCCTGATGGAGTCATTCATGGCTGCCCAGAGCCAGTCTTCTTCGACACCCTCAACTCCTCCCCAGAGGACGGTCATTTCTGAGATCTCAACTTCTACTGTGCCTGCTGCAACAGCCCACTTTGCGCCATCTATGTCGGTCGGGTTCCCGTGGGGAATGCCCGCCAATTTTGTGCTAGAGGGTTTTGCTCCTACTCTTGCTTCTTTGCCGGCATCTAGCCCGGTCCTTTCAGTGCCACCTTCCGTTGTGCACACATTACCAAGAGTTGAAGATACCATCTACCATTCTGAACCATCTGAAGGTCCAGATGTTTATGAGAAGGTGGATGACATGAAAGACCAATTCCTTGAGCTTCGCAAGGAACTGAAGACTCTGAGGGGGAAGGACCTTTTTGGTAAAAGTGCTGCTGAGTTATGCCTTGTGCCCAACGTGAAGATCCCTATTAAATTCAAAGTACCTGACTTTGAGAAGTATAAGGGAAACACATGCCCTCTCATCCATATTGTGATGTATGCTCGCAAGATGTCGATGCAAACTGATAATGACCAATTTCTCATCCACTATTTCCAGTACAGTCTGTCCGGTGCCGCTCTCCAGTGGTACATGGGTCTGGAAAGTTCGAACATCCGCTCTTTCAACGATCTCGGCGAGGCCTTCGTCAAGCAATATAAATATAATGTGGATATGGCTCCTGATAGGGACCAGTTAAGGGAAATATCCCAGAAGGAGAAAAAGACCTTCAAAGAATACGCTCAGAGGTGGCGTAAGTTGGTAGCTCAGATAGTGCCACCCCTTGAGGAGAAGGAGATGACTAAGATCTTTTTGAAGACCTTAAGTTCATTCTACTATGAGAAAATGATAGCCAGTGCTCCCTCAGACTTCACCGAGATGGTGAATATGGGAATGAGACTGGAAGAGAGGGTCCGTGAAGGACGTTTGACTCGAGATGAAGGCTCTTCAACAAAGAGATATGGAAGCTTTGCAAAGAAGAAGGAGGGAGAGGCACATGTTGTGTCTTCCCATGTCAAGAGAACACCCTCTATGAAGAGGAAGATTGCCCGCCCCATTAACAACCAGCATCAGGTGGCTCATATAACACCTATTTTCAGAGAAGCCCAGCATTATCAACAACAACAATCTCAGCAATATCAGCAACAACAACATCGTCCATAACAACAGGCCTACCAGCCTCGAAACAATAACAATACCAGCACCAGCTACGAGAGAAAGAGGGTCACCTTTGATCCAATTCCGATGACTTATGCTGAACTCTATCCATCTTTGATTGATAGAAAATTAATTACTCCACGAGACCCTCCCGCTGTACCTACCAACCCCCAGTGGTGGTACAAGCCTGAGCTTCACTGCGTATATCATCTAGTGCTCCCGGACATGACATGGAGAATTGTTATCCCTTGAAGACCAAGGTGCAGGACCTTGTGAGAAGCGGGATTTTGTTTTTCGAGGACGTAGGTCCTAATGTGAAGAAGAACCCAGTGCCCGAGCATGGGAAATCTGTCAATATGGTCCAGGGCTGTCCTGGCAAGTACAAGTTCAAATACGTTAGTCATATTCGACAATCGCTGGTCGAGATG
Organism: Lathyrus oleraceus; assembly: GCF_024323335.1. NCBI lineage: Eukaryota > Viridiplantae > Streptophyta > Magnoliopsida > Fabales > Fabaceae > Lathyrus > Lathyrus oleraceus. The sequence continues at coordinate 301,951,145 of NC_066580.1, read as the reverse complement.
CATTGTTTGCTGTGTGATTATAGCCATTATGAACATGACCATGATAGATGTCGAGTCTGTTCTGTTAATCAGAGAGGTTGTCGCCAGGTGCGCAAGGATGTTCAGGAAATGTTGGATGAGGGAGTCATTGAGATCCTTCAAAACATGAATGTTGACGAAGATGCTGTTGAAGTCAACGCAATTTCTCCGGTATTCTGGATACCTGAGCCTGTTGTCATCAAGTATGATAGTAGCAAGCAGAAGGTTTCTCCTGCTCTGACTATTAAGCCAATCGGCCCTGTACCGTACTCTTCTGAGAAGGCGGTCCCCTATCGATACAATGTTGTAGCATTGGAGAATGGGAAAGAGGTTCCCCTGCCCTCCTCGTCTGTCGTTAATATTACCGATGTCAGCGGCCTAACCCGCAGCGGTCGTGTTTTCTCGGCCCCGCCGAAACCGCAAGCTGATGTTCAAGGGAATGATGCTGCTGATCATGCTGAAAGCCCGATTAGGAATGCTGTGAACGCTCCGAATCCGGAACTTGTTGCTAAACCCGCCTCTACATTGAGAACTCCTTCTTCTGCTGGCCCAAGTGGCAATACGAAGGAAGACTGTGATGAGATGTTGAGGCTCATCAAAAGGAGTGAGTACAATGTTGTAGATCAGCTTCTACAGACGCCATCGAATATCTCTGTATTGTCTTTATTAATGAATTCATAACCATACCGAGAAGCTTTGCAGAAGGTGTTGGATGTGGCGTACGTGGATCACGACGTCACAATTCAACAATTTGACAGCATTGTTGCAAACATCACCACTTGTAACAATTTGAGTTTTTGTGATGCTGATCTTCCCGAGGAGGGAAGAGACCACAACTTGGCATTACACATTTCTATGAGCTGTAAAGATGACGCCATGTCCAATGTGCTGGTGGACACTGGGTCGTCATTAAATGTATTGCCAAAGTCCACTCTTGCAAAGTTATCATATCAGGGGCCTCCCATGAGGCAGAGTGGAGTAGTTGTGTAGGCTTTTGATTGGTCGCGTAAAACTGTGATTGGAGAGGTTGATCTCTCAGTCAAAATCGGACCAAGTGATTTCCAGATTACCTTCCAGGTTATGGACATTCACCCATCATATAGTTGTCTCTTAGGCTGACCATGGATTCACGAGGCAGGCGCCGTGACATCCACCCTACACCAGAAACTGAAGTTTGTAAAAAACAAGAAGCTGGTGGTGGTAGGGGGAGAAAAGGCTCTCCTGGTTAGCCATTTGTCTTCCTTCTCTTACATAGATGCTGAGGATGAAGTTGGAACGCCGTTCCAAGCTTTATTTATGGCTGAACCTATTAAGAAGGGAACTCCTTCATTTGCTTCCTATAAAGATGCGAAGTTGGCCATTGAGCATGGTGCAACTGCTGGTCTGGGGCAAATGATTAAGCTGGAAGACAACAAATCTCGGGATGGCATAGGCTATTCCTTCGGTGTCTTCAACCAGCAAGGGTTGTTCAAGAGTGGTGGATTTATCCACATCGGTCAAGACGAAGAGGCTGCTGCCATTTTGGAAGAAGATGAAGAGGATTCTGGAAATTTCATCATCCCTAGAGGGATCTGCAATAATTGGGTCGCTGTGGATATTCCGACAGTTATCCATAAGTCAAAGTAATGTTCATTGTGTTTGAAAACCCTTCTGCCATGCCAAAAGGAGAAGTGATGACATGGTTGGCGCATAAATACAATGATATTTTCATTCAATAAATTCATGTTAAATGTTTGTTTTTCCAATTATTTTCCCTTTTCGCTTTTGCATGAAATTGGTGATCACATAAAACTCTAAAAATAAGAATAAAATCAATTTTTTCATCTGCATAATGATTTGCCTTGTTTGAATTCTAAAGTCTCTTTTATATCCAAAATCATTATGCAGGTTGATCAAACCCATTGAACATAATGATCCAACACCATCTCCCAACTTTGAATTCCCTGTATTTGAGGCGGAAGAAGATGATGTTAAAGAGATTCTTGATGAGATAACCCGTCTACTTGAGCATGAAGAGAAGATCATTCAGCCGCATCTTGAGAATCTAGAAACAATCAACATGGGGTCTGAAGATTGTGTGCGAGAAGTGAAAATTGGGGCACTCCTGGAAGAATCTGTTAAGAAGGGGTTGATCGAGTTGCTACGAGAATATGTCTCGTCTTTGCCTGGTCATATGAAGACATGCATGGTCTAGATACAAATATCGTGCAACATTTCCTGCCTTTGAAGCCTGAGTGCATGCCTGTAAAGCAGAAGCTCAGAAGAACTCATCCTGATATGGCAGTAAAGATCAAAGAGGAAGTTCAGAAGCAAATTGATGCAGGGTTTCTGGTGACTTCTACATATCCTCAATGGGTGGCCAATATTGTGCCCGTGCCTAAGAAAGATGGAAAAGTCCGGATGTGTGTGGACTACAGAGACTTGAATAAAGCTAGTCTGAAAGATGATTTCCCTCTACCACATATTGATATGTTGGTAGACAATACAGCTAAATTCAATGTCTTCTCATTTATGGACGGATTTTCCGGATATAATCAGATCAAGATGGCACCCGAGGATATGGAGAAGACAACATTAATCACACCTTGGGGAACATTCTGTTATCGAGTGATGCCCTTCGGTTTGAAGAACGTCGGAGCCACGTATCAACGAGCTATGACATTATTTCATGATATGATGCATAAAGAGATCGAGGTATATGTTGATGATATGATTGCAAAGTCAAGAACGGAAGTTGAACATGTAGAGCACTTGTTGAAGCTTTTTCAGCGTTTGAGGAAGTATAAGCTTCGTCTGAATCCTAACAAGTGTACATTTAGAGTCCGTTCCGGAAAATTATTGGGTTTCGTTGTCAGCGAAAGAGGTATTGAGGTTGATCCTGCAAAGGTCAAAGCAATACAAGAGATGCCTGCGCCCAAAACTGAGAAGCAAGTCCGAGGTTTACTTGGCCGCTTGAATTATATTTCCAGATTCATATCCCACATGACTGCCACATCTGCGCCCATATTCAAGCTCCTCCGGAAAGACCAGTCTCATGATTGGACCGAGGATTGCCAAAAAGCCTTTGATAGCATTAAAGAGTATTTGCCTGAGCCTCCGATTCTGTCTCCACCTATGGAAGGGAGACCATTGATTATGTATCTGACAGTTCTTGAAGACTCAATGGGTTGTGTCCTTGGTCAGCAAGATGAATCAGGAAAGAAAGAATATTCTATATACTACCTGAGTAATAAGTTCATTGATTGTGAGTCTCGATACTCAATGCTTGAGAAAACATGTTGTGCTTTGGCTTGGGCTGCTAAGCGCTTACGCCAGTATATGTTGAATCATACGACTTGGTTGATATCAAAAATGGATCCAATCAAGTATATCTTTGAGAAGCCTGATTTAACTGGGAGGATTGCCCGTTGGCAGATGTTGTTATCTGAGTATGATATTGAGTATCGAGCACAGAAGGCCATTAAAGGTAGTATCTTGGCTGACCACTTGGCACATCAACCAATCGAGGCTTATCAGTTAGTTCAGTTTGACTTCCCAAATGAGGAGATTCGGTATTTGAAAATGAAAGATTGTGATGAGCCTACGCTCGATGAAGGGCTAGAGCCTGGTTCCAGATGGAGTATGGTGTTTGATCGTGCTGTAAATCAATATGGAAATGATATTGGGGCAGTGGTTATTACTCCTCAGGGCACACATTTTCCGTTTACAGCAAGGCTAACTTTTAAATGCACGAATAATATGGCTGAGTATGAGGCATGTATTGTGGGATTGGAAGAATGCATTGATCTTAGGATCAAGCATCTCGATGTTTATGGTGATTCGGCCCTCGTTGTTAATCAGATTAAGGGTGAATGGGAAACGAATCAGCCTGGCCTCATCCCGTATAGAGATTATGCGAGGAGGATTTCAACATTCTTTACTGAGATTGACTTCCATCATATTCCTCGAGATGAGAATCGGATGGCAGATGCTCTTGCTACACTTGCTTCGATGATTATGGTTAGACTTTGGAATGAAGTTCCCAATATCACCGTGATGCGCTTGGACAGACCAGCTCGTGTATTTGCTGTAGAGGAAGTGCAAGATGATAAGCCGTGGTATTATGATATCAAGTGCTTTCTTCAGAGCCAGATTTACCCACCTGGGGCATCTGTGAAAGATAGAAAGACTTTGAGGAGATTATCAGGCAGTTTCTATCTCAATGGCGATGTGCTTTATAAGAGAAACTTTGACATGGTTCTGCTCAGATGTGTGGATAGACATGAAACAGACCTGTTAATGACTGAAGTCCATGAGGGTTCATTTGGTACTCATTCCAATGGACATGCCATGGCTAGAAAGATGTTGAGAGCAGGCTACTATTGGTTGACAATGGAGTCTGACTGCTGCAAATATGTGAAGAAATGCCATAAGTGTCAGATTTATGCGGATAAGATTCATATTCCTCCGACACTTCTGAATGTGATTTCATCACCATGGCCTTTCTCTATGTGGGGAATCGATATGATTGGCATGATAGAGCCAAAAGCGTCCAACGGTCACAGATTTATTCTGGTAGCAATTGATTAATTCACCAAATGGGTCGAAGCGACATCACATGCAAATGTGACCAAGCAGGTGGTTGTGAAGTTTATCAAAAATCAACTCATATGCCGTTATGGTGTGCCAGATAAGATTATTACTGATAATGGATCTAACTTGAACAACAAGATGATGAAAGAGTTGTGTAGCGAGTTCAAGATCGCACATCATAATTCTTCTCCTTATAGACCCAAGATGAATGGGGTTGTTGAAGCTGCTAATAAGAATATCAAGAAGATTATCCAGAAGATGGTTGTCACGTACAAAGATTGGCATGAGATGCTGTCGTTTTCTTTGCATGGATATCGTACGTCTGTTCGCACTTCAACAGGGGCAACCCCTTTCTCTCTTGTTTACGGCATGGAGGTTGTAATCCCAGTAGAGGTGGAGATCCCATCAATGAGAGCCTTGATGGAAGCCAAGTTGACTGATGCTGAATGAGTTCAGAGTCGTTATGACCAGTTGAATTTGATAGAAGAGAAGAGATTGACTGCCATGTGCCATGGTCAATTATATCAGGAAAGGATGAAGAAAGCCTTTGATAAGAAGGTCAAGCCTCGTGTGTTCCGAGAAGGTGATCTTGTGCTTAAGAAAGTCTTATCTTTTGCGCCCGATTCCAGGGGCAAGTGGACTCCAAACTATGAAGGCCCATACGTTGTTAAGAGAGCCTTTTCAGGCGGTGCGTTGATACTTACAACTATGGATGGGGAGGATTTCACTCGTCCTGTGAATTCAGATGCAGTCAAGAAATACTTCGCCTAAAAATAAAAACAAAATAGCTCGCTAAGTTGAAAACCCGAAAGGGTGGCTTAGGCAAAAATGAGCGTCTCGGTGGATTAAAAACCCGAAAGGGCGATCCAGGCAAAAGTTAGAGACATAAAAATGAATATGTATCCCGCTAGATTGAGTACCTCATCCTGAGGCAATCTAGGCAAAAATTAGGGATTTGGCAAGTAACTGCATCCTGACAAGACTTTATTCTACAAACTGTCATCCGTCAGAGATTCTCGTTCAGTCATCGTCAACCAAAGCTTCAAATACATCGGATTCAGAATTGGTGGAGAAATGGTCATTATGTTCAATGTAGCCCCTTTTCCAATATATATCACCAATTTCAAATTTGTAAAGATCCATGGAGTTTTGCCATTTGCAAACTACCATTCCATCAAATAAATTTGAACCTTTATCCAATTATTTACACTCTTATTTGTTTCTATTCAACAAATGTTTTGCATGTTTTAATTGAGAAACATCATTGTTTTTAAATAATTAGTTTTTTTTCATAACTTGTTTTTAAACAAAGTGAACATTCACAATGACAAAAGGGATACTGGGGATGTCTTCAGTGCTCTCCCAAAGATGGTATGATTCTCAACAGGGTAAGACATTTGTTCGTATTCTTGGCATGTTTGTATCCTCTTCCTGCAGAGCCTGTTTGTGGTTTTTCTCCAGAGCAGAGTGTTTGGTAAAGGTATTCAGACCTCTTTCCTCCTCAGTAGATGCGATCTCGTGGTTAGGGTAGTATTTGGGTGATCTTTAGAAGTTTCTGATTGGTGGTCGTTCCCCGTGAAGATCCATCCTCCCCTTTGATAATTTCCCCGGTGGAATGGCTTCCCCAGCGGAGCTTATCTGTGCCATGATCCTGTTCCCAATTGGAATGGTTGTTGATTCCCCTGTGAGGAAGTCTTTATTTCCTGGTAACCCTGACCCTCAGCAGATGGAATGTTCTCCACTGGGCCTGGCTTTCTCTCTTGAGATGTAGTACCAGATGTTTATTCAATCAATCGTTGGACCTGTTTGTGTTAGATATGTCAGTTCTGTCAGCATTCATCATACATAAACCACGCATATATGCATAGTTTTAACATTCAGATATTCATGTTGCATCCTTTGCCATATATCTTTGTTTGTTATCTCCTGCTAGTCGGTAATATATTCCCCAAGCAGATTGTTTGTGTCTGATCTCCCCATGAAGAGTCAACCCCATAAGCAGAAAATGTTTATCCTCTCTTCCATATTCCCCACCGAGTTATGTCCTCGTGGATGATGGTTGTTTCTGTTTCCTCCCAACACATATATTAGGATGGACCCCCCCCCCATTGAGTTATATCCTCATAGGGATGACTCTGGTTTCATTGTGTATCTCTAGTTTGTTCCTAGATTTGGCTTCTGAAGATTATCCTTGCATTTCCCCGTAGTTCGGATGAATGATTGCTCAGTAACCAGTAATTATCCATCTTTTCCACGGCGGATTCTGTGGTTTTCTACCTTTATACTGGTAGTTGTAAACCCTATTTTTATCCCCTTGGAAGAGTTAACCTCTTTGTTCATCCTAACCGATGACGGTTACTTTTCCGTGGTTTTCTACCCAGTATCTGGTAGATGTAATTCCCTCCTTGATGGTTATCCTTATCCAATATTCAGTATTGATAATCCTTCACCCTTTTTTAGTATATCTCCCGGATCATTGCCTTTGTCAATGTATCCTCAGCGAGTCATCTCTCATTTGCCGTTTGTCGGTAACGATCGTTTCTCCCTTTGATTGGATATTATTTTATACCTGGTTTTCGGTATCCCCAATGTCCTTTCTTTTCGGTCGATTTATCCTTTATTAACCCAGTAACCGGTTGTGGATAATCTTCCATGCGAGTATGTTATCTACATTCTGACGGTAATAGATAATATATCTCATGCACTCTTTGGTCGAAGTCTTTTGTTCTTCCCCAGTCGAGTAAGATTCGTACCCCCTTTGCGGAGTCGAATGCCCATCCTGTAGTCGAGTTTGCTTTTTCAGCTCTCCTTTCGGATGATGAGTGTCTTGGAAATATTCCCCAATTCACGCCTCGGTTGGTCACCTGTTATATGCCCAGTAACCGGTATCCCTGGTGTTCCTTCCCTTCTGCTCCCTATTATGACCTTTGGTCCCCTGTGGAGTCAGATTTTTCCTGAGTTGAAATATACCTTTTAGGTTTTCCTCAGATGATTTTGGATGTTTGATATATCTCACCCTTATACCGGTCTTAGATATTCATTCTCCTCGAGCATATTGTTCTCTCACCCTTATATTGGTGTTCGGATCACATGTCTCTTTGAGCTTATTACCCAGTAATCGGCAATACCTCGCCCTGGTGTTTCCCCGGAGGAGTCCTGTTTGGATGTTCCCCAACGGGGTCCCTTAGTGGATTCTCCCCATCTGAGTCCGGATTTTCATCTGAAGTATCCTTGGTGGATATTTCCGTTGTATTGGCATATTCCCTAATACATGCGCCTTTGAGTCAGCTCGGGTCTTTCCATTGATTTATTCTTTTGGAATTCTGCTCCTCAAGCTTTGAGTCGTGCCCTGCTCACACAATTTATCCCCTTTGTTATCCCCATAAGAGTCTCAGAGTCTCTATCCCATGGAGTGAATTACTCATATGGATTGTCATTTTCTCCGGATTTCTTTTTTTTTCTTTGTGGACACATATCCCCACGAAGTATTACCCTTTTTGCTTACATACATCTGCATCATGAGGTCTCTTAGGGACCAAAATTCGTCTCTTTGTTATTATTTAAGCCCATTCTACCTCGTCGAGACGAAGATTTTAACCTTCATATCTCCGGCTAGAATGACCTTAAATAGGGGCATCTGTAAGACCCCAATTTTGGCCCTAAGATCCCTCATGGCATCATAACATTGCATTTACAAAGCCTCAAGGATCATGAGCATCTTGGTTCCCTTCTCCTTTGGGTGGGACCTCTTGTGAGTGGTTTGTGATCACCAAGCATGCTTGAATTATATGTCATTGCTTTTCTCATTTTATTTACTAACCAAAAGCACAAAAATATGTCACTAACATTTCTTGTTTGTAGCTTGAGCAATCACAACGTCTAAAAGCTTCTAAGAGATCCTTTGTGCAATGATAAGGTCAAGAGGAGATGAAAGCAAGCATGGTAATGGTTCCCAAAGCTCTCATCCATCAAATATGCCTCCCAAGTATCTCAATTCATCATTTTGATCAAAGCAAGTCAAGGGGTTTGAGGTTTGTTTCCCAAGGAAACCCTAATTTATCTGTTCATCAACAATGCCTTGCTCATGAAGCAACCTCAACCCATGGTCAAATACAATCAAGGGAAGTTCTATAGTTCATAATTTCATGCATATTTGAACTTATTTTAGTGCCCTCAATCATCAATTCATCAAGATATGAGTGGTGGACTTAAGAAGTTGGTCAGTCAATTCATCTAACTATTTCGAAATACACTTAGACCTAACGTTTTATGTGTTGGTCAAATGGAGATGATACCAAGAGAAAAAATGTTCTTAAGGACAATATGAACAACTTTCATGTTCATGAAAATTTTATTTGAAGCTTGGAAGGTCATCATCCACTCCAAGACATTATAGGTCATTTTGACTGAAACCCTAATTTTGGGTCAAATTCCCAAGCACATAACTCATTCATTTTTCATGATTTTTAGGTGAGACTTAATGCATTGGAAAGCTTAAGATGTCTAATTAAAATGTTATGTTTGACAAAATTTCATAATCCCAAAATAAATACATGTGATAATGCAAAACATTATAGGTCACTTTGGACCAAATGCATTGAAATGTGAAAAAGTCCAACTTCAAGTGCCGATAACTTCTTCATCAAAAATCCAAATGATGCAAAATTTAAGTCCAAATTGATTTTTTTGAACGGATCTACAACTTAGATGTTGGAGGCTTTTCCATTTGAGGCTTTCATCATCGAAACATAAGGGCTTGAAGGTGGTTCATTTTGACAAAATTCTCAAAGGCATATTTTGTACATTAAACTTCATGGCTTATTTTCATAAAATTCCACACTCTAAATGAGTTTTTGTCCAACATAACATTTGTTCCTTATGTCAAGACCTTTCCAACCATTACCCACATGCCTATGTTTCCATTTTGAAAAAGGGATTTTCGAAGACTTGATGTTTTGTGACCATTTATGCTTTTCATCGTGAATCTTCATGCACAAGCCAATGCCTTTCAATTTACACGTCCAAAGTTGATTCATTTGAGTTCAGAATGCAAAACCATTTGATTTTGGGCCTCACATGCGCCTGTACAGGCCCATGCATGGAGGACCCAATTCTCATGCACACGGTTTTCATCACACTCTCCTTGAGCTCCAGCTATAAATAGAATGCATTGCTTCACTTGAACGGCAACCTGAAGGCGCCTGAAATGCTGCAAAATTGAATCCCTTGCCATACCTAAAGGAACAACTCCATTTTTCTCCAAATTTTCAGATCTGAAATTCAATTACATTTGGTTGAATTTTAAGATCTTAAGTTCCTAGACCTTCATCATTTGATCCATTGAAGCTTCTGTTTGCAAAAGGAACCAAAGAGAGTGACTCAATTCTTCACAATCCAAACGTTTTGCTCCACTAAAATTTGCTTCGAATCTCATCATACATTGCTCCATTTTGCCTTGATCTTGTGTTGTCTGAAGTCCTCTCTATAGAGGCATCATTATTGTGTGTTTAATTGTTGGAATCGAGCAAGTTCAGTTGAACACCACCAAACTTCCATCTCTGATTTCTCTCTTAATAGGAATCTATAGTGGAATTGAATGGCATAGGAGTGATGTACATCACTTCACATTTCGAATGGTGCCTGGATCGTGCATTTTAGTTAACATTTGAAACTCTGCATTTTTTGGTCTCCACCAGAGAAGACGGTGGCGCTGGCCATCGTCTCATTGCCAGATCAATTGTGAGCCCTTGGATCTGATCTCCAGTTTATATCATAGCCATCAGATCTTATGACTTTATTAAATGCAAGGTGTTTCTCATTGACTTGGACTCATGGTGAGCATGCGCCGCTGTGGACCATTAGATGTGCCAGGTCAATTAATGAGATTCCACCCAACGCACGTGGTTTTTCCTATTTTTCTGATTTAATCCATTTTATTTCTTTTATTTCATTTTATTTCAAAAAATCATAAATCTTTCATTTTAATTCCAAAAAATATGGGACCAATTGCATTATTTCTCTTTTAATTTCTAGTTTCTAAAAATGATTTTTAATATTTTTTATTTTATCATTTGCTATTTTTTAATAATTTTCTCTTTTCTGGTTATTTTTAATCCATTTTAAATAGTTTTTTATATTCAAAAAATACAAAAATATGTTTCTAACTTCTTTGAATGATGATGGATCTATGAAAAATATTCTCATCAATTTATTAATTGATTTGAGATTTATTTGAGATTTTAGTTCAATTAGGTTTTTTTTCTTCATTTTTAATTGATTAAAAATAGTTTCTGACTTTTAAAAATGCTGAATTTTTTTGTCAAACTTTGTTTGACCTTGTTGAACTTGGGATAATTCACTTGGACTTTTCAAAGTTGATTTGAGGTGAGTTTGAAGTTTGACCTTTCTTTAATATTTTAATTCAAGCTTTATTTTAAATATTAAAAATGCTAAAATTATTTTGTTTATTTCTTGACTTCCAATCTTCATCTCACTTCTGTTTTTTAGGGTTTGACCTTGATCTTCCCTATCTTTGGTCAATATTTGTGGATTGGCACATTCCATTTCACTTAATGCACTTTATTTTCTTCATTTCCATTATCCATCTTCTTCTTCTACTTCTTTTCTTTTTGATCAATGAGTTAAAGGTTGATAAGTTAGCATTGATTAGGGAGGTTTAATCTTCCTTGATTCAAATCTAATTCATCTTGATCAATTGATCAAGTGAATGGCTTTGCATTAAGGATAGATTGCTTCTTAAATCATGCAAAAGACTTAAACCAATACAAGATCATTTCTCATCTTCTTTTTGGCATGGCAAGTTGTTGGAACTTGGTTCACTAATCAAGACTTCTAACTTGTGTTGTTGCCTACATTATTATTGACCGGCCTAAGATAGTTGTGACTTCTACATAAGTCCAATTACGATTGCTTAACATAGCGCTAAATTTGCCTTATGGCACACTAACTACTAACACTAACCATTAACTATTAACATTTAATTCTTGCTCTTTACATTTATGCAATTTACTATTCTTGTACATATTATTCATTTGCTTTTCCCCTTTGCTCATTTGAGCACATGTTTATGTTAATGCAATTTGCCTTTTGCTCACTTGAGCACATAATTGTGTATATATTATTGTGCTTGTGTTTTGTTTTGATTGTTGTGGACCAAATGCAAAGAAATGGACAAATGGACTTAGTTTCTAGGACTCTCCCTATGCAAATTGGAGTAAAAGGACCTTAATGTGAAGATGGATTAGAAGGACCAAATCTCTAAACTCGCTCTTGTCCATTCTTGATTTACTTCATGGAACTATTGATGTGTGTGCTTTTTGTGCTAGGGAATTCTATGAGAGCTCAAATTAAAGAACCATTGCCATGTTCACCCAAAGTGAAAGATACAAGATGCATTGAGGATCTCTTAAGATACTTGTTTGATTGTTGCTTGAGCTTACTATTATTTTGCTTGCATATTCCAAAGGATGGGAGCTACTTGGATCATCAATATGATCTCAAGAGAGGAACTCCATTTGTGGTCTTGTTTCTTATCCCTTATCTCTTGTATGATTAGGACTTTAGCCATTCTTCTTCTTCCCTCCACTCTAACACAAACCAAAACTTTTGTGCAAACTGTAAGACCCCAATTTTGTCCCTAAGATCCCTCATGGCATCATAACATTGCACTTGCATTGCCTCAAGGATCATTAGCATCTTGGTTCCCTTTGCCGTTGGGTGGGACCTCCTGTGAGTGGTTTGAGATCACCAAGCATGCTTGAATTGTATATTATTACTTTTCTCATTTTATTTACTAACCAAAAGCACAAAAATATGTCACTAACATCTTTTGTTTGTAGCTTGAGCAATCACAAGGTCCAAAGCTTCTAGGAGATCATTGGTACAAAGACATGGTCAAGAGGAGATGAAAACAAGCATGGTAATGGTTCCCAAAGCTCTCATCCATCAAATATGCCTCCCTAGTACCTCAATGCATCATTTTGATCAAAGCAAGTCAAAGCGTTTGAGGTCTTGTTCTTCAAGGAAACCCTAATTCATTTGTGCATCACAATGCCTTGCTCATGAAGCAACCTCAGCCCATGGTCAAATATAATCAAGGTAAGTTATTTAACTCATTATTTCATGCATATGTGAACTTATTTAAGTGTCCTCAATCATAAATTCATCAAGATATAGGTTGTGGACTTGAGAAGTTGATCAGTCAATTCATCTGACTATTTTGAAATGCACTGAGACCTAACTTTTGATGTGTTGGTCAAATGTAGATGATTCCAAAAGCAAAAGTGTTCTTAAGGACAATATGAACAACTTTCATATTCATCAAAATTTGATTTTAATCTTGGAAGGTCATCATCCATTCCAAAACATTATAGGTCATTTTGACTGAAACCCTAATTTTGGGTCAACTTCCCAAGGACACAACGCATTCATTTTCTATGATTTTGAGGTGGGATAAAATGAATTGGAAAGCTTAAGATGTCTACTTCAAATGTTATGTTGAGCAAAATTTCAAAATCTCAAAGGAAATACATGTGATAATGCAAGACATTATAGGTCCTTTTTAACCAAATGCATTGAAAGTCAAAAAAGTCCAACTTCAAGTGCCCATAACGCTTTCATCAAAAATCCAATTGATGAAAAATTTAAGTCCATTTTGATTGTGTTGAAAAGATCTACAACTTCGATGTTGGAGGTTTTTCCATTTTAGGCTTGCATCATCAAAGGGGCTTGAAAATTGGCCAATTTTAGAAACCTTGCCTTGACATGTCATGCACCTTGCACTTTATACTCAAATTTCATAAATTTCCACACTTCAAATGTATTTTTGCCCAACATAACAATTGTTCCTTACACCAAGACCTTTCCAACCATTACTCACATGATCATGTTTGGATTTTTTCATTGGGACTTTCAAAGAGATGAATGTTTAGGTACAAATGAGGATTTCACTTGAAATCTTGGTACATAAGCAACTGCCTTGCAAGTCACACGTCCAATTTCATTTGGCTGATGCTCAGAATTCATTTGGCATTGTTTTTGGGCCTTGTGCATGATCATGCAAGCCCATGCAATGAAGCTCCACATGCCATGCACACAGATTAATCACATTCTCCTTGCCACTTCCTCTATAAATAGAGACCTCATTCCATTCATTTCACACACCTGATTCAACCTGAAATGATGCAGAATTCTCTCCAGAGCCATCACTAAAGAAGCAATTTCATTTTTCTCAAATTTTTCAGATCTAAAATTCAACTTCATCTGGTTGAATTCTTAGATCTAATGCTTCTAAACCTTCATCATTCATCTCATTGAACTTCTATTTTGGTAAAGCAAGCAAAGAATCAAGTCCAATTCTCCAGAAATCAAGCTTACTCTTCAACTGGTATTTTCTTCGAATCTCTCATTTCTGTGATCTATTTGCTTGGCCAAAATGTTTTCTGAAGTCTTCACTTGAGAGTCAAGCTAGTGGTAGCTTCAATTTTTCTTTTCCTTGATCTGCATTTTGCATACCTGAATCTTCCACCTCAGATTTCTCCATTTATATGAATCTTGAGTGTGATTCAAGGTTACAGGGGTGATGTACATCACCCCAGCTTCATTTTGGTATAAGGATCGTGCATTTTCATTAAGGTTTGAAAACCTGCAAAATTGACTGGAATCTGGAGGCTCACCGGAGAAGAAGGTGGCTTCGGTGGCCGCCTGTTGCCAGTTTGAATTTTGGCCATCGGATGTGTTTCCCAGATCGAATCCTGACCATTGCTTATTATGACTTTTCTTTGGTTTCCATGTGATTGCATTGACCGTGGATTACCATGAGCGCGCTCTTCTAGATCCTTGGATCTGCCAGCTCAATTAATGAGCTCAGATCCAAGGGCTCTCGTTTTTTCCAATTTCTAATTTCTGTTTTTATTTTCTTAAATTCCATTTTATTTCAAAAATCAATATCTCTTTCATTTTTAATCCAAAAATTATGGGACCAATTGCATTATTTCCCAAATAATTTCTAATTTCTATTTCTGATTTTTAATATTTTTTATTTTGTCATTTGATATTTTTTGTGAATTTTCCCTTTTCTGGTTATTTTTAATTCATTTTAAATAGTTTTTGATATTCAAAAAAATACAAAAATATTTTCCTAACCTATTTGAATGATGATGGATCTATGAAAAATATTCTCATCAATTTTCAAATTGATTTGAGATTTATTTGAGATTTTAGTTCAATTAGGTTATTTTTATTCATTTTTTAATTGATTAAAAATAGTTTCTGACTTTTAAAAATGCTGAAATTTTTTCTCAAACTTTGTTTGACCTTGTTGAACTTGGGATAAATTACTTGGATCTTTCAAGGTTGATTTGAAGTAATTTTGAAGTTTGACCTTTCCATTATTTTAATTCAAGTTTAATTTTAAATATTAGAAAATGCCAAAAATAGTTTATTCATTTCTTGACTCCCAATCTTCATCTCACTTCTGTTTTTTATTGTTTGACCTTCACTTTCAATGTTATTGGTCAACATATGAGGATTGGTACATTGTATTCCATTTTAATGCACTTTAATTTTGCTATTTTCATTTCTCTTATTCATCTTCTCCTTTTTCTTCTTCTACTTCTTTTCTTCTTGATCAATGAGTTGAAGGTTGATAAGTTAGCATTGGTTAGGGAGATTTAATCTTCCTTGATTCAAATCTAATTCATCTTGATCAATTGATCAAGTGAATGGCTTTGCATTAAGGATAGGTTGTCTTCTAAATCATGCAAAAGGCTTAAACCAATACAAGATCAATTCTCATTTTCTTTTTGGCATGGCAAGTTGTTGGAACTTGGTTCTCTAATCAAGACTTCTAACTTGTGTTGTTGCCTACATTATTATTGACCGGCCTCAGATAGTTGTGACTTCTACATAAGTTCAATTACGATTGCTTAACATAGCGTTAAATTTGCCTTATGGCACACTAACTACTAACACTAACTATTAACGATTAACATTTAATTTATGCAATTTACTTTTATGCAATTTACTATTCTTGCACATATTATCCATTTGCTTTTCTCTTTGCTCACTTGAGCACATGTTTATGTTAATGCCATTTTCCTTTTGCTCACTTGAGCACATAATTGTGTATATATTATTTTGCTTGTGTTTTTGTTTTGATTGTTGTTGACCAAATGCAAAGAAATGGAGAATTGGACTTAGATTCTAGGACCTTCCTTATGCAAAATTGGAGTAAAAGGATCTTAATGATGAAGATGGATTGGAAGGACCAAATCTCTAAACTTACTCTTGTCCATTCTTGTTTTACTTCATGGAACTTTTGATGTGTGTGCTTTTGTGCTAGGAGTTTCCATTTGAGCTTAATTGGAGGACCATTGCCATGTTCATCCAAGTGGAAGATACAAGATACATTGAGGATCTTTTAAGAGACTTGTTTGATTGCTTATGCTTTGTGGTTGCTTATTCCAAAGGATGGGAGCTACTTGGATCATCAATATGATCTCAAGAGAGGGACTCCATTGTGGTTTTGATTCTTCATCCCTTCTCTTTTTGTCTTACTTAGGACTTAGCCCTTCTTCTTCTTCTCCCACTCTAACCCAAGCCAAAACTTTTTGTGCAAATATTTAACCATTGTTTTCAAACATTAGAAACCTAAGCCTTATGCTTTTGATTTTCAAACTTTCTTTTCATAACACTTATTTTGAGTTGAACCATTAAGTCAACTCTGACCATTTTTGTATATACTCCTAATTGGTAAATATAACTCATTCAAATGCCTTTTGTGGTTCCAATGACCACTTTCTTAATCAAAAATCTTTCATAACCTTTAGCTATTAGGTTTGAGTTATCCTTGTGGTAGATGTAATACTCACCTATATCCTTAGTGATGGACAATAAGTCTTCCAATGCTTATTATAGGGTTAACCCCTCACTAGCATGTTGAAGCTATCCTCACATGGTGGATTTGTGGTTTGGTTGAGTTTTCTCCCTTTGATAACAAAAGACCTTAAGGCTTTTGGACCAATCAATTCACCAACTTATTTTGAGATTTTTACCCCGAACTACGAGGTTTTGATCCTAATCTTTTTATAAGATGGTACGTAGGCAATGGGTTTATCCATCCAAACACAAAATGTAAATAACTTGTATATTCTCTTCTCACCACTTCAATCATGTTTGCACAAATAATTTTTCACAAAACAACAACCTTTGCAACAAGTATGAAAAGGGCTCCCTAGGAGTACCTAGGATGTTTTGGGTGCCTAACACCTTCCCATCGCATAACCAACCCCCTTACCCAGATCTTTGTTCTCTTTTATTAATTTTTGTTAAAACTTTTAGGTTTTTGTTCGCTTTCTAACCATTCCTTTGGATAAATAGAAGTGCGGTGGCGACTCTACTTGTATGATTTACCTTGGATTTAGTCAATATCTCTAATGGTAACGAATACCCCGCTACAAAAAAGTGGTGACTCTGCTGGGGAAACATTTGCCTAGTGGGTCTTGCCAACTTTTCATGCTTGTTGTATTGTGTTTGTTTTGTGACATATTTTTGTGCAATTTGGGATTACTGTATTGTATGTAATGATTGATTTGCTTGATATTAATTCCTTGTATGCTTGGTGATCTTTGTGAGATGAGTTCTATACCCGGACTCGAGTGCACTTAGGATAGGAGAATGGCGTAGTCTTGTTGACTTGTGTGGAGTTATTCCTTAGCAAGTTAACTTGCAAGTCCATTCACTTGGTGGAGGTTTTATTGGGATCAATAATGTCACACAAGTAAGTTGTGGTTAGACATTACTCTTTCCAATATAGACCTTAGAAGCCAAGGACCTTAGTTTACCAAGCCCATCTTGGCCTATTTTTAGGATGTAGTGCAGAAGTCGTTCAAGTGTAATATTTGATACGATTGTTACGCGATACTACACTCATAAGAGTCTCTCTTGAGAATATTTTTGGAATACGAGTAGTCGTTTATCCGATAATATCCGAAAGATGGGATGATGACTATGGGAACCTCTTGTAGAACATGTTTGGCAGGTAAACCCTAGTACACTCCCTTTGGGGTGGTTCTTAACCTAAACCCCATGCTCGTGACTTGCAACAAACCCTTGATTCATGGTTGATCCGTTCATGTATCCTTAATATCAATGGAACTTGGGTGTTGATAAGGTGTAAGCCATAATCCACCAAAATGGATGATTGATATTAAGGATAACATGATCCATCCAATGACCTTTGTTTGGTGTGCTTTGCTTGATCCTTGAGTGTGATTGTTGCATTCATGCATTCATGCACTCATTTTCATCCATATCATCAATATTGAAGAAAATTTTCAAGGAACTTAAGGGGTTTATTTGCAAATTTTCAGACATGGAAAGACAAAGAAGGAATACAAAGAAGTACAGCTTCAAACAACCAGATTTGAAAGAGTTAAGGAATCTGACATCCTATTTATTAGATCCTTTGGGTTTCAAAGCTCGTTTTGGGAAGCTTCTTCCTCTTCTGACTACTCAGGTGGATGAAGGGTTGATGAGTGTGTTGGTGCAGTTTTATGATCCCTTGTACCGTTACTTCATGTTTCCGGATTTCCAGCTTTTACCTACGCTTGAGGAGTATGCCTATCTTGTGGGTATACCTATTCTAGACCAGTTGTCGTTCAGTGGCTTGGAGAGTATTCCTACTTCTCAAGAGATAGCTGACATGTTGCACATACATGAATCTCTGGTTGGTGCTCATATGACTACCAAAGGTGGAATTCAAGGTCTCCCTTCTGAGTTCCTCATTGCTCAAGCTACTATCTATGGGAAGGCCATGAGTGAGGATGCCTTTGAAGCCATATTTGTACTTCTCATCTATGGATTGGTATTGTTCCCCAACATCGACAAGTTTGTGGATGTGAACGCTATTAGGATCTTTTCTACTCTTAATCCCGTTCCGACTCTGTTGGGTGATACCTATTTCTCTTTGCATATAAGGAATGCAAAGGGTGGTGGTGCCATTGTGTGTTGTTTGCCTCTGTTGTATAAGTGGTTTATTTCTCACTTACCGCAGACGGTCGCCTTCAAGGAGAATAAGGGATGTCTACGGTGGTCCACGAGACTTATGTCTCTCACTAATGATGATATCTCTTGGTACAACCGTGTGTATGATGGTGTGCAGATATCGACTCTTGTGGTGAATTCTCCAATGTACCTCTTCTTGGTACATGTGGTGGGATTAACTACAACCCTGTTTTAGCCCGTCGTCAGCTTGGGTTCCCCTTAAAGGATAAACCTAATAACATTCTGTTAGAGGGTGTGTTCTTTCAGGAGGGTAAAGATCCCCAATGCTTGAAGGGCAGAATGGTCCACGCCTGGCGCAAGATTCATAGGAAAGGAAGGAAAGAGTTGGGTCCTAAGAATTGTGTCGCTTTGGAGCCTTATACTACTTGGGTTAGGAAGAGAGCTTCTGAGTATCTCATGCCTTACGAGTATCCGAGACCTACACCTTTGGTTATGGCTGGGCCTTCAACCCTTCCTAACCAAGGAGTAGATGAGTTGAGGGACGAAGACCGATCACGTGCTTGGATCCGTGAACGCGAAGAGTTGCTTCAACAGATTAAGGAGAAGGATGCTTTGATAGAGTTCCTCGAACATTAGGTTATTGATGATCCTGATGATGCATGAACTTCTCTACTTCCTCAGTCTTCCATGTTTTGGAAGAGGAAGTATGATCGACTTGCCAAAGAGAAGGCGGATATGGAGGCAGCCTACGAGAGGGAGGTGAAGAGACTTCGCGCATCCTATCTTCCTGTGTCCCGAGCTTTAGATGATTGTTTCTAGGGATCCATAGGATGATTATTTTCCTTTTCTTTTGTATATGATTGACAATGATGTACTTCTTTTCCCTGATATTATTTTATGAGATATTTCCATATGTGATAAATGTTTAATATTTCCAAAATTTGCAAATAAAACCTTAGAGCTCCTTTGAAATAAAAACAAATCATATGCACAAGCATCGCATGCATCATGTGCATAAGCAGGTTTTGTTCCCGGCTTCTTGTCCTGTGGTCTAACTTTGTGTTCTTCATTTATTTTGAAGACAAGCTGACTCATCGGTACTACACTAGAGCCAACATTTCAAGACTGATGGATCATCTGGAGCAAGAGAACCATGAGCTGAAAGAGGAAGTGGCTAGACTGAGTGCCTTGACGGAATCATTCTTGGCTGCCCAAAGCCAGTCCTCTCCGACGCCTTCAACTCCTCCCCAGAGGACAGTCATCTCTGAGATTGTCTCCTCAACTGTGCCTGCAGCCAATGCATATTTTGCTCCAGCGGCCATGCCATCCGGATTCCCGTGGGGGATGCCTCCCAATTTTATGCCTGAGGGTCCTGCTCCAACCTTTGCTTCTATGCCGGCATCTAGCCCGGTCCTTGTTGTTCCTCCTCCTGTCGTGCATACTATACACAGAGTAGACGACACCATTTATCATTCTGAGCCGTCTGAAGGCCCAGATGTCTATGAGAAGATGGACGCTATGAACGATCAATTTCTTGAGCCTCGCAAGGAATTGAAAACTCTCAGAGGAAAGGATCTTTTCGGCAAGTCTGTTGCCGAACTGTGCTTGGTCCCCAATGTGAAGATCCCTGTGAAATTCAAGTTCTCTGACTTTGAAAAATACAAGGGAAATACTTGTCCTCTCAGCCACCTGGTCATGTATGCCAGGAAGATGTCAACTCAGACCGACAATGATCAGTTACTCATTCACTACTTTTAGGACAGTTTGTCCGGTGCCACTCTGCGTTGGTATATGGGTTTAGACAGCGCGAACACCCGATCCTTCAACGACCTTGGCGATCCCTTTGTCAAGCAGTACAAGTACAATGTGGATATGGCTCCCGATTAGGATCAATTGAGGGCCATGTGCCAGAAGGACAAGGAAACATTCAAAGAGTATGCCCAGAGGTGGCGAGAGGTGGCAGCACAGATCGTGCCTCCGCTAGAAGAGAAAGAGATGACTAAGATATTTTTAAAGACCTTAAGTTCTTTTTATTATGAGCGGATGATTACTAGCGCTCCTTCTGACTTCACCGAGATGGTGAATATGGGGATGCGTCTAGAAGAAGGGGTTAGAGAAGGACGTTTAACCAGAGAAGAAGGCTCTTCTGCCAAACGTTATGGGGCGTTTGCAAAGAAGAAAGATGGAGAGGCACATGTTGTGACCTCCCATGTGAAACCAAGAAGACCCTCGGTGAGGAGGAAGACCGTGCGTCCCGCCGGTAACCAGTACCAGGTGGCTCATATAGTACCTGTTTTCAGAGACAATCAGCAGTATCAGCAACACAACAACAATCAGCAACCACATCCGCAACAGCACCGACCGCAGCAGCAGGCCTATCAGCCTCGAAACAATAATCAAACCAGCACGAGTTACGAGAGGAAAAAGGTCACCTTTGATCCTATTCCAATAACGTATGCATAATTATATCCCTCTTTGATAGAGAGGAAGTTGATTACTCTGAGAGACCCACCGGCTATACCTGCTAACCCCCAGTGGTGGTATAAGCCCGAGTTACACTATGTCTACCATTCTGGTGCTCCCGGCCACGACATGGAGAATTGTTACCCTTTGAAGACCAAGGTTCAAGACCTTGTGAGGTGTGGCATTCTGTGTTTTGAGGACTTAGGTCCTAATATGAAGAAGAACCCATTGCCCGAGCATGGGAAATCTGTCAACATGGTCCAGGGCTGCCCTGGCAAGTTCAAAGTCAAATATGTCAGTCATATTCGACAGTCTCTTGTCGAGATGCATCGTTTGCTATGTGATTACAGTCATTATGAGCACGGCCATGATAGATGCCGAGTATGCTCTGTTAACCGATTGGGTTGTCGCCAGGTGCGCAAGGATATTCAGGAAATGCTGGATGAAGGAGTCATTGATATTCTTCATAATAGGAATGTTGACGAATATGAGCCTGAGGTCAACGTAATTTCCCCAGTATTCTGGATGCCCGAGCCTATTATCATCAAGTATGATGGTAGCAAGCAGAAGGCTTCTCCTGTTCTTATCATTAAGCCGGCCGGACCAGTACCATACTCTTCCGAAAAAGCAATCCCCTATCGTTACAACGCTGTTGCTGTAGAAGATGGGAAAGAAGTTTCCTTACCATCTTCCTCTGTTGTTAACATTGCGGATGTTAGTGGTTTGACCCGCAGCGGTCGTGTGTTTTCAGCACCTCCCAAGCCCCAGGCTAATGCTGATTTTATTGAACGCCCGATTAGGAATGCTGTGAGCACTCCGAATCCGGCACCTGTTGTTAAACCCTCCTCTACATTGATAACTCCTACTTCTGTTGGTCCGAGCGGAAATATGAAAGAAGACTGTGATGAGATGCTGAGGCTCATAAAGAGAAGTGAGTACAATGTGGTAGACCAACTTCTACAAACGTCATCCAAAATATCTGTGTTATCATTGCTTCAGAATTCAGAACCACACCGAGAGGCTTTGCAGAAGGTATTGGATATGGCATATGTAGATCATGATGTCACAATAGAACAATTCGATAGTATTGTTGCAAATATTACTGCTTGTAACAATTTGAGTTTCTGTGACTCTGATCTCCCTGAGGAGGGAAGAGACCACAACTTGGCTTTACACATATCTATGAATTGCAAAGACGACAGCATGTCCAATGTGCTGGTGGACATTGGGTTATCACTAAATGTATTGCCAAAAACCACTCTCTCAAAGTTGTCATATCAAGGGCCTCCCATAAGGCAGAGTGGAATAGTTGTGAAGGCTTTCGATGGATCTCACAAAACTGTGATTGGGGAAGTTGATCTCCCAATCAAAATTGGACCAAGTGATTTCCAGATTACCTTCCAGGTTATGGATATCCACCCATCGTATAGTTGTCTCTTAGGCAGACCATGGATTCACGAGGCAGGCGCCGTGACATCCACCCTACACCAGAAACTGAAATTTGTGAAAAATAAGAAGTTGGTAGTGGTAGGGGTAGAAAAGGCTCTCCTGGTTAGCCACTTGTCTTCCATCTCATATATAGATGCTGAGGATGAAGTTGGAACTCCTTTCCAAGCTTTATCTATAGCTGAGCCTATTGAGAAGAGAACTCCTTCATTTGCTTCCTACAAAGATGCAAAGTTGGCCATTGAGTGTGGTGCAACTGCTGGTTTAGGAAAAATGATTGAGCTAGAAGACAATAAGTCTCGGGCTGGCATAGGCTTTTCTTCTGGGGTTTTCAACACTAAAGGGTTGTTCAAGAGTGGAGGTTTCATCCACACCGGTCAGGATGAAGAAGCTGCTGCTGTCTTGGAAGAAGATACAGAGGATTCTGGCAATTTCATCATCCCTAGAGGGGTCTGCAATAATTGGTTCGCTGTGGATATTCCTATAGTCATCCATAAGTCAACGTAATGATCACTTTGTTTAAAAACCCTTCTCCCACGCCAAAAGGAGGAGTGATGACATTGTTGGCACATAAATACAATGATATTTTCATTCAATAAATTCATGTTAAATGTTTGTTTTTCCAATTATTTTCCCTTTTCGTTTTTGCATGAAATTGGTGATCACATAAAACCTAAAAAATAAAATAAAATCAATCTTTTCATCTGCATAATGATTTGCCTCGTTTGATTTCTAAAAAGCTTTTCATATCCAAAATCATTATGCAGGTTGATCAAACCCATTGAACATAATGATCCAACACCATCTCCCAATTTTGAGTTCCCTGTATTTTAGGCGGAAGAAGATGATGTTGAAGAGATTCCTGACGAGATTACCCGTCTACTTGAGCATGAAGAGAAGATCATTCAGCCGCATCTCGAGAATCTGGAAACAGTCAAGTTGGGGTCTGAGGATTGTGTTCGTGAAGTGAAGATTGGGGCCCTCCTTGAAGAAGCTGTTAAGAAAAGGTTGATTGAATTGCTACGAGAATATGTCGACGTCTTCGCTTGGTCGTATGAAGACATGCCAGGTCTAGATACTGATATTGTGCAACATTTCCTACCTTTGAAGCCTGAGTGTGTGCCTGTAAAGCAGAAGCTCAAAAGAACTCATCCTGATATGGCAATGAAGATCAAAGAGGAGGTTCAGCAACAAATTGATGCGGGGTTTCTGGTGACTTCTACATATCCTCAATGGGTGGCCAATATTGTACCCATGCCTAAGAAAGATGGAAAAGTCCGGATGTGTGTGGACTATAGAGACTTGAATAAAGCTAGTCCGAAAGATGATTTTCCTCTACCACACATTGATATGTTGGTAGACAATACAACTAAATTCAATGTCTTCTCATTTATAAATGGATTTTCCGGATATAACCAGATCAAGATGGCACCCGAGGATATGGAGAAGACAACATTCATCACACCTTGGGGAACATTTTGTTATCGAGTGATGCCCTTCGGTTTGAAGAACGCCGGAGCCACGTATCAACGAGCTATGACCACCTTGTTTCATGATATGATGCACAAGGAGATTGAGGTATATGTCGACGATATGATTGCTAAGTCAAGAACGGAAGTTGAACATGTAGAGCACTTGTTGAAGCTTTTTCAACGTTTGAGAAAGTACAAGCTCCGTCTGAACCCCAACAAGTGTACATTTGGAGTCCGTTCCGGCAAGTTATTGGGCTTTATCGTCAGTGAAAGAGGTATTGAGGTTGATCTCGCAAAGGTCAAAGCAATACAAGAGATGCATGCGCCCAAAACTGAGAAGCAAGTCCGAGGTTTTCTTGGCCGCTTGAATTATATTTCCAGATTCATATCCCACATGACTGCCACATGTGCGCCGATATTTAAGCTCCTCCAGAAAGATCAGTCTCATGATTGGATCGAGGATTTCCAGAAAGCTTTCGACAGTATTAAAGAGTATCTGTCTGACCCTCCGATCCTGTCTCCGCCCGTGGAAGGAAGACCTTTGATCATGTATCTGACTGTTCTTGAAGACTCAATGGGTTGTGTCCTGGGTCAGCAAGACGAATCAGGAAAGAAGGAGTATGTTATTTACTACCTGAGTAAGAAGTTCACTGATTGTGAGTCTCGATACTCAATGCTTGAGAAGACATGCTGTGCTTTGGCTTGGGCTGCTAAGCGCTTATGCCAGTATATGATAAATCATACGACTTGGTTGATATCCAGAATGGATCCAATCAAGTATCTCTTCGAGAAGCCTGCTTTAACAGGGAGGATTGCCCATTGGCAGATGTTGTTATCTGAGTATGATATTGAGTATCGAGCTCAGAAGGCTATTAAAGGTAATATCCTGGCTGACCACTTGGCACATCAGCCGATCGAGGATTATCAGTCAGTTCAGTATGACTTCCCAGATGAGGAGATTTTGTATTTGACAATGAAAGATTGCGATGAGCCTACACTCGATGAAGGGCCAGAGCCTGGTTCCAAATGGAGTATGGTGTTTGATGGCGCTGTAAATCAGTATGGAAATGGCATTGGGGCAGTGATTATTACTCCTCAGGGCACACATATTCCTTTTACAGCAAGGCTAACTTTCAAATGCACGAATAATATGGCTGAGTATGAGGCCTGTATTATGGGATTGGAGGAGTGCATTGATCTAAGGATCAAGCATCTTGATGTATATGGTGATTCGGCCCTCGTTGTTAATCAAATTAAGGGTGAATGGGAAACGAATCAGCCGGGTCTCATTCCATATGGAGATTATGCGAGGAGGATTTCAACGTTCTTTACTGAGGTTGACTTCCATCATATTCCTCGAGATGAGAATCGGATGGCAGATGCTCTTGCTACACTTGCTTCGATGATTATGGTTAAACTTTCGAATGAAGTCCCCAATATCACTGTGATGCGCTTGGACAGACCAGCTCATGTATTTGCAGTAGAAGAAGCGAAAGATGATAAGCCATGGTATTATGACATCAAGTGTTTCCTTCAGAGCCAGATTTACCCGCCTGGGGCATCTGTGAAAGATAGGAAGACTTTGAGGAGATTGTCAGGAGTTTCTACCTCAATGGCGAAGTGCTTTATAAGAGAAATTTTGACATGGTTCTTCTCAGATGCGTGGATAGACACGAAGCAGACCTGTTAATGACTGAGGTCCATGAAGGTTCATTTGGTACTCATTCCAATGGACACGCCATGGCTAGAAAGATATTGAGAGCAGGCTACTATTGGCTGACAATGGAGTCTGACTGCTGCAAATATGTAAAGAAATGCCATAAGTGTCAGATTTACGCGGATAAGATTCATATTCCTCTGACACTTCTGAATGTGATTTCATCACCTTGGCCTTTCTCCATGTGGGGAATTGTAATGATTGGCATGATAGAGCCCAAAGCGTCTGACGGACACAGCTTTATTCTCGTAGCAATTGATTACTTCACCAAGTGGGTTGAGGCGGCATCGTATGCAAATGTGACCAGGCAGGTGGTCGTGAAGTTTATCAAGAATCAACTCATATGCCGCTAGGGTGTGCCAGATAAGATCATTACTGATAATGGATCTAACTTGAACAACAAAATGATGAAAGAGCTATGTAGTGAGTTCAAGATCGCGCATCATAATTCTTCTCCTTACAGACCCAAGATGAATGGGGCTGTTGAAGCTGCTAACAAGAATATCAAGAAGATTATCCAGAAGATGGTTGTCACGTATAAGGATTGGCATGAGATGTTGTCGTTTGCTTTACATGGATATCGTACGTCTGTCCGCACTTCAAAAGGGGCAACCCCTTTCTCTCTTGTTTATGGCATGGAGGTTGTACTCCCAGTAGAGGTGGAGATCCCATCAATGAGAGTCTTGATGGAAGCCAAGTTGACTGATGTTGAATGGGTTCAGAGTCGTTATGACCAACTGAATTTGATAGAAGAAAAGAGATTGACTGCCATGTGCCACGGTCAGTTATATCAGCAGAGAATGAAGAAATCTTTTGATAAGAAGGTCAAGCCTCGTGTGTTCCGAGAAGGTGACCTTGTGCTCAAGAAAGTCTTGTCTTTCGCGCTCGATTCCAGGGGCAAGTGGACTCCAAACTATGAAGGTCCATATGTTGTTAAGAGAGCCTTTTCAGGCGGTGCATTGATACTTACAACTATGGATGGGGAGGATTTCACTCGTCCTATGAATTCAGATGCAGTCAAGAAATACTTCGCCTAAAAATAAAAACAGAATAGCTCGATAAGTTGAAAACCCGAAAGGGCGGCTTAGGCAAAAAATGAGTGTCTCGGTGGATTGAAAACCCGAAAGGGCGATCCAGGCAAAAGTTAGAGACATAAAAAAAATGAATATTTGTATCCCGCTAGATTGAGTACCCTACCCTGGGGCAATCTAGGCAAAAATTAGGGGTTTGGAAAGTAACTGCGTCCTGACAAGACTTCATTCTACAACTTTCATCCGTCAGAGATTCTTGCTCATTCGTCATCAACCAAAGCTTCAAATACATCGGATTCAGAATTGGTGGAGAAATGGTCATTATGTTCAATGTAGCCCTTTTCCAATATATATCACCAATTTCAAATTTGTAAAGATCTATGGAGTCTTGCCATTTGCAGACTACCATTCCATCAAATAAATTTGAGCCTGTTATCCAATTATTTGCACTCTTATTTGTTTCTATTCAACAAACGTTTTGCATGCTTTTAATTGAGAAAATATCATTGTTTTGAAAAATTGAATTTTTCATAACTTATTTTTAAACAAGGTGAACATTCACAATGATGAAAAGAATACTTAGGAGATCCTCAGTGCTCTCCCAAGGATGGTATGATCTCCAACAGGGTAAGACATTTGTTCATATTCCTGGCATGACTGTACTTTCTTCCTCTGAAGCCCTGAGTGGTATGCTTGTTGAGATGTTCACCACTCTCCCCTTTAGCGGAGTAGCAACCTTTCCTCCTTAGCAGATGTGATCCCCTTGGTGGGTACGGTACTTGGTGGCTGATTCCCAGGATCCCTTTATCCCTCGGATAGATTCCCCAGTAGAGTTGCTTATGTGGCGGAAGTGATCCCCTTATAAACTCTTTTCCCCAGCTGTGACCGGTGAGTCCTCCCCTGCAGAGATTTCTTTGCATCCTGGTATCTCTGATTCCCGGAAGATTGGATACTCTCTGGTGATTTTGGATTTCTCTCTTGAGATGTAATACCGGATGTTTGCGTGCTGATTCCTGTGAAGCCTGTTTGTGTTAGAAATGTCTGTTTGTCAGCATTCATCATACATAAATTACGCATGTGTGCATATAATTTTTCAACACTCGGATGTTCATATTGCATTTTTTTCCATATATCTTTTGTTTGTTATCCGCTGCTAGTTGGTAATACATTCCCCAAGCAGATGTCGGTGGCTGATCCCTCAATATAGAGAGTCAGCCCATTAAGCAGAAAGTGTTTATCTTTCCTTCCGCATTCCCCACTGAGTTATATCCTCGTGGACGATGGTTGTTTCGCTTCCTCCCAACACATATATTGGGATGGGTTCCCCTATTGAGTTATATCCTCACTAGGACGAGTCTTGATTTAGTTTGCCTCTTTGGTTTGATCCTAAATTGGCCTCTTGTGGCTGTTTCCTGTGTTTCCCCATGGTATAAATGAATAATTGCTCAGTAATCGGTAATCATTCATCTTATCCCCGGCGGAGTCTGTGGTTTACTACCCTTATACTGGTAGTTGTAAACTCTATTTTCTCTCCTTTGCATAGTTAACCTTTTTGTTCATCCTAAGTTGATGACGGTTACTTTTCCGTGGTTTTCTACCTAGTATCCGGTAGATGTAATCCCCTCCTTGACGGTTATCATTATCCAATATTCGGTATTGATATTCCCTCCTTCTTTTGGATAATTGATCTGATTAGACAATTTATCCCCAGCAAGTCATCTTTCATATCGGTTGTCGGTAATGTTTGTTGCTCCCCTTGATTGGTCATCATTATATACCTAGTTTTGGTATCCCGATGCCTTTCTCTTTGTCGGTCGATTTATCCTTTGTTAACCCAGTAACCGGTTGTGGATAATCTTCCATGCGAGTGTATTATCTATGTTTTGACGGTAATAGATAATATACCTCATGCACTCATTGGTCGAAGCTTTTGTTCTTCCCCAGTCGAGTAAGATTCGTATCCCTGTTTTGGAATCGAATGTCCATCCCTTAATCGAGTTTGCTTTTGCCCTCTTTTTGGATGATGAGTGTCTTGGGAATGTTCCCCAATTCACGCTTTGGTTGGTCACCTATTATATGCCCAGTAATCGGTATCCCTGGTGTTCCTTCCTTCTGCTCCCTATTATGACTTTTTATCCCCTGTGGAGTCAGATTTTCCTGAGTTGAATTATACCTTTCTAGGTCTTCCTCAGATGATTTGGTTGATTGATATCTCTCACCCTTATACCGGTCTTAGATATTCATTCTTCCCGAGCATGTTATTCTCTCACCTTTATACCGGTGTTCAGATCACACGTCTCTTTGAGCTTATTACCCAGTAACCGGTAATACCTCATCCTGTTGCTTCCCCAGTGAGATCCCTTAGTGGATTATCCTCACCTGAGTCCGGATTTTTATCCGAAGTATCCATTATGGATAATGTTGTTGTGTTGGCATATTCCCCAACACATGCACCTTCGAGTCAGCTCGAGTCTTTCCATTGGATTTACTCCCTTTGGAATCCTGTTCCCCAAGTTTTGAGTCGTGACCTGCTCACGCGTTTTCACCCTTTACTCCCCCAGAGTCTCTATCTCCCTAGTGAGTTTATTACTCCTATGGATTGTCGATTTCTCCGGATTTCTTTTCTTCTTTTGTGGACACATATCCCTACAAAGTTTGTACTATTTGCATGCATACATCTGCATCATGAGGTCTCTTAGGGACCAAAATTCGTCTCTTTGTTATTATTTAAGCCCATTCTACCCCGTCGAGACGAAGATTTTAACCTTCACTTCTCCGGTTAGAATGACCTTAAATAGGGGCATCTGTAAGACCCTAATTTTGTCCCTAAGATTGAAGGAGAATAGCCATCCAAGGCGCAGCGGAATTTAAAAATTTCTCCATTTAGTGATCCTTACGAATAGGCATGATCAGTGATAAAATCGTTACCTCTTGTGGCGATTCAAACCTTTGGTGCAGATCTCTGATAATGATCAAAACCTTTGATACAGATCCACGGGACGATCACGAACGTTGAACGATGACAACGTCTCTACTCAGTCCACACGAACGGATTCCTTCAATCGTAGTGCTAGTTGTTATGAATGAAGGCTTTTGAGTGAGAGAGAGATACGAAATTCCAACTCTTCAGTTGTGTTATCTCTCTCAGTGAGTTACAATGCTTCTACCAAGGGGTTCTATTTATAGAACCACTTGTGTGGGCTTCAAGCCAAAAAGCCCACTTAAGTGCATTTTGGTCCATATCTCATAAAATGCCAAAATCACTTAAGTATTTGGTACCTTACCATATTTCATATTCTACTTAAGTACACCGTACCTTACGATGTTCCTTAATTATTCTATCTCTCATCAATTCGTCCTTTGTGTGTGACCCTATAGGTTTTCGCGGCGTTGGCAATTATATTAAATCACGTATTTAACATAATAAACAGTGAGCGGTATCTAGCAACACATCACTGCTACCCAAGTCACGAAAATGTCATGTGATCTGACAAAACCTCCTGTGATAATAATTATGTGTATAATTACCCCTTTGCCCTTATGTCTATATTGAACACAAGGTATAGACCGTGTCACCCTTGTCCAGTTCAATATTGGGCCCATAGACATTTATCCTGTTACGCAGGATTGGCAAATTCCATCTAGGACACTCATGTCCCTCAGCATGCTTCGTGGAGTACCCATCAACTGTCTTTATGGTTATCCAGTTACGGACAACGTTGGATCAGCAATAAAGCACTCGACTCTACATCTAGGATCCATAGTGGTTTCAGGTCGAAGAGTGGTATACACTATTATCACCATGAGAATAACTTATGACACTTTGCATAACTTTCTATATAGTACTCTCATAGCAGGTCAATCCGGTATAAATATAACTCCTAATATTCATACCTATGTTTAAGACTTGATAACTCTTTATCCATGATCCATGAGATGTGATCATCAGTCTACAAACATAATAGTCTTAATGCTTTAATGTTATCCCACTTCACACTAAAGCTCGACTACGGATACTTTAAGAATAGTGTCCTTATGTTTAATGTGTTCTCATGATTAAGTCACACTTAATACATTAAACGGACTATCTATTCCAGGGACTTTATTAATCAACCATAATAAAGAAAATGCCTTTTATTATTAATAAATAATTCGATACAAGTATCAAAAGTATTGGCCTCTAGGGCTTACACCAACAAAGATCCCTCATGGCATCATAACATTGCACTTGCATTGCCTCAAGGATCATTAGCATCTTGGTTCCCTTTGCCTTTGGGTGGGACCTCCTGTGAATGGTTTGAGATCACCAAGCATGCTTGAATTGTATATTATTACTTTTCCCATTTTATTTACTAACCAAAAGCACAAAAATATGTCACTAACATCTTTTGTTTGTAGCTTGAGCAATCACAAGGTCCAAAGCTTCTAGGAGATCATTGGTACAAAGACATGGCCAAGAGGAGATGAAAACAAGCATGGTAATGGTTCCCAAAGCTCTCATCCATAAAATATGCCTCCCTAGTACCTCAATGCATCATTTTTATAAAAGCATGTTAAAGGGTTTGAGGTCTTGTTCTTCAAGGAAACCCTAATTCATCTGTGCATCACAATGCCTTGCTCATGAAGCAACCTCAGCCCATGGTCAAATATAATCAAGGGAAGTTCTTTAACTCATTATTTAATGCATATTTGAACTTATTTGAGTGTCCTCAATCATTAATTCATCAAGATATGGGTTGTGGACTTGAGAAGTTGATCAGTCAATTCATCTGACTATTTTGAAATGCAATGAGACCTAACTTTTGATGTGTTTGTCAAATGGAGATGATTCCAAAAGAAAACCTGTTCTTAAGGACAATATGAACAACTTTCATGTTCATCAAAATTTTATTTGAAGCTTGGAAAGTCATCATCCATTCCAAAACATTATAGGTCATTTTGACTGAAACCCTAATTTTGGGTTAACTTCCCAAGGACACAACTCATTCATTTTCTATGATTTTGAGGTGGGATCAAATGAATTGGAAATCTTAAGATGTCTACTTAAAATGTTATGTTGAACAAAATTTCAAAATCTCAAAGGAAATACATGTGATAATGCAAGACATTATAGGTCCTTTTTGACCAAATGCATTGAAAGTCAAAAAAGTCCAACTTCAAGTGCCCATAACTCTTTAATCAAAAATCCAAATGATGCAACATTTAAGTCCATTTTGATTGTCTTGAAAATATCTGCAACTTTGATGTTGGAGGTTTTTCCATTTGAGGCTTGCATCATCAAAACAGAGGGGCTTGAAAATTGGCCAATTTTAGAAACCTTGTCTTGACATGTCATGCACCTTGCACTTTAAACTCAAATTTCATAAATTTCCACACTTCAAATGGATTTTTTCCCAACATAACAATTGTTCCTTACATCAAGAACTTTTCAACCATTACTCACATGATCATGTTTGGATTTTTTCATTGGGACATTCGAAGAGATGAATGTTTAGGTACAAATGAGGAATTCACTTGAAATCTTGGTACATAAGCAATTGCCTTGCAAGTCACACGTCCAATTTCATTTGGCTGATGCTCAAAATTCATTTGGAATTGTTTTGGGGCCTTGTGCATGATCATGCAAGCCCATGCAATGAAGCTCCACATGCCATGCACACGGATTGATCACATTCTCCTTGCCACTTCCTCTATAAATAGAGACCTCATTCCATTCATTTCACACACCTGATTCAACCTGAAATGCTGCAGAATTCTCTCCATAGCCATCACTAAAGAAGCAATTTCATTTTTATCAAATTTTCCAGATCTAAAATTCAACTTCATCTGGTTGAATTCTTAGATCTAATGCTTCTAAACCTTCATCATTCATCTCATTGAACTTCTGTTTTGGTAAAGCAAGCAAAGAATCAAGTCCAATTCTCCAGAAATCAAGCTTACTCTTCAACTGGTATTTTCTTCGAATCTCTCATTTATGTGATCTATTTGCTTGGCCAAAATGTTTTCTGAAGTCCTCACTTGAGAGGCAAGCTAGTGGTAGCTTCAATTTTGCTTTTCCTTGATCTGCATTTTACATACCTGAATCTTCCACCTCAGATTTCTCCATTTATAGGAATGAGTGTGATTCAAGGTTACAGGGGTGATGTACATCACCCCAGCTTCATTTTGGTATAAGGATCGTGCATTTTCATTAAGGTTTGAAAACCTGCAAAATTGACCGGAATCTGGAGGCTCACCGGAGAAGAAGGTGGCTTCGGTGGCCGCCTGTTGCCAGTTTGAATTCTGGCCATTGGATGTGTTTCCCAGATCGAATCCTGACCATTGCTTATTATGACTTTTCTTTGGTTTCCATGTGATTGCATTGACCGTGGATTACCGTGAGCGTGCGCCTCTGGATCCTTGGATCTGAAAGCTCAATTAATGAGCTCAGATCCAAGGGCTCTCGTTTTTTCCAATTTCTAATTTCTGTTTTTATTTTCTTAAATTCCATTTTATTTCAAAACTCAATATCTCTTTCATTTTTAATCCAAAAATTATGGGACCAATTGCATTATTTCCCAAATAATTTCTAATTTCTATTTCTGATTTTTAATATTTTTTATTTTGTCATTTGATATTTTTGGTGAATTTTCTCTTTTCTGGTTATTTTTAATTCATTTTAAATAGTTTTTGATATTCAAAAAAATACAAAAATATTTTCAAAACCTATTTGAATGATGATGGATCTATGAAAAATATTCTCATCAATTTTCAAATTGATTTGAGATTTATTTGAGATTTTAGTTCAATTACGTTATTGTTATTCATTTTTTAATTTTTTAAAATAGTTTCTGACTTTTAAAAATGCTGAAATTTTTTGTCAAACTTTGTTTGACCTTGTTGAACTTGGGATAAATTACTTGGACCTTTCAAGGTTGATTTGAAGTAATTTTGAAGTTTGACCTTTCCATTATTTTAATTCAAGTTTAATTTTAAATATTAGAAAATGCCAAAAATAGTTTATTCATTTCTTGACTCCCAATCTTCATCTCACTTCTGTTTTTGATTGTTTGACCTTGACTTTCAATGTTATTGGTCAACATATGAGGATTGGTACATTGTATTCCATTTTAATGCACTTTAATTTTGCTATTTTCATTTCTCTTATTCATCTTCTCCTTTTTCTTCTTCTACTTCTTTTCTTCTTGATCAATGAGTTGAAGGTTGATAAGTTAGCATTGGTTAGGGAGATTTAATCTTCCTTGATTCAAATCTAATTCATCTTGATCAATTGATCAAGTGAATGGCTTTGCATTAAGGATAGGTTGTCTTCTAAATCATGCAAAAGGCTTAAACCAATACAAGATCAATTCTCATTTTCTTTTTGGCATGGCAAGTTGTTGGAACTTGGTTCTCTAATCAAGACTTCTAACTTGTGTTGTTGCCTACATTATTATTGACCGGCCTCAGAGAGTTGTGACTTCTATATAAGTCCAATTACAATTGCTTAACATAGCGCTAAATTTGCCTTATGGCACACTAACTACTAACACTAACTATTGACAATTAACATTTACTTTATGCAATTTACTATTCTTGCACATATTATCCATTTGCTTTTCTCTTTGCTCACTTGAGCACATGTTTATGTTAATGCCATTTGCCTTTTGCTCACTTGAGCACATAATTGTGTATATATTATTGGGCTTGTGTTTTTGTTTTGATTGTTGTGGACCAAATGCAAAGAAATGGAGAATTGGACTTAGATTCTAGGACCTTCCTTATGCAAAATTGGAGTAAAAGGATCTTAATGATGAAGATGGATTGGAAGGACCAAATCTCTAAACTTACTCTTGTCCATTCTTGTTTTACATCATGGAACTTTTGATGTGTGTGCTTTTGTGCTAGGAGTTTCCATTTGAGCTTAATTGGTGGACCATTTCCATGTACATCCAAGTGGAAGATACAAGATACATTGAGGATCTTTTAAGAGACTAGTTTTATTGCTTATGCTTTGTGGTTGCTTATTCCAAAGGATGGGAGCTACTTGGATCATCAATATGATCTCAAGAGAGGGACTGCATTGTGGTTTTGATTCTTCATCCCTTCTCTTTTTGTCTTACTTAGGAGTTAGCCCTTCTTCTTCTTCTCCCACTCTAACCCAAGCCAAAACTTTTTGTGCAAACATTTAACCATTGTTTTCAAACATTAGAAACCTAAGCCTTATCCTTTTGATTTTCAAACTTTCTTTTCATAACACTTATTTTGAATTGAACCTTTAAGTCAACTTTGACCATTTTTGTAAATACTCCTAATTGGTAAATATAACCCATTCAAATGCCTTTTGTGGTTCCAATGACCACTTTCTTAATCAAAAATCTTTCATAACCTTTAGCTATTAGGTTTGAGTTATCCTTGTGGTAGATGTAATACTCACCTATATCCGTAGTGATGGACAATAAGTCTTCCAATGCTTATTATAGGGTTAACCCCTCACTATCATGTTGAAGCTATCCTCACATGGTGGATTTGTGGTTTGGTTGAGTTTTCTCCCTTTGATAACAAAACACCTTAAGGCTTTTGGACCAATCAATTCACCAACTTGTTTTGATATTTTTACCCCGAACTACGAGGTTTTGATCCTAATCTTTTTATAAGATGGTACGTAGGTAATGGGTTTATCCATCCAAACACAAAATGTAAATAACTTGAATATTCTCTTCTCATCACTTCAATCATGTTTGCACAAATAATTTTTCACAAAACAACAACCTTTGCAACAAGTATGAAAAGGGCTCCCTAGGAGTACCTAGGATGTTTTTGGTGCCTAACACCTTCCCATTGCATAACCAACCCCCTTACCCAGATATTTGTTCTCTTTTACTAGTTTTTGTTAAAACTTTTAGGTTTTTGTTCGCTTTCTAACCATTCCTTTGGATAAATAGAAGTGCGGTGGCGACTCTACTTGTATGATTTACCTTGGATTTAGTCAATATCTCTAATGGTAACAAATACCCCGCTACACAAACATTCA
Source organism: Lathyrus oleraceus (assembly GCF_024323335.1). Taxonomy (NCBI): domain Eukaryota; kingdom Viridiplantae; phylum Streptophyta; class Magnoliopsida; order Fabales; family Fabaceae; genus Lathyrus; species Lathyrus oleraceus. Next base: position 301,915,388 of record NC_066580.1, on the reverse strand, counting down.
ACATTCTTTTCAAACATTAGAAACCTAAGCCTTATGCTTTTGATTTTCAAACTTTTCTTTTCATAACACTTATTTTTGAATTGAACTTCTAAGTCAACTATGACCATATTTTGTACATACTTTTCATTGGTAAATATAACCCATTCAAATGTCTCTTTGTGGTTTCAATGGCCACTTCCTTAACCAAATTTTTCATAACCTTTAGCTATTAGGTTTGAGTTATCCTTGAGGTAGACGTAATACTCACCTATATCCTTAGTGATAGACAATGAGTCTTCCATGCTTATTATAGGGTTAACCCCTAACTAGCATGTTGAAGATATCCTCACATGGTGGATTTGTGGTTTTTAGGTTGAGTTTTCTCCCTTGGATAACAAAAGACCTTAAGGCTTTTGGACCAATCAATTCACCAACTCATTTTGAGATTTCTACCCCGAACTACGAGGTTTTGATCCTAATCTTTTTAAGATGGTAGGTAGGCAATGGGTTTATCCATCCAAACACAAAATGTAAATAACTTGTGTATTCTCTTCTCATCTCTTCAATCATGTTTGCACAAATAAATTCTCACAAAATACCAACCTTACAACAAGTATGAAAAGGGCTCCCTATGAGTACCTAAGATGTTTTGGGTGCTTAAAACCTTCCCATTGCATAAGCAACCCCCTTACCCCGATCTCTGACATTTTTACTAGTTTTTGATTTGATAAAACTTTTAGGTTTTTGTTCGCTTTCTAACCATTCCTTTGGATAAATAGAAGTGCGGTGGCGACTCGACTTCTATGGTTTACCTTAGATTTAGTCAATATCTCTAATGGTAACGAATACCCCGCTACAATGTTAATTTAATTTTTCGGATGAGTGAAAGAAAACCCTCATGTTTATTCATCATTACTATGATGTGTGTGTAAGTTTGATTCAATTTTGACATGTATTGCTTTGAATTTCTTGGTATGTCATTTGCACCCAACCATTGTTCTTGTTCATGTTTTGTCTAGCATTGAGGTAAGTGGATTGTGAAAGGGCCGTACACTTTTGAATCATTTGAGTGTCTTTGGTTAATCCTTGTTTCATTCTCTTGTTTCATTACTTTGGTTACTTTGGTGAAAAACTTTTGTTTAGGGACAAACAAAATGATAAGTTGGGGAGAGTTGTTAGGGACCAATTATCACTAATTTTCATATATTATTATTGGTCCCTTTTACCATTTTCTTATCGAATTTACACACTTTTATTCTCACAATTTATTAAATATGCAATTAAGTTTATTTTAATTATGTTTTGAGTAGATATTTCACTTATTTGTTAGTTTTGTAGAAATTGTGGACAAGAGAGCATTGGATTGCATGAGAAAAATTTGGAAGGAGCTTGATGGGCATTTTGGAAGCACACTTGAAGAATAAAGTTTGGAAGAAAAAGTCTTGAGGAAGCTTGCAAGGCAAAGAAGCTGCATTTCCTTCAGTTCGCGTCGCGACCAATGTTGGCGTTGCGAACCCTGCGAAGACAGCAAGCCTTTTAATTAGTTTGGGCCACTTGTTATGTTTGGAGCCCAACTTAAGTGTAACATTTTTAGAACCTTTTGAGATCACTTTTCTGTTTTAGACCAGAAAGAGATCATTAGAGAAAGAAGGACTTTAAAACCACACATGGGGAGAAAAAAAGATTATCACAAGTTTTGTAAGAGCAATCTAGAGGCCATTTTTTGTATCCATTCCATTTGTTTTGCTGTCAAACATGGTGATGAGGAGCTAAACCCCACTTTGTCAAGATTTGAGGTAGTAGCTATCCCTTATTGATTATGTATTCCTATTAACTCTTGTATGTGACAATTGATTATTGATGTATGGTTTGATACTTTCAACCTATTTTGAATATTCAGATTTGAGTTATTGTTGAGAAAGGTTGTTCAAATCTTGACTTAAAGTATGCTTTCAAGTAGTGAATAAATTTGAAATTCTAGTTATCAGACTTTGGATGTCACACGGGTTGTTATGACATCCAATTCTGCACAGACAGGAATTATGCAGAACTTAAAAGTAAGTGCAGTAAATAACACAAGTAATTGTTTACCCAGTTCAGTCCAACATGACCTACATCTGGGGGCTACCAAGCCAGGGAGGAAATCCACTATTAGTAGTATCAATTCAAAGCTAAACTCACCCGTTTACAACTTATCACTTAATCCCTACCCAATGCAATTTCAATCTTACACTAAGATCAGAGTTCCTACTCACTCCCCCTCAATCACCTCAGTGATTACTATCTTTAAACAATATTAAAGACAAGTTGAAGTCACCCTTCAAACAACTCTTGATTGTGCTTCACAGCTTTAATCAAGATACACAGCACTCACGCTTAAAAGCTTTGAGCGACACAACACTTACAACTCAATGAACACCCTATGCCACAGCAATCATCTACTTGATAATGGCTTGGCTTACAAGTTACGTCTAATACAAGACTCACAAAAATACAGCAGTGAAGTATGACGGACACATAAAATCTTCACGCCTCAAAATCCCCAAAAAACTGAATGAAGGAACGCCTTCCTTTTTATATTGCAGTCCCTGGGCTTTTGCACCTGTATTCTCCTGAATTTAAGGTCACACGAGTTCCCATAAATTCAACATTTAGGTTACTAACAAATAGGCTATTTGTTAGGTTCATTAAATGTAACTTGGTTATTGGTTTCCTGGTTTTTCTCTAAGCTGTTGACTTCCTGAAGAATAGCCCAAGAAAAGCTGAAACAGAAAACTGAACAACCTACAATATAGCATATGCTGTCAGGAATGAATGTCACGACATTCAGCTCGACATCAAGGTCCATATGTTGAGTCTGTTTTTCCAGAAAACAGACTGTACAATTTTGCTGACCTGTACATGATCAAAATGACCATACTACAGTAACAGCTTACATTAATAAATGTTAAAGTGTCCAACTTAACATTTACACATTTCGCCTTAAGTTAGTTCTGTTATTCTCTTTAAGAACAAACTAAGTTACATGCTGAAGTATAGCAGAACACCACTCTGTCTAATGTTCAGTAGCTGCTGTCAGTGATGAATGTCATAACATCCAATTTGACATTCAGTCAGTAGGCCTTATGCCAGGTCTGGTCTTTCCTTGATAACCAGACTGGAAATAAATACTAAGTTCTAACAGAACACCAGCTGTTATATTTCTTAGTATCTGTTGACAGGTATGAATGTCACAACATCCAGTTTGACATTCAATAAATCCTGTGTTAGCTAATCCTGCAGTAACTACTCAAGTGTGTCATGACATCAGTCAAGACATCAGAGTACAGTTAGATATTCTAACCTACAATGTAGTCACACATACATACTATGTCATGACATCAGTCAAGACATTTGTAACCAGCTAGTGTTTTACCATATAATGCAGCCAATTAAACACCTACAAAATTGTAGAAATAGATTTTTACACTACTTTTCTTTTGTATCAAACATTAAAGATTGTTATATTAATAGTTAGATGGAGAAATCGTCTAAAGATTAATATAGTAATTATCACAATCTCATTTTGAAATAAATGTTATTGAGAGGATACTTGAATATTATCAATAATTTTGAGTCCATATAGTTGTCACTAGGGAAACATAAGAAATTGGGATAGTGAACTCCAATCTTGGCAAGCCTTTTATATTTGATTTAAAACTAATTTCATTGTCTTAGTGTCATTTTAATTAAGAGATAACAATTCACTCAAAAATAACTTGGTTACTTTTCAAACTTACAACAATTGAGATTATAGAATGACGGTAATATCAACCAATCTCTGTGGATACGATATAAAAATATTTGTCAGAAATATACTTTTCAACAGCTGTTGCTCTTACGTGAAAAGCTATTGTTCTTATAATTCTATAATATTTGCTTTTTGTTAGAAGCACTTTACATTACAATTTATACTCTTACTTGAACTACTTCCTCAAGTGACTCTGCGCAGTCTGAATACTTGAGAGGGCTGAGAGATTATTCTCTTAGACGTTTGGTTGTGTAATATTTCAAGATTAGTGGATTAAGTCCTTTTTGAAGGCGAAGTCACCTTGGCCGGGTGGACTGGAGTAGCTTTGAATTTCAAGCGAACCAGTATAAAATTCTGTGTCATTTCCTTTTTATTATGTGTGTGTCTGATTTTTGAAAAAGTTTTTATTTCCAAAACAATTCAAACCCCCTTTCTTGTTTTTCTCAACCTTCAAGTTTCTCCCCTGTGTGAGTCTGCGAATCCGATTGATATATTGGTACCTTGGAATTGGTTTATTTCTCAATATCCAAGAGCCCGATGAATGTTGTTTTCCTTTTGAGGAATTTATTGGTGATTTAAGCATCCTCGTCTGGTCTTTGATTTGTCTTGCCAGATTGTTGAATCCCCAGTGAAGTCCCACAAATTTGATTATGGATGGAATCCCTAGTAGATTGTATGGTTCCCCCCATTCAGAGTTTTTGCCTCTTGTTGTGACTTGGGTCTCCAGGAGAGCTCCATTTTCTAATAGAAGATTGTAGGTAGTATTTGGTTCTGAGCAGTATTGATGATGTCCCCTACAGGGTTGTCTTCCATTTGATATGGTGTTGACTTAAAATTCCCCGCAATAGTGAATTGTTGCTTTGAAAAGTATATATATCCCGCAGCTTCAGATGAGGATTTTCAGTAGATCCTTCTTATCCTCAACGTATTGGTTGATATTCTCAGCAGTGCTTTCGTCCCCGCAAACTTGCCAAGCTGTATCTTTCTCCTCTCCCAGAGATTTTGAATTTTGAGTAAGATCTTTGTTATTCTTGGCTTATCCCCTAACTGCATTATCTCCTCCTCTTTTGAGAGTTTGAGTTGGATTTGTTTGGATCCTTTTGGTTGCTACGAATATATATATATATAATATATATATATATATTATATATATATATATATATATAATATATATATATATAATATATATATATATATTATATATATTATATATTATATATATATATATATTATTATATATATTATATATATATATTATATAATATATATATATATATATATATATATATATATATATATATATATTATATATATATATATATATATATAATATATAATATATATATATATTTCTCCACATAGCGATGAGTTTTCAGCAGTTGTTGGTCGGACGCATGTTCTCCGTGCCTTTCCCCAACTAGGCTAGGATTTTATATCCTCGATGGTTTATTTTCATCCTTAGCAGGTTCTCCAGTTGGTGTTCCCCTCTTGTTGAGATTAGCCGAGTATCTAGTTGTGATGATTCAGATATCTATGTTCGTATCCTTTATGCTTCGCGTTGTCAGCATAATCATATACATATTCAAGCATATACATGTATAAATATAACACCATAGATTCCATTGTGAATTGTTGTCACATTGACCTTTTTCTGATCACCTGCTTTGGTGATATTATTTCCCCATGCAGATTTGGTGTGCATGTCCTCCTTCAATTGTAGAGTGCCATCCCCTTAAGCAGAAACAGTTTATTCTTTATCCTTTCTCCTTCCCCGCTGATTTATTTCCTCGTGGATGATTGTTATTCCAGTTTCCACCCGAGTTCATTATCTAGATGGAACCATTCCCCTTGAGCTATATCCTCATTGGGTTGAGTCTTGTTTGACTTTTTCTTTCTAGTTCTTACCTAGATAGATCTTTTGGTCCCCAAGAGTTTATTACCCAGTAATCGGTAATATCCTTCTTGATGGTTAAGTAATTTACCTGTGTTAATTTACCCAGTAACCGATGAAAGGTAATTTACTTCTTTTATGTTCTCCAGCGATTCGTTTTCATGTATCCCCAGCAAGTCTATCCTTGATATGTTCATCTTAACCGATGATGGATATTCTTCCTGTCTAGTTTTCTACCCAGTAAAAAGGTATTTGTAATTCATTCTTTCTCCAAAGAGTTTATCCTTGATATGTTCACTTTAACCGGTGACAAATTTTCTCTTTTTCTGGTTTTCTACCCAGTAAAAAGGTAGTTGTAATTCTTATTTGCGATATTTTTCCCAGTAAATGGTAGATATAAATCCTATTCTCCCTTCTGATTTTATCCTTGATATGTTTATCTTAACCGATGATGGATACTCTCTCTTTGGTTTTCTGCCCAGTAACTGGTAGTTGTAATTCCTATTTCCCCGACAGTCTATCCTTTATATGTTCATCTTAACTGGTGACATATATTCTTCCCTTTGAGTTTATCCTTGATATGTTCACTTTAACCGGTGACGGATACTCTCTCATTGGTTTTCTACCCAATAAAAAGGTAGTTGTAAATCCTATTTGGTTTCCTTTTCCCCAGTAGGTTATTCTTACCCAGTAGCCGATAATGAATATTCCTCATTTTCCTCAGTGAGTCATCCTTGATATGTGTACCTTAACCGATAATGGATGTCCCTCTGTCCGAGTATATTATCTTCCTACCCAGTAATCGGTGGTAGATGATATATCTCTTTTACTCCTGTGGTAAAGTTTTTTCTTCCCCAGTTGAGTTGTGGGTTCGTATTTCTTTGTGAAATTGAATTTCCTTTTGTGTGAGTATTTCAACTTTGTTCTGATCTACTCTCTTCCCCCGCGGATGTCTTGTGTTGTGTTGGTGTTATCCCAATACATGCAAACTTCCTTTTTCCCCAAACTGAGTCTTTCCATTGATTTATTTTCATGGAAATCCCCTTGTGTCTCCAGCAGTTTTCAAGTTGTAGCCTGGCCTACGCATAACTTTTGTCCCTAGAGTCTCTGTTTCCCCAACGAGTTTCTCCTTATGGAATGAATTATGCTCTTGTGGACTTTCAGTCTCTCCAGATTCTTTTCCTATGTGGCAATATATCCCCAACAAAGATTATTTTTGCATTCATATCATATACATCATGAGGTCTCTTAGGGACCAAAATTTGTTTCTTGATGTTGTTATTTAAGTCTATTCTACTGAGTTGATACGAAGATTTTAACCTTTACATCCTCATCTAGAATGTCCTTAAATAGGGACAACTGTAAGACCCCAATTTGACCCTAAGATCCCTCATGCCATCTCATCATTTGCATTAGCTTTGGGATCACACCTTGGTATCCTCCTTACCCCTCATTCATTGGGTTTGTATTGGGAGATATCATGAAGTACTTTTGATTGTACCATACTCTGTTTATATTTGTTTACTAACCAAAATATCAAAAATATATCTAGTGTAGCTTTGTTTCTTTTGTAGGTAGTGTGTGTCAATCTGTGCCCCACCAAGTTCATATCTAGGGTTTGAGACCCTTAATGCAAGAGATCAATCAAGGAAGAGTTCACATTAATTCTAAGAATCATATATGTATCCCCATGTTCTTTATTTGTCATTTTTGATCAAGAACTCATCAAGGTTTTGAAGCTTGTTTGCCTTTGAAGCCCTAATATATTTGGGTATCTTGTGTGACTTCCTCAATAAGTTTCTTCAACAATTGATAAAAGATATAAAGGGATACTTCATTTAACATCATCTTAAGCATATCTTATTCTCCATGATCCCCAAAGATCAAAGAACTTCAAGTTTGCAAATTGGTTCAAGGAGGTTGACCAGAAAAGTCAATTAGTCAAATCTGGGGTTCCCTAGACCCTATCTCCTACAATATTTGTCATATGAGAATGATTCTAAGATCAAATTTATTCTTTATGACATTCCAAACAAATTTCATGTTGGCATCAAGAGCTAATGTTTCTTGGAAAGTCATTTTTTATGGTGAAAGATTATAGGTCAGTTTGTATATGCCCTAGATAGAAGGTCAACTTCCAAGAACTATAACTTTCTCAATGTTTATGATATGAAGGCCATCCAAGTATCATGATTAATTTCAAGATGTCTTATACAACTTTTCTTCTTTGAGAAATGTCAAAATCTACTTGAAAGGGCATGTACTAAGAGGAAACATTATAGGTCATTTTGGGTCATCATCATTGAACAAGCAATTTTCCTTAACTTCTAAATCCATAACTCCCTCATGCAAGATTCAAATGGTGTCAAATTTGTGACCAAATTGAAGAGGGAAGAAATGGCTACAACTTTTAAGAAGAATGAGGAAAGTGTGTGAAAATTAAGTGTGTAGGCTATTAATACATTACCCTTAAGCTCAGAATGAGGACCCTTTTGCCCCTGCTTTGATCCTGCAACTCCCTACCCTCCATTGATAGGATAAACTTGAAGATTTTAATTGAAATCAAGTTTCACGTCTATTTTGAGATTGAAACTCTAAGAGTCTAAACCATTTGATCATCCATTTCACTTCCTACAAGCTGGTAGAAGCAAGCCAAGCCAAATTGGAAGTAAGATCGAGCTCAATTGCATCAAACCGAAGGTGATTTTTCAGAATTTCCTATTCTTCGATTCTCCCTTAATTCTCCACTATTTTGCTTGTTCTTTGGTTCTCTAAAGACCTACCAATGTTGGCAACAAGATTGAGTTACTTTCAGGTCAAATCGAAGCAGCTCAGTTCATACTCCTCAATTTTCAATTCCACGTATCTCTCCATATAGTGAGAATTGTAAAATTTTGAGGGCAGATTCGAACTCCTGGCACTTTTCTCTTCAAATTAGTGTACGCGTATTTTATTTTTACGAACTTTGATGGTGGACCAGTCAAGTGAGGTCCGCCGAAGAAGATGACCGGAGTCGTAGCTCTGATGGTGTGTTGGCAGCGTCCCAACCATCTGATCATGTCTCAGCGTTCTAATCAGGTCCATTAGTTTTGATTACTCCTTTTGCCATGCATTAACTGAAGCGCATCATGGACCCTAAGCGCTTGGCCATCAGATCTGCCACCTCAATTAATGAGAGAGATCTGATGGCCCTTGTTTTTTTGCTTTTTATTTTAATTTTTTATTTTCTTTTAATTGCTCCTATTTTGTTTAATTCATATAAATTTCATTTTTATTCCAAAAAATATGGGACTTTCACAAAAAAATCTTAAATATTTCCCTCTTCCATATTCTGAATTAAAATCATTTTTTTGGATTAATTTTGATATTTTTTGTGAATTAAATGATTTTGGATTTGTTTTTAAATATTTTTAAATGCTTCCGACTTTCCAAAAATTCTCAATATTTTTGTCTAAGGTCCTTTGACCTTATTTGACCTAGGATAAATCCCTTGGCCATTTATTTGGTGATTTGAAGGGATTTGAGGTTTTTACTTTTGAAAAATGCATTTTAATTCATTTTAATTGACTAATTGTTTAAAAATATTGTTGAGCCATTTGGTTGACTTTGTGATGTTTGACTTTCTGTTTAGCCTTGATAATGGTTGATTTGAACTTCCATTTGATCAATACTATTGGGTTTAGAGGGTTGATGAAATGTATATTTCATCCCTCAAAATGAATGGATAGTATTGATCAGATAAAATTCCTCCTATGATCAATTTGGGTTTCTATTTCCCCTCCCCTCTTCATCTTCATCCTTCTTCTTCCCCAACCCATCATTGACCAATGAATTCTCTACAAGTCAAATGCTAGTTGATTCATCAATGACCTTGTGTCAGATGAATCAACATGAGCTTGACTGAGATAGGTCTCTCCCACTTTATTTTTGTGTGTGGTATGTTTTAGGAGCTTGATTCTTTGTACCATGTCTCTAAAATGAATTAACACCAATATTATTATTGCCCGACCTCAGATAGTTGTGACTTCTACATAAGTCCAATTACAATTGCTTAACATAGAGCTAAATTGGTCCCAAAAGGCATAGCATTCTTGTAAGTGAGATTGTAAGTCTCCCATTCTTCATGGCATCGTGTGAAGACTTGACCTTTTTTCCATTCATGAGAGCTAGTGGCATACTTATTGATTTATCCAAGTTGGGGCCCTTCTCATGGATGATGTCTTGGTTCATGTCTTCATACTAGTGAATGAATGGTTGAGTGTTCTCCAAAGAATGAATTAAACAAATTGAACTCTTCACTAAAATTTAACTAACTTCTTACTAATATTGCTTTAGTTTCAAGTCATTTACTTAATGCAATTTAAATTTTAGTATCTTTATCATTCATTGCCATTTACATTTCATGCAAAATGTTTATGTTTCAGTCCTTTTCACTTTGCTCACTTGAGCCATATCTTGTGATTGTATCTATTGTGTGCTTGTGATTTTGTTCTGTTTGTGGTCTTAGGACCTTAAAATACTTAATAACAACAAAAACTTTAAAAAAATATCTTGGTGGGCTGTTGGACCTGATATGAACTTCTGGACTTAGAAGTAGGCAACAATCCTATGCTTTGAGGACTTGGCCAATGCCATTATTTGAGACTGAGCTATCCTTGATTGTGCTTTTCATCTGATTCAAACCTTGAGTGCCCTTGGTTCATCTGTCACTTTGTCTCTGTGCTTAATGTGTTATGCTATTATTATTATTATTGTTGTCTGATGATTGTTTCTATAAGTTTGTCACAAGGAATATTTCATCTGTACATTTGAAGACATTTGAAGATTGCTTACTTCTGGAATGCTTGCTTGGATATTATGGCTATATTTATTTGATGCCTCTGATCTTCATATTGATCGCTTGGATGTTTTCCTTATGCTTGTTGTTTGCTCAAAAGTCCAAAGGAAATGAGTTTCTATCTGACATTCTTGTCTTGTGGATTGCATCCCATTGGTCAGATCTTTTCAACTCTTAACTTTTAATTTTTGTCTAGGGTAGTCCCTTCATATCCTCTCACTTCTTTAATTTCAAAATCTCTCCCTCTTTTCAAAACCTTCTTTGCTTGTGATTTCAAACTTATACATGTTTTAATGAGTAGAAACTTTGGCCTTATGCCAATGAATTTTCAAACTTTTTCTTAATCAAATTTGTGAATGAACTTAACCATATTGACTTTAATTTCAAAATACAAAAAGAACTAACAACCTCATTTAAATATTTGGTCATTTTGTGCCCTTTTCTTTTAAGTCTTTGTTAAAATCAATCCATCGACTTCTTTGAAATTTTTACCACGAACTATGGGGTTTTGATCCCTCATTTTTATGTTGGTACCTAGGCATAAGACCAAAGGTCTTGTCAAACACAAAAATATAATTAATGAATTCTTTTCTCATCGACTCACTCTATATTTTTATCAAACATCTTTTTGACCAAAACACTTGCACACAAAAACGGGCTCCCTAGGACACTTTGGGTGCTAATACTTTCCCTCTGTGTAAACAACCCCCTTACATGTAATCTCTAACATTTTATTAGTTTTTATTTGAAAACTTCTTATTTTTGGGTTTTTTGTTCGTACTTTTGCCATTTTCCTTTGGAAACAATAAAAGTGCGGTGGCGACTCTAGTTTTATTGACGTCGAGTTTATCCAATAGCTCGATGGTCATGAATTTACCGCTACACATACAAGGGAACAAACATAATTAAACAACTTGTCCAGACGGAATGACCTGCTATGATATCACTAATGTAACACCCTAAACCCCGCACATATATTATCACGTAAATTAAATTTAAAAAAACACTTAGGGTGTCTCACATTCATAACACACATGACCTGCTCCGTAACACGGGTTTCAACAATAAATTTTAATACACACATTTGTAATAAGGATATTTAAACGACATCTAACTTATCTGAATCATACCTGGGATGTTTACAAGACATCCATCTCATCTGATCGATATTATATATTCACATAATAAGACATTCATAAGTTGTCACCGCACGCTCACTTCCATTTTAAAGCACCATCGCAGTGGAATTATCATCACAATTATGGAAGATAAAGCAAGTAATAACATCTAGTCTCAACTTCAATTGTAATAACAAAATAAGAGAGTTGTAATCAATGAACTTAACATCTTAAGAATTCTCAACAACAAAATTAGTCTTATGACTTCAAGATAATCAGACATAAGGAATAAAATAAATGTTAAACCCAACCCGATGTTACATGATCAGAGCAAGGTACCAGTAGTAAAAGAGGGAAAATAAAGAAGTAATCCAAGAGATACATTCCACTTACTTCAGCAATACTACTCTTGAGTATCTGCACAATGCCCATGTAAAGGCAACATTCAAACATAAGGGATGAGAATTCATTTCAATAATAACGATACAAAATAAAGACTAAAGTACAACATCTACACATTCATGCACAACAATATATCACATTCTTACATCCAAATCATAATCAACATCATACACGACAACATCTCAATTATCATCAACATCATACAAAACCACATCTCAGTTATCATTAACATCATATGCAATAACATCTCATCCAACAATACATCAACAACAACCAATACAAATGCAAGACTTATGCAACATACTCAATACCGACTCAACATGCATATGGTACCAAATATGAACACTCAGGTTCATCTCACTCCATGATCCCCACCATAGGATTGATTCCCTTTTGGAACCGGAGCACACCAAAACCGCTACCATCACCATAGTTAACGCTTTACTAATCCCCCATAATAGGAATTAGCTACTCGCACTCAATCCATCACAATGGGATTGAGGCTCACCAAAACTCGTTACCACAAACATAGGTAACACTTCACTAATCCCCCATAATAGGAATTAGCTACTCGCATATGATCCATCACCGTAGAATTGAGGCTCACCAAAATTGACTGAAGCCCGTACACTAAGATGCATGACTCTTAAATAACATGCATTAACACATCAAAGTTCACCTAAAGGATCCCCACATACATCTCATCATTTATGCATCACATTATTCATCATGCAACAACCAATTAATATTACCATGTGAATAATATCAAAAAACAGCAACAACTTGTCAACATCTCAACATCATCGACATAACAACATTACTATCACACCACGATATTACAACAATACAATGATTCATCAACCAAACATATAAACCAATACATTTATTAACATAGTAGGCATGTGAATATTCTTAAAACATATAAATAATCACTACCATGTTATAGTTCTGAGTGTTAGCTTTCTAAAGCTTCAAACGACATAAAAATTAGACTTATGGGATAAAAGTTATGTCCAAAATCGTGGGGTATGTCAACAATTTATTAATTGAACGTATGAACAAAAACATCACCAACATAGTAGGCATAGGAATAATACTCAAACAATTAACTTATCACCATCACATTATATCTTTTAGAGTCAACTTTCTAATGCTTCAAACCCCGACCAAAAATGATTCACGAGTTGAAGGTTATGATCAAAACCGTGCACGAAGGCGTTACTAAAAAATTGTTGTTTTTCTAAAATTTCCAGCATAATTTTCATTGTCTTCAACCCCAAAAACGTCCATGAAATAATCATCAAAATCATTTTATCCCTGAAACATCCCTCTATCTCAGATATCCAACGCTTCAAACGAAACTCAACTTGGACTTACGGATCAAACGTTATGGCCAAAACGATTTCGACCGAAAAACACGAACAAAGGCTCCCGCGCTGGGCGTGGTCGTGACGGACAGAATGCAGAATTTTCTGTGTTTTTCATTGTTGCAGGCCTTCCGGACCTCTGATTTCGATTTCGTAAAAAGCCAAACGCTCATAAAATTATAACCCATTCAATACTCTAATTATCTTAAGTTGATTTACAATTTTAACACAATTAAATCATTTAATCATTGTTTTAAGATTATGCATAAAACCTTTGAAGTTGTAACAATGGTGAATATAGGTTCAATCATCAAAACATAAAAAATACATGCATATAAGGCACACGAAATTTATTATATATTCATCATATAACAACCATCATATCATCCCAATTCAAAATTATGAATCTAAACACCCAACCCTAAAGAGGTTAAGGGTTCATCCATTCTACCCTTCTACCATACCCTTTACTATTGGAGCAAGTTCTCACCATTACCTTAGATTCCTTGCAAAAAAATTGAATTGGAACCTTCACTCCCATCCTTTGATCACCTTGTCTCTTGCCTCTTCTTGTCCTAGCATTCTTTCCCCTTTCTCCCCACTTTTCACGTACGATGCAACTGACTTTTCTTATGACAATTTTCCCTTTGTCTAATAATAATATTCCTCTTAATCATGTTTTCCCTCATTAGTCCCTCAGCTTACTTTCGTAATTACTAGTTTACCCTCAAGTCCTCTCTAATCCCTAAATTGTCCTTCCTTTATCTAATACTTCTATTTTATTTTATTTTCTCTTAATTAAAATTATTACATTCAGACAGTAATTAAATAAATTCACCAAAATTCATAAATTATATAAATAAATAACAAAATTCTAAATTGGGGTGTTACACTCACCCCTTCTCTATTGTTTAAGGTTCATTGCACACAACTTGGCTCATGGTTGACAAGTATTGAGTTCACATTTGTAGTGCTCAAATAGTAGTACACTCTATCGTGTACTGATTTGAATTGAATGAAGTCTTGAATCTTGATCTTTGAATCTTTAAGTCTTGTACAACTATTGAGATCCAATATCCAGTACTGCTTGAACACAAGGGACTTCCCTATCAAGTGATCAAGGGTATTTTGATCACTTGAATAGGCTTGGGGTATTGAGCATAATCAAAAGATTTAATTGATCAAAGCGAACTTTGCTCAACTGAATCAATCAGAGAGAAACTGTTGAAAATCCAATGCATACATGGATAATGACTTAAAAACCCTAGGGATTACTCAGATTAAACTATCTAATCTAATTCTAAAGATTAACCTAGAACTATGAGAACAAGTCAAAGTTAATAGGCAACTAATCACAAAATCAAGACAACGCTTAACAATAATTAGTTTGATTAAAAGATCAATTAAAAACAATTAAAATTCTACCTTATTAGAATTCTAAAACATTTTATAAAATTCTAATCATAACCTAATTATAGCCTAATGAAACATTTCATGGTTAATAGTCTCTTGCCTCTTCTTGTCCTAACATTCTTTCCCCTTTCTCCCCACTTTTCACGTACGATGCAACTGACTTTTCTTATTCCAATTTTCCCTTTGTCTAATAAGAATATTCCTCTTAATTATGTTTTCCCTCATTAGTCCCTCAGCTTACTTTGGTAATTACTAGTTTCCCCTCAAGTCCTCTCTAATCCCTAAATTGTCCTTCCTTTATCTAATACTTCTATTTTATTTTATTTTCTCTTAATTAAAATTATTACATTCACACAATAATTAAATAAATTCACCAAAATTCATAAATTATATAAATAAATAACAAAATTCTAAATTGGGGTGTTACACTCACCCTTTCTCTATTGCTTAAGGTTCATTGCACACAACTTGGCTCATGGTTGACAAGTGTTGAGTTCACCTTTGTAGTGCTCGAATAGTAATACACTCTGTCTTGTACTGATTTGAATTGAATGAAATCTTGAATCTTGATCTTTGAACCTTGAAGTCTTGTACAACTATTGCGATCCAATATCCAGTACTGCTTGAACACAAAGGACTTTCCCTATCAAGTGATCAAGGGTATTTTGATCACTTGAATAGGCTTGGGGTATTGAGCATAATCAAAAGATTTAATTGATCAAAGCGAACTTTGCTCAACTGAATCAATCATAGAGAAACTTCTGAAAATCCAATGCATACATGGATAATGACTTAAAAACCCTAGGGATTACTCAGATTAAACTATCTAATCTAATTCTAAAGATTAACCTAGAACTATGAGAACAAATCATGGTTAATAGGCAACTAATCACAAAATCAAGACAACGCTTAACAAGAATTAGTTTGATTAAAAGATCAATTAAAAACAATTAAAATTCTACCTAATTAGAATTCTAAAACATTTCATAAAATTCTAATCATAACCTAATTATAGCCTAATGAAATTCTAAAATTTCTAATTCTATAATTCTAATTAAACCTAAATTCCTAAAATTTCTAATTAAAATCTATAAATTCAATTAACTCCTAATTAATTATAATCATGCAAATCTTCCTAAAACTCTAATTAAACTAAATCTCTAATTATCCTAATATTTCTAAACCAACCTAAAATTTCAATAAACCTAATCAACCTAATATTTCTAAACCAACCTAATATTTCAATAAACCTAATCAACCTAATATTTCTAATTAACCTATACTCTAATAAAATCTAATTAACCTAAAATTTTAAATATAGTTAACCCCTAACATACTGAAATTTCTAATTTAAAACTAATTAAAAACATGAAAAGAAACAATGTAAAAAACTGGAAAATGGGCCCTTATATGGAAAGGGGTGCAGGTCCGGATCAAGGAGGGTGTAGGAAGCGGTCCGTTTGGGCCTTAGGCCCGAAACCGGACCCATAACACAAGGGAATTCTCAGTGGTGAGGCCCAAAGAAAATGAGAAATGCGCCTTTTCACAAGCCAGAACACGAGAAATGTCGGTGTATACTAAATTCATGAAAGAACTCTTAAACCGTAGATGTAAATGGAAATATGATGAAAATATGGTGCTAGCAGAAGAGTGTAGTGCTATCGTTCAGTGCAAGCTCCCACCTAAATTAATAGATCTAGGTAAGTTTACGATCTCTTGCTCTATAGGTTCATTAAAAATTGGCCATATACTTTGTGATTTAGGAGCGTGTATAAATCCGATGCCGCTGTCTATGATGAGAATGCTAAATTGTGGAGAGTCAAAACCTACGAAAATGAATTTGACACTAGCTGACCAATTGGTCACTTATCCTTATGGATTCCAGGAGGACGTGTTGGTAAAGGTTGATGATCTACTATTTCTCGCGGATTTTGTCATCTCGGATATACCGAAAGATACCGAAACACCGTTATTATTGAGGAGACTATTCCTTGCCACGGGCAGAGCTCTGATCGATGTGGAAAGAGAAGAGTTTATTCTCGGGTTTAATAAATAACATGTAATATTTAACATGTTTGAAGCCATGAAACATGCTCATGAAGAATTACAGTGCTACCAAATTGATTTGATTGATGAATTGATAGAAAATATTTTGAAGGAAAAAAATCTCTCATCTCCATTAGAGAAAGTTTTGGTACAATATATTGATGGAACAATGAAAGATAGTGATGATATTGAGGTAAATGAGTTGGTTCTACAATTGCAAGCAACGCAGCTAGACCGTGGTTATAGAAAATTTGAATAATTATGGGGAAGTAGTAAGGAGAAACCAAAACTTAAAGAACTCCCCGAGCATCTTAAATATGTTTTTCTAAGTCCAAGAAAGAGGCATCCCGCAATTATTAGTAGTACATTATCAAAAATTGAAGAATAAAAATTGATTCTAGTTCTGAAGGAAAACAAAGGAGCATCGGAGTGGAATATGGCAAACTTGAAGGGTATCAGTCTAATATATTACATGCATAAAATAAAACTGCAGGAAGAATTCAAATCGGTTGTTCAACCTCGGCGATGTTTAAATCCAGCCATGAAAGAAGTGGTAAGAAAATAGGTATTTAAGTTACTTGAAGCATATATGATTTATCATATTTCTGATAGTTTGTGGCTAACTCCAGTGCATGTAGTTCCGAAAAAAGGTGGCACCACTATTATTCGTAATGAAAAAAATTAATTAATCCCAACCCATACTGTTACGAGATAGATAATGTGTATTGATTATTGCAGGTTGAATCTAGCTACACGGAAAAATCATTTTCCATTGCCGTTTATGGACCAAATGTTAGAAAGATTAGCCGGACAAGCTTACTATTATTTTCTAGATGGATATTTAGGGTATAACCAAATTGTTGTAGATCTCGCCGATTAAGAAAAAAAACACATTCACATGTCCATTCGGAGTTTTTCCATATAGGAGGATGCCTTTCGGCTTATGTAATGCGCCATTAGCGTTTCAAAGGTGCATGCTTTCTATTTTTTGTTTTTGTTTTGGTAAACATTTTTATTGTTGTCTTGATCGATTGAACGATGTCCTTAAGAGATGCACCGAGACAAACTTGGTTTCAAATTGGGGAAAATGTCATTTATGGTAACTGAAGGCATTGTGCTCGGACATAAAATATATGTTAGAGGCATTGAGGTAGATTAAGCAAAGATTGAAGTAATAGAAAAACTCTCACCTCTAGTGAATATTAAAGGGGTGAGAAGTTTTCTCGGTCATGCATGCTTTTATAGGAGATTCATAAAAGATTTTCCAAAGATTTCAAAACCCTTGTGTAACCTGCTGATTAAAGAAAATGAATTCAACTTCGATAAAAGAATGCCTCAACTCGTTTTCTGTCATATAAAATAAATTGACAACCGCCCATGTGATCGTGTCTCCAAATTGGGAGATGTCTTCTGAAATTATGTGTGATGCAAGTGATTATGCGGTTGGTGCAGTTCTTGGCCAAAGACACGCAAAAGTTTTTCATGCAATTTACTATGCTAGCAAGGTTTTAAATGATAATCAAGTTAATGTGGTGGGCGACCACCTTTCGAGGTTGGAAAATGTTGAACTAACCACAAATAACCAATGTATTATGGAGGCCTTTCCAGAGGAGTGATTGATGGCGATTAGTGAAAGACCTTGGTTCGTGGATATGGAAAATTATAAAGCAACAAATTTCATCCTATAAGAGTACACTTGGAAGAAAAGGAAACACTTTTACAAAGAGGTGAATGTTTATTTATAGGATGATCCATATTTGTTCAAGAAAATCCCTGATGGTTTACTTCGCAAGTGTGTTACAGCTAGAGAATCGGATAACATTATGTGGCATTGTCATAACTCAGAATATAGGGGACACCATAGTGGAGAGAGAATGACAACTAAGATACTATAAAGTTAGATTTGGTAGCCTACCCTATTTAACGACTGTAAGTTATATGTATCCACATGCCCTGAATGTAACAAGACATGTAACATCTCAAAATGAGATGAAATGCCTTTGAATATCATGCTTTAAGTATAACCATTTGATTGTCGGGGAATTGATTTTATGAGACCATTTCCCCAATCAAATATGTATCTTTATATTCTGATATGTGTTGATTATGTCACTTAATGGGTGGAAGTCATTGCTTGTAGTGCCAATGACTCCATAACTGTTATTAACTTTTTGAAAAAGAATATTTTTTCCAGGTTCGATGTACCCAGGGTACTCATCAGTGATGGAGGGACACATTTTTGCAATAGATATTTGGAACGACGGTTGGAGAAGTATAATGTTAAACATAAGGTGTCCACACCATATCATCCACAGACCCGCGGTCAAGTAAAAGTATCAAACAGAAAGCTAAAGTAAATCCTGGCGAAAATTGTGGGAACATCGAGGAAGGATTGGTCAATAAAATTGGATGACACCTTATGGGCTTACAGAACAACTTTCAAAACTCATTTAGGTTTTTCTCCATATCAACTGGTGTATGGGAAATCTTGTCATCTTCTGTTCTAATTGGAGCATAAAGCATACTGGACTGTGAAGTTCCTAAATTTTGTTGAAAAGTTGGTTGGCCGGAAGAGGTTATCGAAGTTGGATGAACTAGAGAAGATGCGGTTGTCCGCGTATGAAAATGAGTTGATTTATATGGAAATGACAAAAAGATATCATGACAAGAAACTTGTACGCCGAAACTTCCAAGTGGGACAACATGTATTATTATTTAATTCACGGTTAAGATTATTTCCGAGATAGCTGATGTCCAAGTGGTTAGGATCATTTATGATTACTGAGGTATGTCATATTAGGGCTATTGAAATTTAAGATCCTGGTGACACAAGAAAATTTAAAGTGAATGAACAACGGCTTAAGCATTATTATGGAGGAGAGATTCCAAGTGGAAACGCCTCCCGAATATTATCTTACCCCTGATTTCTATTGTCAAGCTATTGACGGAAAAGAAGTGTTGGATGGGAGGCAACCCATCATTTTTTTAATTAGTTTTTGTTTTGCATAATTTATTTTATTTCTGTTCAAGACCATATCAAGAGGAAGTAGCTACTCAAGCATAAATTTTCCATGAAGATCTCAATTGTCTTTAATAAACAAGTTTGTAGTTGTTTATACTTTTTTCAGAATGCAAGTTTAGCACTTTAGCATTGAACAAATGATCCAAAAGAAACTTGATCATTACAATAGAAACTAACAACTTGAAGGCGAAGGATGAGAAGAATCAACC